>NC_083358.1:68115145-69315145 GCF_030254825.1 Meriones unguiculatus | reverse complement strand
TGGCCTTGCAAACATCACAGCTATGTATGTGCAAGGATCTCTCCATTTTGAGCATTTTGTAAATGGGAGAAGGTATTAAGATTTTTCTAAATGGCATGAGTGACAGCTGAGACAAGTCAATCAGAGGGGACATCAATTCAGCAAGCCCTTTTAAAAATAATTTAAAAGATATTTGAAAAGAAAGCTCAGTGTTTACTCCCATGAGTATATTTATGTAGTTTGGGTCCTTAGAAAAAGAGTTCACCTCATGACTGATGATGCTCAGGCGTCGGTGACACAGAGGGCTCTCACAGGACCACACACAAGCTTGCTTTCTCCAGCAGTGTCCCCTAAATCTTCATCCTACCTCTGCTCCCAGTCACTTATATGTTTCAGAATTTCTCTTCCATCCCTTCCTTGTGGTGCAAGGTTAAGGTCCTCTTGGTAACACTGACTGAAAAGAAAGTAATTACTTGACATAAACCTTCTTTTATTCTGGTATAAATATGCCAGACTGAGACAGGATCACCAATGAATAAACATTGTTTCGGGTACGCTGGAACACATTTCCCTTGCTCTTGCTCATTTTTTCTGTTCCAAGGCACATTATACTTGGTTTGGGGTTTTCTGCCTCATTCAGCTTGGGGAAGACACATTTTGTCAAAGAAGCATAATTGCTGCTAGTCTAAAGAAAAATATGCAGGTAAGTTTAGAAAAGCAGCTGTGGGGCTAGAAGCAGCAGCATGTGTACCTGCAGGGAGAAGCCGATGGCTTCCTGCTTCCTTTGACAGACTCTTCTGCTTTGAAGGGAACAGAAGGCATATCCATGTGTGAAACCAGACAACGGCAGACCACAGTTGCTTATGCCACAGGGGGCAATACTCTTGACACTTGCGTTTATTCCGCCAGCAGCCACTCTACCAATAATGGCCATTTGCTCAGGGTTAATCATGGTCCAAGCACTGTGCTGATTTCTTGAAATGAAACTCCTAATTCGCTTCCCTCGAAATTCTCTTGGGGGTGGCTCCACCACCATCCTTTGCTTTCTCCATGAAACTTTTACTAACTCATCCCAATTTCAATAGCATTTTAGCTTGAAAATGTTGCTAGCTAAAATCCACTTCTTGCTATATAGTATATGGGAAATTAAGTACTAACATATTAGCTCCACTTGTTTTTATTGTCACAAACTGCCGAGTCTTGTGCAGCTTGGGTCCTGGAACCCTGGCTAGGGAAGATGAAGGAATGAAGAAAGGACAAGCACACAGAAACACATACACTGAACCGGGGATGGGTGGGGAGCTCTAACCACCTGCAACCTGGAACCTAAACTCGTACATTAGATATAGTGCAGGATGAGGAGTTAGCTAGTGTCGGTAGGAGGTCTCTATAGAAGAGCAGTCTCCTGCTGTGGACCTCCAGGAGGAAGAAGCTGCAGTTTCTGTAATTTAAACACACTGATCAGACAATCACAAACAGACATTCTGGTCCATATGGCTTTGCCAATTGTCCATGGGTCAGCGGACCCTGGAGTCTTTGACATGGCCATGCTTGCATCAAAATATACATTCACTCTGGGCATCAAACACTCAGAGCTTCCTCTGACCCTTACAACAAAGTCTGTGAATTAGGTAGCTTTATTTTAATGACAATTGTATCATTAGTACTGATAGTATTTTGAGTCGTGGAGTAGATGCTTGGTAAACCTGTTTGAATGGATAAGTGAAAATCATGACACCACTCTCATTTTACAAATGATGAAGTTAAAGCATTCAGCAAGCTTAGAAATTAGCCTAAATTCCCACAGCAAAGGAAGGGGAAAGAGAAGAACCAAGTCTGCTTCCAGTTCCAGCATGGTCAGCTAGGTCGCAACATCTAGTTGGGTAATTTTTATAACCAGATGCACAATCAGCATAAGACAGCTCTCTGTGTCCAGAAATGCTAATATGACGCAAACCTAACTGATGAGATTGTAATTCCATTTGTTGGGCCCTGCATTTGGAAAATATTTAGTGAGTGAGAGAAGTAATTAATTTTATGAAAAGAGAACAAGATAGCTATCTTTTTAAGGGAAAAAAAGGCCGAGATGGGGTTAAGGATGAGATGATCCCAAATTCATAAGCCAGTGTTAGCTTTTGGGTTAATTATTAAGTTTGACCAATACCTGAGATGAAGCCAAAGGAAGAAGATAAGAAGCGACATCATTGGAAGTGCAGGTAGTGAAAAGGAGACTTAGAGAGAGCATGAATGAAGTCCTCTGTGGGTGTTTAGGCTGGGCAACAATATTGTCAAATCATATTTAAAAATGGTAGTTTCTGTGGTTGGCTATAGCATAGAGTTCAGAAGGCTGAAGGATTAGCTAGGAGGGTTTTGCAGACCCAAACCCAAAGTGATTAAAATCACCCTAATTGTAATTGTGCTGTGTGTGTGTTTGTGTGTGTAGGTTATGGGAGGTGTGCATTCACAAGTGCCCAGATGTGTAGGGAGGCCAGAGAACAACCTCAGGAGTTCTACCGGGGCTGTAGACCTTTCGTTTGAAATGTTTGTCATTGCCCGTGAGGCTAGGCTGGCTGGTGGGCCAGTGAGCTCCAGGTGTCTGCCTGTCTCTGCTTTCCTTACACTGACTGTAGGACACACCACCACCTTGGGCTGTTTCTATGTGGGTTTAAACACTGGTCCTCACGCTTGCAAGGCAAGCATTTTACTGACCAGCGCTCTCCCAGCCCTACTGCAATTGTGTCTTAAAAACTCCAATGACTCCATTTAAGATGCTTTTTAGAAACAAATGCCAGCCTCTTTCCAGGGAATAAATATTGGGGGAGAGAAGCATATTTTCTTAGCATTAGTGTAATATTAGTATTTGATATCTAAGCCGTGATAGGGAGATGTATCTTTGAGTAAGGATTAAATATATAAGAAGAGGGCAGTTTGACCTGTTCCAGGGAACAAACCTAGCTTAGACTGTGGGAAGAATTTGGCTCAATTACAGGTATGGTTTTAATAGCAGTGTTTAATTCACCTCAATGACTATACTCAATTCTCTAGGGGCCCCATTACTCTGTTGTCTTATATATAACTGAATTACATATAATTTTACCCACCTGGACTCAAAATGGACTGGAACTTGCCACTTCTTTTACATGGTCTTTGCAATTTTATAATGCTGTGCTTCTAAACGATAGAAGAATTATGGAAATTGCCTTTGCCTTTCATCCCTCACCACCATGGTTGCACAGCTCCCTCACACAGCTCTTGCAATTACGCAAACTTGCGGGAGTAGGAAAAAAAATGTTGTTTCTATGTCAGTGTGTGGGCTGCAGATAGAACATGAGAGGCCTCTTGAAATGCTGGTGGGAAAGGATGCAGGAATGCGATGCCTCACTGGCCCAGAGGGCTTTTCCAAGAGACAAATCTTTGAAAAAAATCAACTCTAATGAACAGAGGGGCATGGAGGCAGAATCAGAGGACACACTCTGATGTGGTTTGTGAAGAGAAGGGTCACACCAACAAAGGGGTATACTTTGGAGGCTTTTGGAGCAAACTCAGTGAACCAGAAGAAGTGAAGTCCAGTATTCAGGACAGGCCAAGACAAAGTACAGTTTTTTTTTCCTTCTTTGTTTATATGTTCAATTGTGTGGTTGTTTCTTGCTTGATGGAGTGAGGAGAGGCAGAAAGCGGTTCATGGCTGGCTAGATAGATGTAAAAGATTTTTTCAAAAGACAGACTAAGCAAAAGTGTAGATGAACCAGTGTGAACAGAAAGTCTATTCAAAAACTGAGAGCAATCCATGGAGCAGAGCCAACATATCCCCCCTGTAAAGATGCAGATGTGATTTTAAGAAGGATGAAGACAGATGTTCCCTGGAAAGAGCATGGAGTATAATTGTGCCTCTCTTTGCATGCTGCCAGAGGAGCTCCTGATTTCTTCTCTGGGGAAAGAGGTGTAAAGCCCCTGATCTCTCTCCTTTTCTCACGGTCAGTGACAACTCAGCACATGTTTAAGTGAACTCTTGGAGTTGAGGCCAGTTTTTGCCCTCCATGCTCTTCTATACCACACTACAGGCTACTGCAAAGACTCAAGTTCCTTATTTTAGACATTGCTTTTGTCACCTGAAGAACAAAGTGAAACTGTATATCATAATGCCCAAATCTGTCTTCACAGAGAAGACACAGTTTCAGAAATGCTGGCTTGGTATGTGTCAACCTTGAGTTCAAAAGAGTGTAATTATTTTGTACCAAGGCAGCAAGATGGGAGTAGACAATGCAATCAACATTCTTTCAAATACTCTGTTTAGACTCAGCTTTCTAGTACGATGAATACTGGAGTGTTATGGCCTCTGTATTTTCTCAGGATGAAGAAAATTTTATGGAGAGCCAAATTATAGTGTTCTCTCTAGAACTACAAACACATGATTTATCCAAGAAGAAAGGGGGAACACAGGAGACCTTTCATTTGAAGATGACTTTAAATGATAGCATCTTAATTTGTAGATCTAGTAAACTCATATTTTTTGAAATATAATCAACACGTATTGAGTGCCTCCAATGTACCCAGCGCCACATTCATTACTTTTGTATATATGGAGTAATTACTCTCTCCATAGCTCTGTGGGGGTAGCTATCATTAGCATTGTTCTCATTTAAGAAGTGGGGGAAAATGCTCATGCTTAAAGGAGTCCGCCCAACATAGCAGAATTAACAAATGAAAGAGTGGAAATTTAAGCTCCAACTCTGTAATTTATTTTGTGACATATAGACAAACCAGCTTTCAAAATCTCTGTCTTTGGGGAGAACTTTTAAGAAGTCTCCTAGTGAATAATTTCAATGTACCAGATTTCAAACAATTTTGTTTTGTTTTGTTTTGTTTTTTTCAAGTCACATATACTTTTGACAGATAAATTCTTTTGGGAGAACAAGCTATTCAAAGTTCTTTTAAGTTTTAAGCTTAGATTTAATTGGAGTACTTAACACTCCTTCATGGCTTTTGGTGAACACTAATCAAAATTAAATCCAGGACTTTCTTATTTACATATATGTTTACATAGGCATTTATATATCAAATTGTTTTTCATATAAATTAAAATAATTTATGATAACTATGCATGGTAAGTATAGCATTGGTAATTCCATTACTAGATACATTATTAAATGTGTTGATAAAAATATGATTATAAAGTAACTTTATTTTAATATTTTGTTTGCTACATTTCAGTATATTTTGTTTGCATTCCAGGCTTACATTGTGTTATGATATAGGATCTATAAACTTCATTAGACTGCCTAAAAATTCAGGGGCATGAAATAGGCTATAAGCCTCTAAAATAATAGAGTCCACTCCACCAGGTCCAACAAGATTACATAAAGTAGAACTGATGTGGGCTAATGAAGGAGGGAGGACAGCAAGTGAGGAGGAAGGGATGAAAGTGAAGAAATGTTGGAAAGTGAAGACAAAAAGCATTCAAAGTTGTATTCTCTAAAGTAAAGGAATGAAGGTTAAAGGTTAGGGATAGGGAGAAAGACAGTGAAGAGAAAAAAAAAAAAACAGAAGAAAGAACAAGACCTTTAACGATTTTAGAGAAAAACAGAAAGAATAAAATTTGTTTAGTATTTGCTGTCCTACAATGACCAATAAAGTGAAAATGTCTTATAATAAAATAACATAATGTCACCTTTTGATCATATATATTTATGTTT
The DNA here is from genome assembly GCF_030254825.1 of Meriones unguiculatus. Lineage (NCBI taxonomy): Eukaryota > Metazoa > Chordata > Mammalia > Rodentia > Muridae > Meriones > Meriones unguiculatus. The sequence goes on along the minus strand of NC_083358.1, from coordinate 69,309,473 downwards.
TCAGTATAAATTCAAGTTCACAAAATCTGAAATCAACTACCTCTAGTTAAAGATTCTTTGAACTTAAACTGACATTTAGAAAGCACTTGAACAAAGTGATAAAAAATAGCTGGAGTCCAAACTCACCATCAAGGTCAGATCAAGAATTTTCAGTGCTGGGGTGTGGCTCAGTGGTAGACTGTTCGTGTAGACCCAGGATTCATTCAACAGCCCCATAATAAATATCTGAACAAATAAACAAAATCAAGAACTCTCTTTGTTGCCCCTCAAGAAATAAATGGCAATAAGTAAATGAAATGGACAGTATGGAAAATATCCACGAGAGTGGCTAAGTTGAATCTAGTTTAGAAGCATAAAATGGTAAATAGAAATACAGGGAGGAAGTGCGTGGGGTTTTGAGGAGAGGACTCAAGTGCCTTGAGAGTACTCTGAGAGCAACCAGTAAATACTGCAAAGGATCTTAGCTCTTACAGTTCTAACACATGAGGTACAAATTATGATAGTCAAATTAGCCACAGAGCGAGGCTTTGCTTGTCTATTAGGGTGTGGAAGAAAAGGGTGCTCCAGGGTGGGTAAGATCTAGTGACAATCATATTGGCTGGCAGGGGACAGAACTGGACCCTAAAAGCTTCCTTCCACATTCGATGGAGAAAACAAGGCTTTCTCTGAACCTTTTTTCTAGATGTGTGATAGCAACTCTATTTGAACTTGTTCTTCATCCATATTATAAAGGAAGTACTTGAAGCTATGGGCAAATGGGTTGCAAACTGGATTAAAATTTACTCTCCTTAAGACAGTGTGCGGCAGGGGTTTAAGACAGCAGAAAACACAATGTTATTTCCAATCTGATTTGATAGTTTGGTAAAAATTCCTCATATCTTTTGGACTGGACCGTTGTTTTGAGCAGATAGAGCACTCTGTGTAGCTGGAAAGAATTAGATGGAATGAGAACATTTAGACTTTTTAAAAGCTCTTCATTAAAATATTTTTAATTAGAGTGTGGGCAAGCTTTCCTGTTTTTCAGTACTTATACTTATTGGGGAAATGTGCTAATTTATGTATATTAACCACAGCCTATCAGATTCTCTTCACACAGTTCAAAGAATGAGCTCTGCTTTGACAGCCAGTTCTGGGATTCAGTGTACACTGAAGATCTGAAAGCCTAGTATATGTGTCATGCAATGATTTCTAAACACTGATTAAAAATAGACATATTAGGATTAGCATCTATATTTACTTAGTAAAGATTTAAAAGTTTTTTTTCTTTTGAAACATTCTATGATTTAATTATTAAATTTAAAATAATTATTTTATTTCATAAAAGTGTGTGTGTTATCTTGTTTTGGAGTATATGTGCTATTTTTTCTACATTTCACTACAGCAACATTCACCGTATGTATTAGCCAGCCTGAGTAGTTTTACCAGAAGACAACTCTACTTTAAGGATGAAGTTACTGGGAAAATTTCCCAGCTTTTGGAAACACCAGAAGACCTAGGGAAAAAAAATAGATTCTAAATCAGGAGAAATAGCAGAACTTTAGTTCCGGCTTTTCTTAATCTGATTGCTGTTTCTGGTACCAACACAGAACAATGCTGGAAAACAAGAAGGATCATGCTTGACTCTCATTTTCCTTAGCACACTATCAAGTAAAAGTCTCAATAGGTATACAAGTTGATGAGAGGTGAGGTGCAAACCTGTACTTGACCAGTTAAGTAGTAAAGAAACAACAACAAAGAAGTCTATTTATTTATTTATTTATTTTTCTTGAACAGGCTTGTTTTCAAGATACTACAGGGCAGTTTCTTAATTTGTCTCCCCACTTTCACAAAAGTTACCAATTCAAAAGGGGAACACACACACACAGAAGCATTCAAAAATCAAACAACCAACCAGCCAGCCAAATAAACAAACAAAAAACAAGGATGTATGATCTTAAAGGTCATCTAACGTTTGCGGTCACTTTTCCTCCACAGCTTGGACGGTCTTATAGAACCTTTGCTTGTTGCTTGGTACTTTATGTTGACACAAGTTTTCAAATGTAAATTTGTATCCTTAAGAAATAATCCAAAATAGAAGGAAAACTAAAAGAAAGACATGTGTTTCAGCTGTACCAGCACACAGGCTTTGTTCCTGAACAGGCCTCCCTGAGTCTCAGCCTAGAGCTAACTGGAGTGTGGATTTCAATCACTGTTATCATTACTGCACTGAATATCTACAGTGTACTAAGTAAGACACCCAAAGCTGAGAACATAAAATGCTGTTATTGGGGGACAATGAAAAGTAGGAGGCGAGGCTGACTTGGAGAAACTAAGTCACTGAAGATAACTCCTGGGACTATCTTTTACTGTGGCCCATTCTTATATTCATTCATATTATCTTTCTTTCTCATTCTCTCTCATTTTCTCTGTCTCTCTCTGTCTTGCTCTGTCTCTTGCTGTCTCTGTCTCTCTGTTTTTCTCTGTCTCTCTCTGTGTCTCTCTGTGTGTCTCTCTCTCCCTCTCTCTCTGTCTCTCTCTGCTGTCTCTGTCTCTCAGTCTTTCTTTCTCTGTCTCTGTCTCTCTCTCGCTCTCTCTCTCTCTCCCGTTTCTCTCTCTCTGTCCCTCTCTGCCTCTCTTTCTCTCTTTATATCTGTCTCCCTCTCTCTGTCTCTCTCTGTGTATCTCTCTGTCTTTCTTTCTCTCTTTGTATCTGTCTCCCTCTCTCTGTCTCTCTCTGTGTATCTCTCTGTCTTTCTTTCTCTCTTTGTATCTCTCTCCTTCTCTCTGTCTCTGTCTTCTTTCTTTCTCTGACTCTGTCTCTCTCTTTCTCTCTGTCTCTCTTTCTGTGTCTCTTTCTTTCTCTTCCTCTCTCTCTGTCTCTGTCTCTCTCTCTCAGCTACTACAAGGCAAAGGACTCTTTATGCCACATCTTGCCACCATGAGGTTCTTTCTGCCCAAGCACAAGAAGACAAGAGACCATGAACTGAGATATTGGAGACCATGAGATAAAATAAATCTAGAGATGTTTATTCTGGGTATTTTGCCACAGTAACAAAGTCTAACACCATGCTTTGATGATTACCATAGGAGTGGGGAAAACAAGACAGGGTGATCAGAGCAGTTAGTTCAGCCTGGGCATTTTTGATGGCTCAGGAAGTTGAGCTCCAAAACCCTGGTGCTGTGGAGAGAGCTTCACCACAGCCAGGAGTGTCAGAATACTTGTCTTGTCAGTCAAAGACATCTGCTCTAAGGTAGGTATGGGCCAACTTTGTGTCTCTCCTTTAGTATACAGATGTATATTTTCTATTAAAATGCTTAATCGATGTAAAAAAAAAATCCCATGTATTTATGCCTTTTAATCCCTTCCTTAATGCTAAACAAATGCCTTCCCTTGTGGTTGTGAATTTTTAGAATGCAACTCTTCCCAATAAAATGAAGATTTAATAAAACAAAGTTGTGATTGTCCACATGTATAAAGTTATGTGAGATAATTCCTCTTTCCTCTCTTCCTGAACTTGCTGCAGGTTTTTCCTCCTGCCCCATAAGCTCCTGGAAGAAAGCTCATGAGACTCATTAAATATTATTTACAAATACTGAGGCTACATAACTAGACTCTTCTCTGACTAGCTAATAACTTAAAATAACTTATTTATGTTAATTTACATTCTGCCACGTGGCTGGTTACCTGACCTCAGGCATCATGCAGCCATCTTCCTCACATCTTTCTGGCTGAATCTCTTGTTCCTGTCTCTATCCCAGAATCCTTCCTGCCTGCTGGATGTCCCACCTGTTTCCTGCATCAGCCATAGCTTTTTTTTTTTAATTGACAGGTGTTGAATCCATATAACACATAAGAAATTTCTTCTACGTGTACTCTCACTCTCCCAGATTCTCCTCTTTTGCTTCTGTAAGGAAGGAATGCAGGGCCTTGCTTATTCCTTTGGAATTTACTATGCTGACTGTTAGGCACCTGCACCCTGCTGTTCTTTTTTTATAGAGAAAGCATTAAGCCTTTCTTCCATTTGCTTTAAGATGCTGTAAGACTCATGTTGGGAGGATGTAATTAAAAAGACAAGAACAGCAGGGAAAATGCTAGACAATTACTGTGAGACATAGGGTAAAAACAAGGTTGAGACAAACTAGTTTACATGAAGAGAAGTTCTGATTAGGAGCATAGTTATTATTGGTACTTAACATTTATTAAGTACCAACAGGAGTCACACAGGGTAAAGAACATGGAGGAACCCTCTTTCTAGCCAGGAAGTAATACTTAAAGAACCATGAGATACTTCCAAAGCTGCTGGTCTTAGATGACATTTTTCTAGGAGGAGGGTGGGGAATTTCTGATCCTGTATAGCTCCATTTGTTATGAGGGGAAAATACAGTATTAAGAATGCAGGCAAGAGTACTTCTTGTTATGAACATTCAATACAAATGAGTTACCCAAATGAGAGGACCAGCTTAATAATGAATAATAACACTGGATAACTGAGTATAGAGTCTGGCTGCCTTGTGGATATTTCCCATATGAAACTTAGCTAAACTCTTCAATTTGTAATTTGTTGATGGGCCCTACAAATCTCTCCATATTAATTTGTCTAGAGAAAATGTTGAGGTAATTTTCATAGTACTCAAATAAATTCATCAAATTTAAATATCAAGCCCTGGGAAGATCAAACAATGCTGGGAGACCCTTGTAGTTTAACAAAAAAGTTTGTTTTTCATCTGCTTACATTTTTAGAGGTGAAAAAAACATAGCTTAGCTCCAGTGGTAGAAACTAAAATGATGTGATCAATAAAAATACATGAAAATGATGAAATATATTTAAAAAAAACCAAAATAAGAAATTTGGATTTGAAACTTTCCGCAGAGAAAACATTTTAAGGAAGAAAAGAGTTTTGGTCACCCATACCAAGATGACAATACATGTCACACAATGTAACCAATACTTTCACGTGGCAATGACAGTATCTGTGGGAGCCAAGGAACCATCAGTCTATTCTGTTCAGTTACCAAGTCCAGTGCATTCACATTTGCTTTAAGGCACCAGCTCATTTTTAGCAATACATTTCAGAAATAGTTACTCTTTTAAGTGTTGAAACTTTTTTGGATGCATTTCTTCCCAATGTACATACCTCCTTTCTTTCCAAAGCAGAGTATATTCTGTTCAGTTTTGATCCACATATTTGTGGAATTATGTTGGAAAGTTGGAACAGATTTAGAAAACACTTTTCCACGAGTTTCACAGCTCAAGAAACAAATCTCGAGAATGCTGCCTTCTCTTAATGAAACTGAAATGTCTGTGAACTCCAAGTTCTAATCTGGTCCTTCGGGTGGTTTTGAAGGCTGTTAAACTAAGTAGACGCACAGAATGTACTTTAGTTTGGGACTTGCTTAGTTGATAAGAGCACTGGCTGCTCTTTTAGAGGACCTGGGCTCCATTCCAGCACCCACAGTGAGGCTTACAACCATCTTCAATTGCAGTTTTCAGAGATCTGATGTCCTGTTTTGGCCTCTTAGGTGCCAGGCATGCAAGTGGTGCACAGACATGCATACAGGGAAAACACTGATACATGTAAAATAAAAAAAAATAGTGTTTAATATATCTGATATATAGCATATATAAAATAAATAAATAATTTGTTATTTGATATATAATATATATTTTAAAACTCAACACTTAAAATAATGTGATATTTCTCTTCTTGTCTTAAGTTCTGTGAATGTAAGAAGGTCTATATTGAGGTTCTTAACATAGGTACCCTTGAGATGACAGAGAAAAAAAAACAGGCATGACTATCCATCTATGACATTTCAAGAAGCCATAACTTCTCTTTGTTTTAAATTTATTTATTTATTCATTTTTCATCCTGACTGCAGCCTCCCTCCTCTCCTCCCAGTCCCCACTGTCACACACCGCTCCGCTCCCTTCATTCTCCTCCTCTTCTAATGAATCAGAAATGACTTTACAGAGTGGAAATTGATAAATCTCATGCCTCCTTTACACTAGACACTCTCAACCCCTGGAACTCTTTGATGCCATTGCAGTGTGGATTCTGCTATGAAGAGGCACCTGTACAGGAAACATGTCCACACGGCATAGTGGATCTTGCCGATGTCCTGAGGTTTGAGCGTGTTTATGTGTTTGAAGGTAAATAGATATTTCTGTTCTTTCTCTTCATGTGAAAACAGGGTAAATGGGCTTGTTTCTTTCTCTATGTATGCATAAACTGAAGAGGTAGCTTTTATTCTCTCACCTAACTGAAGGGATGAAACCCAGTTTCTTTTTTTTTTCTTTATTAATTACACTTTATTCACTTTGTATCCCCCCCGTGGTTCCCTCCCTCCTCCCTTTCCAATCCCTCCCTTCCTCCACTCTCTGCATGCATGCCCCTCCCCAATTCCACTGAAGGGGAGGACTTCTTTTCCTTCCTTCTGATCCTAGTCAATTAGGTCTCATCAGGAGTGGCTACCTTGTCTTCTTCTGTGGCCTGGTAATGCTGCTTCCCCCTCAGGGGGAGGTAATTAAAGAGCAGGCCAATCAGTTCATGTCAGAGACAGTCCCTGTTCCTATTACAATGGAACCCACTTGGATACTGAACTACCATGGGCTACATCTGTGCAGGGGTCTTAGGTTATCTCCATGCATAGTGTTGGTATCAGTAAGCAGGCACTTCTATGGCCAGCCCCAAGGGACCTGATAGACCGGTTATCAGGCAGTTGTGAAGACACCTAGACTACCTGCGCATGTCCCTGGGTCACCCTATAAGAGAACTGGGGCCCTCCCCTCTCTCTCCTTCTTCCTCTCTCTCTTTGGCTCTGTCCCTCTCCCTGTCTCTCTCTCTCTGTCCCTCTCTCTGTCTCTCTCTCTCTCTCTCCCTCCCTCTATCTCCCTCTCTGTAACCCCCTTCCCCTAATAAACCTCCCACGTGGAACCGATCTCGTGGTGTGATTTGTGGATCCGCGTGTAACCTCCACATTCGCACATTTTCTAACACATAGTCCTTGGTTGGAATAGCAGTCTCAGGAAAGACCCCTGTGCTCAGATTTTTTGGTTATGTTGCTCTCCTTGTGGAGTTCTTGTCCTCTCCAGATCTTACTGTTTCCCACTTCTTTCCTAAGATTCTCTGCACTCTGCCCCGAGGTTGCCCATAAGTCTCAGCATCTACATTGATAGTCGGCAGGGCAGAGCTTTTCAGAGGTCCTCTGTGTCAGGCTCCTGATTTGTTCCCTCTTTTCTCCTTCTTCTGATGTCCTGAGTGAGCTATCCTAGAAGCAGAAAGATACACACGGTATATACTCACTCATATAGACATATAATATAGGATAAACCTACTAAAACCTGTACACCTAAAGAAACTAATCAAGTGGGAGGACTCTTGCTCAAATGCTCAATTCCTATCCAGAAAGGCAAAGTGGCTGGACATCAGAAGAAGGAACCCAGTTTCTACCAGTATTTGTGACATGATTTTACTTGAGTTTGGCCTCCTTTGTTTACTTCCTGTACACACTGGCTTAACTAGCCAGCTATGGTGTACATGCCTATAATATGAACACAATGGACAGAGGCAAGTAGATCTCTATGGGTTTGAGGCTATCCTGATCTATATAGCAAGTACCAGACCAACCAAGGAAACATAGTGAGACCTTGTCTCAAAGAGCAATCATGCAAACAGATAAACAAAACATTGACTTAACCAAAGAGAATTATCATACCTGATGTGTCTGTCCATCTATGTCTACCCTTTTGACATATCATGTGATGTTGTCTTCTACAAGCTTCATGCTTGACAACCATGAAATAGAATTACAAAAGCAAGCAAACAAGAAAACACAATAAATCAATACATACAGTGTTTTCAGTAAGTTTGTAGCTTTGCATTGGGTCACATTCACAGTTATCCTTGGCTGCCTGCAGACTGTGGGTTGAACACATTTTCCATGTCCTCAATACTAAAATTCAGGCCATGCAATCTAACGCTCCAGTCAATAACCTCTTGAACCTCAGCCCCAACCTCTGTGGGTGTCTGACTTCTTAGGTCTTGTTTTTGTGGCTGGCTCATAGCCTGAACTTCCTCTTCTGCAAACTGGAAAAAAGCAACGTGCTACCACAGTTGCTTACTGGACATTCACACAGCATACTTGCATTGTGATTTGTCAATGCTGTTTGTAACATAGAGGCACAGAACTGCTTTGAATACAGCTCTGTGGTCATTAAGCATTCGGAATGAACTAGGAGACAAATGCTTAGGGAACTAGAAGGACTATTTTCACAGAAAATGAAAATGTGTAAAAATTATTTTTTAAGACATGAGTTTCCATTCCTGCAGTATTTTGAACATTTGCCAACTATGTGAATAATTAGTGTGTTCTAAAAGCCAAATATGTTGAGTCAGTTGTGTGTGAAAAATAAATTTATTGTGCACGACTTATTCCTTCTTATATTCTTACATAATATAAACATAGCCCAATTAACTGAAATATTGGTATGTGATCTACCACAGGTGGTTACGGACTAATAGAAACATATAGTAGGCCTGGCTTTTTAATCTATAGCTAATTATTAGTTGTGATGGGATTACATGGCAGCCTACCTCCTAAAAGCAGAGAGTTCTAGATAGAAGACATAAAACAGGCTAATTTAGTAAAGAAATTGTATTTGATACAAGTAGGACATGGATACAATTTTTGTTCCCTTCTGCTTTGACAGCTGTAGAAGTATCAGTGTTAATTCAAGTTCCACAGCTATGATTATTGCAAAGGTCATTTAGAAATCCCAAAGGTTATGTTGGCACTCTTTCATATTAGTAAGAACTGCCTTAGGTGAGCTGTTAAGTCTTCCTTTGGCCCAACTATCAGGCTGAGTACCTCGGTTGGGTTTATGATGCACACTCATCCATTGCTGCCTGATCAATTCTGTTGTTCTTCAGTCTGTCTCTGATAAACTTTAAGTTTGGCCATGAAGATGAGCTTCGAGGTGAGGAATACTATTGGAGAAGGGTCAACTATCTCAGTCTTAGGTGAGGGGGCTCTGCGTTTTATCTCCAAGTTCTTCCAATCAAGAAAATGTTGTGGTTGCACAATAAACATGGCTAAATAAAGCACAAACATGGTAGAATGAGGGAGCTTGGAAGAGGAAATGGAAGATGTTGTCGGCATCAATTAGAGACTCATGTGAGATTCCAAGGAGACTTCCATTCATATTGGATATAAATATGCTAGGTTCAGGCAGATGTGTGCTGACATTTTGATTCTACTGTCTGCTGGCTGGCTGACTGAGATGCATCACAAAGGAGCTCCTTACCTGAGGGTTGCAGTAAAATGTATATGAAAACACTGACAGCCTTACTGTTAGCATCAGATGAAACGAGGCCCAGGGAAGACTGGATGATCAGCAAGCCAAGATTATAGTTTTTCCCACTACTATTTAGAGTAGTGATAAAGCTAAGAAAATAAAGCCGTATAAACATTTACATAAATCTGCTTTCCCTAAGTCTGAGAAGGCTGTTCAAATGGATGTAAAGAGTGTCCATTGCAGTTTTGACAAAAGCACTGTACTTCAAGCTTATACCATTATCGGTACTCTCATGGGAGAATAATCCACTAGAGAATTTAGTGTTTTTAGAGTTTAGCTAAAACATTATTGCTGTGCATATTTTAATCTTTTAAATTTTAATCATCTCTGTAGATGAGAAGATTGCTTGGCATTTATCATCTTAATGGTGTATTTTGTTTGCTCTGTCATTTTGGAGGAGTTTTATTGAAACATGAGATTTTAGAAATTACAAATATAATGAAATGTGCTTGGAAAGAGGCCCCCATGGGTGGGTAGCAGCCCCTCAGGTAAGCCTGAAGTCTTGTGGTATATGAAAGGATGAGCTTTCTTTTCTGAGTCAGCCAAAAGCATGCCTTGTGATTCACACAGGAATGAGCACACCACGTGAACATGCCTCTCACTGTCCCTATTTTTTATTTTTTTCACATCTAAGAGTTCTCTATTTGTATGTACTCCTGCATGCCAGAAGAGGGCATCAGATCCCACTATAGATGATTGTGAGCCACCATGTGGTTGCTGGGAATTGAACTCAGGACCTCTGGAAGGACAGAGAATGCTCTTAACCACTGAGCCATCTCTCCAGCCCACTAACTGTACTTTTAAAAAATTTATTTTTTTCATAAATTACAGTTTATTTACTTTGTATCCCAGCTGTAGCCCCCTCTCTCATTCCCTCCCAATCCTTCTTCTCCCCTCATTTACTCCCATGTCCCTTCCCAAGTCCACTGATAGGGGAGATACTCCTTCCCATCCATCTGACCCTAGGTCTCATCTTGACTGGCTGCATTGTCTTCCTCTGTGGCCTGCTAAGGCTGCTTCTCCCTCAGAAAAGGTGATCAAAGAGCCACCCACTGAGTTCATGTCAGAGACAGCCCTGTTTCCCTTACTAGGGAACCCACTTGGATACTGAGCTGCCATGGGCTACATTTGTGCAGGGATTCTAGGTTATGTCCATGCATGGTCCTTGGTTGGAGTATCAGTCTTAGAAAATACCCTTGTGCCCAGATTTTTTGGTTCTGTTGCCCTTCTGTGCCACTCCTGTCCCCTCCATGTCTTTCTATCTCCCCTTCTTTCATAAGATTCCCTGCGCTCTGCCCAAAGTTTGGCTATGAGCCTCAGCATCTGCTTTGATACCTTGCTGGACAGAGTCTTTCAAAGGCTCTCTGTGGTAGGCTCCTGTCCTGTTCCCTGTTTTTCCTCTCTTCTGATGTTCATCCCATTTGCCTTTTTGAGTGAGGATTGATCATCTTACCCAGGGTCCTCCTTCTTGCTTAGGTTCTTTAGGCATACAGATTTTATTATGTTTATTTGTTATTCTATGTCTAATATCCATTTATAAGTGAGTATATACCATGCGTGTCTTTCTGCTTCTGGGATACCTCACTCAGGATGAATTTTTCTTGTTCCCACCATTTGCCTGTACTTTTGGCAATATGTTTGTACTCTTCTGTTCCTTAGTCTGGTGTTTACACATCATTTGTCTCTTCCTGCTTCAGTCTCCTCTGCACATGACTGGCTGCTCTGTACTTTGCCTTCCTACGTATGATATCACCAACTCTTCTCCCTTTGCCTCTCTGAGATCCCATGACATTGTGCTATCAGCAAATCTGACATCAGCATATTGGAATATAAGGTGTATTTTTCCGTGGTCATATCTCAAGTTTCACCGGGTAATAGCTTATTCTGAAATATTGAAAAACACACATTGACTAACGTTTGTATTCTAATTCCCCAGAGCATTATTTCACTGCAGTGTCTCAATGCCTGTTAAGTACAAGGAAGAATGAAGTAATCAGTGCCACCTTTGAATGCAGTCTCAAGGAGTGGGAGACAGAAAGAAGAGAATAGCAGACTAAAAGCACCACTTAGGAGACCCCAAACATCTGGCTATGGGTAACAGTTTCCTGCAATATGGTCATACAATTTTTAAATAAAAAGTGAAATTCTGGAACACTGTAGCATTTATAGTGCTTTTGTTTGTTTGTTTGTTTTAAAGGACACCTGCTTTGTCTTTGATTGTTCGAATTCTTTACACAGGAAACATTTCTTTCCTTTGCTCTCCCATAATGAGGCTGAAGGTGTTAGCTGAAGCCTTGCTCTTTAGCTTCCTGCACTGATGAAGCATCACTCTCCCTGTTTGCTGTACAAAAGACTTGGCTGAGCAAACCATATGTTTATCAGGCAGAAAACGTGCAACAGTTTTTCTCCTTTTACTGTCAGTGAGCTGCAGAGCTTGAGCCTACAATTTTAGAAAGAAGAGTAAGGAAGCTTTGCAGCTAGAGCAAGCAGTCTCTGGGCTCCAAGTGGGTGAATGGGTGAAGAGAGGAGATGATGCTGCAGTTCAATGACTTTCCTAGGTAGCAAAAGATGATCTTCTCCTATTGGCACATCCCATGGAGAGAGAGGTCATCTGGACATGCAAATGATTTAAAAATAGACATATTATTATAATAAGTTTGATAATGATAGCATCTATAATAAATAATACATCTATAATCTTGTAACCTATTTCCTATTCAGTTCATTCTTGTAGTTTAAATAATACCTGGTAGTGAGGCTGAGGGCAGCCAGTGATTAGAGACTACAGCAGTGGCTGTACCCCACTTAGAGCCTGGTGGCTTGCTGGAGCAGAGAACAGCCTCAGTTTGGCTTTGAGCTATTAATTAACGAACCAGCCATTAACTGCTGTTAACAATTGATTTAGTAGGAATTATTGCTTAAATAGCAGGAGGTATTTAAGAAGAATGTAAATTAAAACAAAGAGCTGCTGGGTCCAGAAGAGGAAGAAAAGGAAAAAAAAAAGTTCTTGAAATATAGAGACTAGCTCAAAGGGCCCTGTAATTACCCAGTTATAAACAGTCATCGAGAAGCGCATCCCTTTATTTTAGTGTGTTTTTGCCACAAATTATGACAATCAAGGATCCCCCTGTCTTCACTAGATGACTGCTCACAATGAATGATGTTGTGAAGAGCATGAGCGAAACAGTAAATGGTCATTTTATCAAGACATTCGAGTAGATCACAGATGTTACAGAGGCTGAAGCAGCTCTAACTGATACATGTTCAACACAGCTCCTCAGGCAACCTCTCAGTAGAGGGGTCAGGAAACTTGTGAGAGCCAGAAGACCAGGAAGTCTACTATGAGATGAGAAGGAAGCTACCTCCATGAAGTCTCAACATCACGGCTGCCTAAGAAGACTTGAGTAATTCTAACAATAGTTGTCATTACGATGTAATGGGAGAAATCAAACCGGGTTCCACTGCTAGATGAGGCACAAGCCATAGGCAATTAATCACTGCTGAGAGTCGGGGGATTTGTCTTCCCCAGGGATGAACTCCTGACTGGTTATCCAATACTAAGCACTCAGCTCTAGAAACATACATGCAGACAATGCTGAATGAACACAACAGGTGTTTGTTTACATATAGTAACAATATCGAAAGCAGAGGAGGCCATTAATTGGGAACGGGTAGGTGGCTTTGGACATGGGAGGGATAGGAAAGGCAACACCGAGGGGAGAAACACTGTAACTATATTTTAATTAAATAAAAACAAAAATTCAATAAAAGGCAATAAATCTTGTCTAAGAGCAAAATTGCACAGTATACCTGCAATGAATGAATGACTTCAAGGACCTTGCAGATTTCTATTATAAACTATAGCCTAACCTCCTGAAGAAGCCCCTCTTCTTGTTACCTTGGCAACAAGATTTGCTGGAGTTACTGGTTTTCCTGTAGGAACAATGAGAAAACTAAAGTAACAAAGAAACTAGAGAAAATCTATAGCTTTTTAGTCAATTATTGACCCTCCTACTAATTTCAGGTTAGAAATTATTGTATCAATAATTCCCAAATTGCCTCCCTCCAAAAGAGTTTACCTGTCTATTATGTATGTGAAAGAAACCATGAGCAATTTTCTTCCTGCTTGAACTACTTATGGACAGCTTTATTGCTGATTTTTTAAAACTTGAGTTAGGTGGCAGCCTCAAGTTTTCACTGTAACATACTTGCCTTCTCTAGTCACTAGGTAAGGAAAAATGGTTTCCGGAAATGTAGTTGCAAGAAGTCTTGGTAGTCTCCACGACGAACTCTTAGAGTTGTCAGTGGTGATTCTGCTAGAATGCACCCTTCCTAAGAAACATTAAAAAAATGGGACTAGAGAGGTGTCTCAGTGGTCAGGAACACTTGTTGCTCCTGCAGACAACCCTGGCTTCCTGCCCAGCACGCACATGGTGCTTTACAACCATCTGTATCTCCAGTTCCAGGGAATCAAATGCCATTTTCTGGCCTCCACAGGCATTGTATGCACAGTGCGCATAGACATGCAGGCAGACAAATGCATACGTACACATAAAATAAAAGAAAATCTTAACAAAAATAAAGGGGGGGTGCGCATTGTAATATTCTACTGACATTTAGCGTACACACACACACACACAAAGCATTTTCCTACGTATTAATAGACACTCCTATTTCTTTGTGTATGTGCACATATGTATGTGGGTGGATGCGTGTTTGGAGGCCAGCGGAGGATGCTGGGTGTCCTGCTATATCATTCTCTATTTTATTCCCTTCAGACAGGGTCTCTCATAGAACCCTGACTGAGGCTAGCAGCCAGCACAGTACCAGAAATCCTTTTTTGTCCTCACCTTACAGTTCTGGGTTTACAAAGACTCTCTCAGTGGCGTTTCTTTTCTTTTTATCATTATTTATTTATTTATTTTTACTAACACAAATACTAGGAATTTAAACTCAAATTCTCGGTTTTATACTGTAGATTCTTATTTACAAAATCATTCTGAGCCCTAATATTGTTTTCTAAGAATGAAAACACCTTGAAAAAAAATCTGGCAAGATTATTTCTTTTTCTTATTTTGAAATTTATCAAGATCAATTTACACACAGAGTTGCAAAGCTAAGAAAGATGTTATTTACATCTTGGAGCTGTTAACACACACTTGCTTCCTATTGCATCCCTAACTGCTATTGTCTAATATGTGCAAGGATTCCTTGTTTTCCATATCATAATAACCAAAACCTATACCTATATAATATGTGGCTTTTCACTATTCTATTACGAATATTTTTGTTCACAGAGAACCACATATAGTAAGATCTACCTGTAGTGGAAGACTACAAAAAAAATTAAGATTTCCTTAATTGATTGACTTAAAAAGCAGTATTAGTACATGAGTATACAGAAGAAATGCAAGCACATTACTAAATTTCATTAATAAAGCCTGTTTTAAAATTTATTTTTCCCCATAAAATTCCTTTTAAATGTTGATGTCAAATTATAATCAATATTGGAAATTAACATTGAAATCATTGATTTAAAATTCAGTTTGTTTCTTGATTTGTATAGACAACTAACTTACTTTTTCTCTATTTATCATCAACCTTCTCTTGCTTATTGAAGGATACTTTGTCTAAAGCTATAAAACATGGTTTGTGTGTGTGTGTGTATGTGTGTGTGTGTGTGTGTGCTCGCATGCGCATGTGTGCATGTTTGTGTTTGAAGAGGATTTTGAGATGATACTGACATTTAAGTTTGTGACCTTTGGGTGGATACATATACGGCCCTTTTTGTGTGGGTGGACTTTACCCAAACATTTTCAGCTTTAATAGAGCACAGAATGTCACCTGCGCCATCAGGGGCTCTCTGCTGCTGGCTCATGCTGCAGCTTGGCACTTGGAAGCCTCCTTCATTCCTATGTGACGTTTCACCACAAATCTTTTTATAGTTCGTATTGCTTCTGTCTCTCTGGAGAACCTTGAATGATCACAATTGACCTCACAGAATTGTCCTCTGTGGGGATGTTGTCAGAGTATTATGGGGTTTAGCACCTGTTGAGATCCCACAGAACCTCTACCATCACCACCAGGGTACAGACAGCTCTATTCTTCCCCCAAAATGTTCATCAAGGGGAGTTACACCTTTCACCTGTGACTCTGGCAACGAGTGTCTTTTTACTCTTTTTAAAGAGCATTTTAAAGATTTTCACACGAATCATATTTTGCAGTGCATGGAGATTATTTTCCTTCCTTTAAGATACTATTCTTGGGATTCATCTAAGTCTCTTCATGTGTCAAATGGTATTCTGGATTTGTTTGTTTATTTGTTTGTTTTGAGACAGAGTTTTTCTGTGTAGTCTGGCTGTCTTAGACTAGGCTTTGTAGATCAGGCTGGCCTCAAACTCACAGAGATCTGCCTGCCTCTGCCCCTCGAGTGTTGGGTTAAAGGCATGTGTGACTATCACCAGGCATGGTATGCCAGTATTCATTGCTAAGTAGTACTTCACTGTATGTGCATAGTTTTTACATAAATTTTCATCTATATCTTGTCATGAATTGGGTTTTAAAATAGTATACTACTCATTTCGTTAACTATAACATGTTATAGAGTGAATTGTTTGTTATACATAAAAAAGGCATAGAATATTTGTAAAAAATACTTTTTCTTTTCTTTTTTCTATTTTTCTTTAATTGAAAATGAATTTTTATGTAAAATATTATCATATGGTTTCCTTTTTCCTAACTTCTCTAAGATCCTCCTCATCTCCCCCTCAGAGTCCACCTATCTAACAACCTGCCTAATGTTAGAAAACAGTCATTTAAAGAATAAAATAAAATAAGATAAAAAATCAACCAACCAAACAAGAATAAAACAAAATAAAGAAACAAATAGAAGAAAAAGAGACAAAAAGGTACAAGAAACAGACATATATGCAGAGACAATCATATTTGCACATATTAGAATATCATAAAACACAAAACCAGAAACCATAATGTATATGCAAAAAAAATTTGTATAGTAAAAAGAATGAGTGAATAATAAAAGAAGTAAATAAAAACCCTGAATTAACATTATGAAACCTAGATCCTCCAACATTCTGAAATCTAGACGCCTTTGAGTTTGTTTTGTGTTGGCCTTGGGCCTGCCCTTAGAATGGTTTGTATCTCTGGTGAGACTACATTGAAGAAAACAATTTTTTTTTAAAAAAATTTGTTACTGGTTATCAACTGAAGATAGAGATGTGGGCTTGTGCTCACTTTCCTCAGCGCGAGGACCCCATCTGACACAGACCTGCGCAAGTCTTGTGCATGCTGCCTCAGTCTCCGTCAGCGCATGTATGTCCCAGGACAGCGGTGTCTAGAAAGCCTTGGTTCCTTGGTGTTCTCCATCCCCTCTCTCTTTGATGATCTTTTGACCAACTCTTCTGTAAGGTTGCCCGAGGGCCATGAGATGAGGGATTTGATGGAGACACCCCATTTAGGACTGAGTGTTCCAAGGTCTCTGACTCTCTGTACATTGTTCAGTTGTGGGTCTCTGTGCTTGTTCCCAGCTACTGCAGAAAGAAGCTTCTCTGATGATGGCTGAGCAAGAAAGTGATCCATGGTTATAGCAGAACATGTGAGAAGTCATTTTATTACTACATTCCTTTTGCAGAGCAGTAATATTTGGTTTTCCAAGGTCCCTCGTCTATCTAGTCTTAGGCTCTTGGCCACCTGAGCAGTTTCAGGGACAGGGTCAATCTCATAGACTGGGCCTTAAATCCAGTCAGACAGCGGTTGGTTACTTCTATAACACTTGTCCAACTGTTGTTATCATGCAGGCACGTAGGTATGTTACCATTGTAAGTCAAAGGGTCTGTAGCTGGGTTCATGTTTACTCCTCTCCTCTGTGAGTGTACAGAGTACCTGTTAGTACCATGAACACGAGGTATTAGGGGTAAAGACTCTGGGTAGGTACCAGCTTTACTTCTTTGTGCGCAATGAGCTATGTAGGCATTGTCTTTCGCAATCAGATTTACCACCAATAAATATGTGGAGAGCAAACAATTCCATTTGACAATCAAATCAATTAGATAACCCATTTCTGGCACTCAAGGTTTTGTTTGATGGTGAGAGATGTCTTGTTGGGTCTGCCCTGTATTTTTGTGATTCCAATTAGATTTTGTGCTTCTTTAAATAAAAATGTCCCCCATAGGCTTCATAGAAAGTGGCACTATTAGGACCTGCGGCCTTGTAAGAGGAAGTATGTCACTGGAGGGGGGATTTGGGGTTGCCAATGTTTCAGCTAGGCCTAGTGTCACTTTCTCTCTCAGCTCTTTCTCCAACACCATGTCTGCCCACCTAGGTGACTTTTATTCAGAGACCTTTATTTGTTTTTGCTCGCATCATCAGACTCTTATGGTGCAACTTCATGCACATCTTATCTTCATCCTGAGACTAGGAAAAAAAACCACTACCTATCTGTCATATGCTGGACTCTGAGTAGAGAGAGATCACTGATACACCCAATCCAGTTTCTAAAGCCTTTTATTTATTGAGGGGAACATTTTTATTTTCCTTCATGTTTCAAATTCAGATGATATATAGTAATTGCTATATAAACTGGTTCTTCAGGCTAGTCAGTGTTTGACTTAGACAGTACATCATCTGATTCTACATGAAAAGATATAACTCAACTATTTTGTTTGTAAATGATAAAAAGTGGGTCAAATTAAGATATTTTGAAGCTTAAGAAAGTGTTTTATTGTAGTTTCACTCACATACTGGTGGCTCAGACTAACTTAAATTATTTATGCTTATATCCTATCTCTGAAGAAATCTGTACAACAGAGTTATTAGAAAGATTAAAGCCATGTTTACAGTAAGTTCTTAGAAAATGTTCCCACAATAGTAGAAATAAGGCAGAGGTGGAAGCTGACATTTTTCCTGAGACACATTGTTTTGGGAAAACATGTGAAGCTTAAACATAGTATCTTTCACCACATCCAATAAAATTAGCTTCTATAATATAGCATTTTCAAATTAATTCATTCACTGTATTTTCATACAGATAATTCCCTCATGTGTTATACTTCTTATTCTTCCAATATGTATTTATCATAATCATCATCATTACTGTTATTATTATTGCTCTTTATTTGTTTCTGGGTACTGCCACGCTATGTGGTCGATGCTGATTCCAAACTCTTCCCCCTTCCTGCCTCAACCATCTGAGGTTTAGGGTTTATTAAAGAGGTGAACTATACTACCGGGCCCCAGTCCTCTAGATCTCAACCCAAATATCAGAGCTCCACATGACACTATTCCAGAAGATAAAGAAAAAGAAAAACAATAGCAAATATTGCTTGTTTGCTCCTTTGTGAGCAGTGTCCTAAATACTTATTCTGTTTTAATTAGGTTTTGGTCTTGTTACTTTTTTAAATGTTTTTGAGGGGGTGTATGTTGTTGGGGATTGAGCCCGAGTTCTATACATCATGGACAAGCTGCAGCCATTGAACTCTACCCTTGGTTCTATTTTTACTTGTTTTTAATTTTGAGGCCGGGTCTCACTAGGTTGCCTACAAGTGACCTTGAACTTGCAACTCCCAACACCACCACTTTAGGCTCCTGAGTAGAAGAGGTTTTAGTTCTGACACGAGGACAAGACATTCTCCTAGTTTTAAAATGTGCTATTTGGCATACTAAACATTTGAATATAGGGTGTAAAAGATAAAACATTATTAAACAACAAAATGAAGGATAAATGTTAATACAGTACTCCCATAGTGCTTATAGTGTTTAGTTATTAAATATTTAATACATTAATAATAAATATTAATAACATTTATATTAATATTTAGTTGTGTCAGAAAAAAGATGACAAGTGTACTGCACCAAATATTTCACCTCTCTTGTGTGTAGACTTTTTCATCCTGTTCCACCATATTCTCTGACTCCCACATATGAGTATCTGGGACAAGAAAGTTCATCTAGTCTGATGTCAGGGGAAAAACTACTATGAAAATTTTGGCCTAACCTGGGTGACCTTTTCCCATCTGGAATGAGCTTTGTGTCAAGCCTTTGGCTCTATCATAAACCAAACCCAGGTACAGGCAAGCAATATTCACAAATGAATATTTGTGAACCTAAGAACTCGGCTCTTAACTACCAAGCTAACACTGCTTGTGATATCTGGCAGAGGGAAACTGAGTCTTGTCCAACTTTGTTTGTATCAGCATCTCCTCCCCAGAGCAGTTTGCATGTCACTGACTGAAAAGACTGGCTTTTTTCCTGTTATCTACAAAGTCAAATATTATTCACACGTATACAGATAAATTTAGTCTTGCTCTTCCAGTGACATTGCTGATTTTTTTCCTGACACAGTAAGAAATTCAAATACATTTATGTGTCCTTAGTATTAAAGTTGGGGCATCAAGTTCCAACAAACAAACAAACAAACAAATAAACAAAAAGCCTGTTTTATTTTGCTTCTATCTAATAGAAAAAAAATCCTGTGCATTTTTCTGTTAGACAAAGTTGTATACAAGGTTTTCTTTCTTTCTTTTGTTTTGTTTTTCAAGACAAGGTTTCTCTGAGTTGCCCGGGATGTTCTGTAGACCAGGCTGTCCTTGAACACACAGAGATCTGCCCGCCTCTGCTTCCTGAGTGCTGAGATTAAACATGTGTTCCACCACCACCAGCTGTGTACAAGGCTTTCTAAAGCCTTCAACAATCACCATTCTTTTGTGTGTGTGTGTGTGTGTGTACATGTGTGTAATGCAGATTTGGATCAAATATTTGACTCTCTGATAATGAGATTAAAGTTTATTCAAATAGTGGCATCATAATATATAAACTTAGATCTGATTTTGGAAAATAGTGAAGGGTATATATTCAAGAATATTTCCAGCCTGAACTATCAGCTTTTGTTATGACTACCACCACTCAAGACAACCATCGAATGCCAAACTTCTTCAGGCTAAGAGCCGCTATGCCAGATTCCAACCATTCTTGGCTCTATGCTGACTTAATTATGATTTATCAAGCTTGATCATTTATGATTGTCTTCTCTAACAGGATTTCCAACACAAGTTGTGGTCTGGCAATTCTGGTCCCACTCAGGGGGGCCCTCAGGGTGTTATGCTCTTGGCTGTAGGGCTGTATTTACCGCCATGCACAGACCTTGGGGAAGCTGTGCTCAATGCCCCTCAGGCAGGGTCATCTATAATACAGCCACAAGTGAAGCAAGAAGCTAGAAGCAACAGTTTCCAAATAAATGATTAATGGAGAATTTTTATGTTGTGATTAACATTTATTTATGATTAAGTCTAAAGCAAAGGTGACATTGATTTCCAAAATATGACAAGGGATTGGAAAATATGTGACGGTTGGAATGCCTAGATTCGTGACCCATGCCTCTCCACCACTTAGGAAGAAATTGGTCTTTATTTTATCTAGCCTGAATTGCTGTGGCTTGCTTTGCTCATTAGCTCTTGGTCATCAGTGAAGCCATCAACATACAACTGAACCTTTTGTTTATCGGTTTGCTTCTCTGTAAAATGATCCTCCTTCCACACTTCCTTCCAGGATTGTTGTGAAAACAGTACTTCTTGATATTTTCAAGGTGCTGAGAACGCCTCTGCCAGCAGTGAGTGCTACATAAAAGCGTGGCAAACTAAATAACAGAATTCAATTTAGACATAGTAAGAAATTGTGACAGTTTCATTGCTGTCAGCGTAGAGACAACTGATTCAAAGAACTGGTTCAAAGAATGATTAGGAAGTACCTGAGACCCCATGTCAGCTGGTCTTGTCTTATTTTTCTTTCCTCACTAGGACCTTGTCTAGGCATATGTTGTAATGCCACCTTCATCACTGGAATGCAAAAATGGGCTTTTCATTGCTGCATTTCCTTTCCTTGTCTCTTTCCAATTGTCTGGATAGTATTACTGAGTCTGTGGCTATTGTTTCTGGACAGTGTGTATGTAGATTCAGTGGGAACATTGTGGAATATAAATTCTTGTTAGTGAACCTGTCCTGAACCTTCCTGTTCTGTCAGCAAGCTCTTGGGTCCTGGTTCCAAGTCACACTTTCATGAGCAGTATTATACTGAGATTATTATCACGTAACCTACAGTGCATACATGCACACATCTTGTGCATGCATGTGCGTGCGTGCGTGCGTGCATGTGTGTGTGTGTGTGTGTGTGTGTGTGTGTGTGAAAGGCACTAATGTGAGAATATTCTTTATTTTAGGGTACAGACACACAAAATACATCACATAGCATTGTCACCGAGAGAAAGCTTTTCTGCTTTTAATGTTTCATCATCTGAGGAAACCAGTCAGAGTATACAACAATAGCATTTTGGTTTTTTAATTATTTATTTCTTTTAACTATTTATTTTGATGTGTGTGTTTGCATATGCTCACACATGTGTTTGTGGATACCACCTTGTCCAGAAGAGAACATCTGCTCCTCTGCATCCTGAGTTATAGGAGGTTGTGGGCCATGTGATACTGGGAACGAAACTCAGAGCCTCTGAAAGAGAAGCAAGTGCAGCTAACCATTGAGCCATCTCTCCAGTAATCAACGATGGCATTTTAGATGAACCTTTTCGGATATAGTCTTTTGCGCATTAAGCAGAGAACTTTAGAACCCTCGCCCCCACCATGTTCACATGCTCCGTGGACACTTGAGCATGGACACTTCAGTGGATTTTTTCCTTGTGAGCAGAGCCTGTTTCCTGGACTCTGCGGCATATGGTGACCCTATGAGAGATGCCCCACGCAGGTAGGGACTCTTTGATAGTCACACACTGTCTCTGCCAACCTGAGCTCAGGTCTCAGCAGGAGCTGCATGAACAGGTGCCCCCTTCCAGGGATGGTGCCAGAATGTCAAAGCTCTTCCCATGCTGAATTATTAACACAGTTCAAGGGGAAATGTTCACAGAGGTTTTCTCTGTAGGAGTTCCCAGGAACACTCTTTCTACCCAATCTGGCCCCTCCTAGAGTTCTACGAGATCACATCCACTGCTACGAGCTCAACCGACCCATTAAACAGTACAAGTTTGTCAACTTTTCGACTTTTAAAATCACATGAGATTTTTAGCTTCCTGGATGTTGATCAAGCGAACCACAGCTAACAACTTCTTCTCAAGAAAGCTTTGTTTGATCCACAGATAGAACTGATATCTTTAAAGTAGCCGTTTATTTCAAATACTTAAAAAAAAATTGGACATTACAGGTCAAAAGCATATTGTCTTTCCTTTCAGGAAAAGTAGACTACAATTTTATACCTTGTGTGTATCAAACATTGGAGCTCCTGACACTGGACCTTGTCTTGGTGGCTCTTAAGGGAAGCTGAATGCAGGGAGTGGCAGTGCCAGGCTGCTCCCTGTGAGCAGATGCCCCAGGCTAACGAGCAGCTATGTCCAGTAGGTGCCATCTGCTACACCTGGCAATGGCAAAAACTGTGGGTTGAAGTCTTCTGCAACATCTTGGCTCCCTGAGCTTGCCTGGCAGGGTGCTGGCACAGGTGGCCTGGCCACAGCTTGCTTTCCAGTATGTTGTGTTCTGAATTAGTCCTGGAAAAAGAAATGATTCACACGACCCCATCTCTGCTTCCTTGTTCTGCTTATTGTTGAGGCTTTAACATGACTGGAATGTCGTCCAAAGTGCAAGAGGCCACAACCAACAAAGGCCACAACAAACCAAAACATTTCCTGAGATACTATCTCCCGTCAAAGTCAGGGACTCCTTCTTCATTGGCTCCTTTTCTTGGAGCCATTTTTTGATCTCTGTATTCCTTTTCATCCCATTCGGTTTCTATGAGCTGGACCCCTCCCTTCCAGGCCTTGTTAACCCACTGAGAGACCTATCAGAAAAACAACTTCTCTGGTCATTGAACTTCTCAGGGCTGTGAATCTGGTGTTTGCTTATGGACGCTGCTGCTACCTCAGAATGGTTGCCGTGGGTTCACTTTGCAAATAGCCAAATGCTCAACTATGGATTTTCACTGCTCTCATTTGATCAGGACACACCATGCACCAAAGCACTTCTAAGAATCCTAGTGATTCTGGAGATTCCTAAGACAGGCTGGAAATTTCTCAAAGAACCTGTAGATACACTGTAAGTAGCTGCACCTTTTGACTCTGTAGTGACTATGCCACAATACATCTTTGCTTTGCTTCTTTCTGTTGTCCTACTTTCTTCCTAAGTTTTCTATGTTACCTCCCTTTCTCTTCTTCTTTCCATATTTCTTTTCTAACAACATTTTACCCCGATGTCATGCTTTTTCTCCTCTAAACAAACATGAGAAGGTTTTGTCTGGTTCAGAGCAAGGTTCCCCTGTACTAAATGGAGAATCATAAGACAATGTGTCTAAAACAAAAGCAACTTATGCCAAGGTTGAAGCAGGCTTTAGTGCAACCAGATCAGAGCTCTGGCTTTCTTAATGCTGGAGAGCATCCGTTGTACTTCCAGGAGTAGGTGTGGCTAGCCAGATGACTAGCTCCCATGTGAGCAGATGAGCTCCACACCGCAGGTGGGTGTCACTGGTTTCTTCAGAACTGCGTGCTCCTGAGACAGCAATGACAAGTGCTTGGGATGGTGCCTATTCCATCAGCATGGACTATGACCACAACAAGAAGAACATCCTAGGAAGACATCAACTTTAGTTGCTTTAGACAAGTGAAAATTTGAAGTTATTTAACTATGGTATAAACTTAGCCTTGTCTGAGTGATACATTTTCAAAACTGGCCTCCATGGAAGAAAAAGGCTATCTCGGCAAGACACTAATGGCAAATTAATTATTCTTAATTATGAGATCAAAGAATTGAAGCTATTTCCTTTAATGTCAAACCATAACTGAGTGACAGTAGCATATGGACATTGGTGTCTTTATACTGGGATAGAGAACAGTGCTTCCAAGTGGAATATTAAAGCAATGGGCGTGATGAGATCTCACAGTGAGGACAGAGATCACAACCAAGACCTTGAAAGAAATGGCCACCCAGCCGCTATTAATCATTCAAATATTTAGCTGTCAAGAATTTTTTAGGAGCCAGGAAAACAGCTGCCAGGTCAGAAAAGCTCTACCATATTCAGAGCTCTTTCCCACTGACTGATGTCTTATACCAGCATACTCAGCATGGTTTAAAGTGAGGAAGCTTACCTACATATAAGTAACCAGGAAGCTGGATCAAGCTCACTCAGGCAGGAGCAACCAGTCCAGACCTTTACCTCCATTTTCACACTGAGGTCATGTTAAAATGTTCAGTTATAGGAAAAGACCATTGGGGCAAATCCAAGTCCCATGGGACTTGGATTATCTTTAAAGTATATAATTGTTTGATCAAGGAAAAGGACATTTTAACCATGGATATATGAGGGACATTTTCTGAAGCCCTAAAGTTGTAGACAACACAGAAAAAAAATCATCAAAGTAGTGAAACCACACACACACACACACACACACACAGAGAGAGAGAGAGAGAGAGAGAGAGAGAGAGAGAGAGAGAAACTGCTCAACACGTACAAAGCAGAGGGAAGATAACAGAAACCGATCCTCAGTGTCACATTTCCCAACAACTCAAGCATAAGTCAGGCAGTGGAGGTAAATTTCTAATACTCTTTGTGCTTGTGAAAACATCAAAACCAGAATGATAGGAAAACTTCAAATCTGATTTGGAGATTTGTTATGTGGATTATCACTGACTCTCCTGGAGAAGAGATTATAGGGTTAATTTTCCATTTCATAGATGTATTGAGGTAGTGAAGATAGGAGGATGTAAAAATGTGCCTGAGGCTTTGTTCTGCTTATTTGTGTGGAAACCAACACCAGAGAGGCAAGCACTGGGCTTGTGATGTAGCTGGGCTCAGCCCTGAGCATCTCTGGGAACTTTTCAGTCCATCTGAAGAGCCTTGCTTCCCTTTCTGCTCTTCAGCAACCCATCACTGAATCCTAAGGCACTGTATTACACACGGATTAGAATATCTGGTAATTCAGTTGAGTCATTTAGAAAGTGTTACATAAATGCAAAAATAAAAATGCAAACACGACACAAACCCCTCTGCTCTAGGTGGCCATCCATGGTTTAACACATATAACAAGTCCTGCTCTGTATGTGTCAGCAATACAAGTATTGCACAAAGCATTTTTACTCTGATCTGACTTGCACACCTCACTTTGCTCCCTTTTTCATCAGCCAATAGCATTGGGGTGGGAATAGAGCTGGAGAGGACTGGAGGGCTGAAATTTTAGTCTCTTGCTCCTGAGAGCTGCTGATGGAGAAGTCCAGGGACTGCCCTTTCTCCTCTCCATTCGTGGGCTTCTTTGTTATTCAGATGCAGATCTGTGATGCATTTCCCAAGTTGCTTTCAAACTTTGTGACGGTTTCTTAGCCAAGCTTCTGCCAGAGACTAGAATATGCCCTAGATGTTTAATCTAAAGAGAAGAGAAGCTGTTTCAGCATTTTAAGCAAATGGGAAATGAGGCACACCCGGCTGACTCTTTAGCAGCCTCAGCTGTGAAGAAGGGAATGGGGGAAAGGGAGGAACTAGAACCCCGACAGCACCTTGGTTCCACATGAAGGCCAGCCAGGTAGACATCGGAGATGTAGATACACAGAGAAGGTTCAACATCTTCAGACAGCAGGAAGCAGGAGGAACAGTCTGACTTTGCTCTTTCCAGCCCAGATGCAGATATAAACTGACCTGGAAAATGCATATGCCCAGTGGTCAGCCTCACAGGACAAGACCAGGGCAGGGACATATGGGGAAAGAGACTAGCAGGAGCAGAGAAGGAACTAGCTGCCGTAAGGTCTCCATTATTCCATCCTTCTCTTCACTTGTAATTCACAGACAAAGAACCAGTTCAGGGTTTCCTCAGATGTCCTTCTGTTGTTGACCTTGAATTTACTGAAGGACACATCAGTAAGAATAATACGCTTTAAGCAGAGATAATTCTGCCCTGCTTCTTTTTATTTCTTTGCTGACATTATGTTTACTCCCTCCATGTGTCTAGCACAAAGATGAAGCAGTCTTACCTCTTTCTGCCTCCAATCCAGTTTGAAGAAATGCATTTTATATACCTCTTTAAATTCACGTTGCTAATAAATCAGGCATCTTTAAAAAAAAAAAAGCAATACAAATTTAAATGAGTCTATGTAAACAGCATTTTTTTGTAAAAGAAAAAAAAATCCTATCCTTTCCAGGGAGTCCAGGGAGGGAGAGTTGAAAACCATCTTTGATATTTAAGTGGCTGTTGTGAAGAAGAGGTACAGGCTGGCTTCGTCTGGTCAGATGATCTGCTTTTCCAGGGTTCACATGTAATCTGGAGGGGATGAAGTGGTGCCAAATCTGGGGTCATTGGTTTGGTGTACACCAGTAGATGGCAAGCCTAAACAGCACAGCAGGCCCCCAGCTGCTTGGAATTCACTCAATTGAAAGGTCTCTGCAGGTGGAAGCCCTGGCTCCAGCAGAAGTACATTCTGTAAAGGACTCCTCTTACCTCTTTCTTTGCTTCAACTCCTTGAAAATGCTCTTCTAGATCCGGTGTCATCATTACCAGGTCAGGAAAATACCTTCTTTGGCAGGGCACCATGTAAAGAGTCTAGCTTTGAGGGTGAATAAAGCAATACAAACAAAACAAAATGGGATGGAAACATAAACGTCAGAGGGTTAAACAACAAGCGTGAGGTATCTGAGCAGCCATCATTAGCATCACTCTTTCACATGCATTGGCTTTACTCAAGTCCCCACGAGACCCAGAAGTCTGCGGTAACACAAAGACTAATGCAGAGCAAATGTCACCTGTCCCTGGGTCAGCTCCAGCAAAGTGCATCATGGGAATTATTTCTTTTCTGCATGCCTTTGGCAAGGGAGGGGGGCTGATGCTGCATTCTGAAGACAGATCTTAAATCTGCAGTCTCTGAGGACACAGGACTAGTTGGAACAGCACACTGAAGGTGGCCTTTAGGAGGAGGCCACTGAATCTGCCTCTGATTTCCCTCAGGAATGAAGAATATGCTGGCTTTCTAAACATGAATCTCAAGATTTGACTTGGCAGATGTGATTTATCTCAGTCTTGCAGCTTCAAAATATCCAGAGAGCTATTGGCGCTGGCGAGTCCCATAGTTAAAATGGAGATACGCTTGTTTCTGGTTTAACCCAGAGTGACCACTGTCCTTCAGGTGCAGTGAAAGAAAAATGATTGCTTTTTGTTCAGATATTCAATCTTGAGCGTGAAGTATTAAAAATTTCTATTTCTGAACAAAGATACAATTATTAGATATTCCTTTCTCGATCCATCTGTCTGCACAACAATCCTGGGGTGATGTTCACCCAGTTTAGTCAAAGAACAATACTTGAGGAAAAGGCCTGAGGCTGTAGTGTTAAACGAGGAGCCTCTCATCCCACCTGTGAGCTGGGTGAGCGATCAGGCTTCCGGCACGGCACCCTTCTCTCTGAGGAGCCCAAGCTTGCACTACAGATGGCCTCTCTGCTTCTTTTGGTTCCTACTCTCTCCTCCCCACTCCCTCCTGCCCCATGCTCTCCTCATCTCTTCCCACCTACCTCTGCGCTGTGATGCATTCTTGCCAGGAAAGGCCTTTCGCCAGACTTGCATGCATCTAACTCTTATTTGAAGACTTAGTGCAAGGCCCTCACTTTTTTAAACATCTTCCTGATGACATCAAACCGTTGAATCTGTGTATCCCCCTTTTAAGTCTTAGTAGTACCACAATATTATCTGATAATTATATGATCTCTACATAGCAGTCTGCTTCACACATAGAAATGTGACTCTTATATTTTGTAACTACCTTGGGAGATAGCTGAATGCAGGGCACAGACTAAATCATGTTAATTATTTTCCCCTCTCTGATATTTTCTTTTCAGAATTTTTACAATTTCAGGTCATTTCCTCAAAAATATCATCTTACCTTTTCTTGTTCTTTACCTAGTTTCTTTTGAATGACAGCACTCACCATTTTCTGATATTATGGTTAATTTCCAATGCTAACTTGATGAGATGTAGAACTGAATACAACAGGAGGCAGAAACTGTCAGATAGGGACTCCTTAGAATGTCCCTTTTTCTTAGGGACTCTAAGAATGTCTTTGCTGGAGACCAGGAAATCCAGAAAAGAGATCTGGTTCTAGATTTCTCCTTCTTATTGTCTTTGTCTGGAAGCTATCCACGAGGACATGCCTGGAACTTAAAGGAAGAACCTGGACACCTCTTGGTTTGATTAACAGTCCTGACCAGCTCATGCCTCCCTTTGATCTCATGCCAGTTTCTACCATAGATTAGTTTACAAGTCCTTAGACAAAGAGTTTGACGTAACCCTATTTTCTCTAGGCACTCTTGTCCTGTCCTTCCCTTTCTTGAGGTCACTATAATAAAGCATTGCTCCCTAAGTCCCACCCTCTGTAGTTTGCGAATTTCATTTCTCACAAATGTGAGGCAAGAGCCTGACAGATTGTGGCTCACTGAAAGTTTTGTGTGACCGAGTATCGAGCTCCCCATGTACCAAGCTAATCTCATCAAGAGCCAAGAAAGGCTCCATCAATCCCAAGGACAACCAGAAACTTTCTGTGTGGGAAATGTTACGGAAACAATTGTTTTGACATGCCTGTTAAGGAGTCTCTACATGAGTTCATTGAGTAAGAAGACTGACCTTAAATGAAGGTGCCACCTTCCCATGGGAATAAATCTCTGAATTGAGAGAGGGGGAGAAAAGCATACCAAGTACAGCTTCACCTCCCTCTCTCCTTCCTGACAGCAGCTGAAATGTGACAGCTGCCTTGTACCCCTAGAGTCATAATTTCCTCACCATGGTGGACCGTAATCTGTAAATCAAAATAAGCTTTTTCTCCCTTATGTTGCTTTTGTCATAGCAACAGGAGAGATAACTGCAATTAATAACTAATTAACATACACATACAGGCAGTGTGTGTGTTCTTGTGTGTGTCCGTGGGGGTATGTACATACCCAAATTCTTTGGTATGATGTAGAGAGAGAGAGACAAGTTCAGACATTATGTGAACATCTGGGTGAGGAAAGAAAAAAAGAGTTAAAAATTGAAAACCTTCTATGAGCAGAGAGAGTGACAATCATTAGAATAAAACGAGGTCCCTTCTTTACTATTAAAGAAGAAAACTGAGTTTTAGGACATCCAAATTGGGGCCACCTTTATTAGGTATGGTATTTTTTTTTTAATCTTGGAAGCTGAATTTAACAAATAAAACAATTGAAAGAAGTTTTGAAGGGAAGGCTAGGACAAAAACTTACTTTACTGTCTTAACCTCATTTTATTCCTGCAGACTCATGTAAGCTCTCCAGAAACCAGGAAGAGCTTCAGGGATATCCCAAAGATACATCAATTATATCACTGCATGAAAACATGGAGCAACACTGGGATTTATTAAATAGAGACAATTAGTCACAAATATCTGGTAAAAGAGTTTGGTGAAATTTGGAAAACAAAGGGAGAATTTTATTTGGCTCACCAAACATGAATGTTGCCTCCTGGTTGTATTCTGAAGGCATTTAAAGAAATCATAGTACCCACAAAGCTGCCCTTCCCTCTGATCTGGAGGCTGTTCCTTTTCACATGATGGACTGACTCATCCTGGAACATGGCCATCTCTGAATAAGCACTTCAGCTAGTTGTACCTATGCCTAGATGTCTTTGTTAATATATGTGCATTATCTTTGCTGTCCTGAAAAGGAGCTTCTAACCGTTTATAATTAAATATCTAGGTTGTTGAAAAGGTTTCTCCTTAGGTTCAAAACTAACCCGGCAAATCCAAACAGAAAATAAGGATGTGAGCTGCAGCTTCTCCTGTTCCTTTTACTACTTACTTTTTTTTATTAATTATTATTATTAATATTATTATTATTGATAAGGATGATGATGGTAATGATATGAGAGGATCACACTAGATAGTTCTGGCTGACATTGAACTTTCAGTCTTCCTGCCTCAGTACCAGAATTACAAGGATGTGTCATCATGATGCATGGCTTCAGTTAACTTGGTTGTTTTTCTTCATGAGACAGAGTCTCACTATGTAACCTGGTTGACCTGGAACTCACTATGTAGACCAGGCTGTCCTTGAACTCACAGAGATCCTCCCTCCTCTGCCTCCAAAGTGCTGAGATTAATGATATGTGCCACTGTGCCTTATTTTAATATAACACTGCCACTAGCCTCTGTGGTGCTATTGGTTAATCAAGACAAGGAGTTCCTCTGGATAGGAAAAGGTCGTCTGTTTAGCTCAAGTCTTCGGAAGGAGCGAGTGTTGCTTACACTTCTACTTACACTCACAGTCTGTCATCCTTGGGATGTGCATAAATTACAATGATATTTCTGGAGCAAGGCCACAGAAGGAAGCTTACATTTAGCATCAAAAGATAATATTTCTGATCCCTCAGTAAGAGGCTATGGGCAGATGAATGTGTTCTTAATTTTTCTTACCAATGAACATGACCCTTTATTATACGTTTCATCCATAGGGTTTACATTATGAGATAACTGACCTAATAAGGAAAATATAATTAACTAGTAATATTTTACACACTCCCATTTTATACTCCAATTCACATAACTTACAACTACAGATCTTGGGAATGCGCTTTTGTTTCCTGCTGTGCTCAAGGCTTTGTTTTCCATCCTGAACTATGGACCTCTGTGCAGCATAAATCGGTAACTGTCATAGCAGAAACATGCAATTCTTATGTGAAGTGAATTTGTCCTTTTTGTTAGTTTATGTGTTGGTGAGCTAAGTGGATTGTGATTTTCATGTAGCTTTTTAAAAATTTTGATGATTACTTGTATATCTCAGGGGTCTGAGATATTAAATAAAAAAACTGCTTTAAAATGTGCCATAAATGATTTCTTCTATTGATAACCTTGAGATACAATGTAGAAAAAAATTAAAAGGGAAAAAAGTTCAAGGATAGAGTAAATAAGGCTTGCTTCAAATTCTTGATTTTCCATAGAGCCGGTTCTGTCCAAACATTTTGTTTTTGTTTTGAGAAAATAACATTTTTATTGCTTGATGAAAAGTAAAAATTCTTCTGTGCTCCTTGTCCAGGGTAGAAGACCAGCCATTTCCATTTGCTCATTTGTTTTAACTTAGAATGTGTATAAGAATCCACAAACCTCTGGCAAGATCATCAGAATTGATGGACTTAAAAAAAAGAAATGAATCCTAAGGGTTTTTTCTAGAGGCATAAACTGTAATAAAGGTGAATAAACTTAATGAATTTTTAGTATAAGTTTAAATATATATGCTAACTCTAGGAAATATGTGTGTACTTGTGTACTCTAGAAATACATGCATGCATTCTACAAAAATAAAATGAATAATGAGATAGAAGCTTTTTTGTTAAAAGAATGCAAAGTCTAGGTTTGATGACAAAGGTCCAGTTGTTGGTCATGTTTTGACAATTTGATTTAGGACTGAACATGTATCAGTTTTTGAAGCAGGCACTGCCAGTGCTGGTCCTCTGCACTCTTTTTTTGGCCTCAGCACTTTCTCTCTGGAGCCTAGCATCCATGGTTCTTTATGGAGTTCTGCTTTCTGCCAAGAGGCCAGAGTGTACAGCAGCTTATCATCTCAGAGGCCAAAGGCCTTCAAGGATCTTCCAGGGCTGATACATTCTCAGCAAGCTGCCTACAAAGAGAGACAAACCCTCAAGTACGTTTATAAGCTAGTGCTTCCCTTCAAAAGAGCCAGAGAATGTAAAGTGAATGAATAAATAAATAGGGGGTAGATAGATAGATAGATAGATACAGTAAATAAATAAATGAGGGGTAAAAAGAGCCAGAGAAAACAGCTTTGCATGCAATTGACACAGCGTGATTTTTCTTTTGCTACCTACTTCCTTCAATTTTCTCTGGAGATCTGCTGTACAGAATCCTTTGCACACAACTCTTGTCTTCTTGTCTTCTGTGGAAGCTGACCTAAGAATAAATGCAACTATCATCAGGGTGAAAATGGTCAACAGGAATATGAAATGCATGTTGGATGCTATTTCAAGTTAATGTTGGTGATTTCAAGTTAATGTTATGAAGACACTTCCCCAAGCATTTGTCAATTCAACTTCTTTCTGACCAAGCCACAGAGCATGGTACTGTTGCTTTTGATTCCACTCCTCCCAGTCACTGTGATATTTATTCATAATTATCAACTTGATATACCCTGTTGCCATCTAAGAGGAACAGCTCAATTAAGAAATGACCTAGGTCAGACTGCCCTGTGGGCAAATCCATGAGAGATTGTCTTGGTTATTACTTAATAAGAGAGGGTAACATCAACCCTAGACAGGTGGTTCTGGGGTATAAAAGAAAGCTAGCTAAGAATGAACTTGTGAGATACCCAGAGAGCGAAGTCCCTCTGCAGTTCCTGCCTCCACATTCCTGCTTTGAGCTCCTTCCCCAATTTCCCTCGATAATGGAATGTGACCCAGAAGTGTAAGATGAAAGAAATTCATTTCCTAAGTTATTGTTGGTTAGAGTGTTTTATCTCAGCTACAGAAATGAAACCATTGCAGATTCTGAGATCTTCACAGTGTAGCAACTCTCTGGTGTCAGCCTGGATATTTTTTTAATATAAATTTATTTATTTTATAACATATTCACTTTCATCCTGATTATAGGCCCCTCCTTCCTCTCCTCTTGGTTTCTCCCTCCTTCTTCCTTCCATCCCATCCCCTATTCCTCAGAAAGAGGGAGTCCTCTTCCCCTACTATCTGACCCCCAACCTATCTAGTCTCATCAGGACTTCCTGTTTCCTCTTCCTCTGTGGCCTGGCAAGGCCACCCTGCCCAGGAGAGGTGATCAAAAAGCAGACAACAGAGTTGATGTCAGAGACAATCCCTGCTCCCCTTACTAGAATATTAAGCAAAGAACCTCTGGGGAAAGAAAACGTGATCTCAAAGCACCCCATTGCTGCCTTTTTTTTTCTTCATCATTACACATTTTGGAACATGGTTCTAATCAGAAATCACACTAAAGA
Organism: Meriones unguiculatus; assembly: GCF_030254825.1. NCBI lineage: Eukaryota > Metazoa > Chordata > Mammalia > Rodentia > Muridae > Meriones > Meriones unguiculatus. The sequence goes on along the minus strand of NC_083358.1, from coordinate 69,276,138 downwards.
ACATGTTTCCAGAGAAGAGTGAGGAATTTTCTCCTATCTTTAAAATCAGAAGAATTTAACCCCAAACTTCAGATCATTTCCCAAAAGATGAAGCATGACTTTCCTGGTGTCAGAACATAAGTGATGGATGTCAGCAGCAGAAACTCAAAACTATTTTATTCTATATCAGCTCTTTGCTTTAAAAAGTAAGTTACAAGATTCAGCTGGAACAAAATGAAGTTTCTTTTCTGTTGTAGCTCCTACTCCCATTCTCTGTGGAGATCACCAATGCTAGTGGTAGTTTCTTTCTTTTATTCAGAGATAATTTTATGTAAGCAGACAAACACTGTTTTGTATACTGTTATGAACTTTTCTTTTCTCATTTAATGAAAATTAAAAAAATTATTCCCTATCACTAGTAAAATTCTCATTCAAAATATAGCAACTTAGCATCCCATACTGTCTCCTTACCTTATTCTAAAAATGAAAGAAGAAAGTAAAGCATAATTGGTCACCACAGTTTTGTTGTTTATTATTTATGTGTACCAAGGGCATGTCTGCAGGGTACAGAGCATGTGTGTCAGATTCCCTGGAACTGGAGCCACAGAACTGTGAGCCGTTACATGGGTGGTAGAAACCGAACCTGGTTCCTGTGCAAGAGCCATCTCTCGAGCCTCACGATGTCTTTTTTACTACACAAAAATCAAATTAAAATTAGATAGTGACTCAGATGAAAAATATGAAAGTGAAAATATCAGAGAGAAATGTGATGGTGATGTTTTACCTGTTGGGCTGGTCAAGAACCTTTGAGGAAAAAAAAAAAACAAACTCTAAAAACATACTATTGAAGAAAAGGAAAATAGACGTGCTTTAGGTAATATCAGAATCTAAAGAAATGTATTACTTTAGGAGCAATCATTAAAGTGAAGAGACAAAGTAGGAGGAAATATTTGCCAATTATACATCTAATAAGAGTAATACCTAAAATATATAAGGAGATAAAAATCCTCAGCAACAGAAACCAAATAATTCAGTTTAAAAATGGCATTATACTTCAGTATACCTTTCTCAAAAGAATACATACAAGTGGACAATCAGTCTATAAAGACCACGCTTAATGTTACTATCATCATGGAAACACTGATTAAAACAACAATGTGAAAACTGTGATTGTACACAATGCAGAGATAAACAGATCATAGGGCACTCAGCCCTAACAAATACATCTACGCCACAGCTTCTGCATCTAGGGTTCAAGGAACACTACGGAGGAAGGTCAGAAAGATTGTAAGAGCCGGAATATGAGGCCTCCTTCTGTGAAATGGTATCCCAAGCTGCAAAAATAAGATCAGAACAATGACAGAATCAATGGGCATGATAATGTGGAAATTTTCAAGGAGTCCCAGAGCCCAGTCAAAAACTGTTGAGAGAAGGAAAATTAGTCTTTCCTAGTGATGAGTACCCTTATTGTTTTTCCAGTGCAGAGCAGAAAGCCCTGAAACTATATATGCACAAACAATAACAATGAGCTTAAAGGGTTATATTTATTTGTGCATATACATACATAATACATACAAACATATAATATATATATATGTAACAGTAATAATCAAAGAAAAAGAGGCTATCAACACAAGTGGAAAAACATGAGAAAACTTTGAGGGAAAGTATCTGGAAGGGACTGGAAAGAGGAACTGGAGGCCAAAAAGTGATGTAGTTCTGTTTCAATAAGAATATAATTTAAAAAACACAATCCATATCACTTTACTCTTGTCAGACTGGCTATCATCAAAAAATAAAAGGTAGCAAGTTTGAGCAAGAATTGGAGGAAAGGGAACCCATGTTTATTGTTGGTGGAGGTGCAAATTAGTACAGCAGATATGTAAGTTCTTCCAACAATTAAAAATGAAATCAAAATATGCTCCAGAAACTCAACTACTTGGTGCATGTTCAAAGGAAATAAAATCAGTATGTTAAGGAGACATGTGTGCTTCCATGTTTATTGAAACCATATTTTCAATAAACAAGAAATGGAAATAAAACAAACGTCTGCCAGCTAATGTGTAGATGAAGACAGTGTGGGATACCATTCCACCATAGAGATAAAAAGAAAATTGAATAAGAAACAAAACTTTCCATGATGAATACAGATTAAAAGAATTTATGACCGCTGCATGAGTTGTACACCGATACCAGCTTGACTTCTTTTGATGGAAGAGAAGACAGACACCCTCAGTGAATCACGGGAGGTAATAAACAATACCAGACCAGAAGAGACCCAAGAAAACTAATGGTCTCAATTCCCCAAAGATAAAGATGCATACTAGCAGACTAGCTTTGGAAAACAGGATCCATCCTTTTGATTTCTCCAAGAATCGAGGAGCACGTCAATGATAGAGACAACACCAGGGTAAGAGGATAGGAAGAGGTATTTTTAGCAGATGGGACTGAGGATCAAGCAAGTGTTATTTTGCAATCTATAGACTACAAACCAAAAATAGAAGAGCTAAGGAAGTTCACTAGATACCTATTGAAGGAACAATCATCCAAGCAGATTTTGTAATTCTGAACATATAAGCACCAAACACAAGTGCATCAAATTTCATAGAACAAATATTGCTAGATATAAAGTCAGAGATTAATCTCAGTGCAGTGATAGTTGGTAACTTCGCTAGTTCACTCTTCCCAACTGTTGACTTATCTGAACGAAAGCTAAGCAGGAATCTTGGAGTAAAATGACATCATAAATCAAGTAGCATAACAGAAGTTTGCAGAATATTATACCCAAACAGGAAATAATACATATTATTTTCAGCTGTCTATGGAACTTTCTCCCAAACTGACTCATGTTAAGACACAAAGCAACATTCGACAAATACAAAAAAAATTGAAATAACTTTTTGTATTCCGTCTGATCACAATGGAACAAAGCCAGCTACCAACAACAGTAAGAGCCACAGAAAGTATGCTCATTCGTGAAGACTATACAGCACTTCAGAGAGTGGAAACTGGGGCAACAAATAGATCAGGAAGGAAATAAAACATTAACAGTACTGAGTAAAAATGAAAATGTAACATCTGAGAATAAAGGCATTCAAAAGAGGAAAGTTTATAACATTTAGTATCTAAATAAAATACTTGAGATAGGTAGAATTAACTCCAGGTCTTAGAACAACAAGAAGAAACCAAACCTCAAAGCAATAGATGGGAAAAGAATAATAAAATTCAGGACATAAAATAGGTGTCCCGGATAAATTCAGGACACAAAATAGAAACAAACAAAAAACAAAGAATTGATGAAATTTTCGAAAAGGTAGTGCTTTGAAAAGATAAGCAAGACTAACAAATCAAACCAAAGTTGAGAGAAACTCAAATTTAAAAAAAAAAAAAGAAGAAAAAAAAAATCACTGGAACTAATAAGTCTTAAGGACACACTTTAAAAACCTATATTTCATAAAATTGGAATATCTAAAAGAAATGGATAATGATCCAGATGACACACTAAGATTAAACCAAGAGTGAAAAAAAAAGGAGTGGTTTAAATAGATCCATCATCAGCAACTAGATTGAAGCCTTTATAAAAATGCTCTTAACTAAAACCAGCCCAGGACCAGAGAGATTAATGCCAGAATTTTACCAGAATCTCAAAGAACAATTTACATCAATTTTACTCTGATTATTTCATGAAAAAGAAAGGGAAGTAAACCTTCTACATTTTTTTTTTTTTATTAAGGCAGTATTACTCTGGTAACAAAACTAGAAAAGTATACAAGACAAAGATACCAAAATTAAGAATTGTCTCCCTGGTGAACATGGATGGCACAATTCTCAGTAAAACATTGACAAACTGATTTCAAGATCACAGAAAAAAAAATTATTCATTCTGGAAAAGTAGGCTTTATTCAAGGGATGCAGAGATGGCTCAATATACTCAAATGAATAAATGTTGTCTATTATGTATATAGACTCCAAGAGAGAAATCATGTGATAACCTCAATTGTTGCAGACCAGGCTTTTGACAAAATTCAACATTTTTTCATGTTAAAAGTCATGGAGAGGCTACAAATGGAAGGAGCATATCTTAATATAATAAAGGTCATATATTACATACACACAGACAACAGCATGCTCAATGATGAAAAGCTTAGTTTTGATACAAGTAAGATTAAAACCAAGACAAGATGTCTATCCTCTCCACTGCTATCCAGTGTTTGAATTCTTACCTAGAGCAGTAAGACAAGAGCAGAAAATAAAATAGATAAGTATCCTTATTTGCAGATATACAAGTCTATATATAAGAAGCCCTAAAGACTTCATGGAAAAAAAAAAACTTAGAGCAGATAAACACTTTTGGCAAAGTGGCAGAATATGAAAGTAATACACACAAAACAGTAGCCTTCTTACCCACCAATGTCAAACACACCGCAAGAGAAATCTCAGTTCACAATAGCCACCAATACACAAACACACAAATAAATAAATAATAAATAGCTTGTGAATATACCCACACAAGGAAATGAAACACCTCTTAAATGAAAACTTTAAGGCACGGAGGAAAGAAACTCAAGAAGATATCAGAAGATGAAAAGACCTTTTATGGTCATGAGTTAGAAGCACTAATATGGTGAAAATGGCTTCCCTAGCAAAAGCAATCTACAGATTCAGTGCAATCCCAATGATGACACCAGAGCCATTCTTAGCAGACATATAAAAAAAGCCTTTAAATGTATATAGCAACATAAAAAAAAGAAAAAAACCCACCAAGGCTACTCAGAGCTATCTTGAACAAAGTCGTAGTGGCTGCTGTGTGTGTGACTTGAACAACACCAACCTAACTAAAATCCCAGCATGGATGGGGGAGGGGCTTGTGAAGTCTGGCGCCCTCCCTTGGCATGCCAACACTGACCTCTGTTCCCACTGGCACAATAGTGACAATATGGCTCTGGGGCTAAAGTAGAGGAATGTGGAGTAAATGGCTATTTGTAGAAAAAGGCTTCTACATTAGGGGGCCATTAATAAGAATTGGGGGGGGGGTTATATTGGTAGATGGGCATGATTTATTTATTTATTTATCTTTTTAAAATTTATTTTACACCCCAAGGGTACCCCCTCCCTCCTCTCCTCCCAGTCCCCCTTCCCCTCCTTCCCCTTCCCTTCTCTGTTTCCCCCAGTAAAGTAGAGCTCCCCTCCCCTGTATCAGCCTTCCCAGCACATCAAGTCACATCAGGATATATTATATAAATATATGAAACTTCCAAAGAACAAAAACATTACAAAGCAGACATGGTGTTAAATCTTAAGGGAGAGAAAAGTAAAGGCCATTCATCACAGTGCCTACCTCTAACCCCAGCACTTTAAGGGGAGAAGAGAAATAGACCTAGACACCTTGCTGGTCAAACATCTAGCCAATATTGTAAGTTGCAGGCTCAGTTAAAGAGTATGTCTCTGAACTGATTGGCCTGCTCTTTGATCACCTCCCCCTGAGGGGGGAGCAGACTTACCAGGACACAGAGGAAGACAATTCAGCCAGTCCTGATGAGACCTGATAAACTAGGATCAGAAGGAAGGGGAGGAAGACCTCTCCTATCAGTGGACTGGGGGAGGGGCATAGGTGAAGAAGGGGAAGGGAGGGTGGGATTGGGAGGGAGCTACAGGGGAGATACAAAGTGAATAAATTGTGATTAATATAAAAAAAGAGTATGTCTCAAAGATTAGTGTGGAGAAACGTTTGAGGAAAAGGTCTAGAAGTCAACCTTTGACTTTTATGCATGTCCACACGGGTGAACAACGTGCACACAGGCATATGCTACTTGCTCCTCACCCCACCCCCTTATATGGAGATAGATGCATTTACCCAAGTTTGAACACAGCATGCTATATCTCTGTATGGAAATATGACACGGGACATGATATCTCCTTAATAAGCATGTGTTAATTTAAAAACAAGGTATTTTTCAAACATTAAAAAGGAAAAAAGTCACAGAAGACCATGGCGGACATCATCTCTATGATTCTCTACATGGCGAAGGGGACAGAGTCGTACTTGAAGCCGAGAAACAAGAAGCAGATGCACTGTTGTACTAGTCCTATTGGAAATGATACTGAAAAGCACCCTGGCTCTCATGCTTCCTGGAACAGTGCTCCCTGCAAGCGGCTCATCACCAGGCTGCCTGGAGACGGCTAGCTTCCTTCTTGGATACAGCAGTGGATGCGGGACACACACAGGAAACCTGGAACTAGTTTGCAACCTGCTGGTTCAAAATGAGAAAACAAGTTTTTCCTGTGAGGAACTGTTTAATAAATATATGCCAATATTGATAGTTTGGGGGACTCCAAAACATTTAAATTAATCTTCATCCCAATTTTTTTTAAACCTGATGAACTTTAATGGAAGGAAAGTTCTACTGAGTAATTACATTCCTGATTGAAAATTATTCCTGCAGGAGGCATCTTCCTTAAGAAAGAAAATTTGTAATTACGAGCAGAGGCAGACAAGCAGCCAGATCTTGAAAACTCGGGGCCCAAGACAATAGCACAGGAAAGGCTTGAGAGGAGGTCTTGAGGAGACATCCTAGCGCACAATCAGAAGTGCCAAGAGATGAGTGGAAACACATGAGAGGTCCATGAGAATCGGGTCCAAGAAGGTAACAGACCTCAGAGTCACGGCACACAGAAGAGAAAGCACTCTCGGAGACTGTGGAATGGAGGAATGATCCCTGAGGGGGAGCAAGAGAAGTAAATGGAGAAACAGAATGGAAGATTATGGCAGAGATTTTTCAAAAGCCAGAGAGGAGCATATCAAAAGTCAGTAAAACCCCGTTTAGAATTCAGTGCAGGTTATTTATTGTCCCTGTGCTTGGTAAGCCACACCACTTAGACTGGGGCTCATTATGTAGCCCTGCTTATCCTGAGATAGTCCGTAGAGCAAAGTGGCCTGGAACTTGATGGAGATCTCCGTTCCCCTACATCACTTCCAGCTGTGTTTGCTTGTATCCCTCCTGTTCACGCTATGGCAACAGGCTTAGTATTACACACCTCAGCCACCTTACCATCCTTGGCCATCGAGACCAAACAGGGCCTCGAATTCATCAAGAATGGGCTCTACCACTGAGCTAGACCCCTAACACTTTCCTTGCTTCTATGCAGTTCTGACTCACTCTACCTTTATCAGCGATTCTTTAGATTTTAGAATCTGTGAAGCCTGGATTTGGCGCCAGTCCACTCTTTCCCAATAGATTATTTTTTTAAGCTTTTCAAGATTTCTCTTGGTTGACTGAGGTGGCAAGTTTTTTCCTGGTCCTACTCTTTAGATTACCTCCCTACCCTTACCCCCCCTCTAAAGCTGGAGGGAGGCTTCTCCATGGCATACTCCAGGATCAATATGGGCAGGCTCTGCGGATTGCGGATTTGAGATGCTCATGTGATATTATGTAATGCAGAGGCTCATGGTGAGGGTGCTGAGTGGTCATGATCACAGCAAAGTCTCTGCTGTTCTTTTCATAAAGTCCAAGACTCTTGCCTTAAATGTTCCTGGAGTTAGGCAGGATGTTCCAGTATTCCAGGTGAGCTTCTCAGACAGGCCTTTATGCCCCATGATTGCTAACCAGGGTTTAGGATCACAGCAACAGGAGAAGACAACTTGGCTTCTCACTGATACCTTTACACATTGACCTAGGTTTCTAGAAATAACATCAGAGTAAACAGGAGTGGTCTCAGAACTTATGGACTCCAACCTCAGGCAACAGCTGATATAGCTAGCCTTAGATTTTTCTCCTCTGACTCACCAATATCTGTTGACTCAAAACAATGAAAAGGCTCTTGGTTAACTTTACCAAGAGTTTACATGGCATGCGCAAACTTGTGGAAAGCCCTCTTCGCCTTCCAGAAGTTAGCGGGTGACAAGCTGGGGAGGAGAGACTCTTCTCCCTCTTGAACAGCTGCAGCAGAGAACAGGGCCATCATGAAAGCTATACTGGGCTACAGGATGGAAGCAGAAGTGATCTGTGTTGCTGGTGTAGCCTCAGTTTGAATTATTCCCTTGCTCTCCCGGTCCCCCTCTCTCTTGGGTATCGCTGCTCGCTTTACTTTACATGGTTGAGAACACAAAGGGAGGAAGCCAGTGCCTGAGCCATGGCTTCTCGGGCCTGATCTACATGGAACTGTGCCAAGAACACATCATAAAGATATTTCTCCCCTCTGTCTCTGTCTCTTTTCAAGTGTGCGAACATGGACTTTAAGGTTAATTCCTTACCAAAGCATCTGTTTTTAATTTATCTTAGCTAACACAGATAGCAAACTGTGTATTTCATTGATATAAAGGGATAGTGTAATTCCTTACTTCAACCAGTATCTTTCTCTTTAGGTCATTCTGCTTTACTCTTTGCTACTGTCATAGAGTTTCTGTTTTGCAACTAAACACCATGACCAAAAGCAAGTTGGGGAGAAAAGGGTTTATTCAGTTTACTCTTCCATCACTGAAGGAAGTTGAGACAGAAACTCAAGCAGGGCAGAAACCTGGAGGCAGGAGCTGATGTAGAGGCCATAGAGAGGTGCTGCTTACTGGCTTGCTTCACATGGCTCACTCAGCCTGCTTTCTTATAGAACCCAGGACACCAGCCCAGGAATGGCACCACCTACAACAGTCTAGACCCTCCCCCATTGATCACTAATTGAAAAAAAAATACCTTACAGCTAGATCTCATGGGAGCATTTCCCCAACTGTGCTCCTTCCCCCCTGATAAAGACATAAATTCTGGATGAGAGACTAGACAGTGATACTCCAAAACAAACAGTTTTATTTTGTATCCTCAGAAGTAGGCACTTTTGCAAGTTATATGCTACATGAGGCCAGAACATCAGTTCAGATGAACACAGAGCTGTTTAGGAAGGACACACCCTGCTCAGGCTGATGAAGCAAGTGTATTCAGAGGTCCTTATAATGTAAGTACCACGTGGATTTTCTTCCCATATGAAAGCCAAGTTGCAATGGACTGTGGGGACGTCAAGGAATAGGGAGGGATAGAAAGAGAGAAAGAGAAGGACAGCGCAGAGAACCCTTGAAGTGCCACCTAGAATTTTGAGGTACAATTCTTTCAAGTATTCTTAATATGATTTATTCAATAAGGGAAAAATTTTAAAGCTATTATTTTCTTCATATTCTTTAGCCACAAAGGATGAATGTTTTGTATGTCTAAATGTAGAAATGAATGCAAGCCAACTGCTTGCTGTAAGTCCTTTCCCAGGCAAATAAATGGTCTACTTCCTCACTCCAACATCAGAATCAATGGTGGGCTCTCCAAAGGCTTACAAGAGATAAACTGTCTGTGTTTAATTGATTGAATAAACAAAACTTTTGAGTATTTGAGAGATGTGAGAAATGAGAACTTAAAAAATAATGAAGTTGAATTTTAAAGATGATAGTGCCAAATTTAAACTATAATTATTAATCTCAGGCTGAAACACCCATGCTTTAGGTACAGAAGTGGCGGAGGAATCAAGAGTCGGTGTGCATCCTAATTTGTGATAGGTGGACAGTTGCCCTTAAGAGAACACTTCAAATATCACAGGGGCAGGTGTAAGCAGCAAGCTGGAGGGCTCTAATTGACTCACTACCAATATCCTGTCATTCACTGTCTCTGTTTAAGGTTCCAAGGGACAGATTCACTGCTCTTTCAGACTGCTAACATTTTCTATGAGTTTTTAGCATAGACAGCTCCTCTGGAGGCCATCTTGTGAGTACACTACATATATTTATCTGTTCAAATTGTCTTAAGATGTTCCCACTGCATGATGGGTATTTCATACCTGTCTTACTGTGCACGTTTAGGAAGTATTATTGTTGGGCTACAGGTGTGCACATTTAGAAGACATTTGGTAATTCGTTTTCTAATTTGGTTTCTCCAATTTGCTTTTTCAGTTATGCCCTCATCACCTCAGCAGTCTCATTTGAAGATCCCTGCCACGAGTGTCACATTTCCATGCCTCTGATTACTGCTGAATTAAGTTGATAACCTTGTCACACACTTATTATAAATTCAGATTTTTTTCTTTCTAAGATGAGCCTATTTATGTCTTCTGTTTTTTACTCCCTATCAGATTATTGACTTGTAGAAATTCTTTTCCTTGCATGAATTTATAGCAACAATTAAACATATTAGAATATTATACTTGTTATAGACATTTTCTCAGCTGTAAGTTTGTCTGTTTTTGAAAGCAGCTGTCCTGTGAGATCCTGTAAATACAGTTAGCTTTGTTAATTCTAAATTCTGAAATTCCTATGTTTGTCTTCATTATAAAATTACTAGTTCCAATTTATTGGATTAACTTGAATTACTCTTATTATCTATGTAGTGATCTAATGTTATTTCTTAGATGTGAACATCTACTTGTCCAAATACCATTTGTTGAATGCTTCTCCTTATTTAATTTTCTTTTCTGTAAATTGTACATTTTTATTAAAGTTAGGTTTTCTCTGTTTCTATTTCATCAGATTTCTTTGTGTACGACTATGTCAAAATTACACTGTTCTAAATACTAAATGTCTTGAGAGCTTTTAAGAAACATACCCATAAAATAGTCTATGCTTTCTGGTTTTTTTTTTTTATTATTATCCATGTCTGCTATAAAATGCTATCCGGAAATGACCATTAACGTGTATAAAAATCTGTGCGATTTTGATTGAAATTTTGCTTTGTAGATTAATTTGTACCATACATCAATGGTGTTGAATCTTTTAAACATTTAACCAAGCATTTTATATTTGCTATCAAAGCTGCAGTAGCGTTCCCTTAAAATTGTTATAACTTTTAATTCTTGTATTTATTTATAACAGAGATAAACATTATCTTTGGCTCATTACACCTGCTATCAATAGCTACTTCATTTGCAAATGAGAAATTACCTCCAGAACCAATACAATCACGACACTAGTTTAGCAAGCTTGAGAGCTCGTAGGAGAAGCAGTAGCGTACAGAGCCTGACAGAATTTCTTTCAAAGAAGTCTAGCAGGGTGTGGGTGGAGCTCAGTGTAGAGCATGCACAAGGCCTTGGGCTCAAGTCCTAACTTCAAAGAAAAAGATGGTTTTTGTTTTAGTTTGATATGATTTAAAAAAAAATAAAAGGTTTTGTCTTATTTTCAATTGCTGGAGTCAGGACTTTAGTGAGTCCACACTTGTAGACTTGCACTCCATGTGGACCTCTTCTTATCATTAATCCTCCTGCCAACCGAGGTCAGACTTGACAGCAAGAGCACACTAGAGCTGGCTGTCTCCTCTTCCCACACGGAAGGCTGAGGACTGACTGGGGACGATCTTCTCTCATGTCAGTTATGCTGTAGCACAACTCCGGGTTTGAGTCCTTACTTTATTTAGAACACACAGAGAATAGACATTCTCCACTGAAGTTAGTAAAACAGTTTTTCTCAACAGCATCTCTGTATTTGTTTTTACAATGCCATTATTGTGCTGCATGAACTTCCTTTGGAAGGTGTCTTTTTTCTTAATTACACCCCTCGACTCTTAATAAAGGAAGAGGAGGAGGAGTAGAGTTCATATTAGTGTCCATCAGTCCATCTGCTCATGAACTACTTTCTTGATTTTAAATAAAATCATATGTGGGTTTATACTTCAAAGTTGATAGATACAATCCAAAGCTGATTTCTCCTTTCCAGACATTCAAATATAGTGTCCATTTGAGGGGCTTTGACTTCCTGTATGATATCAGAGATATTTCAAATCTATATGTGATGTGGGTAGTGTTTTGATCTAATTCTGACTTCAATCAGTAAATCTAGGCATGACTCTAGTCAGCAGTCTCTTTTTTTTCTCTCTTTTTTTTTCTTGTCTTTATATTAATTCAGATTTGCTTGGTCTTCCCTTTTGAATCATTTCCATGTAATTGAAGCAGAATTTTGCTTCAGTTTACCAATCCAGCATTAGCAGATACTAAGTACCCCATTTTTAAATGTTTCTCACCAACACTGGAGAGATGGATCAGCAGCTAAGTGTGCTTGCTTGCTGTTCCCTCAATAGCACCTGAGTTCTATTTTTAGCACGTGTGTTAGGTGCCTCACCATAGCTATAATACCAACTCCAGGAGATCTCACGCCCTCTTCTGGTCTCCTTAGGCACCTGCATACATGTGCATACACACAAGTGAGTGCACAACAATGCATACAAATAAATGAACAAAATGTCTTTTAAAAGACAGGCTAAAAATACCTCTCTAGATTTCTTTGAGAGTCGCATTGATAACTCTAACAAAACACACCAACACATCCAAGATAAAGAGACTGGTAATGCATGTATTACATACATGCATTATTACATACATGCATTAATCCTTGCACCTGTGATTGACACTAGTCTTAATGAGTTACCCCTATATATTATTGAAGTACTCATTATATCCAGTTCACATACATCAGTGCATCCTGATGTTTTCTGCCCAGGGTGATCTTCTGTTGCTTTTCTGGCCAACTTCTATGGCATTTTCTCTGTCCAATTCCCTCATCACTAACACTTAGTTCTTCTTACTTTAGTACTATTATCATTGGCACTGCTGCTTGTAAATATGTCAGTGTTTAGATCAGACCTCCCAAACTTTCTGTTGCATGAGAAATGCTCCATGTCTACTATTAAATATAATGGTCAGTACTCACAAGTAGCCACTGAGTACTTCAACTCTGTTCCATATGATTGAGGCATTAATTGAATCATTTAAATACTTTTAATCGACTTGAACAAACTAGCATTGCATGAATAATGGTAGGTAGCATATTGAAAGTACAGCTCAAGACTTTAAGGCCTCTTTTCGAAATATACGTTCTTTTCCCTTTGTGACGATTCCACAGCAGATAGTAGCTATTTTGTGACTCTTAAATGAACGGCTAAGTAAAAGCTAGAAGACTGAAGATTCATCTTTCTGCAGGAAAGTTTCACACATCAAGAGAGCCATGAACACTGTTGAGAATTTGCTCTGCTGGGTTCTGCCACTCTTTCAGTCTTTCCAGGGTCCTGAGGTTTAAAAAAAGTTCAGGGATTAACGATGGGGGGTGAACTGGAAAGTACAGAGAAATGAGCTCAGGCAACTGAAAGGTGAGTTTGTGTTAATTTTTCTCTTGTGATGGTTTCGGAAAAGGTCAGCATCAAGTATAAATGTGCACTAATGTGAAGGTTTCTGTATTCAGAAACCTGAGCTCTGAAAGAGAGAGAGAAGCTGTGTCAATTCTTCACATGCAACAACAGTCACTTCCCTTCTTCAGCAAGGGGTTAAAGATACTGATTTTCTTCTACTTAACCTGGTGGAGAAATTGCAACTCCTTTTTGGAATTTGATTGCAAAATTAATAACAGTAATGATAATAATAATACATTTTTGATTGATGTGCAAGAAAAAAAATGAGAAGAGCTGGTCTTTTAGGAAAACAAAATTGAAACATTGTCATCAAGTTCGCATTTATATATTATAAACTTATTATCCTGGGAGGAAGGCAGGAATATTATGGCTCTCCCACACAGGGGCTGGTGCACAGAAAAATGCTTTGCTTGAGCATGAGGCGGAGTGCAAACAGCTGTAGCTTGGTTGTATTTATGAGCCTCAGAGTTTCAGCCTAAGCATCGGTGAGGACCCTTGTTCCATTGCTTTGAAGATTCTCGATGTTTTTGCTGGTTTTCCTCCATTAAAATGTCTAAGTTTTGAGGAAGGTAGAACTGCTACAGAAATCCCACTGAAGTTCATTTCCACTGTTGTGACACATTTTGGAAAACATAAATCCTTTACATTTTTATGAACCTATTCTTCTTCATTCTTCGGTTTCATTCAAAATGGGCTAACTAACGCTCCATAATAACTCAATCTGAAGATTTAAAAACTGATTCCTTTCAGCAGGTGATTTCTGGTTTTGCTTTTACCTCCATGGGGGCTTGTCAATGTGACTGCAAGCCCCAGGCTGCTCCAGGCTCAGCCTTGATCAATGTTTTTGGGTTCACAAGATAAAAAAGGAAAAGATTTGTGTGTGAGAAAACAAATTCAGAGTCAGGAGTATCCTGACAGTTGACTAACCTCAGTGTGCAATACTTTAAGGAGATGCTCTTGTGATAGGATGCTGCCTCAGGTCAACTAACACTTTAAACCATCTCTGTCTATGAGCATCCTTAATCATCAAAAAATGTAATGTTTTCTGTATAGTGGCTGAGAAGTCACACTTCTGTGGCAATTTTTAAAAAGGGGTTTTTTACTGAAATAAGAGGAAGAAACAAATTTTTAAAACAAGTGTATAAAGTCATAGGGCCTAAGCAGTTGTCAAAGTCAACTGTCAAGTTCTGAAATGTGTTTTCATCTTGTCTCATTCATAACAATAACCCCTCACATTTCTACCTATAGGTGGCAATATTGGTGTTTGCTCAAGTCAAGCACAAAAGATGGGATGAGTGAGGGAATGTAACTTAATGACCTAATTAAGAAAATGATTATCTCTGGAATCTTCGAGGAACACAAAGTAACTTTTGAAATAGGGTCAATTTACTCATCTTTGTGGAATTTGACTGTCTTTGCAAAACACGCCTCAGTGAATTATAGATTTGAATAGGAAAAATATCCCTTCAGTTGTGTATACTGGATGGCAAGGCTAAGTGTTATTATCCTTGAATATACTTTTCTTATTCATAATATTTCAAACTATTAACAAACTAGACTTTTACTTGTGTTTCCTTTTGATACATTAGAATAAAGCCTGAATATTTATCTAATACCTGCAGCCAGTGAGGATATAACAAATTTTATGGGGTTTTTTTTTTGAGATAATCATAACCAATGATGACTCATGTGATCATTAAATGCATTTTAACTTGTAAACTAAATTAATATTTCTTGGAGCTCATAAATACAAGTATGCATTGAGTCATGAGAAAGATCTTAGAAGTCCTCTTCTACTCTTTGTAAATGATGGCATCCTGGCAGTGGACAAACACAGGTTTCTGTTAAGAATCGTTTATAGCTCTTGAATGTTGTAATTCACCATTCAATAATTTCTATATAAATTCTTCTCTATTTATGCAGCTTCATCATTCCAGTGTGGAGGGAAATGAGTTACTTGATAAGTGATACATTGCTGAGAAAGAAGTGAGACTTCAGAAAACAGAGGGTATTGAATTATTTGGCCTGAAAAATAAACTGGACATTCCTAATTACGTAATAAACTTGAACAGCATGCAGTTTCTCTTACTTTATAGACCCACGGCATCTGGTAAAATAACTGGGAGCCGTGTTGTGTAATTTAAATAAATTAAGGCACTGTAAATCTCCAGTTCCTCGATCACAGGAACCACATATGAAGTGCTAAACATCCCACGTGTAAGGTGTAACGGCTGTGTGGTCCTAGCGTACCCTAACCATTGCAGCAAGCAATACAGGGCAGGGCAGGTACTGTACAGTCACTGTATATTGATAATCTTATTTCCCTCAGTAGCCACATAAGACACTGCAAAATGGCGTCCAGAGAAGATTTCCTGTTTAAAAAGTATAAATGAGCTCTCTGCTCCTTCTTGTTCCAGAAACAGCCACATCTTTTTGTGCATTGCCAGCCTAGTCCTTTAGACAATGGTGAAGGTTAGACTGAATGGATTTGGATCTATTGGGCACCTGGTTACCAGAGCTTCCTGCTCATCTGGAAACGTGAAGATTGTTGCCATCAGTGACACACACACACACACACACACACACACACACACAAACATATATGCATACATTAGGGAAAAATGTGAATTAAAGTTGACCATTTTGCTTCACAGCCCAGAAACTATGCAGTCATACAGAAGATGCCCAGGAATATGTGAAAGACGCTACACTTGGTGTTTACTATAGCTCAGCTTCCAGCTGCATTTCTGGCTTCTCACTCCCATTCCTTCTGAAGGTTCCATGGCAAAGCCTTTGGCCAGGACGACTTTGTCCTAGCAACTGCCTTAGGAGCAATTGAACCTGCCATCTGTCCCGTGCTGTATTCTTTAATTGATATTAATTAATTCATTCCTTTTTAGTTTCCAATTTGCCTGGATGATCCATTATAAATTAGAAAATGTAACATGTTCAGGTTATAATCTAAAGGGCTCTCAGCTGCTAGTCAAGAAACTTGATTCAGGAAAGGATAAACTAAAAGAATGAATTGTTGACGCTAATTTAAAGAATGTTAGTTGCTATGGGCAGAATGATTAAAACGTTTGAAGCAGAAAAATTAGACTGCAGCCACAGTGGCACCCACAGGTAACCAGTGGCCTCTGAACTTATGAAAGGATTAAATGCTTTATCTCGTGCAGACAGCTGCAGAGGTTGTTTTTCCTGCGACTAAGATACATGTGTGGTTGGTAGAGCTGGATGTGCTCATCTTACAACTCCTATTTCTCCTCGGGAACACAATGCAGCAAAGTCAGATTCTGAGGTTAGCTCTGCCTCTTTGTCTCGATACATACAGAGGCAAGAGGAGTGTCACTAGGCCCTCCTCCTAGCCTTTTAAGACATTAGGAACACAGCTCAATAAGGGCCAATCACTGTGTTAGGCCAAATTTGACCATTCTCCAGTTGAGTATATAGATAGCACAAATTAAACTTTTTTATTAATACTATTATTGTTATTATTATTTTATTTCAATTATTTGTTTTTTAGTGGGGGGGAGGTCACAAGGGTTGGGGATGACATGGAAGAGCTGGGAAATGAGTGTGATCAGTTTGCATGATGTGAAATTCCCAATGAATCAATGAAAATGTCATGTTGAAAAAAATATTGACTCAGTTAATTCTAAAAAGAGTCAATTCTAAGTTTCTACTATGGTCATCCCATTTCTCAGACATCAAATAGAGTCACAGGGGCTTTAGGAAGTATCCTTGGGATGATGCAGGGTTAAGGGCCAGATTCCAGACCAGACACAGGATATCTACCGAAGGCAGATGACCTTCAGGGAGGGCACCCGTAACTAGATATTGATTTCAACTCAGGAGGACTATGAACATTTAAAGATGGGTTTTCAGTTAACATTACATGACCCATTAACTCAAAGACTATGAGCCCAGAGGTCATCAGTGCAGAGGACTGCTGGAACCCAGACAGTGGATGGGCAAGATGAAGAACATTTGCTCAGGCCTATACGTTCTCACGAGGGACCAGCAGGATGTACCTAATACTGTCAAGTGATTAGCAGCAAACGGAAGACGTTTTTCAACAAGAACATTTCCTTTTATTCAATCACTCACATACTTTAAAAACACTTAACAATAAGGACTAGTCTGGGCACTGGACAGACAAAACTGATAAAGGCACCATGCCCACTCACCAGGAAGCCTGAAGGAAGAACAGCAAATGAAGTGCTGAAAGATAAACGAGCTGAGGAGCCAATGCAACTCCTAAAGGAGTTTTCTTTTTGAAAGAAAAGTTTCAGGGAAGAAGACGTTTGAACTGAAACGTGGAAAATGAGGACAGGGTGAGGTGAGGTGGCAAGCGCTCTGGCCTTGTCATGTCTGATGTTTTGCACTGGGTCAGTTTTTGCTGCAGAGAACCAGGTTGCCCCCCTTCTGGGAGATATTTAATATCAGCTTTGTCTCGAGGTCGTTCCCAGGTTATCTCAATAAGAAATACCTTGAGATGTGCCAAGTGTATCTGGAGGGATTAGATAGCCCCAAGGTGAGCACTGTTCAGCTTCATCGGAAGGTAGTAAGAGCTGAAGGGGGGAGTAGGGAGGGAAAGAATCATATATAAGCAGATCCCCTGGGGGGCTGGGAGATGGCTCAGTAGGTAACATGTTCACAGCACAAGGATGAAAACATGAGTTTGTAGCCACAGTAGCCATGTAAAAGCCATGATTGCCCATGAATACCTAATAGCTTAGAGCCGGGAAGGCAGAAACAGGACAACTTTGGAGTTAACTGGCCAGTCAGTGCAGTCCAGCCAATCATAGAACTCTGGATTCAGTGATAAACCCTGTTTCAGATACAAGTAAGTAAGCAAACAAACAAACAAACAAATAGAAAAGTGATGAGAAAGACACTTGACCTTTCATCTATAGACACGCATGAACACACACACACACACACACACACACACACACACACACACACACACTTCCTCTACACAGTCTTGAAGACTGGCCTAGAACTTAGAACTGGTGATTATCTTGTCTCTACCTCTACATTGTTAAGTGCTGGGATTGCAGCCATGGATCACCACTGCAGCTTAATTGCTATTTCATTTTTATGATGAAATATCCATAGGAGGTTTTGTATTGTTATGTTGCTACCTTTGGCCCTCACTCAAAAGCATGGATGGTAATATTCTTCTTCCTGTGAAACATAATAACACAGATTGCTAGACTTATATTTAGAAGTGGCCATTAGGGAGATGCAAATCAAAACGACGACGCTGAGATTTCACCTTACACCCATCAGAATGGCTAAAATAAAAACCTCAAGTGAGAACACATGCTGGAGAGGTTGTGGAAAAAGGGAATCCTCCTTCATTGCTGGTGGGAATGTAAACTTGTACAACCACTTTGGAAATCAATCTGGTGCTTCTTTCTCAGACAATTAGGAATAGTGCTTCCTCAAGATCCAGCTATACCACTGCTAGGCATATATCCAAAAGATGCTCAAGGAAATTTGCTCAACCATGTTCATAGAAGCCTTATTCGTAATAGCCAGAGGCTAGAAACAACCCAGATGTCTCTCAACGAAGGAATGGATAAAGAAATTGTGGTACATTTACACAATGGAATACTACTCAGCAATTAAAAACAATGAAATCATGAAATTTGCAGGCAAATGGTGGGATCTAGAAAAGATCATCCTGAGTGGGGTATCCCAGAAGCAGAAAGCCACACACGGTATATTCTCACTTATAAGTGGATACTAGACCTCTAAGAGGATAAACTTACTAAAATCTGTACACCTAAAGAAGATAAAATAGAAAGAGGACCCGGGATAAGATGGTCAATCCTCACTTAGAGAGACAAATGGGATGGACATTGGATGTAGAAGAAAACAAGTAACAGGACAGAGGGCCTTTGAAAGACTCTACCTAGCAGTGTATCAAAGCAGATGCTGAGACTCATAACCAAACCTTTGGCAGAGTGCAGGGAATCATATGAAAGAAGGGGAAATTAGTATGACATGGAGAGGACAGGAGCTCCACAAGGACCAAATATATCTGGGCACAGGGGTCTTTTCTGAGACTGATTCTCCAACAAAGGACGATGCACAGATATAACCTAGAACCCCTGCTTGGATGTAGCCCGTGGCAGCTCAGTATCCAAGTGGGTTTCCCTACTAAGGGAATAGGGACTGTTTCTGACATGAACTCAGTGGCTGGCTCTTTGACACCCCTATCCTCTCCCATGAGGGAGGAGCAGCCATGCTAGGCCACAGAGAAGGACAGTCCTGGAGACACCTGATAAAGCTAGGGTCAGATGGAAGGAGAGGAGGACCTCCCCTATCAGTGGACTTAGAGAGGGGCAGGGAGAAGATAAGGGAGGGAGGGTGGGATTGGGAGGGATTGAGGGAGGGAACTACAGCTGGAATACAAATAAACTTTAACTAATATAAAAAATAAAAATTTAATTAAAAAAGGAGTGGCTGATAAGTTCTAATTATATCACAAATACTTATCTACTTAGTAATGCACATGAAATAATGTTTTATCCTTCAAATTTGTCTTCATAAGAAATGTTTGGGCCATGGTGTCTGTAGTTTTTACAACTGTATTACTGTCTATTTTCTGAAGAGCTAAGTCATTATAATTTTGACATCTAGCTAAGTGAGTTTTTTTTTTACACACACGACATCATAATCCTTTAATAATTGTCAAACTCAGAAAGCAGATCATATTTTGGCAATCTAGAATGCTTCTCAACGAAGTAGCGAGTAATGAAATGGGATTTTTCAAATAGGGAATTCTACTTGCCTTAAGACTGTGTACACACTTCATCTGAGCTCACATCGTTCTGCCCCTCTTAAAACAGGAAACCACTTAAGATCCCTCTGAAATGACCTCTGAGTGCTGATGGCTCAAGAGAGTCAGCCATGTGAAGAGACAAATGTTGAGGGACGGATGCGTTCCAAAGGCCGGGGAAGAAAGCCGATAGAGTCGCTTGCTCTCTGCCTATGACACATCCCAGCTCCTGGGAGGAAATCAAGAGCGGAAGCTGGGCGGCCATGAAGATGAGTCATAAGGAAGGAGACAGCTAGCATTAGGAAGCCAACAGCCGCAGAACAATGGAAGCCGTGCGAGGCTATTTTTGTTTGGTTTCCACAATTAATTGTACCTGGTGGAGCTGACAAGTATGCGCTGCCTTCTCTCAATCTTCTATTCCGAAAAGTGGAACGTTTCCACGCCAAAAGCCTGTATCTCTTTCCTGTTTGAGAATGATTAAAATGCCACTGTGCTCTTTCATGTGTTTACCTCAGAAGGAGCTTGTTGCAAGACAAAAGCATCCAAACGTTGAAAAATGGCAAGAGCATTACTGGGCTTCTATTGCTGCTGTCTAAAGCTGAATTGACAACTCTGATGTCCTGTGGACCTCCCTGGCAGTAGGCGTGCCAAAGGATAGCCAAAGGCCTTCAGCAGCAGATGCTTTGCATAGTTACTATTGTATTTTTTCCTTATTTTTAAAATTTTCAATTACACATCCATAAAAATAAGAATTCATTCAGGAAAAAAAATTAGTTATCCCTGAAATTTTATCACTCCTTGTCAAACTGCCCCAAACTTGAAACAGGTTTGAATTTAACATCATCATATAAGAAAATAAAATTTGAGACAGAATTCTGAACATTACATGAAAATGTCAGTGTGCTAATCCTGGCATATCATGATCATTTACTAATATCATCCCAATCAACATTGGCCCTTTGGAGCCATGAAGAGACTGAATAATTTTCCTAAGTTTGAAGCATCCCTTAGGTTGTAGGACAGAGGGTAGATATAGAGGGATAGGGAGATCAGTAGGATTGGGGTGCCTAGTGTGAAATTCACAAAGAATCAATTTTAAAATGTTTAAAAAGGAAAAAAAAACTTTTTTTCAAGCTTCGAAAGGCATTCTTACCTGAATGAGCACATGTATCAGAGCGGCCGCAGGGTTGACATCAATGAGCAATGACTAAGGTTGACTCCAATGAGCCATGGTTTGTAATGCCTGGAGAAATGTGGGCTTCCTCAGGTGCCTCTTTTTAAAGGGGTTGCCTTGGAATTCCAGAAGGGCAGAGACAACAGGAAATTACGGGGGATAGCCAAGTCTGCAGGGAAATAACAAACTAGAGAGGAGATAAGTAGGAAAAATGACCACAAATTACTCTCATTCTTGCACACCCTCAAAGACAGTTCTGGTTTCTCATCTCTAAAATATGGTTGCATTTTTATAGTCTTTTTTTTCCCCCAAATGCACCCATGTAAGCACAAAAATTATGATGCTTTTGACAGCCATTAGCTGCTGTGGGACTTCAGTATTTTTTCTGTTTTTTTCTAATGAATTTTTTTAGGGTATATGATATTGTACAACTTAAATACAATCTGATGTTTTAGGACATGACTTACGTAGTTTCTTCCACTACTACTTTTGAGTAGAGTATCAAAACATAGCTTAAAGGGGCCTTGGGGATGTAACTCAAGAGCTTGCCTACACGCACGAAGCCCTAGATTTGGTTCACAGCATACATAAAACAGTTAGATGCTGGCTGAGTCTGACCCAGCCTGGACTATGTGAGACCCTACATCACCAAACAAGCAAACATCAACCAAACAAAATCAAACAGAAAAGAAAACTATTACAAAGACTTAGGAACTCATTTCTCTTGAAGTTCATGCACAAAAAAGTTTGGTTCTTCATCTCCTGTCCTTTCCATGCTCTGAAGCTGCTCATTCACCCACAACCTGGCTCTTCTGTTGTGGGGTTTTTTTTGTTTTGTTTTGTTTTCTTTTCTTTTCTCAATACAAAATATGAATTATTATGGACTGAGAAGTTTCTTATCAAAACTTCTTCCCAAGGTACAGTTACTTTTTGTACATTTATTTAAGACATCTTTTAAAAGTTACCCTCACATTTTTCCACACAATAATGTCTTGGAATTTACTCTGTATTATAATGTTTACTTTTCTGAATATACTTTTTAAGTCTTATTTAATATTTCAAAATCACATGTGAGAAGCATAGCCTTATTCTTTCCTCGTGCTATTCCAGTACATTTGTCTTATATTTGGTGCTATGATCGTCAGAAGACTTCACTATCTTCTGAGACAACCATTTATATAGCCAAAGTGCAATGTTACTTGAAATATTTTGACCTCAGGCTGATGTGCAGTGTTCCTCTACAGTGGTTTGTGTGTCAAAGAGAACGTATGCGCCATGCAAGAGTGTGTGCCTGTGTGAGGTACACATGTATGAGACAGAGACAGTGAGAGAGTGAACAAGGAATAACAGGTATTAAAAAACAGTTACTTAAGTTAGAGTAAGCCACGATTGTTTAAGTGTGCTTAAGATGAATGTGAGTTGCAGGCCTTTGATGATGTAATTTATGTCTCAACTATTCCAATAAAGCCCAGATGAGCTCACACTGCTCCCCACTTCCTCCTCCTGTCCTCCCACCCCGTGTTTTCATTTGGTATTATTTACACAGTTTTAGAACTCATATGTTCTTTCCATTTTATGACTTTTAACCAATTTATATTAAAGTCTTATGAGCCAGCCTTTGCTTGCCATTTTGCATCACCTTTTATTCACTCAGTTTCCCCATCTCTTGATTTGTCTCCTGAGGCTGATGGGAATGATAGTCCGTCCTGATTCTTGCAGCTCTGTCTGTGGTGTTTACTGAGCTGAGCACTGTGATCAGGCAAGGAAATCATTGCTCACATATGTCTCCCACGGTGCTCCATGTCACTGTGTTTCTTTACTGTCTTCTGGGAGGTAATGAGTGTGGGGACTCTGACATCAGCTTAGTTTTCTTTCATGAGATGACCTTGACATTTCTTCCTGTTCTCAAAGATAGTTTGTCTTTAAGATGAGATGATTTCAACCTAAGCCTCAAAGTTGCTGATTCTGTTCCCTGATGCAAACTTCCATGGGTCATGCTTTCCTCTCGCAGAGATTTTGTAACATAACTACCAGAGATTTCAGGGTTTTTGTTTGGTTGGTTTTGTTTTTGAAAGAGGGTGGCCTTAAACTCCTTGTTTAGCCAAGGATGGCTATGATCTTCCTGCCTCTCCCCTCTGAGTGCTGGAATGACAAGTCCCACATTTGAAAAGACCTTGTTTCTTTCCACCCTTTACTGTGCTTTTATTTTTCTGGTGTTGGGGCTCATACCCAGAGCTTTAAGCAGGTACCCTAGCCACAAACTGCATTGCCAGCTTTCACAATGTGCTTTTTTTTTTTCACTGTTCTCAGCCCTTCTTTTGATCCTGTCCTTTAGTCTTGTTTTTTAAAATAATTCTTTCGTTAGTTAGTTTGTTTCACTGGATTCCAGTAGTTTCTACGTTACTGTCACAGGCTTGAAATCAGTGTCTCTTGCCTACTCACATCATACTGACTATTTCATTCATAACTATAATCACTTCAAACTGTCATGGAGAAATGTATAGTTAATTTAAAAATTATTATTTTTAAATTTATTACAATTCATTCATTTTGTATCCCAGCTGTAGCCCCTCCCTCATTCCCTCCTAATCCCACCCTCCCTCCCACTTCTCCCATGTGTATCCCACCCACCCTCCCACTTCTCTCATGCCTCTCCCCCAGTCCACTGATAGAGGAGGCCCTCCTCCCTTTCCTTCTGACCTTAGCCTATCAGGTCTCATCAGGACTTTCTGCATTTTCCTCCTCTGTGGCCTGGCAAGGCTGCTCCCCCATCAGGGGCAGGTGACCAAAGAGCCAGCCACTGAGTTCATGTCAGAGAAAGTTACTGTTCCCCTTACTAGGGTACCCACTTAGACACTGAGCTGCCATGGGCTACATCTGTGCAGGGGTTCTAGGTTATCTCCATGAATGGTCCTTGGTTGGAGTATCAGTCTCAGAAAAGACCCCTTAATAGAGGATAAACATACTAAAATCTGTACACCTAAAGAAGCTAAGCAAGAAGGAGAACACTGGGTAAGATGCACAATCCTCATTCAGAAAGGCAAATGGGATGGACATCAGAGGAGGGAGAAAACAGGGAACAGGACGGGAGCCTTCCACAGAGAGCCTTTGAAAGACTCTAGCAGGGTATCGAGGCAGATGCTGAGACTCATAGCCAAACATTGGTTACAGTGCAGGGAATCTTATGAAAGAAGGGAGAGATGAAAGACCTGGAGGGGACAGGAGCTCCACAAGGAGAGCAACAGAACCAAAATATTTGGGCTCAGGGGGGTCTTTTCTGTATAGTTAATTTTATCCTTTTTTTTGGCAACTTTTTTTCTGGAGACTTTCCTCTGAAAGTGATTTCCTTTTCTGTTATTCTGCATTTTGATAAGTTTTAACCTTTTGAAAGAGCTGTGTAAGTACCACGTGTTGTGTTTAAAAAGTACTATATAGTGGATGGTTTAACTACAGACTCTTATTTTTTTCACATTTTGTAAAAAAAAAGAAAAAAAATCACCAGGGCCCTGCTTCATGTGAATCCTGTATGGACCTTCACTCTTTGCTGCCTGCTTCTAGCTCCTGGTGATTTTCCAGCAGAGTAAGTCCTTCAGCTTTGGCCATTTTCCTTTTGGGTCTCTGTCTTCTCAGGAGGGTACTTACAGCACTGGACTCTTAGCTGCTTGCTGCTCCAACAGTTACCACATCACAACTAATTACGCACAACCACTCTGGCTCTAAATAAATTCACATTTTGAAGTACTTAATATGAAACTCCTTTATACATTTGGGGGTACACACTTAGCATATTGGAGCTCTAATATGGCTTTGTTGTCATTACTCAAATTCCATTGTTTCCTTAGAAACAGAGTGCTTGAAAGTGAGAATCCAAGGTTTACCTACAGATATGAAGTTGCCAGGGCTTGAAGTAAGGGGATATACATCTACAGAAAGAATCTAAAAATCTTTTTACTTTAGAAAACAACAGTTACATTACAGAAAAGAAATAGAGACTTAATACATCAACTATCTGCTGCAAGAATGCTTGGGAGATAAGATACTTCCAGTGTCTAATGCTTACAGGTGCCTGTACTTGGTAGCTTAGGTACTTTGGACACAGGACCATGTGCGGTATTTTACAGTTACTATGGTAACAATGGGATACTTGCCACCTTTGGATAAGTAAAGGAATGATATCATGGTAAAGGGTGATGACTTCTACTCAACAATTAAAAACAAAGAAATCATGATATTTACAGGCAAATGGTGGGATCTAGAAAATATCATCCTAAGTGAGGTATCCAAGAAGCAGAAAGACACACATGGTATATACACACTTATAAGTGGATGTTAGACATATAATATAGGATAAACACACTAAAATCTGTACACCTAAAGAAGCTAAGCAAGAAGGAGAACACTGGGTAAGATGATCAATCTTCACTCAGAAAGGCAAATGGGATGGATATTGGAAGAGGAAGAAAGCAGGGAACAGGACAGGAGCCTACCACAGAGGGCTTCTGAAAGACTCTACTCAGCAGGGTATCAAAGCAGATGCTGAGACTAATAGCCAAATTTTGGGCAGAGTGCAGGGAATCTTAGGAAAGAAGGGGAGACAGAAAGACCTAGAGGAGATAGGAGCTCCACAAGGAGAGCAACAATCAAGAAATCTGAGCCCAGCAGTCTTTTCTGAAACTGATACTCCAACCAAGGACCATGCATGGAGATAACCTAGAACTTCCTAAACATATGTAGCCCATAGAAGTGTCCAAGTAGGTACCCCTAGTAAGGAAACAGGAACTGTCTCTGACATGAACTGATTGGCCTGCTCTTTGATCTTCTTCCCCCTGATGAGGGAGCAGCCTTACCAGGCCACAGAGGAAGACAATGCAGCCAGTCCTGATGATAGGCTGGGATCAGATGGAAGGGGAGAAGGACCTCCTCTATCAGTGGATTTGGAGAGGGGCATGAGAGGAGATGAGGGAGGATTGGGAAGGAATGAGGGAGGGGGCTACAGCTGGGATACAAAGTGAATAAACTGTAAGTAATATTAAAAAATTAAAAAAAAAGAGTGATGATTTCATCAGTAAATCACACTTTTTTAAAATGGACCAGAAATATATGATTCCAGATATAAATGAAACCTAAGCCTATCACATACAATGTGTGAACCGCTGGTCCACGTAAGGCTTGGTGTATGTATCTCATCCGATTCTGAACACGTGCAACAGTGGTGTTCTTCCCACTGGTGTTTGCACAGCAAGCCTTGCTTTATTGGGATGCGCGCAGTACAAGTGCCATTTCTGTGACCACACGATCTTAGCAGATAGGTGCATAGTGTATACACTACAGTGTATAGTGTATAGTATGACAGGCCATCAGGTCAACTCCACCTTGATTTACTCTGTATTGACATTTTGCTTCTGCTGCCACCAGGGCTTTCAAAGAAGATTATGCCCCAAATTAAGCCTCTATTTCATAACCTGAGATAAATTCAACCCTGTTCCATTTTTAACAGATCTCCCTGTATTCACACGCACCTGGCTCAAGATATATACCATTTTATGAAATCTAGGTGATTTTTAACCAGCAGCTACGTCTTTTGTGATGCTTTCCTTAAGCCCTGATGGAGAACGGAGCTGCTTTGTTTCTATGGTAATGCCCTGAGAGATGACAATCTGGAGCTTTCCGAGGAGATGTCTCTGTTCACGCCAGAGCCGCCCAGGAGAGAAACAAGTACTCTAAAACCTCGAGGTCCTTATGTCCCCGTGCTGCCAACGGAGGAACCCAAGTCTACTAATTAGCCTCCCAGAGTTACAGGAGTCATTCAGGCAGTTCTTGTGTGCTCTCATCTAACCTGATCCCTCTTCACTATTTCCTCAGACTCTGAAAGAACGGGCCACAGACCCAAAAGTCTTACCAGTTTCAGGCCGGTTAGTACTGTTAAAGAACTTTTGATCCTATTTGATAAATTGGTTCCAAGACTTTCCATCCATTTAAAGCTGTTAAAATCCTGTAATTTGCAACTTGCTGCCAACCAAGTTTATACACCACAAATCTCCTCTTCCTTCAAGCACAAAAATCTCAAATCCCCTAGGTAAAATGTTTAAGGCAACAGTGCATACGTGTCATGTCTGAGGCAAAGATTTAGTGGGACTGGCATGTGTTTCCTGTAGGTTTGGTTCTGAATTTAGTTACATTGTTCATTCTTCAAGCCAAAGAATGTTCTAACAATGCTCCCCAAGTTTGGCATAAAAATAACCCTACTGATTTAGTTGTTGTTAATGTGAGTTCTCAACATTCTTCCTTCACTCAGGATTTATAACGTGAGTTTACTTTACATGTTCGGGGAGATGAAAGTTAGCTAAGTGAAATGAGGAAGATGTGACAACCTCTCTGAGAAACTGTTAAAAACTGAGAAAACATGAAAAGTAGTTGATGTGTGAACTGCAGTCTGTCTTTACTGTTTACTGTTCCGGTCCATGTTCACGTGCAAGTTTCAGACCCACAGTCTGGTTTCCTCTTAACCCAGTCCCTTCACCTCAGCCCCTTCACCAGCTGGGGACAAAGCACTGCCCAGTTTCCCACTTCTTGCTCCCAGGCAAGCTTCTTGCAGGCCACTGCCCTTACCATCATCATTTCTCTTTGTCCCCCAGATCACTGCAGACTGTCCTCAAGTGCTGTTTCTCTTCACTTAAGTCATTAACAACAAAATTAGTGCCCAAACCAATGCATGCATTTAAGATTTGATTGTGTTGCATCTTCCTGTAGCTCCCCTTTGAGGCCAGCCTTCCATGAGCGCTCACTCTTTCGCTTCCATTCTTTCATAGCCCTAATTATCTCTGGAGAAGCCCAAAGTCTCTAAATTTTCTCAGAAACAGCTTCCTCTTTATTATTTCTTCAGGTTCATCTTTCCTGCTTTTCTCTAGCAGTTTTCTATGTCCTTCAACACTCAGCATAACCAACAATAGCCAGTGATTTGGACCTTGTAAATCTGTTATCTTTGCTTGAATGTTTCTAAAACATCCTTTTCCTTATCCTCGAGTTTCAGTTTGGTAATCATTTCTTTCAGGAAATCTCAGATTTTTTTTTTGTGGTCTCGTGAGCATTTGTCTACAGGATAATCTCAGAGCCCTTATTGGTTTACCATGGCTGTTTTGTTGTTGTTGTTTTGTTTTGTTTTTTTTTTTTGTGAGTTTTGGTTTAATTTCAAAGGATATCAACAGTTATCTAATGAGGATACTTCAATGGTCTTCCCTTTTTCAACTACTGTTCTATGTCAGGTCAGTGGTTCCTCTTAGACAACACTCTTCTCCACAAACTAAACAAACCAATCCCTGCATATCATATCAAACTAAATATACAGGTTGCCATATTGAGCATATGGAAAATTTGTCTCTTATTATGCAAGACAGATTACAAAAAGGAAATTATTGTACCATATTTTTCTGTTTTCTTGGAGGTTTAAATAAGTTATTAAATTCATGGTTGACAATTAATTTTCAACTACATTAACAAGTCTGTCCCAGCAATTTGTAACAATGGGAAAGTACCATGATAAAATGGTCGCTGTGTGAGTGCCATAAAGAAGTGCCAAGCATTTAGATAAGCTGGTCAACACAAATGTTTACATTAGTGATAAAAGGGAACATGTAGAGCTAGCTCATGTACAAATAGGTGCGGTATAATGCGAATAAAAAGTATTTGGCAAAAGCCAACACTTGCTCATGCTGAAATATATTCCAATTAGTAACAGAGGCAACACCTTCAGTATAGCAGAGCTGTTTACTTCAAATCTAGTCAATGCTGTAGCCTACTTTTTGATAAGATTGTTTTTCTGTTGTTTTCTGAGTTCTTATAACCCCTCCCAAGAATTTCTTTATCTATCATGGTTCTCCAGAAAAACATATGTATGAACATGTATTATCAAAAATTATTTAATGTAAAATTACATAATTGTGTCAATTATTTGTGTTATAATTATCTATAGTGTGAGTGAGGATGCTGGTGGTGATATATATCGGCTTCTGCAGTTATGGAGGCCAAGGTGCCTGGAGTGAAATGGTTTGAGAATGAGCAGGGCCAGCAGCATGCTACTGGTCCCCTAAAGGAGGCCGAGTCTAAGACAGGAATTCAGTTGTTCAGCTGTAGACATGGATACTGCAGCTTCAACGGTACAAATTCTCTCTTTTTCTCTCCTCCTCAGACTCTCAAAGGACAGGACATGCCTGTTCCCAGCTTACCAGAGCACACAGTTTATAAGTTGTTCATCATCAGACTTGGCTATTTTCACTGATCAGTTATTCGAGCCTTTTTCCCTCTTGTATCTTTTTAATTTCTCATAGCATTTCAACCACACACATTACTTTAACCGTTTCTCTATCAGACAGTGAGAACTGGGACTTAGATTTTATCTTTTTTACTAATTTAATTTAATCTAATTGACTAATTCTTCTCATATAGATTCAAAGTTACTAACATTTTAATTTTAGACAACATTATTTAATCAGTTTCCACTTGATTCTAACTTATCTGCTATCTGTTTATTCATTGTGACTATTCTTTCTTATGTCAGTCTCTTACTTGCTTCTTCAAACATGTCAGGAATAGCTTTGAGGACTACATTTTTTTTTTACCATAAACCTTATATTTTTATGCGTAGTCATTTTATTACATGCTGAATATTGTATATGAAACAGAGACTTTGAATTTTGATATAGATAATCTCCAAGTATGATGGCTTTTCAGTACAAGAAACAGTTATCTATGTCTGGAATCACCCTCTTAATTCTAAAACTCCAACTGTAGGTAGTGGTTGAAAGCTTGCCTTTTCCTCCATAGCTTTCTAGCTATAAATTTCACCCAGTCTCCTCCATGTCTCCCTTGTTTACGTGTAATTCAAGGTTCAGTCAAGGACCTGAGTGGAATTTACAGTTCTGGGAACAGTTTGCCCATTTTAGCTTCACTTACAAATTGTGTTCTTCGACTCATCTTGTCAGTAGCAGCTTAGTCTCTGCTTGTGTTTTCCACACAGTATGCCCACAAGAAAGAGAATCCACAAGTCCAAACCCACCTACTATGGTTTTAAGAATTGATCCCCCTGCAATATCTAATCACTCTTGACCTTTCTCCAGTGCTTTCATATAATGGGAGGGAAACCACTAACAGCTTTTAAGGTTTTTCTTTAGAACAGCAATTAACGTTTCTCTGACTTATGTGCTAAAATTAATTATATTTGGGACAAATATTTAAGAAGCTTTTAGATGGGAAACTGTAGTGTTGTCATAGTTATAGAGGAACCCTGTCCTGGAAAATGAAGTGCTATTCTCCACCCACGTCTTTCATTTTTGTGTGTGCACATTCTCCTAACCCTGAGGATCCTCAATCTGCGTCAGGTGGGAGCCTCTGCCAGCTTGTTCTGGAGAGCCAACCTTCTGCTCTCACACTGGAGAGGCAAGCACTTTAACCACAAAGAAATCTCCGAATTTTGGGCATATCAATATGTATGTCTATCTCTCATCACAAACAAAATATTTGGAGTAATACTTTGTAATGTAAAACTATTGGCCAGTAATC
This sequence comes from Meriones unguiculatus, assembly GCF_030254825.1. NCBI lineage: Eukaryota > Metazoa > Chordata > Mammalia > Rodentia > Muridae > Meriones > Meriones unguiculatus. Next base: position 69,245,504 of record NC_083358.1, on the reverse strand, counting down.
AGAGGTAAAGTTTAGTCTTTGGGGGGTCGACATTATAGTAATGTTTTAGAGGCACGAAGGTGGTAGCTGTGAAGGATTACATAAACCTCAAGTCATACCTGGAGGTCATGGAACAAAAATACTTCCGGCTCTTATTTATTTCACACTGCCCATTAACTTACATCCCTGCCCGACCTGTTTCACTAGGCTGGGAGAAACTTCTATCTGCAAAATACAGAGACCATTATAGAAAACCACAACTGATCAAAATGCTGAGAACAGCTAATGATAGCGTGCCCAAACCCAGTGTATACATTATAATCCAGCTCCTGCAACCCTGGCTCAGGGAACATGTAGAAAGAGTTGGCAGAAAGATTTTTAAGAAACCTGCTGCGATAGTAACAAAAACTGCATGGTATTGGCATTAAAAACAGAAAGTAGGATCAATGGAACCAAATAGAAGACCCAGAAATAAACCCACACACCTATGAATACTCGATTTTTGACAAAGAAGCCAAAACCATTCAATGGAAAAAAGACAGCATCTTCAACAAATGGTGCTGGTACAACTGGATGTCTACATGCAGAAAAATGAATATAGATCTATATCTATCACTTTGCACAAAACTAAAATCCAAGTGGATCAAAGACCTCAACATAAAACCAGATACTCTAAATCTGTTAGAAGAAAAAGTGGGGAAGAGTCTAGAACTCATTGGCACAGGAGACAACTTCCTGAACAGAACACCAACAGCACAGGCTCTAAGAGCAAAAATCAAAAAATGGGACCTCATGAAACTGAAAAGCTTCTGTAAAGCAAAGGACACCATCATCAAAACAAACCGACTGCCTATAGATTGGGAAAGAATCTTCACCAACCCTATATTTGACAGAGGGCTAATATCCAATGTATACAAAGAACTAAAGAAGCTGAAAAGCAGCAAACCAAGTAATCCAATTAAAAAATGGGGAACAGAGGTAAACAGAGAATTCTCGACAGAGGAATATCGAATGGCAGAGAAACACTTAAAGAAATGCTCATCCTCATTAGGCATTAGGGAAATGCAAATCAAAACGACCCTGAGATATCACCTTACACCCATCAGAATGGCCAAGATGAAAAACTCAAGTGACAACACATGCTGGAGAGGTTGTGGAGAAAGGGGAACCCTCCTCCATTGCTGGTGGGAATGTAAACTGGTACAACCACTTTGGAAGTCAATCTGGCACTTACTCAGACAATTAGGAATAGTGCTTCCTCAAGACCCAGCTATACCACTGCTAGGCATATACCCAAAATTTGCTCAAGTACACAACAGGGATATTTTCTCAACCATGTTTATAGCAGCTTTATTTGTAAAAGCCAGAACCTGGAAACAACCCAGTTGTCCATCAACGGAGAAGTGGATACAGAAATTGTGGTATTTTTACACAATGGAATACTACTCAGCAATCAAAAAGGAGGAAATCATGAAATTTGCAGGCAAATGGTGGGATCTAGAAAAGATCATTCTGAGTGAAATATCCCAGAAGGAGAAAGACAAACACGGTATATACTCGCTTATATAAACCTATAAGATACGATAAACATAATGAAATCTATACACCTAAAATCATAATCAAGAGAGTGGACACGGGGTAAGATGATCAATCCTCATTTAGATAAACAGATGGGATGTGCATTGAACATATGACAGGAGTCTACCGCAGAAGGCATCTGAAAGACTCTACCTAGCAGTGTTTCAAATCAGACATTAAGACTCATAACCAAACCTTCGGCAGAGTACAGGGAATCATATGAAAGAAGGGGAGTTAGTATGATGTGGAAAGGATAGGAGCTCCACAAGGACCAAATATAACTGGGCACAGGGTCTTTTCTGAGACTGACATTCAACCAAGGACCATGTATGGATATAACCTAGAACCTCTGCTCGGATGTAGCCTGTGGTAGCTCAGTAACCAATTGGGAACAAGAACTATTTCTAACAGGAACTCAATGGCAGGCTCTTTGACCTCCCCACACCCCAAGGGAGGAGCTGTCCTGCTAGGCCACAGAGGAGGGCTTCCCAGCCAGTCCTGCAGATACCTGATAAAACAAGGTCGGATGAATGGGGAGGAGGTCCTCCCCTATCAGTGGACTTGGAAAGGGGCAGGGTAGAGATGAGGGAGGGAGGGTGGGATTGGGAAGGAATGAAGGAGTGGGATACAGCTGGGATACAGAGTTAATAAAATGTAACTAATAAGAAAAAAATAAAAATTAAAACAAAAGAAACCTGCTGTGATCTCTTGGAAATGACAGGGAAGCTACATGCATGATAAACATTGTGGCTGCCTAAACCAGACCTGAACAACCACACCAATAGATAAGCTATTGTGGAAGGAGGAAATCGCACTGGGTCCTATCCCGAAACAAAGAACCACAGGCAAATAGGAAACACTGAGAAATGAAGACTAGGAGGAGACCAATTGGCTATTCAATACCAACTGGTCAACCCTGAAAACATATACATACAAGCAACACTAAATAGACTCAGCTTTTCTTTATATATTTATGCATTCATACGTATGTGTGACAATAACAAGGAAAAAGATGCCACTAACGAGATTGAGTGGGGAGTGGTATATACAGCAGAGCTTGGAGGGAAGGAGGGAACAAATGACGTAATTATATTTAAATTAGAAAAATAAAAGTAGATATATTTTAAGTGTTATTTGTTATATTCCTTAAGACACCCCCTTTCCTCTTCTTTTTCTTTTGGAGCATATGTTTGGTTTAACAGAAAATACTGAAGGTATTTTTGCTTGCAGATGCCCTTTTTTCTCTCCAGCACAGCATTGGTTTTGCTTTCTCTGAAAACATGAAGAGAGTCTCAGTGGCTTCCAAGGACATGAATTATTTAATATTTTATATTAGTTCACCTCATTTACTGGAGTGTCCTTGGGACATATTCATTACACAGGAAGGATGTCAGGGGGAACATTTTAAGAACTATAATAATAATAATAATAATAATGGCCAAGCAGAAATCTGAAATCATTGCAAACAACTCTGTGCTCTCAGATTGCATTAAAGAGCATGGAATATTCACAAAATGATCATGGGGCTTTTAACTTGGCAGAGTTTATTCAAAATGTCCAAATTACTTATTTTCATCCCGCCCTGCATAAACTGAGCAGATTCAATTACCTGATGCCTTGTTTTGAAGTACTGTAATCCAAGCCCTTGTTAATATACCCCTTCTGTTGTTTGATTATGTCATTCTGCAAGAGCAAAGTTATAAAACCAAGCCTTGAAATGCATAAACCGACTTTCCTCATATGCACGATAATGTTGAGTTAGGGAGATGCGCTTGAAGTAGATTGGAGTTAATTAGGAACTTCCTACTTGCCTCTCTGTTATCCTTCATTCTTGTTACCGGATTGTGCCACAACCAGGCAGTACATTGCCATTTTCAGCAAAACCAGGAGAATTAATTTTCCGCATGTGCCCTTCTCATCACCACATCAGAAAGAGCGAATTGAAATTCTAGTCGTTGGTTGGGTCTGTCGTGGCAGATGTTTTTCAAACAATCTGCTACCTTAGAAAGCAGTGTACCCTGACAGCCTGCCCAGCCAGCGCACAACTCTGCTACTGTAGTTGAAGGCAACACAGAGCTTAATAATCCTCTACAGCTAGCTGTCAAGTGTTTGACTGAACAAAACTACAGACTCCAGACTGTACTATCTAACACCATGCTCTAAGCACTAAGATGAGAAGTCTTGTGTTAATTGTCTAGGGGGATGAGAATCCTTGGAGAAGTTGGTAATGACACCTGCCTTGTCCTATCTAAGGGTAGATACTCGCCTGGATCTCTGACTCTGCAGCATCTTGTCAAACCCATAATGAAGTCATCCATTAGCATACACAACTGGACCACTGCATATTTATAAGAGAGGAATAATGCTTGTCAGGCTCCGTGAGAAAGAGAGAGTTTAAAAGCTACCTGTTTCTCTTCACCAAATGCAATAATGTCTCTGGCTTTTCATTATGTTATTAATTATTTCCAATCATCATCATCTATGCATGTGTGTACACATACATATGGCATCATGTATGCATGTGTACATATATCTAGCATCCTATATATGTTTTTACATATATATAATAGAAAGAGAGAGGAAAGGGAGGAAAGAGAGGAGAGAGAAAAAGGCTAACAAAAAAATGGTCTGAGCTTTAGAAACTTAACCAGTATACCAAGAAAGAAAAAATACTCAGTTTGAAATAAAAGGATGAAGATAAGAAAAACTGCTTTTCTGGTCACATATTTTTAAAACCCTTGGAAAAAAATCCTAACTATTAGTTTGTGAACTGGAAACCCATCGCGGTCAAGCTTTCCACTTTGCTTATGAGGAACTAAGTTCTAAAGGAGAGCAGTGATTTGAGGGCACGAGTTATAAAAGTGATAACGTTGCTGGATCCACTGACTATAGACTTATGGACTTTTAGGATTTCCAAACCACATCTGGTGGGTCACAAATACAGCTCACATCACTGAAGACTCTGAGTATCAGGAAAAAAATTGACAAACTGTGAGGTGACAATAGAATGCAAATAAGAAATAGTTTTTATGGAGGCAGTAAAACAGGCTTTTCTTGAGATCCAATTCTAAAGATCATAAGAAAAGTGTTTTAGAAGAAAAGAGATGAGGAAAAGTTTTATGCAGTAACAGTGAAAGGTACCTGAGTAGGAAAGTCCCTGAGCTGGGGTGATGGCAACTCCCAGAAGGCAAGAAGCTAAAGGAAATATGCATGAGAACATTACTATATTCAAAGTTCCCTTACCATTGAACTTTAAGAGACAATTCAAGCATCTGCTAAAAAGAAGTCTGAAATTCATGTATCATAATTACTAGAAGTTAAATAAAGCATCCTTTAATGCCATTGATTTGCTTCACTGTTTTTTTGCTGGAAATCCATCTGCAGCCCTCCCGTTGCCTTAAGGATATAATCAAATTTCTTTGTAAAACACATATACTTTTCAAGCTATTTTATTTTAAAATGTCTACTTGGGAGGAACGTAAGGGGAGAAGATGGAGGGAGGGTGGGATTAGGAGGAGACAAGGGAGGGGGCCACAGCTGGGATAAAAAGTAAATAAATTGTAATAAATAATAATTTAAAAAGAAATAAAAATGTGATTAAGCCTCTAAAATGATAATAATGTTATGAGCCATATGCCTGAACAAATATTTCTATTCCATTCCATGTGTGGCTTTTGGACCCTTTTTTCTTGTAGTCCTGAAGCTGCACCACGGCTGTTTCCTGAAGTGTCTCCCTCGGAGTGCTGGCAGAGTGCACTGTGCCACCTTCCTTCTGAAAATGTGCCATGCTGAGCCACAGGCACCTGCTTCCACTGTGCTGGGTAGAAAGGCCGTTGCACGCCACGTGTTATAACCTGAAGCCAAATAGATGCCCCCTTAGTATTTCTGAACAGACAGGCAAACGGATGAATGCATAGAATTCTCACTTCATCAGGATTCTTCTTAGTTGGAATAATATGACTTCAAGAATTCCTTAGAAACTCTAATTCATTCATTGTAATTTCTTGCTTTCTTGCTTGCTTTACCTTTTTTTTTTCTGGCATGCAATTGAAATGTTTAATATATATATAAATACATATATATTAAGATTCTACAAGATGCATAGGTTGTATTATATATTAAATCACAAAAAAAAATCTTCCAAAAAGGTAAGTAAGCTCTTTAGGTTAAATTTTGATACTATAAGCCCATTATGAAAAGCAAATGAATTTTGCTTTAGTTCAAGTAAGAACTAATTTATGTAATGTGGGAGAGTATGGGCTGAAGTAATTGCTCAGTAGGTTTTCATAAAAGCCCAAATTCATCCACTGTAGAAAATTGTTGACATTTAAGGAGTAGCATAGAGACAGGGAGACTGAGAAAGAAAAGGAGATTGGCTTTGCTATAAAGGAAGAGCATACCAAAGAAAATGTATTAAGACATACTTTATTCAAATATTAAATTATTTTCAGAAAATTTGTATGCTCTCTTTGTAGCGATAGCACACTTGAGCAGAGCCACTCAATTCCAGTTTTACATATAGCCAAATACATGGGTCTTACAGCAATACCTGACCTCCTGTGAAAGATAAGATAATATAAAACTGCTGCCCAGTACTGTTGTAGCCAAATATAAAGATGCATTATGAATTAATTTTGGAATATTCTTAAGATTTGTAACTAAAATATTCAAGCACAGATCTTAATTCATATAGTAACAAAATAATACCTGCTAATATATTAAGATACTAAATTTAATAAAAACTATTATTATAGTTAGTCTGGATAGCAGGATCCTTAAAGACCTTGTTATTATTACTATTATTATTTACATGGAAATAAATAATCAACAGAAACTGACATATATGTCTTATTTCTGATTATAAGTGGAATTAATTTACATATAAAATACCTAACAAAGACCACAAGTGACAATTGGATCCTGTGCTTTCTACAAGTAAAACAAAGGATTCCTAAATGTTTAAAAAAAATGAAATAGACACAAGGTGCAAGGACTATGTACACAGTCTCATTGGCAAATGAGATAGGAGTCTGGTCACAAAATGCCAAGGGAAGATCCTCTAAAGTACAGTTTTGAACAAGATTATAGTGCTAATATTTATCAACAGACAGCAGAGTGAAACCTTTCATCAGACAGAAATTACAGGGCATGTTCGAAAACACGCGGGTCATGTGAGACTTGGCTTCTCTTAGTCTAAGACACAAAGCTCATAATGTTCAGAGACGCTAATGTTTCAATATGTGCACATCTTGCCTTCCAGGTTCCCAGCCGATATCCCATTAACATGCTTCAAATTTCTGCTTCAATGATAGAATCACATCATTTGCATAAAAAAGTTTTTCTCCTAGCCTACCTTCCATACATTTCTATGTGCATAACAAGTGCAGATGCTGTGATCCATAATCAATTAGGTTGTTTCTGTGGAAATTGGTAACTCATAGGTTGCCAAACATTTCTGCCTTAATTATTTACAGATAGAAAAATGTGTCTTGTCTCCTTCTGGTGTCTCAGTGGCAAACCTGTGATTTGCAAAAATCGACAACATGAACAAAGAATTCACCAATAAAGTAGAAAGTGTTGCAAAGAAATGGAAAGCGGTAACGCTGTTGGAAAAGAATGTCAATGTTGACACTTGCCGGAGGGTTTTAAGATGTACAGCCAGGTAAAATGAGGAAGGTCAGAAAGCAGTATATTCAAGGAAAGTAGAAGGGGTTGAAATGAGGATGATATCCCAGACAGCAAAATCCATGATGTCAAAGGAAATGCATTTTATAACAAGGAAAGCATAGAGAATGAAATGTGAAGGGTTGTAGTGTAGGAAGGAGCTCCACATCCAAGAATCTGAACAAAGATGTGTTAGAAAAGAACTGCTCTCTGCACACTAACAACAAGAGCAGGCAAATGGAATTGGAACCCCTAGCTCTAAGGTTTTGATTGAGTGATAAAGCATTTTGATTCCTAGCGTTCCTAAGACTTTAAATTGCAATGCCCTAGATAAGCGTTTTTAAAACTTCTTATTTTATTGTTAATTTTTAATGTTTTCATAAAACATTAAAAATGTATCACTTTTCCAATAGATTAGTGAAATTCTTTGTATAGTTTGAACACACAGTTGTATGGGCCTGTTATAGGAAAGATGCAGAAAACTACACTTTGAGTTGTTGGGTCGTCAGATACCAGACAACAAAGATAGCGTAGGCCATTGCCATCATCCTTAGTTACCTTCCTGAACTTGAAGGTAAGAATCTATGGCTGAAGAAACCACATATTTCACATTGCACTGGGCACGGGAATGGAGGAATCCAGCTGGGACTGACCAGGAAGGCTGTTCCCTGAGGACTGGCTCTAGCACCAGAAAGTTCTGTGTAAACTCTCGAGGGGTGAAAGCAATTCACAGTTCTCAAGGCAATGATAGGTTATGAGCCACCATGGTGAGCGTGGCAAGTGTGAAAGACCTCTGAGATAACTGGCAGACACACACTTAGACTTCAGGTCCACCCACGAGGAGGCAGTTCATGCCTGGCCCTGTACACAGGGCAAACTCGATATGGTTGGAGAGATGGTAGACCCTAGAGAAGAGCCTACCGCTGCCATCTCCTAAACCAGTATACTTCCCCCACTGCACCCTAAGTATTTATCTTTATGTCCACAAAGAAGTTTACAGAAGAAAGAGACCATGGCAGAGAGCAAAAACTGGTTAAAAGGTGGAGAACAAGATGTAAAACACAGACAAAGACACTACAAATGAAAATTCAACAACTGACTTCATGTGAGAGGTCCAAAATAAAGTATGAGAAATCATTGTATAAATCTCAATGAATGGTATGTGTACAAATTGCATAAAAATATAAAAGAAATTTAGTTTAGACTTTGAGTGCAACCCAAGACAACTCATGGTGTATCTGCAACTATTCTAAGGTATGAAACAGTTCTGGCCTCATACAGTTCAGGACCAGACACCCAATCTGCTCGAAGTACACAAAAAGACAGTTAGCTGAAGATGAAGACGGTTAAAGAGTTTAAAGCACAACGATTTGGAATTCTGTAGTGTGGGAGTAAATCCCAATGTGCACGCAGTTTAGCATAATCATAATAAAACTAGATAAAATCATAGTATATGGTAATGCTGAGCTTCCCAATTCAAGAAGTTGACAAATTCCCTCCTCAGGACTACAGAGAAGTGTAAAGCATAATTTAGGAAGTTTTTATTTTTATAACATTTAAATCTTAAAAACCACAGTACCTTCAAATAGGTATTTCACTAGTGGGGTGTAATTTTATATAGACCCAGTCATCAATAATCCTTGATATAGAAGATGTTTTAATAAATATTTTAAGCACATCTTAAAGTGAGCATCACCTAGTCTATAATGAGATAATTGATTGGAAAACAGAGTAGTGCTGTGACCACAGATGAACAATTTCTTGGTCACCTATGATGGAAGGTCGGGGGATGGGGGATGGCATGAAAAGAACTCTGTGATAAATGAAAGAGCTTGTGGGTGAAAAACACTAGCTGATTTCCCAAGGAAAGTTCATTTAGAGTTGAGGGAAGAAAGCCAGCTGGGCATTGTGTTGAGTTTTTATCACATCTCTATGTAACTGGCCATTAAGATTGCTTACAACACATTTCCTAATGCTATCTACTACAGAATGAAAGAAGCTAAGCCATTAGAGTCCCTGAGAGTGTAAGGGTCACATTGTGAATTCTCAGTGTATTCACTGATTTTCTGTTGCTGCAATAGAATACTGACCAAAGACATCGTGGGGAAGAAAGCCTTCATTTTTTCTTACAGGTTATAGTCTAGCCATGATGGGACCCAAGACAGGTTACTTAATGTAAGAACATAGAGGCAGGAACTGAAGCAGAGACCATGGATGAGTGCTGCTTATTAGGTCTCCTGAACTGTCCAGAAATTTTCCTCCTCCTCCTCCTCTTCCTCCTCCTCCTCTTCCTCCTCCTCTTCTTCCTCCTCCTCCTCTTCCTCCTCCTCTTCTTCCTCCTCCTCCTCCTCCTCTTCCTCCTCCTCCTTTTCCTCCTCCTCTTCTTCCTCCTCCTCCTCCTCCTCTTCCTCCTCCTCCTCCTCCTTTTTCTAGCATTTATTTATTTATTCAATCACTTCACAGCCTGATCCCAGCCCCTCACAGTAACTTTCTGAAACAACCTGCAACTGTCTGTCTAGGGAAAGCTTTGCCCACAATGGCCTGGGCTTTCATGCAGCAAGTAACAATTAAGAAAATACCCCACAGACAAGTGCACAGGCCAGTCTGAAGAAGGAAATTCCTCAACTAAAGAGCTCTCATCCCAAATGACTCTAATGTTTTTCAAGTTGACAAATACAAACCCACCTACTCAGTAATCAAATAAGGGAATTTTTATATTTTCACATACCTTGACTGAAATTGCTTATAAAAAGCACCAAGTTTAACAAGAGCTCTAAACTGAACATGTGTAGAAAGAATGTGGGGAGACAGAGAGAAATGCTTCAAGGTTATGTTTATGTGTGTTTTTAATGCCTGTATCTTCAACTCTTTAAAGATTTATTTTACTTATTTTATTATTATTTTTGAGACAGAGTCTCACTTTATAATCTTTGTTGGTCTGGAACCTCCTATGTTGACCAGGCTGGCCTTAAACTCAGACATCTACCTGCCTCTGCCTCCCAAATGCTGGGATCAAAGATGTGCAACCATGCCCAGCAAAGTTATGTTTTGTTTATGTACACTGAAGCTACATAGAAACAGTTAGAAAAATACTAAAAGTTTTCATTCAGATCCATGACTATTTTTTACTGTTAAAGCCTCTCAGAAGAGTCTTGTGTTACAGATGAGAAAACAGCATTCTTGCTTTCAATCACCATTCTGTGCACGAGAAGATAGATAGGTAAGTCAGTTATTTAAAAGTTGTATAGATTGTGAAAGAAACTGAGAACAGTCAAAACATGAGAGTGAGAGAATTTGTCTGTCGAGCTGGTGGGAAGAAATGGGGCTGTTGCTGAGCAGGCTTCACAAGCAAGGATGCTGGGGGTGTGGGGAAGGCTTTAACAGAAATTTCAAATTTAATAAAGGTAGAGTACATTGTGGTCTGGATGATACAAAATATAGGCAGGGGAATAAACAGCACGTTTAGAGATCTATGCATTTTTAGATCGGCTAAACAATAAACCCAAAAGTCACCTCATAGGGAGACGTGTGCAGCGTTCCAACAGGCTAGGGTGAATAGCAGAGCTTTAAAAATATATTATTTTGATTATGCAAAGAGTTCCGTTTCTGTTTGGAAGTATGACTAATCTCTGCTCATTTTAAATGATAACTTGGCAGGTAAAATGTGTTAGTTTCTATTCTTCTAATTAGAATTATCCTTCAACTTTTTTTTTAAGATGGAAAGGTTATTAGTTGTGAACATTTTCTACTTTCTGTATTATCTTCCTAACATGATAATCTGTCAGTGTTCTTTTCTTGTTATTTCCTGACGTATTTTGTGCTAACAATTTTGCACTGCCTGTAAAATACATTACTTATTTTAAATTGACCTTTATTTTCATGTAGAAACATTTAAAAGGTTGGGACAGTTAGGCCTGTGGTTTCTCATTTCTTCCACTGTTCAGAAAACCTCATTCACCTTCAGTTTTTACATTCACTTTATATTTCTTTCTAGAACCTTAATCTCAGTAATAGCACACACAAACTTCTACTTGAATATGACAGTGCTGATGGGACAGGAACGCTACTGTCCTTACCCTCCCATCTTTCATCCACACGCATCTCATTCAGCAACTCATCCCTTTGTTCTTTATCCCTTTTGGAATCTGGCAGGATTCCGTTCTTTCACAGTCTCAAGTACCTAGGCATCAATGGTACTTAAGGTCAATGCCTTCCACATAAGTATGTGTGCTGGCAAATGACTGAAGTATAAGTTGTTTGTATGGGTCACAAGATATCAGCGTCTCCTGACATTAGTTATATATTTAATAATGTCTCAAGGGATGCCAAGTAGATACCGTCATCTGTCATTTTTAAGGCAGTTGAGATTATTGCCTGTGCTCCTGAAGGCACATTCAGGCAGGCAGTTAAGAAACAAGCATTTATTGCATGCCCACAGGGTGCAATGTACTAGGCGCTTGTTAGTTACTTTTATACCACAGAAGAGTCTCTGGAAATGAACTCTTCTGACAAGTATTGACAACTGTGAGAAATACACACCAGCCAGCCAGACAGCACAATTAAAATAACAAAACTAGAAACTAAACGTACAGCAAAAAGAACACATACTAACCATTAGAGACGGATAGCCCTCTTCTAACGATAGCTTGTGTTTACATCTGATTCAACTTTGTTCAAGCTGACCACTTAAACCTAGAAGAATCACAGAAGCTTCTGGAGAAATAAAATTACTTTATGCCAATCCCCTTTGCTATATCAAGCAATCTTATTACTTGTTTTTCTCACTCTTCATTTTCTTTAGCAGAATCTTCAGCAATAGGGTCTTATCCACCCATTTTGGTGAGCACCAGAAGGAATAGCAAGAGCCAGTATTGTTCAGGGGATAGGAGAATGTCTCTGGGACATCTCTAACAAACAACTCATACAGAAGTATACACTTGACATTGATATTTTGGTGTCTTTTTTTTGCCAAATTCTGCCTCTTTATAATGTATTTTTTTAGCATCCTCATCAAAAGTGAGATAGTTATAGTTGGATGCATTTATATCTGGGTCCTCTTTTCTATTCCATGGATCTATGTGTATACTTTGAGCTAATACCTTGTTGTTTTATTACCATGGCACTGAAGTATAACTTGAATTCAAATGTGTTCATACCTTCAGTAGTGTTTTTGCTTTGTTGTTCTTCAAGATTCTTGTGGCAATCCATGGTCTTTTGTGCTTATATATAAATTCTACATTTTTGTATGTTTTTGAAGAATACCAGTAAAATCTTGATTGGATTGAATTGAATCTGGGATTTGCTTTTGTAGGATGGCCATTCTTATAACATTCCTTCTTCTTTTTTTAAAAAATATTTATTATTTATTATAATTTATTCACTTTGTATCATGGCTGTGGCCCCGTCCCTCATCTCCTCACAATCCCACCCTCCCTCCTTCTTCCCTCCCTATGCCCCTTCCCTTGACAACTGATAGGTGAGAACCTCCTCCCCTTCTCTCTGATCCTAGCCTATCAGGTCTTATCAGGAATGGCTGCATTGTCTTTACCTGTGGCCTGGTAAGGCTGCTCCCCACATGGGGAGGTGATCAGAGAGCCTGCCAGAGACAGCCCCTGCTCCCATTTCTAGGGAACCCACTTGGACACTGAGTCTATGGGCTACATCTGAGCAGGGGTTTTAGGTCCTCTCCATGCAGGAAGGGGAGCTAGAAGGACCTGGAGGGGACAGGAGCTCCAAAAGGAGACCAACAGAGCCAAAAAAAATCTGAGCCTTGGGGTCCTGCAGAGACAATCCCTCTTCTAATACATGAGCAAACGTCTTTCTACCTTCTAATATCTTCCTCAATTTCTTTCTTCAGTGCATTGAAGTTTTTATTTAGAGTTCTCTACTATTATTGACTATGTTTATTCCAATGTGGAGATATTTGCTGGCTGTTGTGAATAGGATTGTTTTATTGATTTTGTTCAATATATTTGTTATAGGTTTTAGGAAGTTTACTGATTGTGTGTGTGTGTGTGTGTGTGTGTGTTAATTTTGTATTCTGTTACTTTGCTGAATGGGTTTATCATTTCTAAGAGCTTTGGTAGAATCTTAATAGTCTCTTAAGTATAGGATCATATATCTTATGCCAAAAAAGGGATAGTTTGATTTCTTCTAGTCCCATTTGGGTTTTATTTATTTTCTTTTCTTGTCTTATTGTTATTACTAAGGCTCTAATCACTATATTGAATAGCACTGAAGGGAATGGACACCCTTCTCTTGTTCCTGTTATTAGTGGGAATAGTTGAAGGTTTCTCTGTTTGCTGCTATATGTTTTTAATATCTAGTCATTATTGAGTTGAGTTATTCTCCATTTATCCCTAGCCTCTTCATGACATCCCTTTTATCAAAAAGGGATGTTGGATTTGTTTAAGGATTTTCCTGTATTAGTTAAAAGGATTGTGTGATTTCTTTTAGTCTTATGTGGTGAATTATATTTCTTGATTAACATATGTTGAACCATCCTTACATTGTTGTAATAAAACAAACTGTTCAGGATGCACGTGTTTTTCATGTGCATCTAAATTCAGCTTGCAGAATTTTTTTTTCAATGCAGTTTATTCAGGAACCTTGAACAATCATCTGACCCTGGGGAAAGCCAGCCCACAGCTTTAGTAGCCTCTGGGTAGCCAACCCCAGCATGCCACGTGGGCAATGCAGATAGGTCCACATACATGGAAGCAAGCCAGATCCTCGGCCTTAGCCAAATGTGGAGTTGTTCGTGATAGAGAGCATTCACCATCGGGAAGGTGGAAGGCGGGAACCAGCTCCATCTTTAAGGCACAGCATTCCGCAACTCTCTACAGTTCCCCCTTTTTGTTTTAGATGCATCAGGCAAGAGTAGAGGTCTGATCTCTGATATTAGAAATAAATTGGGACTTTGTACCAATGTTCATTTAGGTGTCATCCACCCAAAGAGCATCAGACCCGTCCAATACCTTTTTCTCAGAGGCGGGATCTGGGGCATCAACCCGCATGTAATCAGACATGCTCTTCTCTGGGTCGAAAGCGGCTGACCCTGAGTGCAGTGCTTAGCCTCACATCCTGAGAGTAACATTTTAGCTTTTTATGGTAGCCAACCATGCTTGGGGAGACTGTCCTGCTTCAATGGCTGTAAAGACCTGAATGGTCATGGCTGCATTACGCTGTTGTGAGACTCTAATCTTGCATATATACCACAGGCAAACCAAGGAGACCAACACCAGAAGGCCTGCTAATGCTCCCATGCCCGCCCATTCCTTCAGATGATTCATGGCTGCAGCAATCCATGATGGTAATCCTGTGGCTAGTCCTGCGTCCACTCTGGTAGAATTTACTGTGACAATGGCCACTCTCAGCTGCTCCATCATAGTATCGAATTCTCCAGTCCAATTACCTAAAATATAGCTAGACAATTGTTTAGACAGATTTGCAGCACAGGAAAAATTCTCATGTTGTATGCTAGTGACTCAAAGTCCAGCATATTTTCATTGACAGCCAAGTTGAGCGATTTGCCATAGGGTATCAATTTGCTCCTGCACGAGGTCAATCCTCTGATTGAACATCATCAAGCCTCCTTTTAGTTGAGCATTAATTCCTTTTTGTACATCTAAGGCATGAGCTACATTGGCTAAAAGATTATTCAGGGTCTGAGCAGTCTGCACAGTATGACTAATGGCTAATGCCACGGTGGTAGCTCCAACAGCCGCCAATGAGATGGCAGTAACAATGGTGGCTGTAGTTCCAAGATCCCTTTTCTGTCTGAAGAGAGTCATAGCGTGAGGGGCATCAATGGGCACAGGCACCCAGTGAAGCATGCGAGTAACCAGGGCATACCTAAATTCACTAGCATTCCAGCATTGGGCAAAAAAGCAAGTATCATTACTACAATTACTTGGGTCTATCTGGCTAATAATAAATAAAAATGAGGGGTATAAACAAACAGGTGTGGGCTTATTGCTAGATTTTGTGTCTGTTTTCATCAAGGATACAGTTGATCAAGAAGTCTACATTTCTTTCTTTCTTTCTCTCTCTCTTTCTTTTTTTTATCTTAGCATCATAAAAAGAGTTTGGCAGTATTTCTCCCTTTGCTATTTTGTGGAGTAATTTGAATAGTATTGGTATGAGTTCTTCATTAAAGAACTTGTGGAATTCTACAATGAATCCATGTGGCCCCAGAGTATTAATTTAAGGGTGGACAATGGCGGGAAGATTATTTTTTTATTACTTCCTCACTCTTGCTTTAGGTTACACGTCTGTTTATACTATCTATTTGGTCTTGGTTTAAAATTAGTAAACAATAAACAGAAATTTATCTATTTTTTTTTAGATTTTCCAATTGAGTAGAATCTAGGTTTTTAATGTATATCTTAACTCTTTTCTGAATTTCATTATTATCTGTCATTATTTGTTCCTTTCCATCTCGAATTTTATTAACTTTTAGTTAATTTCACTAAGGATCTTTCAATCTTGGTAATCTTTTCAAAGGACCAAGTATATTTTATTATTTGAATTTTTTTCATTTCTGTTTTATTAATTTCTACCTTGATCTTAATTATTTTTTCCTCTTGACTACTTTTGTGTTTGTTTTGGTCTTGGTTTTCCAAATCATCATCAAGGTACGTTATCGAGTTTTATTTGATCTTTTTCTCTCTTAATGTAAGCACTTAAAAGATTGCTTCCATTGTAGTCCCTAGATTTTGAATGTTGTGCTTTCATTAATTCAGTTCAAAGAATATTTTAAATCTTACACTTGATTTCTTCAAGTGTACGATGGTGATGTATTTACCATTCTATAGAGTGTTGTTTGGACTTTGTGAGTTCTTGTATTTTCTGTAACTTCTATTGCTTTTGATATCCAGGTTTATTTCATTGTGGCCAAATAGAATACAGAATGCTGTTTCCATTTTCCTGTATTTGTTAAGGTTTGCTTTGTGTCCTAAAATGTGGACTACTTTGAAGAAAATTCAATGTGCTACTGAGAACAATGTGTATTCTTTATTGTTCAGGTGGAATGTTCTCTAATGACTGTTAGGTCCATTGATTTATGATGTCATTTAACTCCAATGTTTTTCTTTGTAGTTTTGTCAAAATGACCTGTCTATTGGTGATAGTGGAGTAGGGAAGTCACCTATTCTCATTATGTAGGGAAAAAATTTTGCCTATATAACTAGTGCCATTTGTTTTAAGAAATTGGGTATACTTATATTTTGTGTGTATTTAGAATTGTATTACTCTCTTGATAGGTTGTTCTTATTATGACATGTAGTGACTTCTTTATCTCTTCTAACTTGTTTTGGTTTATTTATTTCATCACATATTAGAATAACTATACTTACTTGTTTCTAAGTTACATTTCCTTTTTTAATACCTTTTTCTAACCTTTTGATCTAAGGTATTTTCTGTCCCTGATGATAAAGTATGTTTTTTAGAGGCAGAAAAAAGATGAATCCTATATAATAATCTACTAATCTTTTTTTAATTAGGAAACTGAGACCATAAAAACTCAGTTATTACTTAAAGATGTGTGATGATTTTGTGGTGCTTTCTTAGACCTGTTTTTATTAATTGCCTTTGTGTTGATTATTTTTCAGTGTGGTCTTTTATGTTTATCTTTTTCTTTTTTAGTCTGAAGAACTTCTTCCACTAGTCTCTATAGAGATGGCTTAGTAGTTGTAAATTCCTTTAGTTTTTTTTTTATCATGGAACATTTTTCTTTTTCTTTCATTTATAAAAGATGATTTTGATGATTATCATATTTCAGGTTGGCTGTTTTGACTTTCAGATCTTGGAATACACCTTTCTTAGCCCTTCTGACTTTAAAGCTTTCTATAGAGTAATAAGCCAATATTCTAGTAGGTCTACCTTGATATGTGATGTTGTCATTCTCTCTTGCAATATCTTGTACTATGTTTTGTTTTTGTGTTTCAACTGTAACTGTTTCAACTATATATCATGGGAAGTTTATTTCCTGGTCTTATTTGGTTTTTGTTGTCCTCTTATACCTATACTGGCAAATCTTTCTCAATATTTGAACAGTTTTGTGTTAAAAACTTTAAAAGAATAACTGGACTTTGGGGTTTATTATTTTAAAATATCAACAGTATTGTATATATAACACATACATTTTAGAAATTAAGTGTGCAAGTATTAACATAATAACATTTTATAATTTAAAAATATTTTAAAATATGTATGTAATTGAAATTTAGACTATCTCTCCCCCAGGAACTCTCTTTCCAACATCTCCCATATTCTTCCCTTTGAGGCTGATAGAATCTTCTGTGTGTGTGTGTTCGCATGTATGTGGTAAGTGTGTGGTGTACATATACATGTAAGTATATGTCTTAGAGGTCTTACTGCTATGGTGAATCACCATGACAAAAGCACGCAGAGAGAAAGGGTTTATTTGGCTTTCACTTTGTTGTTCACAATTGAAGGAAGTCAGGACAGGAACTCAAACAGGGAAATACCTTGGAGGCAGGAGCTGATGCGGAGACCATGTAGAGCTGCTGCTCACTGGCTTGCTCAACATGACTTGCTTTCTTGGAGAACTCGGGACCATGAGCCTAGGGATGGCACCACCCACTATGTGCTGGGTCCTCCCATGTCAAGAATTAATTAAAGAAAGTACCCTCCAGCTGGCATTTTGTTAACTGAGGTTCCCTTCTGTCAGGTAACTTTAACTTGTATGACGCTGACATAAAACTATCCAGAACTATCCAGCTTTCACATGTGTGTGTGTATATGTATACACTGCAGATGCTAATGTAAGGTGCTTTCCTTGGCCTTGGTCTTTTTCCACCTGGTCTGTTGAGATGGTCTCTTACTGGTTAGCTAGGTGGCTAGCCAATGAGCTTTTGGTATCTGCTGTGTATGCACCTTTTCCCAGGGTCTGATGTTAAAAGATGTGCCCCAACCATGTACAGCTTTTAAGTGGATTCTGGGTGTCCAAAATCAAGTCCTCTTCTTGTACAGCAAGTAATTTCCACACTGACCCGTTTTCTCAGCCAGAAAGGACCTGCACTTTGAGTCTCCTGTTCTCCAATGGTTCATATAGTTATTGCTAGTCTGTGGGTGACCGGGTAAATTAGATCCATCTTCAGGCATGTACCTTTGCAGTTAGGAATGATCAAGAAAAGCAGGTGTGTGTGTGTGTGTGTGTGTGTGTGTGTTTGCATTCATACTTGGGGGAGACAATACATATGCAGACAGTAACCATTGGAGAAGATCTCCTGAAGAGTCTGCTGTTGCGGCAAGGTGATTTTCTACCTCAACAACGTGTAAGACTCTCCCTTAGGCCGGAGGGGCTGCAACAGTAAAGTCAGTAGGAGCCTTGGGGTAATGAAGGTTTCATCCTACCACAGATGGAATTTACATCTGTACATGATCACAAGTAGTCAACCCTTACCATGATTAAAATATACCAAGTAGTCTCTTTATTTTGATTAATTTATTTTTATTAATTGCAGTTTATTCAGTTTGTATACCAGCTATAGCACACTCTCCCATTCTCTCCCAATCACATTCTCCCTCCCTCATCTCCTCCCATGTCCCTCCCCTAGTCCACTGCTAAGAGAGGACCTCTTCCCCTTCCATCTGACCTTAGCCTATCAGGTCTTATCAGGAGTGGCTGCATTATCCTCCTCTGTGACCTGGTGGGGCAGCTCCCTCCTCAGAGGGAGGTGATCAAAGAGCTAGCCACTGAGTTCATGTCAGAGGCAGTCCCTGCTCCCATCACCAGGGAACCCACTTGGAGATCGAGCTGCCAGGCACTACATCTGTGCAGGGGTTCTAGGTTATCTCCATGTATAGTTCCCAGTTGGAGCCTCAGGCTCAGAAAAGACCCCTTTGCCCAGATCCTTTGATTCTAAAGCTCTTGTGGAGCTCCAGGCCCCAGCAGATCCTTCATCTCCCCTCCTTACATGAGACCCCCTGCTCTCTATCCAAAGTTTGGCCACAAGTCTCAGCATCTGCTTTGATACCCTGCTGGGTAGAGTTCTTCAGAGGCCCCATGTGGTAGGCTCCTGTCCTGTTCCCTTCCCTCTCCTTCTTTAGATGTCCACTCCATTTACCTTTCTGAATGAGGATTGACCATCTTACCCAGGGTCCTCCTGCTTGCTTAGCTTCTTTAGGTGTACAGATTTTAGTGTGTTTATCTTATATTATATATCTAATATCCACTTATAAGTGAATATATACCATGTGTGTCTTTCTGCTTCGGGGATACTTCACTCAGGATGATCTTTTCTAGATCTCACCGTTTGCCTGCAAATTTCATGATTTCTTTGTTTTTAATTGCTGAGTTGTATTCCATTGTGTAAAAGTACCACAATTTCTGTATCCATTCCTCAGCTGAGTCGCATCTGGGTTGTTTCCAGATGCTGGCTATTAAAAATAAAGCTGCTATGAAAATGATTGAGCAAAATTGTTATATATTTGAGCATCTTTTGGATATATGCCTAGAAGTAGTATAGCTGGGTCTGGAGGTAACACTATTACTAATTGAGAAAGTGTCAGATTGGTTTCCAAAGTGGTTGTACAAGTTTACATTCCCACCAGCAATGCAGAAGGGTTCCTCTTTCTCCACATCCTCTCCAGCATGTGTTGTTGCTTGAGTTTTCGATCTTAGCCATTCTGATGGGGGTAAGGTGAAATCTCAGGGTTATTTTATTTGCATTTCCCTGCTGAATTTGGACATTGAGCATTCCTTTAAGTGTTTCTCTTCCATTTGATACTCTTCTATAGAAAATTCTCTGTTTAGCTCTATACTTCATTATTTAATTGGATCACTTGATTTGTTGCCTTTTAACTTCGTGAGTTCTTTATATATACTGGATATTAGCCATCTGTCAGATATAAGGTTGGTGAAGATCCTTTCCCAGTCTGTAGGCTGTCATTTTGTTCTGATGACAGTGCCCTTTGCTTTACAGAGGGTTTTCAGTTTCATGAGGTCCCATTTATTGATTGTTGATCTTAAAACCTGTGCTACTGTTATTCTGTTCAGGAAGTTGTCTCCAATGTCAATGAGTTCAAGGTTCTTCCCCACTTTTTCTTATAACAGATTTAGTATGTCTGCTCTTATGTTAAGGTTTTTGATCCACTTGGACTTTAGTTTTGTGCAGGGTAATAGATATAAATCTATTTGCATTTTTTCTACATGTTAGACCAACATCATTTGTTGAAGACATTG
This sequence comes from Meriones unguiculatus, assembly GCF_030254825.1. Taxonomy (NCBI): domain Eukaryota; kingdom Metazoa; phylum Chordata; class Mammalia; order Rodentia; family Muridae; genus Meriones; species Meriones unguiculatus. The sequence goes on along the minus strand of NC_083358.1, from coordinate 69,225,073 downwards.
TCCTTTTTCCATTTTATGGTTTTGGCTTCTTTGTAAAAAACAAGTATCCATAGGTGTGTGGGTTTTTTTCTGGGTCTTCTATTCAATTTCATTGACCCACCATTCTGTTCCTATGCCAATACCATGCAGTTTTCATTACTAATGCTCTGTACTACAGCTTGAGATCAGGGATAGAGATACCTCCAGATGATCTGTTGTTGTACAGAATTGTTTTTAGCAATTCTGGGATTTTTGTTTTTCCATATGAAATTGAGATTTGTTCTTTCAAGATCTGCAAAGAATTGTGTTGGTATTTTGATGGGAATTTCATTGAATCTGTAGATTGCTTTTGGCAGGATGGCCATTTTCACTATGTTAATCCTACTGATCCATGAGCACAGGAGATCTTTCCATCTTCTGATATCTTCTTCAATTTCTTTTTTCAGAGACTTGAACTTTTTTTTTTCAAATAAGTCTTTGACTTGCTTGGTTAGAGTTACACCAAGGTACTTAATTTTATTTGTGGCTATTGTGAAAGGTCTAGTTTCCCTAATTTCTTTCTAAGCCCTTTTGTCTTCTTTATCAGGAGGGCTACTGATTTTTTTGAGTTAATTTTGTATCCAGCCACTTTGCTGAAGGTGTTTATCATCTGAAGGCATTCTCTGGTTGAATTTTTGGGATCACTCATGTATTCTATCACATCATATGCAAATAGTGATACCTTGACTCCTTCCTTTCCAATTTGCATCCCCTTGTTCTCCTTTAATTGTCTTGTTGCTCTAGGTAGGACTTCAAGTACTATGTCCCTGATTTCAGTGGTATTGATTTAAGTTTCTCTCTGTAAATCTCTAAAATTTTAATGTTTTTAGATTCTATTTAGTTTAGTTTGGTGTTGGCTATAGGCTTGCTGTTTACTGTCTTTACTATGTTTAGGTATGTGCCTTGTATCCCTGATCTCTCCAAGACTTTTAACATAAATGGGTGTTGGATTTCTGTCAAATGCTTTTTCAGCATCTAAGGAGATGATCAGGTGGTTTTCCTCCTTCAGTTTGTTTATGTGGTGGATTACATTGATGGATTTCCGTATATTGGACCACCCTTGCCATCTCAGCACAGAGGCTCCTGCTTGGGCTAACTGCTATCCTGCACAATCACAGTCCTGGAAGGCCGTACTACTGCCACCCCTCTGCAGTATCAGTCACCACCGAGCTGGAGGCTCATGCTTGGAGCAACCACTGCTGCCTCTGCAGAGCCTGTGACTGGGGCAAGGGGAAGTGCAGGGGTGGTTGAATATTTCCCACTCTCGGCCCCCAAAGACATCCACAGGTGATGTGGATCCAAACCGTCCCAGCTCACAGGTTGTCCCCTCTCACCCAGGAAGCCTCAATGTCTTTGTTATGGCTTCAGCCCCTCCACTCACTCATTTCAGAGTTTCGGATCCTGTGCCCCTCAGATATGGTGTGTGCTGGTTGCCGCCATTTTGGACTCCCCTCAAGTAGTTTCTCAACTCTAAAATTTTAATGTTTTTAGATTCTATGTGTGTGTGTGTGTGTGTGTGTGTGTGTGTGTGTGTGTGTGTGTGTGCATGCATGCATGTTTGTGTGGATGCTTGCAGAGGCCAAAAAGGGATATCAGCTACCATGCAGCTGGAGTTACAGCTGGTTTTGTGATACCTGACATGTGTAGAGGGAACAGAATTCTCTCTTAACCACTGAAGTGTTTCTCTAGTTAACCACTGAAGTGTTTCTGAAATTTTAATTTATTGAATCAGCCTTAACTAGAGTCATTCAGACTCATCACTGTCTACCTAACTTTGGTTCTTTAGGAGCCAAGAAGTGATTTATTTTCTTCAGTGGGCTCTGGAATTCTAAGTTAAATCAATCCAGCTGTTTTCTGGTTGGGTTTGATTAGTCTAAGTCTGTTATTTCCTCATAGCCAGTTAGCCAATGATTGACTTTCATTCTATAACTGCAAAGAAATGGGGAGTGTATTCAGAGGCCTCTTCTCTAAGTGGATCTTTAGCCAAGATTTCCCATAAATTCACTTAGAGCAGAGAAGGTCAGGGGATATTTTTGGCTGGATCTTCTGTTGTTGTCATATTTTACCTGTATCATAACATGATCTGCACCATCATATTATTTCACCCTTAGCAATCAGTGCCTCTAGGGCTCAGTTTTTATGGCTCTGTTTGTCTCCTTTTGGAGCTCCTGTCCCCTACAGATCTTTCTATCTCTTCCTTCTTTCATAAGATTTCCTGCACTCTGTCTAAAGTTTGGTTATCATTCTCAGCCTCTGCTTTGAACCTCGATCAGTAGAGTATTTTGTAAATATTGCAGCATCCCCACATTCGTATGTTGAGAAATATGTATGATGTAGCTAGGGATGTGGTTTCAGAAAGTGATTATGAGACAAGAGCAGAAACTCCAGAAAACAAGGGGAGAAGGTACTATCTAAAAAACAGAGTGTGACCCTCAGTAGACACTGAAGACTTCCTAAGGCTCCAGATGTGTGAGAAGCAATTCTGTGGCCCCAAACTTGTTTAGCTTATGATACTTTATGATAACACAACTGAATGTCCTAAGTCAGTTAAAGCAATTAAGACAACCCAAGAAGCAGAAAGAGGTCTTACACGATGATGTCTATGTGCAGAGAGAGTCATTAAAACCAATTCACTCAACAATCTTCTGAGGAAAAATGCTTAGCTCTTAAACCCTTGATTTGCAGCTTAGATGGTAAATGCCAGCTGATGGGCCAAATAGGCACCATTTGTAATCATTCTCCTTAATTTTATACACAGCACTAATAAGTACACCTCTTTTTTCCATTTATACTTGTGAGTGGATGGGAAAACTTTAAAAAGGCTAATATAAATTATTCAAAGTAGCTCAAAGCCATCATCTAGCAGGAACTCTTAGGATTACCAAAATGCTTCAAAGAAATGCCTCTTGAGTGCCAATTAAGTGCTTTCTCGTTAATTTTCTTTAGACTTCTACATCTTTGAGTAATTGCCCTTTTAAGAAAACTTTCTCCCTATATTTAAATGCTTCTGTCCCTCTGTTACTTTCTATTATTGCTTATTGTAAACTTTCAATTAAAAGTTCCATGATCATTACATACGAACCATATCCTGCTGCGTATTTCTAGAACTAAGGTGGCTTACCAACTTTGTCCTTATCAATATTTGCTGCAAGCATTTCTGTTTTCTCTTTTTCCTCCTTCACATTTATTTCTCCTCACTGCCCTTCATTGAGTTTCTGCATTGCTTACATGAAAATAGTTCCAGTGAAATAATAATATTTACTTCAAACATTTTATGTGATCTGTTTAGCTACATATTCTAAGGACTATTTGACTATGACCATTAAAAGTTCCAACAGTTTTCGGATGTTCCTATTTCAAAGACACAAAACAAAACACAGATTTCAACAAATTTGACAACCCCATTCTTATGTCTAAGCTCCTGCTGGTCTACATTGGGATTGGTTGGGGTGGGAGTCTTCAGGTGATCACAGAAATGCCCCTCACCAACTTACTGAGTTTTCTAAAACAGCAGAGCCTTCACATCACACTTTGTAGGTAACAGCTCTCAGAACATGGCTCATATCAACAGGATTGTTTACAAGGTCCTGACCTGCCTATGACATAAAGGACTTTGTCTACAGTCCCTGGCCCTACTACCATCTAGTAAAAGCCCCTAAAGTTCCATGTCTGAAGTTTTAGACAAAGAGAAAGGATGATACTCTCACTTCAAATCTTCATTTCTCCTTCCAGTATCTACTTCTCACTATCAGTAACAATGAAAAACCATAAAGAAACTGTCACTTCCTACCTCAGGAATATAAACTTGTATTTTCATCACACTAAAACTGAAGTGTGTGTGTGTGTGTGTGTGTGTGTGTGTGTGTATGTGTGTTCACTAAATTTCACAAGGCCTGGGTTATCCAGCTTTGAGCTCACACAGTTAAGTTCCTCGCAATCCATACTGAGTATCTGTATTTACTGGACTAAGTATTGACTTTCAAAATTCACACCTTCCTAGAACCAATGGATATTTGTATTTTTTTTTTTGCAAAATATCTCAATAGTTTTGTAACACCCCATTTCAAAACAGATTCCTTGAGATTGTAAGAAGTTACAAGAAGGTCTTACTGAAGCAGGGCTCATGACTTATATGCCAAAAGAAGAGGGAAACTGGGACACAGTACTCATAAGGACAAGGGCATTGATAAAGGAGGCAGCAGGGTTGTGGTTTTTTTTCTTTTTTTAAATTGTTTTTTTATTACTTACAGTTTATTCACTTTGTATCCCAGCTATAGCTCCCTCCTCTCCCAACTCCACCCTCCCTCCCTCATCTCCTCCCATGTCCCTTCCCTAATCCACTGCTAAGGGAGTTCCTCCTCCCCTTCCATCTGTCCCTAGACTATCAAGTCTCATCAGGACTGGCTGCATTGTCTTCCTCTGTGGCCTGGTAAGGCTGCTCCCCCCTCAGGGGGAGGCGATCAAAGAGCCAGCCACTGAGTTCATTTCAGAGACAGTCCCTGTTCCCCTTACTAGGGAACCCATTTGTAGACTGAGCTGTGGAAGCAGCAGTTTTAAGTAATATGTCTTCATGTCTTTAAATATCAATGGCTGTGGACTATCAGAAGCTAGGGACAAATCAAGGGTTCTCCTTCAGACTTCTAGTTAGAGATAGCTTCCTAGTACCTTGACTTTGAACTTCTAGTCTCCACAAGAGTGAAATAAATTTCTGTTATTTCAAACCATTTCATTTGTAATGTTTTGTTCCAGATGCTTTAGGAAGCCCCAGTGCAAATAATATGCATCACTTTATGGTTCATTTGGTGATTTCATTTAACTTTTTACCTTGTGGGTACAGCAGTTTCTTTTGTGTTTTGGGTATTTATTTATTTATTATTTATTATTGATTTATCTTTTAGGTAAGAAGCTGCTAATTCTAATACAGCTGTATACCCAAATCATCACACAGAGACTAGGATTTATTTAATTAACCTAGAGCACAATGCTGGGCAATGATTACTCCATCTTAAACCACCAAACCTGCATAGTTTCCTACCATTCAAATTTTACCCTTTATACTTGCTTTTAGTCACATCTTAGGTCCAGTTCATCAATCCAAGTTCTTTCCTGTGGTCCTCTGCTTCTACCCTCCTGTATCCTCTCTGTCCCCTCAGACCAGGATGTCCCACCCTATTCTCCTCATTGCACAGCAGTAGCTGGTTGTTTAATTGACAATTACAGAGAACAAATGGTGGCATGTTTATACAAACTTGAGACTTATTCTAAGCATCACAGTGTCCACATTGAAACCAGATAGTGGGGTAGAGAAATCAGCATTTGAATGAACAAGGGTAAATTGTATACATTCCAAAAGAACAGTATACCAACACTTTTGTTTTCTTTTATTATTATTATTGTTATTATTTATAGTTTATTTGCTTTGTATCCCAGTTGTAGCCTCTTCCTCATCTCCCAATCCCATCCTCCCTCCCTCTTCCTCCCCTATCCCTCTTCCCTAGTACACTGATATAGGGGTCTTCCTCCCTTACTATCTGACCCTAGCCTATCTCTGCTTCTGGGATACCTCACTTTAGATGATCTTTTCTAGTTCCCACTATTTGCCTCCAAATTTCATGATTTCCTTTTTTTTAGTAGCTGAGCAGTATTCTATTGTGTAAATGTAGCACAATTTCAGTATCCATTCTTTGGTTGAGGGACATCTAGGTTGCTTCCAGATTCTATTATAAATAAAGTTCTATGAACATCGTTGAGCAATTGTCCTTGTTGTATGATGGAGCATCTTTCGGATATATACCTAGAAGTAGTATAGCTGGGTCTTGAGGTAGCACTATTTCCATCCAGTTTTCTGAGAAAGAGCCAGATTGTTTTCCAAAGTGGTTGTACAAGTTTACATTCCAACCAACAATGGAAGAGGGTTTCCCTTTCTCCACATCCTCTCCAGCATGTGTTGACACTTGAATTTTTGATCTTAGCCATTCTGATGGATGTGAGGTGAATCTCACAGTGGTTTTGATTTGCATTTCCCTGATGACTATGGATGTTGAGCATTTCTCTAAGTGTTTCTCTACCATCTCTGATATTCCTCTGTTGAGAATTCTGTTTAGCTCCCTACCCCATTTTTAATTGGATTATTTGTTTTTTTTGGTGTTTAATTTCTTGAGCTCTTAGGATAAAGCATTTTCTAAGTGTTACAATGAGCTTAGAAAGATTATTCAAAAATTGTGTATGTGTTAGTTGTATTGGTTTCATATCTGGCCATAATGAGCTTATTGCATCCTAGATGTCTCTTTCTTTTGTACAATATTATAAAACAAATTAAAGTCTACAAGCAAATAAAAAGGGTAAATATTAAAAGCAAGTAGAACTCACCTCAGGTAATAGTGTATAGTCACTTCAACACTTTAAAATTCAATTGGAGGTGACAACTAATATGCAAAGTATGTAAGGAATTCAAGAAACTAGATCTCAAAAAGTCAAAAATCCAATTAAATATGGGGTATAAATTAAAACAGAGAATTCTCAATAGAGGAAGCTCAAATGGCTGAGAAACGCTTAAAGAAATGTTCAATGTCCTTAATCACCAGAAAAATGCAAATCAAAACTACTTTGAGATTTCAACTTATATTTGTCTGAAAAGCTAAGATCAATAACACACGTGACAGCCCGTGCTGGAAGTGGAATAAGTGGAACTCTCCCATTGCTGGCGGGAGAACTAACTTGGACAGTCAGTATGAAAACCAGCCTGGTGGTTCCTCAGAAAGATGGGAATCAATGTGCCTCAAGATCTAGCTAGTCCATTCTTGAGCATATACTCCGAAGGATGTGTCATCCTACCACAAGGACACTTGCTCAGCCATGTTCTTTGCTTCTCTGTTCACAATAGCCAGAAATTAAAAACAACCTACATGTTCCTTCACAGAAGAATATAGATAAAGAAAATGTGGCACAGTTACACAGCAGATTATTACTCTGCTCCTTTTTAAAATGATATCATGAAATTTGCAGGTAAATTGATGGAACTAGAAATAAAAACATCCAGAATGAGGTAGCCCAGACCCATAAAGATAAATGTGGTGTGTTTTCTCTTATGTGTAAATATTAGATGTTAAATAAATGATAACCAGGCTACAATCTGTAGTTCCAGAGAGGTTCTACAAGCAGAGACTAGAAATGGCACATGGATATCCCTAGGAAGGAGAAATAGAATAGATTTTATGGGAGTGCTGGGGAGGGGAAACAAAAATGAGAGGGTCACGTTGTGGGAGAGAAGAGATGGGATTGAGGGAGGGAATACAGGGAGAAGCAGCTAGAATTGAGGGGCACTTGAGGTGTGGTATAGAAACCCAGAACTGTGGAAACTTCTTAACATATATATGTATGAAGGCAACCTATCTATCTATCTATCTATCTATCTATCTATCTATCTATCTGTCTGTCTGTCTGTCTGTCTGTCTGTCTGTCTGTCTGTCTGTCTGTCTATCTATCTCTTGAGGTCTTCAAACAGTGAGGAAGACAGAGTCTCAATTAACCTTCTCTTTGTCACAAAACCAACTTTCCAGTACTGAGTTATATCCAAAGGTGTCCCATGGAAATCCCCAAAAAACCCAGGCTGTTGCCAAGACAATACGTTGTTTTCCACTGACAGCAAGGTCCCATTAATGAAGATAACGCCCACACAACTCATTGAACTTGGAGAGTTTGATTTGGTACCTAGGGCAAAATCATATAGTGCTGGTCTTTTGGGGAAAAAAATCATTCTGAGTGAAGTAACCCAGATCCAGAAAGACAAACATAGTATGTACTCACTTATAAGTGGGTATTAGCTGTTAAGTAAAAGATAGTCATGCTACTATGCGAAGACCCAGAGAATCTAAGTAATAAGGAAGGATCAAGGGGGGAAATGCATGATCTCTCCTGGAAGGGAAAATAGAATAGATTTTGTGCATAAACTGGGACAGGTGGAGGGGGGAACAGGAGGGATCAGGTAGGGGGATCGAGAGAGAGAGAGAGTACTTGGAGAAATGACTGGAATTGGTGGGTATTTTGTGGTGATATGGAAACCTAGTGCGATGGAAGCTCTCTGGAGTCAATGAGGATGAACCTAGGAAAGACCCTAGTGATAGGGGACACAGAGCCTGAACTGTAACCAGGCACGGCTTCCAGTGGTGAAATGTGGACAGCAGCCCAGTTACAGAACTGTCCACCTATAATTTGTCCTGCCTGCATGATGTGCTGGGGTAACAGCGGTGCAGTGCTTGTGGGAGTGGCCAGACAATGAGTGGTTCAACTTGAGACCCAGGCCACAAGAGGGAACCTACACAGGGCACTGAAGAAATGGCCAGGAACAGAGGCTGATGGCCCAGAGACCTAGGATAGACCCAAACACTACACACACACACACACACACACACACACACACCACCACCACCACCACCACCAACAGCAACAACAACAAAACCAGTCAATAAAATGATTTCTAATGATAGTCTGATATACTCTTAGACTGGAGCCCAGTTATCTTCAGAGAGGCTTTATCCAGAAACGGATGGTATCAGAGGCGGAGATCCACAGCCAGATGTCAGGCGGAAGAGGAGGAGGAAAAACTGTAGGAGCCAGAGGGGTCAAGAACGTCAGGAGAATATGGCCCATAGACCTCAACTAACCTGGACATATACAGGCTCACAGAAGCTAAAGAAGAGACAATTAGGAAGCCTGCATGGGTCTGAGCTAGGTCCTCCCCATCGATGTTGCTTGATGTTCTTGTGGGACACTGAGTAGTGATGGTGGAAGTTGTCTCTGACTTTCTTGCCTGCTCTTAGGACTCTTTTCCTCCTGCTGGGTTGCCTTGTCCAGCCTTAATATGAAGGTATGTGACACCTATCTTTAATCCCAGCACTTGGGAGGCAGAGACAGGGAGATGTCTGTGAGTTCAAGGCCAGCCTCGTCTCCAAAGTGAGCTCGTGTACAGCCAAGCTTACCCAGAAAAACCCTGTCTCCAAAAACCTAAATAAATAAATAAATAAGATTTGGCAGATCACAGAGGGACCCAGTATCCTGCAATACTTGGTCATATCTGTTTATTAAATGAATATGAAAGTACATAAACGTGTTAAAGTGCCAAATATTGTGTTGTGTGTTGTGGCGTGTGTGTGTGTGTGTGTGTGTGTGTGCGCACTATAGTGCCCATGTTGACGTCAAAACATACACCCTTTCAAATTGTTTGAGTTGTGTCTTTTCTTCAATAATTCAAACACCAGACTGTCTGGAACATGACCTCCTGGGATTTTCCTGTCTCTCTGTCTCTACCTCCCGGCTCACTGTGTGCACACTGAGGTTATAGGTACAAGTTACTCATCCATCTTAATATGGTGTTTGGGGGGTTCAAACTCAGGTCCTCATGCTTGTGTCACCAGCTCTTTACCCACGGAGCCATCTCTCCGGCTCATGCAATTTATGATCTTTCTCTTCCTCTGTTTCTCCTTCTCTGCCTCTCTGTCTCTATCTTTCTCCCTCCATCCCTCCTTTCTTCCCTTGCTCCCATTTTCATGCTCCTTTACCTTTCACAGAGGGATTACACCCCAACAAGATTCTCACTGGGCAGCCCATCAATCATAGATGTCAATTTCCTAAAAGGTGAGCTGAAAAACATCTCATTTTGAGTCAACCTAGTTTTAGAGATTGTGTTACAGCATCAAAAAACTGGTTTAAAACATAGAAGGGGAATAGAGACAATTCACAAAGTTAAATCTTAAAGTCATTAATTGTAAAGTTTGATGAATAAAACTTGGAAAGTTTAAACACAGTTCACAAAATATTGATGATCTGAGTTAAGTTTAAAAGATTAATTTTTCTTATTAACATTCTTTAATAAATTATGAGAAATTTTAGTAGGAGACAGTCTTTTTTTAAGCCAAAGATTTAACACTAAGCCTAGAGCTAAAATTTCTAGTCCAGAGGGTGAAATGACATATCCTGTTCATAAAGAACCTAAAGAAGGCTGTGAGAGAGAAAAACTCGTGAACATGTACTCATGTTTTGCTTGTTTCATTGATACAGGACTTAGGAGTCCAGCCTGGTCTCGAAGTCATTCTTAGCCTCTTTTCTTTGCCTTCTGAGTGCTGAGTTTATTGTGAACCACCACGTCTAGTTGTGAAGGTACATTCACTCTTACAAAAGGGCTGGAAAGGTGACTCAGTGGTTAAGAGCACTATTTGCTCTCGCAGAGGACCGAGCTTCAATTCACCACCCTCTGTAATTCTAGTTCTGGGGATATGACTCCTGCTCTGGCCTCAACAATACCAAATGTACATGTGGTGCCCAAACATATATGCAGGCAAAATACCCATAAGCATAAAATAAAAATAAATAAGTATTTTTTAAAAATCCAAAATGAATGAAACACAACATAAACCCATGTACTTAAGCATGAGAGTATAAGAAGGAGTTGAATTTAGTAAAATTTCTGTGTAGTGTGCCTAGTCCAAGAAACAAATCTAATATAGGATATTTAAGAAAAGCCAAAATGCAGCTCAGTCTCTAAGTGGGTTTCCTAGTAATGGGAACAGGGACTATCTCTGACATGAACTCAGTGGCTGGTTCTTTGATCACCACCAACTGAGTGATCAAAGCTGCACTGAGTAGGGTGCAGCTTTACCAGGCCGCAGAGGAAGACAATGCAGCCAGTCCTGATGAGACCTGATAGACTAAGATCAGAAGGAAGGAGAAGAGGACCTCCCTTAGCAGTGGACTAGGGAAGGGGCATGGGAGGAGAAGAGGGAGGAAGGGTGAGATTGGGAGGAGATGAGGGAGGTGGCTACAGCTGGGATACAAATTGAATAAACTGTAATTAATATAACATAAATTAATTTTAAAAAGAAAAGCCAAACTGAGTAATTTCGAAGGTTAAGTAAAAGGAATTGCAATTCCATTTTCCTTGTAAACTTGGAGATATGATTGTCCTTTAATTGAGTTACATATTCTGCATTTAGTAATCAGCCACCTAGATTACATGGTCAAAGCTGGAACTCTGTCTCCAATGTCTCTTAAATTATCCCATCTTCCGTCTTGTTTCTAGACCCTACTTCTTCTGTCCTGTCTATGGCTACAGATATACAAAAAGCAAAATATGCGCTATTCTCCAGTTGCTTGCTGCATGTCTGCCTCTTTAACTCGGCATCGATTTAATGCCTAAGACCATGGTCAAGTCTGTTCTGCCTATATTCTACTCAGAAGTTCTCAGGAATGTCTTTCACCCTTCACAGGCCATTCAAGAGCTCTGACATCGGCCTCCACTACTGCTCAGCATGTTCTCTTTCCCAGGAGTATCTCCATCACAAGCCCCTATCATGTTCTCCTCTGGCTTCCTTCTACCTCCCAGGCTGCCCTCCAGCTCCGGCTGCATACAAAACTTCATATCCTCATCATCTCCTAGACTCTTAAAAAGTGTTCCTCAGGTCATTTAAGCTCTTTTTACATTGTTGATTTATTGCTTGTTTGTTTGTGTGAATATGTGTATGTGTATAATGAGTATATGTGTGTATGTATGGTGTATATGTGTGTATGTATGTGCATGTATGTGTATATATATATGTGAGTATGTGTATATGCATATACATGTATGTATGTATGTGTGTGTGTGCATATGTATGTGTGCTCTTGCTCCTTGAGTTCATACCTTGCATCTCCATTAGGATTTAAATGTTAGTTCTCTCATCTATGAGTTTTGTGACCACCTGAGATCTCTATGACTTCTGAATGTCCTTGAACTTCTATTCCCTTCTTTTTTTAAGTATAGACTGTAACACCAATCACTAATTCTTCCTTCTTTCACTGTTTAGTCCTTGGATTTTTGGTAAGTATGTCCCCAGTATACGTTGTGTAAGTTAACAAACAAAAACAATAGTGTCAAGGCTCTCTCTTATGACACACAGGAGCAGGGAGGGGGGCTGTCTCTGACTCTGTTGCCTGTCTTTGGACCTCTTTCCCCTAACTGGAAAGCTTTGTCTAGCCTTACTCGAAGATGCACCCAGTCTTACTACAACTTGATATGCCAAGGTGGGTTGCTAGCCATGGGAGGTCTCACCTTCTCTGGGGGCAGAAAGGGGAAGGAAGGTGAAAGGTAGGGACTGGAGTGGGAGGGAGGGATGTAAATTAATTAAGTAATTCATTAGTAGAAAAAAACAAAAATGAAGAAAGAAAGAAAGAAGAAAGAGAGAGAGAAAGAAAGAAAGAAAGAAAGAAAGAAAGAAAGAAAGAAAGAAAAAGAAAGAAAGAAAGAAAACAGAAATCTTCCCTGAAATCTAGGCTCTGACTAGAAATAAAATAGAGTAAAGCCTGAAGGAGCCCTGGACACATTACCTTTCACTCCAGGACAATCACGATAATGAAGAGAATGTTTACTGACTTATGTTCTATTACATAGCCAGATGCATAAATGCCATTTTAAGTATATCATTTGTATCAGCAGATGGTGTGAAAGGTATCATCAATTTTACTTCTCTGATTAGACAAGAGATGACCCAAAATATTGAATATTTTACTTTAAGGTTCTGTATGCCCAAGCGGCCCTGCCTGTAATAGGTGTGGGAGTAGCCTCTTCCTGAACAGCTTGACGGCTGAGCTGCAACACACGGGATGCGGTCTCACAGTTGACAGCTGGCTTCTTTTATAAATTAGTACTCTACTGTCCACTCGAACTATCATGTTAGCCAGCACCCAGCATCTCAAGAGTAACTTGAGACTCCCTAGCAGCCACCTTATAAAGAAAGAAGCAAAAAAGAAACTTTACGTCAAGATAAGAAGCATGGCTTGTGATCCCTTTAGCTCACAGATTATTTTGACATAAACCACTTATGAATCATTGACTGGATAGCTATCTTACATTTGCTTTGAAAGTACGTCTTCAAAATCCTGTGTGGTTCTACTCTGGCCTACCTCCTGGTCGCTCCAGCCACACTTTAAGCACTTACCAGCCATTTGCTCTTTTGGCAACTGTGTTAGTCAAAGCATTGTTAGGACTGTTGCTGACAGGCAATTTTATTGGTTGATGCGAGAGACTTGTGTTGAACGGAAGTCACTGGGTCCCATAGGGGACCCACCTCTATTTAACTTTGGCCCTGAAAAAAACAAAACAAAACAAAACAAAAAAACACAAAGAGATTCATAACAATTTGAACTCTATGAGTGTTTCATGATAGCACGAGGGTGGGGGCGTGTTCCAGATCTTTTTCCTAGGCCACAGCTGCTATATTGGCCCATTTCATGGTCTCGCTACTGTTACCATCGTCACGCAGCAGAGAGCTCCTGATTGCTAGGACACATTCTCTGATCTAGTGGAACACAGCTGGAGTGAGGACAAAACTGGGTTGAAATTTCACCCTGGGCATGTGTGTTTCCTTCTCCTGTTGGAGAAGCCAGGAGGACAGTGCAATTCTTGGAGTTGATGAGGAGCCTCAGCCTAGACCACAGGCAAATGGGACCTTGCGAAATGGAGGGAGAAGGATGACTGAAAGCTTTGCAATTTGTAAAATAATCAAATTATAGTCCTTAGTCCTCTTCCCATTTCCCACAAAGCAGCCATTAAGTATTTACTTTTGGGTCATCCTTAACAGCAAACAAAACAGCAAAACATCCTTACTGAGCTGGGGAGGAGGCAAACCTAAATCCTGTGTAAGAGCGCGCACGAACTGCAGCTCGGGACAACGTCCCCAGGTGTTTCCTTGATGCCTTCCACGCTCAGGTTCCAAAGGTCTAAGAGCTTCTGCCTTTCGCTTTCAACTTCTCTCTTCCTGTTTCCTTAAGCGGGTGGGAGGAGGTACTTTCAGCCTCGGTCTAGGCAACCTCTAGGTTTCCCAAGCTGTAAGCCAAGCTCCAGTTCTTGCTTGGCCGTCATGCGACGCCCCGTGTTCACGGCAACCAACGCTCATGCAGTGCTATTTTCACAGTTTCTTTGTACCTTGCCATTTTTGCTGCCTCTACCGCCCACTGTGATTTCTGACACATAGTAGGCCCTCAAAATATGTTTGTTTATACCTCTGAAATTCTTTTTCAAACTACCCATGCACCTAGGCTTTGGATATCAATGTTACTTAAGGAAAAAAAAAGGTCTCTGCCTACCCCGGGCAGTGGCGCACGCCTATAATCCCAAGGCTCGGGAAGGAGAGGCAGCTGGATCTCTGTGAGTTGGAGGACAGCCAAGAAGTAAAAGAGGAGGAGGACAAGGAGGAAAGGAGGAGGAGGAGAAGGAGAGGAAGATAAGATGTCATTTTTGTATGTCATCAAGAAAGCCATCCACGAAGGAGAAAAAAAAAAAGATTTTTGTTTTGTTGTTTTGTTTTAGGCTTTACACATCTCCCCCAAACCAGTGTCAGACATTTTGACATTGGGAAAATTAATTAGTGTGTATTTTTGTTTCGTTTCTTTTTAGAAGACATTTTGTGGCAGAGAGAAGGAAAATCAAAAGAATAAGGTAGATGTTACAGTTTAGCAATAAAAAATAACCAAAGAAAGCATTTCCTAACAATTAGTGGAAAGCGAGTTAGATTATCTCATAGGCACATACATGAATTATCCTTATCTTTATTCACCCCAATAAAATAGGATGAAAACCAAGCAAGTCTGTTTTAATGAACTGTCCCCTGGGGCTAGAGTGGGTCTCCTAACAGCATGCATCACCTCCTTTCTCATACACCTCTCCCACAAAATAAATCAATTTTGGTTTTGCAAACAGCCAAGATTGATATTCCTGTCAGAGCTGATTTCTACTCTCTCTTTGCAGCTGTTTCCGGAGGGAGGCAGAAGCAAATGTAGGAGTTCACAAGCAGCTCCATGAGGACTTTCTTCTGCTCATGGGGCATATGCTGGAAACCCTGATTTGTAATGTCACAGCCCTCCCTCGCCGCTGAAGAAAGCTGCACCTCTCGGCAAGGATCCTGTATCAAGCAATATTCCTCATCTATAGTATCCGTGACTCCTAAGCAGTGATTGATTGGCATTCTGCCCTGTGTCTATCAGAAAAGAAGCAACGGACAACATTGCTGAGAGGGTTACAGGCGGCAGACTTTCTCAGAGCAATCACTCAATTTGTGCAAGGTGGCTAAACTCATCACACACACAAAAAAAATGAGTTCCATTTCAAAGCTGGTTTTGTGGCAGAATTTTTTCCTTGCTAAATTCATTTCATCTCCTTTGTACCTAGAGATACAGATGTAGGCATTCAGTGGTGGGAAAGGACTGATAGATGTGAAATGAGATGGTACCGTAGAGAGAGAAAGAGCATGGGAACTGAACTTCACTCTCCTGATAGCTTACTCACAGCATAAAGAGTTACTGCAGGAACATTGAATTTTGAACAGAGTGCATGAGGCATTCAGCAGAAATTACACCTGAATTTTAAGGAGTCAGATGAGCACATTTTTCCCCAGATGCCAACTTTCCTTAATGCCTTTATACTAGAGATCCAAACTTGTATTGCATAGACTAGAGAACTACATCCCAAGGGTTTCTTGAAATGGTTTCCCGGACATCTCTGCCTCTGTGCTTCTGTGATCATCAAAGCAGTTTAGTTTTAAGGACGGTTTTCCAAATGACCTTAGGCATCTCATGAAACTGTGTCTGCACGGATGTAAACAAATCCTTATTTTCAGTTTCTTTGCAGCAGATGGAGGCCACTACAGAAAGAAAATCACAACCAATAAAAATGCAGAGCTGTGGATCCTGGTCCCATGGCGTACATCTACAAAACATTCCTGCACCCAAGGCAAAGAGAACACTGCAGAAGAGGAGGAGGCAAGACGGTAAGAGCCAGAGGATCAGGGAGTTTGCTGAGAAATTGGGTCTCCTAGTAATGTCAGAAGCTCTGTCCACAAAGTCCCATTGACAGGACTGCCTAAATGCAAGCCGAACAAGGATGACACTAGTGGACATGCCAAAGTGAATCAGAAAAAACAACAACAACAAAAAAAAAAAAACCATGAGGCCTCAACCCTACACAAAATACTATAGGCAACTGAAGAAAGCAGGGTGCGGGAGAGGTGGTTTCCCCTAAACAAGAGCACACCAACTAGTTGTTCTTTGTCAGACACTCAACCCTGAGAATGAATGTACAGGTAAACATTATGCAACATCATATACATGTATGTATGCAATAACAATCAGTGAAAAAGAGGCCATGAATTTGAAAGAGAGCAGGTAGGGTTATACATAGAGGTTTGCAGGGAGGAAAGGGAAGGTAAAAACAAATTATAATCTCAAAATTAAAATTTAAAAGAATGCAAACAAATGAAGCACACAGATTTTTGCATGTAGCAAGTACTTTGTTGAGTGTGGAGGTGAAGAACCTTATGGCTACAACATGAATAGAGACCTCGTTGTTCTTTAATCTTCTTCATGAAAGTGTTCCCATAGGTCTCCTTCAGTATTGCCTCCACCTCCCCTGACTCTCATGTTCTCTTTCCTTCCTCCCTTCCTTCTTTCTTCATGTTTCTTCTCCCAAGCTCCTTCCAGTTCTTCCCCACCTCCTTGCCTCCCTAAATCTATGTTCTATGTATCTATCTATCTATCTATCTATCTATCTATCTATCTATCTATCTGTCTATCTTTCCATCTATCATATATATATATATATATCCCCCACTCTTTCTCTACTTTTCCTTTTTTAAAAGAAAACAGACAAACAAGAAGCACAAGAAATAAAAATAAGATATAACGGACTCCCCACCACAAAATGAAGGTCAAAGCAAACAAGCAAAAGACCAATAAGACCAAAAAAAAAACAAGGCAAAAATGAAAGTAAAGGTACACAAAAAACCACGGAGTTTGTTTTGTTCCGACCAACTGCTCCTGCATGTGGGCCCTGCCTTGGACTGTTGTTGATAAACCCAATGGTATTCTACTACAGAAAACTGATTTTCCCTTTGCTGGCATGTTTTAACTGAAATTTCTTGGTGAGGGTTGAGACTCCATGTCCATTTCCCACTCTTGGTGCTGGGACGCTGTTTGTTTGCTGTAACACTCTTATGTGTGTTACAAAAGTCTCCATAAGTCCATATGTGCATCTGTACTGTTATGCATGTAAGACACTTTCCTTGGCGTTATCCACCACCTCTGGCTTTTTAATCTTTCTATAACCTCTTTCATGTAGACCCCTGAGCTCATTGTCATGTTCTTCTTCTTTTTTTAAATTTTTTATTAGTTACATTTTATTAGCTCTGTATCCCAGCTGCATCCCACTCCCTCATTCCCTCCCAAACCCTTCCTCCCTCCCTCATCTCCTCCCTGCCCCTTTCCAAGTCCACTGAATGGGGAGGACCTCCTCCCCTTTCATCTGATCCTGTTTTATCAGGTATCTTCAGGACTGGCTGCAAAGTCAACCTCTGTGGCCTACCAGGACTGCTCCTCTCTTGGGGGGTAGGGAGGTCAAAGAGCCTGCCATTGAGTTCCTGTCAGAAATAGTCCCTGTGTCATGTTCTTCTAACAGGATAATAGTAATAGGTTTTCTTCTAGGCCCATGACACAGCTAGTCTCAGGTTGTTGGCCACTTCAGCAGTTTCTGGTTTGGCTTTCAGCTCATACAATGGGCCTTAAAATTCAATCCAAAAAGTGGTTGTTCACTCCCATAACATTTTTACCATGATTGCACTGGCATATCATGCAGGCAGGTCACTGTTATAATTAGCAGAGTTTGTAGTGCTGTTGATGGTTACCTTTCCCTCTGGCACAGGCACAGTACCTTCTAATACCACTCACTTTAGGCAGTAGCTGTGAAGTCTCTAATTAGGCTAGGCACCAGCTTGACTTCTCCATGTTTAGTGGCATAAGCATAGCTCCAGGCACAGGGCCATCGTGTTGTGGAAAGGAACCAATAGCATTAGCTAGAGCCAGTGATGTTCACGGGGTTCAATAGGATCTTTTTGGCCAATGACTGAACTAGATGTAGTCGACTTCTGGCACAGGTCTGTTTGAGGCATCATATCACATGTTATATGGTGACTCTATTTAGATTTCTTTCATACATATGTATATATTTATATGAAGATTCTGTAGTCATATGCTTTCACACAGTATCTCTAATGGCCTTTAATGTCATTTGCTTCTTTCATCCTAACCACTCTGTACTTTCAAATTCCTTGTGCATGTTTGAAAATGAATACACCATGGAGGAATAGGAAAAAGTAGAAGGGGTGAACAATAGCATCTAAGTTGAATAATGAGAACAGCTTTATTAGGCTTTGCCTCTGGTCTGATAATGTAGTTTGTGAAAGGCTGGAAACTGAATTAGCTATTTGACATGCACTTGCTTATCTAGAATTCAGTATTCTTAGATCTTAAGTTATTTATGCCTCTTGACCCATTGTCTTTGTTTCTTCAACAATCTCACCATATTTATAGCCCTAAAAAATTAATTAGAGGCATTACTAGCTGAGGATAATTTTGTAGCTATTAATATTACAACTTTGAAATTTTGAGAAGGTTCCTTCTATCTTATAAATTACATGGGAAGAATAAACATACAACATCGTAAACCTTTCTGGAGAAGGAAGGTGATGATTGTAATTTATAACAAGAAGTTATCAGTAAAATTTGAATCAGTAAGTGGGACTTAGGGAGTTCATCTGTTCCAGTTCTCCCAGGATGATTACAGTTTTACCACTTCCTAAGCAAACCCAGTCAGGCACTTGGGTTGTGACAGCTTCTTCGTGTAAGTCACCAAGCAGCCATACTCATCTTCTCTAAACGAAAAGAAGGAGAGATGTTATTTTTCCATCTTTACTTACGAAACACTTCTGGTATAAGTCTGAGTAAAGAAAGAGAACCAGAGTCCTTTTCTACCTAAGATGTAGAAACTGTTCATCCAGAAAGAAAGCAGAGGAGGAGGAGGGGGTAGGTGGACTCTGGAATTCTCTCAGTAGTTTCAAGGGTACTATGGTACTCTGAAAAAAATATATATACACCCAGAGTTCTGGGTGTACTTTGGGTAGAGTCGACACTTGCAGGCTTCAAATTACTTAGAAGTCAAATGATATTTCTTTTTAAGTGAGTCTGTTTGACGATGGTTATGTTAAAAGTAACAGTCTCTAGACATGTTTTTCTTGTTGCTGTTCTTTTTTATTGAGTCTATAATAAATTCTGTTTCTTAGGAACAGTCTCATCTCATATGGAGCCCAGGTGGGCAGCAGCTGACACCCCTCCTCCTGTGTAAATAGTGACCTCCATCAGCATAGATGACTAGGGATTAATTTTGGTAAAATGATGGCCACTAAGCCAAAAAGATTATTCCCCATCTTCCATTCTAGCTAATGTGAATTTCAGAAGGCCGAACCTATCTGAAAGTACTGGGTTTTTATTTTGCTCTTCTACGATGCTAACACTGTGCTAATAGCTTATTTCCATTCCGGTATTTCCACTCAATATCATGTCCTCCCTCCCTTAATTACTCTCTCCCACAAAATTATCCCAAAGGAAGGAGATTTATTCTTTGCTAACCTCCCAGAGGCTTACAAGTACCTAGAAAATAAAAGACAATAAATATTTTGTAAGTGATCATGAGGATTTATAAAAAGATTAAGAATTAGAACAAGCTTTATGAAAAGAATTTGAAATAACGCATCAAAGCATTGTATCAGTTGTCATCTGCTTCTACAGGCTTGTGGCATTATCTTCAAAAATAGCCAAAATGCAGGCCAAAGACTAATATAGAAAGCTGTATATCAAATCATTTTAATATATCAAAATATATTGAAAAGTAGAAATAATTGAAAAGCCTAAAAATAGAGAATTCATAAAGTAAGTTCTGGCACCTCCCTTTTCTAAGTAGAGTATAATTTAACTGTTAAAATCATGATACAAGGAAGATATGAACCAGAAGTCTAATTACGAAGACAAATCTCTTTTTTTATTGTTAATTTTTATTATGTAGCAGTTTTACTCCTATAAATACCACAAATCAGCAAGGTACATGTATCCATGCAGAGACTACAGGCAACGTAAAGGCCTATCCATAGGGGAAATACAGTATTGATGCTCCAGAAAGAGCACACCTACAAATTCATGTACTGATAAAATAGTCTCCTGGGTGAAATCATAAGATAGTTCACTCTGCAATTCATACTGCAATTCTATTTGTCTAAAAAGTCTTCTAACAGAGACAATTAACCCTACCAATAGTTCAGAGTAATAAAAAGTAAATAATGTTAAATTTGTAATTAATAAATTTTTAAATCATTTAATTTTATTATAAATTATAAGTCCCTACCTTGAAATAAGATGAACATTGTCTATTTAAAAGAGGTATAAAGATAGAAATACGGTGACTCAAGACACAAGGACAGGAAGGAGGAGTCTTTGGAGTTGCAGACCAAACAAGAAACAATTTTGGTTTTGAGTAAAATT
This sequence comes from Meriones unguiculatus, assembly GCF_030254825.1. NCBI lineage: Eukaryota > Metazoa > Chordata > Mammalia > Rodentia > Muridae > Meriones > Meriones unguiculatus. The sequence continues at coordinate 69,204,667 of NC_083358.1, read as the reverse complement.
TAGAAATGCCAGAGAAAATTTCCTCTGGGTCTTTCTCTTGTTTTTATTTCTTTGGTGTAATGGGAGGCAAAGCCACACCAAAGAAATTTCGATATAGCAATCTGTAATGAGAACAGATCAAAATGGGAAACTTTGGACATTGTGGATTGGGAACAGTAGTTACAGCTGTGTGCTTTGCTGTATTCTCTTTTGTTTTAGTGTAGTTTTTCTCGTGTATGTTGTAGTATGCTGATATAATAGATTAATACATATGTGCCTGTGGTCTATGTATGATATATAAAGATACATATATTCTCAAAGATATAATCTGAATATCTCATAAGTGGCTTCACTAGCCATAGGTTTTGACCTTGTTTCTTGTACCAGAAAATGGGGAAGAGTGTTGTGACATGTCCTGTGTACATGACATGACTGCTGTACGCATGAACTCACAGCAGCTGTTGTTGCTTGCCCAAGATCAAGCCACTTAAAATTCTAACTTGAGTGGGGGAGTAGGTCCTAGACCCCACCCTAACTGAGAAGTTGTTGGCAGCTGATGGCTGCCAGAGAGGGACAGTCACTTTTCCTCAGAGGCATGACTGCTGGTGTGTTCCCCACACCCCGTAAGCATATAAGCAGAACTATCTAAACTGAATGGGTAAAAAAAAAAAAACGACAGTAATAATGAAGGAGGATGTGAAATTTGGAGGAAGATGTGATGATAGGGTCTGAGGAGAGGGTTGGAGGTGGGAGGGAGGGGTGGTTATGCCTGTATGAAATTTTTAAAGAATACATTTTTTAAGTTAAGAAATAAAGTTAAACACTATGTACAATAGGAGTCAGCCATTTCTCTTTTGTTAGATATGGGCAAACAAGGTAAGACCAATGGGAAAAAATAGCCTTCACTGTACCATCAAGCATTACCTGTGCACTCTAAGGATACAGAATAGTTAATTTTGGAAAATATCGACATCAATGAGTTTCCACACATCAGAGGCTATCATGGAACATTTTCTACCTTTACAGTAATGTTTTTTGGGAAGAAAGTTCTGCAGTGTGATTTATTACATTTCAAGGGAATGAAACCACTTACAACTTATTTCATGACTATTTGCCATGTCTTTTGACATTTGGGAACTTGTGCATGAACTTAACAAATGTGGGTAAGGGAACACCTTCAATAACTTCCAAAAATACTTGTGTGTAATATTCTTTATTGAAAGTAAACAAGTCTAGGATACTGTTATTTAAAAAAAAAATGCAGTGGGAAGCTGGTTGAACAGAGATGCGTAGAGATGCAAAAGCTTCCAGCTTTCAGCAGCACAGCTGGGTTATTCAGACCAATGGAGAAAATGGAAATAATGCCATGATATTCTCTCCTAAAAAATTAAACCCAGAGTTGTGGATCAAGTATAGGCAGCTTTTGGCACTGTGCAATAAATACAGCACTGGCTGATGTTATAAAAATAGAGTATGAGAAGTATTTGCTGAGAAGGAATTCCATAATTCATCAAGAGTAGCCATGCCATGCCAGCCTGTTGCACATGGAAGCTTACAGGCCTTGATGTTAGAAGGCCTCAAAAATAGCTCTACACCTTCCCGTGTGCCATTTAAACAATTAGTTGTTTTTAATCAACTAATTGTTGATTAAATTAACACAAGCTAGTGTTGTCTTTGGAGAGAGACATTAGTTGCGGAATTGCTTTCATCAGATTGGCTGATGGGCATGTCTCTGGGGAAATTCTTAATTAAAAATTGATGTGAGAAGGCCCAACCCACTGTGGGTGGTGTCACCCCTAGGCAGGTCATCTTGGGTTGTACACAAAGAAAGTCTGAGCAAGCATGAAGAGCAAGCCAGGAAGCTACATGTTATTCAGTCCCTCTGACATTCCTTCTACGAAGGACTTTAAGCTGTAAGTCGGAATGAACCCTCTCCACCTCAAGCTGATTTTGGTCATGGCATTTTCTTACAGCAATAGCAGCATAACTGAAATGGCCACTGGCCTCTAGTTTCTCAAAGGTTAGTCACTTGTTTCATCAAATACTGCCTAGTTAGCAAAAATGGAATAAATTACCTAAATACCCTCATTAAACTCTGAAGACCATCTAAATTCAACTTTAAAAAAATAAAATAAAATTAACCTAAAGGCAAATAAAATGATAACGTATATTTAATCATTCTGAAGATCAAATTCTATTCCTGAGCCTATCACTTCTTGATACAAGTATCAGCAAGTCCATGACTAGTGTTTGTCTTATCCCAAATGTCGTCCCTAAGGCATTATAAACAATTGTTGAGATTGTCTCTTTACATAGATTTCCATTGAGAACCTGGGGAGATAATTCCTCTTTTTAGATATCCCTTCTACTAAAATGTAATGTGGAAATAAATGTTTTGCTTGATTTTTCTGAGTTTGCTGGTTGTATTTCTCGTCAATTGATAAGCTTCTATGCAAAACTTTTCAAATCAGGAAATTCATAGAGTTCGGCTTTTTTTTGTGTGTGTGTGTGTTAATTAATAGAAATTGACTGTATCTCCTTGATAGTGTCGTATTATTTCTTGGATTTTTATGTCCTTTGAAGATTTGCAGTTCTGTCCCCAGATTTTAGGAAGCAGTCAGAGAGACTCTGATATGATGGTAGGCTGGAAACTGCTTCTTTGTAACTGTGAAGACTTCAGAATAAAAAAAGAGAATCTATCTGAAAAAGAAAGAGAGGGAGAAACAAATTCACAAAGGGAGTGATAAAACACTCTGTGATAACACACTGAACAGTGTGACAAAAATACGAATGAAATGAAAGAAGATAACCCTCCCTTACAGTTAAGGGTAAAAGGAGAAGTCTTAGCCGGAGAGGCCAAGCGCCTTGAGGAGGAGACGGCAAGCCCTACTCCCAGGATAAGCCCTCAACCCTCAGAAACCACACATCCACTTGTGGGATTGGGTGATAGAGTGGATTTCTGGCAGATGATGGGTCAGTGCTGAAATGATCCTATCCTGCCATCCTAATATACTCAAAGGACAGTAAAGAACTTATGGTTTAAAACTGAGCTATCTAAGTGCCTGAGAAAAGGCACCTCATCAACTGATAATGATGCTGGACTCTGAGGCCCCGAGCCTAAGGTCAGTCAGTAGATTAACCCCTTGATGTACATCTGTCATTCAGAACCATATGCACTGAGAATTCTAAACAACCATGGTAGCGCTTACCATGCATAGCTGTATCCTTACAGTGGAGTGGCCAGTACTTAGGGACTTTGGAAAGGATGACGCCAAGGCCTCCAACCATATTGATTTAAGTGATGAGATAAATTCTGTCATTCCCAAAGCACTTGGGGGATAGTTTTCCAGCTAGGAGATCAAATCTACGGAGTCTTGAGAGTAGAATAAACTGCCGTCTATAACCTAAAACCTATGAGGGAGTCCATAAGAAGCCCCTGATATACAAAGGGAGTTACTAAAGTGAAGACAGCCCTGGTAGATGTTGAACACATATCTAACACAAGTTCAATACCAAAACAAAACATAGGAAAAATAGCATTATGCCATCTCCCAATATCATGTCCAACATTTGAGGTTCATGGTGGCATCACCTATCACTCTAATAAGCTTAGATAGTCTCACAGATGCATCTCTGTTGCTAATAGCACCTGTATCCTCATGGACCAGTTGCATTTGGTGAATGTAATTTTTCTTAGCAGATTTTTCCATTATTCCTGTCACTTACAACATCCTGGAGTCTCCACTGCAACCCAGGCTTCATATTTACAATTCCACACAGTGGCTTTTCTAGGCCTTCTTGACATTTTTTTAAAATGTATTTATTTATTATTAATTACAGTTTATTCACTTTGTATCCCAACTGTAGCCCTTCCCTTGTTCCCTCCCAATCCCACCATCTCTCCCTCATCTCCTCCCATGCCCCTCTCCAAGTTCACTGATAGGGGAAGTCCTCCTCCCCTATCAGGTCTCTTCAGGACTGGCTGCATTGTCTTCCTCTGTGGACTGGTAAGGTTGCACTTCCCTAAGGGGAAGGTGATCAAAGAGCCTGCCATTGAATTCATGTCAGAGACAGTCCCTGTTCTGATTACTAGGGCACCCACTTGAAGACTGAGCTGCCATGGGCTACATCTGTGCAGGGGTTCTAGATTATTTCCATGCATGGTCCTTGGTTAGTGTATCAGTCTCAGAAAAGACCCCTGTGTCCAGATTTATTTTTCCTCTTTGTGGAGCTCCTGTCTCCTCCATGTTTTATTATTTCACCCTTCTTTCATAAGATTCCCTGCACTCAGCCTCTGCTTTGATACTTTGCTGGGTAGAGTCTTTCAGAGGCCCTCTGTGGTAGGCACCTGCCCTGTTCCCTGTGTTCTCCCTCTTCCAATGTCCATCCTGTTTGCCTTTCTGAATGAGGACTGAGCATCTTACCCAGGGTCCTCCTTCTTGCTTAGCTTCTTTAGGTGTTCACATTATAGTATGAGTAAGGTATCCCAAAAGCAGAAAGACACACATGGTATATACTCACTTATAAGTTGATATTAGACATATAATAAAGGGTAATCATACTAAAATCTTGCTAAAACCTTCTTGACATTTGACCTTGCTGAGTACTGCCTGTTCTCAAGGACTTTCTGGAAGCTTGGCATAAGCCTCCACAGTTTCTCCATTCTTGTATCATGCTAAATTCTATCAGCTGAAAATACATCATAGCTCCTGGTCTAACACATCTATGGTTATCCTCTCTGCTACATGAACTTGGAAAAATAGCTTCTTACATGGTTATTTTTGACCAGGGGATCTCTAAGGAAACATTACCAGTCTAGGCTGTCTTCTTCCAAATGAATTTGCATTGTTATAACCTAGAGCTGTTGACTGATTGGTTCTTGCCCTCAGAGAACTTTTCATATTATTCTAGTGCAAAATGGTTCATTTTTAATAATTCTCTTAAACAAGCACAGCTGCTTTCTTGACATCTGCCTTAAATGTGACTTTCAGCATGTTTTCAAGTCTTCCTTACCAAGATGCGCAATTTCTACACCTTTTACCCCTCTTCTATCATAAATATGGCTAAAAGTAGCAGGCAGTAACCACAACTTCAATGTTATAGCACTTTGACATTTCCTTTGCCAGATGACATAATCCCCACACCTTTTTTTTTTTTTTTTACTTAATAATTTTTGAGTTCAGTTTCCTTCTAATTTTCATGAAATGGGCTGAGAATAGCCAGATTATTTTCCAGAGGGCTATGCTGGAAACACAGATCCTCTTGTCTAATTGAACTCTTGTTCCCATCTAAAACCTCCTGAGCATGGCCTCCATTGTCTACATTTCCCTTGGCTTTCCGGTCTACCACACCAGACTGGCTAAAATAGCTCTGTTTGTAGCAGTCTAAGGAATGTTTAGAATACAGTCCCACAGTCTTCACTATAACGTTCAAAACCCAAGGTATGTGATCCACGTGTTCATGTTTATCACAATGGCCTCGCTCTTCATATCAGCATTCTATATGTTACTTGTCTCCTTGGTGTGACCAAATGTTTTATAAAGGTAAATAAAGGACAGATGGATTTCCTTAGTCTCATGTTTTGAGGAAGGCATAATCCAGGCTTTTGGGGAGGTCTGGTGGCAGGCACCTACATGGTAACAAGCTCAAGATGTGGAGGCTACTCTCCACATCTCCACAGATGGAGAGCCAGAGAAAGTAGAGCGTCAGTGAGCTACTGTTGTTCTGTTTGTTTGGTTGGTTCATTTGGTTTATTTTGTTTCCCTTTGTATTCAGTCTCAGACTCCAATCCACATTCATTGCAGGCTTTTCCTCCTCAGTTAACATCTCTGAAAATGCCTCCACCGACATATTCAGACTTATATCTCCTAGGTGATTATCAATCCAGCTAACATGATAATGAAGATTGATCATCTCACTTTAGAAAAACAGAAAAACAACTACAGATAGGTGGAATAGTTTTTTGTGTTTATCCTAGAAACAATTTGTGTAACAGCCAGCAATGTGAAAATTTTATAATAAATATGCCATTAAACATCATATCAAAACGGTAATATGTTAGTGATGAAATGTACCCAGATTAAAGAAGATAGGCTAGCATCATTGCAACAAGGACTAAAAGCAACAAGGACCTTTACCTAATTCTACTGCTCTTTAAAGTGAGGGAAAGGATTCCTAGTAAACAAAGCCAGCATACAGTGTTGTGCAATTTACAATGTCTCATAGTCACACACACACACACACACACACACACACACACAGACACACACACATCCAGGCTTGCAAAGAAGCACAAAAATATGACCTATAATTAGAAAGAGAAAGAAAAAAAGCAGTTGCTAGAATAGAAACAAATGGTATAATTGATAGATTACAGAGAAGGATATTGAAAATACTAATTAAGAAAGCAAAGAGGTTCATTGAATAATATAAAGAAAATAACATGTAAATGATTATGAATACACAAACTCCAAACAGAAGTTTTAGAACAGAAAATATGTTTGAAATGAAAAATATACTGTTTTATTTAAAAAATTAGTTTTTGTTTTTCACAAAAGAAGTGAATTCAGTGACATACCAATATGTCTTAACTTAATTGAGTTGCATATTTTTAAAAAGACTAAGGAGACTGAAGAGATGGTGGCTAAGAGCGCTTTCCGTTATTACACAGGAACTAGTTTACTTCTCAATATCCACTCTGAGTATTAGATTTTTTTTTCACTCCCAGTGACACAAATATATGCCAGATCAGACAGGATTAAAAGCAAATAAATGTATCAGGCACCGTTCCCGATTGGGTTCATTGGTCCTAAAGAAGGGGCTGAGGAAGTCGCTAGCTGGTGCAAAGGGTTTATAAACCTTAGGTGGGTAGCTGGGACTGTGCTCAGGTGTGGTAGGAAGCTGGGAACCTGGGCAGATACCTGTCTGATACCCTGAGGGGTATAGTTTTTCAGAGGCCCTCTGTGGTAGGCTCCTGTCCTGTTCTTTGTTTTCTCCCTCTTCCAATGATGTGTCCCATTTGCCTTTCCAAATGAGGATTGATCATATTACCCTTCTTGTTTAGCTTCTTTGGGTGTACAGATTTTAGTATGTTTACCCTATGTTATACGTATTTTAAAGAGGTGACAGGTTACAGAAGCTATGATGAAGAATAAAATTTGCACTATAGTCAAAAAACCTAAGGCTCAAGTAAAAACACTTTTATGGGGACCTTGTTTGGGGTGCCACAGTTGGAGCTGTGCCCTGCATCACATCTCCCAGTCTGCTCTGTGAGTCCTCATTCTATCACAGAGGTCTGAGTGAATTCTTGTACGTTGACATTTGTGAGTCACACGGCCAAGCTTGTGCTTGCCAAAGCAGGATGACACCCAGCTCTCGACAGTAGAATCAGTGTCAAGTCCACCTCCTGAGATCTCTTTGCTGTGGGCTGAATGTTTTTGTCTCCCCCAAATTCACATATCAAAGCCTCTATTTGTCGATGTCGTTAGAAGGTGGGGCCATTGATTAAGTCATGATGGTGGGGGCTCCACTGTTGGCATTTTAAAGCTCCTTCCCTATGAAGGCGTGGTGGGAAGGCACAATCTCTGAAGCAGAAAGGCTCAGTAGGCATCAGATGTGCCATTATCGTAGTACTGGATTTCTCATCCTACAGATTTTTGTTTTCTGTTTATAAGAAATTTAGTTTAAAGTAGTTGCTATTCCAGTCTGCTTTCACTAAGACACGTAAAATTTATAAGAGTTTAAAATATTTCTAGAAAGCATTCATTTTGTAGCAGACGTCTTAACTAGACATGCCTTTCCTTTTTCTCTAGCCTTCAGGGAAGCTGGAGTTTGGTCTGCTGGCTCTTATGAGGCTTCTCAGAGACCTCGTCCTGGTCTAACTGACAAGTAGAAGAAATATGGAGTACCCTAGCAAGATCATTTTTTTTTCAGTCTTCCATTCCCATCTCTGAAGAAGTGGAGTCTATAGACAAAGCCAGGGACTCTTGTTTTCTAAGAGCCATCTACTTTGCTCCAAGGTTTTTTCAGGCTTTTCAGATATTGCCAGACTGATTTAACCATCCTAAGTTTGACGGTCAACTTTGTGTTGCACGTTCTTTCATGACTTTTAAAATACTTGTTTTTTGAAAAAGAATTGAACATAAATATAGCCAGCACAATGATTAATTATAATTTATATTTACAGGGGGTAATTAAATTAAAAGAAAAAGGTTGTTCCTTATGTAAATGTACATATATTTTTGAAAAGAAAATGCTCTTTGGTAGTCTTTATCTTTAATTTTTACTGTTTGCACATCTTTCTCAGGATTGTGAGTTCCATATCAACACTGGCAGCATATCTTATCTTTTTATAACATTAAGCACAGTGTCGAGCACAAAAAAAAGCTTAATCTTATGAAGCGAGGTGTGTGCATATATACAGTGTGTGTGTGTGTGTGTGTGTGTGTGTGTGTGTGTGCGCACATGATTTCCAGTTCAGACGACTGGCTAGCAAACAATAAATACTTGATAGAATTAGTTGTAAGGTGACCAGGAATGCGAATTGAACTAGTCACATAAACAAAGCAACTAAGAAGAAATTTATTTCATTCTCTAAAGGAATTTTCCCTCGTTCATTTGTTTTTGCATTAAACGAGGGGAAGAGCTTTCCAGGTCTCTGTGAGTGTGAATTTCATTTCTGGCCTTGCACGAATGGGAGAGACAACGTGTGCGCCGCTCTCTGGACAATTCATCACCTCTCCAGAATCTTTTGGGCAGCTTGGTCACACACAGATCCCAGGACATGCTCCCTTCGGACCTGAATTAGCTTGATTGAAGCTCATGAGTGAGATAGACAGCTCACTGTCAACTGCTGTGAGAAATGAAGTAACAGGAGTGGGTCTGAATAGATGGGGTTTTGATGTGTGGGAGCTACCAGTACCCGCATGGAAGGGCTCCTGAGCATTTGTACTGGAATTTATATTTCCAGCTTGTTTGCTGTTTGTTTGAAGGACAAAGTATTTTCATTTTGTTCCCTTCCAAATCTGAGAGAAGTTTTTCACAAAACAATAACTTGAATCAAGATAGTTCTCAAAATCATCTCTCTCTCTCTCTCTTTCTCTCTCTCTATCTCTCTTTCTCTGGAAGATTTTTTTTTCTGAATATTTATCCCATGTGGCTTTCCATACAGTGTCATCCTGAGCCTTTTCCTTTCTTTTCTGTACACTGTAGATTCTTGGCTACTGGGTACTGTTGGAACCTTAAATTGCTCATGTGGGAGTTGAACAATTTCTACTTTAACCTTATGTTACTGTAGCATTTTGCATAATATATATAATTTTTAGTGAAAGCTTTTCATAAAACTGAACGCTCTACAGGTATTCCGCCTACATGGGCATCTAATTTCATACCCCTGATGGATTTCCCTACAGTGTTGCTAGGAGACAGAGACACTGCCTAACACAGAATGCTGAGTGGATCAGCCATGCAGATATCTGCTCCCCTAAATCCATTTGCTATGGCACATGCAGCTTAAAATGTGATGCCTTTGACAATGAAGGCCACCGTGGGAACAACTCAACATGGCAAGATGGAGGAACCAAGCCCTGAGACTGCATCCATGTCTCACTTTTCTGAACATAGAGGTAGGGCAGGCCTCCTCCACTCCACTTCAGAGCCAAAGATCAACGAAAGAGATGAAGCTACTAAATAAGAGCTAAGAGTTGCTGGGAAATATATCTCTCTTGGCATCTTTAGAAAACCCAGTTGGCAGTTTAATTCGTAAAAATCATATCACTGTTTTTGATATTTTCAAAAGTATAGATGTTTTTTTGGTAGTGTGTCTTGTTTGCTGTAAAATGAAACCGGTGAAGGTCAACATGAGAGCAGAAAGAATTTTGTCAACTTAATGCAGATAATAAATAATTAACCCTCATGGCCATTGCTGAAGAATGAGTATTTGCACCCTCCCAACTTCCAAATATGTATGGTGAAGCTCAGGCATTCAACATGTCGGTGCTTAGAGAGAAGTAAAGCCTTTGGGAGTAGATGATGTCATGGAGACAGAGGCCTCGTGGTTCTAGTAATGTCTGTACTAGAGGAGATCTCCCATTTTCCCCACAGCATACACTCCATATGACAACGCAGTAAGTTCATAACTGTCCGGAAGCAAGAATAGTGTTCTCACTGAACTATCCTCAGATAGTGTCTGGATGATGTGTGCTTGACCCTGGCCTCTTATTTGTTATGGAATCCCACACTAAGACAAACCGTGAACCTTTAAACTGAGAGATAGGAGACAGATGTTCCAGATATTTGTTTCCCAAACAGTAGGTAGATCCTGGGATTTTCATCTGGCAAAACATCAGCAGACCCTTTTCCTCTGTAGAAACTGCTCTTTTCAGTCTAAGCTCTCCATTGTTTCTCTCCTTCCAGATGCCCTTCCTTCTTGACCCTCTACAGCAGTCTCTTCTTCCTGGCAATCACAAACATTCAGTGGGCCTTCCAGATGTCAGCCAGCTTTTCCCTGAGCTAGTGAACATTCCTACTCCACATGACTGAGATTTCTTAACCCATCACTCTCAGGCCCTCTATTTCTGTCTTAGCTTTTTACATGCTCATCTCCTTTTTTCTGCCCATAATTTCAAGTTGCTTTTAAGATTGGGGGTTTGGGGTTTTTGCTGTCTCACTTTTCCTTTCCATATAGTCCCTCAGTCCTAAGGTCATCACCTACTTCCAAGCTCAGCTAATTGTGGTGACTTCTCAATGCAGGCCCTCAGCCTTCTCCCTCCCCCAGCTCCAGTCCTCTGTTTTTTTGTTTGTTTTGTTTTTATTTCCTTAAGACACAGGCTCTTAAAGGGTCTGTTGTCTGTTCCACTTCCACTCAAGCAAAACACACAGTAAACGAAAAATTTAGTTTTGGCAATCACAAACACTTAAGGTCATGTATTTTTCACAAAAATATTGGGGCTTTCTGAACCCCTGTTTTCTTGCTTATATATTAAACTATTAGTACCTGTCTTTCGGTATCATATAAAGAATTGAATCTATATATGAATATATAATGAATTAACACTACTCAGCACCCAAACATTGTCTGGAAATATGCTAACAAGATTCTATATAATTAATAGAATAAATCACCTCTCCATCTTAGTTTTGAAATAACACAGCTTCCATTTTTTTCTTCAGTAAATTAGACAATATTTTAGAATCATTTTTTTCTGCTCTACCAATATGGTAAATTGGAAACCAAATCTTATTCTTTATTAGATTTTTTGGCTTCTCAGTGAGGTTCTTATTTCAACATGTTGGCACTGAATTTAACTCACCTAAGCTGCTGCTCTGTTCCCCATCACTTACTTACACCATGCCCTCGCCCTGGGTAGTAGTTTAGAGGGTGCTTTTATGAACTGACCCTGTTACTCCTGGGCAGAGTCCAGTCCATGTGTCTTCTCTAACTGTAGCCTCCTTCCCTTCTTTTCTGGACAGTTCACTGTGGCCACCCAGATTTTCCTCCTTGGCTCTGCACACTTGTAGATGGCTCTGAGGTGTCTGCCTTCCTGTCCTGTTCCTTGTGCCACTGACAGCTCCTCCATGCTTCTCTAACTTGCTTCCCGGTACATTTAGAAATTTCTAGAAGCCTTCTACATCTACTCGTCCCTGACATTCATTTTTCACACAAGAATTGATTGAGTCATGGTTGTTTTATGTATGGTCTCATTCTAAGTTCCTTGGATATAGAAGACTTGCTTTCTGGTGTCTAGTCACTGTATACAATGACAGGTTTCTAAAGCCATTCCATTCAGGTGATGAGAGTGACAGCCATATCCACAACCAGTCTCCTGCCATTCCCTTTTCTCATTTCTATATTCATGTCATCTATACTATATATTTAAATCTATTTAGAATCTAGGATTCACAGATAAGTGAAAGCATGATATTTTTCCCTCTCTGGTTTATTTTGCTTAGTATGTTTTCTTTCTTTTCCTCTCCTGGCTTATATGTAGAAATTGAATTTTCTCCATTGTTTGTCACAACTCTGGTTGAAGCACCCTAGAAAGAAACTGAAAGCTGTTAGATTGAAACCTCACTAAATCATCAATAGTCAATCAATTTTGATCTATAACATAAATGACTCCACAAGGTTCAACCTCAACTTCATGTCCTAATTGCTAAAATAGCAAATTACCTCTTACACTGCTAAGACAATGACAGTCTTTATTTCAGAAAGTAGAAATACATTAATTGCCTTTTATGGTATTACACATGCTCTAGAAGAACATTTTTGCATGGCAGATGAAGCATTCAGTCTAAAGAGGCCGGTGGAGATAACATTGTAAGTGTTTATGCTGTAGTGAGCACATTTTAGCTTCATGTTTACTTTTGTTTATTTATTTTGAGACAAGTTTTGTTATGTGGTTCTAGCTGTTTTGGGATTCTCCATCACAGTCCATGCTGGGCCTTAAACTTATGACAATTCTTCCACTTCTGCCTGAGTGTTGGGATTGCAAGTCTTAGCCCCACAAGCCCTACAGTGTTTAATTTTGGAAGAGAATTTCCTATAATAAATGATGGAATGATAGACATATATGTTATAATCTCATAAGAAGGGTCTCTTCTCTGCCACTACTTAGACAAACGGTTCTCAACCTTGCTAATGCTGCTACCCTTTCATCTAGTTCCTCATGCTGTGGTGACCCTAATTATAAAATTATTTTCATTGCTATTTCATAACTGTAATTTTGCTACCATTATGAATTGTAATGTAAATGTCTGTGTTTTTTGATTAAATTCAGACAGCTTCAAAAACTCTTCATGTAACTGGTTCTTGATCTGTAATAGAGAGGCTGGGCATCCGCGCATTTGTTTCTCAAAATCAGAGTTCAATTTAAACGACTAAATTCTAACAAAGCCCTTGTAACTCTATCACAAAAACAGCAATCACTGGCTGTTACTTGCTTTCATTGCCTTGAATTTTATTAAAGTTTATTTGGTTAACTATGGATGAAACCCAACATCACTAAACAGTATCCTTGTGATTATGAGGCACTAAATTTTTTTCAGCCATTTTTGTCACATTTTATTTTTGGTGATAGTCAAAGACTGTCAAATTTAAAAATCAAGTAAACAAGTGGCGAATTCAACAGATTAGATTATTATAACATCATATTATGTCTCTCCATTTTTCTTTATAAATTTAAAGAATCAGAGTTCATGGAAACATCTGTCCCTTATTCTAAAATGTCCTGAAATGTCTGGAGTAGGTCTGTTATCCTTCACATATGTTTCCTAGAAAAATGAAAGAGATGACTTAAAAAACAAATTATTCCATCAAAGCCCAATTAGTTTTAGCCTTAAAAAAATAACACTGAATTCAAGCCATAATATTGAGCAATGGTGTGTGGCTCATCCTGAATCAAGAATGTGTCTGGGGCTTTGTAGATGGTTCGGTCAACAAATCACTCACTATGAAAACATAAGAACAGTAGTTTGGTCCCTAGAACCCACATACACTCTGAATCTCAGTACTGAAGCAGGCAGATCCCTGGGGTTTTCTGGCAGCCAAACTAGCCTAGGTGCTGTGTTGTAGGCCAGGGAGAAGCCCTGTCTGAAAGGGAGAAGAAGAGAGGAAGATGCCTGAAGAATTACACTCAAGGTTTTCCTCTGTCCTCCACACATACGTATAGAAATCTCACACACACCTATAGCATATGTTACACAGACACAGGCAAACACATACACACACACACAAATACACACACAGGCATGCATGCACAAATGTGCCTAGTTGAAAATATTAACAAGATTTTAAATTGATCTCTATTATTATAATATATGTTTATAGGTTTAATTCCTGAATAACTCTGTGAGCTTAAAGATTTGGCAAGCTACTATCTCTAAGCCATTTTAAATAGCCATTTAGTTGACATCAACTCTGATGATTCATGTACTTACTAATTCAGCAAATATTTTTGAAAGAATTATTAGCAATTAAGAATATAGGAATCTGCATCATACTCCAAACTGGGACTATGTCTCCACTCTGAGGGAGATTATTTTGCTTATTTTTACTGGATAACAACAAAAATTACAAGATTTTAAAGAACAGATCCTGTCCCAAAGCAGTTTTGATCTATTGTTTATTATGGTGTAAGTGTTGCCTTTTACACTAATACCCTAGTAGATATGAAGACAGTGGGACTGCTCTTTAGATCTCCAAATCTTTGTAACCCTAACTCATCCTGGGGTGGTCTGAACCTCCTTTGCTTTCTCTTTTCAGCAGATATTAAGATTCCTTGTTGATTGAAAGTCCCAAGTTAACTCAAGGGTAATTTCTCAGCAAAGTGGCTTGAGACAAAGATTTTTTTTTTTTCACTAAATATATATTACAGAGTCCTTTTTCTTTGTTCTGGATTTTTTTAACTAGTATCTGGAAAAGTTCAGAAAATCCAGACATCTTCCTCAGAATAATGAAGTCGCTAGCCACATGGCTGTGCCAATTTTTACCTAAGGCTGCGTAAGTAAAGCTTCGCAAAGCTTCATTTATAAGGCAAACTTCCATGTACTGCAGCGAAACAAAAATTCTGAGTCAGCCAGTCTGACAAGTGGAGCAGACAACAAAGCAAATCGTATGCTCTGTTTTCAAGGAGTCAGGAATCTGAGAAAACACTTTGAACAAGTGCAGACAAAAGAGTAAAAGGCATTTCCGGCAGAGGAGACAGCAATCAACTCAAACAGAGGCCAGGAAGTGTCTGGAGGCTCTGGGAATTAGAGAGTGTGCTGATGGCTGACCTATAGTGAGGTGGGGAAGAGTGGCAGGGCACAGCTGGCGTGCTCCAAGAGATGGCTGGACTCCACTCCAGGGAACAAGACAAGCAGGGCAGGTTATACACACAGAAGGAGTTATATGAATTCCTCGGTGTGCAAAATGGAGAGATCGCTGGATAAGGGTTGGGTGGATGTGAGGGCATCAGACTGTAAATGCATCGAATTTATCTTTGGGTGAGATTTTTTTTTTTTTGAGATTTCAAGTGCTTGAGGTTCTAAGAATCAATTCTTACGGCTTTCCTCTAATGCCTCTCTTTATTCCTCTGATAACTCTTTCCACCAGCTTCTTGTTCCTCTGTACAGTCCCACTTATCCCTTAAGAGCCTTGGGGAAAGAGCACTTCCTTCGGAAAGCCGTTCTTGATTTCATGAGTCATATATAATCCTGTGCTGTTTGCCATTTGGTATTCTGGCAGCCCTTCATTCACATGTCTGCTTATGTCCTCGTTATTAGTACAGGTTGGTATGATGCGGTGAAGTGCTCTTGAGGCCAGACAGTATTATGTTCTAATTTCTATGTGCCACTTAAATGAGTGGAATTTCAGTCTGCCTACGTATATGATGGAGGAAAAATACCTGCTCCCACTATCCTGATAATTAATGACAGAACATGCATTGAGACCCTAGCATTGGGATTGGGGATTTGGCTCAGTGGCAGAATGTTTCCTGAGCCGGCTCAAAGCCCTGCATTCTGTAGGCAGCACAGAGCACAACGAGCAAATAAAAAAATCTTCGCCACAAAACAAGCAAAACCACCAAAAGAGTCAACACAAAACTTTAAGTGCAATAGTTTCTTAACAAAGAGATTGCTTCTTTCCTTCCTTCCTTCCTTCCTTCCTTCCTTCCTTCCTTCCTTCCTTCCTTCCTTCCTTCCTTCCATGTCTTTTAAGACTAAAGATACTTTTCTCAGCCTTGCTTACACTTCAAAACTCTGCAGAAACCAGCAAATAAGTAACTAGGAAAAGTATGATGAACACTTTTGATAGGCAAGTTTCTTCATCTAGTGTGATCTGGATTTAGTAATGTTCTTTTATTCTATGATATTCCCTGTAGTTTTTGTTCACCAATTGATCTCAAAATCAATTCTTTGTGAGTCTAATTAAGCCTTAGTAATTGTGAATGTAGGGTCTTGTCTCTGTCCTGATTTTTGTGGGTTTTTTTTACGATAGTCACTCATTGTTCTACATAATGATATGGTTTTTGTTCATATCCACTACTGTTGATTTCAGAACCTAATGTATATTTTCTTTGTTCCTTATGATTACTGCTAGGGTCTGAGCAGAGGGTAGAGGTGAGCATCAGAGGATACACCCTTCACTATGCTACCACAATTGTGCTTACTAAAACTTCTTTCTGCAATCCATTGAGAAAACCACAACCAATCAAAATAGAGAGCTGTGGTGTCCATTCCCAGTGCATACATTTTCAGTTCCACCTCTGCACCCACACTCAGGGATCATTGTGCACAGGTGGCAGTTAGAACCACAGGAACAGGGTGTTGGCTGGTTGGCTGTGAGACTGTGCCTCCTGGGAATGTTGGAAACTTCATTTATAGAGTCTCGTAATTTCTGATTTGATGTCTTTGGGACTGAATGTTAAAGTAAGATGAATAAGAGCATGCAAAATAATAACAGTATTATTTTATTTTTCTGTATATAGGCGTAGCTTTTTGTAAACATTATAGTTAATAAATGACAGCATCTAAATTATTCTCAATGTAAATGAATTGAAACATTTATATGCACATTTACATAATCTACATTCTAATGGCATATACAGCAAAGGTCTAAGAGCATAGATTACATCTCTGAAATAAAATAACAAAACTACCTCAATGATGGATGGTTTG
This sequence comes from Meriones unguiculatus, assembly GCF_030254825.1. NCBI lineage: Eukaryota > Metazoa > Chordata > Mammalia > Rodentia > Muridae > Meriones > Meriones unguiculatus. Next base: position 69,188,032 of record NC_083358.1, on the reverse strand, counting down.
ACAACTTTTCTGGCTTTCAGTTAAAGCATAGCTCTTCTTTAGAAAACTTTCTGCCGCTTAATGAAGAGAAGCACCAAGTTCGTTTCGAATCTAGTTTTCTTTAGAAGAGTTATATAAATATTTAAACAATGCTATTAATGATTCATGACAATATACACTGATTTATATTAATTTTATTTAAAACTAAGTTGAATATTTTTTTTCAAAGTCTGATAGGATGTACTACTGCTTTAGAATTAATGTCATCACTTAAGAAAAAATAAAGAAACATACAGTACATACCTGTAATCCCCGGGCAGAAGGCAGAGTCGGGAGGATAACTACAAGGTCGAGGCCAGCCTGGGCTGAAATGTATGATCTTTTATCAAGACAGAAAAAAAAAAAAAAGAAAATGAATGAAGAAATTGAAACTCACTCATTTTTATGGAAGTCATTTTTCTTGAATGGAATCAAAGCACTTGTGAGGATTAAGTTATATTAGGATGTTTTCTATGTTTAACTATACCTCTTTAGCCAGGTATCTTCCTGAGAATGCATATGCAATATTTCTATCTAGGCTTCAGTTTTTTATCCATAAGGATAACATGAAGACGATCCAAAACATCAGATCTTTTTTTTTCTTTTCTGGATAAAATACAAAGTGATAAAAGGCAAACTTTCTTCTAAGGTTTAAGTATTTTATAAGTGTTTAAGGTTATCTATTAATTATTGTGCTCAGAAATGACTAACATTATGATTAACATTATGTAACATGAGTCAGGTTGGGAGGGCTCAGCATATACGACAAAAATCCAAGTTCTTTCTCGGTTGTAGGCATTATATATGAACCAAGAAAATGAGAGTAATAAAGTAGTTTGATTATCCAGCATTAAAAAAATGTTAAAAACAGCAACTATAATGAGATATTGCTAAAGTGACCAACTCTAAAATCAAGATCTTTTAATAATTACCACACATCGTCTAGAGAGTAGAAATTCCAAAAATAAAAATAAAAAATACAGAGAGGGAAAGTACAGATATACTAATAGAACCAATGTATTAGTTGGAATTTTCTAAGGGAACAGAGCTGATAGAATGGATATACAAATACATCATATGCACACATAGATAACCATACACATGTAATATATTACTTATATAAACTTATACATAAATATATATTTCTGGAAGTATGTATATAATATCTATGTTGCAGATTAAGTAGAGTGACTTCTATCCTGTGGTCTGAATAGCCCAACAATCAATGTCTCCCAAGAGAAAATACCTGGATCTGTAGTTGTTCAGTCATCACGACTAGATGTCTGAGCAGTCTGGATCTGGTTGCAGGAGATCTAGAGAGCCACTGGCATCTAGTCAATATTGAATCCCAAAGAGATAGGTTTGAATAACAGTGGAGAAATACCTCCACAACAGGACAGGTGAACTTGCCAGTGCAGGCAAGGCAAGAAGGCAAAAAGCAAATCCTCCTTTTCCTGTGTCCTCTTCTGTAGCCCGCCATCATAGTTTGTGTCAAGATTTAGGGTAAGTCTTCTGACACCATATAATCCATATTCAGAGTGGCCGCGTCTCAAATGATCCAATCAAAAAATCTTCCAGTATACCCAGATACTTGGCTTTTAGTTGATTCCAGGTGTAGTTGACAACCAAGATTAGCTATCACAACCAAATTGCAATTATTTGAATAATACCTTCATGTCTCCGAAGAGAATAATCGAAAGGCTACTAAACACATGAAATGGTGGCCGGCTTTATTGCTGAAGCACAAACTTATACCATAGTACCTTGAGCAGAATGACTGAAAAGAACTTAACCAACTCTTGTACCCATACATGGCTTTGAGAAGAAATACTGGGAAAACTTCAGAAAACTCTTTTGATGTTATTTAATAAACTACAGCTAGCTATAGATGTACCTATGACCTGGAAATTCCATGTTCATGTGTCTCTCCAATACAGTGCATTCATATATTGATCAAAAAAGCACAAATATGAAGATTTATAGTATGCTATTCCCAATAGTCTTAATAGAAACAAGATACCCTACAAAAGTAGAATGGCTAGTGATTTATTCATACCATGAGATGTTTATGATGATAATGGATTAATTGAAACAATATGCTGCAGTGTCCATGAACTATGCAAATCTAGGTTTGGGAGAAACCCACAAATGCAAAAAAGTAGATTTCTTACCCCATATAGACAGAGCTAATCCCTGCTGCTAATACTCAAAATGGTAGTTGCCTACAGAAGACTTTTGTTTAGGATTGAAAGAAAGTATTTTGAAGTGCTGATAATGGTCTATTTCTTATCTTAACAATAGTGAGGTTAATTTTTATGTGAATTTTTTCACAGGACACTTGTGATGAGTACATTTTGTTTCTTTGTCAAAGGAAAGAGCTAAACAAAATAATAGGTAGTGATCATTATTGGGAAGGGTTCAAGAGTCACCCTTGAAAATTCCTTGCTGGTGATAATGTGGTCAACATGAGGTCTTCCGTGTGAAGCAGAGCTGTGACAACACTTAGGCCTAGAGAAAGGATGAAAAAGAATTAGGGCAATGTCAACTGTCTTTAAATAGCTATGAAATTTTTCCGGCTGAATAAAAACTAATGATATTCCCAGACCAATCTTCTGCAAATGTGCAGTTATGAGAAAAAGCAATGAGTTTAAAAAATAAATTCTGAATTGGAAATAAATTATATCTTTCTGCTTAGAGCTCTGAGATGAACCTAAAGAAATTGGAATTTGTTCCTTCTGAAATTTCATTTTAAAAAGGCTTCAGGGATTCTAATAATCTAAAAATATTTTGGGAAACTCTTAAGTGTGATGAAAAATATAGAAAGATTGTGCCAAAAACTACTTTTGTGTGTTTAATTTATTAAAATATGAAAGGAATAGAATTGAAAATGTTTATACTATAATGCCTTCAAAATAGTAAACCACCAACTTTCACATAATCATATTATTTTTGCACATATATTAACTATATAAGTATTACCATATAAGTATATAATTTTATTGTTATTTTCTACCCATTAATTATTTCCATCCTATTTAAACCAATACAAGGTTTTCATATCCTTCCACTCAATACTATGCTATTCATATGTAAGGACATGTTGAAACAGTTGTTTCTTCCAATAAAGATAGGGGTCTCCTGCGTTCTAGGTTTTAGTAATTTGATTGAAAGGTCCTTAATATTCACTGGCTCAGGAAATAATAATGAATTTTTTCTGGATATGATACCCTACCTTAAACCACAAAATCATACTGTGCTCAGCATTTGTGTTTACCATTCTCACCCTGGAATAGAGAGTGCCCCAAAATGTGGCATTGTCTTTAGGAAATAATTATTGAATGCAGTATTACTAGGATCCTAGTTTGAAGTTACTACGAAATGGGAGCCTAGAGCTAGAGAGATGGTTCAGCAGTTAAGAGCAGTTGATACTGTTAGAGAAGACAAGGACTTGTCTCCCAGTACCCAAGTTGAGTAGCTCACAAACAGTTCTAAGTGTAGCTCCAGAGAATTTAGTGTCTTCTTCTGGTCCCTGGGAACACGCACACAGAGGTGTACACACATGAACACATATAAACATCAATGTATAATTTTCAACCTTAAAAAACAGCTTTGACAAAAGCCAGATAATTGTCTACCTCTTTTGCGTGTTGCTAGGTATCATTTTAAAACAGCGACTAGAAGCTGGGACACAAAGTTAATAAACTGTAACTAATATTAAAAAAAATAAAAATTTAATTTAAAAAAGAAATTTAGGGTATTTCATGTATCTGAATTGCCATTAGCCAGCATCTGGATGATACATCTGGCAGCAGAGTCATCACTCAGGAGGTGGTTCACATGTCCGGGGGTTAGCACTTGTTTACAAACTATGGAGACCATAGAAACAGTAGTTTTATCTAAGAAGCCTTCCATTGTCTGAGGGGACCTACATTCTCCCTCCAAAGCTGCAGGTCTCTCTTAGTTCCTTTAACTGTCAATTTTATGACATGATTCCAAATTGTTTCCTGTTTGGCATCTTTCCTTCTAAGCCAAATACAGACCAGCGTCTGTGCCTTAAAATAAAACTGCTCCCAAATTAAATACAATGCCTATTTAGGGGTTCTCCTACAACAACAAAATGGAGACTAGAGTTTGATTCTGCCCTTTGACTTGAACTCTAAACTTTTTTTTTTTTTTTTGCAGCTAAACTTGTGCACTGTGTCTTACCGAGAGCTGACTCATTCTATCACTAGCTCACTCACTGAAGGCCAGCTGTGTATCACTTTAGATAGAATCTGCCATTTAAGCCACTCCTTCTTTTGTGTGTTCCTCACCAGAGAAAACTTTTAATTTTGTGGAATAGCTTAAAAGTGCTCCTCCTCCCTCTTGTATTTTTTCCTCATCTTTCTTCCTGGATCACTAGTGACTCCCTGAGAGTCTCTGTCTACCCAGCCTTGCTCTTACTCAGCCTAGGAGATGGCTCTATATGTTCAAGTGTTCCCAACAGCTGCAAAAAAAGAGAGCAAAACAGCCACTGCCGCCTTCCTCCCCCAGCTCCCCCAGCTTTCTTCTCAACCACATCAGCATCATGGCTGATACCCAGACCTTACTTTTAAAATGCAGGGTTCTCTGCATGTTCCTCAACTGCCTCATTGGAGGGTTTTACTCTTCCAGTACTGTACGTGGACCACAGGCTGAAGTTCTCTGAGGGCGACTCCTTTACAGGCAATAATTATTTTGAAAGGAATACTGGTCTCAACATAAATGAAAGGAAAAGTTAACTGATGATGGGATCTTAACAAACAGCAGGAAATAATGTCTCATGGGGCAATACAACCGGAAGCGGAACTTCTCTCCAATATCCTTGCAATATAGCCTTCCACTTTACACTTGAAGGACAGTAATGTCAGGAAGCTTCCTGACTTTAAGAGTAGCTTAACTCATCTTCAAACATTTTATACTCTGGGAACGTTCTTCAGTAGAAAACGTATCTTTTAACATTCTGGGGGGATTTTTACTAAACCTTTTTACTTTTATCCAGTGAATATCTTTGCCTGGAGCAGACTTAAAAATACTTTGCAATTGTTGCTCCCACCATGACCTTGTTCTACGGGAGGTCAGTTGGTAATATTTCATGAAAATATCAATTATTTTTATTAACAATAATACAGGCACAACAACAACAACAATAACAATAATAACTGTGTTAGGCGGCATGTCCTTGGGGTATACAGGGTATGTAAGGTTATCCACCTACATTTTTCACTGTACAGAGGGAGCCCCAAGTAATGGTCCAAGAAATTAAAGAGCTCGCAGGGACACAAGCCATTAGTGATGAAGCCTGCCTTTCAGCCTCATTACCGCCTGCCCCAGAGACAGAGCCTCTGAGCACTTCACTCCCCAAGGCACGGTGAGACCGGCTGTCCAGACCCCTCACCACTGTACTCAATCCCACTTTGGTATGATTTTATTTTATTGTTTAAATAAATTAATTTTAAATTTCATGTGATAATATAAAACACATATATGAGATGCCAAATGATTTCTTGATGCATTTATACATCCTATACTGTTCAGGTCAAGTTAGCACATTTATCTCCTCAAATAGTTATCATCCCTTTCTTCTGTTTCAGATATGTAGTACATATGTACATATAATTTCAGTACTTTGTTGCTATCTGTGGTTATCTTTCATTAACACAGCAAAACTTCTTGCTTCTGTTCTCTGCAGCTTAGTTGTTACTAACCATCCTTTCCCCTTTGCTTACTTCCCATAACCCTCAGCCTCTACCAGCCACCACCAGCTACATTAAATTTGTATGCATGAGGTCACTCCTGCTATATTCCACCTGCGTGTGATCATGTGGTATTTGTCTTTCCGTGCCTAGCATATTTCACTTAACATGAACTTGATCTTCAGTTCAATCTGCTTTGTTGCAAAACTCCGTTTGCATAGAAGTGAAACTTCTGAATCATATAGTAGTTCGTGTTTTAATTTTTTTATGGCTCTCCATATTGCTTTCTATAACAGCTGCACTTGATCAGAGCAGTGTGCTCTTCCTTAAGTGACTTGAGTTAGAGAATACCTATTTCAGTACAGTGTTCACAAGCAGATATATCCAAGTTCGTATGTGACCAGCACTATGTAGAGTAAAATTATACTCAGCTGAATTAGACTTGTTGTGTTTAGTATTGCTGCATAAGTTTCTTATAGTTTTTCCATTGAACACAGCAAGGATGTACTTTGGTACTATCATTCATTCAATTCTATTTATTTTTAGCAAAATAATTCCTCATGTGGCTTTATGTAATTTTTTAAAATTTAGAATTACTTATTTTATTTTTATGTGTATGGTTGTTTGCATATATTTATGTGTTCCACTATTGTGCCTGGTACCAGCAGTGGTGAGAAGAGGGAACTGCAACCTTAAAAACTATTCATGGAGATAACCTAGAACCTCTGCACAGATGTAGCCCATGGCAGGCCAGTGTCCAAGTGGGTTACCTAGTAATGGGAAGAGGGACTGCCTCTGACATAATCTGATTGGCCTGCTCTTTGATCACCTCCCCCTGAGGGGGAGCAGCTCTACCAGGCCACAGAAGAGGACAATGCAGCCACTTTTGACGAGAACTGATAGACTAAGATCAGAAAGGAGAGGAGAACCTCCCCTATCAGTGGACTTGGGGAGGGGCATGCATGAAGAAATGGGAGGGGAGGAGGGAGGGGCATATGGGGGGATACAAAATTAATAAAATGTAATTAATAAAAAAAACAAAACTAAAATCACAGATGATTATAAGCTACCATGAGGTTACTAGAAACCAAAACTGGCTTTTGTACAAGAGCAGCATGTTGTTTAAAAGAAGGAAAATCCCAACTGTCCTATTTTACCAATAATGACTCAGGAGCCAGATGCTGGGGTGAAAACCTGCTAGCTCAGAGAGGCAGAGAAAGTTACCAGCTGACCTTCCTTCTCAGCTCAGGTCCGGATGGAAAAAAACAAAAAGGCTCAGTAGCTCAGCTGACATCCCAGGATCAAAAGGCCAAAAAACAAACAAACACACAAATAACAAACAAACAAACACCAAGGCCAAAGGTTCAGTAGGTCAAAGCCCCCAAAAGCCAGGGAGCTAAGTGCAGCAATGAAGTCTACATTCAAGCCAGAGCTTGAGCTAATGGGCCTTTCTTCTCTTCTATGCTGTCTTAAATATCCCTCAACTCAGTCCCTCCTGCTCTTCAATACCTGTCAGCTGGTTTCTTACTCCGCCTCTGGACCTAGGGTTAACTTTATTAAATCCTGTGTAGAGAAAGCTCTATATAAAAGGTGTGGGGGGGGGCTGGTGAACCAAACCATAATTACCGGTTTACAATAAACAGAAAATTCTTGTATTAAAGGTGTATGATAGGGTTCAACCACTCCAGAGAAACAGGGTTTTACAGTTCACAATTTTGGGGTTCACAATGGGATCAAATATCCTGCAATAGCAGCAAGTACTCTTAATCACTGAGCTATCACTCCTGCTCTGACTTCATGTAATTTTACAATTGATTTCTTCATATAATTTCAAGATTTATGTTGAGCTCAAAAATTTCATGTTTTGATTTTTATTTGGGCTGTTTTTTTTTTTTTCATTTTTCTTAGGGTTTTCTAAATCATAGGTATTTGCCATCACAATGAATTTTCCTTCTTAAAGACTTTGTGCGTCGACTTACCAGCCCACAGAGGAAGGCAATGCTGACAGTCCTGATGAGACCTGATAGGCTAGAGTTAGAGGGAATGGGAGGAGGACCCCCCCATCAGTGGACTAGGGAAGGAGCATGGGAGGAGATGAGACAGGGAGGATGGGATTGGGAGGGGGAGAGGGAGGGGACTATAGCTGGGATACAAAGTGAAAAAAACTGTAATTAATAAAAAATAAATTTTAAAAATAAATCTTTAATGAAAACAAAACAAAACATAAAGACTTTGTGCGTCAACTGAAATTTTCACAGGTATGTCCTCTGAGTCCCTAGTATAATAACATTATTCGTTAATCCAGCTCTGGGGATCATTCTCAGGGTTGTCATTGCCCTGAGTTATGTAAGTGTATTTGAACAATATTTCTTCATAAGTTTAGCAAGGTATTTGTATATATCAAAGATATCTACTTTATAAACTTGTCTGAATCCAGAGTGATCATATTCATTGGCTCTTAATTCATTACTTTTCCAATAATACTAACATGAATGAATAATAATAACAGAAGCTACTTAATCAAACAGAAATTTCAAGGTTTTTAAGACTGATTTTCAGTACATGTGTGTGAGAGAGAGTGTCTGTGTGTCTACGCGTGCATATGTGAATGTAGATACCAGGTTGAGAAGTGTACATTCACAGGTTGAGAAGAGGGATTGTATTCACAGGACCTAGATTTACAGGCAGGGACAACCCACTCCACATGGATGCTGTTTAACTCCCATGAACTCTCTGGAAGAGCAGCAGCCAGTGCTATTAACCACTAAGCAATCCCTCTGACTCTCAGAAAATTTTCTAAAAAGATATAACTCTTTATTATTTCATTAGATGTACTAACAACCAATGCTTTATGATAAAATTTCCTGTATAGTTCCTCCAGTGAATATGTAAAAATAATTTTAAATAAACAATACATTAAACTTTTAGATTATTTTCCATATTCTAATACGTTGAGAAATCACCCAATTCTCTTATTTGAATTTATAGTTTGCTTAAACTTCAACTTATACTTCAACTTCCATCTTCATACATGATAAATAGTAAAAAGAACTTTTTAATCAAGTCTCATTTAAAAAAATCAAGAATTAATGAAGAAAGTTTGATGGAAATACCAAGAACTGGGGTGTCAGAGCAATATTTTTATTGTACTTTTTGTGTGTGTGTGTGTGTGTGTGTCTGAGTATTGTGCCTGCAGGTGTGTCTGTACACCACATGCATGCATGCTTTTTAGGGAGGCCAAAATCAGGCATCAGCTCTCCTGAAATAAATTTACAAATGGTTATGAGTTTCCCTGTGGTATCAGAACTTGAATTTGGGTTCCTTGAAAGAGAAGCCAATGACCTTAACTCTCTCCATCTCCCAAAAAAAATATTATCAAAGTCTGTCTCACAATCTGATTTATTTCTCCTGGAAAATACCTTATTTCTTTTTTTTGTAATGTATTTATGTAAATACATATACATACATACATACATATATATATATATATATATATATATATGTGAATACATATTGTTGGTTTATAGTTTACCACTGTGGGTAATTTAGGTTATTAAAACCATTTGGATGCTTACTACAGCGACATTGTAAAAGCGTCATGGGGCAGCTTGAATTCACCTTAATCTGTGTATGCACTGCTGACTCCTGAGAAGGACATGACCTTCAGATAAGACAATCAGGACTTCGTTATTTTTGCCAAATCTGCCAAGAAAAATCAATTACTTCCCTCAAAAACAATTTAAGCAACAAACCTTTCCCAAGGAAGTTACACACATTTGTTTATGTGAGTTAAGGTTGGTTTTGTGTTCCAAAATACTTTCTAAAATATGTATTGTAAAAAGTGAGTCTAAACAATACAATTTTGGTGTTTTGGTGATAATGAAATTGTATGTGTAAACAACGGCCAAAAGAAACACTGATACATAGACTCAATAAAGGTTTCCTAATTTATTATCACCTTTAAAATGTTGAATTACACACTGTTGGCATTCCCTTTATTACAGAACTTTCAAGAGTTGGATAGTCAAAAGTATTATTTGTTAATAGAAATTTTTTATTCCCCTGTGTACATAGCATTGTTGGTGTAGTTGTATGCTTGTATTCTAAAATAATTCAATGCACCTTTCTTATGTCACCTACATTTCTTTTAAGCAGTTGACAAAACTCCATACCTAAAAGGGGATAACAAAATACTAAGAATGTAATTCAATAGAAAGGAGAGTGAATCCTATACAATTAATTACATTGCCATGATTATTTCACTAGCATATACATGTAAGTATATTATTAGAATTATATATATGATGAATACATTGTATTTTAACTAAAACGCAGTGCTTGGAGCATTTGTAAATATGACAAAGACTGTTAACTTAAAGCTGGAAGGTTTCAATCTGCAGCATTTAAATTAAGCACCAAACAATCAAAAGCCCCTATCACTGCGATTCGTGACCGAGGTTCTCTGTGTTCTGTTAGCAATCCGATGCCATATTTGGATGCTTCTTGTGACAATATTTAAAGAGTGTGACAGCTGGTGACAGAGAACCGAACAATGCACGTATCCTGAGTATGCTACTACCAGGCCACAGAAAGTGCACAGCAGAACTATGTTCCTGAAACAATAGCAAACTTGTATAAATCCATCACACACAGCTAGACAGAAGTTTGTTTGTGCTTATGACATGACGTAGGTTCATTGTGTGGTGGTAAGTAAGAACATAACTTTTAATAGCAGAAAAATCTCACAGGAATTCTTTGTTTATAGTTAGATTATTTAGCATCTAAGTCTTTAGTTTCCATTCATGAAACTGAAAAATGTTTCATACCTAACAACCAGTGTATGAAAATGCCTGGTGTGATGGCTGCCTTTTCGTCACCTGGGCCTGACCTTTCAAGCATAGTGTGTGGCTCCTCTTTGCACCATTGCTATATTCTGCCTTCAGCCATGGTCACACTGTCTCCACCATTTGTGTAGACAAATGAACACCGACAAGGAAAACTCTAATGCTCATGGCATGACCAAGAAGATTACGGTGATGGTGTTAGGATCTCTGAGTTTTTGTTCTCTCAGAATGATGTCAAATTTGCATGGCCTCCTTTGACTTTGAAAAATAAAAAGATGTAAAAGTTGTGTACAATATTTATAGAGTCAAAAATATTTGCAAAAATAGTTAGTTAGGACATTCCTCCATGAAGCACTTTCTCTTAAAGATTTTAAAGTTGCGACAGAGAGACAAGCCATTCACATAAATATTAGAAAATATTAGTGAAACCTCAGCCATAGCATGGGATCTCAGTGAAGAAAGCAATTACGTCAATGAAGGTATGTGGACATTTATCTGCTTTCACTGCTATCAAGCAATACTGCTTTCTGTAAAAAAAAAAAAAAAAAAAAAAAACAAACAAGAGGTTCTAAGGTCTTCGGAAGAACTGTAAGTCTTGTGTTTATCGTCGTTACTTGATGTTACCTTTTCATCTGAAGTTTAATGTGACCAGGACTGAACAGCACTAGCTCCACACTAAGCGTGAATTCAGTGTTCCTCTGGCTCTCCATAGCTTCATGCTGCACCTTCCCAAGCAGCTCAGACTGTATCTTTAGGGTGATCAGGAAAGGCTTTGTTCACTGCCAGATGGTATGTTGACCAAAGGAAATGAGCCTTTAGCTACTGGAAATCCATTGTGCCAAGTACAACATTCCTAAGTGAATATGGAAGAAGAAATCATTGTTTTGATCTACCTAGTCATCCATGGAGTTGCTGAGTCCTGGCATTCCAGTCAGGCAGAGGATGGTGGAGTGAAAGAGACTCGGGAGACCACTTGAAAGCCTTTCCCTTGCTTAATTAGGTAATAAAGATTTTCCAGGGACCCATACTTCCTGAAAGCCAGAAGAGCCTTAGTATTCCTGACATAACATATTTCAAAAATAGACACAGAGAGCTCCATTTCCAAAAGTCTATCCTATCCACCTGACAGCCAGGATCACGTTGACCATGACACCAGTCTGTCCTCTGAGGCACCTGCAATGAACTGCTGCTCAAGCTCTGATCTAGTCATCCCTACAGGAAGGAGAGAGGTGAACAATTTTAAATTAAAAATCAGATTGTAACACTTTTTTCCCCCTGAGATCGGCTCCCTATCTAACTTCTAAGTCTAAGAAAAGCCACAGTCCTGAAAATGGCCCTTAAGTTCTAACTGAATTTATGTCTGAAACTTGTCCTCAGTCAGCCTTCACTCCCAAACTTACCCAGGTTGGCTTTACTTGCTGGACTTTGAACATGGACCTAGATCCCACTGAGGGCTGGCAGAGCCAGTGTCCCCAGTGTGAGAATGCTGGTACAGTACCCAGCATTCACATAATCACACAACTCTTCTCTTTGCCACACATTTAGGCTTTTGTTTAAAATCATATTTCCTCAGAACTTTTTTGATCACCCTATGTATAATCCTAATACTCTTTGATTGCTGAGGCTCATTACACTATTTTGCAATTTAATTTCTCTATTCTTACAAGCAGGTAGTAGTAAATTGTTTGTTTACATATTGTCCCTATGCTGTCAGAATGTAAGTTCAATGCAGAAATGGATTTTTATCTAGAACACGTGGTTCAGAGAAGATTCTCAGTAAACATTAAATCACTAAACAAAATGGATCAACTGAAGTACAGATTAAGGCTTTCTAATATCCATGGATACAAGCATGATCATGCGTCTGTTCAGGCTGATCTTCAGAATCAAGCCAACCCATTTGGAGTCACCATGGAAACACAAACCTGGGTGTGTCCATGAGAGTGTTTCCAAACAGGGTTAACTATCTTGAATATAAGGGGTGTCAACCCATGGGCTAGGTTCCCAAGGTAAATGAAAAGGAACAAATAGGAAATGAAGAGGCAGTAGTGTTTGCCTCTTTCTTTTTTCTTTTCTTCCTTCCTTCCTTCCTTCCTTCCTTCCTTCCTTCCTTCCTTCCTTCCTTCCTTCCTTTTTTTTGGTCTGTTTCTCTGTCCATCTGTGGACAAAATGTGACAGCTGCTTAATGCCTGATGTTCGTGTTGTTACAGCAGAAAACATTCTTTCTACCACACCTTCTTCCTCAAACTGTGAGCTAAAATGAATTCCTCCTTTAATAATGTGTTTTTATCAGATATTTTTCACAATAGCAAAAAGAGTAACAAATACAGAAAATTGTTATCAAGAATGGGATCATGGCTATGACAAACTTGACACTGTGTCTCACAGGCTTTTGGAGGGAATGGACAACAGTTTAGAACTTTATACTAGGAAGCCTTCGGATGATGTAAAGAGAGCTTGGGAAGACATTCTGATGACAAGTTGTAAAGTGAAAAGACCAAAAGATTTGCAGACAGTGGGTTCTCAGCTCATAAGACTTCAGAGAGAAACAATAACAATTAGAAACTAGAAAGGACATTCATGTTCTATTCTGGCAAAGAACCTGGCTTCATTCTTCCCATGTCCTGAAAGCTTCATGAGTCTGACTCCAAAACTAAGGATTAGACTAATATTTCTTTGATAGAAGAAATTTCAAGACAAGAGAGCATTCAGGCTGTGAAATGATTTCTTTCCACGGACATTAGCTACATCTTCAATGAAAAAGAAAGAGCAGTAAGTTATGGAGAATGTAACTTGACAAAGAAATAATGAGTGATTTTAAAGTTGCATTTAGTGAAGGTACAAAGTATATGTATCTATTAAAGAGATTAGCACCATAAAAGATAAGCAGCAAGTTCTAGTTTGGAGCTATAACAATAGGAAAAGTATCCCGAGCACAAGACCCCACCCACTAAAAAAAAAAGCCAACATTTGAAAATGCAAATTCACTTGAGAGGAGAGAACTTGAAGTATGATTTCCACTTTAAAAAAAAAACTGTCTAGGGAAAAGGCTCTCTGAAGTCATTCTTGAAGACAGACATAGGTTGCTTCAATTATGGTCCAACAGAGCCAATCTATAGTCTACAGAGTTGACAGCATCATACATTTGGCACTGGTTTTATGGGCAGGGAAGATGCAAGGGTGGGGCTCAGAAAAGCTTGCACAAGGTTCTAACAAATTACTGAGACCAGGCAGTAAGTGATGGTTTCAGATTCCCAGCAAGAAGGCTGTGAGAGACCATTACCTGAGGCTGGAAAGATGAAGGCAATGTTACAGCCGAAACCCCAAGACATAGAAAATCCCAGCACTAGTGAATTGTTCACTGAGGAGAGCTGGAAGCAGAGTAAAACTTGAGGAGATAACGTGCTGCAGGCAGCAGAGTTGGAGGGAAGCGGCTGCCTATGTCCATCAGAGTCCAGATAATTCCGTGGAGATCTGTGTTAGACACGGAACTGAAGGGCTTAGCATTTTCCCTGCTGTGTATAGTTAGGTCTGATCTCTTCTTACTCTGCTCTTATCAATCCAGTGTTTAGACTATCAAAGAGTTTCAGGACTTTTAGAGATGAACAAAATGCATATTTCATTATGAACTGACAATGAAACTTTAAGAGCAATGGAGTGGAATGCTACGATTTAAAATGGTGTACTTGCTGTCAGATTAACAGGGAATGGAGACATGATGATTAATATTCACTGCCAACTTGACATTGGATTTAGAATTTCCATGAAAATGCATCAGTGGGTGTGTCTATGAGGTAATAAAAAAAAAGTTTCACCAAAGAAGAGAGACCATGTGGATGTCATTATGCCAGGAGCTGGGGTTCCAGACTGAATAAAAATGGAGCTCAACATTAACATTGATCATTCTCCACTTTCTATCTGGGAACTCAATGTGACCATCTGCCTGATGGTTTTTGTCTCCATAGTTAGAACCATCTGTCACTGTATCTTCCTTTATTTGATAAATCACCCTGAAGTTGTAAGCCAAAGTAAACTATCCTTTCTTTAAATTGCTTTCTATCAGGTATCCTGTCACAGCAATGAGAAAGAGGAGTAATACACAGTTATGTCAATGATCTTACCTTGGCATCCTGCCAATTTTTTTTAACTGCTTCTTTCCTACCCAATTAGTTAATAATCAAAGAACTACCATGACATTGCATATTAATCCTAACTCTATTCCTTGACTACTGCATTTTTTTAACCAGTAAAGCTAACCCATTGGGATAGTTTCTTAATTATTTATTAACTCTTTGAGAATTTGAAACAATGTTTTCTGATCATATTCAACCTTATCCCTCCCTTTAATTTTTCCCTAGTCTATTCCATATCCATATCTAACTTCATGTCTTAGTTTTTGTTGTTGTTTTTAATAACTCAAGAAGTCTAATTTGTGTAGGCTCATCAACTGAAACATGATCCACCCACCAGGGACCACACCCTTAATGAACACTGACTCTCCCTTAGAAGCTATGAGCTGTCCATTGGGGAAGTTTTAAGAAGCATTGTTTAATGAATGACTCTCATAGAAGTAAACGAAATATCTAGATTCAGAGTCAGGAGTAAGTCTATATTGTTTTTATGTAAATCAAAATAATATTCTAAGTAGCAGAAAAGCTCTGTTTGCTTAACACACTTCTGTACACGTCTTTTAGTATAGACATTTTCAAGTAAAGGACTGTGACTGCAAGACAGATACAGAAGAAAGCAGGCATACACTAGCAGGGCACGTGGACAATGAGTGCTGTTGAATGGCAGATGAAAGTAAATTTTCTTCTTACTCCAAGCGTGTGAACCAAATTAAGGTGAATAATTTATTGCTTAATTCATCTCTGGCACTCTGGATAAATTAAGTCCTTGTAAAAATCCAATAGATAAAAGAAAAGAATAAATTTTAATTCCTATTTAAGATGTATGTAAATCATGCTATCTGTGGTTACAGTATGATTGCCAGCTATCTGTCAGAGTCAAAGTAGCATACATGTGATAAGAAAACCAGCATTATGTAATTTTTCACATTTTCATTTTCTTATGAAATTGCTTTATGAATACTTAGACTGAGAAGAAATTTTCCTCGGGTAAGAAGTAATGACAGAGGACAGAGAGATGGTTCAACAGTTAAAAACATTTGCTGCTCTTGCAGGAGATTTGGCATCAGTTCCCAGAACCAGCTAGTAAACATCGGTAACTCTGGTTCTACGAAATCCTACACCCTCTTCTGGCCTCTGTGGCACAAGTTGCTCACATGCTGCACATACATTCAAGCAGGCAAAAAAATCACACATTAAATAATATTAACTCTTAAAAAATAAATAACAACAAATGAGGAATATATAGTATATGCATGTTTATTTAAGAAACAGGAACATCAAGGGAGAGAAGACAATACTATTCCCAATTAATAGGGGGCTTTACATTAGATCAATGACTTTCTTTGATATGAATGATAAAATTTCTTATTAAAAGTTATGCCATATGCTTTCATGAAAATATTTGAACGTACAGTCTTATTATTTCCTCCATTTCATTCATGACTGATCCGGTTATATCAGAACTTCTGTTGTTAGTGACAGTGTCCTCTTTAAATAACTCATTATGGCAAATCTCATTTCTAGTAGCTGAGGCTATCTTAGGTTGGGCACTGTTCTTAGTACTTCATACACTCTATCATTTAAAAATCTCATAAAGTATGTGTTTATCCCCACATCCCAAACAGAAAGATTCCTCTTTGGAAAAGGCAGGTGTTGGATCAGTTAGTAAAGCTGAGATTTAAGTCTAATCCATAATACCAACAGCCAATTATTTTACACCGGTACTCTGGTAACTTTCACAAACTATTTATTTCTGAATCAAATTTATCCTGTATACACATGAGATGAGAGACTAGCCGAGAAGAAAAGGTGAGTTAATATTTACTATGTATAAGCTTGTGTTCAAATGGTTCTATTGTTTCAAGAATCCATTGAAAAAATACTGAGAGGAAGATGCCATTATCCTATCCTCCAGAAGAGAAAACTGAGCTTTAAGACACCTCAGTACACAGAGATACCAACAGTTTAAATAGGGGTTCCCACTAAGATCAGATAACTCTAAATTGCATTCCATTTATAGCACACTAAAGCTTAGGACAACAGTGAATATAATTAAGCCTGAGAGATGAGAGTATGCTATTTCTTTGAATTATGTCTATGAGTTCGTCTTTGGTTTGGCTCAAGAAGTAACCAACTTGAATGTAAAATTGGAAATTGAAATTTTAGTAATTGCTTTTCAACTACTTTTGCTGTAAACCTCAGCTCGGTCTGTTGATTATGCAATAACTCCTAATTTGCCTTGCTCAATGCCAATTCTTGATTATTCTCCCATTTCAAATAATGCATAAATGTGTATTTAATGGAAAAATATTTTCTCTAATTATTTTACCTAATTTGATTGCATTTAAAATACAATCAATCTACCTGCTAGAAAGATAGCTCTGAGGTTAAGAGCACTGCTGTTCTCCAGAGGACCCAGGTTTGAGTCCCAGCCCCCACATGGTGTCCCAACCACTTATAGCTCCAGTTCCAGGGGATTTCATAACCTCATCTATCCTCTGTGGACACCAGGCACATGAGTTGTACACAAATGCACATGCAGGCAAATAATTTACTTAATAAACAAAAATTTTTAAATATAATAGATTCTCTCTTCAAAATATATGCTGTGTTTAAGTAAAAGAAATATTTAAGTAAGTCTAAAATGTTTTTATTCTTATTAAGATTGTCCACAATTTAAAATAAATTTTTAATAATAAGTCAGCTACAGATACTCACAATGGTGGCCTTAGCTAAGCCTTTAAGAGATGCTAAGATGCTGTCGTAGATACTCATGTTCCTAGAATCTTCTTTATACAAGAGGGGCAAGAGGGACAGTGCTTCTTCAGGGAGGGTCACAGTGGCACTTACTTGGAATTAAAACCAGATAGTCAACATTCTGTAAATACAGCAACCAGCTTGAATTGTCTTACCACAAGGGAAAATAAGAATTACATTCTGAACTTTTTATAGCTAGAACAGACTAGCAAACATGGCTGGAACAGTTTCAACTTCATCAGGGAATCACACAAACTATCCTTTTTGTCTTCCACAGCCACTCATTCCAACTGTGCTCTGAAAGGCCTGCTTCCAGTTAAAACAAGCACAGTGGAGAGGAGAAGAAAAACACTCTTAACATCCTGAAAGGCTTTTTTCCCCTTTCCTCTTTTGAGTCCTGCAAGTTTCATGGAGTGGAGGACATCATTTTTTCTGTCCTCAAAATTTCCATTCACAAGCCAAACGTGGAAAACCATTGACAGTCTTGTGTTATAGACAAACACAAAGCAAATCTTGGGTGTCACAGGTGCATCCAAGGCACCAAGTAAGAGAAGATTGTTTAATGGATTAAAATGTTTCTACTAATTGTCTCTCTGGAATTTTACAACTTCTCTGCCAAATGGCTATTGCATTCAGCTGTTGGGAACTGTCCTTGCCTTTCAGAGAGTGCTTCACTTAATGACTACATTCATAGGCAAAGCAGATTGCTTTCAGTGATTTTCCTTCCATTCTGAGTATGTTTTGATGGTTTCAGAGGACAAGAAATAAAATAAGTGCATATTGATATCGATAATAAAAGTTAAAACACTCACTAAAATGTTTCCTTGGGTTTTAGGATGTGATATTTTAAAATCTAACCTAGGTGAAGCAAAAGGAAGACTACACAATGCAAAATTTGTGACAACCCAGTAATAATTTCACAGAATGTCTTCATTTACTACACGATAGTGGCACCTTACATGTTCAGTATACATTTAGATTGTCTTGACTTGGCATAGCACTCATGCACTCTTAGTCTCTGAACTATTTAAACACTTTTCCATGGGTCACATATTTGAGCAGCAGCAAATGCCAAAGGCTGACGTGAGACTTGGGGATCTTGTTGGAGCCTGAATCCTTTGCCAACACAAAGGCATATCTTTTCTGTGAAATAAAAGGAAACTATTGATGAGTGATGCAATTCACATTTTTTTTTAATTCTTGTAGGTCATTTCATCTTTATCAGCCTTACTTCCTAAAGTTTTCCTTTCTAAGAAGAGAATAATGGAAACTAATACTTGCACATCACTCTGGCCAAGTGTTATGTTCCAAAGCCCATATACATATCATCAGTAATTCCATCTTAATACTAATTGCCACAGGCCAATCCATTCTGGTATGCTGGCAGCACATGCCAAGCTTCATAGAGAAGAGTGACAGACTGCAGGCATAGCTGAGAACTACATGCCTGAAAACATATACAAGGTACAAGACAGTTAATTGCAAATGAAAAGTTGACATTTCCAAAGGAAAAGCTGGTGTTCCTGTGTGGAAGAGGAAAGAATAAATTGTAGGTACAATAAATTGATGGCACAATGATTTCTCTCTTCTGAGACACATTCTGATCAGAATCCTGACGCTCTCTGAGGTTTTAAGGCATGCTAGGAGAGAGATGCTTAACCATTCTTACTGTCAGGCTGCTCCATGAAGATGGTGAAGGAGTATTTAGAAACAAGAAAAAAGAGAAATCTTCCACGTCTGTAAGGTCCTTTTTGGTCTTCCTCTTTTTGAATTACCAATTAGAAACCGAGTCCCTTTACAATCAATGGTAACTTCATTTTTCACCCCAGCTTCAGTGATCAGATCTATTTTTCAAGAAGCTTGCTAATATTTTTTTTTCTACTCACGTGGAGAAATACATCAGCCACCCAATATTGTACATTTTTTTTTTTGTTGAAAATTTGATTTAGGAAGACAAATCAAAGTCTGAAGACTAAAAGTTGAAAATAGTTAGATGAAAATCTTTTATCAAATGTTATTGTGTTTAAAGTAAGTAAGTTAAGTCTTTGCTTCATGGTCAGAACTTAGAGCATGTAGACTCGGTATCCACCAACCTGGCAGCGGAATAATAATGAGACAATGTCTTAAAGTCCCATCGTGACTGCACAGAGATCTTATCCAGAGGTCTATTTTCTTTCTGCTACATTCGTTTTTCCACAGATAGTATATGCCGCTGAAGGGGAAGGAGGATGGAACGGGCCTTACTTTCCTTCCATGGACCTCGCTGATGTGCGAAGAGAGTTCCAGAAGATGTTCATCAGTGGCGGTTTGGTTTTAGCAGACACCATTTATGGTAATTCTTTATTGTATTTAAACATTTTACTTAAACTTATAGTAGTACCTCACTAGGTGATGGTTTAATTTTGGATGTTTGTGTTTGATCCCTTTTCATTTACATCTCATGAAGTTATTGTTTTCCATATCCTTGTGGACTTTCATTCCTAATGCAACTTAAACGATCCCTGTATGTGTGCTACCTTAAAAACAAGTGACACTGCACCAATATGGCTGCTGTCATGGACCTTTTTCAATCAGTGGAGACATGTGGCACCTCTAACTCCTTCCACACAAGGAGACTAAAATGGTCAGATTCTGTCCCAAGCTCACATCTTGAGGTCCATCATTTCTTTTTTTTTTTTTTTCAATGCAGTTTATTCAGAAACCTTGAACAATCATCTGACCCTGGGGAAAGCCAGCCCACAACTTAAATAGCCTCTGGGTAGCCAACCCAGGCGAGGCGTGCCACGTGGGCAATGCAGATAGGTCCACATACATGGAAGCAAGCCAGATCCTCAGCCTTAGCCAAATGTGGAATTGTTTGTGACAGAGAGCACTCACCATCGGGAAGGTGGAAGGCGGAAACCAGCTCCATCTTTAAGGCATAGCATTCCGCAGCTCTCTACAGTTCCCCCTTTTTGTTTTAGACGCATCAGGCAAGAGTAGAGGTCTGCTCTCTGATATTAGAAGTAAATTGGGACTTTGTACCGATGTTCGTTTAGGTGTCATCCACCCAAAGAGCATCAGACCCGTCCGATACCTTTTTCTCAGAGGCGGGACCTGGGGCATCAACCCGCATGCAACCAGACATGCTCTTCTCTGGGTCCAAAGCGGCTGACCCTGAGTGCAGTGCTTAGCCTCACATCCTGAGCGTAACATTTTAGCTTTTTATGGTATCCAACCATGCTTGGGGAGAATGTCCTGCTTCAATGGCTGTAAAGGCCTGAATGATCAAGGCTGCATCACACTGTTGTGAGACTCTAATCTTGCATATATACCACAGGCAAACCAAGGAGACCAACACCAGCAGGCCTGCTAACGCTCCCATGCCCGCCCATTCCTTCAGATGATTCATGGCTGCAGCAATCCATGATGATAATCCTGTGGCTAGTCCTGCGTCCACTCTGGTAGAATTTACTGTGACAATGGCCACTCTCAGCTGCTCCATCGTAGTATTGAATTCTCCAGTCCAATTACCTAAAATATAGCTCGACAATTGTTTAGACAGACTTGCAGCACAGGAAAAATTCTTATGTTATATGCTAGTGACTCAAAGTCCAGCATATTTTCATTGACAGCCAAGTTGAGCGATTTGCCATAGGGTATCAATTTGTTCCTGCACGAGGTCAATCCTCTGATTGAACACCATCAAGCTTCCTTTTAGTTGAGCATTAATTCCTTTATGTACAACTAAGGCATGAGCTACATTGGCTAAATGATTGTTCAGGGTCTGAGCAGTCTGCCCAGTATGACTCATGGCTAATGCCCCGGTGGTAGCTCCAACAGCTGCCAATGAGATGGTAGTAACAATGGTGGCTGTAGTTCCAAGATCCCTTTTCTGTCTGAAGAGAGTCATAGCGTGAGGGGCATCAACGGGCACAGGCACACAGTGAGGCATGCGAGTAACCAGGGCATACCTAAATTTACTAGCATTCCAGCATTGGGCAAAAAAGCAAGTATCATCACCACAATTACTTGGGTCTATCTGGCTAATAATGAATAAAAATGGGGGATATAGACAAACAGGTGTGGGCTTATAGGAAATATTATGAGAAGCCTTAACCCCCTCGTTGGAACATCCTGCGTCAGTTCTAGAACTAGCAGTGGTGGTGTCCGAGGTCTGAGTAGGTTCAGGAGACCATTGCCCCCAGGGGCGAGACGTGCTCCATGCCAATTGACTAACTCCATGTTTTCCTCCACTTTTGAAAGTCATTTAAGGTTCTTAAATTATTTTTTTCGGAATTTTAGGTAAGAACTGGGAAATAGTAAGAGCTGGAGAGGACAGGGTCTCCACAAGGAGAGCAACAGAACAGGAAAATTTGAACACAGGGAACTTCCCAGAGACTCATACTCCAACCAAGGACTATTCATGGAGATAACCCAGAACCCCTGCACAGATGTAGCCCAGGGCAGTTCAGAGTCCAATTGGGTTACATAGTAATGTGAAGAAGGACTGCCTCTGACATAATCTGATTGGCCTGATCTTTGATCACCTCCCTCTGGGGGGGAGCAGCCTTACCAGGCCATAGTAGAGGACAATGCAGCCACTTTTGATGTGAACTGACAGACTAAGATCAGAAAGGAGAGGAGAACCTCCCCTATTAGTGGACTTGGGGAGTGGCATGCAAGCAGAGGGAGGAGGGAGGGTGGGATTGGGAGGGGAGGAGGGAGGGGCTTATGGGGGGATGCAGAATGAATAAAGTGTAATCGATGAAAAATTTAAAAAAAAGGGAGGTCCATCATTTCTGACTGACTGATAAGTGCAGGGCTATGCATTTCAGCTTGAGAACAGGATATATATATATATATATTTTTTCAGATCTTGTTTCAAAGTCCAAGTTAAACATTTTGTTCATCTTAAGACACATTTTACTTTCAAAAGCAAAGAATAAAGGATAAACAAGGAATTGATTTCTTAAGCAGAAACTTGAATTAAATTCCCAACAAAGTTTAGGACCCGAAGGATTTGCCTGCTAAAACTTTTTTTTTTTTTAATTCAATGTACCATTTCTGGCCTCTGCTTGCTCTTACTTTCCATTCTTTCCCATTTGAATACTAGGAAAATAATCAGCTATGTGGTTCTTTTTACTAGTGAGAAAGACAAATTCGAAGCACTCAGCTTAATCATTCTTCTCCAGAGGCAGATGTGGGATGAGATGAGGCCATAAAAGACATGAAGAAAGGGAAAATGGTTTCCTCTCCTTTATGGTGAAACTTAGCCTTTCTCAGACCACAGCAAATGTCACAAGCCTGACCAAGTGTTCCAAACTCTGAAAATAGCTAAACCTTCTATCCTTATTTTATGATTCTCTGTGTACCCTGGCTCCTGGAAAACACACACACACACACACACACACACACACACACACACACGCACACACACACACACGTGATTTTCACACACACTCCTTCTCACATATTCAATCGTTTTAATCCAAGTATATTTTCCTAGTTCTTCTCCATTACTAGAGCCAAATCCCACAGACCTCCCTTCTAGGCAGTAATTCAAGTTACCTGTCCAATGTGCCAGGATTGGTAATATCATCTAAGGATATGACGGAATGAAAATTGTGCATACTATATTACTATTACTGTTAGCTGAACCTTTAACTGTTAAAATTTTATTATGATAAAGTCATTTTTTTTTCACAATACCGTGTTGAAGTTATTTATAGTTTCTCTTTGCTCAAGTTAGAAAAATTTCAGGTAGCTTTGACATGGTGTCACCAATTGTTTTTTGTCCAGTCCTTTACCATTGGTATCTGGAGAGGATGGTGTCTCCCACAAAGAAAAAGTAATGGAAAGGGCGGCGCCTCTGGCTAAGGATTCCCATCTGTCAGACTGGACAAGAATGTAGCTGATTGTAACCTTGGTTTCCAAGGTTAGAGATAGATTAGATAAGTGGGAAATGGCCTCTCCTCCCATATCCTGCTCATGGAATGTAGGAAGTGACTAAAATAGAGAGCATGGGAAGTTTACTGCTTGAAGCATCAAGGATTTGGTTCCGTAGTACATTAAAAAATGTTCAGGAGCCCTGTTGTAAGAAAACTCCATCTCAAGATGAATTAAGTGATTTGGAGATTTCAGCAAAAACAATTTCCCCCTTTTATATTTGCCAATCAGTAAACAGAGAATCTTATTCATTCAACAGAAACCTATTATTCTGTTTTCCCAGTGCAAATAGAATTATTAAAATACTGACTTATTACTCTGGCTGCTGCTCAGTAATTTGCTATTTACCTCTCCTTTTGATCACTAATATTTTAGGAAAGGACGGTCTGCCTTTGAAAACTGAAAACGCAGGCAAGATAACTAACTTGTCTAGCTCTTCCTCTGCCCAGCATGGCGTACTCTGCTGATAGAAACACACATATATGACAGTTGTTTAATTTGTCTTAATGAAGATAGGAAAAGAACAAAAAAGAATAAACATATAAGCCAATGACCTCACGTTCATTCATGAGGTCATAGGTCTCTTATGGACACCCAAATCCTATTAAGGGCATAAAACAAGACATTTAGGACATGTGCAAAACTGAAGGCAGACCTGTGTGTCCCTGCTCACTGCTCACAAGCTGCTTTCCTGACTGAGGGTTTTATGTTTGCACTGACTGAAGAGCCATGGGACTAAGGCTACTCCCTCATTTGGAATCCGGTCTGTTTCTTTGTCTTGCTCTATAAGTAATCCTTCTGGATGAATAGGGGAAATGAGCACCCTTCCCTATTTGAAAAGAGGGTTCAACGCTCATTTTTCTTGCTTTTGAAAATTCTCCGTAGTCCCTCCCTCTTCTGTGATCATCACTGTTATTTTGTGTGCCAGCCGTGCCTCCTTCAAGTACAGACCAGTGAGCTTCCCGTGTGGAAGGTGTGGCAATGTAATGACTGACATATCCTGGCAAGTTGAAAAGTACAGTTTGTTCTTAACTTGTTTTAGATGAATAAAAAATGTTCTTTCTAAAAGACAGAATGTTGGAGGTTGTTCTAATGCTGGCCCTCAAGATCTGGTTACATCTATCCTTGTTTAGTAAATCTGTCTAAGTCATTATATCTGATTGGTTGATTAAACAGCCTATACCTGGGCAGGGCAGAATGAAATAGATACGGCTTTTGGGTTCAAGAGGAAATCATGGGACACAGACAGATGAGAAGAGAGGAGGAAAGAGGACACTGTGATGGGTTAGCATGGAGAAGAAACCATGTGGGCAGAAAGAAAGGACTCCAATAATCTCTTGGAAAGGTCCAGAAAAAGAATAAAAGCAAGTGCCAATGGATTATGTATGGGAGGTAGACCAGATGAAGAGGATTTGGCTGATGGCATTGGAGGGGGCCTGGGAGATGGATGGTGAGGATACTGTAAGAAAAAATATCTGCCTGGCCCAAGGTAAATAAGGTAAATAAATATAACATGTTCTGTGTCTTATTATCTGTGATAACAGGTTAAATAATACTGCCGTGATAGTCACAGGACTGATAATAGACAATATATAGCCCACCAAACAGGCTTTTTTATTTACTAGAACAATAAAATTAAAGTAAGCAAGCATTTTTTTGTATGAGTCCTCATGATTAAACTTCCACAGCCCTGACATCTAAACAGGGTACATGATGTCATCTAATGTACTGAAAGAAAAAAAACAGGCCCAGTCCCAAAATAAAACCAAGTTTTAGAAGCAAACCCCATCCACCTGTCAGGTGACCTTCGGTGTTCACAGGCAAAAGAGGAAGTTGGCGCTGGAGGTGGTGGTGGTGATCATCTATCTGGTGTATAACATCACAAGATTAGATGTACAGCTTGGGGACACGGGCATTCCCCACGTCCATTTTCAAGGAGGCTGTTAAAATGGAACACGAGGAAGGTGCCGGTTTCTGGATGCAAATCTGGTGTGATGCTTTGAAACTGTCAAATACTTCCCATCATTTCTTGTTCCTATAACCTGGTGAGCAGAAAGTTCTGGAGCTACTGCCAAGCACTCAGACACTGATAGGCCAGAGCATTTAGACTGTTTCAGAAGGTGCAATTCAGGAGTACCTGCTTCTGTGTTGGCTTCTCTTTATCATTCGTTTTTTTATCCCTTTCTCTCCCACTTTTTTCTCTGTTCCTTGTAAGTTTCTTCTGGATAAACCCATATGCCCTAATTATGAAGTATTTCTCAGAAATGGCTAGGGTATATTAATTGAAAGAACCTTTTGAAGCTACTAAGGAAATAGCAGAACTTAAGGATTCATTGTGGCGATGTAATTTAAAAAATGTTTATTCATGTTATGAATCTACAGAAAAATAAACAGAAATATTAACAATCACATGCAAATTTGTTCTACTTCATTTACCATAAGAACTAAAGTTAAGTTTTCGCCACTCATACAGGAATGCATAATACCCACTCAGTGCTGAATACAGCAGTATATTAGCCACCTTCATTTGGCATGAACTTTGGCCTCATCTACCAAAACTTAAAATACACAGGTGCTTTGATCCAACAATTCCACAATTCCACATGTGGGAACTTTGCCTTATTTTTCTACTAATTACATTAGCTAAGAATGCAAGATTGTTTAGTGCAATATTTTTATAATAGCAAAAAGTTAGGGGAAACTTCACTGTCCATCAGTAAGGCATTAGTTAAGTAAACTGTGGAAAAAACATTGTATGAATTTTATTAGTTTATTAAGATAATCCCCTAATTTTCATTACAGAGAAGTGCCAAAGCATTATAAGTGAAAGTAAGGAATTCACACATATAGTGTGAGCTGGAGAAACACAGAGAATGCCCACAGCAACCCTCTGAGAAGTAAGAATGAAGGTTGGGAGTACTTGGTGGTTTTTATCTTGAGTCCATGTAAATTTTATTAAAAACATGTCTTTAAATAAGGAAAATTTAGCAAAGTCATGTTTTGTTTTACAATCATATTTTGTTTTTTTAAGAGTAGCTTTGAATTGGACGACTATCAAAAGTACTTCCTTGCACTAGTAAATTTATAGTTACAGTTTATGCAGTAAATTTCCTACTAGACTTTTCAGAATAAATAATGGGAAAAAAAAAAAACCTTTCTTAATAAAGAGTGAACAGATGTCCCTGACAAAGCTCCAGGCTGGAAAGTCTCCTGGAGATGGGAGTCACCAGAGCCCCAGGCACTGCTTATAGCCAGATCCCCAAAGAGAACTACACTTCTTGTAAGAAGGCTCTCTCCAGCCACTGTGCCATCAAGTTCCAGAAGCCCGCTTTCTTCATTCTATAAGCATGACCATGCTCTCTGCTCCTAAAAATGCCATGTGCATTTGATATTTAATAATTTGCTAACAGAGGGGAAAAAACCAATGCAAACCAAGATCTCTCTTTTTCATCAAACCGAGATCTCTCTATTTCTTCCTTATGAAAGAAAAGATAAGCATGATTAATGAAAATGCTGTCTGATATTTGCAGAAGGTCCTTCACTTCAAGACACTGACATCCAATTCTTAATGCATTTCTCTGGCTCATTGCACTAATGATATAGACTATTCTTGTGTGGCAGTGCCTTCTCTACCGAGTACCTACCAGAGCCAAAAGGTAGGGCTCTCATATTCTTGTAATCTCACTGAGGTAGCTGTAGTCTGTCAAACTGCTGTCTGCTTTCAAAGAGAGGATGCCTCCCTTTATATAAAGATACAGACATATACACAGGAAAACTTATCACTGTATTTGTATCTATTGACACGGAAAAAGAAAAAAGCCTGTGGATTATCAGACAAAAGCACAGAGAAAAGAGGAAAGAAACCAAAAGTGGGCACATGGCACACATAAAAGGGAAAGATGAAAATGAAAAAAAAAATTCTCAGAGAAAAAAAGATAAATAATAAAAGATAACAAAGGAAAGAGAGAAATCAGCATTTCCGACAAGGTTCCCAGAGATTATAAGTCCAGTGGCAATGTCAGGAGTCACGAAATTTACCTTCCTAAGCCAAATCATTGTGCTGTGTGCTGCACTCGACATTCAGCCTCACACACACAAGCCCAGTCTCCAGAGCTGAGTGTGACGTAAATGGGACAGTGTCACGCTGTCACTTCAAACTTTCAACAGACCCTTGTTTCACCTACTACCTGAAAAACATTGCACCGATTTCCGGGCATATAGTGGCTAACCGAAGATTTAAGTCCTTTTTATTTGTCTGTTTTTCTGTTCAAACAAAATAACAGGGGCAGGTTATCTTCACAAAGAAAATGGATTTAGGCTGCTCATAGTTTAGCTTGAATTTTTTTCCCTTCTGGTAAGGACCCCTTGGCTGTCTCGGGTGGTCAGAAGTACGTGTTAAAGGGGATCACATTGTCAGACAGGAAAACTTCAGAGAGCATGCAGTCAACACATGCGGGTCAACGTCCCAATTACCTTTATCCGAATCCTTCTCTTTGTGGCTTCCCATCACCACAGTATAAATCATGCTTTAGATAGGTGGAATTTTGGATGACACAGTTAAACCATACCCTAACCACATCAGGGTCATGTTCATAGCACTTTCTTGGCTGAAGTTTCTTGGCTTCTTGATAGAGGTGTGACTCCATCCTAAATAGCAATGAGGCAAATTGGGCACTCCTTGGCAGTGTGCTTTCAGGGACATTTTTGCTGTCATCCTGATACCTATAGTGGTCCCATACCTATTCTGGATTGTCTATACTCCCTCAACAAGGTCAATACACAGCCCCAAGACACACTTGCTCCAATAATGCCACACCAACTACAACAGGGCTGCATGACTTAGTACTTTCAAAGGACACTCCCTGTGAGCATATGGGGGTCATTTTCATTCAAACTACCACACCTCTGTACAGATACATATTTTACGAATATTTCAATTCCTTGTTGATTGGCTCCTCAGATGTGGAACCCATAGGTACTAAAGACCAACAGTCATGCAGTACAGTCTTTCTACAATACACAATCACCAGAGAGAGTTGAAGAAGCATGCTAGAAAGCATGCTAATAGGTAGATATAGGATATGTTGAAAAAAGTTTTATTTGCCACAGCAAGGGATCATGGTGGAGTTTCCCAGTCTCACCAATCCCAGCTTCCTGCTGAGGAACAATGCAGCCTTAACTGGTGTTGCTGCTTTTTCATGCTTGCATCTGTGGTTATTATTAAGTGTTTATGGTTCAAAAGTAAAATTCACAAAGCCCTTCTTGATTTGGAGCATGACTATCAAAATTGGAACATGCAGAATCAATGTGATATGACTGATGCAAAGGACAGAATTCCACAATGTGTGCTGCGTGCTATCTTGAAGCAGAAGCTGTTACTCATCGCTCTTCACTCAGAAGTCAGTATTATCTACTGATGCAATAGCTCTGTCATAGCAGAAACTCCCCTATGGATCTCCAGACCCTACAATAGATTCATGGCTGGATATCCTCTACAGGACTCCAGTCAGACCTTGCTCAATGTGTCTTTTTTGTACTTAGGCAGTATTGGCTCAGCAAAATTTCCACTCTATTGATCATTAAACAAGCTAAAATTTGCTCATCCAGATACTATCCCTAGTTTCTCCCTCAGGTTTTTCACACAAAGGACTCCTCCCATCATACACAGCAGCTGTCTACATTGCTCTAGCAAATGCATCAACATATTTGTCACTCTCTTATCAAATCATACTGAGATTAACGCTAAAGTGCTTATCAGTACATAAAGTAATGTGTCCATCTCAGCTTTTAAAAACCAGAGTACATGCTTAGTGTTTTGTACTAGACCCTTGGAACACAAAATTGAGGAAATGAGTAGTGAGTGCCTATTCACTACTTTGTAAGTAGTGAATACTTTGAAAACATACAAATGTAGCTCCTAATTTACAGAAAAGTTGTGTTATTTATTTAGAACACAACACCCATTTGAAGATATGCTACATTACTTGTTGATGATTCAAATAATTCAAATTTATGTGATTTGTGATCACATAAAAATGGTGTCAGAAAAAGAAAAGAATTTGCAAATAAAAACCATTTTTAAGAATGTATTGCCATGTGATAGAAGATTTACCGTTAGGGCATGACAAGTTAGATAATTTTAATGGGCTTTTAATTAGTCCTTGATCTTGAGTTCTGAAAAAAATAACATAGTTGTGTCATTTTTAAAAACCTAGGAAAATTATACGGGGGCTTATTAGAATGACATATTCAACCTGGAACATATTGAATAAGAAGCTCATTGCGTCATCTAGGCAGTGCTTGGTATGCAGCTGAAAACACAGTCTTGAAGCTAGGAGCACAGATTCGGAGACAAACCTGTGAATGTTCCTCAGGAGGTAGTGATGGTACCCGGGGGAACCCCTGAGGTCATACAGAGCATATTGCCCTTACTCCCAGGGAGTCAAGAAAAATCATCCTTGTAAGGGATACTTCCTTGGGATTTTTCAAGCTTTTTCCTTTTTTCTTTTCTTTTTTCATTTTTTTATTAGTTACAGTTTGTTCACTTTGTATCTCAGCTGTAACTCCCTACCCCAGGCCCTCACAATCCCACCCTCCCTCCCTCTTCTTCTCCTATGCCCCTCCCTCATTGCAATGATAGGGGAGGTCCTCCTCCCCTTCCATCTGACCATAGTCTAGTAGGCCTCATCAGGACTGGCTTCCTTGTCTTCCTCTGTGGACTGATAAGGCTGCTCCCCACTCTGGGGGAGGTAATCAAAGAGCCAGCCCATGAGTTCATGTCAGAGATAGTCCCTGTTCCTCTTACTAGGTTACCGACTTGGAGACTGAGCTGCCATGGGCTACATCTGTACATCTGGGTTCTAGGTTATCTCCATGTATAGTCCTTGGATGGGGTATCAGTCTCAGAAAAAAATCCTGTGCCTAGATTAGCTGGTTCTGTTGTTCCTCTTTTGGAGCTCCTGTTCCCTCCACGTCCTTCTATCTCCCCCTTCTTTCATAAGATTCCCTGCACTCTGCCCAAAGTTTGGCTATGCATCTCAGCATATGCTTTGATCCCCTGCTGGATGGAATCTTTCAGAGACCTTCTGTGATAGGCTCCTGTCCAGTTCCCTGTTTTCTCCCTCTTCCGATGTCTGTCTCATTTGCCTTTCTAATGAAGATTGAGCCTCTTACTCAGGGTTCTCCTTCTTGATTAGATTCCTTAGGTATAGAGATTTTAGTATGTTTATCTTATATTATATGTTTAATATCCACTTATAAGTTAGTATATACCATGTGTATCTCTCTGCTTCTGGGATATCTCACTCAGGGTGATCTTTTCTAGATCCCACCATTTGCCTGTAAATTTCATAATTTCTTTGTTTTTATTTGCTGAGTAGTATTCCATTGTGTAAATGTACCACAATTTCTGTGTCCATTCCTCAGCTAAGGGACATCTGGGTTGTTTCCAGGTGCTGGCTATTACGAATAAAGCTGCTACAAACATGGTTGAGCAAATGTCTTTGTTGTGTACTTGAGCATATTTTGGATATATGCCTAGAAGTAATGTAGCTGGGTCTGGAGATAGCACTATTACTATTTGTCCAAGAAAGCACCAGATTGGTTTCCAAAGTGGTTGTACAAGTTCACATTCCCACCAGCAGTGGAGGAGGGTTCCTCTTTCTCCACTCTTCTCCAGCATATGTTGTCACTTGAGTTTTTTATCTT
Source organism: Meriones unguiculatus (assembly GCF_030254825.1). Lineage (NCBI taxonomy): Eukaryota > Metazoa > Chordata > Mammalia > Rodentia > Muridae > Meriones > Meriones unguiculatus. Next base: position 69,156,934 of record NC_083358.1, on the reverse strand, counting down.
AGCCATTCTGATGGGTGTAAGGTGAAATCTCAGGGTCGTTTTGATTTTCCCTGATGACTAAGGATGTTGAGCATTTCTTTAGGTGTTTGCCATTCAATGTTCCTCTTTTGAGAATTCTCTGTTTAGCTCTGTACCCCATTTTTTAAATTAGGTTACTTGATTTGTTGCTGTTTAACTTCTTCAGTTCTTTATATATTCTGGATATTAGACCTCTGTCAAATATAGGGTTGATGAAGATCCTTTACCAATCTGTAGGCTGTTTGCTACAGCAATAAAACAAAGAAGATCAAGGGAATCCAGCTCAGAAAGGAAGAAGCCAAAGTATCACTATTTGCAGATGACATGATTGTATACATGAGTGACCCAAAAAATTCTACCAGGGAACTCCTACAGCTGATAAACACCTTCAGCCAAGTGGCTGGATACAAAATCAACTAAAAAAAAAAATGAGTAGCCCTCCTGTATACAAAAGACAAAAGGGCTGAGAAAGAAATTGGGGAAACAACACCCTTCACAATAGCCACAAATGTATCTTGATGTAACTCTAACCAAGCAGGTCAAAGACTTGTATGAAAAAAAAAAACAAAACAAAAAAACCTTTCAGTCTCTGAAGAAAGAACTAGAAGAAGATATCAGAAGATAGAAAGATCTCCCATTCTCATGGTTTGGCAGGTTTAACATAGTAAAAATGGTCATCTTATCAAAAGCAATCTACAGATTCAATGCAATTCTTATCAAATTGCAAACACAATTCTTTACAGACATTGAAAGAAAAATCTCAACTTCATAAGGAATAACAAGAAACCCAGAATTTCTAAAACAATCCTCTACAATGAAAGATCTTCTGGAGGTATCTCCATCCCTGATATCAAGCTGTACTATAGAGCAACAGTAATAAAAACTGCATGATACTGGCATAGAAACAGAATGGTGGATCAATGGAATTGAATAGAAGATCCTGAAATAAACCCACACACTTATGGACACCTGGTTTTTGACAAAGATGCCAAAATCATACAATGGAAAAAAGATAGCATCTTCAACAAATGGTGCTGGTCTAACTGATATCTACATGTAGAAAGATGCAAATAGACCCATACTTATCACCCTGCACAAAACTAAAGTCCAAGTGGGTCAAAGACCTCAATATAAAAACGGACACACTAAACCTTTTAGAAGAAAAAGTGTGGAAGAGCCTAGAACTCATTGGCACAGGAAACAACTTCCTGAACAGAACACCAACAGCACAGGCTATAAGAGCAACAATCAATAAATGGGACCTCGTGAAACTGAAGAGCTTCTGTAAAGCAAAGGATACTGTCATCAGGCTTTTTCTTATGCGTTAGTGAAAATGGTTGTGGTTTCAATAGTGAGGCTGAGAAAATGGAGAGATGGCTCAGTACTTGCTGCTCTTTAAGAGGAGCTGGGTTCCATGTCCAGCACCCACATGGCTCCTCACTCACAGTCGTACAGAACTCTATTCTCAGAAGATCCAACACTATTTTCTTGTGGCAATGCATTGTGATAAAAATATCTCTTGCATCCTAAGAGACTGGAACTTTTGCTGGACTTCACAGCCAGAGTTAATAATAGGCCTTAAGGTTGCTAAGAACTGAAGACTCTTAAGCTTCTCAGTTTCATGAGGTTCCATCTATTGACTGCTGCTCTTAGAGCCTGAGCTGTTGGCGTTCTGCTCAGGAAGTCGTCTCCTGGGCCAGTGGTTCAAGGTTGGTTCCCACCTTCCCTTCTAATAGATTTAGTGCTTCAGGTTTTATGTTGAGGTCTTTGATCCACTGGGATTTGAGTTTTGCACAGGGTGGGTGGAAGGACTGAGAGGAGAGGATGGAGGGTGTTTCGATTGGGATATAAAGTAAATATATAAATTAAAAATATTTATAAAGTAAATATATAAATTAAAAATAAATTTTAAAAAGAGAATAAATAAACATTGGTTTTATAGCTTGGTAAAAGGAAGGAACTTTTTGCTTTGTTTTCCAAACTTTGATATGTAATAAAAAGAAAATTATTTCTGTTTTAAAAAAAATTGAGAGAGAACAATGTAATAATCAACCTTATCTGCCTTGGATTTCCTATATAATCACCCTCAGAGAAATTGCTTTTCTTTCTTTCCTACTGTGACACCGATATATTATTGGTAATTAGTAGTTAACCACAAATCCATTTAATCCACTGTTCTTCTGGCCTCCACAGGCTCCAGGCATACATGAGGACATACATATATACAAGGAAAAACTCATATGCATAAACTCATATACATGAATAATACAGATTATTTTTAAAATACATAAAGTGTGAAATTATAGACATACACATTAGACAGTGATCATTTTTCTAGACATTTTATAAGTATCCTGATGTAGATAAATATTAGCCAAATCTACAAATATGCATTACAATAACATATAACTTAAGTAGGTGTTTAGCTAGCCTGGACCTGGCAATCAATGACTGATATAGACATATTTGCCTTAAAGTCAGATTTAGTTCTTCCTTTGTGGGTGTGTACATATACATGTATACATTTTTGTAAATCCAGCACTTGGAAACAAAGGCAGGAATGTTGTCAGAAATTCAGGATTAACATGTGTAATGTAATGAACTCTAGGCCAGCCTGAACAACTATATGAGATGGTCTCTATACAACAAGAGTGGGCATGGGAGGAGATGAGGGAGAGAGGGTGGAGATGGAAGGGAATGAGGGCGGGGGCTACAGCTGGGATACAAAGCAAATAAAATGTAAAAAAAAATAAAAATTTAATAACAAAAACAACAACAATAAAAATTTAAGCTAATGCTCACTTTAATAAAACATCTATTATTTTTAAAATGCAGAAAAATTATCAAAAGAACAGAGCTGCATATTTCTCAGGTTTTATTATTTCCATTTTGGTTCTTTGTCAAACCCTTTAAGCAAGCAGATTCAGTGAGAAAGTTTTCAGTGCTTCTAAAATTTCAAACACAAAGCAGTTATGCCATTCAGTGAAAAATCTCTGGAAGGCCTGCTTTTTTTTTTTTTTTTTTTTAAGGAAAATGAAGGAGTAGAACTGAAGGAGACTGGACTTGAGGGGAGGGGATAAGAGAAGTGGAGAAAGAGGAAACTGCTGTTGGGATGGAATGCATGAGAGAAGAATAAAAGATTTTTAAAAATGAAATGAGGACAATTCACTGTAACATAAGCTTTTGAAATGAAATAAGGAAAATATTCCATTGTTTGGAGTACTAAGATTACAATGAATTGAATTTTTTGTATTTGTTGTAATCACTCATGTGGTATCAGCTGTGTGTTCCTGACTAACAGATGCATTACCTCCAAATGGTCATGTTAGCTTATCTGGGCTTTGTTATTTATGGCGCTTTCCCCTTTGTGACCTTTAAAACATAGCACTTTGAAAAACTACATGCTCTTTCAATTGGTATCCATAATCATTCTCGGGATAAATGGACCTGAGAAAGTTAAGCTGCTCTTCCAAATCCCAGTTTACAACCTGTTAAAATTGTGTTGCTCCAGGCATTTTAAATCACAACTGCTTCAGTGCTTAGGAAAACAGCTGAAAGTGAAGTTCTGTCTTTATGTGCAGAAAGAAAAAAAAAGCATTGCTGTCATCATTTTAGAGGTATAAGCCATAACTGATATTGCAATTATTGAATGTTTTTTTTTTTTAAATAAAGAAGGCAAGTATGTTTAATTTATTTAGAACTTCTAAGAAAAATTTTCTGAAACACCACAGGAGAGGATTAGGAAAATTTGACAGGTACAATATGAGAAAGGATCACTGTTATGGATTTTTAAAGTAGTTATAAAAGAATGCTCCTAAAGTTGAAAAGAGGAGTCAATATTTGGTGGAGAAAGTTATAAGCAATTTAAAGAATGTCTTGAGGGTGGCCATTAATGATTTGGAAGAAAAGGTGAGTACTAGGCTATTAAATCTGGCTCCTTAACATTCTAATCTACTAAAGAGTAAAAATGTTAAAAACACATTTTAAATATACTTTTGAAAAGAGAAACTAAAGAGAAAAGAAAATATGATAAGGTTTTTAAAATTGAGATCTTTTTACTGTATATTCAGAAATCATACAAAGCCATGCATTATATGATTCAATTCAATTATTGAAATGCCTAAGAAGTAACTAAAAGATTCATGTCAGGTGGCTCTTCGATTTTTTAAAGCTGAAGTCAATATGCATAAAATGTGATAACGGAAAGCACAGTTATGACCACGTGGTGGTGTTCTTCCTTTAATGCTACAATGAAGACTTGCTGTTGAAGGCCTCCTTTAATGCTACAATGAAGACTTGCTGTTGAAGGCCTCCTTTAATGCTAACATGAATACGGACTGTTGAAGGCCTCCTTTTCCTTGGTAACATACTGTAATTTTCTTTTTCAGATTATTTCACTTAATGTGTTAGCCTCTTAGTGAAGTTATTAAACAATATGTCTTACAAATGCCAGGGATGAACATAAGGCCTGAACAAGCTCAATCTCTCTCTCTCTCTCTCTCTCTCTCTCTCTCTCTCTCTCTCTATCTCTCTTTTTTTTTACCAGGATGGAAAATGTAGTCAGAGGTAAGACCCAACAGAAGTAACTTGGCAGTAAAGCTATTTTCGATTTCTATCATCTAGGGTCCCCATAACTGCCCTAACTCTATTTTTTCTATGATGCATTATCTCATGAGTCCTGGTAGTTTGCTAAGCACGAAAACTTTCTTATAAATACATTTTATCTTTAAATAATACAAAGTTGATCGCTGATGATTATAACTAAATGCTTTCAGAAGAGGAGAAGCAAAATTCTCTGGCTTTCCTTTTACTAATTCCACATATATTTCTAACTATGGATATGTCTCAGTGAGTGAATCTGAAAAGGCATAGGGACATATAAAGAAAAAAAGGAGGTGATTAGGTTAAATGAGGCTCTTGCGGAGAGGTCCATCCTAATCCAACCAGTGTTCCAAGAAGAAGAAGAAGAAATGCGGACATGTGAGAAGGTTGCTGGGAAGGCCCCTTCAAGGAGGCAAGAACACATGAATATACAAGCTGGAAAGTGCTGTGACCCGGACTAATCTTGCCAGACACTTGATGGCAACTCCCGGAAATGCAACATGTTTAAGATGCTCTGGGGTGTGGTCGTTCATTACAGCAGCTATGACAAACTAATATTTAAATGTTAGTGTTGGGGAGAATGATTCTGCTATAACTAATGTGGACATAGGTTTGTAAAGTTGTGCTGGATAAAAGTGGGCAGAATTTGGAGAGAGTGAGATAGAAAAGCCTAGGCATCTTTGATGAAGCATTAGCAAAATGTAGGGATGCTGATGGTCTTCTGATGAACCTCATCAGAAGGAAACAAGAGACCAAGCTCTTAGGCTCTGGAGGAAAGGTTTCATGTGGAAAAGAGCGTGGTTGAGTTGAGTTCTGCTGGTTTGTGGAAGCTACAATTTGTAAGCTTTTCTTGGATTTTAAACTTAATTTCTAAACAAAGTCATGGAATACTGGTTGCTTTTTACATAAACACAAGAGAAAGGGGATATGTCGAAGAGAATTCTGAAGTAAAAACAAAAAAAAATTAGATTTGAAAAAAATCATAGATTAAAATTTGGCTGTGTTTTGTACATATAAAAACAGAGTGTATGCTGTTGGGACATCACAGACACAGTTAAACAATCACTGTATGTGTGTAGTGGCATGAGCCTTTAATCCCAACACTCAGGGAGGCAGAGGCAGGTAGATCAATGTGAGTTCAAGGCCAGCCTGGTCTACAAAGCAAGTTCAGGACAGCCAAAGCTACACAGAGAAACTCTAACTCGGGGAAAAATCACCCGAGGAAGAAATTCGAAGGGTGACACATGAATCTGATTCTCTACAAAGTAGACAAAGTAGACATGAGAAGAGGCAGAACGACAACTTGAACACTACCAGTTATGGAGGGATGAGAGGAGGAGATGGAGGAAGCCTATGTCGCTTCTCAGATGTTAGCATGGGCAGCAGAGCTGTCAGGCTGCACCATTGTTCAGGTGAAAGAAAGATCTCCGTGGCTCACAAGACCACAGCAGTTGTCTCCTTAGTTGCAGAGACAAGTAATACTCAGAGCAATGGGGGAAGTTGTTGCTACCTCAGGGAGGTGAGGGTAGGGTGCGGTAGAAGGTGAGAGACAGATCCTACCTAGGGACAGATGCGCAGGTAGGGCCATCTACCTAGGGACAGATTCTGAAGATAAGGAAATTTATTCTGGAGCCATATGGTCTGAAGATATTTTCCTGTAAGCTTTATGTTTGCTTGGACCCTGAGACTTCCTCTCTCTCTCTCTCTCTTGATTTTTCCTTTTAGAATATAAATGTTTATCCTCTATCTAACACCACATTATTTATGCAAGCAGACAATTTGCCTGGTTAATAGATGGAGAGGACTCTTGCCTCAGGGTAAATCACACTTCCAGATCCATACTTTATTTAGATGACATTTTGATGAGATTGGGGACTTAAAGTTGATGTTGGCGTTAGCGAAATTTTCTGGATTCTTTGGCTAGAGGGAATGTGTCTTTTCCTTGAAAGGCTATGAATTTGGAGATCATAAGGGTGGAATGCACAGGGTTTATTTAAAGTTCCTCGATTCATGTATTGAAGTTATTTCCCTTGTGCCTTTGGATGTGACTATATTTGAAGAAAGGCTTTTACAGAAGTGATCAAATGAAGATGAGGCCATTGGAGAAATCTGAATTCGGTCTGACTGAGAATCTTCATCGAATGGTATATGTAGGCACATGGAGAGACATCTGAGATGTGCTCTCACAGAAGGGCCCTCGGTAAACACAGAAAGTGTGCAACTTCAAGCCAAAAAGAATGGCCTCAAAAGAGAGCGATTCTATGTCTATCCTGATTCATAGTCTTCTAGGAGACTATCCATTCTGTCCGTTAAACCAAGTCTGTGGTATTTTATTTTTAATTATATACTGAGGAGTAATCGGCTGCAAGTATGTGTGTGCACCATGTCTGTGTCTGGAGCGCACGTACACCGGAAGATGCTGTCGGATTCCCTGGAATCGGAGGTTACAGGTGCTTTATGCTGCCATGTGGGTGCGAGGAACCAAACACAGGTACCCTGCAAGAGCAGCACCACCGAACCATCTCTGCATCCCCAGGTTTATGGTACTTTGTTACGACACGCAAAGAAAACACACTTTTGTATTAGAAGGGTCCTGCTCACTGGAGGCTTTCTCATTTGGAAATGGCAAGAAACAAGTTGAGAGAACCATGTTTTCCAGACTGAGGTCCGGGTACCCACCAGCCTCTCCATTCTTCCGTTTCTGTGTCACTTGCATGCTCTACTGCCCACCTCGTGCTGAAACCATTTGGAAAATATGACTCTTTTCCCACTTACGTCTAAAAACTTGCCATGCGCTGTTCAGGCGTCTTTCTTCTGGCTGTTGTTTCTGAGCTACCCATTCAACACAGCCGTCACACAGTACAGTTGGCATGGGTACTTCTCGACCGACTTCAAAAGGTTTTCCCAGACAATGCCTTCCCAAGCTCTTTCATGTTAAAAAGAAAGCTAAAGAACAATTGTGAGTGCATTGTTACTGTTCATAAAAATCTGTGAACATTTGAGTTGATTACTATTCTCAATAAAAAAAATAAAATAACATTTTAAAGGAAACCTGGAAAACTTTTTAAAAGGTGCATAAATGTGCATTATCATGTCTACAATAATCACAATGTAGAATTTAAGGATTAGTAGTAATATTTTGTGAAGCTTTTCTTCAGACTTCTATTTTTTTGCTTATATAATTGTGTTCATGATAACGGTGTATATATACAGTGATTCGACTCTTAAAATAAAATTGCTTATGGATGCAATTCAAACTCTATGAAGAAAATTTGAAAAGAATTATAAAAGTATAAAGAAAAGAAGTCAAAGCTAAGGATGTTATGATGACAGATAGGCAATAATAATGTGGCTTTAATTTGTTCTCTATTACTCTTTTTTGTGTATTTGAGCTCCTCTATGTAAATATGTACCCAGGATAAAAGCAGCCAGTCATGGTTTCTAGACAATAACACAAGTATTTAACTTTGGATTTTTTCAGCTGTCACTAGTAACAAAAATACATTTAAAACTTAGGGATTTCAGTATATCATATTTTAAAAATAAGCTGAAAACCACTAGTGAACTTTTGAGCCATAAAAATGGTCATTTACCCTTTTCTGTCTTTATCCTTGTGGCAAAAAAGGGGAGCCTTATTTCATTCACAGTGTCCTAAAGTAAATTTTTGTGGAGAGTAGCGCAACCACAATCAAATAATGATTTAAATGCAGTCAAATATTTTAGGGATTTTTGTTGTTGCTGTTGTTGCTATCTATAGGCAAAATAAATTTTTACCTGGGTGACAGTGAACCAGAAGCAAAGTTAAAATGAAAGCAAAGAAACAACTCTAAAATAAAAACAAAACTCAATGATATGACTATATTTGATATTCAAAATTTAATAAATTTAGCTAGGCATCATGGTACATGCCTTTAATCCCAGCACTTAGGGAGTCAGAGGCAAGTGGATAGCTATGAGTTCAAGACCAGCCTGGTCTATAAAGTAAGTCCAGGACAGCCAAGCCTACACAGAGAAACCCTGTCTCAAAAAACAAAAACAGGGTTAACTGACCATTGACTGGAACCTTCAAAGAAGTGAGCCAAAACAAAATTGTTCCCTTTAAAAGCTAGTAAGAGCTGGAGAGGACAGGGTCTCCACAAGGAGAGCAACAGAACAAGAAAATTTGAACATAGGGAACTTCCCAGAGACTCATACTCCAACCAAGGACTATTCATGGAGATAACCTAGAACCCCTGCACAGATGTAGCCCAGGGCAGTTCAGAGTCCAATTGGGTTACATAGTAATGTGAAGAGGGACTGCCTCTGACATACTCTGATTGGCCTGCTCTTTGATCACCTCCCTCTGGGGGGGGGAGCAGCCTTACCAGGCCACAGTAGAGGACAATACAGCCACTTTTGATGTGAACTGACATACTAAGATCAGAAAGGAGAGGAGAACCTCCCCTATTAGTGGACTTGGGGAGTGGCATGCAAGCAGAGGGAGGAGGGAGGGTGGGATTGGGATGGGAGGAGGGAGGGGCTTATGGGGGGATGCAGAATGAATAAAGTGTAATTGATGAAAAATTAAAAAAAAAAAAAAAAAGAAAAGCATTTCCCAAATTTATTCCATAAACGTTTCCTTGTTTCAAACAAAAAAAAAAAAAAAAAAAGGATTACTTGAAGTATGTTATTATGTTGATCAATAGCTTCCTAGCCCAGTAGAAGTCAGAATAGAGAAAAATACACACAAAAATGCATGCAGCCAACATACTGTTGCAGACTAATTGTAGACTCATAAAAGCATTGTTTAGAGGTTATTTTCTAAATAGACAGCTTTATACTGCATCAGCATACATCAAGTAATACTAGCTGAAAAGCACTTACACGCGCCTCTGTATGATGCTATAAATTGCTTGAAGTTGTTAAGCAAATAACAGTCCAAATTATTTTCACAGGTTAAGAATGTCCATCAAAGAATGCTTCCTAAAACTTTGTCATACATTGAAAGAGTTTTTTTAACATGAAAAATGTTTAAATAAATACAATTTCAAATTAGACACTTTTGGAAAGAAACATATCTACGTGTGTACATGAGAGTCTGCTATATTATAAGATGTTCTGCACAGGTGTTATAATCAAAAGATTCAGGGTCCTAACCCCAGGCATCTGTGTTGATGGCTTGGCCTCCAACTGGAGAGCTGCTTATGAAGTACTAGAAACCTGAGAAGAGGGAACTTCAGTAAAGTAGATGATCAGTGCCGTCCTCCCGAAGGCTCTATCTCTCTCTGGCTCTCTTAGCCCCGTCATGTTGGCCACCATCCTGTGGGCAGTCTCTGCCACACTCTCCTGCAACCATGATGTTTTCACTTGCTTTGGGCCCAAAGTAGGGGATATAAATAACGTCGGACTCAAACCTCTAAATCATGAGCCCAAATAAACAACACCTCTTCTCGAGTTACTTCACTCAGGTACTTGTCCCAGGGATGCCAAGACTGAGTACCACTAGGAAAGCAACAGAGACAGCAGTTTTCCTTATTATATCCCTGTTCGCTCAAAGAGAAACTGCTGGCGGGAGTATTGAAAGAACACTTCTTATAATACACTTAGAGGCATATCTTTACCACCACACAGGTTACGTCTTTGAGTAGAAAGCATTATCAAAATTTTACTTTTTCTTTATCATTCTATTAAGGAGGATGTCATTATTATTATAAAACCAAGGAATCAAAAAGTATGTTTTTGTGTGTTCTATATATCAAACCCTCTTTCCAGGCTTTAGAGACTAAATATGAAAAGCCCCACCCTGCTAGGTTCTTAAAGACTTGGTGCCAAAATCTTAATGTGCAATGCCCTTCCTCCAGGTTCACATGTTAAAGTCTTGGTTTCCCACTGCAGGGGGAGGGGCCACTCTTGAGAAATGCTAGAAACCTTAGAAAGTGGGTTTCAGTGAAATATTCTATTAATGGTGACCTTTGGGTGTTCTCCAGGCTTAGAACTGAGGTAGATGATAGCCAAGTGCCCCATTAATTACTCTGCTTTTATTGTGTGTTTGTTTATACACCACCACGTCAGCACAGCTGAACTCCACAGCCCTCTGTGAGCGTTAGAGAAGGTGAAGAAGCAGGGCTCCATCTCTGTTTGCCGTGGTGTTGGAGGTGCTCAAGGTGGTCGTCAGCAAGATGGTCGGTCTAATGCTGCCTTGAAATTATTTTCTTTACCTCTTGCTTCCCATCCCCTATTGCCTCATTTTGCCTTCACTGAGAATATTTACTTTCCCTTTGCCAAGGCACTGTCACTCCTGGTATAAATCAGGTGGCAGAGGATTGTGGCTTCACAAATTTGGAACCCCCACAGGGGCCGCTAGCCATGATGTAGTCTTGTAACATGTGAGTCAGCACTGGAGTACAAATGTGTTATTGTGCCTTGGCACCCAAGGTTACATCCTTTCCATGCCAAGTAAAAAATCCTGCTGGATAATTAAGGAGTTTTCATAATGCTTCTTAAGTCCTCTACTTGGCAGGCATTAGATAAGCCATGCCATTTGGGATGATATAAATGGGAAAAATTAGAAAATCATAGGTCAGACAGAAACAGCCATAGCAGATGGCAGTCAGCTAGTGAAGACGATGAGGGAGACGATCAAAACAGCAACTGAGAAGTCCATTCCAATGAACAAGTTCAGAAGCTGCAGTCAGGAGCCCTCTAAGTGATGTTGATGCAAGTTGAGTGCTGGTAGCCAATGAGGAGAGCAGGGAGAGTTGGGTTCTGATGGCTCTGATGGCTAGACTGGCTTCTGTCCAGACAGTTATGAATGTCCCATGTATGCACAGATAAACATGTATAAAAGGGAAGAAAGGGCTAAGTGCTCAACAAGACGTGAGTGGCTTACAAACGGAGGGGTTGCACACTCGTGTATATCTCCATGTATACAAAGTGAGAGAAGCGAAGCAGCTTCACAGGTTTGAGAGCTATTGTTCTGAGTCATTGCGGATGTGTGTGCTATGTGAGTACATAGGTGATTGTGTTCTTATGTGTGTGTCTCAGCGCACGTGTGGAAGTCAGAGAAAAACCTTCAGGAGTGCCTCCTGGGCTTTGGACTTTGTTGGAGATAGTCTTTTCACAGATGCATAAGCCAGTCCAGACTAACTGATCATAAGCTTCAGGGATTCACCAGTCTTGGCTTCCCATTTATCTTAGGTGCACAGAGAACACGGGCACTTCAGCCACTGCAGCTGGCTTTTATGTGGGATCTAGGTATCAGGCACTGAAGGGTAAGCACTTTTACCCACTGAGCCTTCTTCCGAGCCTTTGTGTACCTTTTGATCTTAGCTTTTTAATGATTGATTTAACACATTATATATGAGTCACAACTTTAACTTTTGGTGAACTATTTGGTATAACATGTTTATTACTTATGATACTTGAAATGACTCCATATTTTTGGTACAGTTTTTAAATGATCACATAATATCAAATCCATTCTCAAAATAATCTTTTTTTCAAATGATAAGCCAAAAAGCAACCATTCATCCAGCATTTTGGTACCTAGTAAACGTCATTGGATTTCAAAGGCAAGCAAATATCCAAGCAGTATGAAATTTGACTTAAGGACAAATGCTATTCATCTATTGCATTTGTACAGCTCCTAAGGAAATACAGATAGATTATGGCTAGTAAATAAAGCAGTTGATTTTATTTATGTACCTTGTAAGCAATTTAAGGAGAATCACATTTACAAACTGTTCATTATACTTAGAGTGTCCTGAGGCAGAAACATTTCAACTCACATAAAATTGTATCAGATATTAACAATTCAGATCACGTTGGTGACAAGTTTCTCTGGTTATTGTTGGAATAACCACAAAGAATTATTCTGTTTTATTTCCTGTTTTGAATCATCTCCCTTTTAAAAATATTTGTCAGATGTTTGTTAATTTCAAATACTATTACTACCAACTGAAAATTCCATGTGATAGGGACTATCCTAAAAAGATATACAGAGGGTCAGTGATCCCATAAGCAAGTTACTCTTGCCAGAAGGGAGATAAAAGAGGTATTTACAAAGACTTTCTTTTTTATTTTTATTTCTTATATTAATTACAGTTTATTCACTTTGCTGTAGAGCCCTCCCTCATTCTCTCCCAATCCTACTCTACCACCCTCATCTCCTCCCATGCCCCTCCCCTAGTCCACTGATAAGGGAGGTCCTTCTCCCCTTCCCTCTGACCCTAGCCTATCAGGTCTCATCAGGACTGGCTGCATTGTCTTCCTCTGTGGCCTGGCAAGGCTTCTCCCACATAAGGGGGAGGTGATGAAAGAGCCAGACACTGAGTTCATGTCAGAGACAGTCCCTGTTCCCTTTACTATGGAACCCACTTGGACACTGAGCTGCCTTGGGCTACACCTGTGCAAGGGTTCTAGGTTATCTCCATGCATGGTCCTTGGTTGAAGTATCAGTCTCAGAAGAGAGACTTTCAAAATAGCCTCCCTAAATTACAAACAGAAGGAGAGGAGGGCTTTTGGGTGTAAAGAAGAAAGGCAGTTATTGCACAATGAGAGATGCACAGGGTTTGGGGGAGATTGTGTTTCCAAATCCCAAACAACTGGCACTTCTAAGAAGAATAAAAAATAAGCAGAAGGAAGCAGACACATCAGGAACGAGTAGCAGTGACTGGATCACAAAGAGCATTGGACTTTGTGCTAAGACATCCTGAGGTCTCCAAAGACCACAAAAAAGGGACATTAAAAAAAAAATTCAGGAGAGAAATGGATTTGTAGTACATAGTATTTTCAGTTGTCTCTTCTTTCAGAACAACCTCTGTTCCCAAAGAGTCATACCCGTTCCATCAAATATGACTTTGCCCACCTAGTTCTGACTGAAGTTGGAGCAGCCATCTGTTCACCAGTAGGCATTTGACCTTCTAAGATACTGTGTTCTAGGTGAGCTGAAAGGTGGTAGCAATTATATACATAATTATATAATACATTGAGCATGTTCTCCCATGCCTACTACCTCTGTCCTTCCCATTAGTCTCTGTATTTCCCTAGACATTTTCCTTCTACTTTCATGTCATCTATACATACAAGATTTTGTGTACTTATGTAAAATCTAAGAAACACAAATGTGATAAAGCATCTGATATTTGTCTAGGATGTGTCATAATGTATACAAAACACCCAGAATGATGGAACATTAGGGCCGAGGAGCAAGACTTTGAGATAAATTGTAATGTGCTCAACGGTAGCAGATGGCTGAGTAGAAATGATGATGTTGATGCAGAGAATGACCTAACTGACTAATGGCATGAGAGTGGCTCTTAGTAGTGATGCTTGTGGCTGGGCAGCAATGAGAAGCAAGAGCATTGAAAACATGAAAAAAAAGAGATGTTCACGATTGCATTTATATGAACCGTCAAGGTTTTATATTATTTTGTTTCCCTTTGCTATGAGAGACATAATCAAGAAGAAAAAAGTTCTTAAGAGATACATATAAAAAGTAAGTCGTCCTGGAATGGGAGTTTCAGAAGAAATGCTGACTGAATACCTGGAGAAGAGAAAAGCATGAAGCTGAGTGGAGGGAATGCACGTTGCATTAAAACTCTCTTAGGGTCCATCGCACTTTGCCGTGGATGAAGAGAGCAAATGTCAAGGTTGTGTTCTAATTATATCTACTTTAACAGCAAAGCATAAGTGCCTACAAAAGTGTTTGTGGGCAAGATTTGACTTAAAGCACAGTTTAATTTTAATGCTATTAAACACCAATCTCACATTGTATAAAAAGCTTTGGGGAAAAGAAGAAGTCAGCCTTATTGTTGGCAGATACATAAAATTCATGGATGAATGAGAACTGCGGCTGTGCTCTTACAGGAGACGGAATGCTCTAGAGCAGCCTGTTTGATCCACCTGGTTTGTGAGAGTCATTTGGAAAATAGGAGCCTCGGTTGTGAAAATGCCCCATCAGACTGGCCTATGGGCAAGCCTGTGGGGTATGTTCTCGGTTAATGATTGGCATGGGAGGGTCCTACCCAGTGTGAGCAGTGCCCCGTGGACTGAACAGACATAGGGAGCAAGCCAATAAGCAGCACTCCTCCATGGCCTCTGCACCAGTTCTCTCTTTGAGTTCTTGCCCTAACTTCCCCCAGTGATAGACTGTGACCCAAGAGTTATAAGCCAAATAAGCCCTTTCCTCCACAAGTTGTGTTTGGTCATGGCTTTTTTGTCACAGCAATAGAAACCCTATGGCACTGTGTCCAGTGAGAGAACTAATCTTGATCATTAGCCAGAAATGCTGTCATGAAGGCTCTAATTTATGCTGATGATGTGTTGAGACCCATTTTAACACATTTCTTTTTCCCATTTGGACAATAAATTAAGTCTAAAAAAATCATACAAGTGACTCAAATTAGATTTCTTCTGGAACAGTTTATTTTGTCTAAATAAATATTAGAATTTTTGTTTACTGGCTCATGCAATTACCATGGTAATGTTTTATTGTCTGAAGGAAAATAGTCATTCAGTGAACATACTAATTGTTTAAAATGCTTACTATGTAATCTTATTTAGTTCTGCTAACAAACCAATGGAAATAGGTGTAATTGTGGCTCTTTGATCAACAAGGAAGCAAATGAGTACTCAAAGATGATATAATTTCCAAGGCTTTTACTTAATAAGTGTAAAAACAAAATTGATAGTTCATGACTTTATGTGGAACTGCCACTGAGTCAACAAGAAATGTTTCTTTTTTCATGCCACATGCATTTGGAAAGATATTTATACAGTATACCATATGTACAGGTGTGTGTGCATGTGTGTGTGTGTTTAATGATTTAGGATAGCTATTCATTTTTGTAAGTATTATACCTTGGATTTTACTGGTCTCCTGTTTTAGATACTTTTCTCACCACTGTAACAAAAGTAGCTTAAGAAAGGAAGGTTTTAGTCTGACTTATAGTTGAGAAGACAGTCTATCAGGGCAGGAAGCTATGGTAGATAGACAGAACCTGATATAGATGGTCACATTGTATCTGTAGTTATGAAATGAAGTATGGGATCCTGACTATGGAATGCTGCCACCACATTAGGATAAATTTCACCTAAATTAACTGAATATAAATAATGCCATACAGAAAAAGTCAGAAGTTTTTTTCCCCAAGTAATTCTAGAGAATTACTGTTGAAAATCAAGATTAGCATTGAAACTATTACTTCTGAGATGGCATGGGTTTGTGCATAAATTAAAAAGACACAGCCTAACTAGATAAGATTTCCTACAGATGGAACTAGCCATAATAATAATAATAATAATAATAATAGTAATAATAATAATTAGCTATTTTCCCAAACTTAAATGATAAAATTACTTTGAAATCTTTAGGTTAATGAAAATTTTAGATTTAAAAATAAAACAAATCATAGACATTTTAAGAAATAGGTTGTAGGAGAAATAGATCATCTTTTAAAACAAATTTTAGCAGGTTCCATATATTGTGTAATTCAAATGCTGATTTCTGTACTCTGCCCTTCCCCCCATATCTGGTTACAACCATTTCCTGAGAATCTCCTGTCTCAATGTTGTGCAAACACCACTCTCCAATTGTTCCCTGAGATGTCATTAAAGCAGTTAACAGCAAATTACTGAGCAGGGGAAAGAACGGGGCTGGACTTCCTGTCATTCTGGGAAAGAGGAGGTACAGGAGGAAGTAGAGGATTCAGCTACCAGCAGAGGTCCAGGGAAAATCAGAGAGAGGAGCTGGAGCCTATCCATAAAGTGCAAGTATCTCTGAGAGTTACTCCAGAAGGAGCCCAAACTAACCTAGAGGGTTAAGAATAGAGTAATACTGAGACCGATACTCCAAACAAGGACCATGCGTGGAGATAACTTAGAACCCCTGTACAGAAGTAGCCCAAGGCAGCTCAGTATCCAAGAGAGTTCCCCAATAATCGGACCAGGGACCATCTCTGACATGAACTCATGGGCTCGCTCTTTGATCACCTCCACCTAAGGGGGAAGCAACCTTGCCAGGCCACAGAGGAAGACAAAGAAGCCAGTCCTGATGAGACCTGATAAACTATCATCAGATGGAAGGGGAGGAGGACTTCCCCTATTATTGGACTGGGGGAGGGGCATAGGAGAAGAAGAGGGAGGTGGGGTGGAATTGGGAGGGGATGGGGAGGGGAGAGGGGGCTACAGCTGGGATACAAAGTGAATAAACTGTAACTAAAAAAAATCATAATAAATGATAATAAAAAAGAAGAAGAATAGAGTAATACCTACTCAGGATTGTGTGGTAAAGCGTTATAAACAAATAATATAATAGAGTCTCAGTTATTTTAATGCTAGCTGGGACAAGAGAGAAACTGAGAAGCAAACACCGTTTTATAAAAGTAACTTTAACATCTATGTAATTTAGTTACTGTCAGAAACAGAACAAACGGACTGTTTTTAAGGTCTTAATTTTGTTAGGTACTGAGATGTTTGTCTTCAGTTTAGTTCTTCTTCCAGGCCACCATTGAATAACTTGGCGATAACTAGAATTAAACATTTTGTATTAATTTTTTTTAATTCTAAATACTAATTTCCTCTAGTATAAGAAGAGAAACAAAGGTGATAGTTGGCTTTAATTTAATTACCTTTAGAACCTTAGTTCTTTTGCTTCTTTCCTGATTTTATTTTACTTTTTATGGAAGAGAGGAGAAAATTGCACAATTATAACAAAGGGTTAATCAGCTGTTTTCGAGGCTGTACCTAAGCTATTTGAATATCTGTTATTTCTTCTCTCTTATCTATGATGCTTTTTAATTATCTTCTGCTGATAGGAAATAAATTACTTCATGATTTTTAATTGTGTTCGTGTTCAAAAAGTTAAGTTTTATTTTTCTCAGACTATTACAAGACCTGATTTTTCTCTATTTTTATTTTTTCTGAGGTTATAATATACTTTCATCATTTTCCCCTTCTCTTTCCTCCCTCCACACCCCCCATATATATCTTCTAGGTTTCTGTCGAGATAATGCACTCTTTCCTCATTAATTGTTGTTACATATGTGTATATATATATATATATATATATATATATATATATACATGAATATGGATATACATATATATTCCCAAATACATAAATACAACCTGTTCAGTTTGTATATTTTATTTCCTGTGTTTACAGGGCTGATCCCTGGCACAGAGGACATTGCAGAAGAGGGGTCAGAAAGACAGTAGAACCAGAGAATGAAGGAGTTGGCTGTGAGATTGTTTCTCCTAGGAAGGTCAGAAGCTAAACTCATGATGACATAATTTTAAATTGTTTTGAAGCAAAAAGAAAAAAATGATGTTTTCAAAATAGTGCTTCAGCCTCATTTTTTCTCCCAGTGTCCAATGAGCTTCATATAAAGCCACAATTAAAAATACAAATCCTTAGAGGAATTAGTTTGTAAAACCACCTAGAATTGGGTTTTGTGGATTTGTTGTTGTTGCTTGTTTTTGTTTTTAAGATTCTAGCCACGGTCTCTTGGTTTTAAGTCCAACCTTTGTATTCTGAACGCTTCCTACATGTATCTCACAGACAATGGAGACAACTGAGTCAGGATCACGTCTAGCATCACAGGGTCACCTTTGCCCTTTCTATACCAGATTACCTAATGCTGCTTCATCGAGTTAACACCCCACACATGCTGCTTGAGTCTTGTATTCTTATGTCATTGTAATGAAGTGTTCAATATTATGACTAAGTGACTGTTGTCTCTTTATTGACTTGAACCAACTTTCAAAAACTCTGAATGATTCTCAGGTATGAATCCACTCTCATTTTCGACTGTTACCCGTTTCTTCCTATTTTTTGTCCCTAAAGTCTAATCCCAATTGTAAATATCCTATTAAGCCCATGACCTCTAAAATTGATCAAGAAAGTGGTTTTGTAAATCTTTTTTTCCTAAATAGTTATGTGTGAATCATGTGATCACAGCTATTATTTAAATTGCTTATTACTTCTTTAATAAATATAAAATAATGATAGTCTTCTTATCAATTTAAGATTATCTTTTATTCAAGGAAAAGTAAATTCAAAGAAAGAAAGCTATTTCATCCTGGAACTTAATAGCTCCCCCAACTTAGACAAATATCATGAAATGGAATATGCCTTAGGTAAACATCTTGAAATGGAATATGCTTGCTCAAACATTTATTCTTTCTATACTTCAACAATGTTGGATTTATTCATTTATTTATTTAGGCCCGTGGAGAGTTGGACCACTCTATCTTGAAAAAGCAATGTTTCAAGGAAATAAGTATCTTTCCTGTAGCCTTGCTTAGGTTCTGTTATGATTTATAGACAGAAAAGAAAAAGAAGCAAATAATCTCAATCTTGTCATTTTCCTTAACACACTCAGACCCCGCCAATAAAATACTCAAGAAAGGAAACGCACCACTCACATATATGAAGGTTTAGAAGCACAAAGTCAAGAAACTAACACATGTGATGTCTGGCCAGCATGGTTCCCTCATGGAGACTTTCTGTGTATCCTCACATGGTGGAAAGAGACAAAGTACTCTTGCTCAGATATGCTTAGCTACTGGCTGTCATTCCTGAGGGCTCTACTGATCACCTCCTCCAGGAACCATGATTCTACACCTCTGCACTGAGACTAGCATTTACCTATGACTCAGGAAATACAAACACTCACAGCATTTTTTCAAATGTACTAATAGATCCTTACAGAGATACCCAACCTTCTGACATTGTAACACGATAGTCTATGTGTAACATGATGGTGTACAATTGTGTTAGGCTGCATTTTACATCTGTTCTAGAACTCATGTGGTCCTCAGACCATAGGCAGAACACACCTTTGTGCATCTAAATTCCATGAAACTATGTTATAATTATTATTCAATTTTTATATTTTTTACTTAATATTTTGTTAATATTTGGTAAATTCATACACATGTACTATGTACTTTGATCCTATTCAGCCACCCTCTCCTAGGATCTAACTCACCTCCCTAACTCTTCCAACTTCACGTCCTCTTTTTTAAGAGTTATATTACTGAATTTAATTTACGAAGCCCATATACCTATGGGTGCTAGCATCCACTGGAGCATTGTAGATCTACCAGTGACCACACCCCGAAAAAAACCCAACTCTACTACCCCTCCCCCAAAGCCATCAACTGTCAGTAGCTCCTCTGTTAGGTGTTAGGAGCTCAAGGGTCCTTCCCTCCTCTATGCTGGAATGTTGGCCTGCTTGACATCATGCATAGGCACAGCTGTTATGAGTTCATGGTTTATTGATCCCATAGATCCAAAAGACACTGGTCAGCCCCATCCTTCTCCAAATTCCTTCCTGTGCTCCACAATGTTTCCTGATCCTTCACAAGAAGGGTATGTGATACAGATGTTTCATTACAAATGAACATTCCACAGGCAGTTAATCTAAGTTCTTTGAAAAGCTGTAAGTTTCTGGGTCAACTGCTGTCCAGTGAGCAGAAGCTTCTCCTATGACAACAGTATTCTTCTTAAGTGGTGTATCATATCTACCAACATGTCTTTTTTTTATTATTATTTTGGCAAATTGCTAACAAAACACCAACATACTGCTACCACACCAACAACAATGGCAAAAACCCATGGAAGAAGTTTAAATGCACATGGCTAAGTGAAAGAAAGCAACCCAAAACAACTGCACAGCTACACAGTGTATATTTTCATTATGAAAAAGAAAAGTTTATGGTTAGAAATGAAAAATGAGACACTTGGTGAGGAAAAGACCAATAGGTAGCTGCATTGTAAAGGATACCTAGGACAGCTATTACGGCAGACAGACATCAACATGCAGTAAGCCAAACTCATTGTGTACTAAGAGAAACTCTTAGTGGGAACTAGAAAGTTGTGTGATAGCATGTGCCCATGCAGGATCACCTACCATCACAAGGCTGTGTAGTATCATTGGAGGATTACAAGGAACGTTGGTCCTTTATGACTTGCTTTTCTGTGGTTGTGGCATTGCTTTCAAAGAAGTTGTTATTTTTTGTTTTGCCACAATTAAAAACACATTCAGCTGCTGAGTGCGGTTGTGAAATTCATTAATAAACATTCTAGTTGTAAACTGAAAGGAATACCCTATGCATCAATGAAGACTGAAGGTCAAGGTTTGGTTGGGAAATGAAGCTTAAGACTGTTATATCCATAAAGATGTCTACAGCAGAGTAATTGAAAAGGTGAAATGGAAAAATCCATTGAGAAACCTAATAATGAAAACTAAACAATTCTTCTTCATAAAACTGGGTCAGCCTTGGTGTAAGGGAAGGTTCCTGTTAGTTCCATGTGGAGTCCACGACCCTGACTCACTTCTACTTCTTGAGTCTGACCTGTTTGTTATGACTGTGTAGCCACTGAGAAAATTCTACAGAATTTTATGGCTGCAACAGGAAAGTCTGGGTATAAAGCAGAAAGCCACTAGTACACATGGGAAAAGGAGTCATCAAGCTATCCCCAGATTGATAGTGCTGAAAAAACAGCGTGTACTGGTGCTGGGAATTCTTCTGGCCCACATGGAGAGCAAGTGCATTGATTACAGTGATGCACAAATGCAATCTGCTCTGCTTTGATCTCATGGTGCCTAAGGATCTACTTAGTCTGCTTATTGGGAAGCCAGTCATGAAAACATAATGAGAGCAAAATATGTGATATATTAAAATGAAACCTGACATTTAACCAGTATGTTCTGGTATGGCATACTGATTAGGTTTTGATCTACTAACATTTCAGAAGTCATAAACAAGAACAAGGCAAGGTTCCCAAGATGGAGTGACTAAAAGAGAATACTCAGACTCTATCTCATTAAAATTTCTGATCAATCCCTTGCTTATCTTAAAATATAAGTTAGAGGTAAAATTCTGAGGAACTTAAGAAAAATAAGAGGCAACTTGTTCAGACTTAATGGAAATAACTGGGCTCACACACAATTCTTTAAGCAGGCAACAGCAGGGCAATCTCTGTGCTACAAGAAAAATACATTGACGGTGGTGTCTAGAGATGAGATTGAATTCACAGTGGCAGTGACTCCAGCCTTTGTGTGGCACAGTGAGGCTTGAATTCCACTAACAGCAACAAAAAATGGAAAAGGAGGTCTGAATGAGACACTACGTTCTTGAATGTTAACTCGGTGGAGATAAGGCAGAAGCATATGTCAAGGGCTGTTTGACCAGCCAACCTACATATTAAAGACTGAAGTAGAGCCACTTTTTAATTTTGATAATATTGAATGTGAGATGTTGGATTGTACAGAGGGCGTCTCTCTGACATGACACATGTGTGCACACACACATTTCTGTATATACATAGGCATACTTGTGCATGTTGAACTGGTACAGACACCAACACCCTTTTCACTCTTCAAGGAAGGATGTTTGCTGTCTTCATTAAGGTTTCATTGCTCTGAAGAAGCACTACTGAAACTTTTACAAAGGAAAATATTTAACTGGGGCTGTCTTACAGATCAGAGATTTATCCCATCATTGTCATGGCAGGAAAAAGGATGGTATGCAGACAAACACGGGTGCTGGAGAAGAAAATAAGAGCTATACATCCTGCTCCACAGGCAGCAGGAAGAGATCTGGCTTGAGACCTCAAAGCCCACCCCACAGTCATGTACCTCTTCCAACAAAGCCACACCTACTCCAACAAGGCCACACCTCCTAATAGTGCCACTCCCTATTGGCCTTTTGGGGACATTTTGTTTCAAACCACCAACTTGCACAACACAGTAGTCAGAGGTCAACATCCTGTAGTCAGAGGTCAACATCCTGCCGTCTTACCCAGCAGTCCTACCTTATTTTCACAGGAACCCTCTGTCTGCAAGTCACGTTACAAGGTAGCTTTCTTGTGGCTGAGCCAGGCAATAGTGTAAGTTTCTGCTGTTTGTGACCTTTTATGCAACACTCCATTGAACAATGGCCTCTGAGCTCTCCATCAGTTTACTTCCTTTATTGAAATAGTCATTCTATAGGCAGTTGGTTGTCCTGCATAAACGCATGCAACCCCAGCTGTCTGGACATCCATTCCTGGAAACCTAATCTGTGTTAGCAACAATGTCACTTCCAATTGCTTTAGAAAACAATGAAATACCCAAGCAGTGTCTTTAATATGCATTATCTCATGAAGAAGGGAACTTGTAGAGATGACTGTTAAGTAACTCAGTTATCATATGGCCTCACATTTCTTCTAGCATTTACATCCTTCCTTTTGATACAGTATTTTTTTTTTCTCATCAGGTTTGTTTCCTGAAAAAATACAATCGTTACAAATCTTGGTGGCAATCCTTTCAAAATCAAGTTCTAGGGCAGACAGAATAGATTCTTTGTTTACATGTTTGGTTTCTACTCAGGTGGATATTACTTTAGGGTTTAGTAGCCCAAATTGGGCTAGCCTCTCGTAATTTATAAGGACAAGTAAGCGGCAGTTCCTAGCATGTTCAGTTCCTATAGGAAAGAAATCCAACATCAATAGTAAATTTGAGAAAAGATGTTTGTTAGGTTTTTTTAAAAAAGCAATATCTATCAAAACAAAGTTTGAATTTTATTTCACAGATGTAGTAGAACAGAAATGTGTCCTTTGTTGGATTTTAAAGTTAACTTGTGTAAGACTATAAAGCTGAGAGTTCTGAAAATGGGGCTTTCAATCACCCATATCAATATGGCTTCACTTGCTGCGATGTAATAATATTATTTGTTGTTACCTAAAGTTAGTTTTGGTGTCAACCAGCCTGAATTAGAAAGTATTTAGATCTCTGGAAAAGCATTATTCTGGAGTATATCCGTGGAGTGATGTCAGAGCGCACTGGCATGCGCAGTTGAGTGACAGGTGGGAAAGATGTACCTTTAGTGTGTATAGGCAATATCACATTGTCCACGATGCCAGAGAGGAACAATACAGAAGGCAAAACCTTCCCCAGTGTTGTGTTCTGGGTGGAAGCAAGAAAACTAACTTCAGAGACAGAAACTTAAAATACAAGCTTTATTTTCTGAGAAAGCAGGGAGTCGGCCAATCCGTGATCTAAACCGGATTCTCATAGGGAGATTTTATAGCATTTTTAAAGGATGGGAACAGGAATGGGGTGGGCTGTTGCACTGACCAATCATATTTTGAGACAAGGGGTTGAGCAAGAAAGTAAATGTGGGTTACTGGGCCTTTCCAGGTCACCTGGTTTCAGGACCCTAGACTCAGCTTTTTGCAGTCATGTCATCTCTTGGACTTTGGCCTAGAATTTGGAATGATAGGGGACCAAAAGAGTAGGCAAGCTTTAAGTCAAGACAAGCAATACATTTACAACCTGTGTGTCTTAGTTTAGATAATGGATAATGACAACTTCCCTCTTTACAGTCTTTACTGGTTAACAGACAAACATGAAACATCTGAAGAAGCAGGATAGGTGTTGGGTTCTAGGGCATGGGAATATGAACTCAGCTTTGACCCTGCCAGCAAGATGGAACTTGTTCCTGAGATGACTGAACTCAGAAACTTGTCTCTTAACACCCACCACTCTACGACATGTTCATCACGCCCCTTGAGCATCAGAAGATCGGGTTTCCTGGCTCATAGTTTCTAGTTCTTACAATAGCATCACTATGCTCTCTGGCTTCCTGTGGGCTTTGAAATAGAACTGAGCAATGCTACTGCCATCCCTGGGCCCCAGTCCAGAGATAGCCCCTTGCCATCCACCATCATGTAAACTGACGCATTGAATAATCTCTGTTTCTGTGCTGTCTCCTGCTAGCCCTGCCTCTCTGGAGATTCTTGACTAACATAATGGAAAAGCATAGAGGAAGCCTGGTAGTCATCAGTCAACAGTGACTTCACTAAGTACCCTTCCTTCAGTGCACCCAACCCCTTCATGCCCATTACACAGTATCCTTGTCACTCTTCTGTCCAATGAGAATAAAAATTTCTGTGCTTTAGTCACTGCCATCTTAAGGTGCCAGTCTTCCAAAGCTCTCCCTCAAAGCCCTGCAGGGTTAAAGCAATGTCAGGCCCTCACAAAAGCAAAATCTATAACTTTAACCTATGTCCCAGGAAAATTTTTCCCTCCACTAAATTCCAGGTATTCTCTTCCTTTCAGGAAAAAGGGTGGGATCTTCTTGTGAGGTTTCAGCCTTGACTTTATGTCCTATAAAAATCCTAGAGACAAGAAAATGCTCAGCTCTTGATTACAGTTCAGAATTAAGGGAAGGGAAAAATGCAGACAGTAAAATATACAAGACATTAAAACATCCTAATCCCCACTCTTTAGTTTGCCAGAATTAGCAAGTTAAAATACAGAAAGCCTAGTTATATTTGAATGTAGAACAAATAATGGCTGCCTTTCCATCATAAGTATGCTGCAGAAAGATGGGACACATTCACTCATTCATGTACAATTACCAGCAACATTTTAACATCCCTGACACCACTCAAAACACAAACAAGCCAGAAAGCTACAAAAAGAACTACAGACAACAAAGGAAAACTGAGGGTGTGAGGAGTGGCCTTCCTCAGGGAAAAAGCATATCAATTGGTTGTCTGATGCCAAATGGTCAGTGCTGAAAATGTACGTGTGTGTAGCATTATGCAGACTGAACGGGTTGCATTTAGAAATGTATACGTATATGCACATATATGTGTATGTGTGTTTGTGTGTGTGCATGTGCATGTGATGCAATAAAATGTGTAAAGAAAAAAAGGAGGCCATAAATTTAAGGAAGATCAGAGAAGAGTGTATGTGCAAGTTTGGAAGGAGGAAAGAGAAGGGGAAATTTTTTTAATTACTTTATAATAAAATAAATTAACTTAAAATAGATTTTACAAATTTCATTGTCAACATTGCCTCACAATGTGAAAGACAGAATGCTACTGAAAATATAGATTTCACAGACTCATTGATTTCTGTTAAAGCTATATAAAAGGTGTGAACTTCAAGAGACATATAGGGAAAGAAAAAGAAGGTTATATTCTCCTTAGAATCTGCAATGGGCTGATCATGGAGATGATCACAGTAAATAAGAAAGGAACAGAAAACAAGAATCAAACATGGAGTTATCTACTTGGCACAGAAGACAGTAAGTAACTGAGCAGTTGGTGAGATACTTTCCACTGTTGCTGAGGCTGATGAGCACACTCCTTTCTTCCTGTGTTCACTGCTCTTTAGGGTATGCCATGCAGACTCATGGGGTAATCACTGCAGCTCAGTCTATCAGTTCTTACGACCGGAGGGATTTTTGCTTGTCCTCCATTTCATCATCGTTCAACTGCCTATGTCTGAGATGAGATTTAAAAGATTATCTTAGATGGATAACTATGAAAATGAATTTTTCTTTATCTAAACATTCTCAGATAATCCATGGTAAAAGAAAAAAAAAGTTTCAATAAAACCTCAACAACTGAATGGCGTCAAAGCTATAAAACACAGTTGGTGCCTGGTGTTTGTGTGGGCAACTTAACTTTGTTTAATTGGTGTTCATCTGAGGTGGGTTTTGGGGGGGAGGGGAGAGGGTCAGTTTGGCACTGCTATGCAGGCATCAAGATTAAGTTCCTTAACATACCAGATTTCAGAAGCATGATCTGAGTTGCATTGATTTGGAATGCTCTCCATGTTATTGGTTTTTCCATAGAATAATGAATAATTCAGAGGATGTGCCTGAGACTAAAGGAGGACACTTCTGTGTGATGAGAAAATGCTGTTGGAGACAGAGCCCAGGTGGCCAGGAGACAGTCACGCAGGGGACAGTCGTGCCTTGAAGTGGCAGCTTCCAATCACCTAGAAAGGTTGTCCATTCCACTTAGCTTTTAGAAAGGCCAGCCACAGTGCCTTCCACAGTATACCATTCAGATGTGGGAGTTACACCTCTTCCTTTTACAATTGCCTTAACTTGAAACATTTCCTGGAAGGAAGAACACCTTACGTGTAAAGAGCCAGCAGAAACGACTTTGAAAAGAAACAGGAAGAAGTTTCCTTGGACCAGAAGCCTGTGCAGTAACTCCACGGATGACTGTTATCCCATCTGTTGATGTGATTATGAAAATTCTGGCTGAGAATGTGAGTCGTGTGCACTCTTGGTGTCCCTCCGCTCCCCAAAGCAGGGAGGGCTGCCAGCTATGCAAAGTGCTGGAAACAGATGAAAGCCAGGCCCTGACCTTGAAGTGCGTTTGGGAGTTCATAGCCCTTTCTGATGCAGGTACTGTGAGTGTGTTTATGCATATTTATCCAGTGTGGCTCTTCAGATGTTCTTAACTGAGTTCTATTTTTCTCAGGCTGGCCTCCAAACTCCATTGTGAGGGGCTTGAGATGCTCATGAAGCTTAGAGAGAATAGGACACAAAGCGACAGTGAGTGTAATTTAAAAACTTGGATGTCACAAGCACTCAGCAGCTTCAGCAACTGCTGTTACATCTCACAAGTCATTTTGTCAAGAGGAAACAGTGCAGGGATTGCATCCATCGCTGTAAAGGCAATGGGGTTGGAAGACATCAACAACTGACTCATTTTAACAGAAATGAAACTATTACTCTAGACCACCAAATTTCTCAAAGAGAGCAGAAGCTACAACATCATGGAGATGCTTCTAACTCAGGAAGTTCTGGCACCTCAAGGATGCAGTCTGGATTCCTAAGATGCTCCTAACTGAGTGCTTTGGCTCTTTTAAAGTGTGTTCTCCCGTCTGTGTGCTGTAGTGAGATGTGTTCTCTGAAAATAACAGGGGAGCAGCTACAGGCCTCTTTGGGACTCTGTAAATGAGATGCTGTGTCATTTTTGTGATTCGACCTCTCCAGTGAGCCATAAACAAATGACTCCATGTTCTTACAGAGGAAAATGGATCCTTTGTGCATCAGCGGCCTTACCGTTTCTCTAAATGCGAAATGACTCATGCCAGTGGGTGAGACAGCCTTGAGGCCGTTCCTTAAGGTATTATCTACAAAACTTATTGATTACCTATACAGCTCGCTTCTTATTCCCAATTTAAGTTCCTCCCATCTCCCCTGTGAAACAAGCTTGAAGTCGGAGGGCTGTCCAAAGAAATGCATGGTCGACAGCAGTGTGTATTGTGACGGGGTCCCAGGACTGGGGTCTCAGCCAACCTACAGACCAGGCAGGTTTCAGTGTATTACCTTCCTCAGCTCAAAGGGCAAAGAACAATCCACTTGCGGATCTGTTTCAACCAACCTCCATTTCTTTGGTTGCCCCATGCAAAATCTTACCACAACCCAAGTTTGACGTTAAAATGTCCGCAGTGATTCAAGGCCTACATAAAAATCACATTTACAAAGAGTTGCTACAGAATCCCCAAAGCCAAGAACAGCAAACCAAATATGGAACATGAATGAAATTCATATCAGCTGCTCCAATATTTTTCAGACAGATGTGTTTTTCCATGGGATGTCTTTGGGTTTTTGAAATATTTATGAATATGTTATAAATTTAAGAAAATAATGGTTGCTAATTTCTATTCAATGCCTTCTTAGCTTTTTTTTCTAAGTAATTACTACTAAATATTACAGTATGACATCTTTGTGGCGTGGGTACAGATATAACTGGCTGGCTAACCGTTCTGTGGAGTGATGAAGCCATAGCATGGGGACATCCATCTCTCCAGAGAGCCAGTACCCTCAGGCAGCTCTCTCTCCTCTTCATATCTGAATGTTTATTGACTAATATCTGTACCTCTGGGCTATCTTCTCCTAGGACATCCCGATTGTTTTAAACATCCATAGTAAGTATGCACAATGGGCTGGTTTTCTAAGTGCTAAGTGATATTATTTGAAAATCTTTTAAGAAAATGTTTTTAATGAATATTATTGTTGGCCTACCTGTCTTGAACCAAATATTTTAACCACCCATGAAATAGCTAATATAATGAAACAAAATATATACCTCATTGAAAAGGGATAATAACCACTAAGGTAAAAGGTAGAGAATGTAAGGGATCAGAGCACCTTGAGAGTGAATGACAAAATTTAAATAAACTTAATTTTATTTAAATTTAAATTTAAGTTTAAACAAGGAAGTCATGAAATGCCTTACTTACTCTAGTGAAACTTTGGCCCAAACACTTGTCTCTATGAGGAAGAAGATCTCCTATCTGTAAGAGAGGATCGCTTCAGAAAGTCGAAATGCCCTAAGGCAGAAGCATCTTTTGCAGGCGGAGAGTCATCTACTGAAGCACAATGAACAACCTTCCAGGGGCCACGCACTCAAGCAACGGTCACAATAGTCAATAGCACCTCAGCTAGGAGTGGGGGCCACGTGCACCGCTCCTCCACCCACGCTCGAATCTTCACAGGCTTGATCTGGTCAGCTCTTATTCAGGCCTAAAGCACCAGCATTAGCGAATCTCTAATCAGGGCTCATAACCCACAGAATCAATAATTCCGAGAGTTTCACATGTCGCCAACATGACTCTTATTGGGTCACAGACAGAACACCAGCATGTGTTTCTGTGGTTGTTCAGCAGTCTTACTGTCTGTAAGGGATATTCGGTGGGACATTCACCTATTCATAATTTAGCTTTGCCCCTAGAAGAAGGCATTATGGGCATTTAACTCATTTGTTCATTTACATAGATGATTTTTAACTACACCATTATTTCCATCTTGGACACTTACTTATTTTGGCTCCATGACAGATGAGCTCATATAGACCTTAAAATGCAAAATTGTCAGACTATAATTTGATACTAACTTTGTTTATTCCCCTCTTCAATTACTGAACTTACCACTCTAATCTCTGGGAAACAACCGGAGACAACGTTTTTGGTAGCAAATTAGGAGTTGACATCCTATTTCTCCCTAAATGTGACTGTGTGTATGCAATCTAATTATATTGAAAGTACACATTACGGTGCTAAAGTAAGGTTTCTTTGTTTTCTTTGGAAGTGTGGTGTCTGTTAAGAGTGGAAAATTTCAAACCTCAAACTACTAAGAGATAATGCACACTGGTGGCATTTATATAAGGCCTGTCCTACCAGGAAACCTGAGAACAGGAACTGAGAGAAGCTCATACTTTTGACTTTAATTGGGAGAGAGTGTCAGTGTTTGGAAGCCTCCATCTTTGAGCAGGGCAGTAAACCACGACTATGATTGTGGCTGGGAAAACGTGTTTAAAAGTGGAGTAAGGTAAGACACAGGACCAAGAATGTCGGCTTTATGGACTCTGTGGGTTTTATTTTCAGCACTGTAAATCTGTCATCCTTTATAAACAGAACAAAGTGGTCAATTTTTCACAGGGCTGTGCTAGCACAGTGGTACCAAGGGCTTAGTGTGGGAACAAAGTCATTAAAAATAACTACTTACAAAGAACTCAGTCATAAATAATGTGCCACAAAGGATTCAAAACCCCAAGACTTGGTTACTTTAGTGTCAAAAACTCTACTCTAGGCTGCCGGGCCCTAAGAACAGTGAGTCTCCAAGGGATTTCCTGACGCTGTCAACCCCTTGCCTCCATTTTGTTTCCTTTCCTATCTTTTCTCCTCCCATCCCATTGTCTCTCAAGAAGTAGGACGGTTTGTGTATCAGCTAGAGATGGAAGGAATGAAACAAAATGAAAAGTTGTCTCCTTGTCTTTCCATTTGGGCTTCACTTTGAGATACATTTGTGTTTTTTTTTTTTTTTCTTTCCCTTGTTCCTCCAGACTTCCTTAGGAGAAAACATTAGGGAAAAGTAGGGAACCTGATATTGGTTGGGTAATAGAAATGTAAAGGACCTTCAAGATATAGTTCAGTTCTGTCCTTATTTTTCTTGTTCTCAGTGTTTAATAACTTGCTGTTTCCTCTTTGAATTCTATCTGGCCCTTACTGGGTGTAAAGATATAGAAAATTGGCTGTCACTGTCATGCCTCATGCATTTATCTATAAAATGATTTCTTCTTAGAAATTCAGTAATCCCAGCCTTTCCATGATTCCTAGACTAAGGATAGCTTTGGCTCTCTATAGATATACTGTCTAGGAAAGTGGTCTCTCTCTGTTCTTACCAAACATAATTACCCCCTCTCTTGCTTGGGCCCCAACTTCATCTCATTATGAAAAATTTGACATTTACTAGATCAAGCCTGTACATACCCAACTCCCTGTCTTATTTTGCTACACACACACACACACACACACACACACACACACACACACATATGTTAGTCTTCTTTACCTTCTCATTTAGCTTTTGTTTGTAGTAGGTACTTGAAGATCCTTTTCTAGAAGCTTTTATATAAATGAGACCACTTAGTCTATAAACTGTATAATGTTGGTTCACTTCTGTTTTTTACAAATTTCAAATATATATACATATAGCGTATATATATTCACTATATATACACATATATAGTGAAAACATATACTCATATATATGAAAACACAATTATATATGTATATATAGGGAGAGAGAGACAGAGAGAGGGAGATACATGAAGCTCAGAGGCTGTGGCTGGAAAGGTCATGTCTAATTAGTAGTAGTGGCTGGATTCAACTGTCATGAAGAAAAACTTCACTTTCAATGATGGTCTAATTTTGATGCAGATTAGGATCACCATGGGGTCTGATTAAAACAAAATGTTGGGCCATACCTCTAGAATTTTCCATTCACTAGGTCTAGCCTGGAGCCCAATAATTAGTACTATTTTGCAAGATTCCAAAAATGTTGTACCAAATCTATACTTGGAGGACTAATGCCTTGCATCATGGAGGATCTGCATCTTAGTGAGGTAATGGATGAATTCAATGGTGAATGGGGTCTGAGAGCTTACATATTAAGCCTGTCAGGAAAATGTGTAATATTTACATTCTATCTTCTCTATTTGTGAAACCAAGCTTTCTCTCTGTCTGTCTCTCTCTCTCCTTCTCTCCCTCTCTTCTTGTCCTCTCTGCTTTTACAGAAGGACCAAGTACAGAAGGACATAAGACAAACTAAGCCAGCTTCTTCAACATAATACTGTTCCCTAGTTGGCATCCTTATAGTTGCTTTTTCTTCTCCCCTAGCCTCTGTGTGTGTGTGTGTGTGTGTGTGTATGTTCTTATGTTTTGTTTCCTCAGTTCATTCAAATCCTAGTCCAAGCAAAATCTCAGAGCAGTGTGTCTAACAACTGTTTCTAAAGTACCACCTTGTCATTCTGTCCCAGTATCACACTCTCTTTCTTCAAAGCGTCTCAGTTTTTTATACTGACATCACAGAAAATATCAAACTACCCAGTAACACAGATACTATCAAACAAGGATAAATTTACTCCTCGCTGTAATTCTATAGGGTGGGTACTTTTGTGACACCAATTTTCAATGCATAGAGAGAATTTAGTACTCCTCCCACTTGTTGAATCACATTCTCTGGTGCCAGGACACCTGCTCTTAAACATCGTATATCAGGATGCTCTTTTATTGACTGGGTAATATCTATTGTCTCCATGTTAAAAATAGGCACTTGGAAGAGCAGAGATGGATAGATGGTAAAACATTGCGGGTAATGAAATGTCCAGACACCTGACAGATTACTAAGGCTATGAGTATGAAAAATGATCTATACTTCCAGCTATCAGCAAGCAATTGAAAATGCCTCCCTTTATGAGAGGGTCAAGACAGTTTCATTTTAGGATCTGTACTTACTGGCAAAAATTGATTTCAGTGTGTGCCGGGAGAAATGCTTTGTTATCTCCTATCTCTGGCGGAGAGTGAAAAGAGGAAACACCAGAAAAAGGAAAATATGTGTGATATCCACAGAAGAACCGATGCGTAATTCATGGAGCAGCTGAAGAATTTTAAATTGCAGGTCCCCCTGGCACTCCTCACAGACCCCACTCACTTCCTCTGGATTCCTTTTCAGTCTTGTCATGCAGAACCTGGACCTGGAGCCTCTTCCATGTCCTCATGCCTGAGATTTACAAGATGCAGAGGGCCAGGCTCCTCTGAGGAAGAACTGAAAATCAAATGTCACTCAGAGAACCCAAAGTGGGGATCTGGCACAGTGCTGCCCGGGCTGCTCTCACTTTAGCTGCAGGCGTGCTCTAAGCCCGGTAAGGCTGGGAATTTATTTGACAACCTGGTTTTATTCTTTGACTTAATGCCTATACCCATCCGGAATGAATTGGCTACACTAAAGCTGAAAGAACTGTTCCCGTTTCTGTCCAGTCCACTCTTCCTCATTGCCAGTGCCATATATCTGTTACAGAGAATTAACATTTTATACCCCAAACCCTTATAAATAGAAATGATTTGAAAATGATTTGAAAGTAACATTAATATATTCAATTTTTGTTGGCTCTATTTTATAGAAAACAAACATTCAATTAAAGTTGTGCTTTTTTTTTTTAATTTATAGTTCAAAACCTGTAGATGAAGCATTTCTCTGTGTAGGGAGAATCATAGCCTAAAGCAGTCTCACGTTTCCCTTCAGTCAGTCATGCTGACACTTGATGCTACGAGCAAAGCCTCTGCTTCATGCTTCAACAGAAAAGAAACCTATGCTGCCCCTAGCCATCTAGGATCACACACTTTTCCTGGCTCAGTTTAAAATCTGCAACCTGAGGAAGGCCGTTAGTCGAATCACACGCTGGAGCCTGACTGCAGTCTAGTCACTAATACCGAAAGAAGATTTATTTGCATCTCATGACCAAAGTTCTTTTTTAGCTTCCCTTCTTCACGGACAAAGAATGAGAACATTAATAAATAGCCAAGAATATTCATTACATCTTCACAGATACGTAAGATAAGTAAGGAGGCCCTAGATAACATAGCAGAAGCTCATAGAAGAATAAAATGAAATTAAAAAGAAACAAGATAAATATTAGATCTGTCATTTTTATTTGAGTTCCTTGAAATAAAAAAAAAATTTAACACATACTCTCTTTAAGAGAATTTCAACATGTATTCTCTTTAAGAGAATACCAAGTGTAGATTTGAAGGACGTTACTCTCATTTGTTCTGAAAAATCTGATGGTATAAAAGATAACAGAGACTTAGCTGACCAAGACGTGAGGAGAAGGACTAGAAAGAGCTCGGCTCAGCTCAGTTCCCTGCACCCGTGCCAGGAAGCTCACAGCCACTTGTAACTCTAGCTCCAAGGACTCTGGAACCCGCTTGGGGCCTCCTTAGGTACCTGAACACACCATGCACATACCCAGGCTTAGATACACATGTACATACACTTGATTAAGGCAAAAAATAAACGTTTAGGGGGAAAATATCTAGAAAATCCACAGAGGAAAATTATGATGAGTCTGAAATTTATTTTACCACAGAAAATGTTTGGTGCAAATGTCAATTTTGTGAGTTCAATTCCAAGAATCAACACTGCAATCTTTAGTGAGGTATACAACTGGCCAAAGTTAGAGGAACAAATGTTCTGATTTCTTTTTTTTCCACAAATCAAAATGAAGACAAGAGCATGTTTAAACACCACAGAGATGCATAAAGCAAAGAACTTTCAAAGTTATGACAGGAATACAACCTAACAAGACAGGAAACAACCGCTCCTACCAGTAAACCTAATCAGGCTAAGTTCATGGCTTGGGAAAATTCTCCATTTGGATTACAAAGAAAAACCTCTATCCTCAAACAAAGATGAAAGCCATGACAGGTGAATCCTAGCGAAAGGAAGGCAGAGTGCCACTGTCAACCAATGGAGGTGACAAGGGGCACCTGCCTTCCCAGCTCTCACAGCATTGTTCTTCAGCCGCTTCACCAGACAATTCTAACAAATTCTAGGATTACCAGGAACAAGGTATGAATGATCATCAGAACATTGCAGAAGTACTGGAAGAGCTTACATCAAAGCATATACACACCCTTTGTGAATCTGTTGACATTTACATTAAAGTGGTTTATTTAGTCTCGTTTTATGAAAAGGTTCCTTCACTACAGGAGGATTTAAGGAAGTGACACTCTCTCCCAAACCATGGCTGCTGCCTGTTTTAAGTGTCAGAAGTGGCAAGGAGCTGGGACATGAGCTTGAAGAGGGTCAAGTCCCTCAGGCTCCGACAGGTAAAGACAGTGGCAGAGACTAGAGGGCACAAATTATCATGAGGACCAGCCAAGGCTAGCTGAAGCAGAGCCACAGCCAGCCAGCCATACAGCCTGAGGTGATGCTGTCTCTGTGGAGAGAGATGAATTTACCAGCGTGTTAGTAAGTCTTCACTGTTATAAACTATCCCCACCCCCCTTACAATGTTCTATGAGGGAAAGGAAAGTCACACTTTGCCGAGGCGGCATTTCCGGCAAATTTACCAGTGAACCTCCGTTGATCAAGACTGGCATTCTACACCAAGCTGTGCTCCGGTTCCTTGGTTGGAGTCATTTATTTTAAACCTGTTCTTACTAGTTCTTAGCTACTCTAACAGGTATCATAAAAATGTGTGGATTTTGCAAAACAAAATTTTGTTTCTCAAAGCTCTAGAGGCTAAAAGTCCGAAGTCAGAGTTGCAGCAGGTTTAGACACAGGCCCTGTCTGTATCTGCATGTGGCCGAAGGAGCATGAGAGCACTATATATATCTATAGATATATGTTGTAAATATTGCATTTTGTATATATATATTTACAAAATACAATGGGTGGAACAGACATCAGAGACCATTTTTGTCCCAAAAGGGAGAGAAGAGAGAAGAAATAACAGGTCCAAGGTGAGGTCAAAGACAACAGTACACATTTCTTTAGATCCTGAGGCCTAAGAGCAACACAATCGTTTTTGGTTGGATGCTCTGTTTTCAGGGCTTCAATGAGAGGAGTGCCTGCCTTCGTTGCAGTGGAGAACCTGCTCCTATAGCTCAGCAAGCATTGTTCTCCTAGGTCTCTGTAGGGTATCCTCCTTGGCTCTGGCAGAGGTCATGAGCTGGAAGCAACACAGTGCTTTCTCTTTAAAACTAATGAGGCAGGCAGTCCTTAATGTCCCTGTATGGCCTTGCAAGTTATTCTACCCTTGTCATCACCTGTTTTATACTTAGAGGGTTACTGGGATAAACATATCAGAGGCTGATTGGCATACATGTAACAAAAATTTTATTTCTCACAGTTTGGGAGCCTAAGATGTCCCATATTAAGGGGCCAACACATTTGGTTTCAAATAGGGGCTCTTTCCTGATTCCTAGATGCTCATCTTCACATTATGTATCCATATAGCAGAAGCGTTCAGGGAGTGACGGGGCCTCTTCAATAAGGAAACTTACTCCTGAGAATACATCCTGCTTGAAATTAGGTTTCAACATGTGAATTTGAGGGGCATAAACATTCATTTCAGTGCATACCTAGTTAAGTTACTAATACTTGCATTTTTTTTCAATGCAGTTTATTCAGGAACCTTGAACAATCCTCGGACCCTGGGGAAAGCCAGCCCACAGCATAAATAGCCTCTGGGTAGCCAACCCAGGCGTGCCACGTGGGCAATGCAGATAGGTCCACATACATGGAAGCAAGCCAGATCCTCAGCCTTAGCCAAATGTGGAATTGTTCATGACAGAGAGCACTCACCATCGGGAAGGTGGAAGGCGGAAACCAGCTCCATCTTTAAGGCATAGCATTCCGCAGCTCTCTACAGTTCCCCCTTTTTGTTTTAGATGCATCAGGCAAGAGTAGAGGTCTGGTCTCTGATATTAGAAATAAATTGGGACTTTGTACCAATGTTCATTTAGGTGTCATCCACCCAAAGAGCATCAGACCCGTCCAATACCTTTTTCTCAGAGGCGGGACCTGGGGCATCAACCCGCACACAACCAGACATGCTCTTCTCTGGGTCCAAAGCGGCTGACCCTGAGTGCAGTGCTTAGCCTCGCATCCTGAGCGTAACATTTTTGCTTTTTATGGTATCCAACCATGCTTGGGGAGAATGTCCTGCTTCAATGGCTGTAAAGGCCTGAATAATACTTGCATTTAAAAAAAAAATCTCTTTTAATTAAAAGACTGAAGATCCAGTCTCCAGAAAAAAAAAAAAAAAAAAAAAAAACTAATATTCTCCTGCCTGTAAGGCTGTGCTGTGCTGATACAACAGGAATCATTTAACAACTGTGTTTTACTCCTATCTTTCAGCCCGGCTGGGAGTCCAATGCTCATGTGACATGGAGGACAGTCTAGGAACCAGGGACTATGTGCTCAATGATCTCCTGTCTCTCCGCAATATGAAGATCAAGCCACCCCTGTACAGGAAGCCTGAGAGCAGCCATAGGCATGTCTCAGAGAAGGTCCCTATGAGTTGTGATTTCTATTCCATTAGGTAGCATCTATGCTATCTGTGACCTATTGGAATTTCCCCATATATCAGACATTTATATATATATATATATATATATATATATATATATATATGTGTGTGTGTGTGTGTGTGTGTGTGTGTGTGTGTGTATGTATACATGTATGTACAGATACACACACACACACACACATATATATATATATTTCAGGTGGGTCTTCCTGTTGATTTAAGGAAGCGGAGGTATTGACTGGGACAGGCACTCTGGAATATCATTTATATTCTGGCATGTTGGGAATTGGCTATACACTTACGCTGACTTCTGAAATTCTGTTAAGCATGTTCAGTTGAATCAAGGTGTTCCTCTTGGTTTCCAAATGTACAGAAGGTAAAAATGGGTCATAGTTGTTTGCCAATACAACAAAACCTTTTTAATATCAATATGCTGGCTTAACTTTTTTTCATACCCCTACTGTTTCTCTGTGTTTAGGTTCCTTATTCTTTGCCTCCCAGCACAGAAAGCCACTGCTCTGCACTGATAGATCCAGCTGTCACCTTCCTTTCTTGCCCACAAGACAAAAATGTGCAGCAGTGTCCTCTGATTTCACAGCCTCTGTGCAACAGCTGGAAGGCTGATAATGCAAGGCCTTCAGTGAAAGAAAATTGATTTATAAAACATCAGTTATGGGCCGTCACCATTTCATGCTGGTGGGCCTCCATAGGACAATAATAACCACAAGGCTTTAGACTATTGATTAACTAAAAAAGAATTTTAAAATGTTCTTCCTACCTGTGACCTTTAAAGAAGAAATATTTTAAAGTCATGGAAAGTTTTAACCCTTTGGGAGGCACAAAATAAAAGAGAATAAAAATATCAGAGTATTTTTCTTAAAGGGCTTCAGGGCAAGTAGGAAGAAGGATTGTTTTCTTTAAGTGTTTTTTTTTTCTTCTTCTTCTTCTTCTTAATATTCTGGCTACTGCCACACAGTTGAGCAACTGGTATTTCCCAAAAGGTGAGAATATCTAGGCCAAAAATATCTGTAACTGCCATCTTAGGTACGTGGCCAACAAATCTCAGCTAGTGGCTTCGTAGGAGAGGCTGGACATGGCTTGGAGTCCCCATGCCCAACCAAACACTAGGCAACTTGAACTCAGTTGCTTGTCCTCGTCCTTACATACCCATGTACTACCCTACAAAATACCTCTAAGAAGACCATTCTGTAGTGTGCTGACATGTTTCCTTCCCCTCTATCCAAAACATATCCTCTAGAATAGCTATTGTACCGAATAATAAATTGCCAAAACCCATCCTCTACTACAGAAACACTCAGATACTTTCAGCCTCTCCCTATTTCCACTATTCTTTTGTCGGAGAGTCTCTGGTCTTCTGGTCCTTGTACCCTGCCTTTTCTTCCCAGTCTTCCCTCCCATCAGCAATAATCTATTCATTTACAGTCCATGCTGTGTGATGTGTCACAGTAACTATATTTTGACAGGAGTTCAATTTGGGGAACAGGAGATGTTGTTAAATCCATAGATCTGCCTACCTCCTTGTCCTTAGTATCTGAGCAGATGGGGACTTAAGATAACTGTGTTGTGTGAATGACTGTTGACGGTTGCTGCAGCTGGGAAACCCTTTAGCAGGTGAGGGTACCTGTGATTAGCTAATGCTACAGTTCCCATGGTAACAATGGAAAACTTCTACCACACGGGTCAAGCCAGCATCGCCGTGGTCTGCTTTGACTAGACAACTTCCTTCGCAAGGGAATAAAGAACACAGAGTGAATATCTTTAATTCAGCCAATAAGTGGTCACTGTAAAAATTACTTAATTTCTGGGTATTCTTCTAAATACTCAGACGACATCATTGAGGAAGTCAGCCAATGCCCCTACTCTCATTTAAAATTTATAACACCTGTCAAAAAACATATTCCCAAACACACAATAAATATTTTGATAAGTGCCTGTTTCATACTAGAGGATCATTCCTTCATAAAGTATTCACTTCAGTGAGAGGACAGAGAGATGCAAATAGTTAAATTAGTATACATGTGTACATATACTATAAATAGTTATATGTACACATTACTAAATGTAGATACGTAGTTAGAAGACTAGAAAGGGGTAAAGAATGTAATGCATAATTTCAGTAAAATTACCTTCCGTTTATTCCAAAC
Source organism: Meriones unguiculatus (assembly GCF_030254825.1). Taxonomy (NCBI): domain Eukaryota; kingdom Metazoa; phylum Chordata; class Mammalia; order Rodentia; family Muridae; genus Meriones; species Meriones unguiculatus. The sequence goes on along the minus strand of NC_083358.1, from coordinate 69,117,985 downwards.
AACTTTTATTTTCATTGCTTTATTTATTAATTATTTCCATGGTGACTGTATACGTGAGGTATATCTCAAGGTATAGGTCAAGGCATAGCTCTGACTGTCCGAGGTAAACCTCTGACTGTTAAAGGGTGACTTTTGGACATTGACTCCCTCCTCCTACCCAAGGCTCAAGGTTTTTCACTCAGGTCAGAGGGCTTGCCTGCAAGTATGCATACCCTCTCCACTACCTCACCAGAGCTCATAAACAACTCCTGTGAAAAACACAGGGCTTGTAAGAACAGTGGGCTACCTGGCTGCAGATTCTGTGCCCGTGAAGGAAGCTGATGAGAGCATGGTGAACAGCTCAAAAGTGGACCTTGTGGCTAATGTGTCTGCATTTCCCCCACCACGCAGAGCACAAATGTGAACAGTGATGTGCGAAGGTTCTAGACCATAAGACCTCAAGCAAACCCTCCCAAAGCTCTGGCTCTGCGAATCCAGTGATCTTGCAGGTTAGCATCATCCTCGCACTCCTGTCTAACTCATCTGGTATCTGCTCCACCTGCAGCTTTCTGCAGCACCATCAACAAGTAGAAGCCATCTGCCCCAGCAAGCACAGTCTCCCTACCAGCGGCTATCCATGAATTTCTCAGAGAGAGGGAGAGAGAGAAAACAGACTTAAAATGTCTTTCCTACGTGTACCCCAGCCTTTTGAGAAACTTCCTGGATGTGTTTAGTCAGTGCTGTGTTCCATTTCACTATCATTCCAACCTAAAACAGATTTTTCCTCTAATTGTACATTTCTAAGTTAAAAAAACAACAACAACAACTTATTTCCAGCAGACTTTGAACATAAGTATGTTGATCTTTAGCCTCTTGGAATGCTTTCACTCTTGTCTCAGAGTGCCCTAATCTTCCTCCTTGTTCCTCGGCACATAGCTCAGAGTGCAGCTGACTAAATCTCAATCACAGGATGGGTGAGGTGTCGACCCGTGTCTGGAGCCCCCAGGAAATGGAAACGCTGTGTTCGGGGACAGCTTCAATCAGGGTCATGGGACATTTATCAAGGATGCTGGAGACAGAGAACTGCCCTGCAACTGAATTTTGGTGACAGTGAAGTAAAGCTGGAGCCCACCACCAACACCACATATGTGCTCACTCTCCAGGATAGCCTTTGCCCTCGGTTGATCTTTCCAGGAAATGCCCTGCAGGCCCACCCAGATGCAAATCTGTTAGTTAATTTCCAGATCAAGTCAAGTTTTCAACCACTTTAACCACCATTCCATGCAGCCCAAACATTCTACACTTAGCAATTTACCCCCATCTCTTTCTTTCTTTCTCTCCCACTTTCTCTCACACACACATGTTCTCATAATATTGTATATAGAGATATTACAACCTTTATTTATGAGTCTCCCCAATTAGAAACAAGAAAACTGTGCCATTTTGTGCCATTTTGAGAAAAACTAACTCGTAAACACTCAATGGTGGATATTTAGCAAGGAAAAGAAGACGCTTGATGCGAATGGAAGACAGTGTATAAGTCTTAAAATAATTTTCTAAAAACAAAACCTCAACATGAAAGAATATATAGTATATGATTCTACTTATTTAAAACTATAAAATGCAAATTACTCCATAATGGTATGAACTATATTACTCAACTTGGTCTGAGGTTGTGGGATGTATCTCCTGCAAATGAGAAAAACATAACTAGTGGAAGTTGTAAGAATTGTCTGTTTATTAAAGATGGTGGTGGGTCAGAGCATACACAACTGTTAATATCCACCAAACTGTTAATATGCTCAAGGATTGTTGCTCTTCAGTGGGGCAAATATCAAAAACAAAAAACAAAACTAAAACTGCTTTTTTCAATCATGAGGCGAGAATTCAAATGAAATTTCATCCATGTCTGAACAAATTCAGCATTTTTGGTGTGTTCTGCGTGAAGGTCAGTTCTGAGTACTGGTAAAGCATTTGACTTTCAATTTTGTATTCTTACAGGTGACTGTTTTGAGAGCATCATCTCCACTGTTAGAAATGTTTTGGGCTCACTTCAAGGACAGTTTGCTGTGTCTGCTGTGTCGTGAATTTATTAGTCCAACCATTGTCTCACTGAAGAAACACTTGAGACTCTTGCCTTTGCTGGTGTCCTTGATATTGTAGTCTGTTTAGACTAGTCTGGAGCTATGAAAATGATGTTGCTGGGTTAGAACAGGAAAGAGGCAGCTCTTGTGCCCTAAATGAACCCACACAGAGCAGTGACGGTTAACCATACACTGGGATGGACTCTCCCGTCAGTGATCCCTACAGTGGAGCAATATGCTTGAAGAGACGTGAACCTGGCACTCAGAAACCTGAAGTTCATCTTTATTTTTATTCTTTTTTTAATTTTAATTTTTTTTTATAATTTATTTACTTTGTATCCTGATTGTAGCCTGCTCCTGGTCCCACCCTCCTTCTGTCTTCCCCTCTCTCCCTCTTCTTCTCCTATTCATCTCCCCAAGCAGCAAGCAGTCCTGATGAGACTTGATAGGCTAGGGTCAGATGGCAAGGAAGAAGGGCATCTTTAACCACTCGCTAACTATTCATGTGCAGGTGGACACTGAAACTTTGCCAAACTGACTCTTCATAAGCATGTGTGTGTTATTTTTCTATTTTTGATATATATTATGCAAACAAAGTTTGGCTATAGTTTTTTTTAGAGAAGCTCAGAAGCAGTTACTACTTAGTCCTTAAGACTGGATGTTTTAGCAGTTCCAATCAGGGATAAAGGCCTGGAAGATTCTTGGGTTCAGAATTCAGTGAAATCATTATATTTAATATTTTTTTGCTCACATAAGCAGCCATGTTCACAAGTTCAACTAGAGAATATTTTACATATGTATTTCTTTTTGCATCATAGGCATTAATGATTTTATTTTGTGACTATTAAAAAGATAATTTTCATAGTGGAGAAGTATTTAAATATTTACTGGAATTTGCTGGCCTGATAGGCATATGAGTGAGTAGATTACTCATCTGGGTAAGTAAATGTTATAAGAGGAACCAAAATATATATTCAACTGAAGTTTCAAACATTGCAGTTCACTATAAAAAAAAGAAAAGAAAGAAATGCCGCTCTTAGTACTACGCATGCTGTTCCTAACTCATGCATCATTTGTTTTTGTTTTTACCAAAATAATAGTACTCAATAAAAATTGTTATTGACTCCCTATCCATGTCTCTATCAAAACTGCTTTGGTATCTTGTTTTGTTTTGCTTCCAATTAATAAATAACTTGCAAAACCATCTTCTTGTTGGTGTTGGTGAATACATAGCAACTAGAGATAGTATGAACTGAAATGAGAGGAAAGTCAAGTCTAGTGCTCGCAGACCCACTGAAGCCCACATTACTTTTTAACCCGAGAGCTACCTCACCCTTCATAGTGTTTTCCAAACCCAAAAGCAACTTACCTAGAAAATGTCATTTTTTTTTTAATGTAAAGAAGAAGTCTGCCGTGGCCATCAATTCTGAATGTCATCAGTATGATAAAAAAGAAACTAGTCTATTCATCTCCTTGAGTGGTTTTTATTTTTATTTTTATTTTTATTTTAATAAAAGAGATTGTGAGTCTGCAGATAAGATTTCTAGTTACAGCTAGCAGAACCTGGGTGCTTCCAACTAGAACAGTGTCCCCTCGTTAGTTCACAGGAGATAAAGACAAGGGTGGGGAAGACAAAGGGCTCTTCCTCTGCCTTGAATTGAAGTGGTTATATAAATCTCTGCCACATTTAGACAGTATGTTCATGCATAAAATCCTTGAACTCAAAGTAATTTTACAGAAAAAAAAAAAATGCGTGAACAGAATACTCATCCCGGTGTGTTCAACAGTTCCAAAGGCTGTCTTCCTCACAAGAGTGAAAATCACTTGGTACAAAAGGCTATATCAGTTACTGCTGAGGACATAGGACAGATTCTGTGCCCTGTCTCAGCTTTGGAGAGCTTTGTCCGCATGGTGGAAAACAAAGCACTATGCAAAGACAGTAGCTCCAGTTTTCATTTAGCCTGCAAGTCCATCCGTGATCAAAGTCCCAAAGTTTGTCTCATCAGAAATGCTTACTTCAATCATGAGCTTCTTGTACAACCTGTTCCTTTTGGTTTCTTCTTTTACTTTTAAAGGCATTTTTTTTATTTGTGTGTAAGAAGTTCATCAACTCTGGCCCCCTGCAAAAGCAGTATGCACTCTGTACTTCTCAGCCATCTCCACAGCCTTTCTTTTAAATTTTCTTTATTCTCCCAAGGGGGCCTGTAGAGAATGATGAATCAACCAAGGACCATGCATGGAGATAACCAAGAACCCCTGCAAAGATGTAGCCCATGGCATCTCATACTCCATGGGGGTTCCTTAGTACAGGGAGCAGAACCTGTCTCTGGCATGAACTCAGTTGCCTACTGTTTTATCACCTCCCCCTGGTAAAATGGCCTTACCAGGCCACAGAGATATCAGATCCAGACAGCCCTGATGAGACTTGATAGTCTAGGGTCAGAGAGAAGGGGAGAAGGACTTCCCCTATCAGTGAACTAGGGGAGGGACATGGGGGGAGGTAAGAGAGAGGGAGTGTGGGGCTGGGAGGAGATGAGGAAGGGGGCTACAGCCAGGATACAAAGTGAATAAATTGTAATAAATAATAATAATTTTAAAAATGCAAACTTAAATAAAAGAATCCACTAGAACAATAATGAGGAAACAACAAGAAAAGGGAATGTTAGAATCATCCCCGATAGTTTTAAACTGTTAGGAAAGATGTTTGTTAAATATTATTTGGATTAATTAAAAAGAATATTTCAAAATTTTTAGGGAGGCCTCTAGGTGTATTCAGAAGACATTTATTTTAATATCGTAATCTCTGTTGTCAAGATTACAAACTGCCAATTCTACATGATATGTACACAACTATATTAACTGAAAATGAAAAGTGGATATTATTTCAGAGAATGCCAGCTAATGGGTCAATGACAACGTACCATAACTTCTAAGATAAAATAAGACATTTATGTGTGACAGTAAGGGAAGGATTTCAGTATCAAACGTATCAGCAAATAGGATAATACAGAGAAATATACAGAGAATTAAGGTTAGGATTCAAAGAAAATTACTTATTCTCTCTGTCTCTCTCTCCCATGTGTCTGTCTCTCTGTTTCTCTCTTTCTGTCTTTGTATCTATCTCCCCCTTTTCTCACAACAGAGTTTCACTACATAGTCCTGGGTGACTTTTACTCTATCTCAACGTGGCCTCAAATTCTTATTCCTTAGCCTCTCAAGCTCCAGACCTCTGCCCAGCACTTATTTCTTTAGCATTTGCCCAATATACCTATCTTGCCTTATCACCTACTCAGTGTATACCTCAAGCCAGCCAACTCCACATACTATGCAGTTAGTTACTTCTTTACACATTTGTGACACTAATTGTTACCCATGTTTTAAGAGCAGGATGATATTCATTTTTCTATCCCATTCGCTTAGTACAGTGCCTGTCAGCAACTGTTATTTGAATCCAGTGGCTCCACGTCATTCTAGTATTATAGTTAATACTTATTTATTGAGCACAATGTGTTGGGTTCTCTTGTTGCTGTTAGGGACACCGTGCTTAGACTGTCTCTGCTCCGCAGGGCTCACAGTTTTCCGGGGAAGAGGGAACTTGTGACAACGTTAGTAATAACTACAGAATGTGATGGAACTGTGACAGAGAACCCTGAGGGAGTGTGGGGTATCCCTCCAGGGCGCAAGGCCAGGCAGGTATGATGACTCACTTCTCTCATCACTGCACTTCGTGTGGCTTTTAGTTTCCAGCTGACAACAACTCATTTGAATTTCTTGGCTGAAAGTGAAGACAATCTTTGCTGAAATCGTCTTTTGTTATTGTTGTTGCTGTTTCAATTGTCAACAGAAAATGTAGCCTATTCTGAACTTTGGATGGTTTAACAGACAAAACCTACTTTCTTTAAGTGAACATTCCAGAACTGTCACTAAAACCCTTCGAAGACTTGTGAGCTGGGAAAACAAGGAATCTTGCAACATGGTGAATAAAGAAAATTAAACACACATGCAGAATCCAAAAGACTGTTCGTGAGAAGCGCTGGCAGCAGCCACCTACCTGCTGATGCTTCTGCACCTTCATCCCCTACAACAGGGCCCTCAGGCTTGCAATGCTTTCATCACTGTAACCACTCTAAGGATGTCATCCAAATCCAAAAGAAGAAATAATATTTTACTTCCTCAGGAATTCCTGGAAAAGGACCTCACTTGTTTTCTACCTACACCCTTTCTTTTTCTTAATGGCCACTGCTATTGTCCTGTCAAACCTCTCTCTAGATGAAACCTCTTAGCTCCTCTAATTGGACTGCATGCAGCCCATCACTTATTAGTTCAACAAGTATTTGGTGAATGCCAACTTTGCTCCAGACAGGCTAGGAAGACACGGGAGGGATGAAAACACTTTTGAATCCTTTGAGGCATCACAGTGTCACCAATGTTTCATTTCAAATATGTATTTATTATATGTGGTTGTCTCAATGGATGGAAATCGGGCTGAGATTGCATCATTTTTTGAGGAAGAAATCACTTCATACTATCCCTGCAATTAGATTTATAATAACAAAAATTAAGGATACTGTTACTATTTTTCTTTCATGTATGTGTGTGTGTGTGTGTGTGATATGTTTCTGAGTGTGGGGGCATACATGTATGTGTGGATGCCCATGAGTGTGCATGCATGTGGAGGCCAGAGATTGCTGTCTGGGGTGTTCTTTGGTTGCCTTGCACTGTTTGTTTACTATAGCAGGGTCTCTCACTGAATGCAGCACTCATCAACTTAGCGTATCCAGCCAGCTTGTCCCGCAGACGCCCTGTCTTCACTTTCCCAGTGCAGGGATTACAGGTGCATTGCCATGCCCACAGCCTTCCATTTTGTGCTAGAAAGCCAAACTCTGGCTCTTACACTTGCACAAGCTCTCATTTACTGAGCCGTCATCACCCTAGGCTTTAGATTATTTTTCTACTTGAAATGTTGAGCCACAAATCCTCCTTTCCCAGCTAATGCTCAATTTTTAACACCTCTCGAAAATTTATATCTATCCTGTTAGATTCCTTGTTTATTTGTCCTATCAGAATGATGTTTCATTTCTACTCAGAAATGAAATATACTAAAATTTCAGCATCTGCTGTTTTTCTAAATGGGGTTGTATGTATTTATTCAAGATGGAGTTCTGAAGAGATGAACCATCAACAGAACTTTATGGAATGCCACCACCGACTTTCTTAGAGTGCCTTATTAGGTAATTTTCAACCATCGGCACCACACACACTTTCTTGTATCAAGGAACCTGAAGACCTCAAAACGCTTGTGGGAAATGTTTGCACTATGTGTTCAAACTCTTTTTGAGGTGAAATCAGTGTTCCTGGATATCAGAAAATTATAAGGTTTGCTAGCAATTATCACTTAATTGCAAATGTTCTTAGTAATAAAAATCAGTTTTTAAATTTACACTAGATTTTTTCTTATACAATAGTTTTTGTCTCAGGTTGCAATTCATACGAACTTGTGCTTTCTGCGTGTTTTAGTGAACCACAAAACACAAGAGAGGTGGTTGCTTAGGAGAGGAAGCAGACTTGGGTGGCAATCACAGAGCCCATATCACGTCTGTCTTATCCTCCTGCAGCTCATGGCCCTCTCTGAACCTCAACTTCGGTTTGTTGTTGTTGTTGTTGTTTTGGAAATGTAATGATATCTTGAACTTCTTTGGAATGCGCGAGACGTGTGAACCAAACCTCACCAGTGCCAGAGCTCCTTGAACCCATGACTCATGTAACTTATTCATGGGTATCTCCCCGGAGCCTGCAGGAGTACATGCAGTGTGTTTCCAGTCACTGCTGAGTGAACTCACAGCACATGATGGGTGTGTAAGCGCGGGGTTGATGTTTTTCCTCACGGCCACCTTGAACCTAATTTCTTCTTGGCAGATGTTCTACCCCTGGACATTTTAAAGATCTGCTTTTCACGTGGAAAGTGAGAGTAAAGTAAATACCGAAATACCGACTTACTCCCCCTCCGCCCCCCATCTCCCTTTAAACCTTACAGCATGTGGTCCAAGACTAACCCTTCCTTACGCCTTCTTTGTGTAAACGTTAGAAAAACAGAAACTTTATTTTTAAAACATATTTTAAACCCTACCTCCTCTGACTGTTAGCACTTTGTTATGAAGGTCTCGTTGGAATACTTCACATTTTTCTCATTCAATACGCCTCTTCCTCCACCGGTGTTTTACTCCCAAACTCTCTGCCTCGCCACGTTGCAGGTCTTTATGTGTTATATAAGCCCTCTGTCTTACCTGTGCCTGGCAATATTCTCTCGCTCAGCAGACTGTTTGTCATCATACTGAATGTGGGTTTTTCTGTGATGCAGAAGCTTTTTAATTTCACATAATACCATTTGTCAATTCTTAATTATTTCCTGCGCAACTGGGGTCCCAACCAGAGAGATTTTTACCTATGCCTATTGCTTCAAATGTGTTCTCTGTTTTCCTCTAATAGTTTCAGCATTTCAGGTTTTATATTAAAGTCTTTGATCCACTTTCGATTGATTTTTTTTTTTTTTTTGGTGCAGGGTAAGAGATATGAATCTAATTATATTCTCCTGCACATGGGAATTCAATTACTGCAGCACTGTTTGTTGAAGAGGATGGTTGGGTTTTTTTTTTCTTCCACTGAATATTTTTAAGGTCTTTATAAAAAAATTTGTTGGCTAGGGCTGCTGAGATATCCCAGTAGGTAAAGTATTTGCTACCGATTCTGAGACTCTAAAGAGGTTGTCCTCTTCCTTGAAGAGTCTCTTTTCAGAGGCCAGGCTGTTCTTCCACCAGTGTCCTCCAGTCTTTGCCTAAGTATATTTGTAGCCACTGGTTCTGTGTTCAGGTCAGCTCTTGTCAGTGTTCAGAGATTCATGGGTCATTAACTGTTTCATCAGCGGGGACTTGGGCATCTGCAAATGTGATACTGTTCTCTTTGCTTTAAAAACTTTAAAAGTCCTATCTTGAAGTGGGTTTGTAGCACTGGTAGAACACTTTTCTGACGTGTGTAAGATTTGAACCCCAGCACCTCAAAATATGAAAATAAGAAATAAATTAAAATAAAAAGCCTTTCTTTATTTTCTTTAGTATCAATACATTAAGTTTTAACTCTTGGTTGCATTAACAATATATACAATAAATTATTTTAGATTTATGAATATCAATTTGAAATGTGAGAGTTCAATCATTAAAATACTATAACTTCAACATTATATCAACAGCATCTTACATTAACATTTACTTCTCCAGCATTTTTTAAAATAAAACTTCTATGTTAATGATAGCTTTCAATATATATTTCCAGTATTGGGAGTCAAGGGCTTGGTTTACAAAGCTTGGTTAGTATTGCATTATATTGAACCACTATTAATAAAGAATGAAAAAGTGCTAAAGGAATTTCCAATATCTCCATATGTAGGAGGCCAGAAGAGAGAATAACTATGGAGCAAATGCTGAGATCCCTGGGGTAGCATCTTCCCACACTGCCTGATGCTGTCAATGAGGCCCAGAAAAGCACACTTCTTCTGAACAAAAAGAAAAAGGATGCAGGTTGCTTCTGGGCACATTGCGATTTCATTTGTCAGTCTTCTGGAAAATTAAAGCCTGATCCAAACACACACATTTTTATCCTCTGAGAGAGCAAAGAGTATGAGGAAATAATAATCCCAAGTATGTGAGCACCAAGAGCTAAAGACTGATGCTGTTTCCTGTTTCAAGGTCTGAGGAGATGCTCAGACACATGTTTAGGGAACCTTATGAGACACAGAATCTTTATACAGCAATATGTAAACCCACTTTTAATTCCATCCCAAATTAATTTTATGACTTCTCAGAGTCATAAAATTATTCAATTCTCTAAACACATCATGAAATTTTGATTACACACTTAATGAGGTTCTTTGCATGGATCTGCTTTTGTTCCCAAGCCCCTGTGCGCTACTTCGTCTATTAACTCAGTGGGTCGTATCTTAAAATAAACCACCAAGAGAAATGTATTCTCCTTTAATAATAATTTATTAGAGATTTATTTTTTTTTAATTATGTATATGGGTATGTGTCTGAGAGTATGTGTATATATGAATCGGTACCCATAGAGGATACAAACATCAGATAGCCCTGGAAATAAAATAATAGGCGTTTTAAAACACTCAACATGTGTGCTAGTAGCTGAACTCAGGCCCTCTGCAAGAGCAGTAAGTGCTCTTATCTGCCATGACATCTTTATAACCCCTCCTTTAATAATCTTACAACATTCATATAATATATTATATATTTATATATAAGTTTTATAAATATATAAATATATAATACATTATATTTAATGTAAAATATATAAATATAAATGTAAAATATATAAATAGAAATGTAAAATATATAAATATATAAATATATATAATGTATTATATATTTATATATAAGTTTTGTCAGATTTCTTCTTCATGAAAGTTTCTAAATATTCATTTATTAAAGTATTGCTGAGAGCCTACTTTATGCTAGTCTCTGTCTCAGACAGAAGATAAATAGGATTCGTTTTTCTCTATAATAATTTGTTATATTTAGAGATATTAAAAATTATTTACAACATCGAAGAGAAGCGAAAACAAATAGCTACAAGTAGCTGCTGCGTTGGTACCTTCTGGCATGTGGTGTAGTCAGGGCGGTGTGCTTAGAGATTTTAATATTTTAAAGGTGTGCCTTTGGAAACAATAAAATCCATGTAGCTCCACACCCTGACCTCCTCCACTAACAAATGTAAAGCGTATCGAATAAAGGTAATTTTCCCTCAGTATCTTGGGGCGCCTGTCTAGAAGAAACAGCCTCTCTTCCCACAGATACCAGACCCTTGGGAGACTCGAGGCCCTTCTTGAGGTGGTGGTACATACCGCCATATGCAGGCTACATACAACCTGTACATAACCTCTCCTTCGGCTCACCTCCTCGCAAGGTTCCTCGCGATTTCTAACACCGCGTAAATGCTCTGTAGGAAACTATTACACCGTATTGTTAGGGAACAACAAGAAGAAAAGATGCATGTACATATTAAAATGTTATATCCTAGTCAGTTGAATCTGCCTAGATGCAAATTAATACAAAGAGCTGCTTCTTCAAATATTTTTATGGTGATATGCTGATAAAAAAAAACATTTTAAAATACATAACTTGGGAAAAAATAGAAATTCTTTCTTTTTATTTCTGAGAATTTCATACATGAGTGTTATGCATTTCCACCCTTTCCACCCCTCCTTCTCACTCCTTTCCAACCTACTCACTCTCAAATTCATGTCCTATTATTACATATACAAATGCACACATACATACACACACACACACACACACATATACACATACACACAAATGCACACACACATTTAGAGGAGCATGGACATCGTACTAATAGCTCTTCTAATGAGGAGGTTGCTTTAAAAAACTTGTCTTATTCAAACTCCTATTCATTCCAATTAAATTTAAATTTAAAATTTGAATTTCTAAGGATGTTTGAAGAAGGGAAAGGGAAACATATAAATACAATTCTCCCTTAATATTATATCAATAGTATCAATATCAATTATATCCTCCATTAACATTTTCTTCTCCAGTTGTTTTTAAATAAAACTTCTATGCTAATTATGGTTTTCAGTGTATGTTTACTTCTACTTGGATTCGCAGGCTTTGTGTGCAGAGCTTAGTCAATATTTCAGTGTTTTAACCCATTATTAATAATGAAAAATACTAGAGAAATTTCCAGAGCCATCTCTATAAATATGTATGTGGTCAGAAAAAGGAAAGAATGTCAGGCAAAGCCTGAGATACTTGGGATGGCCTTCCCTCACTGCCTGGGGCTGTCAGAAAAGCGGGCTTCTTCTGAACAAAGAGAAGACTGAGTGCTCCAAGTCTCGCTTTCTACACAGCTGTGAACCTCTTTGTCAATTACCTCCAACCACAAGAAGAAGCTTCTCTGATCAGAAAGAAGCAGCGCTCTCTTCCCTGGGTACAGCAATATGTCAACAATATTACTATGTTCTTTTAGCAAAATAATATTTTCCCATAGGTCCATGAGCTATCTAATCTCAGGTTCTTGATCACTTTGGAAGTGCCAATTGTGGCTTCCATCTCCTGGAGTAGACATTACATCCAATTTTTAAAAATTAGTTGATTACTCCCATAATATTTGCGTCACTACTGCATCAGAATATCTTCCAGGCAGGTCTCTGTTATAGGGCACACGTTTTGTAGCCTGGTGAAATTGGTTAATTTTCTCCTCTGGTAGCATGCAAAGTATCTTCTAGCACCATGGATGTGGGCAGGAGTAAGGATGGCTCTCTCCCTGTTCTGTGCCTGCCTCTCCTGCAGCCCCTCACCCTCGAGGTAGTCATGTATCCCAGCACCTGGAATTCCTCTCCATGCAAATAAAGCACCGCAGCACCTCAGCCCCAGCTAATGATATACACCCACCCTGAAAGCCCCTTCCCATTCCCCAAACTCATACAGCTCTTGTTTACCCCAATAAAGAGCGGAAGCTGTTTCACTGAATAGCGCCTAAGAGCAGCTGTTGCTGCACCACTGGGAGAGCTTAAAAGCTAAAAGGGCTGTAACACTTAAAGGGTTCTTTCAGAGAAGGCTTTCTCCCCTGGACTCTCACCGCCAGACTGGGATCCTGAACCGGACCGGTCCGCCAAGTTTCATTCCTTGGGCTCTAGTGCCTGGATGCTCCGAAGGGAAAAGCTGACCCCAGGCTCGGGACTGACACATGAGTACTAGACAAGAGGGGTAAAGTTCTAATTGGGCATCAGCTCAGCGTCTCCATCTTTAGCCTAAGTTAGTTGTGTCTTCAGCAATAGGGCCTTACCATCAGGTAACAGAGAAAAAAGTAGCCTTGACAATAGCCTGTGATTTTTTTTTCAGAGGGTGGTGGTGGTTGTGGGGTGTTTTTGGCCAACAACTCACAAGATGTAACGCATTCCTGCTCTGAAGGTTTCACTTGGTGGCAGAAGATGCTTAGTGGGGGCATTCTCTCCCCTATTGTATATGGTTACTCAATTTAAATTTCTTTTTTTTTTAATGAAAAGATTTTAAATCACTGATATGGTTTGAAAAATAACTGCTTAGGAAGGGCTTACCTGCCTTCTTTTAAGGTTCTCATGTCAGTCATGTTAAAAAAGAATCTGCCAAAAAAATAAAATCCATGGAAAATAAGATAGAATTAGTTGGTTTGAAACAAGGATATTCAGACATCTGAGTATACAAGGCTTGTTCAGAATGGTACAGAAAGCACTAACTATTAAAAAAAATACTAACTTGTACTACATGAAGTTAAAATTTTCTGGTAGGCAGATTACTTGCTTAGAAAAAGAAATTATTAGTCATGCTCTGGAAAAAAAATTCTCAACACTTATATCTGACAAAGTCTTCATCTTGTATCTAAGAACAACTTTATATTAAAAAGAAAAAGATAACCAAACTCATTTTTTAAACAGCAAAAGTCCTTATTTTCATGGCTGGTCACTAAGTAATTAAACATCCAACAGTGACAACATAAAGACTATTATTTCTTTTTGGTAGAAATCCACAAAAATGAGAAGGACTCAAAGGGGGACAGTATTTATCTGCCTAAGGTGGCACCAGCATGGGTGACATAAAGGTGAAGGTTGGCTTAGTCCCTGGGAATGGATATCTTCTGGAGATTTGCTCATTTGTATGCCTGGCATTTATGGACTCAGACTCTACCCTCCTCAGTCACTTCTGTCTATAATAATATAAATGGTCTATTCATGGGGTTGCCTGGCTTCCTCAGAGTGGGACAGTTGAGCTTCAAAAGTAAACATTTCAGGAAGAATTAAAAGTCAAAACTGCAGATATTAAGGTCTAGTCTCAGAAGCCAGCTTGATGCTTTTCTGCCATATTGGATTGGTCAGAAATTACAGAGCCAAACTTCAATGGAAGGGGTTACATAAAATATTGATTTATGGGGCTGGAGAGATGGTTCAGAGGTTAAGAGCACTGGCTGTTCTTCCAAAGGTCCTGAGTTCAATTCCCAGCAACCACATGGTGGCTCATAACCATCTATAATGAGATCTGAGACCCTCTTCTTGCCTACAGGCACAAATGCAGACAGAATGCTGTATAAATAATAAATAAATCTTTTTAAAAAGAATTTAAAAATTATTGATTTATGAAAATGACTTTCAGATAAAGTTATGGACTAGAAGCTGATTCATGTAGCCCAGTGAAACAGAAGTATCAGAGTATGAAAAAAAGAGAGTGTGCTCCAAAGAGAGAGAGAAAGAGAGCTGCAGAAATTTAGGCAGGTGGTGATGGGATGCCAAGAACTGACATGACAAGCATAGAGCGATCTACCAAAAGCAACTAAGCCAAGGCAGCAGCTAACACCACATGGCTGTCTGACTGGAGGAGGGAAGCGGAAGCCTCATGCTAAAGCATTTCAGGTGAGCCCCGTGAAGACCCGTGCAGGCCAGTCCTAGGAGAAGCCCAAAGTCCTCGCAAGACACAAGTCTTGTTTTCTCTTCAGACTGCTTCCTAAACCACTAATGTCAACTTTAATCCACACTGGGTGTATAGTTTAGTACCTCTTTGTGAGACTTGGTGTACTTCCCGAGAGTCCTGAACACATACTGAAAATGACCAGATCCTTTAAAACTGGGGGATAGTATGAGTGTGTATTGTGGGGCTGCCCTCTGGAGCTCCTGGGGTTTGCTTGCTGCCAGCTGAGGAGGGTTTGCACTGCCGTCTCCCAGAGCCTTTGGAAAGACTTCATGGTTTTTTTTCTGATTCCTGACAAACTCAACTGTTAAATTTCCATTCCTCATATTCGGCTTGCCTAGCTCACGAGGCACCATCCCTTCTACTAACTGCCGTTCCAATAGAATTACAAATATTTAAAATGCACACAATCATTTACACTGTGAGTTGATTTAAAAGAAAAGTCAAAAGCCTGCGCGATCTCCAAACCTTCCTCTTTTAAGAACACGTGAGGGCTTTGTTTCCTTTCACCAGTTTGATAACTTCGAGGCCAGCGTCACGGTTTTTCTGAGACACCCTGCACAACACTTGTGGATGCTTGATGTTTCAACAGTGTACAACAGAGCTGGTTGTGCCAATTAACATTTGGCATTCCAGGCACAGCTGCAGAGAAAACAATCCTGTCTCTCTGGGAGTGCCACTTGGCTGCTTGCATTTGAAGACCAAGACCTCAGAGGTACCTAATTTAAATGCTCCTTAAGATGCAGCTTCTACAATCCAGCTCCACCGCTGTGGTGAGCTCTAACTTCCTGTGCTAGGGAGATGTATTTGCCTCATTTGGGAAGCTTCTTATCATAATGACTCAATTGCTCCTATTTCTTGGAACTGGAAAATTAGATGGAAATGTACTCCCTCCCATAACAAGGATTCCAAGCATGATAATCGCTGCCTGGATTGGGAATGTGAGGAACATACTCACCTGTCTGCCAACAAATACAAACTCTTCCAAAACGGAAAAAAAATACTAAAAAAATTGTATAACTTAAGGTCTAAACTTCATCTCACCTTGTTAATATGATGATGATATACATTTTTTTCTTCAAACTGTGTATCACAAATTTATCTGAATTGTAGAGTCCTCTGAAACTGGCTTGGCACTAGTTTTCGTTGTTCTAAATATTCTTAAAGCATGAAAGGAAAATTTTCTCTGTGGCAAATCCCGAGAAAGAGAAGTTCCCTCTGAAACAAATGGTGGTCCGAGAAAAGCACCCTATACTCATCCCTGAACCCCAGTAATGGGGAGCTAGAGAAGAAGATCACGTGTCTGTGGCCGACACCCTGTACTCAGCGCCTTCTATTCTCTACAGAGCTTGCTGCATTTCCCTAAGCAGGCAGCTTGCTGACCCTGAGCAGCGTTCTGAAGGTCTTATTTCACTTAACCTTGCAGTGGCAGGAGAGAGGAGAGGGTCACTTCATTGCCTCCCTTTTCCTCTGTCAAGAAATTCAGTCTTATCTCTCTGGAAGTTCATTGTGTCCCTGTGAACCCCTCATCCTTCGCTAAGCAATTAAATGTTGGGATGGCTTCAGGCCGCTTCTCTGTGCACAGTTCTAGCCACTGCTGTTAATTAAATGACAGTGTACCCAAGATACATCAAATCCACCTTCCCCTCTTGTGGTTTTTCTTGCTTTCAGATGGAAAGATGCTGGTGACTTTTTGTCTCATTAAAACTCAACATCTGCAAAACGGAACTTAGAAACACCCTCCTGAAAACTACCTATTTTTATTATCAGCGCTGTGACTAAAACCATATTTCTTTAAACTGGGGGAGTCAGAAACTTTCCAGCAGTACACTCTCCCTTGGCTCTTAATTCAGTCCTTCAAGTGCTCGCAAAATCACCTTTTAGACAGGTCGACTCCATTCCTTTTTCTTTGAATCCACTACCTCCACCCTAGTTTACGCTTCGTATTACTTCACGGCTGAGCCTCAAGAACCTTCCCTTCAACATATCCACATCACCACAGGCTTTGAGAAGACCTCTGACAAGACCTCTGACCACTTGCTGGGCCATCTGCCAGCTCCATTGCAACGAAGTGATAGGCAGTCATGTCAAAACGTACATCCACATGAACAGTCTTGGGATAAAAGACTAACCCTCCCGTCATACACACCAATAGCTCGTGGCTGTGGCCTTTTGTCTTTCCTTTTTCTTTAGCTGCCTTGTTTGTGCATTCTTCTGCTGTCTCCTAACAATAGCTTCCCTGGCTCAGCTCAGCTTCTCCTGGCTTAGCTGTCACCAACTGTCTTCTCACTATGCTAGCCCAGTTCACTTTCAACTGTCTCCTGTTTCTACTCTGCTCAACCTCTTCTCTTCTCCTTAGCCCCACTCTCTCTTCTTTCTTCCTGCACCAACTGTCTTCTCTGACCCCGTGTTTCTTCCAGCTGGACCCTCCTCCTGCCTGCTCAATCTTACCCAATCTTCCTCAGCCTCTGCTGGCTTTTTATATCCTCTCCTGTTCCCAGAAGTCGAAGAGGCAACCAACACTGAAGGACACAGGGTCCTTTAAAGGACCAGCACACAAAATAAATCACTCTACACTGAGCAATACCAACATGTCTGTCAACTGGGTTCCAGTCAGACACAGTGACCTCCCTCTGTCCCCTTTTGTACTTCCTCTTCATAAAAGGCCTTCAAGAGACTTAAGTGATTGTCTTTCCTTTTGTCTGTTTGACTGTTCCGACAGAGTTGCAATTTCTTCTAGGGGTATACAGATTTCACTAAACAAAATTTGCAAGTACATTCTCAAAGCACACGGTGTAAGATGTCCGATGTATACTGCGTGATTAAATGTTTGCTCCTCGCTATGATCTTACCCACTAAATTGTGAGCGTGGGGACTCTCAATGTGTTGGCCATTTTGTCCCTAGAGGTTAGGACAGCCCTGACCATACGAGCATCCAGTGTGCTGAGAAATTAAGCACACCGGCAGAGTGCTCAGAGCCTCTCTCCTCCCAGGGATTTGGATATGACTGACAACTTGAGCATTTGAGCCCCTCCGATGCCGCCTCAGGATTCACTGTATTTGCGTCGTGGCAGTCAAAAGCTGACTCCGTGGCAGTGTTCCTGGTGTTCAAAGCTGTTTCTGCCACCTAACGCACCTGCGACCTCTGTAAGTTGTTTGTCCTCGCTGAGCCCTGATTTCTGACAGATGGGGATAATAATTATACTACAGCACGCGATTCCCGGGAGAGCACCGCGCTCAGCACAGCCTGACACATAGACCGCTGCTGTTACAAGTGGTTATTGTGACTCCTGACCTTATGACCCTCGCTTCCTTCCCTTTCGGCTCATGGATCCTCGCAGGGCGTTGAGATTCCATCTCCACCGTGAGCCTGGAACAAAACACAGCCTCCGACACCTTTTTACAGACAAACAGGCCGTACAGCGTTGTTACAGGCGTTTGTGGTAATTCAGAAGATGCTCATTTTCATGGGAACTGGCATGAGGCCCACTTCCTCTGTGTGCTGGCTGACTCTACACGCGATTGCTTTTACTCTGGTCTAACCCGTGACTTTTCCCCTTACAGAGATCCATGGGATTTGCTGTCCAGTCTTTCTCCATCAGCCTCCCTTCTAGAGAGCAAGCCTCATAGTGTTGCCTGCCTCTTCGCTTTGCGAATTAGAATTAAAGCAGCGTTTTCTCTCCCATGACACCAGCAATGCACTCCTGTGTCGGATACTTCTGTGAAGTCTCTTGGTCCTTAAGCAAAGTTAAGCTCAAGCCTTTTAAACGCCCTCACTATTGTTCAAATTTCAGATCTGGTATTGCGCCACATCCCTCTCGTTCATGTTTCTGCAATCGCAATGCCTTATTTTACTCTGCCTTGAATCAACAGATTTTTTTTTAAATTTTAGTGTATAAGATCTCCAAACTCTATTTGTCAAATTTTCACTCATTGGATATAGATCAGGGCAACTTCCTCAATGAATGCTATTATTAGAATTAAGCTCTGTCACTGCACATCTTCATTCTTCTATAAACCCATTCACATCTGAATAAAATAGTAACTGTTACTATTAAATCCTTATGATTATATTTCTAGATTTTGAAACAATAACTATCATTATGTAATTTTTTAAGTTAAGTCTTGTTTTCAAGCCATGCATACGATCAAGTTGGATATAGTATATGTTATAGAATGAAATATATGTGTGTATAAGAATTATAAGAATAAATATGTGTGTATACTTAGGGTCTAGACCAAGAACAGCTTTATAATTTGCATCTTCTGAATGAGTGATTCACTGTGCACAGCATATTGTACATTGCTCTGAGACACTGTTTTCCTTGGCCCCACTCCCCACGTATCTAGAAAGCTGGGGCTCAAACTCAACTTTGAGATGCTGAAATTGAATATATTGGCACCACAGTCCTGCTGTTTTTCAACCAGGTATGGGACAAGAGATGAGGCAGTAACTACAAAGAGATGGGCTGAGGGCGGGGACCGTGTGTGAGAGGATGGAACTGATTCACCTAGCTTCTGGGACTTTCCTGTGCATCTGGATTAAATAGGTATTTTTATTTCTTTTAGTGAAAAGGTGTTCAGATGAATGGATTTTTGTTTTAATTTGTTGTAAAAACTCTAGTCGTTCATTTTTTTTATTTTGTTTTGTTTTGTTTTTTATGAGCTCGTTATATTATCTGTTCATGTAACTAAGTTGTCTACTCTGGGTTTTCCCAAAGAGAATTAGACTTTTTTCTGTGTGGTTTGGGGTTGACATTTGTAGCATGATCAAGGACAAATGCTCAGGCATGTAGGTAGAGACTAAGATTGACTATAAGCACAGATGAGCTCTGTTCAGAGATATAAGCTTAAGAAGAATGACCTTTGCAAAATGATTTGGAGTCAACAGAGGACAAGTGTTATCAGGGCTTTTGCCTGTTGTAGAGTTCTCTGGCTGAGGGTGACTGATCTCTCATGTAAATCACTACATTGAATCTGGAGTAGGTCTGTTTTAGTCTCTAAGTATGGAAGGTCTAGACAGCCTGTGTGTGTGTGTGTCTGCGTGTCTGCATTGGTGTGTGTGTGTGTTCATGTGTGTGTCTGTGTATATGTCTCTGTATGTGTGTGTGCATGTGTAAGAAGGGAGAGGAGACAGTGTGTGTGTGTGTGTGTGTGTGTGTGTGTGTGTGTGTGTGTGTGTGCAGGAAAGAAGAGGAGACACCGAGAAAGAGAGATGGAGATGGAGACTATACAGAGTTTCAGGTTTGCTACACAGTTCTAGGGAGTTTTCAGAGTCACATTATTTAGTCGGTTTACTTGACACATTAGACAGTTTAATATAAACCATTTATCTCCCCTAGGGAGGACATAAACAGTTCCGAAGCTTATAAAATGTCATGGTCACTTTTACAAGAAAATGTAAAGTACCAAAGTCAGTATTTCTCTACAATGAAAGGAAAAATCACAACAAACTGTATATTTTAGAAGTGGGAAATAATAGTTAGATCTGAACAGGACAGGAGGTCCACAAGGAGAGCAACAGAACCAAAAAATTTGAGCACAGGGGCCTTTCCTGAGACTCATACTTCAACCAAGTACCATGCATGGAGATAACCTAGAACCCCTGCACAGATGTAGCCCATGGCAGTTCAGTGTCCAAGTAGGTTCCATAGTAATGGGAACAGGGACTGCCTCTGACATGAACTGATTGGCCTGCTCTTGATCACCTCCCCCTGAGGGGGGAGCAGCCTTACCAGGCCACAGAGGAAGACAATGCAGCCACTCCTGAAGAGACCCAACTGACTAGGATCAGAAGGAAGAAAAAGAAACCCTCCCCTACCAGTGGACTTGGGGAGGGGAATGCATGGAGAAGGGGGAGAAAGAGTGGAATTGGGAGGGGAGGAGGGAGGGAACTAGGGGGGATACAAAGTAAATAAAGTGTAATTAAAAAAAAAGTAAAATTCCCTACCCAAGGAATAGCCTGAGGATAACCAGAATGGGAAGGTATCTTATCTCAACATAGGAGATCTGTGCTGGGCAGCCCACTGACTTAACATTCCTGAGGTCTACAGATAGCTCGCTCAAAGTTAATTATGTTAATTATGTTAGTTAGCCAATCACTTTGTAACAAGCTTGCCCTTGATGAATGTCATCCAATCCTGTAACTGCTAAGCTGGAAATTCTGGGTTCTTGCTCAAACTCCAAATAAAAACCCTGCCATGCAAAAAAAAAAAAAAAAAAAAAAATTCCCACTAATAACATAAACGTCAAAAGAAATAATTATTTCTACATATTTTGCTTTTGTAATATTTGGTCACCTTTTTATAAGGTAAAATTCCGATAAAACCCACTTTCTCCAGAGAGAAGAGAAAGATAATCAGCATGGACTGACTAACCTTTGTGTTACGTTACATCCATTCAGCTGTATTATCTAACCATGTCAGAATGCACACATGCACACACACTTGAAGGCAACATGATCAGTTCTATTTGTTATGACTTTATCGAAACAAAACAGTTGCATTGCATGATGTATAGAGTGTGTGGAATTTATTAAGTGTCCCTCACAGAAGAGAACAAGAAACCACATACTCCGCTTATAACCCGATACGTCCGATGATTATGAGAATTTTCCCCCCAACTAGCCTGTCGCTCCATACATTTGAAACATTGTTTTGTTTCCACAACCCACAAAATTCCAGTACGGAGAGCCATAAAGCTCATTCATACTATAATCATGTTCAGATGAAGGGCAGTCAGTGCGGTGAACAGTAAGACACAGAAGTAACCACTCAAATCTTGACATCTAAACTTGACCGTGAACACTGGAAATATGCCATCAAATCCTAAAAACACTCACCATCCCTATTCTCCCTGCCTATGTCTCCAGGATACCTATTTCCAGTGCTCTTCAGCAGATAAAGCAGGACAATGGAGCAAGAGTAACCATGACTGACCTCAGCTGAAGCCCAAAAGCTACAGCAGAAACCCGACTGAGTGAATACGTCTCTTGAGTTCCATCCGTAGGACCTTGGAGGGACTGTAAATAAAAGACACTAAATGCTAAATGTCATTAACTTTGTGGTAATTCTGTCACTGTCCACGGTTTTGTCCCTGGTGAGGTCTTGTCCATCAGCTTGAGTTATTTTATTGTAGAATCAGACTGGGAAAGGCCACCAAGTTAGACAGGAAATCTGGCCTCTGGCAGACTGAACACTCAGTATAGCCTCTTAAGGCCCTGAGATCTGAGCCTCACACTTTGTTCTTGAGACTTTCTGTCTCTTAGAATGTCAAGGAGAAAATAAATTTATACTTGGCATAGCAAGTGCTTCTATTTTTCACGATGTTCATCAGGCAAAGAATCAACCAAAGGGACAGTGTGCAATGTTCTTATTGGGAGGCTGTGTTTTCTATCTACAAAATGGTTACCATTATAAGAACATTTCTCAAATATGAAATTAACACATTTGGGTGGGTTGTGAGTTCTTACATTCCAGTGATGGCACCTTGCCAGCCTTGTGTTTCGGCACTGTACATCAACCTTAACCTCAGAAAATCTCTGATCATTGCAAGCATCAGCTGAATAACTTCATCCCTGGAGACAACTGGTCATCTAGTGGCAGATTAGCAATGAACACATTGTATTGTACCGCACTGTGGTGGATGGCATAGCAAAATAGTTGACAGTGTGGTGAGTGGGAAATTGTAAGTAAAAACATCACTCCTTTTGCTTCATTCCTCACTGACTTTCCCATGTTTACATACATGCTAGAAAGCATGGAAGTGGGACAAGGCTGGCATCTGGGATACTGATAGAGCTCTTTATTTTGAAGGAGATCTGAAATGACCTCTGCATGTTAAAATGCCTTTGAAAAAATTATGCCAGTTCTCTTCAGGTGAAGGGGTTTCATTCTCTTAGTTGTTGACTGACAAGATTCAGGTTCCACCTAAAGTTTACATGCAAGAAACCTTAGGGCGAACAACAACGACCTGATACACACCACAGACCCAAGAAACTCAGAGTGGTGCTTCTAAGAATTTAATACACATAAGATTACCTGTGTGAATCTCTCAAAACTCTTTTGATCAGATTCTTAGAGTTCTTGCCTTAAAGCCAATTCCTCTTCTCCTCTTCTCCCTCCCCTCTTCCTCTTCCTTTTTCTCCTCCTCCTTGTTCCTAACAAACACTCCTAGTGATTTTATGGTCCTGATTCATTACCATTTTCAAGACAAATACAAACATATCATTCCCAAGCTCATGTCAACAAACTTAAATTCTTTTAAGGCCTGTGAATCAGCTCAGTATCCAATTAAATTTGAGTCAACAACTAGTCCTAAAGTACTAGCATGTTTACCTTTTTGTCTTTCCAAATCTAAAAGTTCTTCATGCTTTTATTCTATTTTTGGAATCATAATTTACCTTTTAATTGCTAAATTAAGATGCTTTCCAGACAAGCATGTTACTTAACTTTGCATCATCATAAACAAATACCTGAAAAGAGCAACTGAAAGGCCAAGGGTTCAACACAAGAACTCCTTCTGGCTTCCTGTCCCATAGCTACACTTGCTTCACAATTGGAGCTCAATGTATTTTAGTTAAATGAATGGTGAGTGCTCCCACAAGCAAGGAGAGGATCAGTATGTATGATGGACACCACCTACTATTAATGTTACTATTATTATTACTTGTTTTACATATCATTTAATAAATGTATCCCCCTCCAAAGAGAGAGAGAGAGAATGGTTTAATTGAGGGTGTTCACTCCATGACTCCGCACACTTTGCAAGGTGAGAAGAGCATCACCACACAAGAGCATGTGGCAAAGAGGGTTCCTTACTTATGACTGACCAGGAAGCAGCAATAAGGGGGATTCTCTATTTCTTTTTCATTCACTGTAACCTTGACGTGGCCAGTGCCAGCATATTCTGGATGGGTCTTCTTTCTCAGTTACTCCTCTCTCTGAAATGCACTTGCAGATACATCCAGTGATGTGCCTCATATCTGGGACCATTCTAATTTAGTCACATAGTGATGCTTAATCAACACAAACCCATCCTGTGAACATTCTACCCCAAAACAATGTTTCGAACCTCGAAACTAATGTCGATGTTGCGATAAGAGATTGGTTTGGATAAATTTTGTTGTTTTCACATGCTGTTGATTTTATAAATGACTCCATTTCACTCTTTTTTTTTCCATGCCCAATACAATAGAAATTTGTCCCAACAAAACTGAGATGAGCACACAGATTTGAAAGGTAGCAAGGAAACTGTACTCAAAGCAAAGAAATTGTACAGCGTGAGAAGAAAATACTGTCAAGAGTCTAGTAAGCCTCACAAGTATGCTGGGGGTTTCCTTTTATGCAGTTCAAGAGAGAAGGATTTGGTTGCTAAGAGGTTTTGTTGGGGGTGGAGGTCCTTTATTTTGATTGGCAGGCTTGATGCATCTGATTTCAAGATATTCATGCCGAATTATGTATAGGCATAGGATGGTAAACAGGGTATTCTCCCTAAGAGTGTGTTTGGGGAATAGTTTGTGGTTGAGTGCACATGCACCTAAACCTGCTTCAGGCAAGAGCGGCCCTTTGCCCATAGTCCACTGGGCCTGTCCCAGTGTGTGTTTGAATAGAAACATGGCATTATCAGGGGTGCTAAGGAAAAGAACTATTCCCATAGTTTGAAGCAAACATGGAAGTGCAAGGCAGGTGTGGGTTCTAGACTGCTAGCAGGTTGCTGGGTGCATTGTTTGAGGAAGGGAGTGTATGCCCATATTACAAGCAGGTAAAGCTCCCAGGGAACCAAGTATTGAGAACAGGGAGGTGTGCATACCCCAAACTAAACGGACTCCCAGGTTCCTGAGCCATTCCCTATGCTTGCCTGCCTCAAAACCCTGCGGTTTTCGGGAACAGAAGATTTAGTAAATCGTGCAACTAAAGGATTTGCACTTTGAAAACCCCAAATAAACTGAGAATTCATCACTGGGAGATTGTTCATAAAGTCAGGAAAGCAGTATTAAAGAAATATACAAACCTTTTCCTTATATTTAGAACCTCAGGCTAAGAAACTTTAGAAGCTTAAAGAGTTATTTTGGAAAAGTGAAGAAAGGAAAGCAGTATAATCTATATAGAGCAATGAATAACGAAATCTGGAAATTTGTTTTCTTACTGTGACAAGAACAATGACAGTAAAATAGTGCATCCATCCAGCGACCCTTAGGGGTAGAACCTCATAGAAGCATAGCTTAATCAAGTCCCAATAAATCGAAGTCTGGCTTTTCATTTAATAGGCGAAGAAACTCAGGTTTCTCAGATCTGAGTAATTAAACGTGTCAGATTCAAAAGAGGCTAATTTTCTAGCAACACGTGTTCACACATTAGTTTGATCAGAGTGTAATTCCTGCCCCAGAGCAAAGACATGCTCTTGACGGCTCAACACGGTGTTCTCCCAAGAGGAAAATTCCACTGGGTTTGAACATAGAGGGAGACTTCCTTGGCATGGAATAAAACACGGAATGACTAAGAAATTAGAGACAGCACTATTCCAGTGGGATCACACCTCAATCTCCACGTCAAACTGGAGGGATTATAAGACTCCTTGGTCAAGCAGGAAGAAAAGTCTTCTAAAAACACACCTTTACAACCATTTCTATTAAAACTGGAGTAATTTTTCCTGTGCTGTAAACCAGCATGCCAATACAATGTGATCTGATAGGCAATTCACATGGATGAATATTAAATGGTATTTAGAACATTTGAAGCATAAGGTCTCAAAATCACAGACCTCTAACTGTGTCTTTATTTGCATGAGGGACTCTCCTCCTTGCTCTTGAGAAAGATCAAACCAGTATTAATCAGCTGTGCATTTTGCTATATAAAAGATATTTTTAGTTTAATGAGATAAAATATTACATAAGTAGAGTTTTTAAAATATTTCTGTTGCTGGTTTTAAAATTTGGGTTGGATTTTGTGCTAAGAAGTCTTGATAGGAGTCAGTTAAGAATGTTTACTGGATCTTAAAGTAAGGGCTTTCTTGGTGAGTCTGACAATGAGGACCAGGAAATGCAGATGTTTCCTTTTAGTGCCAAGCAAACATTAAAAAATATATTTCCTAATGACCCATGCCAGTGATTTTTAACTCAGAATTGCCATGGGATTCACAAAAGGACGCTTTCCCCATATGTGTGCCTGGATCCTTCCTTTTGCTTCCTATGCTCTGTAGCAAACACTAAATATGATATTTTTGAAAATCTCCACGGGGTGAAGGTAGTGCCGAGACTGAGGCTAACCATAAACAAAATTAAGCACAACAAACCAATGGTGTAGCCACAGGCTCCTCTATGCTATCAACACCCCAGGCCTCCCGGGACAGGAAGTTTGGATTTTATGGCTGGAAACACATTCAGGTGTGGCTCTGGGCTACTTGCTAAAGCCCTTGCTGTGTCATTTCCTCTGAGTAAAGGGACTGTTTGGAAGGATGGGTCACAGAGTGTTCCAGCTTTATTGTTTATCTATGATATTTTTATGCTTAGTTTTATTTATATATATACATATATATATATGCAGTACATGTTTAATGAAGTTGAAAGCATTTGTAAACAATTCTAGTTGGTGATGAAATGGAAATTATTTATTTTGAGAAGCTTGTTGAGAAAGAAAACAATTTGCATTTTGTTAAAATGTTCTACTCCGATAAGTGAAAGGATTTTACATTGGCCATGCCCATAATTATTAACACCTGTTGCTAAGACTAATTGTATTAACTTGTAGAAGATTTACATAATTTTGAGAAAATGTACAAAGCATTGTCTGGTTTTTACTTAGAAATGAATCATGAAATATTTCCATTCAAATGTTTTCAATAGTAGTACGTGCTTTATAGTTTCAGAACCAAGGATTGTTATTTTTCAGGCAAATAAACCAAAACTCAACTCGGAAAAAGCATTTTGCTTTCTATTCTTATGTCATATGGCCAAACAGGAATGTGATGAGTGTCTGTTGTTTGAGGTAATTGCTCTGTCACTCTCACGTTCTTTTCCGAAAGCTCCACTAGGGTTCATGTGTGCTGAGTTCCCATTAGCATTCTGTCTCAATCAGTGTTCTATTGCTGTGGAGAGACACTTAGACTGTGGCAACTCTTTATAGAAAACTATTTCACTGGGGCTGAGTTACAGTTCTGAGTTTTAGTCCATTGTATTTGTGTTGGAAAGCATGATGGCAGTCAGGCAGGCAGACATGGTGCTGGAGAGTAGTTGAGAGTCCTACGTCCAGATCTACAGACAGCAGACAGAGGGAAAGAGAGACAGAGACAGAGGGGTAGAGACACACAGAGAGAGACAGAGACAGAGAGAGACTGGGCTTGGCTTGAGCATTTGAAACCTCAAAGCTCTCTCTCTCTCCCTCACACACACACACAGACTTCCTTCAGAAGGGTACACCTATTCCAACAAGGCCATACCTCCATAAGCATTCAAATATTCGAGTCTATGGGCACCATTCCACTATAGGTGCCTTGAGGTTGGAGGTTTGGTCTGCAGTGTATTGGTTTTGGAAGATGCTATGGTGTGTCTAGTGGGATACCTTAAGTCTTTGAGAGCACGAGACAGAAACCTTTATAGTTCCTGAGAGAACATGCAATCCTCAAAGGGTAATGTGAAAAAGAGCTAGTCAGCCCCTGCTGTCCCGCTGCCTTTCCTGCCCCTGCCACCTCTCCCATCCCTGTTGCCCCTCCCCATGCTCTTTCCCTCTGTCCCTGCCATTGCTGTCCACCACCGCATGGCACCCCAGAAAACTCAGCTGACTACAGCACCATTCCCTCAACCTTCCCAAGCTGTCGTTAAACAACTGTGAGCCTGTGTCAGCTATTTCATTAGAATAGCACAAAAGAAAACATAAAAGGGAAAAACATAAACATAACATGAAGGAGAAAAACAAATAAACAAGAATTAGGGCTTTATTACCAGCCCTAGTTTCCACTGAGCTCTATCCTGTGCAGCACTATTTTCTGTCAGTAACATAGGCATCTCCATGACTCATGAAGACCTGTCTGGACTTAGACCCAGCTCATGTATCACCATGAGTCATGCGTGGTAGAACTCAGCAGCTGTCCTGAAAATCTAAAGGAATATTGAAACTGACACAGAACTGGCAGAAACAAAATCTATGGGCAACTTGAGAATCAGGTAATAGACTAAAACAAAATCAAGCCTCAAAAACTGACGGGTGAATCCTCATTTGGGTCCATGAGAGATCAATAGTATTTTTATTGCTGGAGGTAAATTACACCAGGTAAATAGAGTAGGGGTAGGCCCAACTGAAGACATCCCCTAAAGGTTAGGATGGGAGCTGAGAAAAGAGCCTAATTAACATAGAGAGTTAGATTATGTTGCTACCAATGCTGTGCTGAACTACCAGGATATGTGATTGACACAGAAGCCCTACTGCTGATGAGTTTACTATCTACCATAATTCAGTGACAACTTCATCAAATTAAGCTTCATCTAGAGAAGATAATAAGATTCTCCACTAGTCAAGGATTAATGCAAAAATAAGCTTGAGATACCAGGGGCTTCATAAGACACAATGTTTGCATATTACTTATGCTGATGCTAAGTGCTGCTGAAATGGAGAGTTCTGTTCCACAGCGTCACTCAGGAACCCAGTCTGAATGAACAGAGATAGACGACTTCCGAGAACATCAAGGAAGACGAAAGGAAAGCATGAAGAACTCACACTTCTTCTTCTTTGCACGGTTCTACAAACGAAGGAGATCTGGGCAGGGAGTAGAGAACCTTATCATCTGAGAAATCTTTCCATAGAGCAACAATCCAAAATATAACACCTGAGAATAAAAGCCAAACTAGACTATCAGCAGGCATAGACTATTCAATAGTCACAACCGTGAGAAAACAACCACATCTTGAATCACTGCTTGTCACACCAAAAAGTTATGCTTGCAGTTTGCTTCCTTTATGAAGAATGAAAAAAGGGAAAACTGATCCTTTTTTTTTTTTTAGAACTAACTTCAACTTCAATTGATCTGGAACTTGAAAGAGGGAAAGCAAATCACCTCATCATGACTTTAAACTGGCTGAGCTGAGCTTTTCCTTCGATTATTACAAAACGGCTAAAGAAGAAAGAAAATTCAATGGGAATATTTCAGAAGCTAAGAATAACTAACATAAGTGGGAAAAGGAGAGAGTGTATATAGCCAGAGACAAGTTAGCAGAGATAGGTGGATCATACCAAGTTTTAAAAAGGAATGACACATAACCGTAATCCACCTAAATCTCACACTTAAAAAAAAGATTGGTTTACTATTTAGTGTGTGTGTGTGTGTGTGTGTGTGTGTGTGTGTAACATGGACGCAATGCCTATGGCAGTCAGAAGAGGGCATCACATTCCCCCTGCAACTGGAGTTACGCAAATGATTTGAGTGCTGGGAATGAACCCAGGTCCTCTGCAAGAGCAGCAAGGGCTCTTAATCCCTCAGCCATATTTCCGGCCCTAAGTCTCACACTTCTATAAGGACAAATTTTAAAAGCTGTCACCTGACATGAAAAAGTTTTCCCTAAAATGTTATTTCTTGCATATAAAAAAAATAAGACATATGGGCAGAAATATCAGACAGGGGCTGCCATGTTGGTTGAATAAAGTTGTTTTTAAACTCACTTTTGTTGTAACCATTTTGCCTGGGACGAAATAAAACATTAATGTCATATCAATTCTGGGCACCCAGGTAAATGATTCAGAATCAAATTTTGCAAATGTATACACCAGAAAGTATTATTACTTAGGAAAAATATCACTCTTTATGTTAGTGTGCTACGCATAATCAGTGGAAAATACTGTTATGGCTCAGTTTTGTATGGGAAGATTCAATTTGTGGCAGAGCTTTTCCACGGTCATAAACATGGGTAAGGGTGCAGGGGTGGTCCCTGAACCTTTTGAAACAGGAGATTGGGTTGTGTCACAGAGAAGCATGTTCCAATCCTTTCATCTGCCCACAGATGGTCCAGGTTTCTATCAGAATTTGTATATTTGCACTGAAATAAACATATATCTCATCCCTGAGCTATTGTTTTTATGATGCCGCATACTCATGCCTCTAGACCAAGAGACTCAGGTAAGCTTAGGGAATCCGTGTGAGTGGAAAAGACTCTCTTCACGTGTTGAAGAAACCAGGATGGATGGTTAGAGACTGACAGAGGATGGCTTTGGAATCCCAAGACAGCTTGCCACAATGCCTAAATCTCACTTGAGTGATAAGAGACCTATCACAGGCACTAGCCTGGGTGCCCTGAACCCAAATAATAGAGCATAAGTGCAGAAGATGCTTCCATTGGTGGCATAGGTTTGCCCAAATGGTTAACTCCTTTACCATGGATGGTTCTGTAGGAGGGAGAATCAATATCTTTTCTATCATGAGTTGTAAATGTTTCATGTAGTTCTGTTCCCAGTGTCTACAAGGAACTAGCCAATTCTCATCTCCAATAACAAGTGACAATGATGAGCTGCCAGGCTCCATCTCCACTGAGAACGTGTGACATTCAGAACACAGAGCATGGAGCAAAGTTTTGAAAAAAAGCAGTTGGGGCTCTGTGTCTTCTCTTCTCAGATCTTTGTGACGTTCATCATCCACTTCTTTGGAAATCAGCTTTATCATTCTGAAATAATGTCACCTGTAGATGAATAGTACATGAAGACACACCACTGAACTAAAACAACTTACTTCATCCAAATGATTCTAGAAACCCAAGCCGGGTTCCTTTTGTTTTACTAATTTCCATAGGCACAATGAAATGACCCCCCAGAATCTCACTTTTTCCTCCACACACTATTGGAGATAGGCATGATGTTCACCATCAGTTTCCCACAGGGAATCTAGGCACTTAGAGGACAAATATTTCATCCAGTGAACACAGCAGTAAAGAAGGAAATGAGGATTTGAAGTCTGCCAGTTTGTGAGATCATCTCTCGCTTTTCCAACCACCTTAGATGATTATTTTATTTAGCCTGATGAGCTGGCAGAGAGGAAGCAGACAAGTATGGAGAAGGCTTTAATTTGTACCTTAACAATGGTGCCACCTAAATAAATCTTCTCAGTGGCAACACAGGTTCAGAGAAGTCTCCATGCTTACAGTCTTGGCATCCGGTGTCCTCAGCATCAATGACGTCACAGGGAGCCCTTGATGTGTGCTTGGGAAGAACTCTGAGATAGTTCTTGCATGTTACAGCAGCATCCATTTCCTTTACACTCAGGATGAAGATCACTTTGTGAGGATAACAAATACAAACACAATTTCTTCTTCCCAGCTAGAGCGATTTTGTGCTTGTCGCCTATTCTCTTTTATTAAACTCTTCTTAACTCGCACTGCACAATGATTAAAACATTCAAGCTGTTAAGAACACCAAATATTTGCTAACGCTTGTGTACATACATATCACAAATATTAAATTTTGAAGTATTTACTCGAACAAAAATTGAAGGGCAGGGGACACTCTGTTGTGGTTAAATGGCAGGAATAGCACGTGTTAGTTCCAGAAACACGTTTAAAAATCGCTTGTGTCACCATTTGCTTAGGTATGTGTGCTCACATACCTGTGTGCCACAGCAGACCATGGCACATCTGTAAGAGTCGAACCTCTCTTTCACCATCCCAGAGACTGAACACAGGTCATGACAATTGGTGGCAAAGACCTCCACCTACCACGCCATCCTGCTGGCCTTAGAAAAGCTTTTTTTTTTTTAAGGAAAATAAATGAATATAAGATTAAAATCACACTTTAACTCACTAAGAGCTTCAAGTCAGCTACCCACCATCTGCTTTTGCTTTTGAGGTAAGATATTTAAAGTTAACCATTTTAAGTGGTCAGTGATCTTTTTTTTTTAAAGTCACTGATTATATACACATCCCAATCTGCTTATTTGCTTTTTAGGTTCACCTATCACTAATCTTCCTTTGTGCACACACCCACGTGGACTCACACAAGTGTGAAAGTGTTTCTGTGTGTGTGTAAACATTAAGACATGTTGCATGTGTGCTGTTACTTGCTCTTCTGTGGCATCAACCTCTCTTCTGGGTCAGTACTGTTTTAATTGACTAGTTTCAGTGTCTGGCCTACTGAGGCAAAGGCGGCCTTCTTCGCTATATCCATTTTCCTCGGTGGCCCAGGCATTTTTATATTGTGTTTGTTTGTTTGTTCTTTTTCAGCAAGTGGCCCCTTGTCTTTTGAATAACTTGCTTATGGGGCTGGCATGGTAACTCAGTAGGTAAAGTGTTTGTTGCAAAAGCATGAGGAACTGAGTTTGAGTCAGAGGTGCCAGTGTGACCGTGTGTGTGTGTGTGTGTGTGTGTGTAACTCTAGTGCAGGGACTTGAAGACAGGCAAATCCAGAGACTCACTGACCACAGACTGGCTGAAACAATGAGACCTACATTGGGTGACAGATGTTTCAGAAGAAAAAAGGGGCGGGGGGACATCAACCTCTGCTCTCCCCTCACATCCATATGAGTGAGCACACGTACATCCACTGGTGTGTGTACACACACGTAACACATGTATCTTCTACCTCACAAAATCAGGTAACAAAATAAAGAAATGTAGCTTGAACATCTGTGAGGACTGAATCCTCCTGGAATAGACGTCTAGTGTCCTCCATGACAACGCAGGGCAATCATGCTGAGAGCCCCCAAACATTCAGGCCCCGTGGAAATTGGGCTTCAGGAAAGCTCCCAAAAAGAACAACTTCCGCAAGAACAGAGGCAAGCAGGAAGTGAGGCTGTGTCTCACCTTGCTCTCACAGGCCGCAGCCCAGCCTACTGCCGGGAAATGCATGTGCCATCTCTCCAGATGCACTCCTCTCTGCACCCTCTGGGGTATGCCTAATAAAGGGGACACCCAAAAGCATTCTGTTTTGGAAAAGTCAATTAAGAGGCCAAAATTATTCTTAGCTATGTACAAAATTAAAATTGAAAACGAGCTCATCTGAGACTGGACGGTGGTCAGGATGAAATCAGCAATGTCTTCAAGTGGCTTGAGCCAAAGATCTGCTCTAGACACTTTAAATGGAGTCCTTTTCTGGATGGTGTTGAGGGAAATGGGTGTTCTCTTTAGACATGGGTTACGGTGTAATTTTGTACGTTAGTCTCAGAGAAGCCATCATTACCCTCTTCGAGGAAGCCTGTACATAAAGGTATGTTAGAGAGCAGTTGGCTGCGTTGAGATGTGAAGTCTGTGACCTGGGAATCTTCTGACTCTTCTGTCCACACAAGTGCTGTGTTTAGGGACCTGGCTGTGTGACTGTCAGGTGGCAGTCCTCACTAAGGGCAAAGAGACTACTGGTTGGTACTTTGGTCCTACAGAACACCTAATTCATGCCCTGTGATGCCTTCTTCTACCCACGCAGATTCGTTAAACCCACAATGTCGTAACTTTTTCTTATTCTTCATCAAAACCCACTAATAAAAACCAGAAAGGTAGGCTTGGGGATGTAGCTCGGGGCTAGGGCACTCGCCTAGGGTGAGTTTGGTCTGCAGTGACATAAGGGGTGGAGAGGGATCTCAGGATAAGAAATGAGCAGGGGGTAGTCTTAGATCTCTTAGGAATGTCTTTAAAACCCTCTCTGGACATTTGTAAGAGGCCAGTACCCTTTCTCAAGAGCACAGCACAATCTAATTAATAATTGCATTTGTCTCTAGAAGGTGGAGCTCTGACTTGGCTTTTGAGTTGAGAAGAGAGAAGAAAGACGATTCCTGGTGGATTTTGTGTACAAATCCAGCCCTTGGGAGCTTATAGCCTTCTTAGACAAACTGAGGAGCTGCTTAATGAGGTGTCTCTACAGCTCCTCTAAAACGCACTTTCAAAACAAAAGTTAGAAAGCTCCCTGGCCCTTTCTCAAGAAGGGTCTCTTCCTGTTCAAATCCCGTCCTGACCTTTTTGTTGAAGAAGAGCAAAATAACGCAGTAACAAAAACACAAGTGGCTGCCAAAGGAAGAGAGAGGGGGGGAAAAAGAGTTCCTGTAAGGGGCTGAAACAATAAATCTCCTCTCTGCTGACCTCCCAAAGGGAGTGTGTGTATTTCCTCTAGTTCCTTATCAGAATCCCCAAAATAAGTAGGAACGGGCAGCGTCTGCTTGCATTCAGCACACCTTTTCCATTTGCTAATCAGGCCTGGCCAGGCTGGGAGGAATCACACCCCGCCTTACCCTGGAGAGAGAAGCCACCGACACCATCCCTGGGCACCATGCGGCTGCTTCCAGCGACTGCTCTTCTCTTCCTTCTGTCCAACAGTGTCTGCGGCAGTGAGGATGGCCCAGGTAATTTCTTCCTACCTTTCGAATGCTGTGGATGAGGAATCGCGGGTAGAGAGCTCCTAGGCTCAGCTGCCCTTGGGAAGGCTTCTCCTGCCGTTCTGACGTGTTGGTTGATTTGCTGAATGGAGTACCTGGAGTTAGGTTTCCAAGAGGCCACAGACGCGGTGTCACAAACGGCGTTTGTTTCCACTGAAGAGAAAGGCTTGCTGGTGTGATGGCCTCAAAGTGTGTTTAATGGATTCGTAAAACATTTGGGGAAATGTGTTTACTTTTTAGAGACTGAAAATAGAATTTTGGCTAAAAATGTGTTAGTTTAAAAAAAAAGACGTTTTTTTTAGTCATTGGTCCAGAATAAGAGGATTCTATATGAGTGAAAGGCTATCGTTTGGAAAGAGGGCTTTGCCAATGCCCCCAGCAACAGTTCCAGATGTCTTCCAGCTCGGTAGGGTAAAGATACCTGGACAACTGAACGGTGATTCACAATTAGAAGAATATTACCACCTTAGGGGACTGGGCATGTGGAGACTGAAATTTCTAGACTGTTGTTACAGAAATATTTGCCCATGTGGACATAGGTTGTGTAGCTTTCGGAGCTCTCCAGGTAGACAGGCCAAGCCTACAACTGTCTGCAGGTAAAGACAATCAGATGTCCATTATGCCACATCAATGAGCAGTGGCAAGGATGACTTTTTATTTCTAACCATTCTTAAGTTAGTAAAAGTGTAAGTTTGCCTTAATCAGGAATTTAGTAGGTTCCTATCCTGTGCTGGGCAATGCAAAGAACATAAAGATGAACCAGCTGATTTATTTGTCCACAGTGGTAAATGTGCTATTGAGAGAAATAAGTGAGTGAGTCCAGTATTAGACATACTTAGTAGGTATGAGAGCTAAAATGCGAGCTACCGAAGGAAGACACAGTTGGGAGAGATTGGATCTGACTCTGAGAGGGGGGATGCATTGTGGGAGGGTGTATGTGGGTGAGAGGAGGATGGGAGATTGATCCTGAAAGCTCAGTTCTAATTTTGCTTGCTTGTGCCCTTTTCCAAAGTTTACTGCCTACAAAATTTTAATTTCTAAAAACTATATAGAGTAGAAAAAAAAGAATCAATGGTCCAACTTGAGTTACATTTTGTTAGCAATTTAAAAAATATTTTTATAAATTTAGGGTAAATCTGGAAGTTTTTCTACCCCACACATTTGCTTATAGTGCATCTGGACAGAAAGTGATAAGAGGTATTGAGAATTTGGTATTTTTTTTTAAAAAGCATCCTGAGGTATCAGAGAGCAAGGGCTTGATTCTAAGTAACTCTTCAGTACGTTTTAGAACAATTGATGAGAATTTCAACTCTAGCTCAAAACGGTGTGCCTGAAAGCCTGAGCTAAGGCTCTTCATTATTTTAGGTCTGCACACCTTAGAGTGTACAGCAAGATGCCAGCATTTTTTTTTTTAATTCTGAATGGGCTGCGTCTCCTGAACACAAAGAGGAAGCGGATCGGTGGAACTGGCCTCCATACTGTGATTGTAAGAAAGATACTACCATGGAGGATAGCACAGAACTGCCGAGGCAATTTTTTTATTGTGGTTGTTTAGGGGAAAATACCAGCCTCCTCCAGCTGGATGGCCAAGTGTCCACCGTTGCTTTAACAGGGCCAACCTTCTAATGAATTATTAGCCCGTGCTGGATGATTTCTTACTTGGGCTGTGAAAAATATTTAGACAGTATTTCCTTCACACCTCACATCTGCTACAAACCTATTTGATAACGTGAGACCTGTATCAGGAGTGGGGGGGGAGGAAGGAGGGAGGAAGGAGGAAAGAAGGAGGGAAAGAGGAGTGAGGGGAGGGAGGCCCGAGGGAGGGGAACTGACTGATCTTAGAAAAGGAAGTTGTATCTTGGCACCAGAGATTGACCCTTGAGAGCGGCCTGGGTGGGTCTAAATGATCTTCCTGGCTACATGGATGGCTTTGATGCACCTGGCTCTGCCAGTTTATGTTTCCTTAGCAGATTGCAACACAGGAATGAAGCATTTCCTAAGTTCGTCTAGTCAGGTCTTTCCTTAACTCTCTGTACCAAGAGGACTTTGAGTGCTGCACAGGCTCCTTACCCTTCAGAAGATAAACAAACTTATCAGCTGAGTCAGAAATTGGGATCTGGAGGGAAACATTTCCACTCTAAAATTCAGATTGTCAAGCAAATGTGTACTTTTGTTGCTCTGAAATTGACTTCTAAATACATTTTGTTTTCTGATAAATTGAGTACTTCTCTTTCTGGTGTTTATGTCAATCTCAGATTTAAGTAAGTATGATCTAGGCAGAGAGACTTTTGTTGAAATCCAGAGACTCATCTGCATGGCAGCAGGTACCTTTTGTCGCTAGGATGCTGGTCTGAGACCAGCCATGTCCAGCTCGAAAGTTGCTCTTTGGAAATACGTGCCAGAGGTTCCTGAAGGGGCCTGCACTCTTTCCTCCAGTCTTCTGTGCTGTAGAGAAAGCTAAACCGACACTCCAGGGGCTTTCGTGTTTAGAAGGTGAGCTTTTTTTTTTAATATTCAAATTTTTCTTTATTAATTACACTTTATTCACTTTGTATGCCCCCTGTGGTTCCCTCCCTCCTGTTGGCCCAGTCCCTCCCTTCCTCTACCCTCTGAATGCATGCCCCTCCCCAAGTCCACTGATAGGGGAGGTCTTCTTTTCCTTCCTTCTGATCCTAGTCAATTAGGTCTCATCAGGAGTCGCTGCATTGTCTTCTTCTGTGGCCTGGTAATGCTGCTTCTCCCTCAGGGGGAGGTAATTAAAGAGCAGGCCAATCAGTTCATGTCAGACACAGTTGAAGGGTGAGCTTTTGACTGCTGAAACTCAACGTTGTTAAAATGAAGATTCCAAGAAAATAAAAGCCTGGAAGCTATAGAAATATATTTACTCCCTCTAACATTTTATTTTTGAACCTACATTAATTTAGGAGAGATTAAAATGTTTAGGCAGAAACAGACCCCAGGATAATTATTTCTAGAAGGAGGATTCAATTTCTAGTAGGAATTCATTTGTCAGTAATAATGTTCAATTTTATAAAGCGAAAATTGATTAACCATAGTATAAGAAAACACTGTGCTAAATCCTGTAGCTTTATAAAAACTAATAGGACTCATTCCTTGTATTCAATACAATGAGAAGCGGAAGAGCCAGGTAATAAGAATTTGGTAAAACATGCAGGTTAATCAAGCCAGAGAGCCTAGAGTACTTGGCAAGTTGTAAGCCAATGAGAGAGAACAACAGAGCCAAAATTCCTGGGTGAAGGGGGATCTGCAGAGACCAATATTCCAACCAACAATCATGCATGGAGAGGACCTAGAACCACTGTTCAAAGGAAGCCTATAGACTGCTCAGTTTCCAAGTGGGTTACCTATTAAAGGGAACAGGGACTGTCTCTGACATGAACTCAGTGGCTGGCACTTTCATCATCTCCGCCTGCAGGGTGCAGCCTTACCAGGTCACAGAGGAAGATGATGCAACTAGCTTTGATGAGACTTGATGAGGTAAGGTCAGATAATAGAGGAGGAGCTCCTCCCCTATCAGGGGACTAGGGAAAGGGCATAGGGAGATAAGAGGTGGGGTGGGTGGGACTGGGAGGAGATGCAGCAGGGATACAAAGTGAATAAATTGTAATAAATTAATTAATTAAATTAAACTTAAAGAAAAAAAGAATTTGGTGTTGTTGTAGGTCTTAAGGAATAAATAAAGAATGCATAGAAAATTCACAAGTTGCATAGTTTGGTGTGTTGGGAAATCATACAAGTTCTCATAAGAGTGTGATAATTTCTGCAATTTGAAATCAGGAGGTTCAAGGTGTATGTGGATTTTTTTTTAATAGGGACATTGTTCAAGCATCAGTGTATTCTAGTCTAGAAATATAAGAAAGTTATTTTTGAGCATGGCAGCGTACTAGAAAGCAGAGTACAAAGAATAGTATAAGGATGTTAAATAGCAAGATGTGGAAATACAGATTAATCGGGTAAAACAGAGTCTTAACTTGTATGCAACCCCGGGTTCAAGTCTCATGTCTCCAAATAAATAGAAAAGAAATATTGACTCATAGTTGACAATTAGAATTTGTAGAAGTGCTTAAGGATGGGTTTTAATCATCAGAGTTATAAACAAGGAGGACCAATCTGTCAGTAGAATATGGATTAGACAGACTACTGAGGTCACAAGAGATAAAGACAAAGAGACCAGTTTACAGTCACCCTATGTCTGAAAGTATACCACTGAGGTGTAAAGAAGGGTCTAGGAAAAGCTTCAAGGATGTTGAGTACACGCAGCTTGTCATATTGTTTTTACTGCTGACGAAAGACAAGCCATGATGGGGTTGTGTGAATACCTGATTTGGGAACATGCTTTTAGAGCAGAGATGAGGAAAGGTACGAAGAGATAGATAGGAGAAAAACGCGCACTAAGATGGTGAGTTTCCAACTCTGGTGAGGCATGTAAGCTGAGATGTGTAGCGGGGCTTGGGTGTCCCAGGAGCTGAAGGCGATGCTGAGAGGTTAAGTGTTATTTAGTTCTTGGCTCAAAGGTTAACAAGCCTTCATCCGGTGACAATGTGATATTAACGTGGATACTGTTTCACTGTCTTCCAGGCGCCTATACTTTGCACTCTGCGTGGCACTTACTTTCCATGACAGTTATTCACTGGAGCATCTTATTTCTTTTTCCACACTTCAGGCACCTTACAGTTTGCCAGTAACTACGGCAAATAAATAATATTATAATCAAATAATATAAATAAATATATAATACAAATGACATAAATAAAATAACAGACAATATGACAAAGTTATATGAATTTCCTTAGTCTTTGTATTGAGCTTAATTTTCATCCATATTTCTTACTGGAATAAGCAATCTGTTAGAGTAAGGATTAATTCAATGAGGAGCCAATCCAGTGGGAACAGTATTTGACCCTCAAGTCATTTGTCTAGCATTCTTTCCCCAGCAACTCATTTTAAAAGGGATCATATATTGTCGATGTATGGAATACTTTCTGGACATTCATAACATTTCCCTCAACAAATTCTCTTCTAATTTTACTTTAGAGATCATAATCATTCAGAAAACTGAGAAAGTATAAATATTTGATGGTTTCAAAAATTAATCTGTTAGATACTGGTCATTTCCTTTTCTATCTCAAGCTTAGGTACATATTTTAACTTATGAATCATTATCTGATAAAGTTACTAATATCCTTTTTTTCACTAGTAACCAGTTTCCACGGTCTCTCGGTGTGAGATCTCTCAGAAGAGAAACTTGGAAGAGGTTCAGTTGGCAGAGGGATCCCTTTATGCACTGTAGCCCATGATAGAAGAATACACACAAGAAATATTCATGGTCCCCATAACATCTACAAAGGCCAATAAAAACTCTTCTGAAGTTAAACAGAGGCTTTTTGGTTTGGTTTGGTTTTGTAGATGTATATCAGTGAGATAAGAGCTGTTCCCTAAAGAGAAGCAGGCACCATGTGAGAATTAGACACCTGCTTGGCTGTTCCCTGAGTGTTTCCTGACCATGTGAACTCCAGCCATTGCTGGGGCAGCCATCTGTACACAGGTATAAACAGATGATATTTTGCTTCACTTCAGGGGTTATATTTTGCTTTCTGTCTGGTGCTATTCTCATGCTAACATACGTTTCAAAATTCTACTTAATTTTTTTAAAAAAATATTTGAAATTTAGTACAGTAGCATTAGCATTCCACAAGACTCATTTGATAAAAAAGGAAAAAAAAAAACAATGAGAATTCTTTCCCTTTTTTCCATGTTTGTTTGTTTATTGGTATGGGGGGGCCGGAAATTCCTGTCCATGTACGTATGTATAGGAGAGCAGTTGATCTCCTGTGCCTTTCTCAATGGCTTTCCACATATTTTTTAATTAATTTTTTTATGTATTACAATTTATTCACTTTGTATCCCAGCTATAGCCCCTCCCTCATTTTCTCCCAATCACACCCTACCTCCCTCTTCTCCTCCCATGGCCCTCCCCCAGTCCACTGATAGAGGAAGTCTTTCTCCCCTTCCATCTGATCCTAGCTTATCAGGTTTCATCAGGACTAGCTGCATTGTCCTCCTCTGTGGCCTGGTAAGGCTGCTTCCCCCTCAGGGGGAGGTAATCAAAGAGCCAGCCACTGAGATCATGTCAGAAGCAGTCCCTGCTCCCATCAGCAAGGAACCCACTTGGAGACCTAGCTGCCATGGGCTCTATCTGTGCAGGGTTTCTAGAACCATTCATGCATAGTCCTTGTATCAGTCTCAGAAATGACCCTTGGGCCCAGATTTTTTGGTTCTGTTGCTTTCCTTGTGGAGCTCCTGTCCCCTCCAGATCTTTCTAATCTTCCCCTTCTTTCATAAGATTCCCTGCACTCTGCCCAAAGTTTAGCTATGAGTCTCAGAATCTGCTTTGATACATTGCTGGGTAGTCTTTCAGAGGCCCTCTGTGGTAGGCTCCTGTCCTGTTCCCTGTTTTATCACTCTTCCGATATCCATCCCGCTTGCCTTTCTGAGTGAGGACTGATCATCTTACCCAGGGTCATCTTTCTTGCTTAGCTTCTTTAGGTGTACAGATTTTAGTATGTTTATCCTATATTATATGTCTAATATCCACTTATAAGTGGGTATATACCATGTGTGTCTTTCTGCTTCTGGGATACCTCATGCAGGATGATCATTTCTAGTTACCACCATTTGCCTGCAAATTTCATGATTTCCTTGTTTTTAATTGCTTGTATTCCATTGTGTAAATGTACCACAACTTCCGTATCCATTCCTCAGTGGAGGGACATCTGATTGCTTCCAGATTCTGGCTGTTATGAATAAAGCTGCTACAAACATGGTTGAACAAATGTCCTTGTTGTATACTTGAGCATCTTTTGGATATATGCCTAGGAGTGGTATAGCTAGATCTTGAGGTAGCACTATTCCTAATTGTCTGAGAAAGTACCAGATTGATTTCCAAAGTGATTATACAAGTTTACATTCCCACCAGCAATGCAGAAGGGTTCCCCTTTGTCTATATTGTCTCCAGCATGTATTGTCATTGAGGTTTTTTTTTTTTGTTATTAGTTACATTTTTTTAACTCTGTACCCCAGTTGTATCCCGCTCCCTCATTCCCTCCCAATCCCACCCTTCCTCCCTCATCTCCTCCCTGCCCCTGTCCAAGTCCACTGATTGGGGAGGACCTCCTCCCATTTCATCTGACCCTGTTTTAGCAGGTATCTTCAGGACTGGCTGCAAAGTCCTCCTCTGTGGCCTAGCAGGACTGCTCCTCCCTTGGTGGGTAGAGAGGTCAAAGAGCCTGCCATTGAGTTCATGTCAGAAATAGTCCCTGTTCCCCTTACTAGGGAAAACCAGTTGATTACTGAGCTACCACGGGCTACATCTGAGCAGAGGTTCTAGGTTATAGTCATACATGGTCCTTGATGGAGAATTAGTCTCAGAAAAGACCCATGTGCCCATATATTTTTGGTCCTTGTGGAGCTCCTATCCTCTCCACGTCATACTAACTCCCCCTTCTTTCATATGATTCCCTGCACTCTACAGAAGTTTTGGTTATGAGTCTTAGTATCTGCTTTGATACACTGCTAGGTAGAGTCTTTCAGAGGCCCTCTGCAGTAGGCTCCTGTCCTGTTACTTGTTTTCTCGTAGTTCCAATGCCCATCCCATTTGTCTTTCTAAGTGAGGATTGATCATCTTACCCTGGGTCTTCTTTCTTGTTTATCATCTTTAGGTTTATAGATTTCATTATGTTTAGCATATCTTATAGGTATATATAAATGAGTATATACCATGTGTGTCTTTCTCTTTCTGGGAAACCTCACTCAGAATGATCTTTTCTAGGTCATTGAGTTTTTGATCTTAGCCATTAGTGTAAGGTGAAATCTTAGAGTCATTTTGATTTGCATTTCCCTGATGACTAAGGACTTTGAACATTTCTTTAAGTGTTTCTCTTCCATTTGATATTCCTCTATTGAAAATTCTCTGTTTAGTTCTATACCCCATTTTTTAAAATTGGATTACTTGATTTTTTTGGTGTTTACCTTCTTGAGTTCTATATATATTGTGAATATTAGCCCTCTGTCAAATACAGGGTTGGTGAATATCCTTTCTCAGTCTGTAGGCTGTCATTTTGTTCTGATGACAGTGTCTTTTGCTTTATAGAAGTTTTTCAGTTACATGAGGTCCCATTTATTGATTGTTGATCTTAGAGCTTGTGCTGTTGGTGTTCTGTTCAGGAA
This sequence comes from Meriones unguiculatus, assembly GCF_030254825.1. NCBI lineage: Eukaryota > Metazoa > Chordata > Mammalia > Rodentia > Muridae > Meriones > Meriones unguiculatus. The sequence continues at coordinate 69,075,825 of NC_083358.1, read as the reverse complement.
GTTGTCTCCTGTGCCAATGAGTTCAAGGCTCTTCCACACTTTTTGTTTTAGCAGATTTAGTGTGCCTGGTTTTATATTGAGGTCTTTGATCCACTTGGACTTTAGTTTCATGCAGGGTGATAGATATAGATCTATTTGCATTCTTTATATGTAGACATCCAGTTAGACCAGCACCATTTGTTGAAATGCTGTCTTTTTTCCATTTTATGGTTTTGGTTTCTTTTCAAAAATAAACTATCTGTAGATGTATGGGTTCATTTTTGGATCTTCTGTTCGATTCCGTTGATCCACTATTCTGTTTCTATGCCAGTACCATGCAGTTTTTTTCATTAGTTTTGCTCTATAGCACAGCTTGAGATCAGGAATGGAGATACCTCCAGATGATCTGTTGTTGTACAGGATTGTTTTAGTAATTCTGGTTTTTATTTTTGTTTTTCTATATGAAATTGAGAATTGTTCTCTCAAGTTCTGTAAAGAATAGTGTTGGTATTTTGATGGAAACTGCATTAAATCTGTAGATCTGTTTTGGCAGGAAGACCATTTTCACTGTGTTGATCCTACTGATCTATGAGCATGGGAGATCTTTCCATCTTCTGATATCTTCTTCAATTTCTTTCTTCAGACACTTGAAGGTTTTTTCAAACAGATCTTTCACTTGCTTGGTTAGAATAACAACAAGGTACTTCATGTTATTTGCGGCTATTGTAAAGGGTGTTGTTTCCCTAATTTCTTTCTCAGCCCTTTTGTCTTTCATATACAGGAAGGCTACTGATTTCTTTGATTTAATTTTATATACAACCACTTTGCTGAAGGTGTTTATCAGCTGAAGGAGTTTACTGGTTGAATTTTTGGGGTCATTCTTGTATACTATCATATCTTCTACAAATGGTAATACTTTGACTTCTTCCTTTCCAATTTTTATCCCCTTCATCTCCTTTAGTCTTCTCATTGTTCTAGCTAGGACTTCAAGCACTATATTGAAGAGATACTAAAGAAATAAAAACAGTCTTCAAAAGTCTCCTTTCCAAAAAAAAGCCCAGGGCCAGATGGTTTCAGAGCAGAATTCTACCAGACCTTCAAAGAAGAGCTAGCTCCAATTCTCTTCAAACTATTCCACAAAATAGAAACAGAAGTTACATTATCAAACTCATTCTATAAGGCCACAGTCACCTTGATACCTAAAGCATACAAAGACCCAACAAAAAAAGAGAACTTCAGACTTATCTCTCTTATGAACATTAATGCAAAAATACTCAATAAAATACTCACAAACTGAATACAAGAACACATCAAAGATATCATCCACCATGACCATGTAGGCTTCATCCCAGGCATGTAAGGGTGGTTCAATACATGGAAATCCATCAATGTGATCCACCATATAAACAAACTGAAGGAGCAAAACTGCATGATCAGTTAGATGCAAAAAAAAAAAAAAAAAAAAAGCATATGACAAAATCCAACCCCCATTCATGTTTAAAGTCTTGGAGAGATCAGGGATACAAGACACACACCTAAACAGAGTAAAAACAATATACAGCAAGCCTATAGCCAACATCAAACTAAACGGAGAGAAACTTAAATCAATCCCCCTGAAATCAGGAACAAGGCAAGGCTGTCCACCTAATTTTTGGAGTCAGAATCGTTCACTGAACATAGAGCTCAATGATTTGGTCAGTGAGTCCAAGGATCTTCATGTCTCTGCATTGCTCATACTGGAATTACAGCTGTGCATCACCATGTCTCTCTCTCTATCTCTCTTTTTTTTCCCTTTGAACTCAGGTCCTCAAGAACTTTGCTAACTGAGCTATCTTTCTAGCCTATTCTTCTTCTTTTGTTTATGAAAACAGTACTTCATGTATTCTTCAGGTTCACTGCTTTAGCCCTCCACTCTTTCCTTTGCAATCACAGTGCTTTATAAACGGAGGGCACACTCATCCTGATTTCACACTCTGCTTCCCAGGGAACTCATTTTTCTTAGTGAAAACATTTAGATTTGGATGATGATATACGCCTTGATCTAGATTACTCACATCTCGTCATTACTTAAATAACTGTAAAGTGTTGATCCTTCTCTTGTTGATAAGCTAAACAATATTCTAATGAGAACCTTCTCTAAAGAAATCAGTTGTGTTTGCATAGATTCAGTAATGAGTTCTATGTCTAAAAAGTCAATACCATTGATTTTACTGAAATGTGCACTGCTTATTAATCTCTCCAAACAGTCACCTTCTAAGTGAAACTTTTGTTAACTGCGTTAAGGACTAAAAAATGCTGATCATCACTGGATCTGGTCCAAGTTAGCCCCAAGCAGTATCTACACAACATCTGTGGGCATCCTCCACTGGTGGTGTGAGAACTGTACTCATTTCTTCTGTCACAGCTTTTCATGGCCATCTGTACCATATCTGTTTACCTACTCAGAAATAGCATGAAGCAATAGTGGCAGAGGCTCAAAAATAGTATGACTAGTGGGATCGTGTGGCATGCCATTAAACAAGGGCAGAAGCTCTTCAGAACTTCCCACGTAGTTGCTGCCTGAAGTGTGGTGACAATAGGTTGAGTTTTCTGATTGAAAAAAAAAATTAGAGACCTACCAGTTGATCAGTTAAGAAACCACTACTGTCTCTCATGGCATCTACAGAACTTCTGCTCAGAAATAAAAATCTTTAATATCCCAGGTTCAAATGCTTCTCATGTAATGGGCTAGAAGGAACTGTAGTCATTGTCCAAAGACAATCAGCCTTTTGTCATGCTGGCTGAAATAAAATGGAATTGCCTTTAAATATCAGAGAAACAGGTATGGGATTTATAGGAGCAGAAGGAAATAAAGAAAAGGAAACATTGAATTAATCACTTAATGTCAAAGAGGTGTAGATTCAGAAGTGGTATATACCCTGAAAGATGCTCCACCTGACAACAAGAGTATTTGTTCAACTGTGTTCACAGCAGCCTTATTTGTAATAGCCAGAAACTAGAAACAATGTAGGTGTCCCTCAACTGAAGAATGGATACAGAAAATGTGGTATATTTACACAATGGAATACTAGTCAGCTATTAAAAGCAAGGAGATCATGAAATTTGCAGGCAAATGGATAGAACTGGTGAGTTCCATCCTGAATGGGGGAACCCAGACCTAGAAAGACACACATAGTATGTACTCATTTATAAACTGATTTTAGTAATATAGTACAGGATAGACAGACATACTACAGTGCACAGACCCAAAGTAGATAAGTAATGAGGAGGACCCAAGGAGGCTTCATAAATCTCACTCATAATGGGAAATAGAATGAACAGAGGTAGTGATTGAAGAGTTGGAACAAGGTAGAAGAGGGAGCACAGAGAGAAATAAGGGTGGCAATCAGACCTGGGAAGAGTAGAGGCAGGAGGGCATGAGGCCTTCAGAGAAAAGAGAAATGGTGGGTGCGGGCATTTCTGTGACAAGCTGTGAACCTAAATCAGAATAGGCCTCTGGGAAGATATGAGGGGGACTCTAGCTAAGACTTCTAATTGTAGGGGTCATGGAGACTGAACAAGACTCCTAACAGACAGAGGAGATCATCAACCAACCTACAAAAACCTCAATCCAATCCAAAATTTATTCTACCTACAAGACCTGCAGGGAAAAAGATAGAACAGATAGAGCAGAGATTGAGGGAATGTCCAACCAATGCCGGGCCCAACCCTAAAGACCCACCCCATGGAAGAAAGCCAACCCCTATCACCATTAACAATACTATGATATGCTTACAGACAGGAGCCTACCAGAGTTGTCCCCTTAGAGCCTTCACCCAGAAACTGCTCAACACAGATACTGAGACTCACAGCCAAACACTGGACAAAGCATAGGGAGTCTACCGGAAAAGAGGGGAGAATGGTAAATAAGGTGAAAAAAGCTCTACAAAAAGACCTTCAGAGCCAATCAGCCAGGGCCCAAAGGTGACTATGGAGTCTGAAGCACCAACCAAGGACAAGTCATAGTCTGGATCTAGGTCCTCTACTTATAAGTAGCTGATGGGCATCTTAGGCTTCATGTGGAGTTAGGGAAGTAGGGTATATCTCTGCCAAGGACTAACTTACCTGCTTTCTGGTCACTTTCTCCTGATGGGACTGCCCTGCCAAGCCACAGGCAGGAAAGATAAACTCAGTCCTCATGTGAATAAATGAATTGGGTGTCTGGGTGGGGGGAGGCTCCCGTATTCTGAGGAATAGGAGGGGGGAGGGTGCCGGAGGACTGAGAGGACAGGAGGAAGGGGCCTATGACGGAGATGTAAAGTGACTTAATAAAAAAATAAGAGAGAGAGAAAGAAAGAATAGTGGATTCAGAGTATCCAGTATGCAGAGTAATTACATGGGGATAAGTGCAATTCTCCCCTCGTAGGGACACTGAAGAAGGATGCAAGGCGAAGCTCACAGAAAGGTGTAGAGTGGGTGGCAAGCACTGTACAAAGTTCACACAGCTTTGGAACTTAAAGTTTGAACGTTGGAACTGAAATACCACATATAGCCCATCATTTGGATAAAATTCTTTTATTCCAAGTTGATTCCGGTTAAAATCAATGAACAGATATTGTTCACTGTCACACGGTAAAGCATCAGTTCATGAAAAAAATTCACAAGTAGAATCGTGTTCTAGAAAGATGGATACTGAGCTACGTTGTAGTCGCGATATATGCAAGCAAAAGTTGTATATGTGAATTTGTGTGATGTCTCCAATGTTTTTTAAATTTGTAAGTTATTTAACTTGTTTCATTAATTAGTCACATAGGTCGATAGGCATACAAGGAGAGTCAGATTTCTATTTTTTTTAATTCTCTATTAATTACACTTTATTCACTTTGTATCCCGGCTGTGGTTCTCTCCCTCCTCCCGTCCCAATCCCTCCCTTCCTCCACCTTCTGGATGCATGCCCCTCCCCAAGTCCACTGATAGGGGAGGTCTTCTTTTCCTTCCTTCTGATCCTAGTCAATTAGGTCTCATCAGGAGTGGCTGCACTGTCTTCTTCTGTGGCCTGGTAATGCTAAGTGTCAGATTTCTTTAGTGGTGTGACTCTGTTAATGATAGGTTGACCTTCCTTTAGGACAGATACCACTCCCAAGAGTAACTGGGCAGCACAAACAGGATGTGGTGGGTTTTAAAAGAAGGAACACAGAGTTAGATGGGCAGGAGAGTAGGAGTGGCTCTTGGAGGTGGCAGAGGTGGGGATAAATGTCATCAAAAGACATGCACAAAAGAAATTCTCAAATAATTAATAAAACACTACTTTTATTTTTAAGTGTGTGTTTAATTAAATAATGTTTTTTAAGTCCATAATTACTTTTTAACTTTTTTTTTAAGGCAGGGTATCACTGGGCAGCCCTGGCTGGCCTGAAACTTGCTGTGTAGACAAGGTTTTCCTCATAAACTGATGGAAGTCTGCTGGCTCTGCCTCTGGGGCACAGGGATCCAAAGCATGTGCTACCACATGCAGCAGCCCCCAAACTGCTCTTAATCTTTTATAAAATAATCTTAAGCATTAGTGGGTGTGAGAGGTGGCACGAGCTGGTGGCAAGCAGTCATGATATGACAAGGAAGAAAACTTAGTCTTGTTTCTGTGCGACAGTCTTGGCCACCATGGTCAACCTATGTTAGCATCGGTTTCCTCATTAGACGCTAAGAGAAGGATTTGTACAGATAAGCAATCGTGCTGTATATCAGTGAGAAATCTGTCTTCTAAATGCCATATAAACTGTAAATTCCCATTGGGCTGTTTATGCTTATGGCAACTGGTATTGAAATCACAGAGTCAATAGGTAGAAAGATGTATAGACTTTAAGATTCTCTCTTTAATAACTGGGACCCTGTCGTTCCATCACTTCTCCTTTAGCCACTTACTTCTAGGCTATTATTTTGTGGCTGTTCACATTCCAATGGCCATGGTTTTAAAATAATGCTTGAGTTATAAAAATCACACACAAAACACAGAAAACCATTTGTATCACACATTGACTTTATTTTTAGCTGAAGTGGGAAAAGAAATGTGTTTTTGTGGTAGGAAGTGTGAAATTGCCCTCCTAGAGTGTTGAGCAAGTGTGAGGACACAGAAGCGTGGCTCCTGGATTCTCTCCCCGGGGGTGGAGAGGCCACTGTAGCGCTCCTGGGCTCCAACTCCTCTATCCAACTGTGGCACAGCTCCTGATTATGTTTCTCTGCAAGTACGATTCCAGAAATGATATGAGTTACTTTTCAATACATAGAATTATCTAATTAGGATTTATTGACAGCAACAAGATTACACTATTTGGTGATTAAGCTGTGTTAATCAGTAATTCTTTTCTTTCTTTTTTTTTCATTTTTGATCTTTTTGACAGCTTTGTTTACTTGATCTAATTAGAATTGCCAGATTCTAAAACTTGAAAATATAACAAAATAAAATAACAATAATAAAACACAGTGTTGTCAATCCACCTGTTAGTAAGATCAGTCCACTACTTAATAGTATATGAGTTTTCTGGCATCAAGGACAATGTCGCAGGCTCTGTATGTGGATACATGATAGACAGTTAGTAACTGTCCTTGCTTTAATGTGGAAAACTGTATTTCACTGGATGTCATCAGAGTTGAGAAAGACACAGGGCATCCCAGATTGGTTTTGTTATTTGGGGTGTATTTCTTTTTGTCCTAATGTCCTGGTTTGTTTCTCTGATGCTGTGATAACACACCATGACCAAAAGCAATTTTGCTTGGGTGGGTACTTGGCTTATAGGTTACAGTCCATCATCACTGGGGGTACCAAGGCAGGAAATGAAGCAGAGACCATGGAGGAATGCTGCTTACTGCTTTGCTCCCAATCTCAAGTTCAGTTACCGTTCTCACACAGACCAGAGTGACTCGCCCATGGCTGGCACCGCCCATAGCAGGCCAAGAACTCGTACATCAATTAGCAATTAAGAAATTTGGCATTCCCTTTTCTGTGGTACATCTGGGTTTGTGTTAACAAGAACCAACTATGACGCTTGGCTACAGAGAATCTGTGAGGTCTTTCTTTTTGAGGTATGTTCTTGGTTGTTTGAGTTTACTCGGCAGGCTCTGTAGAGCTGGCATGTCACCCTAGTTTGCCTAATGTAGGTTGTGCCTGCCTTTGGAGCATAGCATCTGCCCAAATCACACCAGGGTGGCCTGCAAATGCTGACTCAGACTTTCTTACAAAACAAAACGAAAGGTCCCATAATTCTCTGCACCATCTGTCAGGACGCTCTGAACTGTTACAGTTCAAATGAAAGCACGTCCATTCTGTTGTTCATATCCGGCACTGCTCAAGCTAACTTCTGTCTAATCCAGCAAAAGTGGGGAAATCAGATCAGTAAGTCATTCTCAAGTTTTAGATTTCCGCAGGTCAGCAGTCAGTCCAGATGCTATTTATCTGGTTGATAATAGATGTTCAGTTTTCTTTGCTGTAAGATAAAGACCCAGTCCCTCATAACACACTCATCTAAGTATTGTCTTAATAAGAAATTATTACCTTAAAAAGACTGAACATATTTGTTCACACCATCCCAGAGTTGTTCTATTTTTCCTGCTTGAGCACTGGCTGGTCTCACAGCCAGGACTGAGCAATGTGGAGAATGCACTGCCACCCCCAAGTCAAGGAAGGTTCGTCTCAGTGGCCAGGGGCTTCAGTTTATCTTGTAACTGAGGCAAGCAGAGTTGTCATATTCTCCAGGCTGGATCTTCCGTGTCTATAAAGCGAATGACGTCAGGCTGAATGCTGATGAGGCTCCTTCCAGATCTACAGTGTTATGTTCTTCCTGTAACCAACAGCTTTTTACATTTTGCTCCAGGTTGCCTTGCCCCTCCCTCACCCTGATACTACCAGGCCCATCCATCTGTTCAGGAGCAGGGCTTAGCTCTAGGGATTCCGGGTTGCTTTGGTGGTGGAGGTGGCCTCGGCATGTCAAAGGCCTGCCTGCTCTGTGCTTCCATTTGTTTTAGTGACACAATTTGCTTTAATGACACTCACTAACATCCAAGACAAGTTCCTGAGAGGGAAAAAGAAGCTAAGAAAAAGCTCTGGAAAACTGAGGAGGCCCAGAGGAGAGGCCCCACGAGAGAGAACTGGGGGGATGGGGCAGATGGGGGCCATGGAAGAAGATGTCCTAAAAGTTTTGCCCGATTGGGAGAAGAGTGCCCTCGGCCTCTAGCTGCTCTTCTGGCAGCCAGAGCATCTCTCCTTACCATCAAGGCTCTCTTGTCTTTGCAGCACTGCATATACTCTCCCTCCTCACAGCATGTACTGGGAAAACGACTTTTGAGGGAAGTGTCATACTCTAATTGAACGGAAAGTTTTGGTGTGAATTCATCAGTATCATTTTTTTTTGCTTGTACTAGTTTAGGATAATAGGAAAGTAGACCTGGCCAAGAAAAATATTATTTGAACTCCTGAAATTCTCCTAAGTACCACAATTTAAATTCCTACTTTTTTCCTGGCCCTCTCTTTTAAAGATGTCCCCTTCGGCACTTACTCATGAGCTGTTGTTCACTCTCGATTCTACTCTTTCTTTCCACCCTATTAACCTGGGAACACCCTGCAGACTACGCAAGAAAATTATCCACTTTTACTAATAAGTTAATTAAGGAAGAAACCACCACATTCTCCTCAGAGCCTCATGCGGAGTGGGGGTGTGTTTGAGGATCCAAAGACAAAGCTGGTTCCCATGAAATTATTAAAAAAAAAAAAAAAAAAAAACTTAGAGGATGTGTGGAAGATTAAGTGACTGGCACTAACACAGAGACTGAGACTACAGAGAGAAAGTGAGATTTTGTGTTATTGCAAATCCAGGCTACACGTGCACCAAAATGGAAGGTGGCACAGTGGTTTGGGGCAGTTGGTTCACTATCCTGATAACACTCAGTAAATTACCATCAGATATAGAGAGGGCTTAGGAATGTCTCCCAGAGATCAGAAACTAGACATCCTTGACATGAAATGAGAGAGCTGTGCTGTTTGTCCACAAAGCACTCAATAATTTCAGGAAGATATTTTAAAAGAAAATTTAATAAACAGAATAACCACAAAGCAAAAAGAAAAGAACAACAGGAAAGAGGAGAGTGTTTTTCTGTATTTTCCTCTTAACGCTGGGACTTGCATCAGTCATAACGGAGTTACATGTGCCCTGTGGAGACCTGCTCTCCTTCCTAAACCTGTGTGCTCTTCTGCCCTGCCTGCTCCTCCCATGGCCTGGCTGCCTGTGTCATCTGGGTTTAACCACAGTGCTCACTGTGTAGTGGCTGTGCTGGATCTAAGCAACCAGCATAGAGTGTGCAAAACTGTTACCCTGTTTTTGATACCTTAGTGAATAATAAAGAGCTATTGTTAAGGCATTATTTGTACAAGTAACTAGGCTTCTTGGATCAATATTTTTCTGTTTCTCAAGATGAAGAATATACGTCCTAAATCATTGCTGTAATTAATTAGTAGCACTAATTTACAGTATTATTTCATAGGCTTATGAAACCAGAGCACTGGAAAAAAATGATTTAAATTACAGAGAACACAAATCATAATATGAGATCAAACTTGTTTTGTTTCCAGTTATCTCCTTTTTACTGGTTGTTGACCCTAAATTTTCTGTCCTTGATGAAACGTATTGATTAAAACGGAATGAGCTAATGGTGAGATGAAGTTAAATTATATAAATGCAGGTTTATTGGGAGCAGAACGGGAGGCACAAAGAGAGAGAGAGAGAGATGCACGTGTAGAAAGAAGAAAGAGAGAGAGGAGAGCAGAGAATGAAGCAGAGGAAGGTCAGAGAAAGGAGAGATGCACCAAAAATGTCTGGATTATATAGTGAAGGGCCTCTGGGAAAGCCCTGCCCCGAGGCAGACAGCAGGATATGCCAGCCAAGCCCTGCAGCAGGTAGGGACCTATCAAAACTATTAGAGACCCACTCTTTCCTCTCCTCAGCTTTACAATAAGTCTTATGGTCTTATTTCTATAGAAAACTAAATTTGAAGACTATGTGAATGTAAAGTTAAAACATAATAAAAAATAACGTTTGAAATTTCAATTTCGTAAGTCATGACAGTCTGTGATAATATTCTACAGCATGATTTTTTTTTAATTTTCTTTCATATTTATTTATTCACTTTGAAAGTGTGGAGTAGGGCTGCATCCATGCTGTGGCATGCATTTGGAGGTTAGAGAGCAACCCATAGGAGCTGGTTCTCTCCTGTGTGGGTCCCGGGAATTGAACTCAGGTCATCAAGCTTGAAAGCACATGCCTTTATCCACTAAGTCCAACATAGTGTCTGTTTCCCTGTCCCTGTTCAGGTTCCTTCCTGACCATTCCGTGTTGGGGGAAGAGTTAGGCAGGAGTTACAGCACTGAATGAAATGTACTCCTTGATGTTACTTGAGGGAGAAATGTCTTCCTCCACAGGGCAATGTATTTGGCTTAGTCCCCAGTAGATGGCACTGTTTGGGGAAAGTTATGGAACTTTTAGAAGTGAGAGTCTTTTTTAAATTAAATTTTCATTTTTTATATTAATTACAGTTTATTTACTTTGTATCCCAGCTGTAGCCCCTCCCTCATCCCCCTCTCTACCTCTCTCTAAGTCCACTGATAGGGGAGGTCCTCCTCCCCTTCCATCTAGCTTACCAGGTCTCATCAGGACTGGGTGCATTGTCTTCCTCTGTGGCTGCTCCTCCCTGGGAGGGGGGGAGGGAGGAACGTCAAAGAGCCAGCCCATGAGTTCAAGTCAGATAGTCCCTATTCCCATTACTAGGGTACCCACTTCGATACTGAGCTACCATGGGCCACATCCAAGCAGGGGTTCTAGGTTATATCCATGCATGGTCCTTGGTTGGAGTATCAGTCTCAGAAAAGACCCCTGGGCCCAGATATATTTGGTCCTTGTGGAGCTCCTGTCCTCTCCAGGTCATATTAACTCCCCTTCTTTCATATGTTTCCCTGCACTCTGCTCAAGGTTTGGTTATGAGTCTCAGCCTCTGCTTTGATACACGGCTAGGTAGAGTCTTTTAGAGGCCCTCTGTGGTAGGCTTCTGTCCTGTTTCTTGTTTTCTCCTACTTCCAATGTCCATCCCATTTGTCTTTCTAAGTGAGGATTGGTCATCTTAGCCTGGGTCCTCCTTCTTGCTTAGCTTCTTTAGGTGTACAGATTTTAGTATAATTATCCTATCTTATAGGTCTAGTATCCACTTACAAGGGAGTATATACCATGTGTGTCCATTTCTGGGATTCCTCACTCAGGATAATCTTTTCTAGATCCCACCATTTGCCTGAAATTTTCATGATTTCCTTGTTTTTAATTGCTGAGTAGTATTTCATTGTGTAAATGCACCACAATTTCTGTATTCATTCCTCTGTTGAGGGACATCTGGGTTGCTTCCAGGTTCTGGCTGTTACAAATAAACCTGCTACAAACATAGTTGAGCAAATGTCCTTGCTGTGTACTTGAGCATCTTTTGGGTATATGCCTAGGAGTGGTATAGCTGGATCTTGAGGAAGCGCTATTCCTAATTGTCTGAGAAAGCACCAGATTGATTTCCAAAGTGGTTGTACAAGTTTACATTCCCACCAGCAATGGAGGAGGGTTCCCCTTTGTTCACATTCTCTCCAGTATGTGATGTCAACTGAGTTTTTTATCTTGGCCATTCTGATTGTATAAGGTGAAATCTCAGGGTCGTTTTGATCAAAGACCTCAACATAAAACCAGGCACACTAAATCAGTTAGAAGAAAAAGTGGGAAAGAGCCTAGAATTCATTGGCACAGGAGACTACTTTCTGAACAGAACACCAACAGCACAGGCTCTAAGAGCAACAGTCAATAAATGGGACCTCATGAAACTGAAAGTAAAGCAAAAGACAGTCATCAGAACAAAACAACAGCCTACAGACAGAGAATGGATCTTCACCAACCCTATATCTGACAGAGGGCTAATATCCAGAATGTATAAAAAACTAAAGAAGTTAAAAAGCAACAAATCAAGTAATCCAATTAAACAATGGGATACAGAACTAAACAGAGAATTCTCAATAGAGGAGTATAGAATGGCAGAGAAACACTTAAAGAAATGCTCAAAGTCTTTAGCCATCAGGGAGATGCAAATCAAAATGACCCTGAGAAGTGGGAGTCTTGGTCAGAGAAATGACACGGCTGGAGGCAGCCTTTCAAGGCCTATAGCCTTGTGTGTGTGTGTGTGTGTGTGTGTGTGTGTGTGTGTATAAAACATGATTGGCCAGCTTCAAATTCCTACCACCTGCTGCCATGCCTTCTTTGTCATTAGATTCAAACTTGGAACCATACATCAAATAAACCCTTTCTCCTTAAGTTGTTTTGTTTAACATATTTGATGATAGCAACATATACAAAGTAAGTAAGATACTGTCCATCCATTTACTGACCTACATGCAAAAATAATGACAAATGTACTTTAGCTGCCACTAATAAGATGAAAAATCTTACACGGACCAAAACACACAAAAATACATATACTTGTTTCCAATTACATGAAATAAAAATGTGAAATCTAAACCCTATTACACTTACATGAATATGGAATCTGTAAGGCAAGAGTGAGAATTATTACAATGTCAGATAGCGGTTACTTGTGTAAAGGTGGGAGGTAGGTCATTCATAAAATCACCTTCTCAAATTGCTTTCAGATCACTGTTACCCCGGGTTTGCACTAAGATTTTATTTGTTTTATGTGCATTCACTTTTCTTTCACTTCTGTCTCTTGCCTTATATAAGAAAAACAAACCTCCTGAAGACATTAAGAAATTCCTGAAAAAATGTAGCTAACATCCTTCTACTACATAGCTTTCACTTAGCAACTGTGCTGAAAAAGAATGAGTCTTCATTTGTGAGGCTTACGCATTATCTTATAGGAAAGTTGAGGACTGTGAATAAGAAAATAAATGAGGCTTCATGCAGGCAGAGAGCCCGAGCTTAGAATAGAATGTAGATTTTGAGCTTAGGAATTTAACAATTAAGTTGCAATTTATTAAAATGAAAATAAGCAATCTTATTTGGAAGCAAAGAGTCTTCAAGGTCTTTAAGAGTGATTAACACTTATCTGAGGTTGAATGTGTTTAATCAGAAAACCTTAAAAAATGTTAGAAAAGAAAGCCTTAGAGGAAAATGTCTGTAGCCTTCTCAAATGTTTGTTACAAGAATAGATTCTCTTGCCAGATAAAGCTCCATTATCACCATCCTTAAACAATTTGTGAATACTCTTTCTCCACATTGCTAGGATAATATCTATTAGTACAGAAATTTTGTATACTTGTGAACTTGAATCATGCTATTAATTTCCTCTCAATCCACTTTTGGTCTCTTGAATTTTAGATTCTCATTAAACATTGTTTATTTGACTTTAGAAACCTGCAGTGTAACACCCACCTCTGCTCAAGATTCCTCCCTGCAGTGAGGTAAATTTCTGCAAGATCTAACTGCCTCCAATTATTTCAGAAGAAGTATTCATTGTCCTTAATTAGCTGATGAATCTGGTGATGATAGTTGTAGGCATAATGTTATTGTGTAATTCAAATACTGATTTTTGTATCCCCATATGTGGTTCTAACTCTTGCTCTGAGAATCTACTGTCTCAACGTTGTATAAACTTTGCTCCTCTATTGTCCCCTAATATGCTAATAAAGCAGCTTACAGCCGGTTGCTGAGCGGGGAGAGCATCCTGCCATCCAGGGAGGAAGAATTAGAGGAGCAAGTAGGGGATTCAGCTATGAGCAGAGATCCAGGAGACAGCAGGAGAAAAGAGCTGGAGAAGGATAGCCACAAAGGGCAACTATATCTGGGATGTAAGCTGGGAGGATCCAGATTAGCTTAGATGTTAAAATCAAACAACTGCTTATGTGTTGTGCTGTGAAGCTTGTTAAAATGATGAGTCTTATTTATTTGGGTGATAGCTGGCTTAAGAGAGAAACTGAAAAACAGACACAATTTTATAAAAAATAATTGTAACACCTAGAGGCCTGTGTCTATCATCTCACCAAACTGAAGATTGATGCTGCAGACTTAGGGCTAGCTGGACCACTGATGATTCTCCCAGGAGTACTGATGGTGAGGCTAAGTAGCATCTTCATAAGTTCATATTACACTTTGTTTGCTGTGATTCTTGTTGCTGGAGACAAGAAGTCATCATCTGGAACGTTTTCAACTGTCTCCCAGACTTTCAATTCCTTGTAAATTTAAACTTTCACCAGAACTCCATCTAACTCAGGATGGGAGTACTTTAAAACTATTTGCAAAGTGATGAAACATTTAGCAAAAGCACTCCTGAACAACGCAGTGTACCTTGTCTCCGAGTGGAGCTCTGCATTACCAAAGCATATCAGACTGAAACTTAGTAACAGAAGTAGAGCACTCGAGTATCCACTGGGAATTAAAAAAAAAAAAAAAATTATGTATGTTATCTCTACAAACTCCTAAAAGCCAGGCAAAAATGTGTAGATTATTTTAAACTTACAATAAACTTTTACATTATTCTTTTAAAGATTTGTTTTCATGCTTTTACTATTCATATATGTGTTTGCCTATGAGTGTAGGTGCCGCTGAGTCCAGAAAAGGGCACTGAATCTCCCAGAGCTGGCATTATAGGTGAATGTCCCCACTCAGTGTGGATGCTGGGAACTGAAATAAGGTAGTCTGTAAGATCATTATGTGCTTTTAACCATTGTGCTATATCTCCAGAATTTAGCAAAACACGTAAATGAGACTACAGGTACTTTAAAAGTGACACTAAATTTGCTATCTTAATAAAGAGAAAAATAGCACATGTAAATTACATTTAAAAGGTCATCCAAGAAATAGTTGTGTTTTTCTGTGACTTAAAAAAAATAATGTTGACATTTAAAAATGAATTGACCTATGAAAAAATAGATTACACACACAAGATGCACATTCAAAGACATTAAATAAATATTTAGCCGGGTGTGGTGACACAATGCCTTTAATCCCAGCACTTGAGAGGCAGAAGCAGGCAAATCTCTATGAGTTCAAGGCCAGCGTGGTCTGCAGAATGAGTCCAGGACAGCAAGGGCTCTGTTACACAGAAAAACCCTGTTTCAAATAAATAAATAAACAAGTAAACTAATGAATAAGATCTTGAACACTCTATCTACAAAATACAGCAGTATGCCATACTGTATGCTTCACTGAAGAGTTGAGGTTTCCTTACACATAGTAATAAATATATGAAATGAGCTCTGAAGATAAACATAAATCCAGAGACTTTCTTTCAGTATTTCGCATGTTCATTATAAATTCAACGCAATCCTTTATTCTTCAATTTTTAGCACCTGCTAATTCTACTTTAAAGGATAGAATAATTATGTTATATATATGTGTGTATATATATATATATATTCAGTTCAGTTCAAAACTTACTCACATCTAGCATTTAATAAACATTAAGGACCTAGTGCCAATTACTCCACTAGTAGCCAAAGATACACAGATGTCTGTTAATGCTATTAAGATTGTCTGAAAATTCTAAATTCTCACAGTTTTTTCATAACTCTAAACTTCTAAATGTTTAATTTTATCAAACATATTCCAGAGGTCTGAATTAATGAAATAAGTGAGTTTATATCTATTGATTTTTTTTCTTTTATGTATGTCTCTGTTACTATGTCACTGAAGTAAATTTAATTTCTATGAAGTGAATTTGCCTTCAGAATTAACAAAATCAATGTATAAATCTTTCCTATGATACACTTCCGGCCTTCGGACTTGAAAGATATTATAAAACACTGTTGTATTAATTGATATTAGACTCTTGAAGGTTTCTCCACCTTGGCTAGTTCCCAAATAACTGCCATAGAAAGACCATAATTTATTTTATAAACTTAAGCACTAGATCTGGGCAGATATCCACCCTCTGAGCTATTTTGCTATCCCTAGTTACGCATCTTAAGTTGCTTGCCAGTAAGTCGTCCTGTCTGGTCTGGACTGCTCCATCACCCTGTCCTCATGGCCACACGCTCATGGTCCATCCTGCCCCACGGTGACTTCCTTCTCTCCAGCTTTCTCTTCTCCTGACACATCTCCTACTTCCCTTCTCTTTCTCCTGCCTCACAGTCTCTTTGACCCCAAACCCAAGAACCTGAACCCTGCCTACCTCTCTTCTGCACAGTCCAGGTGGTCAACAACTTTCCTAGCCAATCCAGAACAACCAAGGAGCAAAGTCACACAGCATCCCTTGGTGTATAGGAAATATGGTATCATATACATATGATATATGGGATATATATCACTGGTGCTGGTCTGCGATGTAACCAGATCTTAGGGGACCAGTAATTGACAATTAAGTACATTAGCAGCACCAGACCAAAGCCCAGCAAAACACTGTCCTCAGTGCTGGAGCTCCCCAGATCGGGGAACCGTTGCTGTAATGAAGTGCTGATCTATCAGCTCTGGAGCCCATTGTTTCAGATGATCCTCTCATAGTATGTAGAACGATTTACAACCAGCAACATGTACAAAAGCTATAGACACAGCTTCCAGTTAGCCTCTGCTTCATGAACACATGGTTATGACACAGCAAACCTGGGTCTGATTTAGTGGATGATATTTAATTGAATTTAAAAAGGGATTTTAGATAACATCAGTGTGACCTATCTTTGTTCATTATTTAATACAATACCATGAGGAGAGTGCAAATGTACCCTGAGCCCTTGGGAAATGTCAGAAAGCGTGGCACAGGGTGGGAAATATTTTCGCACTTACCTTTATTTCCAGCTTTCTGCATCCATCAAATCTTGTCTGTCTATTAGTTCCTTAGGACATGTCCTTTAACTTTGCTTTAGCAGAAACCAATACGTGTTTCTCCTTTTCTTCCTCATAGCAGACAAAAACCACTTAACTAAAGTTTGGTATATATTTCCAGTCATAGGTGAAGGCAGGAGATTCCCACCAGAGAGGGGCAAAGTGAAGGGTACATTTTAGATACCTCTGCTACTGTTTCATTGTAACACTCCATCTCAACCCTGGAAATTTCTTTTCTCCTTCATCCTCAGGAACAAAGAGGAGCTTCTAGTTTTCAGGAAATTCAGT
This sequence comes from Meriones unguiculatus, assembly GCF_030254825.1. Taxonomy (NCBI): domain Eukaryota; kingdom Metazoa; phylum Chordata; class Mammalia; order Rodentia; family Muridae; genus Meriones; species Meriones unguiculatus. The sequence continues at coordinate 69,058,747 of NC_083358.1, read as the reverse complement.
TCTCCAATTCTTCATTTTACATCTGGTCCCCAGGCATCATTTTAAATATGTAAGATCATCTTTTGTAAGGGTGAATCTGAATTTATGTTCCTCAATAAATACCATTTTCCTCCCAGTCTTTGCCTTGAAATTTAGAAAGGAATCTTTGAGTGTTTTGCTTTTCTAGTGAAAAATGTAAGGCAATATCATGGAATGAGTTCCCATCTATAAGTAATGAGGTGTGTTTGAGTCAATTAGAAGGAAAGGTATGCAGTTTATCTCTTGTTTTCCTTGCTAGTGAATGTAGGCTTCCAGTCCCATATTCTCAGAAGAATATCAGGATGTACGCTCCCCAGCCTGGAGCTGAGAGCTTATCCTGGAAACATGTCGATCACCTACTACTAAGTTAAATAAAATAAAATATGTGCTAATGACAGCTGCATCTGTCCCTCAACCTGTAGAGTTATTTTTCAATGTGTGAGATGTAATTAACCCAAAAGTGACTCCTTTGATGCCTTCTTAAGAAAACACTTAAAATATTTTTAACATGCCATTACAAAGCTAATCTCTAAAATCAGAAAGCAGAAAAAAAAAACCATAAATTTGTCTCTGTTCTCAGATTAGTACCCGATGTTCTCCGTTGAGACTGTTTTCTATCTGTCCTCTGGGGACACTGAGAGAACACACGCAGAGAGAAAAGGCAGGATTCTCCGCTGCCACTCAGAGCTGCTGTATGCTGCAGCCAAAGGCCTGTGGCTCCCAGGACATGGGTATTTGCTTATTTATTTTTAACTATGTAGTATGAGTCATGAGTGTTTAAAGTGATTCTCCACTTGAAGAGAATGACTAAGAAAAGGTACACTCTCTGGCTCTGTGTTATGGTGCTATTTAAAGCCTGGAGTAGCCACACCAACATCGTCACTAAAGACATACTATCCGAATACCTGTGGCAACAGCTCTCTCAACTTTGGGAAGAGCAATACCTCATCTACATTCAAAATACCTGAGACACCTAGTGACATCATAGGTAAACCCCCTGAGTGAGGAAAGAGAAATTAAACACTACAGATTGCTTAGCAATTTTAATTATGATTGTATTAATGGGGCTCATTGATAAATAAAAACAGCACACTTTTGAGTCATTGTATTAACATATAGACATTATGTAGTGTGAGAATGGACCCACAGGTCCCTGGCTGAAACTTTGAGTCACAGTAGTCATATGCTCACATTGGGAAAAGCATCTGTATGTTCTGACAGAAATGTAACACACAGTATCTCTTTCATCTGTTGAGGTCAGCTTTCAAGTTTACCTTCTTCTATTCAGCATTCTTTCTTTCCAATTACTTTAATCACAGTTTTTGGGAACAAATGTTACCAGTACAGTAGTAAAAGGGAACAATAAAAATAACATAAAATTCAGTCAAGTAGTCACCAAAGAAAAGGCGTGATTAGATGAACCCAATTATAACTTATGGAAGAAATTAAGTTTTCCTCAAAAACAGCTTTATATGACTTGAACCAACTGATGGAACTGAAGATTTGGTTTAGCCAAATGTATCACAGCAATATTAGCAAGCAGCATAAAGTGACCTGTCCTTGTGGAAGAACTTTAAAATTCCCTTCATGTCATTGATGTTTCTAATAGGAATAAACCCAAGTCTAACAAACTTGTTAACTTTCTCATTTATATTTAAATGTCACAATCTTAAACATACATTAATCTATGATATTTGTTTCCATAAGACTGAAACCTGACATTGCATAAGTCAGCTTTTCATCACTATAATGAAATAGCAGAGGCAACAAACTTTTAAAGAGAAAAGGTCTTTCACTCCATTTTTAAGGATCAAGGGCATAGAACCAGCATCTGCTTGGGTGTGGTCTGCATTATATGTTGTTGCATTGTAAAACACTATTCAGTAGACTGTTTACACCTGAGACTAGAAGCAGAGAGACAGAGGCCAGCTTTTACAGCAGACTCTCGTCTACAAGCCATTGTGGAATCCCGTGAGAACCACCTTCCTTCTAAGTGCACATGTCCAAAGGCCTAAGGACCTTCCACTTGGTCCACCATTTCCCCAACAGCACCATCGAAAAAACACACTTTTAATATCTGAGCCTTCTGAGGCTCCTCAGCATCCAACTCAGCAGACATTTAAAATGTTAAGCAACTTACATAAAGTTACATAGCTGGTAAGTGATAGAGCCTGGACTCAAAGCTGGCAACAGGCCTGGAGCTACTACCAACACTAGCCTCGTTCCTTGCTTCTTTGTGTCTAATAAATTATTTTAATTAATTACCTTCTGTCTATAAAGGTCACTGTGCATAAACACGTGTGTATACTATATATGTATATAGTGTGTGTATGTATGAATAATAGGCTAAGAAATTCACTCCTAGCTCTTTTGTAACTTGAAACTTTCCTGTATGACTGTAGCTGTATCCACCAAGTAAAAAGAGTAAAGAAGCCTTGCCGACTACTTAGCAATTTCTCATGTCCATGCTATCACTTCGTTCTTTGAGTTCTGACAGTCTGCTTTACAGGTCTCTGTGAACTTCTCTTTAGGGCAAAACAGTTTGAAGACCCTTGTGCCTCCTGTATCTGGAGGATGGCATCTTTCCACAGACTACAGAATTTTCAGCCATTATTTCCACAATTTCTTTCACCTTTTTCTCTTTCTCCTCCTTCTTAAATTAATATTGTACACAGATATGTTCATTAAAGGTGTATAACCCTGGAATGATTACTGTGTGTGTGTGTGTGTGTGTGTGTTCCTCAAGCTCTCTGCTCACTTCAGCAGCTTGTGCCTGCTGAACTTTCTACTGCTTCTTTCAGCCCAATCACAATGTTACTCATCTTTAGAATTTCACTTCTTTTGTTATTGTTTTGTTTCCCTACCAAACCTCATTTTGTTTATGTGTTGTTTATAAACATAGCTATGGCCATGACCTCTCTTCTCTATGGGGTCTTGGGATGAGCTCTGGAGTCATAGGAAACACTAATAAATTCCTGTCTATAGTGCAAAGGCACCAAGTACACACATCTAGAACAGAGCTACTTCCTCTATAAACGGAACTGGGGGGCAAGAGCTACTTCCTCTATAAACGGAACTGGGGGGCAAGATACCCAACTAAATTGGACCATTGTCAGAAGCCATATCATAAGCCTTGTCATAAAGAAAAAAATCAACCTAAAATAGATTAAAGACTTATACATAAGAACTGAAACTGTGTAACAAAGAGAGGAAAACATGCAGAGAAAGCTCTGGGTCACAGTCTAGGTAGTTACAGCTTCAAACAAGTATGAGCTAAATAAAACATAACTGAGTGAGATCACATCAAAATACAAGCATCTGGACAACATGGAAACCGGCAGAATGAGAAGATCAGTGGTGCCAGAAAAAATCACTGCACAGCACACATCTGGCAAGGGTTAGCCTCCAAAAGACCCGAAAAACTCAAACAGCTACGGGGAGAGAAAGACCCTCATTTAAAATGAGCACAAGAATGATTGTGCCGTGTTGGTACGAGTTCAAGGTATAGAAAAACAGTATAGAAGTTACCCAAAATGCATAAAAACAAACAAACAAATAAACAAACAAACACAAAACACGAGCAGCGGGGCTGAGGAGATGATTCAGTGAATCAGAGTACTCGCTGCTGATGTAGAGGAACAAGTTGAATTCCCAGCACCCAGATGGAATCTTATGATCATCATCTGTAATATTAGTTTCAGGGGGATCCGATGCCCTCTTCTGGCTTCCATGGGTACCAGGCATGCACATGGCACACAGACACACAGGTAGTCACAATACCCACACGCATAACATAACACAAATGAGTCATTAAGGCTTTGAGGCTGCAATGGTGCTGTCTTGATGCAGTGATGCCTCTACAGGGCATCTGAACAGAGAAAGCAGTAGGTCGGAGAGACGTCTGCTACACGCGTCTATTCCAGAACTGTTTGCAGTGACTAGGATAGAGAATCAACCTGAGTGTCCATCGACATAGAAATGAACACAGTCAGGAGTATAGGAAGCACGTAGGAACACAATTTTTTTTTTTTAATTTGTAAAAAGGAAGACATTTTAGGCCTGGAGCTGGAGATCAGTTTTGATCAGTAAAGCAATCTAGATTACCTCAGAGGCATGTCATACCCTTCCACTTCCATGTAAAATAATCCTACCAAAAGAAGACAAGGGAAGCACGGTGCCTGGGAGATGGAACAAATGTGGCTGTCCTGGCTAAAGAAGGTGGGGTCTCCACTAGACTAGAAAATATAAATTAAAAGTTTTGAGAGACGGATATTGAAAAATATGTATTATATACTTTAACATCCCTGTGAGTAAAATTTAAAGGTTCAACAACAAAAATAAGTATTTGAGGTGGTTTTTAGGCTCATTAGCCTTATCTAATTAGTCCACATTCTACTTAGAAATTATTAAAACAGTTTTGCACCCTGTGAATACATCCAACTATAAATTATCTTTGTACAACCAGGCCAAGAAAAGGTTATCTTTAATTTTTTTCAGAAAATGAGTAGAAAAAGACTTCTTTCTTTTTCAATCTCACCCTTCTGTCACTGCAAGTAGCCTTTTGGCTGCTAAAACGATCATTTAAATTCAGCTAGGACGTGAATAGAATGGAAATAAGGGCAGGTGAGTCATAAAATACCCCAACTCAGCTAAATACCATGCCCTGGTTCCCCACGGGAGCCATTCCCATGTGTGAACGTCCCTATTCCAGAGTATGTGATCTGCACATCACAAGTCTCTCATTGGGGCTTGTATGTTTCTGGGCAAACTTTTGGGAAAAGTTGATGGACACAGGAACTCAATCAGAGCTAAGCTGAAGATGTCGGTTGATACAAACAGGCATAGAGCTTGGCTGACCACCGCCTCTGGTTGGTGGGTTCCAGGGAGGCGCAAGGCAGGGGCTCCCACAGAACAGGCAGGCACCCCACCCAGACTGGTCCCTGAGATGAGCCGAGGGCCCTGCCTGTGACATTTGATAGAATTTGATAGGAGATGCTGAATCCCAGTATCTTGTTACAAAGCAGATGTCAACACAGCTCGACAGAAGCAGTTTCTCTCCAGACTCAGAATTAGTTGGGGAAAAGGATCCTACCACAGCTGTCTGAAAATCCAAGAGGACTCGAGGGTTGCTCCTTGTCCCTCTCACTCTTAGCCATATGAATATTAAACATAACTGTTGCCAGTGTGTGCCTAAGGGGCGGATACTCATCAATTTAACTCAGCATATGGTATAAAAAGTCTCAGAATAAATCTCCAAGTCTAAACATATCTCATTATTGAGCATAATCTTCAAAGAATCTCACTTGCAAATGGAAAATCGCTGGCATCGCTCCATCATATGGAATGGGATACTGGGTGGGTGGAGAGAATTGGCCCTGTAACAGCCTCTGTCCTCTTCCCCCAGACCTCGCTACTTATTAGCCAGAATGCCTCAGATCCTCAGGTCCATTTGCAGATAATGTTTTGTGTTTAACAAACTCACCAACTCAGCACTGAGTCCTGTACTCCCCAGAGGGGCCAGGTGGCTGAGACACCTGTCAGTGCCTGTAGCCCTCCAGGCTTGGCACTCCCTCCCACTGCACAGATGGCTGGAGACCGGAGGAGATGGCTCTTCCTCGGGTGCAGAATTTCTCCACTTATCTGAGTACTTCCCAGAGAGGGATGAGATTTTCCTGTTAGTTATCTCTCCACCCCACTCCTTCCACATAAGAAATCAAAGCCCTTTTACAAGGTCTGTTCCTTCGGTATTTTTAGCTTTAATTGAGAGTGAGCTGTAAATCAAAAGCCTGTTTTTCAAGTTTTCAATAGCTTTGAAGTTCCATGTTAAAATGGGATTTTCCTGTCCTTAGTTCCCAAAGATTTAAAGTTGTCAAGCACAATCAAGAGGAACCCTTCCAGGTCCTCTGTGGCCTCAACTTTATGTGCCACTTTTGATTTCCTCTCCAATTTGCATATGAAATACAAATTTTGTTGTTATGTTTAATAATTCAATTCCTCTCAAAATTTCTCCCTCAAAAAGTTATTGGTTGCTGTAGGCACGTTGTGCAACTTAAATTGTGTTTAGCCATCTCTGCATAGTACTAATTACGCAGCATCAATTTATATGGCAGAATGAACGCTCAGTTTCTCTCGATACAATTCATTTATTTTTGTTTTGCTTAGCACTTGTTGAAATAGATGCGTAAGAAATGTTTATCAAGTTAAATGGCTCTTTAGCTAGTAAAGTAAACGTCTTAATTCCTTTTTAGAAATAAAATTTAAGAACAATGTAAAGATATCTTTGCATGCATCTTTGTACATTAAATTTTTTTTGCTTTTTGTTTTTTTTGGTTTTTTGTTTTTTTTTTATAAAATTGCTCGCATCTAATTCAGTTGGCAGTGAACCAGGGATTTGTCTTATGTCAAAAGATAAGGGTATGATTACTTTAAAATGGGCTACAATGAAACTGATAATCCGCAATTGTGCACCTCAAAAAAGTTCATCTTCCTTCAAGAGTGTAAATCTTTGCTTGTAGAAAAAGATAGAGAAGTGGATACTTTCTTAGAATTGAGAGACGGAGTTACTACATACACTTAAATATCACAGTGGAGCTTAGAACAAAGACAAAGATGTTGGATTACAGACTTTTCCTAGAGAGTCACACAACACCACACCACACACACACACACACACTCACAATACACACACACAACACTCACACACATTCATACATTCGCGTACACAGCACACACTCACCAACACACACACACAAACAAACACACACACACACACACACCAGAAAGGGAACCCATGATAGAACAAAGTCCAACTAATGTGCATTTTTACTGAGTTACTAACAGAAATGCTGATAAGGAGTTACTTATAGGAACAAGGATGACAAGAGGGAGAGAGAGATTTAGAGAGAGGCTGCCCCTCTGAAAAGACCACCTCATCATGGTGATGGCTCTGGAACCCGGAAGCTTGGAGGTGTCTGCAGAAGATGCAGCGGTTCCACAGTTAGAGAACCCACTCTCTGCAGCAGGGTTGCTCAGTAGCCTCACCCTGCAGTTTGCTCTTTCCACAAGGCTGGGGAGGGGTCTTCAGGAGTCTTCAGGATTGCACTTTTCCAGCCTTCTGACTTTTTTGTTTCTCTTAAGCTCCTCCTGATCCTGGAGAAAATGTTTCAGCTGAGAGGAAATGGCTATACAAAAACTTAATGTCTGACGATAAAGATTATGGAAATGCTAGATTCTCTACCGGTTGGTATTATGATCTTTGGAAACAGCCTTTCACAAATTCATTTTCTAAGCAAGGAAATTCAAAGCTGTGCTACCTTAGGATACTAAAAAGATTCCATCCTGGAATCTTGGGCAAGCAGTCACTTAAGATTCTACTTATACCCTCAGCTTGTCTTTTTCCATTTGATTTGACAAATGTTCTACAAAGGACTAACTGTTCTACAAAGGACTTTTAGAAGAAATCACCCTTATCGGGTAACCCTTTCTCAACAAACAAACAAATCCCTTTATTTGCAGTACACAACCTTATAACCCACAGTGATATCTTGTGCTATTTGTTGAATGTTGCTGCTGCCATGAGGGATATAGCAGAACCTTTTCCTGCATCGGGTCATGATTTTCATAAACGTAGTCATTCTGTTTGTGGGTAAAGAAGGAAGGGAGGGAACAAATATCTCTGGAGATGGTGGTGGTGCTCAGAAATTAAGATTGTTTCCATTTAGAAAGTCTATGAACAGGGTCCATGCGAGCTACTGACTAGTAAATTTAATAGTCTAAGTAGTATTATATACTTGTTTGTCTTGAAATACTTTATCCACTTCAGATTAAACTTAGAAGTTAGTGTTAGATGATGAAATGAAAGACTAAAAGACAGCTGCAACAAAATGGCCGAGAGACAGGTGATAACTGCACCTGCCTATGTGCCAGCTAGGGGTGGAAAGGCCAAACAAAAGGTGTGAGACCTACTTCTGGAGAGAAAAAAGCTTTTCACTTGATTTCCATAAAGCCTGTGAAAACGCAGCTCTCTCTCCTGTATGTGCTAAACACATCTCCCTGTGCTGGATGCTTCAAGCAATTTCCATTTACTGCGTCCATAAACAAAGTCAGCGCTAGGAGCTAACACCTCCGAGCTTCTCGGGGCTATGAAATGAACAGCAAATGCACCCACCTCAGGGCAACACAGACTCTGCACTTCCCTGACATGCCAAATATTACTTTGGCTCAGACTCAAAGAAAGTTTCAAATACAAAGTAAATTTGAGATTCCATACTGATTTCACATTTACTGTTAGGTCATACCTAGTTCAGGATATGAACCTAAGTCCTCATTGCTCTACATCTATCCGCTTGACACACTCTGCTCTCTGTACTGTAAAAACCAAGGCAGAGTGAGTAACGCCTTCTTCAGGGGATTGATTTCGCTCCCTGAAGACACTTACTGACCACATTTATGCCATGTGTCCACAGTCTCACTTCTGTGGTGAGGCTGTGATCCTGAAATTGTTCTGATGGAAGAACAACTTAACAATTCTACTTCTGGGGGAAGAAATACATACACATACATGCACATGCACACACATGAAAAGAGAGAGAGAGCAAGAGAGAGAAGAATGGCTACCCACAAAATATAGGGTCAAAGCCTTATATGCGTGCTAGTAAATTATAACAGTGTTAGAAACTAATCTCTTCAAAGACTATTAGGAGTTGAGCCTCACACATTTCCTTTTGGAAACATGATAACACAGCGGTGACTTCTTCTCTGCCCATTATAGACTGGTTCCCTCATATGTCTTAAAGAAAGCTGCAGGGATTATTATTACAAAAAATATATAACGCATGCTAGAATTCATCACTGCATTTCCATAATTTCAGTTGCCTAAGCATAAGAACAATTTAGAAAATTAAACCATTTAAAAATATGGATTATGGTGACCCCATCACTTCAACTATTCCAATTGTTTGGTTTTCTTACAGTTTACTGTCTTCCCTGGTAAGATCTCGCTCGTTCTCTTGCATATTCATACGTATATGACAAAGTGCATGTTTAAAAAAATAAAGCATAGACTTTAACAAATATAGGACATGTGTGTATAAAATATACAATAAATGTATGCATATATAGAGCCAAAATTAGAGAGAGAGAGAGAGAAAAGAGTTATCAAGGACATATATACAAATATTGGCATTTTAATAATGAATGACTGACTTTAGCATACTATGAAAACATGTAGCTAACCCGGCTGCCTGCTCTTTGATCACACATTTAATTACTTTCTCTGGTGGGGTCAGTTGTAGTAAAAATAGTGCTAAATTTCAAATGAAACGTTGTGCATTCCTCATTAGTCTTTTCAGCTGTAACACAGCTACTGAAATATACACTACCCTGCCACACTCATCTGGGAGAATCCACAGCTCTAGGAGAAGCAGATGGACCTGGAGGCTGAGATCAAGTGATTATAACTTGGAAATTAGTCCCAAATCCATGTTCTACTGAATGGGTTAAAAGTGTATATATGTATATAACATCGCAATATGTGTCACGTAGATATGTGATAGATACATAAATAGACACATGATAAATAGATAGATGTTACATCCACGCTCGGTTTTGTTAATTTACTATATTTAGGTCTATTGGTCTGTAGACTGAAAAAAGTAAATAATAACGAAATTACTTAAACATGTTTTTTTTTTCAGCTGTTGAAAATAATTCTACTCCATCACCGCCAAAATCTTCTACAATAAAAGCATCTGTCACAACACCAGGCACCGTTCCAGTATTAAATCTTGTTACCAAACCAACAGCTGGGACACCTCCTAAAGGTAAGGCCTTTCTATGTTGAATGTACTTTCCCTTTTAAAAGCAAAATTAGTAAGTAGATGCTATATAATGTATTATGGGGAAATAGTTATTATAAAACTCAGTAATACTGTACTATTTACAAATTCTTCTGAATTTTTTAAGCTGAATGCAGAATCTGGAGACCTCACTGAGTTTCCTTAACTATATTCTTTTAGATCACTTCCTGTTTGGGAAAGATCTTATTGTGATTGTTACATAAACAAAGTTTATTTTTAGGGAAGAAAACAAATATCATACCTAAGTCAGAAAAATATCACTGTAAATATCCCAGTCCTTCACTTAACATAGCACAGCCAATGCCTGGAAACAAAAACCAGATTTTGTTGGTTATTATGTGCTAATAATAGATTTAATCTGTGGGTTTCTGTGGAAGTCTCCTTGTGACTGTTACTGGATGGAGTCACAACCTGCCAAGAAAATCATTAAAAGAGAATACTTAACCGTCTTTAAAATTTTGAAATGCCCCTGGGACTCATGGTGCACACATTTAATCCACCACTCGGAGAGCAGAGGCAAGTTAGATCCCTGTGAGTTTGAGCCAGCCTATTCTTCATGCCGAATTCCAGAGAAGCCAGGGCTATACAGGGAGACCTTTACTCTAAAAGAAATAAAAAAGGAAAATGAAAAGTCATTACAATCTCTCAAAAACTCCAAGGATTTTTAAGCCAATGCTTGCTACGTTGTTTATTTTGTGACGCAGGAAAAAAAAATGAGGCATCTCATTCCAGTTCAGTATTCAAAAGGAACAAAATTAAATTTGTTAATTACCAGCAAATTGAATATTTAGACTATACGGATGGCTTAAATCCTGCCATTATATTCCTCAACTTTGTATACCTTCCTTAATTTTCCCTCTGACATCAGGCTCACACCCATGCACATGAATAATATGGACTTAAGGGGCTGGAGAGATGGCTCAGAGATTAAGAGCATTGACTGCTTTCCAGAGAACCAGAATTCAGTTCCCAGCACCCACATGACAGCTCACAAGGGTCTGCAACTTCAGTTCCAGGCAAGCTGACATCCTCACACAGACATACATGCAAGGAAAAGACCAACACACATAAAAAAATAAAAAGGAATCATCAAAAAAAATTTAAAAACACTGATCTGGACTTGAAGATGGTGGTAACGTAGCAAACAGTATCTTGAGCAGAATGTATGTCTACACAATTCTACAATGAAAACAAATCCATCCTCACAGACACCCTGACCAAATCAGGAGCAAGCGCACACGACAAGGGCATCACCGGGGATTTTAGTCCCAGGATATTGGAGAATCTTACTTCCACCAAAGAAAAGCTGCAAAGGACAAAAGTCAAAGCTTAGGATGTCTCATTGCTTCTCATTTTTAAAGATTGCGTCTTCTCTGAGTACATACAGATAGGCACCCCAGATCTTCACAAAGTGTGGCTATTTGCCTCAACTGCCTCTTCAGTAGGAAGTTGGCTCTATGTTGGCAGGGGGCATTATGTTATATTCGAGGAAGAGCCAGCACAGAAAATGTAGGTGGCGATGTTACAGCCAGCCTCCCGTCTCTACAAGATTCTATGCTCAAAAGCGCTATCCTGATAATAACACAAAACCTGGAGCAACGTCTAGTTACCTGAACTGTAGAGGTAAGGGTTCCTTGAAAGAATCTGACAGAACTGTAACTTGTGATGCCAGAAATGAGACTTATTTTGCTGAGTTCAGATGTTTTTTTTTTCAACCATGTTCATGTTGAGACAGAGAAAGCACAAGGTTTTTATCCTTTTTGCAATGATGTGTCCCATAGTTGAGCATGAAGCACCCTTCTCTGAAGCAAGCGTGTACCACACTTGAACAAAATGTAGCACACACAAATGTACACAGAATCGTTCCTGTAAATGTTGCTGACGATTTACACTACCCACCTCATAAAAGGTACACTCTGGTGTGTGTTCTCAAAAGTTCTCCTGCTGAATATAAATCCCTTACTCTCACGTGTAAAATTGTAAGGAAATCATCTAAAATTTACCTCATAAAACACTCAGACGCACTGTAAAGGAAAGGGTATTTTAATTATTCTCCCCATATCCACCTTCCTAAATCAGATTTTACAGATTTAATCCATTTGTTCCAACTTGCTTTTTAATGTCCTTCTTTCTTCTCATTTCAATTTATTTATTTAATCACTAAAGTGTTATGGAAGCCACACTAAAAATGTGTCTCCAATTTGGGAACAGTTTACTGCAAAGCCACAATGCCATTCTCAAACTCACCCCTCAAGTTGTTATAAACTTAGCCTCACTTAATATCAATTTAGAGAACTTTTAAGCAGTATAATCTAGTAGCCATGAGAGAGGGATGATGGGGGAAGTGAGTTCATTCCGGGGCCTATATTGTGAGGCCAAGTGACAATGTGTGTGGTAGAGAGGCGACAAAGTGAGAAAGACAGGCTCACCTGCACTGCGAGAAGCAGTCTGGTAGGGAGGAAACAGCCCAGAGAATGAGCAGGCAGCTGTAGAAGGTGCTTCTAAAGGCAACACTCTTACACACAGTAATGAACAGGGGCGAAAACCTGCCTTAAATCTTCGTGTTCTCGTAGCATGTCAGCGTATTTGGCTTCTTAATGCCAGCCATGTAAACAGCTTCAATGCCAGGCAGGTTTATATGCGTATCCACCCCCTGAACAACCATGACATAGTTAAACTACAATATTTCACACACACACACACACACACACACACACACACACACACACACGCCACTCCTCATTCTTTCTTAAGGCCAACCCAGTGCTTTTACCCACAGTAAGGGTTTTTACAAAAAACCTGTTTTGTTTTGTTTTGTTTTGTTTTGTTTTGTTTTGTTTTGTTTTCCGATTTTCAGCTTTCCTAATAAGGTTTTCTTTGCTTAAAAGTCAAGAGAGACTTGGTTCCACAGAGCATATAACTGCCTTTCTGTTGGCAATGGCATTAATTTCATCACAGGAAAAGTTAAAAAATAAATGTGTGCAACTGAGAAGAGAATTCTTTGTAGCAACATAGCCATCATGGCAGAAATGATTGACAGGTTGGCCCTGGAGCAGGGCTTGCTTTCAGGGACTTGCCCAATTACAGACTGGACTTGACCTCTTCTCTGATGTCCATCAGGTAACCTGTGCATGTTGTGTGAAGGTCAAACAGTGAGAGCTAAGAGGTACCATCGGGCAGGTAACGCATGTCACCATCAGAAAATGAACTTTCAGTACACAAAACTAGATCTGGAATTTTGCTTTTAAAGGTGATTGTTATTCAGCTTGCTTCAGAAACATTTGCAAGTCAATGCCTTCACTTTGGAGTTCAGGTGTAGTATTATCAACATGATATAATTGGCAAAAAATTCAAACAAAAGCCCCGTATAGGTTCTCCGCTATACATCAACTCAGCTACCGGAATACGCAATTGAAAGATTTTAAGATTAAAGGATTCAAACAAGCTCATTTGAATGTGAATTTTCTCTTCTCATTTCACCGCTGGATAGGGTTGGATGACCATCAAAGACAGCTTCTTTCTCTTTCTATTTAGAAAAGGTAGTGGGAATAGACACCCAAAGATGTAGATTCGCTTCCTCTTTTAATTTTATAACTTTTATTACACTATATTTATCCCTTTTGTACACACACACACTCCTTCTCCTGTATGGATTTGGGGATTGAACTCCGTCAGCCACGTGGCAGTAGGTGCCAGCCGTTACTCAGTGGGTACCTCTCTGACTCTGCGCTCCCTTTGTGTAAAAGAGGACAGTTGGCAGTGAAGTGGTGTGAATGAGACAAATTCACCGAAAGAATAGAAAGTTTTCAGAACCAATATTAAAACCGCAAGCACACAACGGGCATCAAATTTCAAGTACAGTCGGAGAGGTATTTCCGGCCAGCTGTTTCGGATGAGGCCCTGCTACGCTGCTGGTTAAGTGGCATGTCTGATGTGTAGAAAATGAATACAGACATATGTAAAGAATAGATTGTTTTTAAAGTAGTCTCACAAACTTCCCCGTATGCTTAGGTGGAACCTCAACAGGATTGTGTACCTCATCTTTCTCCGCAGTGTCTCTCCTCTTCTCGCTTGTCTTTCTATCTGCAAGTCTGGGTTGAAAATGAGCCATCTGTGGAAAATGTTATAAATATGAGTTCGCTAAACAGTAATGGAGTCGTGAGACGTCATCCTTTATACATTCCTGCAGTATCCGCTTATGTTTATGCCAGCTTGTCTGTTTCTCTGGACAATTTTTTGAAACTGCTTGTTTATGAAATTGAAATTGACACAAATCGCAGCTTCCACTTGTGACCGTTAGTTCTTCGTAATGATGATTTGCATTTATTCCTAAAAATTTTAATGCGTTCCCAGCACATAAAGAGAAGTTCAGCCTACCATAAGTACAGTGCTACACAGGTTTGTAAGTGGTTACTTATGAATTAGCAACAGACCAAAGGTGTTACTGTTCTTACCCCAGGGACACAAGTGTACACATATATGTACACACACAGACAGACGGACACACACACACACACACTCATTCATGCACACAGACACCCTATGAATATGAGACTTGTCTGAGCAGGGCTTCCTCCAGGATTTCCCAGGCAATGTCCACTTCTAGCAACTTTTCACTCTGAGCAAGTTCAAGAATAATTCCTGGCCTTTAATAAATATCCTTTTAAATAAAAAAAAGTGCCAAGCGTGTGAAGATCAGCAAAGGACAGGGGTGTGGCTTATGCAGTTGACACAGCCCGTGATCTTGACAGTTGCTCTTTCGTATCATTTGCTTCTTCCTCAACATACTTTTCAATGCCCTCCAGTACTCAGGAATAAACCATGTTTACTGTGAAACGCATTATAATCTTGCCTCACACTTGCATGTCACACTAGAAGGAAGAGCTATTTGGGCCTCTGATGTTTGAATTACAGGAATCCAAAGACCATCTAATGAATAAGGAGATTAATTACACAAGTTTCCAAGTTCTTCTATGTTTGGCTTATATAGAATTTTCATTACCATGAATGACTAAATTAAGGAAATGAAATATAATTCAGAAATAAAAAATCACAGTTCATGATTTTTTTGCCTGGATCTTTTTTTTTTCCCCACAGAGAAAAGTAAAACAATTTTTAAATCACTGAAATTTAATTCTTGCAATACTTTTTCTCACTTTTGATGATACCCAGGTAATAATATGCAATATAAACTTGCTGTTTGGTTCATTCATTCTAAAAGTGGTGCGTGTGTCTGCGCGCGTGTGCGTGCACACGTGTACAAGTGCATGTGAGTTTAAATCACTCATTCAATAATTCAATCCTTGCATTCCTCTTTAGAAAAAAAATAAGCTGGAAAACAGCAAAAGACAAGGGTCACTTAGTAGTCTGAAGACTGATTGCAGACCATTTCTAAACCTGACTTTTATTCATTCCTTGGCAGATGAGATGAGATTGTGGTTGATAATAATATCATCTATCTTATCAAACTAGGAACAACTAACAGTGAATTATCCACGTCTTTGGTGCCAGCACTTACTTCACCGACAACAGCAAAACATGAAGGTGAGTATTGATTTGTTTTTGTTGTTCTTGCTGAATTTATACGTGTGTGTGTGTGTGCGTGTGCGTGTGTGTGTAACCGATGAGATTTTCTATAGACAATCTGATGTCATCTGAATAAGAAGAAAGGGTTAGGTCTTCATTTCTGAAGTCAACGCCTTTGACCTACTTAGGTTTATTGTTTGTCATTATCCTTTGGTAGAGCTATTGGAATAATGCTGAACGGTGGTGGGAAACATCATTGCTTTCTTCTTAACTACAAGAAAAAGTTACCAGGATCTCACCATTTAGTGTGCTATTAAACCCTTCCTACTAGATTTTAAAGACGCTTTTATCATGCAAGAATTTTGAGTTTTCAAAAATGTGTTTTCTAAATACATTGAAGCTGTCATGTTTTCATCGTTTATTTTATAAACATGGCATGGAACTTTGACTGCTGCATGTTGAATTAACTTTGCTCAGTTGGCAAACTTCCTTCTTGATCACACTGTGGAATACTTTTCATGAGGCCAGTTTTATTTATATTATTTTGCTGAAAATTTTCTTAAGAGATATAATATTAAGCTTATAGTTTTCCTGAGACCTCTCTCTTCTTTTATTATCACAGTAATGCTCATTAGATTAAGTTGGGATGTGTTCCTTTCTCTGCATTTTTTTTAAAGATTTGGGGATTTCTTTGTATTACAACGGCAAGTTACTGATTTAAGAAACCCACTATTAAATGAGGCTGCCCTTGTCTAACCTCTTTTTCATAAGAAAACATTCTACTTAAGATCTTATGAAGAACACCCCATGCCAACACGGCAGACAAGTAGGAGTCGAATCGCTACTTGGAGAGCGAAGGGTAAGCGTGGAAGAAGATGGACTTAGATACATTTTTTTTTCTTTTACCACCAGACGCAATCCTTAAGACTTCTGTACCAAGCGTCGTACAGTTTTATGTGAACTTGAAACTAACTGTGACACCTTTAAAAACTTCTTTTTAAAATTTTATATATTCTTTTTACGTCCCTCTTAGAGCCCCTTCCCTCCTCTCCTCCCATTACCACCCTCCCTCCTCGTTTCCCCTGTTGCCCCTCCCCTACTCCTCAGAGAAAATGAGCCCTGCCCCCAGCCACTCCATCCTATCAAGTTGCATCAGGACTGAGGGCAGCCTTTTCCCCTCTGGCCTGTCGAGGTAGCCCTGCCAGGGAAAAGTAGGCAACTGGGTCCACGTCAGAGTCAGCCCCCATTCCCCTTACTAAGGAACCTACATGAGGAACGAGCTGCCCGTCGGCTACACCAGTATAGGGAGACTAGGTCCAGTCTATGCGTGGTCCTTGGTTGATGCTTCAGTCTGCACAGGCACGCTAGGCCCTGATTAGTTGGCTCTGTTGGCCTTCTTGTGAAGCTCCTGACCCTTCTGGGTCTTTCTATCTTTCCCCCGACTTTTCCACAAGGTTTGCTGTGCTCCAACCAATGATTCGCAGTGGGTCTCTGCATCTGTTTCCATCAGCTGCTGGGTGCATCGATTCAGAAGACAA
The DNA here is from genome assembly GCF_030254825.1 of Meriones unguiculatus. Classification (NCBI taxonomy): domain Eukaryota; kingdom Metazoa; phylum Chordata; class Mammalia; order Rodentia; family Muridae; genus Meriones; species Meriones unguiculatus. Next base: position 69,041,808 of record NC_083358.1, on the reverse strand, counting down.
TTATTCTAGGCTCCCGTCTTTGAGCACAGCAGAGTATCGTTAATCATGTCAGGAGTTGCCATGGGGCGAGGCTCAGGCTGGGCCAGTCATGGTTGGACATTCCCTCAATCTCTGCTCTATTTCTGTCCCTGCACATCTTTCAGGCAGGGTAAATTTTGGGTTGAATTTTTTGTGGGTGGTTGGTGTTTCACTCCCTCCACTAGGAGTCCTGTCTAGTTAGAGGGTAGCCTCTTCAGACTCTATGACCCTTGTTACTAGGAGTCTTAGCTGCAGTCACCCCCATATCCTCCCAGGAGCCTACCCTGTTGTAGGTCTCCAGTTTGTCACAGAGAAGTCCCTGCCCAAGGTTTCTCTTCTCTCTGCAAGTCCTCTGTCTTCTCAACCCTGCTCTCCCCAGGTTTGATATAGACCCTCATTCCTCTCCAGGCTTCCTTTCTTACACTGTTCCCTCTCTTCAACTACTTCTGTTGTCTATTCTATTTCTATTTCTGAGTGGGAGTTAAACATTCTCCCTTGGGTCCTCCTAGTTACTTATCTTGTTTGGGTCTGTCAATTGTAATATGGTTGTTCCTGTACTATATGGCTAAAATACATGTATAAGTGAGTACATACCATGTGTGTCTTTCTAAGTCTGATTCCATCACTCAGGATGATCTCTTCTAATTCTATCCATTTGCTTGCAAATTTCACGATCTCTTTGTTTTTCTTAGCTGAGTAGAATTTCATTGTGTAAATATGCCACAGTTTCTTTATCCATTCTTCAGTTGAAGTACATCTAGGTTGTTTCCAGATTCTGGCTATTACAAGTAATGTTGCTATGAACATAGTTGAACAAGTGTCCTTGTTGTGTGGTAGAGCATCTTTTGGGTATATGTCCAGGAGGGGTATAGCTGGGTCTTGTGGTAGCACTATTCCCAATTAAATCTATTTTGTCTGCTTGGTATTCAGTTTCTATAAACTTCAGTCTCCACTAGGGCAGTTCAAATGCACCAAAAGCTTTCAAGGTTAACCCATAGAAGTTGTTGCTAATGGCTCTGAGATATGCAAGACCTCCCCAAAAATAATAAATACAAGAGAGAAAGAAAAAAAAAACTACTAATATTTGCTATCCAAAATCATCATGGAAAAAAACAGGGGACTCTATTATTTTTATATTTATGTATTGTTATTTTATGTGCATGAGTATTTTGTCTGCATATATGTCTGTGTTCTGTATATGTACCAGGTACCACAGAAGCCTGAAGAGAGTAACTGATGCCCTGACCAGGAATTACAAATGACTGTGAGCCACCCCATACATACTGGGGATTGAACCTAGGTCCTGTGTAAAAGCAACTAGTGCTTTTAACTGCTGAGCCATCTCTCCAGCCTGAAGGAAGGCATTTTTTTAAATTTCCGATTTTGAATCCCTTTGATGATTCCAAACTACTGCAACTTATTTGATGTCTAAAAATTTCATTATACACAAGACCACGTCAAAAAGAACTGGAATGGCCCTTTACTTAAAGTGATACTTCATCCCTGGCCCTAGGTCTACCCCATCTTTGTATTTCATCTTTGTAAATGGGGTTAGAAAATAAAAATGTCTGGTGATTCAGTCACCCAGCTAAGGTCTAAGGAACAATGTGCTCTGGTCCCCAACCACAGCTCACCAAGGGTCCTTTTACACTCTGTAAGAGTGAGAACTTTGCTGTGTGTCCAAGTCCAAAGAACCTATTTTGTCCAACGGCACATAAAAAAGTCTCTCCCATTTTTTGTCTTCTTAAAAGTTCAAACCCGGGGTCTGGAGAGATTGCTTAGTGGGTAAGAGTATATGATGCTCTTGCAGAGGACCCCGGTTTAGTTCCCAACCCTCACATAGGCAGCTCTCAAATGCCACATCTCTGGTATGTGTGCATGACCACGCTCACACACACACACACACACACACACACACACACACACACACAAGTATTTTTTAAATTGTCAAACACTACTCACCTGTGGCTATTACTCTCTTCTCTTCAGCATCCTTGGGACCCCTGTAGGTAGGTTTGAGTGTCTTGAGCCCTTGTTCCAAGGAAAGAATTCTGGACAGAAATGAATCTTAGTTTGGCCTATATTCCTTCACGTATAGTTTCTTTCCCTCTGGCGCAATCCCGGAATTAAGTGACAAAGTACACTAACTTCTTTTCACCCCAAAGAGACAGGCCAAAAGAATCTGCTGCTTCAGCCTCTGCTAATGCTTGGAAATATCTCCCTAGGATATTTACTGTAGACATCAGGACAACGTACAATCTTACCATAAGCTCTTTAATGTTGTCCCAGAAGGTGTTGAGGGAATACAGACGTTAATTAAATCTGACCCTGACGATTATCTTGTTACAGAAACAGAATTTCTGTAAAGTACTGACTTCAAATCGTCCTTGAATGTGAATCTCTGCCAGCTATTGCTGTTCTAAAGGCATCCTGTTCTCCTGGGAGTTTGTAAGAACAATAGCAAACTTTAAAATAATGGCAGTCCTAACAAAGAGTGTGTAAATGTCTTAAATCTATGGTAGCTCTGAGTTAATTTTATCATACAGCTTTTAAGAAAATACACACCCCAGGAATCTGCTTTGCCAGTGTTTGATTGGGAATATTTACATGCATATTCATCAGTGAGGGTTTTCTGTGGCTTCTTTTGTGCTTGTGATTTTACCTGCTATTGGTATCTAGGTAGTAACACCTACATAAAGGGCTTCCGTCTCTGGCAGTTCTCGGAAACATCTTCCTAGGACATTTAGTGCAGACATTCAGACAACCCATGATCTTACTGTAAGCTCTTTAACATTATCCTAGAAGGTATGGAGTGAATCCAGACAGTAGTGAAATCTGTCCCTGACTATTAGCTGTCAGGTAGCACTCCTTCCCGTTCTATCTTAAGAAGAGGTTGAGCAATATCGTATTAGCTCTTTTTATAACAATTTGCTAGAATTTTGGAGGTGAGTTTATCCAGTTCTGGTCTTTTCTTTGTTGAGACACTGTCTAACTAGTGTTTCAATCTCATTGTTACACACTAACCTAAATTGCTTATATCTTCTTAATTACATTTTGTTAGATCATGTCTCTAGAAAATTATCTGCTTCATATACATTTTTTTAGTTTGTTTGAATATAGGATTCTAAATATGTCCTAAAGGTCTTCTGAAGTTCACTGGTGTCTGTCATGATGTCTCCCTTTTCATTTCCAGTGTAGCAATTTTAGCCTTCATTTTGTTTTGTTTTGTTAGTTCAGCTTCGCTTTTGTAATTTCATTTGTCCTTTCAAAGAATCAACTACCTCATTCAATTTGTGTACTGTTCTCCCCTTTTCTGCTTCAGTCATTTCTCCTGATCTTTCTAATTTCTATTGGTTGGCATTTGGCCTGTTGTTTTCTGTGACCTTCAGATGTATCTTTTTTTCTCTCTCTCTAATTTTTTAACTGCAAACACTTGTAGCTGTAAGCTTCTCTCTTAAGGATATCATTGTGTCCCAAGGTTTCTGATAAGTCATGTTTTCATTATCATTCAGTTCTAGGAATTTTAAATTTTGCTCCTAGTTTCCTTGATGATCCTGCGTCATTCAAGTAGTATGCTGTTCAATATTTACACTTTATTTTCTATAGATCATTTGATGATGATTTCTAGTTTCTATCTACTGTGTTTGGGTAAAATATAAGAAATAAATTCAGTTTCCTTATATTTGTTGATATTTGCTTTGTGTTCTACAACAAGGTCTGTTTTTCAGAATCTCTGGAATATTCTCTTGTAGAATTTTTATAATGTCATAACACATTTAGGCCTTTTATCAACATTGTGTTTATTTTTGTTTGTCGTATTAGATGAAAATCCAGTTTCATTTTTTAATTATGATAATCTGTTTCCTCAGCAACATTTATTGAAGAGCTTATTCTTTCTCTAGTCTCACCTCTAATTGTCATGTCAACTATTATTTGACTATGCACTTTTGGTTTTATTTCCTGGATCTCTATTTTATTTTATTTTTTTACTGTATGTATATGATTTATACAAATAACATGTCATTTTGATTACTGTTGCTTTGTAATACAGTCTAAAATCAGAAAGCATGATGGTTTCTAGTTTCTATTCTTTCTCAAAATTTCTTTGGTTTATTGGATTTTTTTTGTGGTCCCATTTGTATTTTAGGATTTTTCTTTGTTTGTATGAAGAATGTGATTGGGTTTTTGCATCAAATTTATACATTGTTCTGTGAATTACAGAGATTTTTTTAACCATATTAATTTTCTGATCCATGAGCGGGATATATCTGTTTTTCTTATATTCTATTTCTTCTACAGTTGTCTTATAATTCTTAATATTCAGAACCATCACCTTTTAGAATTAATTTATCCATAAGTAAGTAGGAACATCTTTTAAAAATAAAGTTAAGGAAAATATCATTTTCCAACTGTAACATTCAGCAGCATAGGCCTTAGTCAGTGCTATCATTTTCATGTGTCAAATTTATTCAAGAAGGATGATTTCACTGTGGGTATTAGATAAAATAGCACTCTCCATCACAGAGTTCTAAATGTATAAAGCAGGTTACCATCCTTCTATACAATTAAAAATAATAAGCCTTTTCCCTTAAGTCAGTCTCTTGTAGTTCACAGTAAATTACTAATATAATCCACACCCCTACTCATTTTTCCTCATAATAAATTCAGTTCCCAACTAGTCTCACATTGAAATTTTCAGAACAATGAAATTAATCTTCCACTTTTATCCTGCGCAACACTAAACAATGGTTGACTAAAGTCAGTTCCTCTTACTGTTAATATGGTACTGATAGGACTACTTCAAGCATGCTCCATACTAAATTCACTTTATTCCAACTCCTATACAGATAAAAGTGCTTTGCACTTTCTCTCTTGCATGTGCTACAGACACCAAGATCTGAGATTTCAAAAGACATGAATTTCAAAACCATGGGTTTGAACAGTAAAATCATTATTATCTTGGTGTTACTATTCTCCTATAAATTAAAACGCAAGCCAAAAGCAAAATGAGGAGCCCCTTTGCCCCACTAAGAAAGGCTGTTATCAGAAAGAAATAAACATGGTGCTGGTAATATATATATATATATATATGCACTTAATGTTGACATTATTGTGTAATATCATATAAACATTTCTCAAGATAATTAAGACTTAAACAGCTATATGATCCAGAAACCTCACTGCTGGGTAGACATCCAGGGGAAATGAAATGACCATCTCATGTACCCATGCTCATGATATTACCATTTGCAATTGTCAAGAATAGAACCCATCCAAAGACCAGGAACTAATAACGGACTTCTAAGACTGTGGTCAGACACACAGTGGAATAATATTTAACCAGAAAAATAATGAAATCCGGACAAAAGAGATAGAGATGGACACTATGTTAAGTTTACTAAGCCAGACATAGGAAGACACATCGCACCAATCTAAATTACATGTATAATCTAAAATAATTGTCATAGAAGCTGAGATTCTAAGGTAGCTAGCTACTAGAAGCTAAGAAGATTAGGAGAGGGGAAGAATTAGACAAAAGCTAAGGTCAGAGTAAAAATTTCTGGTCTGCTATTCTGGTATACAATATGGTGAGTATAGATAAAAATATACTGTCATAAAAAAGGTTCTAAAAAGGTTTTTAAAATGCTTCTAATCATAAAGAAATTACCATATTTGGGGAAACATGTTTACCTTGATCTCAACATTACATAGTATAGATAAGTATCAAAAGAGCATGTGATCCCATTTAAAATGTATAGTCTATAAGATTTAAATTTTTAAAGGAATTTAATTAAAATATTAAATTTTGCTTATTGAGTTTAAAGTACATAGCATCCTCTGAATTTAATTAAAATATTAAATTTTGCTTATTGAACTTAATGTATATAGCATCTTCTGAAGTTACAAGTTACATTCAGTCCAAGGGAGGCACACTCTGTAATCTGAGGAAATTAGAAAACCGGTCTGAATGAAATGTGCAAGTTTCAAGGCATGCCTCAAGATGCATCTCCTTTTCCTCTGGGGTAGCAGAACTCCTTAGCTACAGCCTCCAGTATATGTGTGCAAACCAAAATAGTCCATCGGCAAATCAGTGCAGCAGTGCTCATGTGTTAATAATCGTCCATCTTTCTTTCCTCAAGCCCATGCTGGAGCATTTCTGCATGTGGTACCAGAAATGCCAAACCTTTCCCTCTGTGCTAGTCTCCTGCTCTGCACCTTCACTCTGCTCACTCCAGGTCTGCTATATACATTTCAAAATATATAATCTTCACAACATCCAAGACTCCCTCAATCCTCCCTCCATGAGTAATGAGCCCTGACCTGAGGGTTCCCTTTTGTGCCACTCTCATCTACAGAGTTCTGCGTTAAAGTGATGATTCCTGGTCATGTCTTGGATCCCTGGTTTTTCTATTTATCTCATTCCTGTTTTTAGCTTCTGATCTAGAAAACTTCTACATAGCTCCTGGCTGTGCATCATTTCTTTGAACACAAATAATTGGCAAGTGATATAATCTTACTCATCAATTTCTGCTTCTCTTCCTGTGTTATGGGTCCAACCCAGACAGTCATTGTTAGGAAAAAAATGTTATGAAGTGATTTGCTGCCAGTTTTCTTCCAGTTAGTTTAAGAATTTCAAGTTTTACATTTAATTGTTTGATATATTTTAAGTTGCTTTTTGAATAGAGAATAAGGTAAGGTTCATTTCAGTCTTCCATTTAAGAATATCTAGTTTTCCAGAATCGTTTATTGTTCTTTATTCAATGAATATTTTTGGTAACTTGGTTGAGAATCAGTTGGTTGTAGGTGTGGAGAATGTTCTCAAGGATCTCTGCTTTATTCTTGCTCTGTTTGTTTTTATACCAGTACCCTGTTGTGTGACTGCTGTAGCTTTGTGGTGTATTCTAACGTGAGGTAGTAAGAGGGCCTGTCTTCTGCTCATGGCTTACTTTTGATCATCATAGTTTCTTGCACTGCCATATGAGCTTTTAGGATTTTTAAAATGGTTTTATAAAGAATGTGATTGATACTTTGATGGACAGTCATTAATTATGGTTTGCTTTGGGTAATGTGAATACTTTTGCATGTAATATGGATACTTTTAAAATTCATGAACTTAAAAGGACTTCTCGTTTTGTATGTGTGATGTGTGTTTTTAGATTTTTAGCAGTACTTTTCAACTTTTATTAAAAATCTTTATTTAATCACTTAGGCATATTCCTACGTATCTCATTTAGTCTGCTCTTGGGGCTTGAGGGGCACATCCTTCCTATTTTGGAGGTATCAACAACATCAATTGTCTGTTCTTCTGTAATAAGATCCAAGACTACTTTTTCAAGTACTTCCTCAGTTTTACATTTGGTGAAGCCTCTGAGTATAAACTTGTTTCTACATTTTTCCCCGTATACATAACAAACAATGTAGATTGCTTTGTTTGGTTTGATTTTATTTCAGTTTCATTTGCACATTAAATTCTGAAGTGTTTTTACCTGAGGATGCATTTATCCACTATTCAAGAACCCTTTGAAACTATTGGTTTCTCTAACATAATACCTCAGTAGCACTAATAATTTGCTTTATAGAATCTTGCTTGTTGTCATAATTTCAAGACTTACTACACTAGCGGTCATCAGAAAACTCTGCTCCATCCCATTCTGTAATAGGAATTGTCTAAACTGCTTTCCTGCCTAGTTTCAGCTATCTTCATATCTATAGCACACATTGTTCACTAATGGGAAATTATTAATTTCTTTATTGCCTAATGTCCCTATGTTGAACTTTGAAAACATTGAGCACTGGTCATTTCAAAAATAATTATACAAATATAGGTTTTTTTCAAGTCAACTTATTCCAGTATTATTTTTAAAACCTATTGGTTTACCTTTGTTGTTAATTTTCCTTTAACACTGACTAAATATAATTTAGAATAGATTTTATTGTTTTTCATGCCCCCTCTTCTCTGGCTCTTTTATGTGCATTAAATTTACTCCTAGGCAATAAGAGAACTATAGTGCCTTCTTTAACTGCTGCTATATCCATGCCCTCCTCTTTCTAGTAGTGATGATCATGGGTAGATTCCAGACATGATTCTCTTCACATGAAAGTTTTTTGGTTGGAGAAATTACTGAGCTCTCTGGGTCTCAAACATACAAAATTTTTAATTGATTTTTATATAATTAATAGTATAACATATGAGAGCAGATGTAGCAAAAATAAGCTATTTTAATGTCGCTCTACATTATCTTAAGTAACTACCTTCATCTTTCTGATGGTGACCATTAGAATGGTAGATTTCTTGATATTGGTCCAAATATTTTTGGTAATGGACCTTGAACTTGTAAGTGGATGTGAGCATAAATTTTAATGAAACTAGCTACTGTATTCCTGATAGATGTTCTTTTTCTTCACCTAACAGGAATAACAACTCAAGTTGCCATGAAGAACAATGTCCTCAATACGAACGCAACAGTGCCAAACCTTCCAGTTTCAAATGCTACTTTAACAGTACCAACTTCTCAGCACAAAAGTGAGTATGACGATTAGTGCTCCTCGACTGTCCTATTGGGTAGGGCTAGCCTCAGAATGTTCTCTATCCCAGTTTCAAAAGATCCACACTCCACCCGTGCTTCCTTCTACTCACCATCAAATAAGACAACACTTTGTCTTGATTGCATTTTTAACATACAGTCTACTCACAGCCACAATGGTATGGATGCCAGTAGAAATTAAGATACGGTTGAGTAGTCATTTGCTAAGTCATTTGTCTTCATGAGGACAGTCACTGAGCAAGATACACAGCTCTGATAAAATTTTAACATTCTCTCAGAAAACAACTCACTGAAAATTATTCATGAAGCTATAATGTGAAAAGACATAACATTGGAAGAAACTGAAAATATTCACATGAAGAAAACAGAAACAGAGAATGTCTTCAATATATTGTGAAAATAAAGTAAATCAAATTTTCCAAACTCAGGAAAGATTGAAAGATTTAATGTTTCCTCTTTAAGATCTAAAACATGGCAAAGACATTCCTTCTCATTGTTTCTGCTAAACACTATAGCTAAAGGCTCTAAAGGACTGACAAATAGACAAAGAGCACTATTCAGGTATAAAAGAAAAATTAATATTTATTAGCATATGGAAAAGTTATCTAGATAGAAAATAAAACTAACAATAAAATTATAATAATCACAATTTTAACACAAAATGCAAGACATTAAAATCTTATTTTATATTTTAGTAATGTCCATCCAAAAAATTAAAAATTATTCCATATAAAATAATGCCAAAAAGTACAAAATATTTAGGAATAATTTCAATGATGCAAATGCAGTGCCTCTCCCCTAAAGCAGTCATTACTCTATTAAGTCAATATCTAAATAAGTGGACATTACATATTCATGGACTAAAAGGCAGTGTTTTGAAGAGTTCTTCCCAAACTGATAAACAATTCATTGATAATTCAGAGTGTCAACAGAATGACAGAAATATTTCTTAAAAATTTATAAATATCCAAAATTAGAGTTGAAATGAGAACATAGACTTAGCAAAATGCTTTTGACAAAGAATAAAGTGAATGGATTTGTATAACTCAATTTCTACCTTTATTCTACAGCTCCAATAATCAAATTTGAACATCAGGGCTATTTTGCTTACTGAATGAATTATACACAAAATATAAGAAAGTATTATCCTCAGCAACCCTGTCCCCTGATTGCTGGTTGGCAAAGCTCTGACAGTTCTCTCATTTTAAGTTTGTGGCTGATGTTAAGAACGTAAAAGAGTATTTGGTTCTTTTGCTCTCCTTGTGGAGCTCCTGTCCTCTCCAGATCTTACTATTTCCCACTTCTTTCATAAGATTCCCTGTACTATGCCCAACGGTTGGCCATAAGTCTCAGCATCTGCTTTCATAGTCTGCAGGGCAGAGCCTTTCAGAGGCCCTCTGTGTCAGGCTCCTAACTTGTTTCCTGTTTTCTTCTTCTGATGTCCATCCTCTTTACCTTTCAGGATGGGGATTGAGCATTTTAGTCAGATTCCTCCCTCTTGATTAGTTTCTTTAGATGTACACATTTTAGTAGGTTTATCCTATATTACGTGTCTATATGAGTGAGTATATACCATGTATGTCTTTCTTCTTCTGGGATAGCACACTCAGGATGATCTTTTCCAGTTCCCACCATTTACCTGCAAATTTCATGATTTCTTTGTTTTTTATTGCTGAGTAATATTCCATTGTGTAGATGTGCCACAATTTCTGTATCCATTCTTCAGTTGAGGGGCATCTGGGTTGTTTCTAGCTTCTGGCTATTACAAATAAAACTGCTATAAACATGGTTGAGCAAATGTCCTTAATGTGTACTTGAGCCTCTTTTGGATATATGCCTAGGAGTGGTATAACTGGATCTTGAGGAAGCGCTATTCCTAGCTGTCTGAGAAAATGCCAGATTGATTTCCAGAGTGGTTGTACAAGTTTACATTCCCAGCATCAAAGGAGTCTTTCCTGAGACTGATAATCCAACCAAGTACCATGCGTGGAGATAACCTAAAACCCCTGCACAGATGTAGCTCATGGCAGTTCAGTGTCCAAGTAGGTTCCATAGTAATGGGAACAGGGACTGTCTCTGACATCAACTGATTGGCCTGCTCTTTGATCACCTCCCCCTGAGGGGGGAGCAGCCTTACCAGGCCACAGATGAAGACAATGCAGACACTTCTGATGAGACCTAATAGAGTAGGCTCAGAAGGAAGGAAAAGAAGACCTCCCTTATCAGTGGACTTGGGGAGGGGCATGGGTGGAGAAGGAGGAGAAAGGGAAAGATTGGAGTGGAGGAGGAAGGGAGCTACAGAGGGGATACAAAGTGAATGAAGTATAATTAATAAAAAATTAAAATATATATAAAAAACAAACAAACAAAAAGAACTTAAGAAACCTGAGACTTCCCAAATTTCAATGAAAATGAAGGCACAACTTACCCAAATTTCTGGGATACAATAAAAGCAGTGCTAAGGGGGAAGTTCATAGCACTAAAATTCTCCCCAAAGAAGTTTGAGATATCTCATACAAGCAACTTATCAGCACACCTGAAAGCCCTAGCAAAAAGGAAGCAGACACATCCAAGAGGAATAAACAACTGGAAATAACCAAACTCTGAGCTGAAATCAATGAATTAGAAACAGAGAAAACAATTCAAAGAATCAATGAGACCAAGAGCTGGTTCTTTGAGAAAATCAACAAGATAGACAAACCCTTAGCCAAACTAATTAAAAGGCAGAGAGAAACTATCCAAATCAACAAAATCAGAAACAAAAGGGGGACATAACAACAAACACTGAGGAAATCCAAACAATCATTAGGTCTTACTACAAAAGCCTATATGCCACAAAATTTTAAAAATCTAAAAGAAATTGACAATTTTATTGATAGATTCTATTTATCAAAGTTAAATCAAGATAAAAATAAGGTAAATAGATTAAATAGTCCTATATCTCCAAGGAAATAGAAGCAGTCATCAAGTCTCCCTCCCAAAAAAAGCCCAGAGCCAGATGCTTTCAGTGCAGAAGTCTACCAGACCTTAAAGAAGAGCTAACTTCAATTCTCTTCCAACTATTCTACAAGATAGAAACAGAAGAAGAATAACTAAACTCATTCTGTGAAGCTGCAGTCACCTTGATACCTATACCACGTAAAGACTCAACCAAAAGAGAGAGAGAGAGAGAGAGAGAGAGAGAGAGAGAGAACTTCAGACCTATCTCTCTTAGGAACATTGTTGCAAAAATACTCAATAAAATACTTGCAAACCGAATCCAAGAGCACATAAAAGATATCATCCTCCATGACCAAGTAGGCTTCATCCCAGGAACGTGGGGTGGTTCAATATACAGAAATCCATCAAAGTAATCCACCATATAAACAAACTGAAGAGAAAAACCACATGATCATCTCCTTAGATGCTGAAAAAGCATTTGACAAAATCCAACACCCATTAATATATAAAGTCTTGGAGGAGATCAGGGATACAAGGCACGGGACAGGAATCTACCACAGAGGTCCTCTGAAAGACTCTACCTAGCAAGGTATCAAAGCAGAGGTTGAGAATCATAGCCAAAGGCTGGGCAAAGTACAGGGAATGTTATGAAAGAAGGAATCTTATAAAAAAGACCTAGAGGAGACAGAAGCTCCACATGGAGAGCAACAGAATCAAAAAATCTGGGCTGATTTCTGAGACTGATACTCCAGCCAAGGACCATGCATAGAGATAACCTAGAATCCCTGCACAGGTTTAGCCCATGGCAGTTCAGTGTCCAAATGAGTTCCCTAGTAAAGGAAACAAGGACTGTCTCTGACATGAACTCAGTGGCTGGCTCTTTGATCACCTCCCCTGATGGTGGAACAGCCTTACCAGGCCACAGAGGAAGATAATGCAGCCAGTCTTGATAAGACCTGATAGGTTAGGGTCAGAGGGAAGGGAAGGAGGACCTCCCCTATCAGTGGACTTGGGGAGGGGCATGGGAGCAGATGAGGGAGGGAGGGCGGAAATGGGAGGGGAAGAGGGAGGGAGCTACAGATGTGATACCAAGTGAATAAATTGTAATAAATAAAAAAATAAAAATAAATTTTTAAAAAATAAAAATATTTAAAAAATAGAATAAAATTATTGTGAAATCATAAGAAAGAAGCCTTATGTTTCTCAAGTCATTATTATGGGCTGGAAGTATGTGTGTCTAAAGCAATCCTAAAATCCAGAGAAAGGCAGGTATTATTTAGGAGATAAGAGCTAATGAAGCCTGTTACTTAACTTCCTCTACAGAAGAACAAAATCTCCATTTTTTAGCATTCTCTTTGAATCACATTTATTTCTCTCATGCTATTCTTTTATTCTGTCTGTATGAGATAAGCTCCTAAAATTATAGAATTTTAAAAACAGAAAGCATCATCAATTCATTCCTCTGAAATAACGGTTAAAGGCACATGGGATTGTTGAATGAATTTTTTCACTAACACTTTTTCGGATGAGCACCTGTGTGTTGGACAATAACTGCAAAGGAGCAGCCTAGTAGCAGATGAAAAAGACAGCATAGTAGACAAACATTAACCGGGTAATAACAAGTCGGTGTATTATTTATAAAAAGACAGAGAAAGAAGTAAGTGGTGATGTGGCCAGTTTCCCTGAGGTCAACAATACCCTCTTAGTGTCATTTAGCAGGGAGAGCTGAATTAAGGGAAAATGAGCATATGATGCCCACAGAAGAGAAGCTGAAAACAAACATATAGAGTTTATGTTGACTAGCAAAGAGTATGCCTGGTGATAGAAATGAAAGGGACTTAGGTGGCCTTAGAGTAGGAATCAAGCTCTTGTCTATACAAGGCCAAATGACCACAGTGATATCTAATGAATAACAGTACATGGTAAGGAAAAAAGCAACAGTGTGATCTTGTTTATATCTTCAAAAGACACGAAACTATGAATGTACAAGAAGAAATCATCGTGCTAAAGTTCATAAAATTTGTCTGGGCAATGGTTTCTTGCATATGACCATAAAATCACAGATAACAAAATAAATCACAAAAAAAGGACAAAGCTGTTATATTTTATGAAACTAAAAACCTTCTAACTTGAAATGACCATGCATTTAAGAAGTTAAGATCCTAAATAAATAAGAATTCAGACACCTCAATAGCAAGAAAACACTGAGAAAATGAGCAAAATACTCAGTCATTTCTCAATAAGAAAATAATAATGGCTGAAAATCTATACTCATTTTAAATCATAATGACATATGACCTCATATTTTAGAATATCTTTTATTAAAATGATGAAAATGTTGATGATAATATGGAAGAAAAGAAACCTTGGTAAGTTGTTGGTGGGAATATAAATTAGTAAAAACAGTAGAAAACCATATGGATGTTTCTCAGAAAATTAAAAACAGACCTAACATATGATCCGGTAATTCCACCTCTCTTTTGCTCTCTCTCCATATGTGTGTGTGTGTGTGTTTATGCATATGTATACCTGGGAGACATATACTTATATCTGTGTTTATTGGAGCCACACTAAAAATAGCAAAAGTGGGGAACAACCATCAGCCCCCATCACCAGATGATAGATAAAGAAAGAGAACATGGTGAAATGTGTCTAAAATCGAAGCGTACTGAGACTTTACAAGGAAGAAAAACATACCACATGAGACAGTGTGGAAGAACTTGAAGGTCACTGAGCTATGTGAAATAGGCTTGGGATAGAAATACGGACGTTTCATAACCTTGCTTATGTGTGGAATCTTAAGAGCTTGGCAGTACAGGCCTGAAATCCTAGCTACCAAGAGGGTGAAACAAGAGCACCTCACCTTTAGAGTTGCCAGGGTTGCATCATTAATTCAAGGCCAGTCTGAGAAACTTAGCAGGACTCTGTCTCAATGTTTTGTTTGTTTGGTTTGTTTTAAGATGAACTCACAGCTTAAGGGACTGGAGGTGGCAGCAGTATGGAGAAGATATGACCATGTTCTGGCTAGATAGCGAAAATCACTCCTAGGGCTTGCTCTTACACTACGCCACCATTGTTGAAGGTGTGTGGTTGGAAACTGAGACTAGACTTTACCAACTGTCATCACAATCCAAGGAGTAAATCTGTGAAATAGCCTTTCTATGCTGCATACATATGTCAACATCGTTGCATGGCGTAATGCTTGGGAGCATGCATCACTCTCTGGCTTTCACAGGTCCTGTATTAAGGGATGTGGGCGTTTTGATGAGTGTCATGAGGGCAAGAACATAGCAGTGGAAATATGGGGAAAAGACGACTCCCCGTCCCACAGCAGGGAAAGACTGAAATCAGAAGTTGGCATGAGATCAGTGACCAACTTTCTTAAGCAAGGCTCTGTCTGACTTCTATCATTGCCCAAAATAGTGCCAGCTGGTCACCCAGTGTTTATTTAATATATAAGCTTTCGAGGGGAGGCGTTATATTTGGAATATGCGTGTTCAGAATATAGCATTCTGCCCCTGGATCACCAGGACAAAATGACTTAAGTCCATCTCCAATCTATTTTTTTAATTGATACAAACCAGAGTCACCTGGGAAAATAGAATTTCAGTTGAGGCCTTGTCTCCATTTAACTGGCCTATGGGCATCTCTGGGGAACAATTTTCTGATTGAAATGGAAGGGTCCAGTGCATGGTGGGCAGAACCATCTCTGCAAAGGTGCATCTAGGCTTTATAAGAAAAGGTGAGCAAGCCAAGGGAAGCGAGAACCAAGGGTTTTGCTTCAGTTCTCCAGGTTCCTGCCTCCAGCTCTTGCCCTGTCTAAAATCAGGAATTAAGGATGTTAATGTAATGAGTCTCACGACTTCAACAGAGCGCTCAAGTCCAGAGCAAGCAGACATGGAGAGAAATAAAAAAAAATATATGCTAATAAGAAAGAGAAGAAAACCCAGATTCAATTTGAGAGGCTTGTGTCTATATATTAAATAATCCTAAATATCCCACAAAAAAGAACGAACTGAAACAAAAGCTAGGATGAATAAATGAGTTTAGTGGATGTATAAATCAACAAATAATAATTATATTTTGCACTGATGACTAACGACCTCTAGAGGAAAATAAGACAATAATTTTAGTATATCCACAATAACAAAATACATAGGAATAAACTTAACCAAGAAAGTTTTTACTATTCTCAACTGTTCATTGAAATATTTAGACTTTGAATCTATTTAATTTCAGTGCATGATTTTTTATTTGCAAGTATTTTTAATAAAGTTTTGATTGAAGCAATATTGAAGTCTGCTACTCAAACCTGTAAACACTGCTGAAAGAAATTAATCTGGTGGATAAACAAGAAACATTTCATCTCAACTCCAGAAAGCAAATGATCTCCGTATAAACAAGGGCTCTTTACTATAATATAACATGGCCAAGGTTAAAAAAGTCTCCACATGTTACATAACTTATCAAAACTTATCCAGTATTGCATTTAAGCCAGCACTATAGTGAAACCTGTAATTCCAAAATGCATGGGAGGAAAACGGTGGTCCAGATTTGATTGTCTAAGCAAGCAATCTCAAGAAGCTGGAGTACAAAAAAGAAAATGGAAGGTAGAAACTAATAAAAACCAGTGTGAAATTAATGAATTAACACAAAACAACAACAAAGTATATCGATAAAATATAAAGCTGTGGATTTGAATATAACAATAGAGGCTAGAAGAGAAATGCTACAAAGAAAGCCTCGGAAAACATACAATAATTTTGTAAGTTTTGGGTTGAGTAAATGTCCTTGTCATACAGTGGAACATCTTTCAGGTGTATGCTCAGGAGTGGCATAGCTGGATCTTGAGATATGGCTACCATCAGTTTTCTGAGAAAGCACCAGGTTGATTTCCAAAGTGGTTGTACAAGTTTGTACTCCCACGAGCAATGGAGAAGGGTTCCCCTTTCTCTGCTTCCTTGCCAGCATGTGTTGTCACTTGAGATTTTGATATTAGCCTTTCTGACAGGTGTAAGATGGAACCTCAGACTACTTTTAGTTTGCATTTCACTGATGACTAAGGATGTTAAGGATTTCTTTAAGTGCTTCTCTACTATTCGAGATTCCTCTGTTGAGAATTTTCTGTTTAGCTCTGTATCCCATTTTTAATTTTTATTTTAATTAATTACAGTTTATTCACTTTGTTTCCCAGCTGTAGCCTCCTCCTCCAACCCCTCACGGTCCCACCCTCTCTCCCTCTTCTTATTCTATGCCCCTCCTCCAGTCCACTGATAGGTGAGGTCCTCCTCTCCTTCCATCTGACCCTAGCCTATAAGGTCTCATTTAGGACTGTCTTCCTCTGTGGACTGGTAAGTCTGCTTCTCCCCTCAGGTGAAGGTGATCAAAGAGTCAGCCCATGAGTTCATGCCAGAGACAGTCCCTGTTCCTATTACTGGGACTGTATAGCCCTCTTGGACACTCAGCTGTCATGGGCTACATCTGTGTTGAGATTCTAAGTTATTTCCATGCACTGTCCTTGGTTGGAGTATCAGTCTCACAAAAGACCCCTGGGCCCAGAATTTTTTTATTCTGTTGCTCTCCTTGTGGAGCTCCTGTCCACTCCAGGTCTTTCTATCTCCCCGTTCTTTCATAAGATTCCCTGCACTCTGCCCAAAGTTTGGTTATGAGTCTCAGCAAATGTTTTGATACTTGTTGGGTAGAGTTTTTCAGAGTCTTTCTGTGGTAGGCTCCTGTCCTGTTCTGTGTTCTCTCCCTCTTCCAATGTCCGTCCTGTTTGCCTTTCTGAATGAAGATTGAGCATCTTACCCAGGGTTCTCCTTCTTGATTAGCTTTGTTAGGTGTACAGATTTTAGTATGATTATCCTATAGTATATGTCTAATATCCACTTGTAATTGAGTATATACTATGTGTGTCTTTCTGCTTCTGAGATACTTAATTCAGGATGATCTTTTCTAGATCCCACCATTTGCCTGCAAATTTCGTTTCCTTACTTTTATTTGCTGAGTAGTATTCCATTGTGTAGATGTACCACAATTTCTGTATCCATTCCTCAACTGAGGGACATCTGGTTTGTTTTCAGATTCTGGCTATTACAAATAAAGCTGCTACAAACATGGTTGAACAATTAGGGATAGTGCTACCTCAAGATCCAGCTATACCACTCCTAGGCATATACCCAAAAGATGCTCAAGTATACAACAAGGACATTTTCTCAACCATGTAGCCCATGTTTTAATTGGTTTATTTGGGTTTTTTGGTGTTTAATTTCTTGAGTTCCTAGCAGATTTGTTCGTAATAGCCAGAAACTGGAAACAACCTAGATATCCCTCAACTGAAGAATGAATAAAGAAACTGTGGTACATTTCCACAACAGAATACTACTCAGACATTTAAAACAAGGAAATCATGAAATTTGTAGGCAAATGTATATAACTGGAAAAGGTCATCCTGAGTGCGGTAATACAGACCCAGACAGAAACATATGGTATATACTCACTTATAAGCAGATTTTAGTCATATAGTACAGGATAGAGTCCAATGGCCATCTTAGGCTTCATGTCGACCCACTATTAAGGGTGTGGGGGATATCTCTGACAAAGACTATGTTGCCGGCTTTTTGATCATGTCCCCCTGATGAGACTTCCCTACCTGGCCACAAGGGGCGAAGATGGACTCAGTAAATAGAGGATCTGGGGTGTCCAGGTCCTCCCCTATTCTGTGGGATAGGTAAGAGGGAAGGCAGGAAGAAGGGTGGGACTGGGAGAAGAGTGAGGGGCCTATGACCTAAATTTAAATTGAATTAATTAATAAAAAATAGTAAGTTTGGGGCTCCAGTGACACAGATATATATAATAGAACTCATGGAAGAAAGAGTGAGAAAAGGAGGACAGAAAAATATTTTGACAATGTAATTAAAAACAATTAACCAAGAGAGTCAGGAAGCATGATAAGCATAATATTAAAATTTTAAAAAAAAGCAGGAAAAAAAAACACACCAAAGATAAAAGAAAATCTTAAAATAAGCTGTTGGAAAAAAATGGCACATTAAGTAAAAGGAGCACGGGAAATGACAGCTTCTTCAGGAACAATGCCTGCCAGAAAACAACCAGGAACATTTTCTCTACTGGCGAGGGACGTCACCCTCCTGCTCTGCGGAGACTTTCGCAGACCTTCCGAGCTGAGAAACTTCATTATGAGAGAAGACATTCAGCAAAAGAGAAATATCACCCAACAGAAATTTAGATCTAAATAAAGGAAAAGAGTGCTGAGAGTGACAAGCTCATGGGTAGATACAAAAAGCTCATTTTAATATCTGTTAATTACAATTTGTAAAAAAAAAAAAAAAAAAACTTGGTTCTTTTTAACCCTGTTTTAGTCTCTTCAATAGAGATCTAATAGTTTGGTTAAAACATAACAAGAGCATTTGCAGCATGAAATAGACTTAATATATGGAACAACATAAATCTATGAAAACAACAACATAATTTTCGAGATGAGAGAAATGACTACACAGTTATAAGATCAATAACAGAATAATTGTAATCAGAAAATAAAGCTCAGTCTGGGTCTAAAGATATGCCTCAGCCCAGAGTACCAAGGAGCCCACTTTCATCCCCAGCACCCACATCAGCCTGCTCGCAACTCTACAGCTGCAGAGGTTTCTGGCGCCCTCCGCTGGCTCCCTGCACCACCTGCACATGTGTGCACATACACACAATTAAAAATGTTTTTTTTTATTAAATTCTCTATCCAAAATAAGGCAATAAAAGAAGAAAATAAAGAATAAACAGGGAAGTAAATACAAATGTCAGACTCTTCAGCTTTAAATCAAGTACAATAGTGACAGAAATGATATCACATGAAATAAAATGGCTTAAACATTTCTCTTATAAAAGTCTTAAACTGAACCAAAGTGTGGCTGAACTACATGCAGAATTTAAAACTCTTTAAATATAAATTGACGGATAGTTTAAAAATGGAAAAAGACATCCCAACATTGCAAAAAGTTGTGCTAACATAAGATGAAAATGGCTTTAGGATTTATAACTTATTAGGGTTAAATAGGGTCATTTCAACCCAAACCACTGCAGCACGCTGAACATTCTGCCAGTACTTTATGAAAAGCTCTAAACTTTAACATCGTTAATGACAGATTGCTTAGACAAGAAGCTCCATGATGCATATTAGTCCTAGGCTCTTGCAAAGTAGGAGGATACGTGTGTGCATCTCTTCAGTAAAGAAAAGATTTCCTAACCCGCAAATGCCCTTTACATTTCAGTAAAACAAAATTAAGTGCAAACTATCTACAAAAAGTAAATCCTCGGTATAGAAACCAGAAAATATGGATGAATGGCTATCCTAGCTTTGAGAAATTAGCATTGATCAATTTACATTCAGAGATGTTTTAGCACGTGAATCATGGCACACAGAATGTGCTGCACCCTACAAATGAGAATACTGTACTAGCTAGTGGATAGCTAATGGATGCCATTATTGAGGTCTTTCCCAAGTCTAAATGAACTCCAGTGCTTTCAGTAGGTTGCCATGGACACTCCTCTCTGACGAATAAAGCCATCCACCATGGCTTGCATCTGTGTGTGAACAGTCTGTGGTCCCTGGGTCCCTTGAATGAAGGTAGAAAATTTCTGGTTTCCTTCCTTCACAAGGCTTAAAAGCAATTCTAGTATGAATATCTCACTAAAGAAAGCTTTTGTTTTTAGATCCAGTGAAATATTTCATGATTCATATTTCATAACTTGGATATGGTGAACCACTGGAACAGTGGTTCTCAACCTTCCTAATGCTGTGACCCCTTAATACAGTTCCTCGTGTTGTGGTAACCCTCAACCATAAAATTTTTTTCTTTGCTACTTTATAACTGTAATTATGTTACTGTTATGAATCATAATATAAATATCTGAGTTTTCTGATGGTCTTAGAAAACCCTGTGAAAAATTCATTCAACCCCAAAAAGGGGTTGGGAAACTTTACATTAAACACAGTTAGTTTTCTGAGGGCTGTGGTGGCAGTGCTGTATGTACTACACAAAATTCTTACAGAATCATAATAATCTAACTATGGAGAAAAGACTTGATATTTTCTTCCAAGATTTCTTAACATACAAGTATCAAATTGGTATATCTTTAGGTTGTATTGTGTTGGGATGTTGATTTTTAAAGTTCCTCTTTGAGTTACTGACTTCAGTTAATTATTAAAAAAATTTTGAATGAATATTGCCCTGAGATTAGGACAGAGATTAAGCAAGTTCAGAAGTTGCCATGTGTATAATTCTGCCATTTTGTACTACATACTTATATGCAATGACAGACTTAGCATTGACAGTTATCAAACCAAGCATCAGTCAGCTGAAGAATGCTGAAGATACTCTTCGTCATTCAGTACTAAAGATGTAACTCTTTACGTAAAAATAAACAGGAAAGTCCATCTCAATAGCATAAATATGCCTTCATATTCTTAATTATATGTAACATATTTCTATATTATATATAAATCATTAATAATCTATACTATAACTGTTATGCTTTTCTACTTTATAATGATAACATTTATACACAATAAATAGATTACCAAATAAATTTCCTTATCACATGATTAGTTACAATTTATTGTGTAGTTTACCTTTAAACAAAAAGAAGCTGATCTAACTGAGTAGACTCAGTTGTTAGAAGTGCTACTATCTGACCATGATAATGGGCTACACCAAAGTCTTTGTTCTTCAAGGCTCCACACCTGTCTTAAAGCAAACAGTGGTGTCTCTGATCATGCCAAGAGAAGGCTGAGTTAGTGGTTATGAGTAATGATTCTCAATTCAAAATGCCTTTTAATAAAAATAATTTAAATACAAACATTCATTTGTGTTGTGGCCTTTGGTCAGCTCTGAATCTCCTCTGAGCCTTAGGGTTTTCATCTAGAGAGAAGTTAAAAGATTAAATCTGGGATGGGAAAATTGCTCACTGAGTAAAATACTTGCTGTGTAAGCATGAAGACCTATGAACAGATCTCCAGCGCCACCCTAAAAATCCAAGTATGGCTGTATACATTCTAACCCGGGGCTGGCAAGCAATGGCGAGGTGACCCCCTGCACTTCCTCACCGTCATTCTAGACTCCCAACATCAGCCTCTGGACTCTGGACAGACACATGCAAGGACAAGGACACTGTCACACACTGGAACACACACACACACACACACACACACACTGCATTCCTCATAGTCTCCCCCATGAACATTAAACTGAAAGGAAATAACATGCTTATTGACAGTTCCCTTCCAACCATCATAGAAACTCTATCTCATGCAATGCTATTGTTCCACAGTTCAGAAAACATTAATTTTTCTCATTGTCAATACAGAGTCAATGTTAGTTTATAAACTGCATCATTCATCTATGTCATTCCCTTGAGGATTTAACCATAACTTTCTTCCTCTGCTGGCTAGCTATTGACATAATTTGCTTTGTGGGTACAAACAGGAGGGATCTGCAGAATAATAGTTTTAGTCATATGCCCCAGTTTAGACAAACCAAAAATACTCTCATGTCTGTGTCCACTGACTTAATGTCAGATGATAGAGTAATACAATGCAAATTGGTGATAATTTATTTTACAGTAGAAATAGACAATCATATCTAAAAATAGCTCTATACATCGTTCTCCAGCATTTAGTATCACATTTTATTTGCCACTGTAGTTTCTTATCTGGAAATGCCATCCTTTCTATGAAATATGCAACGTCACTTGCTGCATTGCTGGTAAAGCTTTCTGATTCAAATGATAATGTTTAAACTTAGCTTTAGAAATATATTTGCAGTTTTTCAGACCACAGTTTCATACTACCGGATCAAATTCAACAACAGACTTTAACAGTTCTGTCTTTGACTGATCATCCAATGGTGAGGATATTAGCAAAAGCATCCCACGTGCATCTGAGGTTTGATTTCCCTCACTTCCTCTACAGATCTGAGTGTGGCCTTCTGATAGCACATATGTGTCCTTACAGTTATAAATAAAAACTAGAGATACCAACATTTAGCCATATGCCATACTATTTATTTTTACTGAGATTTTTATATTCTCCAAATTAAGCCTAGGTTTGAACGTTGTGTTCATTTAAAAACAGTTTCTTGTCTTCAGACTCTTCCCACTATTTTAAGAAGAAGGGAGCACACATTCCTTTTTGCTTTTTGTTTTTTTTCCAGAAAATGCTGGAGATCAGATCCAGGCATTGAGGGCGTCAGGCTCCAACTTCTGATTTACTGAGAGAAAGTCTCACTATGGAGCTCAGACTAATCTCAAACTTGTGATCCTCCAGCTTCAGCATTTCAAGTGCTGGAATTATATAGGCTTGTGCCACTGTGCCCGGCCATATTCTGTTCTTGGCTAAAATTCTGACATCTGTAGAATTTTGTCCTCAGCGTTTTATTCCTCCTTGTATGCATATAAGTAGGGGCCTGGACCTCAGGCTGTCCAACATAATGAGATGAACTGATGTGTTTCTTTGCATTTAAGCAGAGTTTCAGGGCACAGTTAGACTTCTTACCTACTCTACAGCCACATAAAATTATTATGCATCTTGGAGGCTAAAGGAAATTCAAATAAAGGAGAGTCTGAAGGTTTTGTCTGATGCAAGCTTAAAATTTTTCATTTTCAAATAAGTCTATAGCAGAAAAGGTTGTGACCTGATATTAATAAAAGGAACAAAGGGTTTTGATTTTCTTTGTATTCCAATCCTAGCTGCTAATAAATATTTTAACTGCATCTTCCAAATGCAGCATTATGCCACTTTCAAAAGTATTTTAATTAGTTATCAAAAGAAGGAATTAATTATATCAGACTCAGACCTAAAATGTTTAAGAGGAGAGAAACTACCCACTTTAGTGAGAGTAGATGGGTTTAGAACCAAAGCCCTGGATTGTCACTATGGTTCCACCTTTAAGGAAGCAATTTGATTTCTCTCAGCTAATACCTGCAGATCTGCAAAATGGGAGACCTATTTCTCATAAACATCAAATTTAAAATTTGTCGTTCTTTTCCATTTACTAGAGACATAGTATGGCACAACCTAGGAACGGGTACGAGAATCACAGCTCTATATATGGAAAAAAATCTATTCTTAGACGGGTGCAATCCATCAGAAAATATGTTACTGTACTAATAAAACCGAAGTGGGAAGGGTATGCAGAGACAGTTCAGTGAGGTGGCTTGAGAGAGCCCCAAACCACAGGGAAGAACAAGAGAAGCCCAGGTCTGGAAGAAGGCTGTGTCTTTGAGCCTCTGATCCACCAAAACAAGGTGGAGTAGAGTTAAAGAGAAAGCCGATGGGTCAGAGACCTGAAGAACGAGGTAGGGTTCCTGATTTTCTCTGAAGACCGGCCCGTCGCAGTAAGGAACTGGAGGTCCTGGTAAGTCAAGGTTAGCTTTTAAGAGATTTTCCTGGGAGCTATTGGGAGCTAGCAGGTGTTGGAACAGATTGGAGTTTGGAATAAACTTTTAACCTTAGTGCTTCAGAATATACAGGAATAATTAAAAATTCAAAAATTTAAAAAGGGAGATTCCAGAAGGGCCACTATTTTATGGCCTTAAGTAACTGAAAGATAATGGTCGCTTGCATTGATCCAAAAAAAGCAGGGGAAGAAGTGGATTGGAAAACACCACTCAAGGGTGTTGTCTGAGATGTGTTGAATTTGAATTAGTAAGGCTGGCTGTTGAGTTGTGTATACACAGGAGGCAAATCATTTGTGAATGTTGTTACTAGACTTCTATTTGTCTCGGAAGTATATTTCTATATTTTTCACAAAGCAAGTACTCTTTGTGGCCCATGTCTTCAAAGTCACTGAAGGGACTTTTTATGATGACTCTTTAAAGTGACTATCTTTACTAACATCTTTCCTGGACAGTAGTCACCATCCAGGAATCCCATCAGTTTTTAGTATATATGTCTGCCTCTTCTTGCATCTTTCCCAAATGATGTATAGGGTCTTAGTAGGACAGTAGCACAAGATAGCCCCCTCCACACGGGAATTAAAGTACTTATGGTTCATTGGGTTATACTTAGGTATCCCATAAATTTAAAAAAAAATGACCTGGGTAGAGTCTTAGTAAGCTAGAGAAGCAACATAGGACCCCCTGTGTATGTCTTTAAATAAAGTTTTGTAAAAATACAATGGTAGTCTTTCTTTGGTATTGTGTATGACTGAGTTCACACTGAAAAGCAGAGCTGAGAAGCTGCAACAAACACTTTGTAGTACACAAAACCCAAGAAATTTGTTCCTTTAGGAGGAAGTTATAAGTACAATGATTTCACCTGTGGCAATGCCATGATGAAACTGTTGTTTAAAAAATAAGAAAAGGGGAAGAGACCAAAAAGTTAATTGATTCTTGCTCAGTGGTTTTCTGCAGTTACAAACATCCATGGTTCTATTTTCTGTGTGACAAATGAATCCAAAAGAAGTTGACGTCTATAAAACTTACCTCTGAAACCAGAGGTGAAAATCAGATACTATATTCAACATTTAATTTCAGTGTTTTTGTTTTTTTTCTCGAAAGCTGAGAATCAGAGTTCAATCAAAACAACAAAAACATCAGGTAAGTCCATTTTTCTCTTCTAAGAGTATTCATCAGAAATATGCCAAAAATGAGACCAGATAAGTGGACATATATGTACATGCATACGTGAGTTTGAAAGCACAGTAAAATAGAAAATGATACAAGACAGCTAAATGTTAGGAGGTTTTGAGTTTAAGAAGCTGAAACTAGAAATACCCAAGGTATGCCTCAGGACTGTGATAGAGGTAAGTAGAGCCATTCCCGGGAAAGCAACCGCAAATATCTCTGCACAGTTCTGGCTATATTGGTCAGTGTGTCCTCTCAAAGGAGTACAGTGTCTTCACCTACTTTTGCACAAAATCTGGTTCTGACATCCAAAATCATGTTGCAAATAACAGTTAAAACCTAAAATGGTAATGCCAAGAAGTTCCCATGTCTAGACACCTGACTTTTATTCTGAATAAACAGCTAATAGGAGAGGAACAGGAATTGCAAAGAGATCCTTGGGGTGAAGAAGATGGTAAGGCTGAGTGCTATTTGACCCTCTGCATCTGTAGAGGATTGGAACCTTCACTCTTTCTTCCTCTTACTAATAGAGATAAGTCTTGAAGGTTCTCATTCCTTGCTTATACAAAGTTAGAAGACGGAACTGAGATGGCTCAGTGAGATATTTCTGTATAAGATGAGAACATGAGTGTGGTTATTGTTAATGGAAATAATTATATGGTCAGAAGACAGGTTTGGACTTTCTACTCATTAGAATAAGGTGTTGTGTAGGGGGTGTCTGCTTCATGCATGTGCAACACGAGGGATTTGTGTATTGTAGAGCAGGAGAAAGTCAAACTTTAGCTGACAAATTATATCTTTAAAGGATTCAAACTGAATATGATGTCATAACAAATATGCAGAAAAGTATATTCAATCAACTACCTCCAACAAAGACAATAAGCATTTGTTTTATATCCATTAGGTATAACACTAAGAGAAATTTGGAACCTACCATTAAAAGGCCACTTAGGGCGATCGGTCAATATTATAAATAGCTATAATAACCTAGCAGTCAGGCAGATATTTTAAAGTGGTTCATTCCCAGTGAGCTCCAGGCAGCTTTTTGAATGAGGCAAACATACTTTCTGAATAAAGAGAAAAAAAAAGAGTTCACCAAAGAAATGACCTTCTAACTACCAGATTATTCTACCCATTCAGAGGAGTTCAGATCTGATGGAGGCACAGAGGGAACCATTAAAAACTCATGTGAGCTATTGATTCCCCGGAGGTACAGACACCATCACATAACAGCGCAATTTTAAGCAATGCTGGAATTTGCCTTTTCTCTGCCTTATTCTTAAAACTGAACCTTCTAGTCCTTTGTTAAGAGAACTCATTCCGAGGGCCTGTGGTAGATAGACCACACTCCAGTGAATGGCCCTACGCCCGATTATTGGCAGCACAAATTGGACTCAATGGATTATTTAAAAAAGAAAAGAAAAGAAAAAGAACACAAAGTTGGGGTGGGGCGGGATGAGGAGGTGGGGTTGTATCTGGAAGGAATTGTGTGAAGGAGTAAATATTATCAGACTACATTATATGAACTGATAAATCTTAGTAGTTGTTAAAAAGAACCCTGAGTAAAAGCATAATACAGTGTGTCTCATTATACAGGGGAAAATACATGTCGTTTGCTCTTAATATTTTGTAAAATACAACTACATTAGTGTCAGTTCTCTGGTTAAATATAGCTAATAAGACATGTGTATATAAAGCTATGTTAGAAGGATTTGAGGGCCTGAAAGTTTATGTGACCCTACAGTGAGCAAGCTGGAGTCTCGGGCAAGCTGACAGTGTGCCAGCCTCAGCTCAAAGACATAGAAACCAGGGAAGCTGATGGTGTGGCTTCGGTCAACACAGAAGCAGGCTTGAGGAGATGGGTCGGCGAGCAAGGCATTTGCTTCACAAGTGTTAAGCATCTGAGTTCAGTTTCCCAGAAGCCACATAAGAACAGATGCAACAGCGCAGGTCTAATCCCAGTGTGCTTATGGCGTAATGGGAGTTTGACACAGAATGATCCTTAGAAGCTCGCTGGCCAGACAGTCTGAGACACACAGCAGCAAAGCAAGATGACCTTATGGGTGGGTAACTATTTACAAGCAAATGTAATAGTCTTACTTAAAAATCTATTGATCCTGTGGCAGAGGAGATAGAACATGGAAATAGTTTTAGAACATATTTAATTTACACTTTGCCTCTCTTTACTTACGGTCAGACATATTACTTCACCTTCCTGAGTCACTGTACTTTGCATCCTTAAGACACAAGATTAAACATACTTTCTTAGGGATAAAATTACCTAGCACATACGGAAGTAATAGTATCCTGCTTTGTTTCTTCTTGTATCTCATGAACAAGTTCCTGAAATTTAATAGCTATTTAAACTAGATCAGGGAGGGGAAATCCTACCTCAGTATCAAATTCTCTAGAGTTATCTAAAGTAAATAGATATCAGGTCACAGTTATTTCCAGGTGAGAATGTGTTACTATCTCAGGAAAATCACATTGATGCCTCAAAGCAAAATGAAGGACGTTTTAGATAAAACTTTGACATTGCTGTAGGAGTTAGCCCACTTCAGAAAGGTAAGCTCTGAGAACAGACATCAATGTCAACCATAAAAAAGAAGAAAAACTTTCATCTGATATTATATCTATTAACTAGACAGAGAGTTTCACCATGAACATAAGCACATAAGAGCTAAGGCAAAGCAAAGAATCATGGGACAAGAATCTAAGATCTTAGAGCTAGAGGAACATGTAAAATCCTAAGGATCCTCTCATCACATGCCCATGTGAAAACACAGCTGTGCCAGCCACATGAATAGCATTCATTATCTGAACTGTGGATGTTCTAGTTCCTGTTATAATAAATCATTTCATGTCTGATGAGGAAAGCCCAGCATAGACTCCATCCTTTTCTTGGATGTCTGAATGTTCAGCACCCATCCTTATGCCACCTATACTTGTGGAAGTTCTTGTAGTCTATTTACTTCCTCCTTTTGCCTTGGTTCTCATATCTTGATCCTGATTAACATATAATATATAATAAATATATATAATTACTGAAGCTTCTCAAATATTTCCTTTGTTGTAAAGAGTGGCTTATTCATAAGATTTCATAAGAGGCAGCATAGACTCTCTCATTATGACCCTTGGAATACATTTATGCTTGTTCTTTCTCCCTAGTTTCACACGGATGTGTTTGAGCTGTGCACCTCACCACCTGTCTTTGCTGCATCTTACACTCTGCTATGCTCCCTTCAGTATTTACCGCTATTTGTGGTTATTATTGAATGGATACAAAAAGAAACAATTTAGCATGTCAGCATGGATGGGGAAGATCTCACAAAGTCTCAGTCTCAGATAAAGAGCCACAAATTCTGAGAGGGAGAGAATTAGTCTTCGCCGAGGACAAGACCTCTAATTTGCTATCTAATACCAAGTGGTCAACAGTAAAAAAAATAATTACATATAAGAAACACTAAATAGACTCAAAAGGTTGTATTTCTATGTTTATACATATGAATGAAAATATATAAAAGCAGCTGCAGAGAAAGGGGAGAGATGCCATCAGACAGCAAGAGCAGGCAGGAGAGGACAGCTGGGTGAAAGCCTCTTTGATTGACATTCATGCTTAGGAAGTTTTAGAAAGGAAGTCAAGGGATCCTCCAGCCCAAAATTGTCTTAGGTGTTCACGGCTCTCAGGAAGTGGTGGGCATTATTGTCCCTGCCAGGCTTTCTGCAGGCTTGGGGAATCAAAACCACCTGTATTTCCATAACTTCAATCCTTTGAAGACCATTCTTCAACTAAAGCTCAGATTTCTTAGGACATCAGTAAGGTCTCCTGTTAGTAAAGATCCCAACGACTTATGAACATCACAGAAAAAAAACGTGCAATGGTGCTGATCCCAGCACTCTGGAGGCAGAGGCAGGCAGAGCTACACAGTGAAACCTTGTAAAAAAAAAATTCTGTATCAGCACCTATGAGGAAAACGTGAATGTATTTCAATAAGCAAGGCTTTAAGAGAGCTTGCTTCACATAGCTTCCTCTGAGTTTTGGCGTGAAATTTATAAACCGCATTTAAATTGTGACACAGTGCCTCGATAGTTCAACAACCATAACAGTCACAAAAATCAGGGTGGAGGACCAACCTGTATGATCTAAGACTGACGTGTTTTCCAGCTTCCCCCACTCCTGACTGGAGAGAAAAAAAAATACCTAAAAACATAAAAATGTCTGAAAAAAATCCACTTACATGCTTATACTTTGTACTTTTGAGAGAATAGTAAACTGTTTTTAGTAGGAAAGTTCATCTTTCTAAAAGGGATAATCATGCAATATAGCTACATCATACAACATATATTACAAAATATTACATAATTTAAAAGAATTATACTAGGACCATCTATTCTCCCAGACAATTTAAATTTACCATTACTTAATCTTTAGAGTGATAACACAATGTAAAGTGATATTAGCCCACTTACATGTAAAAAAGAAAAATCAGACAAAAAGAGGTTAAACGACTTGCCAAGCCTCCACAGGAAATAAGTTTTGCAGTCAGATTTCAGCTCTGCTACTTGGCTTTCAGAATCCTGTTCTTATCTACTGCATTATTCTTTACTTGTACCTTCCCTGACAGTGTTATTTTGGTAGAATCCAGGGTAGCGCATTTTCCACACAATGAACAAAGAATATGAATCAGAACAATAACAATAAGAACAATAGGAATCCTTCTGTTAGAGTCACAGAAAGGGTATTATTAGGCTCACAATCTGTGAGTTCATCTAAGTACCATAAATCAGCAATATATGATCATGCTAAAGTCAGGGGTTCTCGAATTGTCAGGTGCCAATATAAGTCATAACCAATATTTTTAATCTGAAAAAAATAACAGAAATGTAGATACCAAATAGTATTACATCCATCACAGGTAAATGCGTGCGTGTTGAATCCAGAAAAGATTTCTTAAGAGTTCCACTTACAAGAAAAACAAAAACCGCAACGTGGAAGCTTCTGTTTCAACAGCACTGACCATTCGCTAAAGAAGGGTTACCATGACAATCTTCTCCGGGGTCACAGCAGTAACCACTGGCCCTGGACAGTCAACTCACTTCAGCTTGGAAAGCTTGGGGTGGTGTTGATTGAATCACAAACAATCGGTCCTAAATCAGCCTTTGGCCTGAACATGAGGAGGTAATGAGGGTGGGTACGGAGTCTTGAAAACTAGCTGTTGGTAAATCCCAAGACCATTGATTACTCAGTCAGACATCTTGTCCTCTACCTAAACACCTAAAAGACTATCCATCCTTATATGGCCCTTGACACAGAAAAACCCAGCTAATGGTGTGGAGCTTTCAGCTGGCTCCCACTCTTTCACTTAATATTCCTTTTTTTTTTTTTTTTTTTTGCCTGCTTTGTGCACTAGCCTGACATTTCTCTTTGTTCTTATGGGCATGTATCTAGCTCCCTCCCACAGATCTCTTGCCTGGCAAGCCTGGAGTAGACACTCAACATGATTCTTTCCCCCACAGAGCATGCAGAGTGTGCTATGCTGTGGGTGGCAAAGGAGAAAAGAGCCACGGCAGCCCTAAAAATATCAACCTCTCTGGTGCAGTCATGCATGGCCTCAACGCTCCTAAGGAGGCTTAAGCAGAGTGGGTGTCTCAGTGTAGGGAAATGGGCAGTCTTGCTTTAGTGCACACTGGCTGAGACAGGCACTCGTGGGACTTATGGTGAGAGTTAGGACTTTTGCGCTCGGGAGCTTCACAGGGAGATGAGGCAGAAGCCGTGATACAAATGAGAACTTGGTGCCACAAGAGACAAAGAAATCACTTCCAGAAATTCCAGATTGCAGTTTTGCTGTCATTTTACAGTATGATGAGTTTATAAAGCATTCAGTGTTTGTACTTTCTTGTATTTGGTGAGATGCCATGTATTGTGTTACATATATTAAGCTATGCTGTCTTATATTTAAAGTTTTAATTATTTCTATTCATAATAATAATATGCTCTGGTTGAATATGGAAAGAACATTTTCCTTGAAGGAAGAAAGATCATGGTCACTGGAGGAAATACAAATCAAGCAGCCATTATTCTATGGAAGAATTCCATAAAAGTGCAGAGCCTCATAGAGGGAGACCACAGAGTCTCCATTGGCTCTCCCCCACGTCTCCTCAAAGCTTAACAGCAACCTTTTATCTTCAGCCATTGGGAAATATAAAATCTGAAGCTCTCTGCATTTATATTTATCTTAAGCATGTGCGATGGATAAAACACCATTTCCCAAGATGTAAAGTACGTGAAATGTGATTAGTGTTTAAGGAGATGTGCATCTCA
Organism: Meriones unguiculatus; assembly: GCF_030254825.1. Taxonomy (NCBI): domain Eukaryota; kingdom Metazoa; phylum Chordata; class Mammalia; order Rodentia; family Muridae; genus Meriones; species Meriones unguiculatus. The sequence continues at coordinate 69,010,347 of NC_083358.1, read as the reverse complement.
CAGGACCCTCGTGCTTTTGGTTCTGTGCGCTGTGTGCTAGAGTATGAGACATGCTCAGATTTCCTGGGCCAGTTTTTGTCTGGATGACACAATACTGATATCCAGTTCATTTGATGCCAAAGTCAGTCATCTTCCCAGGAGAAAAATGTGAAGCCAGGTTCAGTATTACCATTTCATATATTCTTTAAGACAGAAATAAAAGTGTTTCCCCGGGGTTTTTTTTTTGTTTGTTTGTTTGTTTGTTTTGCTTAAGAGGACTATTTAAATCTACAAAGAAATCTAATATGAGGACTCAATACCTAAACTGAGTCTGGGTTTGTGATTTTCCTATAGTCATCACTCAGCTGCCAGATGCCTTGCCAAAAACCACTGTGTCACTCTCCGCATCACCAACAACTGCAATAATCTTCTCACAGCCTCAAGGTATGATTTTTGTGAATCTGAATGGAAATCTTTTCTACTTTACTGTCTTTTAGGAAATAAACACTATCCATCTTGATTTTTGAAGCATACTCTTGCAGGGTGAGGGACCATCTTGCATTGGCAACGTCACAACTATAAATCATGGCTATTTCCTTAAATAGGAGCAGAGGGAAGGTTATGTGGATTAACATATTTTTCAAGGTTGACTTATTTGTTTTCTTTCTCAAAATAACAGACACTGATGATGGGAAGATTACAGCTACTCCATCAACCACCCCCTCTTATTCCAGTGAGTAATCTGTGTAGCTCTGCTCATGGAAACAGACATGCCACACATGTAAATGACAACAATGAAGGGACTGGGTCGTAGATACCCTTTTCCTAACTTTATTCAGCATGTAGTTTCATTATAATCCAAACTACAGCCCGCTTTAAAAATTCCTCATGAATCTGATCTTAATTACCACATCATGGCCATTTTCTTTCTTTCTTTTTTAACCTTCTTGTTTTTCTTTTTTACCCTTGTCCAAGTGATAAGCAATTGCCAGAAAAGATAAATAATAGCTCTATGGAACTGTACTCAGCTAAGGCAAAATCTCCACACTAACAAATTTTATCCAAATCATAATGCTGTATGCCTTCAACATATTCATCTTCATCTGTCAATTAAAATATTATTAAAGTGATTAAGTTATAAAAACAATGTTTTTCTACCTTGATGGAATTTTATCATGGCAATGGCAATTAATTTTATTTTAGCTTAAACATATATAGGCACTATAAAATGTGCTGTGTCTGAATGAAGAATGTTCAATAGTTCTCTTAGCAATTAACAGTAAGATGAATGCATGTCAAGCTGGAGTTACAAAGAATTATCTTTGGTTTCAGTAAAGATCATCTCATTAAATAAGATACCACAAGAAAAACTGACCCATTGATTAATGGCATATTCATTTTGAAGAAGTAATAATGTCATTCAAAATCTATTTTAAAGTGTGTTGAAACATTGATTCCTGATAATGAAGTGTAAAATACCCTATTGATGAGTTGAAATATTATTACCCCTGGATAAATAGATGAGAAGCATAGATACAAGTAGATGGGAGGGCAGGGGAACCTTCCTCTCATTCACAGCAGCAACACACCCTTAAGACACATGCACACATGTGCAGACCTAACGATTTCCAGCTGTAATTTAAGACTTTCTAAAATGCTGTCCAATCAATCTACTTATGCTCTTTTTTTTTTAACACATTTTCCATCTTTAAGGCAACATGTTGCAAAGATAAAAGTTTCAGCCTTAGGACCGGAACCACCCAGTGAGCTGCATCCTTTTTTCAAGTAATTTCATTATAAAATACAAAAGAACATAATGAATGAGTGTTATGTCAACTCTAATCTAGAGAACACGCTGCCTCTACTCTCCTCTTTCCTTACTCCACCAGCCTCCAGGAAGATGGGAAACCATCCTTTTGAGCTTTGGAAGTTTAAGAAAGGCTACAAGAGTGACATCAAGTGGATATGTCAGAAATGACAAGCAGAGCAAACCTATAAATCATGTAATTATTGCTTGAGATGTACTAGTGTTTTGATAGAATGTTGTTTTGAAAAGAAAGCATGCGTATTTTACCTAGTGTCATCTGTTTGTATGGAATCAGCAGCACTCCAGCTGATGGTGTCCTCTATACTTTTCAGGTATTATTTTGCCCGTGGTTATTGCCCTGATTGTTATGACACTCTTGGTGTTCACTCTGGTGGGTTTGTATCGACTGTGCTGGAAGAGAGATCCAGGTAAGTAGCGGCCTTTTGTATTGTTTCATTTTGTTTTCCCAAAAGTAGACTGGGTGGTTGCTCAATGCAACCTTAAACTTAAACTGTCAAAAGGAGAAGAATTCTCGTGAAGGTACCGTGTGGGAGACGGAGTATCACAGAGAACAGAGGGAAGAGGTGGAAAAATTCTCTGCTGCTGTTCAAAGGAGTGATGGTTAAGATCTGTTCATAGAGTAAATATGCATCAATTCTTTTTAATGAAATAGCTTCAGCTGTGAGGACAGTAGTCAGGGAGATCTGCTCCAAAGATGGTGTGTAACAGGACACGTGATCTGGAGCACAGAGTAAGCAGGGGCCTGTGGAAACAGTGTAGAAGCCCATGATCTCAAGAATCAACCTCTGGGATTATTTCTCCCCTTGGAAGCTCAGCCTCTTCCAACATAGGTATCTTCTGTGGTGGTATATAGTTTATCTTTTCTTTAGATAAACTTGCTGTTTTAGAGTAGATTAATATCTCAAAGTAGGTAATTTGTAAAGATAAGAAATTCCCCCACCTAGAGTTCATAATCACTGCCATCAACAATCATCTGTTGTCGTAATCAGCTTCGCTTAGAACAGTATATTTGTCTCAGCTAATGAGCCAATGTTAATAAATTGCTCTAAACAAAAATCTCTACTTTGTTTATGCTCCTGCTTTCTTTATCCTGTTGTTTTCCTAGCATACCAACGATGCTATCTTTTGACCTTAATTCTTTGGCCACACACCTTCCTCTGCTTGCTTAGCACAGCTATTCCTTCTGCTGTACTAACTCCAACTCATCTGCCCATTCCACACCTCTGCTCTGGACTTGCTATGAAGTCCAGGTTTTCGGATACTTGTCTACACATGCCATTTTCCTTGAACATCAAACTTACCCACCACTTGCCTTTTAAAACACACTTGCAACTTAACCTAGAGGATTCAACAAACAATAATCTATTGTACCTTTTGATAGCATACCATTTCCTTAAGCATAACACACCATACCTTTAATTTTTAATTTTTGCAAAATTGGATGACAGCTTCATGATTTGATAAATAATTTTTTTTACTTTGCTCTGTGCCTGCATGGCCCTGAAAGCCCAGTAATAATTGTCTTATCATAAACCACATACAGTTCACGTTGCATTATGCTGGATATATCTAGTAGACTTTCTTGTATTTTTAAAATGTCCAGTGAAATAGATCTTCCCTTTGTTTTCATTCTAACTATTTCAGTAAAAAATTCTACCTAAGCCTCTTAAGTTACTAAGAAGGTAAAAGGCGCTTATTTTTATACGGCTTATAAGCTGCACAGTTACTTTCCTCCCCCAGGACACTAATGAATGTGGTTTGGGTCAACTGTTGACTGTGAGTCTCACAGGAAGCTGGAGCAGATCATGGCAGCCAAAAAAGAAGTTAGCAGACCAGAGCAGTGGCATTCATTCAAGCTCTGGGTGGGAAATAAGAAAAACAAGCAAGCAAACAAACAAAAAACAGTGTACTTTCCTGTAGAAATGAGTGCACGAACCTCCTAATGTCAGAAAGATATTTTCTTACCCAGTTTCCAAAGAGAAAACAGTACTTGCATAAACTAGCTCTCTCCCCGCCCCCATTTTTAAGCTGCCAATCCTACTTCTACGGGAATACAGGCATCACAGTTGAAGCCTGTGGGTGCTGAGTTTATGGAATGGATAAAAACTAATATACTAGATCCACGTATAAAAATACCAGTACTGCAAAGGAATTTTTTTAACTGGAAAACTTTGAAAATGCATGAGGCTAAAAGACGTTAATTTTCTATTAAAGCAGAAAATTAAAATTCCTTTAGAGTTATTCTAAAGGAATAAATCCCTATCATTCTACGGTTATTCTGGACATGTATGGTGTTCTAAAAACCAAGTGTGGAAATTATATAATCAGCTAAATCTATTTGGTTACTTTCAGCTTTGTTTCCACACAGAATTTCAAGCATTGTTATCATTAAATTAGCACCATTAAACACCTGCAGTTAATCACTCTTAAAGTATGTGGAGGAGACTTCATTACATTCAGAAAATTAATAAGCCCACTCTGCTCTCTGGAAGACAACATGAATCAGAAATTGGAAATGAAGCTTATTTGAATAATGTTGACTGTAAATTGAGTTTTAACACAAGCATGGTATACATGCAGAAAGTTTGTTGGAAGGTATCTATCTGTTAATTAACCCACTTACCACACCGTAAAGGGAAAAAATGCTAAAATAGGCATTCAAATATTTATCAGCTCACTCTGAAGAGAGGCTAATATCACAGGTGGTAGTTCATTTGATGTTTATGGTAATAAAAAATGTTGCTGGAGCCTACTGATGGGGAAAAAGATGGTTAGACATCATTAATGAGCAATACAGTATGATGGTCTAATTTAGGTAATTAGAGTTCTAGTTGGATGTCTTGAGTTGGGCAACAGAAAGAGAAGTAGCCTAAATATTAATGTTATCCAAAATCTTTATTAAAAAATAATAACACTCAAAGGCAAAAGAGATATACTCAAGAGGCCTATCCCAACGATGAGCTAGATTAGATATGAAAAGAAACTGACACAGGAGCCAAATGGAATGGAGTCAGGGACAAAACAAGAGTTAAACAACATTCCATCTGCTTCACGGAGGCCATGACACTTCTGTATGAACCATTTTCAGAATGAACCCAAGGGGTTTCTACTGAGCATGAGAAAGATTAGCTGCCTCAGTGGCACTTCAAAGGCCATTCTTAAGAGGCTGAAATCACTGGGGTACAATCCAACAGAAAGGCCATCTCCGTTCTCCCTCACCACAAGCACAGTGATTTGTCTCCCAATAAAGAGGATTGCATAAGAGAAAAATATAAAAGTCTATTCTCCAGTTGAAAAAAGCAACTCAGTAGATTGAGAAGTTTCTCAGAGATATCAAATATTTGGGAGTGTCCTAGCGTATGTGTGATAGACAAATCCAGATGGCACATTCTCAAAGCAATGTGATGCTCTACGTTAAAAATTAAATTGTAATTAAGTCACTTGTCATTTATCTAACAAGGACTGCCCTGTGTCAGAATGAGTGTTAACTATGCCTGAGAGAATGCCTGTGGGTAACAAATTCAGGAAGAAAGCTCCGCTCTCAGGTTCACTAACACCATCTTCTTTTCTAGGCACACAGGAAAACGGAAATGATCAGTAAGTCAAGCCACCTAACACCATTCCCCTCAGAACTTCTAATCCTGTCATTTGCATAGAGAAAAAATGTTTGAACTCACGCTTACACTTTATGTATTTTTATGTATTTTTTTTATCTTTAAAAAAATAGAGATTACCATACACGAGATTTGGCTACGTGTCAGAGCAATTTAAAGACAACAAAAAGAGATTACTTTTAGGCATGGATAAACTATGAGACAGAAACAACAGCAGCAAAAAGATGAAGAAAAGATTAGGTGGAGGGGTGAAGGATGGATACAGCAAAGCAAAATATACAAGCCACACCCAGCATCTTAAGATAGTTTTTCTGGTGAAATGCTCAACATGTTCACCACAGCTCAGAACTGGACCTGTTCTTACAGCCTCTGAGTAGCTTTGACTGAGCAGCAGCACTTCTCTGCTTTGACTGTCAAAGCAAGCAGAGGAGCTGGTTGCAAAACAAGCAGCTATTGCAAGCGAGGGGTTGGTAAGGCAAGATTGCAGTGTGTTCATGCTAAAGAGCAAGAAAGCCATCATGTTCTCTTTTTTTCACCTGAACGTGCACCCAGTATTTATAGAAGTGTTTTTTTTTTTCATTACATTGTTGCCATTATAGAAATAAAAGCTCTTGATTACCCATGCATCTTACTTACAAATGGAGGCTCTCAAGATGTCTAAGGAGAGGAGCTCTGTTTTAGGAATTAGAATCTGAGAGGCAATCTAGGAAACTCTCTTTAAAACAGTTGGTTCAGACACTGCAATCTTGAGATCTAATAAGAAATGAATATCCCTGGAACTCACTATCTGATCAGGAAGTTCACAGATGTTTCTGTGTCTTCTACCTCATAACTCAGCACTGGAGATAAAGGCAATTTAGACCTGGTCCCATTCATCTCCATAAGACCAGAGATGTTTAACTAAAACGGATGGCTGCCACTGTGACAGTGACGGAAACTGCCACCTTTTGTCAAAAAGTACTGGAAAAGGTTGCACGGTGCATATGTATTTGGAATGAAGAGACACAGAATTTGCCATAAAAACTTAGAAAAGCAACTTTGCCTGTGCCTTGTCTTCCTTCTGTGCTACATCTGCTTCCTTGCGCATGGCTAGAGTGCTAACTTGAGTGTTTCTGCATCCAACAGGCCTCAGTCTGATAAAGAGAGTGTGAAGCTGCTCACTGTTAAAACCATCTCTCATGAGTCTGGTAAGTTCCTACTCGGTTCGGAGATAAATGGGTAGATGGAAATCCAACTACAACAATGGGTTTGGGTCACATGAAAGCCAACGCAAAGCAGAACTTCTTGAGAAATAGTTCAGCTGTAGCTCTCAAGACATACAAGGTCCTGCTGTGAAGAGGAAATGATCTTAAAATGCCATTTTCATAAATTGGAGGGTCTTGGGCCTTGCGTTATTGAAATTGCTTTTGGTAGATGTGTAGATGTGTTCTAATGAATGAGTGGTGACTGGACACTTCCCGTTCTGCAGAAAGATCGTAACGTTTAATAGGATTTTAAAAGTTATTATTGATGTTTTGTTTCATTTTTAACAATGTGTGTGTGTGTGGCCATTTGGAGTCATGATTTGTCAATTAAGATGTAAATAATGGTCTATATCATTTCACATAATTTTAACTAACCTTCCCAAGAAGCATAAAATAAATTTTCCTATCGATAAAATCTACATTTGTACTTCTAATTCCCTACCTTTTCTTCTATATTTTACTAAATTTGAATATGAAATACTTGAAAAATACAGATGTGACTTTCTTCAGATGTGTTTGCATCAAGATCGATAATGAATGATATGGAAGCTTGTTTTAAAAAAATTGAATGGTAATTTTCCCAGTATGTAAAGCATCAGTATCACCAGACAGAGAAATCAGAAACAACTTCTAAGTTTTACAAAGTAATACATATAGCTCTAACTTAAAGATCAAGTTGCATGATATACCCATCACATTCAGTCTCCAAAACCTGACTTAAAAAAAAATGGTTCTGGGATGTAAGTGTTATGTCCAATGAGTGCTAGTGTGAAGAGCTAAGTGATAAACATTTTTAGTAGCTTAAAAAATATTGCAAAGCAAAAGGCTCTAAGTAGTGTCCCAAACTAAATGCAGGTATCAGGAGATTAATGTTGTTTCAATGTCATGGGGGATCCTCAAAGCAGAATAAAGTATCATAGAAAAGCAGAGGGCTGGAGGAGCCAGAGCCCCCAACACAGCACAGATATGCTTTAATCTTCTCTCCCCTCCCCCTCCTCCCTCCATCCTTACTGGAGAGAGAGCCCAGAGCCATGCTAAGCAAGCACTCTCCCTTTGAGTAATAGTCTCAGCTCACCCTTTTTTAAAAGAGAGATCTGGTTTTTGTTCTTGCATCTTTGTGCATGTGTTCATGTTATGTCTGCTGTTTTCTCTCTCAGGAGTAACCCCACCTATTACGGGGCATAACAGCAAAAGCTCCTCCATAGAGTGGTGTGAATCCATGCCCAGGATTTCCACGGCCACTCAGCAGCTACAATTATGTAGCCCAGTTTGTTCTTCTGAGTAAAAGAAAGGAGTAAAAAATTGAATAAGCAACCTAAATGTGCTTTAGTCAGTACGTGAGGAACTCCAAGTACGGTAACACCACCAATCATGAGAAATTCTCAAGAGTCTGTCTGTGTCTGGCCACAAGACATCACAATGATTGCATGTGTTGTCCCGCCCTCCCTTAGGAGTTTGAACAAATGCACTACAGTTTCCCTGGCTCTAGAGCTGGGGCTGAGGTGTTTGTTGTTCAGGAACTAATGATATCTACAAGGAGCAGGCTGTGATAAAGACCACCTGAGGTTATCCCCCACTCATTTCTAGGAAAATGACACCTCGCACTAGGCTCTCGGGTTTCTCAAGAGAACATGACTTGGCCCCCCAAAATGAAACCTTCTAGAGTTCTGTTTTGCAAACTAAACAACAGATTTGGTTCTCTCACACTCGGATTGTACCTGAAACAGTAACTGAACTTGATCATGGTGGATAGATGACCCTCAACCTGACAAGTTTCCTTTTGCTTCCTTCAGGCATGGTCAGAACCCAGGTTGAAAGCAGAACTATTATCTTGGGAATATTAAGTAGTCTTAGTACTTCTTTTTCTTCCCAGTTGGATTTGGGAACCACATTGCTTTCAAAATTACCCCAAAGGTCATCCAGTTGATTACCATTGGAAAATGCCTCAATGAGACAGAAATTTGTAATTCTGAAAAGATTTTAACAGCCTAGAATTAAGAAGCTAAGCATAATGACCTCAAAAATGTCTGAGTTTTGATTAAAGTCTATTGTTATCAGGACTTGGTGGCTTCTTTAATGTCCCCAATCAAATGTCTTCCCATTGCCTTTCAAACTTATTCAGATATATCTTCTTTATAAAAATCATTCCCACCACTTAAAAGAAGCTTCAATTTTAAAATTATTTTGCATTTGTCTCAGGAGCAATGTTGAAATCTTTTCTAAAATTTAACTAGAATGTGGAATGACTGAGTTTAATACAATTTCACAAGTTTAGCTCAACTTTTCTACCATCACCCGTATAATCATCTCAAAATATTTACATTAAAATGTCATCTGCTAAGGGAGACATTAGGCCACTCGCAAACCATCGTTAAAGACTTCTACAGCATACATTATTTATTTCAAAGTCTAAAGCATACAGTGTTAGTTAACATGCTTAAGCGGGAGGACAATGAAATTGGAGTTTCAGCAGCATAAACGTCATTGTTTCACTATAAAATCTCAGGACTGTTATCTCAAAAGGAATTTTGTTAGGATAGAAGCCAACAAATGTTTCCAAGAAAAACAAAACAAAACAAAAACCTCTAAAGCCTCATACTTTCAAGAAAAATTACAGTGCATGCTAAATTACTTTTCGATATTTTTAGTTTCTAGATGCTTCAGGAATCCTGGTTAATTTTTTTTTTGCATTTTTTTCCAACGTTAACACTTTCTTATCCATAAATCTTCTTCCTCTGGATGATTCCATTAGATCTGCTCTTTGTCAAACAGTCTGCTGCTGAAAAGGTAGTTCATACATGTTTGAAGGTAGAGCTTATCTTCACATAAAAGAAAAAAATGTGCTCCTGTGTAAGAGACCTGTGCTTTCAGAACAATGTGTTTGGCTTTTGTAGGAAATCTAGCCAAGTTAAACACCACTGTGTCTAAGTGCAGAATATCTGTCCAAAATGATTGGTTTAGTGGGATTCTCAGACTTTAACTCAAAGACCATATACTTCTCTTCACTTTTAGCATACAAGGAAGGGTATAAGAAACTTAAAGAAACTTAAAGATCGCATTGTGTATAATATCAAACATAAAAGTAGATAGCATAAGGTAAGTTTTAAATTACATATGAAGTACAAGCTGATGCAACCACTGTTGGCTTTTGGTATCCTATTGCCTTCCAACTGCTTCTTATTCTTTAGGTACGCAAATGCATTCTTTGTTTTTGTCACAGCATGTTAGTTATTTTCTGTTGTGATAAAATTCCACAACCAAATCAACTTAAGGAAGAAGTTATTTTAGCTTATGGTTCCAGAGGGAGAGAGTTCCTATGGTGGAGAAGGCATGGCAATAGCAGCAGGAAGCTGACCAAATTTTTATGCATAGAAAGAAAAAAAACAAAAACAAAAAACAGAAAGTATTGGCAAGGTTATAAACCCTCAAAACCCATTTCAGTAAAATATTTTCCCAGCAAGGCTCCTTCTCCAACTCCATAAACTTGTGAAATAGTACCCACCAAGTAAAGACCAAGTGTTCAAACACATGAGCCTGTAAGGGACATTTCTCATTCAAATCATTCCACACAGATATCGTTATTATAATAACTATTAGCCAAATCATGCTACTGTTGAGTTGTTCTCACATTGTCCACTTCTGACTGGACAGAACTTAAGGTCAGTATTAAGAATTGTACTGAATTCTTATGTAAATAAAAACATATTGGATTTATTTCCTACTCTTCTACTTCACAGTCATGGGCTTCAGGTAAGTATGTGCCTTTGGCAAACTGCACAGGTGCAAAGAGAAGGTTGTATTGGGCTGCAAGGGCTGTCACATTGTGCGAGCAGCTCTTCCAGCATGGAACCCAACTGGGAAGGGTCCCAAGTCAGTCTTGTAGCCCTCTGATACAATTTATTACTGCCACACCTGTGAAAGTAGCTGATGCCGTATGTGTTGTCACCAGAAGACAGGTGTGTTACCCCCTGGCAGATAACACTAGAGTAAAATGATGACATGTATCCTCACTGCTGGGGACTTTTACCCCTATTGCTCCTGTAGAAAGTGATGATGCTAAACCTTGACACTCCTTGAAGGATGCAGGTCAGATGAAACACACTAGTTGTGAACTTGGTACCATGTAAAAACTTCTCTGGAACTCTTATCCTCCCACTGCCCAGGTTCATCCTTTTACCTTAATATACTTAATACTATAATATCACTGAGCTATTGATGGATATCACCTATATGCCTCCCTGGGTGTCACAAAAATGGTCCTGTTGGCTTATAAACTATTCCTCCAAAGTGTCCACTGAATTATTTAATTGGGAAGACCAAGAGTACCTTCTTGATGAAATGGCACTTTAAGTATATAGTGTGGGTATACAAGGGAAAACCACTTCCCTCATGTAACAGAAGGGTCAATAGTGAACCTCCTGGTGCCTCTGTTGTTGTGTTCCCCAATTCCACACTCTCACCTCCATGGAGTTAGTTAGCAAGGCCTTTATAGAGTGAAAATAGGTGGCGGCCAAAGAAAGCTCATAAATCTTAGTAAATAATTTCCAGGCAAAACCAAAAAGTGAGCTGTGGCTTTAATGACAATCTTGGAGAAAAGTTGAGCTCTTCCTGAGTAAAAGAAAATAGAGGAAACTTTATTTTCATACGTTGTATCTCTGACTGCATAGATCAAACCTATCTTCTGTTCTCAGGCGAGCACTTGGCACAGGGGAAAACCAAGAACTGACAGTGTGATGGACCCTCCCTACACCTGAGCAATAAATATGTAAGTATGCTAATTCCATTCACGGAGATACTCATTTATATCTGTTTCCTCATCCTGCTCTACCACAGATTATCTTATAGATGTTCAAACCCTGAACATTCAATGGTTGGTGTCAATGAGAGCATCATTGACTGTCTAAAAACAACCTCTAAGAAAAGCTGCCAGAAAAATGACTGCTGTCTTGATTGTAGAACATTCTTCCCGTGGCCCTCCCTACCTGCGTAAAAGGGATGAAACAGTTTAGTCTTCCTTCCTATGGATGAGGCTTCCTTGTGAGTCCAGTTCTCTGTGCCTGGGCAAGGCAAGGTTCCGTAGAGTAATGACAACTTAGGAGACACAGGAACAGTGCTGACAGACCTGTAGTTTATTGCAGGGGCACCATACAGAAACTGCATGGGGATAAAGATGCTCCTCCCTGCCATACACTGGCTCAGAACTGGTGGTCCAGCTCCATTGAAGAGCCACCCATTCTCCTGCTATAGGGACCACACCAACAAGAGGCACTTTCTCTCTGGATCGAGGAACCATATATATGTGCACAAAACCATTTGAACCAAGTGATGAAAATGCAGTCTCAGTTAAGGTTTCTTAATTCAACTAATCAAGAAGATTTGTTTTTGCTCCATGATCAGCTGAGGAATGCAATCCTTCTACTAACTCAAGGAGACCAGATAGAAATGATAAATTTCATGCTGCAATAATTGTTAATCCAAAAACAATGAAAATACACAGAAGCATTAATTACATGCAACTTTTAATCAACATATTCCTCATCTGGATCAGGAGCCAGTGCAATGCAGATTCCTGTCTTATTTCCCTTCAAGGCTGCCCTGGACTCGCTTCATAGCAAACTGCCTTTGGCTTTCCTAGAAGCAGATTAGAAGACTTTCTGATGTTGATTTGGTTCTTATGAGAAGCACTGATTAAATTCTGTCACAATTAATGTTTGGTATTTTATAAAACATATGAAAATTATCTTTCCTAGTAAACAATAAAAAGCAAATGAACCAATAAACACTTAAATGTCCAGTACTGGCCTGACCAAGCTGGTCATCACTCTGAGTAACATGTCTGGGTAGGAGTGTCACTGTTCAGTGCACTGCTTGTGTCTACTGCCCAGCTCTTATTATGGTGTCTCTGTTGTCTACTGAGTACATAGTGGTACACAAGCTTTTTTTTTTCATCAGGAACAGAAGACAGCAGCAGAGATGCCCATCTAGGGTCAGACATCATCATCATCATTATCATCATCATCATCCCATTGTCCTCTAGCATGTTACTAGAGGTATATTGCAGTGAAAGGAGTTATCCTTTCTCCTTCCTTTTTTAATGGTCACTTTTGGGAGCTCAGTTGGATAGGCCTGGAGTGGTACCATGTGATGAATACGTGAGAATCAATTCATGTAGAGAAGGCTTTCTTTAGTAGCTGTAGTTTCCTTTCAACCCATGACCTACTAAAGGGATATTTTCTTACTTACAAAGTACTCAAAATGTGGAAGCCAATCGTCTAGCTTGGATAAAAACAAACTCTCTTCTATTCAGATGGGTGGGACAAGAAAGGAAAAGTTGTCTGGTCCAGGTAAATTTAGTAAAAGAAAATATTGTCCAAGCTGGGGATACCATCAAACTCAATAAAGTGCTTTCCTTACCATGCACAAAGCCCTATAAAACCAGACATGGTCACACAGCACTGCGGACGTAGGGACAGGAAGATCTGAAGTTCAAGGTCATATTCAGACACATGACATATAGTAAGGTGGAGGCCTGCTTGCTTGGCATGAGGTTGGAGACAGAGACAAAGACAGAGACAGACAGAGAGGAGAGACAGACAGACAGACAGAGAGAGCTCTATCAGCCTTGTCCCTGTTTCTTGGAGGTTGTCATTACACTATGAGACCTTGCTTAATCCGGGCAAGGAGGACTGTATGACTGTGTTCATGACGAAGCATGACCCATAGGAAGGAAAAGTGAACTGTGTCATTCCTTAGACAGGTGGGGTGGGCTAAGGTAGGGAGGGAGAGAGAGGGAGAGAAAGAATGAGAAAGAGAGAGAGAATTATTCAACTCCCATTTAACAGTAGGCCTCAACTCTACCCAAAAAGCTACAGGTAACTAAGGAATGCTGAGAGCCTGAGAAAGTCTTTTCCAGGGAAGAGCACACCAGTTGGTTATCCAATATCAAACTGTCATCTCTGGAGAATGTGCATATAAGTAACATTATCTAGACTGAGCCAGTTGTACTTACAGATTCAGTGATACATTAATACTCATATACATATATACCTTTAACAACAATGAATGAAGAGGCCATGGGCTTGAAGCAGAGGAAGGAGGGGTGTATATGGGAGGCTTTGGAATTGTTTTAGCATTCTAGTCTGTGGAGATGGCTCCATGGTAAACTGCTTCCTGAACTAGTGTCAAGATTTCATCATGGATTCCCTGAAGCCATGTAAATGTGTGATAAGGGTGGCAAACCCTTGTAATCCTTGCTCTCGGAGGTCGAAACAGGCTGTCCTAGAAGCAAGCAAGCTAAATAGCCCGAACTAGCCAAAGTGGTGAGTTGACTTCAAGTGAGGCAGCCTCCCTCAATACGAATAGAGTGATTGAGGCAGCCACCATCAACCTCTGGCCTCCACGTGTGCCTGTGTATGTGTAAACACACCTAAACATATACAGCCACACCGTATATAACATACACATATCATACACACTCGAAAATATATTCTTGAGCTAGGATTTCTTGTCTTTTGATTTGCAAAGCTACATAACTCTTGTTGCACTTACTTCTGACTACTTTTGGGATTGCATAACCATATTCTGAACAGATCAGAAAGGAGTGGGAAGAAACAAGTCTGACATCTGCCAATTGTACCATCTATTTGTGTTACTTTCTCTTCAACATACATATTTCTGTCACTGTGCTTAGAATTTAATAACCAGTGAGTAATTTCCAGGTTGTCAACTAGAAATCAGATATCAGTGCAGAGATTCAGAATGAGTTGGAAGGAGTTCATCAGAATTATGGAAGGAGCTGAGAACTTTCTGAATCAATGTGCAACAATAATGTGCAAACAATCACTTACATTCAATTTTTTTTACCTCAAATGAATGTTCTAGATATATTCAGTGCTTTGTCTCATCTACTGATCGTCTAAATTTTTTGCAGGTATTTAGATGTACTGTGAATTGGCAGGGCAGTCAGAAACTCTAAATGACTTTTCACCCTTGAATTCCACTAGAAGAATAACATTTTACATAAGAAATAAGAAAACAATTGTAGAAAAATGCTGTCTCATCAGTTCAAATCCATCCTACCATCTGCTACATTTGTAACAATAAGAATGTTGACAGGGCTCCAGTAATAGTGCCCTTACACTATTAACTGAGTGTCACACTGGAGGATGTGGTAGTCAATGGCTGCCTTCACTCTGGACAGACTGAGAACTGGCAGTTGCTCACTCTGGGAGGGTGAAGGCCTCTGCAGTCCCAGTCTGGCACTGAAAGCCTGGAGGGTTCCTGGAGAGCTACTGTTCTTGAGTACCACACTGGATGCCTAAAGAAGCAGGAAGCAGGGCTCTGGTTGATCACTGGGGGAGGCATCAGAAGCAGCAGCAGCAAAATCCAGGCAAGCAGGCTAAGAGCACAGCTTTGTTTTTCAGCTTTCGTTGTATTTGTACGGCTGCTACAATGTGGAACCCTGATTTGGAGTGGCTCTTTCCATTTCAATGTGAGAAAATCCTTTACAGGTGTGCCTTCTGCCTCATCTCTTAGTTACCTGATACCAGATTCAGTCTAGTTGACAATCAAGATAACCAACACAGGGGCCATAATACTTATTTTTAGCTTCTACTTACCATCTATAGTTCACTTTGATCCCAGGTGTGAGAAAAGAGTAGTTTTTACCCTCAAAATAGATGGCTCCATCCTCAAAAATAGCTGTTTCCTTTTTTGTAGATTTAAAAATCTTTTACTGAGGTTTGAATGTCAGTATAATCAAAGAACCGAAGCTGCATGAGATACTAGTGTATACATTTTTTTCTTTACATGGTAGTACTCCCTGGCAGGTAAAAATGTATCCTGTTATTGTTCACTGTGTCTATTCTCATATATGGATTAGCAAAGGTGGCATGACTGCAAGGTATAATTTGTTGTCACATAGAGGTCCTGTTAAGGCCAAAGTCCTTGCATAGTGGTGGTTTCATAGATATTTTTATTGAAGCAATACTTTGATCATATACATCTCTCTATACCCATCTATTTATCCTCCTCTCCTCCTTCCTTCCTCTGTAGAGCCTTGCTTTTTTCTCATGTATGTATGTATGTATGTATGTATCTGTCTGTCTATCTATCTATCTATTTATCTATCTATCTATGGCAAAACCAGGACTCTCTCTGTCTCTCTGTCTCTGTCTCTCTCTCTCTCTCTCTCTCTCTCACACACACACACACAAGAACAGGTGCATACTGTGTTTTTCTGTTTCTAGCTTATTTCACTTAATGTATTGATCCCCTTGTGCAAGGCTGAGGTTTCAGCACCTAGCACACTTCAAAAGAAAATCAAGATGTGCAGATTAATTGGATGTGGGCAGGAAAAGAATGGAAACAGTACTGCTGATGCCACCCATATCCCAGCCTGTGTACTTGTAAGAATCAAGGAAGTAACAGCAGAGATTGGGACTGCAGAGTGAGGGGCAGTTTGGGGAAGATAGCATTCGCTACTCAGAGCGTTCACTTTGAGGTGCGTAAGACATTCATGTGACTACTGTACATGACAAAAACTTGAGGAAGTTCTAATATGTCTTGCCAAGACCTGGTACTTACTCTTGCCTGATGCGTCTAAAACAAAAAGGGGGAACTGTAGAGAGCTGCGGAATGCTATGCCTTAAAGATGGAGCTGGTTTCCGCCTTCCACCTTCCCGATGGTGAGTGCTCTCTGTCACGAACAACTCCACATTTGGCTAAGGCCGAGGATCTGGCTTGCTTCCATGTATGTGGACCTATCTGCATTGCCCCCGTGGCACGCCTGGGTTGGCTACCCAGAGGATATATAAGCTGTGGGCTGGCTTTCCCCGGGGTCCGAGGATTGTTCAATGTTCCTGAATAAACTGCATTGAAAAAAAAAAAAAAAAAAAAAAAAAAAAAGACCTGGTACTCACCACTATCTCTGGGGTCTTCACTTCCTTAGATCTGAGCTTCTGTCGTTTTTGTTGTTCACAGGCTTAATCTTCAGCTTCTGAATTCCAAGGGTGGAAAGGAGAAAAAGTCCCGAGGAACCAATCCCAACTTCCAATCTCCTCACCAGGCTACACCAGCTGCCTGTCCCAGCAAAGAAATGACATACCATAACCTGATAGAATCATGCAGAGTTCTGGAGATACCCTGTCTGAGATGCAGAAAGTCAAATGACTCCAGTTTTCAGGGCCATTTCTATGAGGAACTGTGACCCCTCAGCCCAGACAGGTGGGCTCCCAGAAGACATTCTATAGCTGAGTTTAGAGTTTCCAGGTAGGGTCCACAGCCTGATCCGTGGAGACTTGCCTGTTTTCTTTGTGTTCTTATGTTAGTTAGTGTTAGTATTTATTGTTTCCCACTATGTTAATGAAGGGAGATTTTGCAAGTGTGTTATTAAATGTTAAGTAGAAATCATACCATGTTTCTCTGTAGAGGCAGGTATGCCATTCATGTTTTACACTGTTACTTTTAATAAATAATGGCTGTACTCAGCATGCTAAACATTACGTCATGACGGTGGTGTGTCTCTGGCATTCAACTCTCATAATTTTGCCTAGTTTGGGGTTGATTCTTACATCATATTCTGATGCATCCTCATATTTGAGGATGCATCAGAATATGAGAAAAGCATCTGTACAAAGCACAAAATGGCTCAAGGATAAGCTAGGAGCAGAGGAAAAAATAGCTATTTCTTTGTTTTCTTTTACTTGTAATTCTCACCATGTGACAAGAAAGCCTGGGGGTTTGTGATACCAAGAAGGTATCAGAGTTAGATTTCTTTGATCCGTTTGGCTGATACCATCTGTGTAGTATTTTTATTTATTTATTTTTTAGAGTGTCACATGTGGGACAAGCAATCGTTACTAAAACTCCAGTGCCTACAAAATCAGCATCCTATCATCCTATAATTGGGATATTATTTTTCAATGAGTCCCCTTCCTAAAAATTCCATGAAAATATAGTACTGCTCCCATCAAGAGCTGATTCTGCTGTTGAAAACTTGATCAATCTTGACCACTTCCTTGACACAAAAGATCAAACTGTCAAGTTAGCTGAAGCTCTGAGGAAAGTTCCAAAATTAACAAACTACACTTGATAGTTGTTTTTAACGCCTACGATTTCTTTAGCTGAATGCAACAAAAGCTTATCTTGGTGATCCCTGTGGGATGTATGGGTAAAAATGGAAAGACATATTTTATAGTGCCATCATGATTTTCTTTTACTGCAATGTATATGAAACCTTTCAACTTTAGGGTTACATAATCAATTTGATTTTTGCCTTTCTGATGCTTGAGCTATATCAACGATATCAAGCAAGCACATATGCAATTCTCATGGATTTCTCTTTATTTTTCTGTGAGAAGGGTGGAGAAATAAGTTAAAAAAAGAAAAATTAAAAGAGGAGGATAAAGATGTGCATTACATTTGCTTTCACCTTGAGCTAATTTTCAGGTTAAAAGACTCTAAAATTTTGAGACAGTGGTTGCCGTATACCCAGCACGGGGCATTTGTCTTTAGTCTAGATTATTCCAATAAGCTCCTCAGCAAAAGTCTGTTTAAGTAGTTGTATTCCAAAGAAACAAACTATTTTGCTTTAGCTTAAATGATTTTTCTCTAACTTTCATAAACATTGCCCATACTAACTTGATCATTCCAGATTAAGAACTGATCCTAAGGGAATTGCTCCAAACTACCAACCAAAATGTCAAATCTGTATTAAATGTCAAACTGATAACAGAAAGTTTCTTGCCATACTCAGGTAATTTTGTAGGATCAACTGCAAAGTAATCTCAACTCTGTATTTTATAAACCAACTTAAATGTTTAAAAGGATAAACCGTTTTGTTTCAAGCCAATAATACTACTGATTTTTTTTTCAGAAATAGATGATCTATTGAATGATTTACTTTAATGTCTGACATGAGGTTTGAATAATAATATACAGTTCAGATGTCATTTAGATCGAAAGCAAGACCTTCCATGTGCTTGCACTACATGACAATATGAATGTGTCTATCAACGATCCAAACATCAGCAAGAGCTAATTAACTGGTGGTGCTATCTAAGAACAAGTGGGTGCCAGTGGCTGCCATACTAGCTACTATTGCTGGCAAAGGACAACTCCTAAATGCCCCTTTGTTAAGCCAAAATATGGCATTAGATATGGCTGATGCATCTGTTACCTTTCTATCATCTATACTTAAGCCTGTGAGGATCAGCTTATGACATCATCTAACCTTCAGTGATGTACATGTTCATGTCTTTCTGACTTTTCTCTGTCACTTTTCTACTTGTCACTAAGATTTTATAGGTGATGAGCTCTGGATACAGCTCAGTAGCAGAGCGCTTGCCTAGCATGCACGAAACCCTGAGTTTAATACTGAGAATAGAGTTAAATGATAGATAGATAGATAGATAGATAGATAGATAGATAGATAGATAGATAGGATGAATATCATGATTCTCTACAATGAAAAAAAAATATGTTTTTAAAGTTATAACTTAAGTGCCACCTATGATTGTGCACTGAATGCCAGGGTTTAGAATGGTGATGCCCCAGGCTATGACAAAACACTGAATACACACACACACACACACACACACACACACACACACACATATATATATACATGCACATACAAAGTTGTATTTTGAGTGGTCATGGAGTTTTCTGTATTACCAGCTCCCATTCTCTACCAACCCCAGGTGGAAAAAGAGTAGAAAAAGACTTGTGTCTATGCAGAACACGTACTTGTCTTTTGTGTTGTCTTTGTTCCCTAAACACACATTGTGGCATCTGTTTAGACATTTATATTACGTTAAATATTTTAGTGTTAGTATCCGGTAATAATTTAAAGTACATGGGAAATATGCATTGTTTATCTGCAAACATCTCATCATTTTATATAAGAAACCTGAATATGCACAGATATTTCTCTTCTGGGATACCCTAGGAGATTATAAAAGCAATTATCTGTGTGTATTATATCAAGGGTTTGCCATGGTCTCAGTCAGTGATTGTGTTATCTTCACTCCTGTACAACTAATAGCTGAGATGAGGCAACCTCTAAAGAGAAAAGTTGACAGTTGAGGAGGCTCCAGTCCATGACTGCTTGGATATGCTTGTGGCAAAACAGCATGTCATGATTGAAAGGCGTGAGGAAATAATACCACAGCTCTTCTGGTCAGAGGATAAAGAAAGAGAGAACTCAGAGCTACCTTCAAGAGCACAGCCCAGTGGCCCCAGTACCTCCCCTTAGGCCTGGCCTCTTAAAGAGCCCACCACCTCCCAAAACAGCAAATCGGGGACCAAGCTTGTAACCCAGGAATGACTGTGGACTATTCACAGCACGCAGTGTACCAGGATTAACACAGAGTGAATTATTATTCACTCAATAACGGATTAAACCTTTGATATGTGTGCTGAACTGAGAATCTGGGATGAGGTCGCCACAGCATTATTCCTTAGAACTTCCCCAAGGGCAGGGCGTGGTGGCTCCTGCCTGCCTGGGATCATAGCACTTGGGACACTAAGGCAGGAAGATCACTGAAGGTTCAAGGTTAGTGTGGGCTAAATAGTGAGTCCCAGGACAGCCTGGGCTACAGAGCAAAATCCTGGTGAAGAAGAAGAGGAAGAAGACAAAGAGGAGAAGGAAGACAAGAAAGAGAGAAAAAAAAAGGATGAAGGAAAGAAAATGGAGTACAAAAGAGAATTGAAAAGAAAAACTTTCCCCAGAAAAATAAACATTTCCCATCTCTTTTACAGAGTACACATTGGGGTCCTATGGGCTTGAACATACTAATTTCTGCTCTGGCATACAGTTTGAAAGGAAAAAGGTATTTTGATAGGCCATGGAAAAAATAAAAAATACATTCTTGGACTTTAAATAAAAAACAAAAATCACACTAAAATGAAGGTCACCACTAATAATTTGAAAGTTACCAAGGACATGTTTAACATTTAGAAATGAGCAAGAGGACATAGATATTTTAAATCACTGTTTGTTTGTTTGTTCATTTGTTAAATGAATTCCTACTAAAGCAATGATGATAACTACTGAGAGTTATCACTATGTCCAGCGCTGTGGGTCAATCTTCCGCTGTGCTAAAGTGCCCCAGCTGATAGCATGTTAGAAGCATCTTCACCCACAGATGCACAAGGCAGCTCACACAGTTAAGTAAACTACACTGAAGACTGCAAAACTAGTAGACAGGAAAATTTACATTTCTGCCTACGGCCAGCACTGTTCTTTGTTCCTCTCCTCTACAGTTATAGGCCTTGGTTTTCTTCATCACACAAAGCAGTGAAATCATGACGCTATGGGGTCACAATCTTCAAAAATGGGAAGAACACAGCATTCCTCTACTAACACTTAAAAACCCAAGCAATCATCCCAGGAACACACTACAGGTAGCACTCACCTAGAATATGTAAGCACAGGGATAAATGTTTAAGAGGCACCTTGAGTGTTTGACAGTAGCTTGGTCCAAACCAGCAGCACACAGGAGAATCCTTGACCAAAGTGTACTCATCATTCTGAGTTGAGCAGAAATACATGAGCTGGAAGGGAGCTAAAGTGACTCACATTGGTGGAATGCGATAAGAATGGAATTAGATAAGAATCCACAGAGAAAGCCTTCCAAAATCTACATGCAGGAAACTATATCTGTTAATAATAGAATAGCAACATTTCAACTCAGCAAGACCAGGAGAAGATCTACCAAGAAGGAAATGGGAGCTGCAGAATGTGTGTTCATAGACCTCACGTACAGTCTGGAAACCATCAAGATCTGACAGAGGATGCCTGAAAACCTTTGTGGGTCACCTTGCTTAATGACCCCAGATATTCATACCTGATGGAGGTGTTAGAATACCGTATCTAGATAAACCCTAACACAGATTACAAGGCTTTCAAGAATTAAGCCAATCCGCTTAAAATACAACATAAAATATTCAACAATGTAAATTTCAGATAGCATCATGCCTAAATTTATGTGTGTATATATATATGTATATGTGCACATACATACCATACATATATGTGCTCCCAAGGTAATAAATAAACTAATTATTGTTAAGAGTAGTCAATAAACTAGATTAACAATCAAATAAAAGGATTAACATTTCACAACTAATTTGATGAGATCAGTGTTAACTTAATAACAACCAGTCAGGCTGTTTGAAAAGGGGGGAAAAAGGAATGAATAAATAATCCTCATGAATGTGAATGCCAAAGCTATTAACTAAATATTAGTAAATCAACTCCAACATATTTTAAAAACTTCTGGCAATGAGATTAATCCCAGAGATCCAAATGTCTACTCTTTGAAAATCACTCATTTTAATTCAGCCTATTAACAAAGTAAAGAAGGAAACACTGTGCTTTATCTCAGCAGACAAAAAAGGGCATCTGAAAAAACTAATATTCATTTATGATAAAATATTTGATCAAATCAGGTTAGTAAGGATTACTATAAAAGAACAAAGCATATTATGAGAAACCTAACTCTTACATAAATGTTTAAAAATCTAAATTATTTCCCTTCATTAGAAAATAAAAATGATGCTCTTATCTCTTATTTCAAACATTGTTGTTGGGAGGGGAGATATAAAAAAGTCTTTAAAATATATATTGTCAAGAAATTATTTGATAAGTATGATCTACTAAATTAAATCAAGACTATATAAGCAAGTTAAACAGATCCATAAAAGAAATGAAACTGAAGTAGCAGTAAAAATTCTCCCCATGAAGAAAACAGCAGGACCAGATATACTTACTGATAGATAATACCATTTTTAAAAATCTCTTTATTGTAAATAACTTACAAACAAAAAGCATTGTGTAGTCAATCTAATATAACCGCTCTGACAGGCACTTTCCAAGACCCAAAGCCTGTACATCTCAGTGAACTTTCACACCATTAGAACATCGATCCTGAAGCCAAGGAGTTTCACTTTGGATCTAGCACTGACACTATCAATTACATTATTAAGCATTTATCAATGAAAATTTTTTAAAACCCATGATAGGCTTTAAACTAGAAGAAACAACTAGCTTTATAAATTGTGTCCTTTACCTGCATTCATTCCTTCTTCATGACAATGGAGAAAGAATATATTGTAAATATGCCCAATATAATTTTGTTAGTCATGAAGTTAAACCCATGATTTTCGGGGGTGGGAACGGGGGATTTATGAAAATGGAGAATTATATTAAACCAGACTAAGAAAAATAATCAGTAAATTTCTCTGGAAAGCACCAAGCTTCTGCAAGACACCAAGTGACACCAGGAGAGAAATGAGAAGACGGAGCATTGAGCTGTCACTCGCTGGACACTGATCTGTGGCTTTCTCACAAGGCCAATCCAAATCCAGCCTCCCTTCTGTGAAAACTGAGAGGATTGTGCTAAAGTTTACTTGAAAATGCAGTGGAAGTAGAAGGGCAAAAACATTTTTTAAAGCTTAAAGTGGAAGGACTCGCTCCATGAGATTGATAGGCTCGCTGTTGCCACTGTGATCACAACTGCATAGTATTGACTTAACACTAGAATTTAGTCAATGAGGCGAAACAGAGGTTCCAAACAGAAATAAGCACTTCTCCTCAGAAAAGGGGAGACCCCTCCCTTACAGCCCCACACTGACACACGAAGTCCATCAAGACTTAGTACCTCCTGTTTTATTGAGGCAAGGAAAGGCAGCCCAGCTGGGGGAAAGTGATCCAAAAGCAGGCAACAGAGTCCATGTCATACAGGACCCATGCTTCCCTTGTTGCTAGGGGACCCACATGAGGACTAAGCTGCCCATCAGTTAGATATGTGTCATGGGCCTACATCCAGTCCATGCAAGCTCTGATTGGTGCTTCAGTCTTTGTAAGGCCCAATGGGCTAGGAGAGTTGACACTGTTGGTCTTCGAGCGGTTCTTGTCCCCTCTGGGATCTTCTATCTTTCCTTACACTTCTCCACAAGCTTCCCCTAGGTCCACCTTATATTTGGCTGTGGGTCTGTTTTGTTCTGCTCCTGCATGGAACCTCTCAGAAGACAGTCATGTTATGTTCCTGTCATGTGTGTCTTTATGGGTCTGAGTTACCTCACTCAAGATGATCTTTTCTAATTCCATCCATTTGCCTGCACCTTGCATTGGTTTCTGTCAGCTGAGTAGTATGCCATTGTATAAACTCACACAATCTCTCTACCCATTCTTCAGTAGAGGAACATCTTTCATCAATAATTGTTACATGCATATATGTACATATGTACATAGCATTCCTAAATATAACCTGCTTGTTCCATACAATGTTACTTCTATGTTTGTTTTCAGGGCTGACTATTGGGTATCAAACACCAATTGGTGTGCTCTTCCCTAGAGAAGACTATTTCTCCCACTCTTGTCATTCCTTATTTGTCTATGGTTCTTTGTGTAGGCCTGAAGCCTCCTGAAGTGTATGGTGTCTTCAGCATCAGAGACTTATGTTCCATCTATGGGGGGGGGAGGAAACCAAAGACAATGTCAATAGCTTGAGATGTTTTGGAAGTCTCTTGGATGACTCAAACTTATTTTGCTTTGTTTTAACTAAGCACGGGTATCTTATATGGTCCAACATTTCTGTATTTATGTATTTTCCCAAGATACTGAAAATGTGCCCTGGGTATACAAAGACCTATAATTGACTGTTCATTAGTATTTTTGTCCCATTATGGCCAAAGCTATAAACAATAAACAAGGAGTGGGTTGTAGTCACACAATAGAATACCATTAGGGAGTAAAATGGGGCAGTCCATGGATTTGATTCCCTAAATTTTGTATCCAGGTAGTCCCCATCCAGCTGCAGCAAAGAAAGCAAATATAGTAGAGTGAAAGCTCTGTGACTCCATGACATGAAATTTTAAAAAGAAATAACTTCAGTTGCTGCCTGGAGCCAAGATTGAAAGGGAATTATCAGTAACGGGGAAAGGCACGGGGGAGCTTTGGGGATGATAATACTCTATAGCTTGTTGACAGTGTTGGCTGTATGAATATACATCTTTATAGATACCTTTGAAAAAAAGTCAAAAGACTGTATTTACATCTTTGAAAGTTGACTTTAACATATTTTGTTGACTATTTGAAAATTTTACATAGTGCACCCCACACTCACTTCCCAGTCCTCCTAGGTCCACCCCTCCACACTTATGAGTGTCCTCAAAACAAAAGAAGAAACAGAAAAAGAAAAGAAAAATTACAAAGCCCAATTTGTGTTGATCATATACTCCCTGGAGCATGGTCAAACTCTCAGTGGGCAGCCCCTTAAAGAAAACGGAGTCCTTCCCCATCTCCACCCCTGCCAGAAGCCATCAACTGTGAAGAGCTACACTTCAGAAGCCCCATCACAATTTTGAAGTTTTTGTTGATGACTTTCTATCTAGACTGTTTCTTTCTTTTGGGGGGGCACAAGGGGTTGTCACAGAAGCCTTCTGTGTCTCTCAACTGTGAGTAACCAAGGGCTGTGATGGTGTTTGTGGTCCAAACTACAGCTTGGGACCATGTGCATATCCATGCGTGGTCTGTGCTCCCACAAGATGCCATGTCGGTGTCCACAGTCCTGCTGACATGTGAAGTTCTGGGACCATGTGGATGTCTGTGGCCTGTGATGCTACCTGAATCCATGCAGATGCTGTGGTCCATGCTGCTGCTCACTATAAAGGTCAAGGAGGTTTCTTCAAGGAGATACCGATGACTTTAAAATATGGTAAATACTGAAAGAGGATGTTAGGTCAGTAGCTTTCCCTATGGACTAAGCTGTATCTCTCAAAATTCAGAAACAAAAGTCTTAACTCCCAGTACCTGAGAAGATGACTGCCTTTGGAGACAGGATTTTTTTAAAAGATAGTTAAAAATAAATAAAGTCTCTAGAATGAGACCTATCCAATAGTACTGGTGTTTTCATATGGATAGGAAACTAACAGGCGGGAATACACACACACACACACACACACACACACACGCACCCAAAACCATATGAAGTCATGGATCTAAATAATCCATCCCTATTAATACCACTGTTTTGGATTTTTGGAAGAATAGATTTCTATTATTTAATCTGTTGAATGGCCTATTCTTTACTAATGTCAAACCTAGAAATCTCATATACATTTCAATTATTATTTAAATAATTAAATAAAATTGTAAACACTAGAGACAATTAAATTCCAACATTTTTCTTTCCTAGTTTTTTTTTATTGACTAGAAAAGTTTATATTCAAGAAAAAAAAGTCTGTTTTCCAAGCCTGATATTTCCAATAAGGCAATATACCAAACCCCTCTATTATACTACTAAAACCAATCCATCTAGATCTGAAAACAACTTGTTCCTAGTACCACTGATTAATATAAATGAACTTTCTAAAATGTTGACATCCTTCAGATAAGCTAACCAAACTCTCCAGTAGAGAACAATGCAGGAATGTATCAACAGTTATCAATAAATAAGCACACTCCTTTCCAGCGATGCGTAGTTTTGACGGTCAACGTGGCACAATCTAGAATTACCTCAGAGTCTTAATAGAAGAATTGTCCGTGGCATGTTTGTGACAGACTGTCTTGATCTACAAAGACTCAGCCCACTGTTAGTGCCACCATTCCCTAGGATGGACCATGAACCATATAAGAGTGAAGGAAGAAACAAGCAAGCAGGGAACAGTGAATGTACTTTCTTTCTTTGATCTTGACTTTGGGTGTGTTGTGACTAGCTACTTTGAGCTCCTGTCTTGAAAACCCTGGAATGATGGACTCTAACCTAAAATTGTAAGCTAAATAAACACTTCCCTCCTCTAAGTTGCTTTTGGTCAGAATATTCTATCACAGTAACAGAAATGGAACTAGAATACTTCTCAGATGTCCTTTTGGTCACTCTTCTTGTACTCCAAGATGTCAGCATAAAGAACCACTGTCTGGCAAAGATGTCCCGATAGATACATCAAAGACTGTACCACAGCTGTGCCCAGATAGTCTCAGTACTACTGATATTAGCTATATGCGTTAATCATGTGCAAGGCATAAATAGCAGCAATTTGGGAAAACACTGTCTACTCTTCAGAAAATGTTCATTTTGTGGACATAAGGTAAGCTGATTTTTAAGCATCTTTTTGCAACACAATACTTGCAATGCTTTCAAGGGTCAAACCTTTACCTGTATACCCACATTTAAAGTTGGGTCTGACTTGCCTTTTCTAATCTCATGTATTTGTGGCTACATACTCACTTCCTTGTTTACAAAATATCAAATAAAATGTGTGGGTGTGTGCACCCATAGGGAGAGAGGTCTGGGGTGTTTGTGTGTGTGCATGTGGGCAGGGGCTGGTTACGTGTGGATGTGTTTCTGTGTGTGCTTGCCTAGGCACTTGTTGCTGTGTGCACATCCATGTGGGAGGATGGGGATGTTTATGTTTCCACACGTGCTGTTTTGTACACTTGCGTGTGTGTGTCACAGTAAAGAATGGTGCTGTACTATTGTACTGGCAATCTGTTCTCCGATTTCTCCTGGCCATCAATGTTGTAGTACATGGGCTAATGGCCTGTGCATGTATATTATGAGGGCAAGCACCTTGCAAGACTACTGCATTTGACTTAGAACCGAGCTAAAACAAATCAGAGATTTTAAACAAAAGCTGTTTCTGCCCTGACATTCCCACTACAGAATCTTTAGTCACTTCTTAAGTTTTAGGTGACATGATGGATGTGGACGAGGCATCAATGAAGCTAGGTAGTAAAGCACACTTATCTGCTGTGCTTGCTACTGCTCTCTATGGTCTGTTTGTGCTACATTTCGTCAACATCACTGTTATCTGAGAACTGTGGCTCAGACATGTATTGAAGTCCACTTTGGCATGTTAGAAGGATGTGCTTAGCCTTAGTTCCATCTTGTTATCAGATATGAACCAATCCTGAGTATCACCAGGACTTTCTACTTCAAAAGAACAATGACTGAAGTTTTGATAGCCAGGCTTCCCACTCTGTAGGTTCAGAGGGTGAATGAAGCATAGAACTGCAGTCAAATTAAAGAAAAGAGTGGGAAGCTCTCAAAGCATAACGTTTTAAGAACTGTGTGTGGGATGGGAGGAGATATTGAAATAACATCTATACTAAATGCTGATGACATGAGTTACCATGTCATCATCGTGTTAAATCATCACCACTACCACCACTGCCATCATGACAACCACTACTACCACGACCACCACAATCATCAATATCATCACCAACTCAAACAGCAACACCACCACCACCACCGTCATCACTGTCATCATCATTACTGTCATATTCACGCCATGAGCTCAACACATTGCTTTATGCAAAAGGTTTTAAGATGAGTAAGTGGGAACTTACTCCCGAAGTTTATTGTCTGGTATAGACAGTAAACATGGAAACTGACACAGGAAGGTGTTTTTTTCAGACTGCTATACGACCTGGTAAAGTGTTGAGTAGAAAACTGCAAGCTACGTAGCGTTATTTCAAAACTATGCACACAAGTGTATCAAATTATAATTCCTGATAGTTAGACAGGAACTCAAGTCTAGGATCCATTAGTTATCATCCCAATTTGAAACGTGTGGAAAGATTAAGGAAAATAATAATAAATGCAAATCATTTAGCATGATGCCTAGTTTATATCCACACATGAACAGTAACTTCTGTATCAGTTAATTTTGTATTGTAATATAACACCATGAGCAAAAGCAACTCTTTGAAAAAAATGTTTGTTTGGAATTATGATTTCAAAAACACAAGAGTCCATCATCATGGGAAACATGAACACAAGAAGCAGGCATGGTAATGAGAATAGAAAGCAGAAAGATTACATTTTCAACTAAAAACCAGAAACAGACCAGGAACTGAAGGTGAGTAAATGTTACAAATCCTCAGAGCCCACCTTCATTAGCATATTTCCTCAGACAGGGCTGTACCATCTCCCCGGACCATGTTACCAACTGAAGACCAAGTATTCAAACACCTGAGTCCTTGGAGGAAGTTGTCATTCAAACCACCACAATCCAAAATCAAAGTATGTGTCAGAAGGCTAAAGTAGATGAGTAATTAGGTGCATAACACTGCAAAGTGAATAGAAGTCATTCCCTAGAAAAGTCTTAGGAGGGAAAACACAGAAGAAAGGTAGAAAACAGCCGCCTGTGAACCAAATAACCTCATCACTCTCTTTGTTTGCTAATGCTACTTTCAGGCTCTTACAAACTTTCACATGCCATAGTAACCAGAAATATACTTACGGCAGAAAAAAAAAATTCCGAAACTGCTTATGGTCTCCAATCTGCACCATAAATTTAAACTGTTGTTATGTAACTAGATACATCTATCTACTGGAGCAAAGGAAAGAACTGTAATTCTTTGCTGAGTTAATAACAGTTTTACTGTCGTAACTAGACGGTGAATTTGAGGCAGCTGAACAATTAGCTGAATGCCATCACAAAAAAATAAAATAAAAATAAAAATTATCAGCACATAGAACTTGCAAATCCCTGACTATACTTCATTACATGTGGAATAATTATCTTTCTTAGTGCAGTTTAATTGAAAAACATTAAGTGAGCTTATCAAACAGATGGATTTACCTAGTGCCTTGATAGATTCATATGTGTGTGTCTCTATGTGTGTGGGTGTCTGTTATGTATTTGTGTGTGTACGGTGTGTATGTGTGTGTATGTGTATATGTTCTATATGTGTCTCTGTGTGTGTTGATAGTCTCATTAGGATATCGTATAGACATACTGTTAATATTATAAAATAATTATTAATCTATATTGACATTTTTAACATCAAAATTGCCTCTTCCAAGTTGAATGCTGCAGAATTCTCTGGTTGTTCTCCATTACCTATCAACAAACTGCTATAAATTCTATGGAGATATGAAATAATCCCCTTCTGGGTGCAAGGCCGGTCAGGCTCTTTTTATTTTTTTCATTCACTTGGTTACATGGTCTGCATTCAATCATTTGTGTTTCATTTGCATTTTGCACTCTGTATCCAGTCATCTGCATTTCCAGTGAAACTGGGAGTCTTGTCAGAAAGGCTCACATCATAGGGAGGCATAAGCATGTGGCAGGTATACAAGTTGGCTGCACAGTTAAGCAACTGAAAAGCCATGTCACATTGTATCTTTCATATCTGTTGGTTCAGCTGCATTTCTTAACACATGAGGGGTTTCCTGGTCACAGCAGCATGTTTTGCATATTTTGAAATCTCTCTTTTCTGTCTCATCTGCTTTGTTCCGACATTCAGCTACTTTTCTTCGATCTCCTCCAAGGGTTCTCTGAGGAATTTCTCAAGCCCTAACTAAAGATTTTTCCCCTCTTCCTCCTCCTCCTCTTCCACTCCTCCACCTTCTCTTTCTTTCTTCATAGTTATTTATTTTGAAGTTGCAGAGAAACAGACCGGCTAGCAAAGCCAAAACCCTGCCCCAAAGAAGTTAAATAAGAGGAAATAAATCAAATAACAAAATTATTGTCCTCTTTTAAAAGAAGGGGGAAACAATGAGTTGATTCTATAACTTTCTATCTTGTTACACATCCATTTGGTGAACATTTAGAACCTAGAAATAAGTGCTCTGGAAGCAAGAATGATATAAATATCTGTGCTATTAGGGATTGCTCACCTATATTTTACTTCCATTTAAACTTTACGAGAACCCCGAATAAAGCATTTACTATAAAAGAAAATGATGTGAGAAACTGATAGAATTCTATAATCCAATCTATAAAACAAGGAGCAAAGAGGGTGTGTCTTACATGATTTGCAGATGGCGCACTTGTGTTGCTGTTTGAACAAAGTTAAGACATAGGGGAACCAAGAATTTCTATGATGTTTGATTTTGAAGAAGAGCTTGCTTACATATGGCTTTTATTACAAGCGTAGGCATCTGAGTACCTAGTAGAGATGAGTGGACTCCAGATCTCAGGGAAGATATTTCAAGTAGAAATAAAGATTTAGATAATTGGGATATGTGTGGTGGTTAATGAAAGCGATTATGTTGGCACGGGAAGTGCTTACACCGTAAGACTAAGGCTTTGAAACACAGCAAGGTCCAAGGGATAGGTGGAGAGATAATCAAAGTTGGATGAAAACAAGAGACAGAGAAAAAACATAGAGAGGACTGGTGAAGTGACTCAAACCTGTAGGAATAAGTGTCCTGAACATAGAGGTGTCGAGATGAAGGACTAACGATGGAAAAGAAGAAGACAAAAGGAAAGGTTGGGACCAGGAGATCTTGTGTAAGCTAATGGCTTGCTCCAAACAAGTTTATTCAGAAGTAAAACATTCTATTTGCAGGGGAAAATGGGCCAAAGTCATCAGAAAACTAAATCAAACCATGTTGGCAAAGATATTACAGGATATCTCAGACACAGCTACAATAGGATTGATAACCATAACCCTTAATGGGAGAAAGTGGGACTCCCAAGTAGCAAAACTTTACTCCTGCAAGCAGTAGCTTCAGCCCCAGGCTGACCTTGCCCAAACCTGTGTTTGGCCAAGGACACATAACTAGTGTTCCCTTTGTGCTTTCACAAAGGGAGCCTCTGGCAATAAAGATTACAGTTTTCTGCAAAGAAGGCTTTATTTCTGATGGTCAAATAAGTGAGTTCCATTCTACCCAATAATTCATACTCATCAATCTACTGCCATTGTATGCTGAACTTTAAATATATAAGACTTGAACTTGTCCTATGCATTATCATCTGCATTTTTGAGTCATTAAAAATGGAAAAATTATTGAACAGTGTTTAAACAACATAGAGATCTGTAGCCAATGAATGTACGCTGTTCTAGAGGAAACAGGTAAAAATGAGACAAAAGGGGGTTTCCAGTTTGACTGTCTTGTAAATGGCATGAAATGCAGCTGAACAGGCACTCATCTTTTCTGGTATAAAGCAATTTTGCAATAAAACTCATGTATTTTGAGTCCAAGCTGTTATCAGATACTTAGCAAAAGTTAATACTTTAAGCAAATGATTTATTGAGATAATACAACGGCCACTTTAAATTTTCCTCAAAGGTTCTGTGAAGATAATCCTTAAATGGAGATAAGGTCTCAGGAAGTACGCTTGCAGGATGTTTTTCTTGAATGATACTCTGGAGTTCGTTACTTTTACCTGTAGGATGGCTTCGTTGAATGATGCTTTCATGATATTTCCTTAAATTTACAGATAATAAAATCTTAAAACTCAGTTTTAAACATGATTGTGCTCTCTGAAAGATCCTAATTGAAATCATAGCCAGATATTTTAAGGACATATCCCTTACATAAAGATTTACACAACAGCTACCGCCCTCATTTGGTGCCATTTAAGTTAGTCTTGAAGATAAACTTGTACGATTTCTTTTACTGGAGAGTATAAAGCCAATGTGTTTCCCACTTCTCCAGTTACCAGAATGAGTAGGATCAATGTATTAACCCATTCACTTTATCTGCCTAATAACAAAAAAGGTAATACAGTATCTGCATCATTGGCCTTATAATGTTTATTCACTTTGGGTTTAATTTTAAAGCAGATAAGTATTTTTTTTTTTTGTAGGAACAACACCTCTGTCCAATCCTTGCATAAGAGAGCACCTTGGAATGATGGCCTTCCAGTGCTTATTATAATGTTGTGGGGGTCTGCTCCAACCGTCTAGAGAAGGAAATATATTGCATCACAACAGCTTTATACTCTTAATCACGTCCTTAGCTGTTTTCACTGTATCCAGAGGCCAGTATTTACCACCTGAAGTAATGATGTCTCTCATTCTCAAGAGACCTGTTTATCACTTTAGGACAAGAAGTGGTTTGCTTAACTAGAAGACGCAGTGACATCAGAATGTGGAACTATGAGCACCTGAATGACCACACAGGTAACATAAGGAGAGCACAGTTGCAGTCATAATGGGCAGCCCTTGCTGTTGACATCACTGGACTTTGACTTCACCTAAGAAGCGCATCTAGATGTGCCTATGAAGGTGTTTCCATGGAAATCTACCTGAGGAGGAAGATGTTCCCTGAATATAGGAAACACTATGCCATGGACTAAATATAAAAAGAAAAAAGAAGTCAGCTGGGTGCCCTTGTTCATGTCCGTGAACAAGGAGTCCAGTTACTCTTTGTTACTGACAACTAATTCAATATGACCACCATTTCCTGTTCCCACCACCATGTCTTTCTCCTCATGATGGACTACCTCTCTTCCAACTATGAACCAAAACAAATCCTTTCTACCTTAAGTTGCTTCTGGCAGGTGTTTTATAATGGCAATGAAAACATTAATATAGAAGGCCTGTACCAAGGAGCACAGATGTTACTGTGATAAGCCTATTCAGTAACCCTTGGGTCTTAAGAGCTGGTTAGTGGGAGGGAATGTGGAAGACTTTGGAAGTGTGAGTCAAGGAAGCTCTGTGGTGAGAAGAAATCAATGGACTATTTTGGTGCCAGATTAGGAAAACCAAAATGTCAAGAGAAATAGATACAGTAGAGGCCTCCCTCAAAAGATTTCAGAGGGAAACAAGGACTCTATTGGAAACCAAGTTAGAAGAAATTCATATTGGCAAAACAACCTGACTGGCTGTTTTTAGTTTTTGTTTTCACATTTCTCTATTTTAAAGAAAATAGCCAGTGGTCCTCAGGTTCACCTTTCTTTTCTCCCACAAAAATCCATGGTGTAAGTAGGTTCCCAGCTCTATAGTCACAGTGAGGATTGTCCACTTCCTTGGCACATCACCACTCTGCCATCGGGTCAGGGACCTCGAAAATCCAATAATGTTCCCTAACATACTGATGGTTCATTTTCTTGAATTCTTCAGAAATCCTAGTCTATATTTTTAATTTTTTTTTAAGTTTGTATCTTTTATCTTTTGGATTTGAAACAGTGTTTGAAGCTATGACTCCAGTAGATCCCAAATACTGATTGAATAAAACAGAAACAGCTTCAACTTCAGCTTAAGTGCATTAGAGAGAGAGAGAGCACTTATTCTACTAGTAACTGGCCACGTTCTCCTTTGAACTAGCCACCACAGTGTTGCATCTGTTTTTTCCAGGAAAGCATTACCTGCTTATATAACCCTTTCCCCAGACTTCTCACAGCCCATGCTCTGTAACTGTCCTGCTTGTTATCACTCTGCTTTGTAACCAGCCTTCCTTCTGACTCTGGCACAGGCCACACATTCTTAGACATGGTTAGTCTCAGAAATCTGTAGGTAACCACATTTCCAAATCCCTGCCAGCTCTCCTTCACCTTCTTTTGCGATTGCTCGATCACTAGGTGGGGGTATGTGTTTATTCATCTGTGTGTGTGACCATAAGCACACAGGTGTACACATGTGCCCATGTATGTAGAAGCCAGAGGTTAATATCAGATGTCTTCCTCAATATGTTCTTCCAACTTTATATATATGTGTGTGTGCGTATTTGCAATACGTTACATATATAAACATATTTGTAATATATTAAATAAAAGACAAGATCTCTCATTGAACCTGGAGCGTACTAATTCGGCTAGGCTGGCTGGCCAGCAAGCCCTAGGGATCCTCCTGTTTCTTTCTCCCCAACAATGGGATTCCAGTACCAGTGACCAGCTTTTTACTGAGGTAAATACTAAGGCTCCAAACGGAGGACCTCACACGTGCAAGAGAAGTACTTCACCAGTGAAGCTGTTTTTCCAGCCCTTTCTCCAGTGGAGACAATTAACTACACACAATTTCTTTACCATCCCAGATTCTAAATATTGATGTCTTGTCCAGAACACTTTTTTTTTTTACCAGCTCTCTTCTCATTGCATACTTTTACATACCTGGCAAATATCTCACAGTCCCCTATAACTATTTTCTAATGCTTCATCATTGCCAACCCTCTCTATTCAAGGGACAGGAAAGAATCCTATTGATCATGACACACGATTTATGATAGTCTTTTACTGCTTATGAGATGAATAAGTGAACTTGTAACGATTTCACTCAGAATACAGTTTTCAAATAAAGTCATTTAACCTTTGTTATGCCAGAGAAATATTACCAAGGAAAGAAACTAATCATAATAAGGATGTTTAAGTTTTTTTCCCAGAAAACTGTCCCAATTCAATTTTTCTAATGCCTGACTAATACAACAATTTAAATAACTGTGTATTTCTTAAGGAAATTATCTTCTGAACACCTAGAATATTCTAGACTCTGGGTATTTTGGTTATAAAACAGAAAAACAGTCAAAGTTATTACAAAAATAGGAATCAGAAGAAAAAAGGTAAAAAGTATAAAATTGCATAAAACTAGAGTAAAAATTATAAAATGGGAATAGGCAATATCTCTGCTCCTGGAAAGAAAACAGGCCTGCTGTGACGCAAGGCAGTGAGAAGCAATGCACCTTCCTTCTACCTGTGTGCCCCATTGAAGAGGAGGAGGATGTGAGCACACTCAGCCATCACTGTGGTTGCGTGGAGTTTCCTGTGAGGCCAGCAACATGCTACTCTCACAGCCTTTCAAGCACCACGCCTCATTCTGTAGTCATACAAAGCCCATAATCCTCAGATAACTACCAGCAAAAATAGGTAAACAGGTCTTCAGCAAGCGACTTTTTTTTTTCTTTTTTTGGTTTTGTACATGGCATTTTTATGTAAATACTAACAAAGTGGACACAAGTCCCCGTTCTTAACTCAGAACCTATCTCCAATTGACAACAACTCACACATGAAAAATTACTTTTCTTGAGTCTAACTGGGTATACAAACCACACGTAACACACGTAAAAGTAGGCCCCATGCTTAGCAACAGATGTCCAAAACAAAACAAACTCAGTGGCATTTTTTGGAAGTTTTTTGTCTCATAATTCTTTGTCAGACATTTTTTTCCTTATAGGTTCTTTTTTTTTCTTTTCTTTATATATATTTTTTATATTAATTACAGTTTATTCACTTTGTATCCCATCTATAGCCCCCTTCCTCATTCCCTCCCAACCCCACCCTTCCTCCCTCATCTCCTCCCAATCCCCTCTCCACATCCACTGATACGGGAGATCCTCCTCCCCTTCCATCTGACCCTAGCTTATCAGGTCTCATCAAGACTGACTGCATTAAAGGCCCCTGGACTAGAATATTCCGGGGGCTACTTTTTTCTTCTATCACACTGATTTATGTTAGGGAAGTTGGTGGGTCAATGTAGGTATCTTAGATTAAACCAGTTAAACTCCAGGCGAGGTGCCAATCTCATGGATTTTAATTTGCTCTTTCAACATGGATGGGAGAATATTGAACAAGCAAGTCACTCAAGGGGACAGACAGTGTGATCAAAGACAATCAATCATAGACTCTGCTTCTACGCAGCAGGTGTGCGTCTATCTCCTTCAAGAAGGAGTAAACAACAGGCTGAGTTTGTAGAGCCTGGGAAGCCAAGCCACAGTGCATGCATTGAGCATGATAATAAATTCTCAGGCAAAGAGCACTGATGTAAGTCTGATTTATCACAAAAATCAGGGTATAGATGTACAAAAAGCCTTCAAGACACAGTAACCTTTTCAAGAAGCACAAGAGAATTAAGAAGCAATGGCAGCAAATGAGCGCCAAAATTCAGATTTCCAAGGAATCAAATACAGCAGCAAATACCTTCTGTTTGGGTAAGCATAAAAGAGTAAGAAGACAGACAAAACCAGAAATGAAAAAAAAAATCTGTGGTATATATTTTTAATTTTTAGTTATGAAAGAAAATGTTCTGTAGGCTAATAAATATAAATATGTTGATAAAAAACATGATTTGGAGTGAAATATTTGGAGCCCACTAGAGAAGACATTTAAAAAAAAAAACATAAAATGAGCCAGGCAGTGGTGGTACACACCTTTAATCCCAGCACTCAGGAGGCAGAGGCAGATAGATTTCTGAGCTCAAGGCCAGCCTGGTCTACAGAGTGAATTCCAGGACAGCCAGGGCTACACAGAAAAACCATGTCTTGAAAAACCAAATAAGAAGGAAAAAAAAGGAAAAAAACCTTAAAATGCACTGATTTATGCTTTCTTTTCCCCAATGCTGCTCTCCTACGGAAGCACTGAGGCCAAGGCAGGTGTGAATCCAGGCCTAGAAAAAGGTAATCATCCATCGTCCTTAGCCTTGCAAGCCAATTCTTGAACAATATCATCTAATGGCCTGTTCAGTTATAAATTACTTAAAATATTTGCAACCCCTCGCCTTTACTGGAAATTCTCTAAGTTTGCTCATTCTGATGCAATATCAGATGGCTTCAGTCCATCACAAAATGCAGAGCAATGGCTTAACCAATGGAAGGTGAGTTTCTTATAAGCTCACAGGCTGAACATCTAAGGCCTGAGGCCTTTTCCCTTAACATGTAGGTAACCACCTGGCCCTTCACACTGTCATTTCTTTGTGTGTGCGTCCCTGTATTTCTCACTATAACTCTGTCTCTCAGTCTCTTTGTCTATCTTTCTGTCTCTGTCCCTTTATCTCTGAGACACACATCCAGGATTAAACAAAATTACCTTCAGATGCTATGCAAGCACTCTACCACTGAGCTATATCCCTAGCCCT
The DNA here is from genome assembly GCF_030254825.1 of Meriones unguiculatus. Lineage (NCBI taxonomy): Eukaryota > Metazoa > Chordata > Mammalia > Rodentia > Muridae > Meriones > Meriones unguiculatus. The sequence goes on along the minus strand of NC_083358.1, from coordinate 68,973,150 downwards.
CATTTTATTTATTTTTATTCATGTTTATATTAATTACTTAGGTTGTTTTATTTGAGAATTGTATGTAGTGCATTTCGATCGTAGTCTTCCGCCTCTCCTAACCTTTCTCAGATCCTCATCTACTTCGCTACCCACTCAATTTCTTGTTCTCACTCATTCACTTGCTCACTCTCTCTCCCTCTCTCTCATCCAATTTGTGTTGGTTAGCTACTACTGGACAATGGAGTATGTTTTACATACCAGGTACCTCTCCTTCAGCAGCAATCAAGTGTCAATAGCTCCTCAGCCAGGTGTGGAGCTTTACAAGAAAGAAAGAAAGAAAGAGAGAGAGAGAGAGAGAGAGAGAGAGAGAGAAAGAAAGAAAGAAAGAGGGAAAGAGGGAGGGAGGGAGGAAGGGAAAGAGGGAGGGAGGAAGGAAGGAAGGAAGGAAAGAAAGAAAGAAAGAAAGAAAGAAAGAAAGAAAGAAAGAAAGAAAGAAAGAAGGAAAAAGGGGAGGAGGGAAGGAGGGAGGGAAGAAAGAATGGAGGAAAGGAGGGAGGGATAGAGTGACAGAGAGGGGAAGGAAGAGGCAGAGACAAAGAAAAGGAAAAACACCATGTTATTACTACTAGTGGTCTTGATTGTACACTTGATGTTTTATGACAGAAAAAAATCCCTAAACTATGTGATTAAAAAAATAATCCAGGAATCAAACTGAACATGAAAAAAATCTTAGTAATAAACTATCCTCTTCCTATGTGTGCAAAAGTAGCATATGTTCAAAAATATCTATATCTAAACAAGATTGAGACTTTTCTTATAAAACAAGACTACTGAGTTATTGGATGCAACATCGTTTCATAATTTCATCAGCAGTTTTCTTTCTTGTAGTGAGTACAACAAATAACAGGTTGCCTCCCAAGGTATTACTGCATGTGACTTTGAACACACATTGGGCATGCAGTAAGTATGAAACTATGGAGGACACATGTCCTCCACCCCTCACTGATTTTCACACTCTTCATACACACAGTAAATAAAAATAGAGTTAAAAAAAAACAAAACGGAACTGTACAAGATGGGTACAACAGAGCGAGAAAATATGTCATACCCAAAGCAAACCTCAGGAAAATCTAGTACCAGCTGGGGCACCCTGAGGCAATCCGTGAAAACTGATGCTTATCCATAGTAAAACAGAGGGAAGAGAAATTAGCAAGGGGTTAGAAGACAACAGTGTTCACAGAAACGCAGCCTGTGCAAGCAACTGAGAGCAGGAAAAAGTATGACTGACTGGAGAAACAGAAAAGTCCGTACCCAGCCAGGCGCCGGTGCATGCCTTCATCCCTGCACTTAGAACTGATGTTAAAGGATCATGAATTTTCAGCCACCCTGAGCTACACTGTAAAACCCTGTATCAAAAGCCAAACACCCTGAAGCCTAGAGGAAGCAAATAAAGACACTGAGACTTGCTTTCTCTAATCCCAGTGATTATGGGCTGCTGTGTTCACAGTGGAAGTTTGAGCACAGCTGTGTCCATTACTTGCAAAGTTGTCTGTAGGTAAGACCCTAGCCTTCACTCTGATTGGCTCAAGGGGGTAGGTCCTGTTGCCATCTATACTTTTCAGATAAATAGAAAATGGTGCTTATTTTATTTGCGGGGTTTTTGCTCTCCTTTTGCTTTTGCAGACACTAATAAAGGCTGTATGGCAAGCATGGATCCACGCTTCATCCAGACACTACTCGTTAACACTTCTAGTGGCTGGTTGGGGCAGACAAGACAGTCAGTTGCTCATCAAATGAGATTTGCAGAACCAGAATTGAAATCCCCATCACTGTCTTCAGACCCCTGGCTCCTTACCTTCTTATAGGCCAAGAGAAGTCCCAGAAGGTCCATCTTTGTGAATTATTAGCTTTATGGACCTGGTAGAATCATTTAGTGACAATTAGGTTCTGCATCTAAGTTGACCACAGAGTACTGTGAAAACCAAAATAGGATGGTAAATACCTCATGATTACTTTAGTTGTCAGTGAGATCATTCTCATTCTACCTCTTCATAACTTTCATCATCACTATGCTAATTTATGCTAATTTTATGCTATGATATCACTCACTGTAATTCCTAGAACTACAGGGTTCCTCAAAACTATTGCACACTGCTCCCAATTTCAAGGAATTTTCTGTACAGAAAACTTTACCACCTCCTGGCTCTGCCTTAGTCTTCAAGAAGAATGGAGATGAAGGAGAAAGACATCGGAATGAAAATTTTAAAAACAGTGGATTAGCTGGCACTGTGGCCCAGGCCTGTAATCACAGCACTCCGGAAGCCAGAGGCAAGCAGATCTCTGTGAGTTCGAGGGCAGCTAAGTCTTCAAAGCAAGTACAGAACAGCCAAGGCTACACAGAGAAACCCTGTCTCAAAAACCAGAACAAATAAATAATAATAATAATAATAATAGTAATAATAATAATAACCAAAGGGTTGGCTTGAACATCCACTCCAAGGCACAGGTTCCTTGCAAAAGTAATGACCATTGAAGATGCTGTGACATCCTGCTCTGTTGTCCAAGAATTAAGTTTGTTTCATCTTGTGTTTAGAACAAATACCAAACACAGACCAAACACACTCAGTGCCCTTTCCTAAGTTGTGCCTTGGGTAATAAAGCAGTCTGAAGTCATATCTAAGCAAGGATGAAGGAAAGCAAATAGAACATGGATTACGAAGTAAACATGTTCCTGGACAATGAAGCCAACTAGGGACACACAGACCTCATCACTGATTCATCCCCTACATGGATTTGTATTGTGCTGGGGGGGAGGGGTGGGAGTTTATGAGCTATTTTTTTCCCCTCAATCACTTTACCTCTGGGGAACCTTCAGGCTATTTTTCTGCCTATAGTCAAAATCTCAGTTAGCTGCATGTATCATTTTTTTTCCTTCATCAGTTCCCACTTCAAAATGCTTTACTCCCCCCCCACAAAAATGTGTTGCCATGGTGACTCTGCAGTTGCTAGAAGCTTTTGTGAGATGCAACCATCCTCTTGTTAAATTTCAGCTTCTAGAATTACAGCAATAAGAAGAACGAAGACCTGCTTGTTAGGATAGGGAGTGGGGTACCGAGCGGTTCGTTGGACAGTGGGCATGGTGGGGCAGAAATGCATAGAGAAGGGAGCCCGAATGCTAACTGCAGAGTGAACCAGTCGTAAAGCTGCAGCTGCCACTGTAGAACACAGACCCTTCTGTATCGTTCAGCTTAAAAAAAAAGTCTCAGTTTGCAGAAATCCCATGAGTGACTCATTCAACCAAAAAAACTGTGTGGCCTTGGGAAACCATGAGTCAGTAACTATGGCCTGTTGGCCAACTGTACCCTATCACCTGTGTGCTATTGGTTAGTTGGGTTGGAGGGGTGTCTTATGGTAGAAAATAATATTTTACTATACGAGGCAGAACAAAAATAGTTAATATACAACATAAATGCCATCACATGTAATGAATTATATGTTTTGTCTAGCAACTATATTTTTTGTATGTTAGAATTGTATGTTGTAATATTCCCCCCCACACACACACACAAAATCTATTATAAAGCTCATTTGTTATGTAGGGAGAAAAGCCCTTTTCCTTGTTTACTGTAGTACTCTGTCTTAATATCAGCCCACACCTGTCGGGTTCACTTTAAAAGGATGACCAGGAATCAAAAGAACTTACGGCTATTATCTTTGAAAGCAGAATTATTCTAGAATACTTCGTAGTTTCTGAATTAGATGATATTTATTTTTTCATCAGCGGGTCAACGTCCACTGATTGTGGACATTATGATAGACACAGGAAATTATGTGTCTGGAAGTTGTGTCACTCTGGCATGCCTGTGGTCTCCATGTCAAAGGTCTGTCCTTCTTTGTTTCAGTCTCTAACTTTATGTCTGTTTTTTGAAACAGCGTCTTGTGTAGTAGCCCAGGCTGGCCACAAACTTGTTGCATAGTCAAGTACGATCTTGAGTTTCTGATCCTCCTGCCTCTGTCACCCACATGCTGGGATTACAGGTGTGCACACCATGCCTTTCCTCGCATGCACTTTTAAATGGAATTAAGAGGAAGACAGAGAAAACAAGTCATCTTCCCCCCCCCAAAAGACAATGACAGAAGCTCCTAACCCCTCTATGATTTTCTTATCATAAAAAAAAATTTTCTGCTGATGATTTATTTCTAGAGAGAATTCTTGCAAATTCTGCAAAAGAGAAAAAACGAGCATGCAGATTTTAATATATAGGTTGTTATACAAAAAATATGAAAGCTGTATTAATGAAATTTAGATTTTCAGGCATACTTTTTAGGACAAATATTCAAATATTCATGTCTTATGTAAGACCAAGAACTGGTTTGTGATGCTAAATTTATGGAGTGACTTGCCAGGGTTGAGCCTCCCACGATCTCACCACCCACAGTATCATTGCAGCAGTGACATAGTGGAGAATTCAAACTCACTCAGGGTAAATAGGACGCACATAAGAAAAGATGGCTATTAGTCCTGATAACAGCCAGCATTTAGAAATTTAGAAACATTTTCTTGACACATCTGTTGTTCTTTCTTTGTTCTGTTTGAGTGCAGTATTACCTGCACGGAGTTACACACTTGTTACTGTTTAGAAAGAAACCATTGATTTAAAAAAATTCAGATATTCCTCTCATTTGTAGCCTAGAGTGGCTTCCAAACCTTTGATAATAACTTTTTAATATTTTTCTTCTTTAGAACTCATTTTTTTTCAAGTGATAAGTGGCCATTTCACTTATCCAATGGCCAAACTTAGTTAAGTAAACGTTTGTTTTTCTATTTCCATCCAACAGTGAACATGTATGTAACAGTTCATCACTTCTGCAAAGAAGCTTGTGATCATTAGACTACAATTATGAGTTGATATGATTTTCCCAGGAAGACAAGAGTTGAGGTTTTGGTCAAAAACTGCAAAAGCTACCTTGTCAGGAGAAGACAAACAGTTTCCATAAGGTTGCTTTAAAATATAATAAACATTGTCTACAGGTCTCTGTTACTAACAGTGAGAATCCCCAAAGATATCAAGACACAGCTAAGAAATACGGCTCAAAGACATAGAGCTGAGTTTCTCAACCTTTCCTCACCTTAGTATTCACCTCACAGCCCACTCTCACAAGGAGCTGTTGAGCAGTGGTAGATTCTGTCCACACTGCCCACCCCAGGCAAGAATGAACCAGATTCTTGGGGAAGAAAACCCAGCCTTTGAGCAGACAGACTGTATCTCTTGAACATGTAACACAGGTGATTCAAAAATGACCTCCTTAGTTAAAAAGGGTGGGGGAAGGGTGCATAATTTCTGAATAGAAAGGGGTTTTATTCATTCAGTCATGAAAATCAAGTGTTTTCTATGAACTTTAGATGTGGCTGAATTAGTAAAGAAATTTTTAGGATATGAACATTTCCTACATTTTCTACATATTTTGGAAGATCAGAGTAGCATCTTTAGTCACTTTTGTACCCACAGAACTCTGGGAAATCTGCTCTCAAATCTGTAAAGGCTGAAACTAATAGGGTAGGCCTCTGTTCCACTGATGAGCTAGAGAATGCTATTTAAGCACTTCCCAAAATGACAGATGTGCTGGTGCTGGCTCAGACTTCTAATCTAGAGTGCAGGACTCTGGGAGGCTAAGACAGGGACCCGTCTTACGGAGAGAGAATATGATATAGGAAAAAGGGCTTTCAGAGGCTGTAGCCAAATGATACTACAAGTTCCTCTGTGAATGACTGTCATCTCAGCTTCTGGGTGGCCTTTTCCTTTGTAGGAAGGAACTATGGATTCAGACACTGTGATAAAACATGAGGAAACACACTGACTGTGGGAGGGTAAGCTTACCGTCCCTTCTCTATGACAATGAAAAGTGCCTCCCACACTCCCAAAGACAGCATTCTAAAGGAAATGGTGAATGTGAAAGCACCAGTCTATTTTGGAAATGGCAGTCTTGGGCATATCTGAAGTTGGTGTTGTTGAGCTTTGATAATCTGCCAAAGCCCTCCTCATTGTTTCCAGGGAGCTCATTATTAGCTGTACTCAAAGTACACAGCCACCTTGAATACATTAGGATAATCCCTGCAGCTTTATCTTTCAAAAGATTTTGAGCCAGAGTTTTGGCTAATTTTATTTCCAGTAGAAGTCCAACCCTGCCAAAGATCCAACTTGGATTCATTCCCAAAGCCAATCCTGTTTATTCTGAATACATTATTATCTTTCACAGTAGAACTTTGCCAAACATAAGAACTGTGTAAATTTTTAACTATGCAGCTCATGGAATAAGATCCAGGTAGTTGATAATTTATACTTTAGGGAGTAAGAAATAGGTAAGTACAACAAAGGCTAAAGAACAAGGACTCATGAACAAAACTGAATTCCAAGAAGTCAATGTGTCACCTGAGTGTATTTAGGTATCCATCTCAAAAACAAAGGGACTATCTTGAAGTAGCCTGTATCCAGGGGAACTTATTTTGTCCTGCATAGATAATTTTACTACCCTGTTTTCCATCTCTGTGGCAAAATAACTGAGATAAATCAAAAGGGATGAAAGGCTTCTTTGGGCTCATAAGTTTAGGGGTTTTGCTATATGATCAGTTGGCCTAGTTCCATTTTGGGGGTGTGATAAGATAGCAGCCCATCATGATGGGGAACACATAGCAGACAATGCATGCTCATTTCACGGTGGCTAGACAGGAAAGAAATAGGAAAAGGGGCTGCTTCAAGTATGACATCAAGGGTACATCCCAAGTGAATTAGCTTCCTTGCACTGGACCCTACCTCCTGTAGGCTCCACCATCTCCCGGTAGTACTTCAGGCTTCCAACCAATCCTTTCACACTTGGGCAGCTGGGAGAGACTTGGGATCCAAACTATATAATGTTGCAGAATTAGAATAATTACTAACCATACAGGAAGTAGGGAGTTGAAAAGACTGTGGTTAGTAAGCCAATAATGACATCTGTGGAGCCTGGGACAGTTACTGCTTGGCTGCTATTTCAGGTCACACAAAGGCAGGACAAGGAGGATCCAAAATACATTTAACACTTCGTCAGGAAGCTTGAGTTGAGAAGAAGAGCTATGGAGAGCCCTGAGAACACAGAAAGTTTTGAGGTCAGCCAGATGGGTGCTGGCTACACACCCTCCACTGTGCTGTCCTTTGACATGCCAAGTTCCCAAGCGCAAGACAACTGGTTAAAACAAAAGTACAGTGATTATACATACTGATGTTCAACAAAAATAAAGGAGTCTGGAGTGATTAACAAAGGCCTGGTTACAAATGTTTCATTTTACAGTGAAAACGACAGAAGAGAATGATTCAGAAGATTGAGTCAGTGTGACCTCCTGGATCTGAATCCAATAGAGAAAGTATTAAAGATGTAATCAAAGTGTGCACAAAACTGGAAAGTATCGGAATCTGTTGCTAATTCCTGATGGCCATGGCAGCCCATGGGTTAGAGAAAGTTAACTACTCATCAAAGCTGCTGGGGTGTACAGAGGACTCTGGGAAGCATCTTCCCAGACTCCATTTTCCAGCCATCCCCAAAGGTCAGTGAGAGTGTAGACTGATCTTTATTGAACAGAATTATTGTACTTGTACATCATGGCATCTCTTGAGCAGAGCTGCTAAACAGTTTTCAGATTTGTGGGAGCAATTGTGTCAGATATGTACTACAAAAAAAAGGCACTTTCCTCCCAATCCTTTTTATGCATCCCATACACAAACGTTTCTTTTTACTGAGTACCCTGTAGTGGTGGGGTCTAGTTTGTCTCACAGGACTGGCAATGGTGCTTTTGAAAATTGTCTTCTGCAACATGATTTGTGTATTTCAGTCACAGATATGATGTCAATGACTGGACTGACATTCTGCTGGTGGGATTTTTGAAGTGTCGCTCAGATAAATCTCTGGGGGAAAAAAATTATTGCTTTTCTCCTCACCGAAGCACCATACAGAGGTTCACTTCCTCTCTTCCTCCCATTAATTCTACTGATATCCATGCCTATTTTAATAGTCTTAATATTTGTGGAGAATGTTTTTTTGTTGTTTTGTTTTGTTTTGTTTTTAGATAGAGAGCTTAATTTTTAGCTGTGGCTTTTATAATAATCAGTTCAGAATTTTTCCCTTCTGATGAATTATTCAAAACTTACAAAGTAAGTGTTGGCTTGGATTTGGTTATGAGTATATCGCCTGCTGGTGATATATAAGGGACAGAGCAGACACTGATGCCATTTATTGGAAAATATCACTGTGGAGTTTATCACTTAATGAGATGGCAAGAAGGCTGCCTTTGGAAACTAGGGTGATTCTTTTATGTTATACATTGCACAAATCAAATTTCCCTTGTACCTATTCAGCACACGTTCAAATGTATGCCTTTAATAAATGCACAGCAGTGATCCAGCTGCATATCTGAGGACTGACAATATATAGAACTCTCCCGTTGGGCACCATTTGCCTGCAAGCCGTTCAGAAGGGCTCTGTGGTCCCCACAGAGTAAAAAAAAAAAAAAAAAAAAAAAAAAAAAAAGCATCATCCAAAATTCTACTGGGAGAGTCCGCAGAGAAATGGTCTTCTGAGGACCTGGGTGTTTAGCAAACCTGTCATCTCAGTGACTGTTTCTGCAAGCAGACATTTGCTATTTGCTACATGTGGAATGCCAACTAATGGTACTGTCTATACTATTTGAATGAAATACCCGACCCTGCCGTCGCCATCTTCTATGTGCTAAGTTAGATGGAAACAGGGTTCCTTGTAGCTCAGGCTGGCTTTTACTTCTGCTGACCCTTGTGCCTCCGTTCTCCAAGTGCTGGGATGACGGGTACACGCCACTGCACTCTGCTAACCCTTCTATCTCAAATTCTATCCGGCAAGAGATTTCACTGTCTCCCTTTACCAATATTCCTAGAACTGAAGATAAAGTATTTCTGTTGGAATCTAAGGTCCAAAACTTCCCAAGATAGATAGATACAAAATCCTCTGTGGTCTAGCTAAGGTCTTCTTCTCTCTCTCTTCCCTTCTTCCTCATCAGTACTCCACTGAAGCGCACTGTTACTGTCACACCATCTCTACCCACAAGCCTTATGAACTGCTGGCATGCACTGCATATCTTCTGGCATATGTTTAGTTTAGTTTGGAGATACCTAGAATTCCATTGCTTCGAGCAAGTCTTCTCTCACAGATTTAATTTTCTGTGAAAAAGGCCAACAAGGAAATTACTCCACTAGGATTTTCCAGAGTGTCCTAGTAAGGTCAATATACATTCAAAGAAAGGGAAGAAAGTAGGTCTATGCAGAAGTCCATGGTAAATTTTCCATAGGAATCTCTGGTGACCCACTGGTGAGTTTTGAAGCTGACCTTAAACACTATTCCATTTGGAAAGAGAGGGTCTGATTCATGTCCAAGTCAGTTTGGTATTGCTTTCACGATGCCAAAACCTCCAGTGTTGCAATGCCAGCCATCATCTAAGACAGCACTGCGGGGCCTTGAAGCTGAGGCCTTGTGCCAATGTATAGTGTAAGCCCTTAGTTCCAGGAGCATCCAGTCAACACACCACAACAGTGTTACAACCACACCCCCTCTGCTCTGATTTACTCATCACAACTTCCTAAGATGCAAATAAAATACTACATAGAGGAAAATAAATTTTCTTAGGTAAAAGATTCAAAACTCCATCATTGGTAGATAAGAAGTCCATAACTCCAAAGAAAGACAGACTGGGGAAAAAAAAAAACAGGTAAAATGTCAGAATCACACTGACAGAACTGTAGAAAAATAGTCAAAGGTTTAGTTTGCAGATTACACAGGAATGATTAGCCAATCAGAAGGCAGTGGACACATGAAAGGAGAGGTTTCTGGTGATTTAACTGTCTCTTGCCCAGTCTAGCTCAGCAGTTTTATAGAGAGCCTGACATCTGCTCCAGTTTTCCCCAGCCACAGCAGGGCACACTGTTCATTGTTTTGACTAGTCTAAGGGCTCTCTGAAGAGAGAAGCAGGGTATTTCTATTCCTTTCGCTTCCTTCAGAACTTTCTCAGAATGGAAAACTGGGTATGCAGAGGCCACTAAGTAAATAAATAATGTTTTAAATCTTAAAAAGCAAATAAACAGGCTTCAGTCACCTCTTGCAAAATTTAATAGTTCGAACACATGATAATCACCAAGGTCAAAAGGGAAAAGCTGGAGTAAAGATGCTAACAGAATAGAAAGCAAATAAACATGGAAGGGGTACAGTACTAGGTCATGAAAGTGAGTATTATTATGAGCCCTATGGACAAGCTTTTACATTTGTAAACATCAGTTCTTCAGAACATAGAAAATGTAAATAAATAATAACTACCTGAATATATGATAATATTAATCAAGTCAACAATTCAAAATGCTCTACAAAGAAAACAAGTCTAGATTGTTTTACTATTGAGCTCAACTAAGCCTTTGAGGAACACTGAAGTCTAATTGAATGCAAACTCTTCCACATTTTATAGCAAAGTTATCTTAGTTCTGAACTGGTTCAATTGGTTTTAAGTATTATCATGGTCTGGATGGCAGCAATGCAAAATGAAAGAAAGAAAGAAAGAAAGAAAGAAAGAAAGAAAGAAAGAAAGAAAGAAAGAAAGAAAGAAGTCCCATGTTTAGGAAGTCTAACGATGGTTGTTGGTATGGAAACTATAGAAGTGTCCACAACACCAGATATGGCACTGGTGTTGTTTGCCCACCTACATGTTACCCTACTGTTTAAGACACTACACACTTTGGTTGCAAGACAGAAAAATTCAAGCTGGAACTCAGTTAGAAGCTTTCTCTCAGCTCCTTTTATCCTAGCTTTCATAGTAAGGATAGATACTATATCAGCTACTGGAGGAGAAAAGTCACCAGTGGTCTTGCTAAACTATGACCCATGTGAGCTGTAATACCAATCTATCAGGCAATAGTGGTGCAATGGTGGCATGACTGCTATCAGGGTAAGCAACTACTTCCTGATTGAGTTTGCTCCACAGAAGGGAATTTATGTCTGATACTGAAAACCTTGTCAAAAGCCTGTGAGTGGGGAGATCATAAGACCTGGAGGAGCCTGATAATATTCCTTTGCCAAATGAACATGGTGTCAAACTGCCTTTTAAATATTTATGTCTCTAGCTAAGCCTGCTCTCAGCCTTGGTCAGAAAAGCTTCTGTTTGCACTGGGAAGTAATTAATATAGAAATTTACAACTGGTCATTGTGCTGAAGATAAGTGATTATTGAAAGATCAGTCCTAAATAGTGAGCCTGATGGGGAATCTTGGGTCATAAGGGTGTGCCCCTGAAAGAAATTATGGGATCCCAGTCTCTTCCTCATCTCTGCCATGAGGAAAGCAGATTTCTGTCCAAGTGATTCTGCCATGTGGTGCTGTCCAGCCACAACCTCAAAGCAAAGGACGATTCACACAAAGACTGAAACTTCCAAGGTAGTAAAAAACATAAATGTTTCCCCTTTTAATTTTGTACATTAACAAAAAATAATACTATTATTTAGGACAGCACTAAATAGCAAACAAACATTCTTTTTTATGTGTTATATTCTCTGGTGTCTTTTGTATATATATATATACATATATATATATATATATGTATATATATATATAAACTCATTAAATTACAACTTACAAAGTAGTTGCTAAAATTGTTCTCATTACATAAACTATTAAGCTAGGAAGACAGGCTACAAAGTTACAAAGTCATATTGCATATGACTTGGATAAATTGAAAGTCATATGCAATACATCATTTTTGCATATTTGCATGTAGGCAGGATGACAAAAAAGTTTGTGCTTCAATCTTTTGCTCCAGAGGAATGATGTACTTCACAGTACATGGCATAAAGTTAAGAAAATAAAGGAAAAAAAATTGCCTCTTCACTCTGACTGTTGACTGCAGTGTGGTCTCATAAGAAATGCTGACTATTGAAGAACTGATTCCATACTAGGTTGTATAACTTCCCAACTTATAACTCCTTTTCCATGTATGTTAATGTCCCTGTAATTAAGTTAGTGGTTATATATTATTAAACTCTACAGCTAGAATAATTCACTTCACTTTGTTAGACATTTTATTTATTGAATATATAAATAGTAGCTTGCTTCCACTATTTTCTTCTTGCGATGCACATAAAGCCATCTCTCCATGGACAAAACTTTTACCATGTGCAATTATTCCTGAGGAAATTTATCCAGAATATTGGTTTACTAAGGGAGCTTGTAATGTACCTTTATTCTTAAAAACATCTCAAGACTGCTTGAGTTGTTTATAAACATCTGTATTACTAGCTTCTTAGTCTCTAAAATCATTAATTATCCCTATCCCACCCTCTCCATTCTCCCTCACAGTGGCTCTCTGGCAATTACCTAACAGCTCTGTATATGGATAGTAGATTAGAACACTCAACTGGAACTTTACAAGAATTCACTAATCTTTAGTTCTTGAATCTGGTTAAAATGTTATCAGTTCTGTTGCTTGGCACATAGACTTTTAATACAAAAAAGATATATTTTCTATCAGGGAGATAGAATTCCTTTATTACTTTTGCCAGAGGAAGATTTAAACTGCTGGCTTTAATAGTTGCAAAAATATCTGTGGCCACGACTCCCAGCCACAGATGGCTCAGGCAGAGCCACCATGGAAATATACCCATTTTAATCAGATTTCCTCTTCCTGAAAGCTAAAACGCTAAAGCCCCCCAGAAGCCAGACATTTGAACTAATCTTTTTAATGTACTGAGTTAGTGAACCATCACAAACCTTTTACATAACAAACAACTTATTTGTTCGGAGTCTGGGATTCTGTAAAATGAAAAAGATAACAATTTTAGAACTAGAAGGGGGCTTTACAAATGTTCATTTAATCCAACTCATTTTACAAATGAGGAAAACAAGACCCAGAGAGTTAGGAATGTCTTGGCCATAGACAGACAACAAGTGATGATGCCAGGCTGGCACTACCTCTTCATTCCTGCTTGTTTTGTGCATAGCAAGTTTTGAGAAGTGGTCCCACTGAAGTCTTGGAAAACCTCCATCTGGGAACAGGAAGAAACTTCATCGATAGAAATCTGGCCCATCTTCTATCAAGCATGGATAAGATTAACCATAGAACTTGTGTTGGTCACAGTGTAGCCAAGATCATGTGACCAGTATGTAAATTGATTTTGTAAGCTTTGTGGTATGCACCACCCACAATATACAATGGGTGATAACTGGACTTTCTTAAATACTTAAGAAGCTATTTTAGAGAATAATTCAGTTCCACACTATAAAAGTAGCCATAGGCTGAACAGGTGTTTAATTGCTCAAACTTTATTCTGTTCCCAGAGATGGATACCCCCCCATCTCATCTGCAATATAGAGCTGCTGAGCATCGTGCAGACCAGGAACACCAGCTTCACCTGGGAGCTTGTTAAAATACAACCGTGATGTAACTACAAGAAGCCCCCAAGAATCTCGACTTTAACAAGTTCTCCTGGTAATTCTCAGGCTTGCCAAGGTGGAGAAATGCTGTTCTAATAGGGAGGTTCGCAAGTGGTTTTTTTTGTTTTTTGTTTTTTTTGTTTTTGTTTTTTTTTTTTTTTGGCACATTGGGATCATATGGAGAATATTGAAAAATGCTAATCCTGACCCCCAACCAAGTGATTTATATTTGATACGAGAAAAGCCCAGATGGACATCATCATGGTTGTGAATTTGTACACCAGATTTTTACTTGGGACATTCAGTCTGGCTCCTTTTAAGAAATAAAATAATTAAAAGTAAAACCCATCTTATCAATTCCTCCAAATTTAGAAGAGGGGTTTGCAAAGTATGGACACAATCTGTTGAGGTACAGGTATGAAATATTAGGACTTATGCTTTTGTTTTAAATTTCAACATTATAAAATGTATTTTTTCAGCAAACTGCAGATTAAATGTTAAAGTAAAATATAAGTATAAAATCTGCAACCATTTTTATGACTACAAAGAATATCTATTACATTTATTTATTAATCATGAGCTAGGAGGATGATTTTAAAACTTCAGTGGACAAAATGTTACTTGGGAAGGGACACGGAACCACAGATTCCTGAGGCCATGTGTTTGAAGAAGTTATCAATTCTCAGTAATCACGCCTTGGATAGAAAACCTCATTGGTTACAACATTGCCACTGCCCAAACCCACCTTGAGTAAAGTTCATCTGAGTCTGAGCCAGACATCTACTGCCTCAAGCCATTTTCCAGATGATTCCAGTTCAAATGCCAAAAGGCTTCTCCTAAAAGTGGCCAAAGGGAAGAAAGACCGCATGCAACACATATAGAAAAAGAGACACAAGAAAAAGATCAAATTTATCAAGACAACAGTCCAGCAGGAAAACTTGTATTAAAATAGAAAAATGCACTGTCTTTATCACTTTAGTCACTCTGACAGAGTACCTGACGGTAGATTTCATAAAGAATACAAATTTAACACAACGGAAAGACAAATGTTTCATGTTCTCTTTCTTAAGGCTTCTAGTTTCAAATCCTCAGATGTGAGTACGTAACTAGAGTGACTGAAAAAAAAAATACTAAGAAAGTGAAAAGAGACCATTTGGGGAGTTCTTGGGGAGCAACAGAGATGATTACATCAGAATGCAAGTGTTTGAAGGGGAAAGTGAGAAACGTGGGATGGCTTTCATTAGGGAGAGGAGGGAGACAGTACAAAAGAAGGAGGGAAGAAGGTTTAAAAAAAACAGTAAGGATGTCTGGAAAAGGCAATAGGGAATAAGACTACTAATTATCTACCTAGAAATACCTATAGTAAGTGTAAGACTGCATAGATATAAATATAAATATAGATATAGAGATAGATAGATAGATAGATAGATAGATAGATAGATAGATAGATAGATATTCCCGTATGGGCTGGCAATGCTTCCTCCCAGAGCCAATGACCATTTAACAAAAACTTCACCGCTAGGCAGGAGAAGCCCTCTTTTGAGTTGCTGGTCAAGACTGTTCAAGAGAGTCCCCAAACACTATAGGCTAGTGTAACTACCCTTGACTTGCCCTTCCCCCACAAAGTTAGAAGGTAAATCCCTATTGTTGAAGATACTTCAGAAACGAGGATAAGAGTTCCAAGAATAAGAACTGGAGCTGAACTGGATGTTTCCCCCTTAAGGACTAGCTCTCATGGCACCAGAAGGCATTATGTGAACTTCCAAAGGAGGAAAGTCAATAGTCCTACCCAGCTAAGGTGCCTATGAACCACAGCAATGACAAACACAGCACAATAACAGCAAGGGTGTTGTAGTGGCACTCATGCCTTGGCAGTAACCAACAGCTAACTGGACTGAATAAGATGGAAATCTTACATGGCACTGGAAACCTAGTTAACTCCCAGGGCTAGTGAAGTCATGGATCTTGGAGGAGACCCTACAACCACCACTTTAATGAAGCAGAATGATCCAACTACGCTTTAAATAATTGTACTTTTCCCCACAGATAAGTGTAGTTCTCACTTATCATTAAGAAAATATCCCTTTTGCAACAGATAGAGAGCATTATAGAAATAACGGGAGTCCAATCCCGTTTGGTAGATGGATACATCTACAAAACAACTCCTCCACATAAGGTTCAAGGAATATTGCTGAAGAGGGGTTGGGAAGAGAGTAAGAGCCAGTGGATCAAGAAGTTTGCTGTGAGGTTGGATCTGCTACTAATGTCAAAAGCCACACTCATAAAGTTTCACCTATATGGCTACCTAAACATAACCTGAAAAAAAGATGGCATCTATAGACATGCTAAATGGAAAGAGATAAGCTCAGGAGGTCCTCAACCATACACACACACACAACAAACAAATAAACAAATGAACAAACAAACTACAGGCAACTAAGGAATGCTGACAGCAGGAGAAATAGTCTTCCTCAGTGAAGAACGCATCAGATGGTTGTCCAGTGGTCAGCCCTGGAAGCATGTATATAAGTAGCATTACACAGACTTAACAGGTTATGGTTAGGGATATAAATTTATGTACATATATGCATGCAAACACAATTAATGAAAAAAAGAGGTCATGCATTTGAAAGAGGGCAAGAATGGGTATAAGGAGGGTTTGGAGGGAGCAAAGAAAAGAAAAAAATTGTGTTGTTATAATCTTGAAAAGAAAAGAAAAATAAGGAAAATTCAAAATGAAGTTAAAACAAAAAGAAAAATGAGAAACATTGGGAGGGTATAAAGGCAGGTTACCAAGACAGAACAAATAGAGGAAAGGGGAGGAGCCAGGGGTTCTCTGTCTTCTGGGTCATTTAATTCTTTGTTGCTCTCAGGGAATGAGCTGGCAAATCCCTTACTTAGCCACTCACGCACACCTTTGCAATTGCAGCAGCCAGTACCCTGGCATTGTCAACATGCCTAAGTTACAAGAAAATTCAAAAGCCACACAATTTTACTCTAAACCTATCATATAGTCATGCATGGTGATGTTGCTTTTTGTTCATGCTTGCAAATTTACCATAAACCTAGTGCTAAAATAATTTTTTAAGAAGAATGCAGTTGAGGAAGTTTGAGGAACAAATTCAGAACCCAGCTTCCTTTGATTTAAACACTGCATACATATGCACAGTCATTTTGCATGCCCTAAATGACTATAACGTGAAGAAAGAATAAAAGTTAGGAACCTCGTTAAGTTGTTTAAGAAGAAAAAGACCAGAGTACGTTGGTATCTTATGGCAAGACATCTGACAGGGACAGTTTACAGCTCTATTTGAAGCAGCATAATTTGAATGTCATTGTTATGCACAGGAAAATGTCCAAGTTTGGTTGTCCTGTAGCCTTTATATAAGTATGATCTCTTGTTGTCTATTCTAGTCTATTTTTCAAGATTGGATATGTATGTATTTTTGCAGTTCATGAAACCACTCAAAAATACAAATTGAGTATAACTGACAGAGAAAAGAAACAAAACAAACATGCAAACAACAACAACAAAACCATCTAAAAGTGAAGGCCAAGACAGAAAGATTTTCGAAGGCAGGAACGCATTTTCTTTAAATGAATGATGAAGCCAAAACTATTGGAACAAAAGCATACTGCTGATTTCCTGGGACAGAAATTGTATGAGTTTAGATGTGGATAACACTAACCTAAAAAGAAAAAAATAATCTACTTATAACATATAATATAATAATATCCCCAAAGCAAATGGCTTTTATTCCTCCGCATTGACCTAATATCTACTGATAACTTCTATTAGAAAGCATCTCTGATTCTGAACGACTATGCACCTATCGTATCACTAGCCCCTGAGATGTTGAGGGCCTTAGGAAAGCTTCGTGCACTCACAAATGGTAGGCAGAACTACCACGCCTCTAGCGTGTAGAAGGTGGTGAGCACTGCTGCAGTTGGCGGTTGAATCTTGTTATAATCCCTACCACAGCCTTATGAGACAAACGGTTTCCTATCTCCACTTATAAATGAAATGGCTGGAGATCAGAGAGGTTATGTTGTCCAGGGTCATACAGGAGTCAAAAGGAAGGAAAAGACAGGATTTGGGCCTCAGCAGCCTGGTTACAGAAAACACACACTAGACCATGGTACTGTGTAAACATCGTGAAAGATGCACCAGTGTGTGTGAGTGTGTGTGTGTGTGTGTGTGTGTGTGTGTGTGTGTTAGTGTTATAAGTATATGAAGGCTGTAGATTTAAAACAGTAATAAAATCTTAGAACTTATTATCTGAACCACAATGAGATGACATTTCTTCTTCTGGCCTTATTTCTGTCCTAGTGATCTCGATGTTCATTTTGATTATTGCACGTGGCATCATTTCCTTTTCTTTCATTGCTGAATAATTAATATTCCACTTTATTAATAAAAACAACATTTTGCCAGCTCACCCATTAGTGTGCATTTGTGCTGCTTCCACCATTCTGACAGTTGTGAACAGCTCAGCTGTAAACATGCATGTGGCAATCGGCACCTCCATGAGACCTCATTTTCAGGCACACCAGAAGCCTGCATTACACAGACGACCACAGTGTTCTCTGCAGCAGCTGAACTGCTGATCTACCCCAGCAACAACGCAAGGGAACTTCCCAGCAGGGGCTAAGCCCATCCTCTCCCACTGAGGCCAGACATGGCAGCCCAGCTTGGGAAAAGGGATCCAAGGGCAGGCAACAGAGTCAGAGACAGGGCTCACTCCCATTGTTAGAGGACCCCAGGATGACCAAGCTGCACATCTGCTACAAATATGTAAAGGGCCTAGGTCTATGTCTGTCTTAATGGGTGGGATATGTTTTTTGTTTTAAATTCTTAAGAGTGTCTGACTTCTGTATTTCAAATTACAAACTCTACTTCAGAGTTCACCTTTCTCTTAATGTTTGCCATGATCATGTCCTACTAAGAAAGGGCACAGTGGGTTTAAGAAGAACCTATTATTTACATGTTCAAAATTGTCAAAAAGAAAAAAAAATTCAATTCATGAAAAGAGAAAGGTAGTGTTATGTGGGGAGCTGAAGAGGCTGATAAAGTCCTGAGTGAGTGTGCACTGTTACCACGGTCTGATGCCCCAGACATGGGGAAATGGGCCAAGTCTCCCCCTGGTCCAAGTACAATCACTTAGAAATGATTGAACGATGTGTACAGAAACTAACAACAGCAGGTTCCTCCTCCAGGATAACTGCAACCTGAGGCCGCCCCCCTGCAGAGACTCCCACCCAGCCGCCCCTCCTTTCTCCTGCTGCACGTAATAAGCATGCTGACTTGGCAGGCTGGTGGGTGGGTGGTGCTGCTCCAGCCACCACAGCCACCACAGTCCATCTCTTTTGTCTGGGTGTCTGTCCTTTCTTTATGCCCCTGCTGTCTCACTTAGGTTTCTAGGACCAAGCCAAGCTGGATCCAACAGTCAAAGGCATACAAACACCTAACCAGCACCAACTGACTCTTTAGCCTTATGGTCCTGTGCTTTAAACATCAACGGTGATATAAAGCCCCAAAATGGCTCTTAAAGCACTTCAAGGTGTCTCTCAGTCAAACCATAGGAACTGATGCAAAACAAATAAATTAAAACTAAGCAAATATCCTCTTTTCAGTTTCTGTTCCAGAGCTCTGTCTTGTGGACTGCCTCCCTCTGAAGATTTAATTTACAAATTTTGAAGCTTTTGGTCCATCCTGAATGAGGGGAAGTAAAAACAACAGAGACACTCTCTGCAACCTGAAAATGTTTCTCAGGGATGTTTTAAAATAACAACACATGCTTACCAAAACTAAAAGATTTTTAAAGTTTTTTTAAAGTCATTCTTTGAGGGTATTTTTTAAGTTGTATTTATTTTTATGTGTGTGAATGTTTTGTGTCTGGTGCCCTTAGAGGCCAGAAGAAGGTTTAGATCCTCTGGAATTGAAGTTATAGATGGTATAATATGTAATGTGTAAAGAGGGCACTGAGAGCTAAACCCAGGTCTTGCCACAGCTCCTAACCACTGAGTCATTTCTCTAGCCCCCGCCCTTGACTTTAAAAATAACAATAATAACTTTAGCAGGATTCTTCTGATTCACACAGACAGGTGCCTGTTTTAATGCCTATACGACAACTTCTCTTTTATTACCAGGAAAATAAGAAAGAATGCATCAGTACAAATCTGGTTAAAGAAATCAAATACAGGAAGCCAGGCTCCATATTAGAATTGTCAGGAAGCAAACAGAGTATTCAAAATGAACACTTCCACTCATAACCACTTTGTAATTTCCCTCAGTAAAAAAATAATTGGGAAAAGCATCTCTTTACATTCAGCCCTACCCTGTGACATCAAGCTGGTGAAGCACCAGCTAGATTCCTAATGAACAAGAACAATCAAGCAGCACAGACCAGACAGAACACATCACTGCTTTAATCATTTTCAGTTAATGTGCAAAAAGCTCAGAGACCTTGTTCCTTAATTTTCACATCATACCTGATTGCTGAGGCATAGTCTTCATGGTTTACTATGCTCCCCCCTTACCTTACAATATAGAAACCATAATTGTTTCAGAAATAGAAACTTTAGCTGGTGAGAAGATGCTCAAAGGTCAAGCCATACTGGCATCAAAATCACAATGAAAGCGTTGAGCCCATGGCACAGACCTGAAATGTCAAAGTCCAGCTAGATTCCCCTATCTCAGCAGAAGTAACCCATGATCCTGTGACCCAGGATGAGAGCCAGGCTAGCAGAGTAAATGAATAAAGCCCTTTTGACCTAAGCTCTATGGAACAAAACCAAATCACAGAAAAGTCATACTTTTTTCCCAACAGAACTAGGATGTAAAAAGGCCTTAAAGGTTGGTGTGGTCTGCTTATTCACGTAGCCAGAGTAAGGTGAGAAGAGAAAGCACTGTGTTGTGGTTGATGTGGAGTTACTATGTATTCACGTGTTAATTGCTTGTGCCCTGAGGGCTTTGCTGTTCTAAGAGCAAATGCTCACGTACGCTGAGGGATGCTGTGTAACCTTGCCTCCCAAATTATCCCTGATTGGTCAATAAAATTGTCTGTACCTGGTCTGGGCAGAAGAGAGGTAGGTGGGCAGGGCTAAGGCTGGAAGACTGCAGGCCAAAAGAATCACAGGAAAGAGAGAAAGAGAGGGGGTTATGTGGAAAAAGAGGAGGGAAGGAGAAAGGAGCAGATTGCCATAGGTTAGCATGAACAAGAAGCATATAGCCAGGAGAGCTTGCTCTGAGGTTTGGTATGATAGAAAGAAGCAGCCCAAATGGAGCATGTGCAAGTATTTATGGGAATTTTGGATGGGATGTATGGCTGTGAGATAGCAAGGTAGGCTAGCGGGTTAAGATCTTTCCAGTACCAGTGTTCAAGGCATATTAAAAATCCAACAGGTTTTGTAGCATTTATTTCTATGATAGCAGTTAAAATATAACCACTGCATTTAATAACCATGCAAATCAATATTAAATAAGAATAATAATTCCTATGCTATAGTAACTGTTAATATCATTATCAATTTACCATGACACTTCCAGAGAACCATTCTAGCTAAGGATTTGTCAATAATATCCACCATTCACTAAGTGATTACTGTGACATTTACTTAGTGAGTTTCGTCTACATTATTATCTACAACAATCCCATTAAGTAGGAATTGTGTTCAACTTTTATAAACAAAATCCAGTCATTTGCCCTAAAAATATTTAGCTACTTAGTACTAGAGTGTATATTCAAAAGCCATCTTGCCTGATTCTGAAACCCATGTCCCTCACCCCATTTTTGACACTACCCTTCAGATTAGGTCCTAAACACATAGAAATAAAAGATTTAATGAAAATCTGTTGATAAAAAAAAACACATTGCAAACTTATCCAAAAAAGCCATACATTCTTGAATCGTGCTACATGGAATTCCATATACTTTGAGTTATGACTTGATGCATGCAACCAAGAATTTGTAGGCAAACAATTTTGATCTACCATTACATCTTTGTCTTTGTCTTACTTTCCCCAAGGTAAGCTGGTAATTCCCTTGACTAGACCCCCCCCCCCCGCTCTCCTTTCTCGAATAGCTATAACCTCCTTCCTGCCAGTCTCCTGACACCATAAGCAAAGCTGTTTTCCATGTCTGCCACTTTCATGATGTACCTTACTGTGAATTCCCTGTGGTTTCCCATGACTCTGCTAATGGATTAGCTGTGGGTACTTCCCTCGAGGAGTTCAGCCTGCCCTACCTGTCTGTTCCCTCTCCTACCATGACCAGCTGTTTAACGTATTACCCATTACAGAGGCTTTTCTACACCCTCTGTCCTAGACAGGCTGGCTCCTTGGTATTCCTCCTGATCTCGGAAGTTCATGCAGTCTAGTCCAAGTCATATTTGCAGAACTAGCTGCCAAGGAAGAAATGGAGGTTGGCACCGGCCTTTCTTGACTTTTGCATAGTCTTTTGGGCAGAACTACCTGTCTCTCCACCCTGGCGAATCTCTTTCCACCAAATTATTGCACTTACCAATTAGAATGACGCTGATAGACCATACCAAATAGATTTGCTTTATTGGCTCTTTTTTTAAATAATTTTTATTTTTTATATTAATCACAGGCTATTTGCTTTGTATCTCAGCCGTAGCCCTCTCTCTCATTCTCTCTCAATCCCGCCCTCCCTCCCTCATCTCCTCCCTGCCCCTTTCCAAGTCCACTGATAGGGGAGGTCCTCCTCCCTTTCCATCTAACCCTAGCTTATCAGGTATCTTCAGGACTGGCTGCAATGTCCTCCTCTGTGGCCTAGCAGGGTTGCCCCTCCCTTGGGGTGGGGGTGGGGGGCAGGTCAAAGAACACGCCATTGAGTTCATGTCAGAAATAGTACCTGTTCCCCTTCCTAAGGAAACTAACTTGGATACTGAGCTACCATGGGCTACATCCGAGCAGAGGTTCTAGGATATATCCACACATGGTCCTTGGTTGGAGAAACAGTCTCATAAAAGATCCCTGTACCCTGATATATTTGGTCCTTGTGGAGCTCCTGTCCTTTCCAGGTCATACTAACTCCCACTTCTTTCATATGATTCCCTGGACTCTGCCAAAGGTTTGGTTATGAGTCTCAGCATCTGCTTTGATGCACTGCAGGGTAGAGTCTTTCAGATGCCCTGTGCAGTAGACTCCTGTCCTGTTTCTTGTTTTCTCCTCCTTCCAATGTCCATCCCATTTGTCTTTCTAAGTGAGGATTGATTATCTTACCCGGGTCCTCTTTCTTGTTTATCTTCTTTAGGAATACAGATTTTAGTATGTTTATCCTATCTTACAGGTCTAGTACCCACTTATAAATGAGGATATACCATGTGTGTCTTTCTGCTCCTGGGATACCTCACTCAGGATGATCTTTTCTAGTTCCCTCTTATCTGAGTGGACAAGTGAGTCTCTATTCCAGGAAGAAGAGCATTACACGTACAGGAGACGCTAGCCTTCTGTTCACTCATCAGTGTTCTTCCCTGTTTTCACATTTATACTTCAAAAAGAATGAACTCTGAAGACTAGAAGATGGTGTGCTCTCACTGAGCAATATTGTTTTCTATTTTCAGCTAGTTCCTTAGCCAGGCTGTAGAGGACCCAGCAACTTGAGTTACACTTCTGTACATCCAGGAAAGCAACCTTAACAATACTCTGCAGTTCACAAAGGAGAGTGTCATAATGTGTGTTAAGACACAGCATCTTTCATGTTCTTTTTTTTTTCTAGGGATGTTATTTGTGTATTAACTGTAAGCCAAAAGCTGCCAGTGTCCATATTTGTCACTCAGTAGAAAGCACTAGCCTGGAAAAAAAAAAAGGCAAAAAGGCAGCACACACAGGAGCCAAGAGAAGTGGGGAGCCCTGCCAATGTCACGTGAGCTCTTGGATTTAGCTGTGCCTGTGGACAAAAAAATCATTGCTTGGACTTTCTAGTGATGCAGCCCAATAAATCCATATGCTTTTGTAGCTTAAGCAAGGCCGGTTGGAATATTTATATCACTTGCAGTTCCCTGAACTCTAAATAATAAACAATGTGTAGTTCAGAGGAAAGATGGCTGTGTGAGGCATTTTTCAGAATAGGAAACAGATGGTTCTCTCAAATTGGACAATTTGGGAGCATATTTTAAATTAGGTTCTGTTTATGAAGGTGTAGGCAGGATGAGCTGGAACCACAGGGTTGGTTGGAGAGGTGCTATAATCACCATTAACACTGAAGGGCAGAGGACAGCTACCTGAACAGGGAACAAAAAAATTCATGAAGAAAAGGATCCTTGGGGAAGAAAAAAAAAACAAAACATGTTTATCTAGCCACGGCATATAGCTAGCTTAAAGTAAACACACAGGAAAAGAAGGGTTTTTGTTTGGTTGGTTAGTTTTAGTGTTTTGTTTATTTGTTTGTTTGTTTGTGTGTGTGTGTGTGTGTGTGTTTGTAATCTGCTGCCTAGATGCCCACTGGTCACCCATCTGACATTCAAACATGTCTCTGATGTAACTCACAGAAATATGTTTCCTTGGGCAGAGATCCATATTAATAGGGTGAAGATTGGTCTACAGCTCAAGAGAAGAGCATTCAGTATGATCTTTCCCTTCATTGACCTCTTTTGTCTTCCCTCCAGGAAGAGGATGCATACTTTCATCCTAAACAACAATGAAGTCCTCAGCTTTCACACTGTCATGGTGTGGCCTAAGTTCTCCTGTACCATCTTTCAAGGTACTACTGAATGTGACTTGTGCATTGTCTGTAGTTCTTCAGCCTGTGCCAGCAGAGCATGGAGATTTATCCGTAGTCATGCCTATGATTTTGTCTCCACAATGACAACCACTGTGAACTCTCTGTGAAGTCACAATTGTGACTAGGAGAAAGACTGCAGAGCAATAAAAGCAAGAACAGTATTCATGAGCCATCTGCTCCTGTAGCTGATATGCTCAGGACTGGACTTGGGTATAATACTTCAATTTCTTAGTAGAATATCATTACTTCTAACCCCCTTTAAGTTCTGTGACTCAGGTAATAGTTCAAGATAATGGGAAATTCAAGTCAAGAAGTTGTTCTATAACCTGGGAGGGAGTGTTTAGTATCTGGCAGAGCTTAGTGCAAGTCAGAGTCTGCTTTCAAACAGAAAGTAGGTTGCCAGGAAGAAGGGCATGGCGTTACTCCAGAACCGCAGATCTCTGTACTGTTGATTTTCCAACTGAGTTTGCCAGGGACTCTCAGAACATCTATGTCTGCCACATAGAGTTATTTTATTAATAGGTGTACTATGTTATGAAAGCAGAGCTGCCTGCATTACAAGCCAAGACCTGCTATAGAGCTCATTTTCCCCGGAAGCATGGAATAAAATGTTTAACCTTATGAATTATCAATAAATAAGCAAGAAGACATACGTAAGTATGCACGTTATCTTCAAAATGCTAATGTTAGGGATGTACTTTTTCTAAGTTATGAGTATTGCATAAGTTGTAGCAACTTGGACAGGATATCACTTTGTACTCTCTAGCCCACTCATATATCAAGACCTTTTCATCCGGCCCTCTAGAGTATGTCTACCTTATTAGTCATCTGGAGTTCTTGCTACTTCTTGCTCTGCAGTCCCAACTAACACATTATTACCATTAGGTAGCAGAAAATGAGCTCATCAACAAGGAAACAAAACAATCAAGGCCCATCAGGATTACAATATAATACAAGATTGTACCTACCTTTGTACTCTACAAATTTAGTAAAGACTTCCAGAATCCCATTTGGTTGCCCTTCTTTCCACAGCCTCTCCTGCTACCAATAAATCTTTGATGCAATGATAATGATAGTATTATCCATGATTAAAGCAAAAAAGAAGTGATACAATGGTACATTCAAATTAGAATAATTCAAAGGAAGCTTATTTACAAAGGGACAGGATGGCATAGAGAGGAAATCAAAGGTGACAGTACATTATTACAGGTTTCTACCACCCATATTTCAAAGATGGCAATGAGAAAAAAGAAGGCAATTTTCAGAATCTAGAAGTTGAGAGACAAGTACAGACGGTGATTTTCACGGGGTCTGATGGAGGAGCATTCCAGGAGAAGGAGACAGAGAGTGCAGACTCTTGGACAACAAAGAAATGCCAGCCAGTACCTGGAGCCGGTGAATAAAAGAAGTGTTGGGGGAGGGACTAGGAGAGAGGATGGTTAAAGACATCACGGGATTTGTACGTATTTGTTCTTACAGTACATATGGTTGCAAGACTCTAGAAGACAGATTTTTATTTTACATTCCAAAAGAGGCATTGAAAACTCTTTAAACTAGCTGGCAGTCAATTCAAGGGAAGGATGATGATGGCTTGAAATGCTCATGGTTATGGTGAGGGTGTTACACAATGGTCAGGTTCTGGATACATTTTGAAAAAAAATAAAATAAACCCTATAGGAATTGCTAAGGAACTGAATTTGGATTATGAGATAGAAAGCAAGAAAGAGTAGTTTGAAGACTGAGTGCCTTAAGCATTTGGGGGCTTGGAACAAAGGCTCAGTATTTAATGGTACTAGCTGTTCTTCCAGAAGAGCCGGGCAATTCCTAGTACCCACATGGTACCATTCCATCTGGAGTGCCAGTCTCAGGGGATCTGGAACACTCTCTTATGGCCTCCAAGGCACTAGCAGATGTGGTGCAGGGACAGACACTCACACAGTACACCCATAGGCACAAAACTTTCTTCCCTAAGAACCATTTTTTATTATTATCAATTTTAATTAATTTATTTGTTATTAATTACAGTTTGTTCACTTTGTATCCCAGCGGTAGCCTACTCCCTCATCCCCTCCCAACCCCATTCTCCCTCTGTCATCTTCTTCTATGCCCCTCCCCCAGTCCACTGATATTATTAAAAAAAATAATGCATTTGCCATTGAAAGAGTTAGAAATAAAAGTTTGGTGAGAACAAACAGTCCCTGTTTTGAGCATGTTAGGCTTAAAGCTAGAAAGCCAAGTGAACTGTCAAGATGGCAAGTGGGTGCATATTCTGGAGTCCAGGGGAAATAGCTGTCCAGGTCAGACCCAGAGTGCAGTTGGTATTAATAGCCAGGTCTAGCTGTGATCACCTGGGGGCAGATTAAAAACAGGAATGAGCCTCTGAGCAAATTCCACTGTAATCTCATTATTCTGAGTATCTTTTGAATGGTGGGTGTTCAGAGAGCAGGCTGTTTCTCAGTGGGAATGACAAGGTCAGCTGTTCTCAACCTGTGGGTCGAGACCTCTTTGGGGACTGCATATCAGATCGTTACATGACCATTCATAACAATAGCAAAGTTATAATTATGAAGCAGCAATGAATGAAATAATGTTATGGCTGGGAGTCACCACATGAGGAAGTGTATTAAAGGGTCACAGCATTGGGGAGGTCAGGAACCATGGGTTAGATGAATATGGTTGCTGAGTATCATGGATAGATGACCAAAAACATGAACATAAGAAAAACTACAGTCTCTTTTTTTAAAAAAATATTTTTAATAAATTACAGTTTATTCAGTTTTTATCCCAGCTGTAGCACCTGCCCCTAATCTCCTCCCAATCCCATTCTCCCCCCCCCCACCTCCTCCCATGACCCTCCCCAAGTCCACTGATAGGGGAGGTCCTTCTCTCTTCCCTCTGACTCTAGCCTATCAGGTCTCAGCAGGACTGTCTGCATTGTCTTCCTCTGTGGCCTGATAAGGCTGCTCCCCCTTCAAGGGGAGGTGATCAAAGAGCCAGCCACTGATTTCATGTCAGAGACAGTCCCTGTTCCCATTACTAGGGAACCCACTTGGAGACTGAGCTACCATGGGTTACATCTGTGCAGGGGTTCTAGGTTATCTCCATGCATGGTCCTTGTTTGGAGTATCAGTCTCACAAAAGACCCCTGTGTCCAGATATTTTGGTTTTGTTGTTCTCTTTGTAGAGTTCCTGTCTCCTCCAGGTCTTTCTATCTCCCCCTTCTTTCATAAATTTTCTGCCCAAAGTTTAGCTATGAGTCTCAGCATCTGCTTTGATACCTTGTTGGGTAGTCTTTCAGAGGCCCTCTGTGGTAGGCTCCTGTCCTGTTGCCTGTTTTATCCCTCTTCTGATGTCCATCCTGTTTGCCTTTCTGAGTGAGGACTGATCATCTTACCCAGGGTCCTCCTTCTTGCTTAGCTTCTTTAGGTGTACAGATTTTAGTATGTTTATCCTATAGTATATGTCTAATATCAACTTATAAGTGAGTATATACTGTGTGTGTCTTTCTGCTTCTGGGGTACCTCACTCAGGATGATCTTTCCTAGTTCCCACCATTTGCCTGCAAGTTTCATGATTTCCTTGTTTTTAATTGCTGGGTAATATTCCCTTGTATAAATGTACCACAATTTCTGTACCCATTCCTCCATTGAGGGGCATCTGGGTTGTTTCCAGGTTCTGGCTATTACAAGTCTCTTTAGATTTATTACATGTTTTATGTGTTCATATGTGTGTGTGTTATGTGCATGCATGTATGTGCATGGTGGTGCATGCTTTTAATCCCAGTACTTGGATGGCAGGGCCGTGAGTTCGAGGCCAGCCTGATCTGCAAAGGAAGTCCAGGACACCCAAGGCTACACAGAGAAACTCTGTCTCAAAAAACAAAACAAAGAAACAAACAAAAATGTAGGATTTAATTTAACCCAGGGTATCTGCGTAAGTATTGTTTGACTCTATTTATTGGTGCCTGGTGGGATAACCTAGTTTCTTTTCTATTGCTGTGTGGAAACACTCTGAACAAAATCAATTTAAGAGAAAAAAATGATTTATTTGGATTACACATCCTGGCCTAAATCACTTGCCTGCAGGATCTCGGGGCAGAAACCTGAAACAGAGCCCTTGGAGGAATACCACTTGGGGCTTACTCTCTGGTTCACTGTCTGACTTCTGTTTATCTAACCTTTTCATCCAACCCAAGACAACCTTACCTGCCTAGTGATGGTACCACTCACAGTAGGCTGAGCCCTCTTCATCAACAAATAATCAAGGCAATCCATTACAGACAGGTTCACAGACCAATCTGATAACTATTCAAATGACTCTGTGTGAGCAAACTTGACAGTTAATGCTAACTAGAACACGGGACCTCACCAGTGGGAACACACCTGAAGGCAACCACTTTCCCTCTCCAAGAATCAGTCAGTAGCAAATAGTTTAGCAGTGAGGGTTGTGGCCCTGAAACCTTCCTGGGCACATGCCTGACTGTGAGGCTCACTTTATACAGACCCCAATCCAAGCGTCTTCAGCTGCTATGGGTGCATAAAGACACAATGACTGTGTCTTGCCAAGAAGATAGCTTTTTCCAGTTCCTGTCCCCTATCTTCCTGCTCACACAACCTTTTTTATCCATCTGCTATGTTCCCTGAACCTTAGAGGAGATGGCACAAATGTCTTCTTTAGGGTTGGGTATCCACCCGTCACTTATTTTTGACACCTTGTTGCAGCCAAGGGTCTCTGATTTTACAGCTGTATACTGGAAAGAGCGCTTCCCTCCAGTATGAAGGCTCAGTGGCGTGTGTCTGGGCATAAACATAAATATTTAGAAGGTGGTTTGACACTATGTCAGATTAGCTAAGGGAGAGAATTCCTTTCCCCTCTGTTGCCGCTCATGATGCTCCCTATCAGTCCCGCCCTGGTGCTTGTCCCTGTTTGCATCGGAAGATAATAAGCTGTGGATATTAAATGACTTGTCAAGAGGCACGGTGCAAGTCAGAAATTGGCTGTCCTAATTTTCAGCCCTGGATTTACTGCCTTGTTTTTTTCCCTTCAACAAAAGATCGCCTTAACACCCCACACAGTCATCACCAAATGTCAGCTTTATACACACTAATAAAAGCAGGAGCAGTTTGAAAGCCAGTATTATTTTGAACTCTTGTTCCCAGTGGCCTGTTAGCCTTCAAATTCTGAGTATTACTTTCACATTTTTGGAGATAATGGAGAAAGAGGACAGGAATAAGCCTCCACTGCGACTGAAAAAGAATTTTAAATGTATCTAGCAACACACAGCTGTGGAATCCTTTAATGGAGAGCTGTCAGGGTGTATCAGATGTTGTTTTGGGTCATGTGGAAGCAATCACGTTCCTCTCACTGACTCAGGTGTATCTCACAGGAGAGCAGGCTGTGCTGAAGCAGACATCCTGCCCTGTGTTCCTCGCTACGGGTCTGCACATAGCCTCGGGAAAGCCTAGGTTTGTTCCTACCAAGCGAAGTTGGGCTATGGCATTTGTTCTCATTCTTTGCTGTGATGATCATACAGATTGCTGCATTTTAAAATACAAGCACAAAATAAATGACAGTAAAGAAAAACATAGATAATAATAGGTACTACTAAGTGTGGCCTTACGCTGGGGTACTGTTCTAAGTATTTGCCTAAATCTCCATAGCAGCCTCATAGCACACACAAGCATTAGTTTACTTAATTAGTCCACAAGCAGCAAGTATATCCAAGTGTCAGGAAGGCATGATGCTGTGTGGCTCCTAGAGACGGATCACAGGCCACTTTCTCAAGTACTTACCACTTTGGCCTTCCTAAGTGATGACCCAATTCTATGGAAGCCAGGACGACCCAGTTCTATGGAGGCTGGAATTCTTAAGCAACTAGAACTCAGGAACTCCTAGAGCTCCTAGAGCTCCTTGTAGGGATTTAGAATGAAGAGTGGGGGCGTGTTTAAGGTAGGAGGTGTTATAGAGAGGAAACTGTTTTTGAAGCAGTGACTGTATAACAATCATTTTGTACTGTCTAATGAAAAATGAATGTATAATGGACATAAATACATGGATATATAATAACTTACAAGTTGTTTATGGCCAAATTTTCTTAATACTTATTTTTTTCATACTCAAGTATTTGGAAATCCATGGCACTGTCCATGTATTTTCATGTACGTCACAGTGTGTGTTTGGAAGATGAAAGCTGACAGGAAGTAGGAAGGTAACTGTGACTGCATGTACCCTTCTGCATCGATACTGACATGAAAGGATTTGAATTTTCAGTCGGTGTAAACAGACATGAGACTCTTCTTTCCATTCTTGTCTTTCCTTTCTCCTTTCTCTTCGTTTATCATCTGCTACCGTCTCTCCTCTCTTTCATTCCATTTCTCTCCTCTTCTTTTCCACATCTTCAAATTGTTTGCCTCTTGCTGTTAGCCTCTCTTATCTTCCACGACACACATCTGCCCCCCTTTCTGCCTCTCTTTTCTCCTTCATCCTGCCATCATTCTCCCTTGACCTCTATAATGCTCTTTAAATTTCTGCCTCCTCAAGTTGATAAGCATTTATCACCTCATTTCCTTAGGAGATATTTTATTCCCAGTCCATCCAGTTATTGCCAGAGCCTCCCTTGTTTGGCTTTTTGAGATGGTGTCACTGTATAGTTTGGCTGGGTTGGAACTTGGAACTCATTAGGATCTTCCTGATTACTGAGTGCATAAACACAATACCCTACCAGTCTCCTGTTCCCAAAGCCTACGTGTCTCTCTTTCAAGAAAGAATTGTTTAACTGGAGCAATAAGAGCAAGTCTGCTGCCTGTACTGTGTTCACATTGTCCCATGCCGCACAGCTTGATCTCAGCACTGTCACAAACTGCTTCTCTCTGTGTCACTAGGAAATAAAGCAATGTCCAGCCTTGTCATGGGTAGCCAAACTCTTACAGACATTTTCAACCCAGATGTCTACCTGGCCTCAACATACCTACTGCCAAGACACTGACTCTCAGAATTGTGATCAGGCTCTGGGTGAGCTTAATCTTCCCCAACCTAAAACATCTGTACGTGAGAAGCTTATTGTCACATGAGAAAACATAAAGTTGTAGACAGAACTGATAATAGAGTTAAAAATGAAGGCCGGCGTGGAGGAGTGGGAGCTAAGAATACAAAGTAAGAAAGATTTAGTTAGGCTTCAGGGGTCAGAGAAACTTCAAAAGACAGATGGAAATAGAAATCAATCTGGAATGGGTAAAAATAAGTATAGAAAATTTTAAAATGTGTTTACAAATAGAAATCTGTCTTTGGCAAAAGATTTATTTTGTTCAAGAAATCGAGGAAGATGGTACAGACAACTCGTGGGCAGCTTTGCGTGTTATGTTAAAAAGCAGCAAGATCAAGAGACCAGAGCCTGGAGAGAAAGGGTTGAATTTGGCTTAGTCTGAGTCCAGTAGGAAATTACAGGGCAGATTCCCAGCGGTCTATGAGGAAACAGGTGTCTATGAACATACTGGCACCCAAGGGCCCACCCAGGCTTCAAGGCTTAGAGAAGGTGAGTAATTCCTGTCCCAAGAGAACAAAGCTCCTCAGATACTTGCCAGGACAAGGGTTGTACCGAGCCCAAAGCATTCAGCACTGCCTGCCAGTTGGCTGTACCAGGGCACACAGGAACACTCAGTGGATAGATATCAGTCTGTGCATAGAGCATCACGTCCTTATGAGCCATTGCCATATTCCTTTAGCAGAATGATAGCACTAGGTCTTCCCCTAAGGCCATGACCTATCTAGTCTCAGATTCTTTGTCACTTTAGTAGTGTCAGGAATGGATTCCATCTCATGGATAGGCCTTAAATCCAATCAAAAAGAGATTGTTTATTCCCATAACTTCTGTGCTGGCCAGATTTTTTAAGATACAAAAAAGAAAAACTTAACCCAACCAGCTGGAAAAAAGGAAAGGTTCTTCCTTTTTTTATATCGCAAAGAGACTTTTAGTATCATAATTTCAGCCAAAAGAATATCCTCTTCTACAATCTACATGTCTGTCGGTCTTTGAAGAAGAATTGTCTCAGTTCATCTTGAGTCATGGGTCTTCCATCAGAACACTCATTATGGCTCAGAATGAAAGGTATCAGGGAGGACCAAACATGAGTCACATTCTCATCACAGTGGTAAAAGCAGACTCAAGTGTGCTGTTACTCGGACTCTTAGACGCATTGGTTGACAATACGTCTTGGAATATAAAGGGTATTTTTCAAAGAAAGAACTACTGAGCCAACAAAAAATTAGGTCTACTGTCTTTTCTTTATCATCTTTTTTATGTTCTCTTTTTCTTTCATGTTAACAAAAATCATACTGCTAAAACATTTCCCACATTTATTTGTATCTGCCAGAAGATGACACAGTAAATACGTGTTGACTAGAAGAAAGAAAGACACAGAGGAGCAGAAACAGAAATCTTCATGATTGGCAGCAGCAAAATGGAGTGTATAACAGAGGCCATGTTTTTACAGGTTGTATTATTGGCTAGTGAATCACTGACTGGCTCTTCTGTGAGTTTAATTTTTAAGAAGGGGTGGGATACGCTAAAGCGCTGGTTTTATGTATGAGCAAAATAACGAGTAGATACCATTCAAAAGCAAATACACTAAGTTATATTTGAATTGCACATTGCTATGTAGTCTTACTTAACTTATGAATAAAAATATAAATGGTGTCCTGTGGTTAGGAGAATGGAAGCCTCTTCTCTCTGTAGAAAGTCATACCTCGGTTGTTTGCTTCGAGCCTGCTGAGTGATAGGCAGTATTTCATTCATACTCTGGAAAGTAGTGGTCACTGCCCCACATTACACATGAAAACTTGAGGCCCAAAGAGGGAAAGTGGCTTATCTAAGGTTGTGTAAGTGGGAGGAAGGCGAAGGTTTAAGCTTAGGGTTGTTAACAGTCTAGACATCTTCTTTAATTAAATATCTGGATATATCAGCACCATGAAACATAAAGGCTGTTGTCTCAAACTCATCACTATGTTATCAAATATTAAGAGCCTAAAAACCATATAAGACCCTTACTGGGGCCCTGTAAGCATAGCATTGTGGAAAAGTTGCTGTTCAAATGATGCGCTCTCATTTTAATGCTGTTTCTAGTAGAGTTCTGTTGTAACATTCAAAGTACATTTCCATAGAAAAAGGGGGCCCAGGGCATAATAGAAACATTCCTACTCAAACAGAACTCTTTAAAAAATCATGCCCCAGATGAAGTTAATGTTCAGTGATAAAATATTCATGCATACCAAGCCACACCATTCAAACAGCACAGAAATCATATTTATGAAAAAGCAAAGAACAGGATGCCATTGCCTTAAAGGTCCTTTTTGTAAAAATGCCTTTACTTAGGATTTCATGGGTAGACTCCAGTAGATAATACAGTTACATTTCAAAACCTGTAAGAAGCTGATAGCTTCAAGAGAGAAATAAGTTGAGTTATGCTACAGTGAAGAGAAAGGAAAAAATGTCCAGAGGCAGAATTTCAAACTAAAGTCTGGGGAGATGGCTTTGTGGATAAGGTTCTTGTAGTGCAACCACGAGGGTCTGAGTCCAGATCTCCAGCACACATACAAAAAAAATGGATGCAGCAACATGCATGTGTAACTCCATTATGCGGGGTGGCAGAAGCACCCAGATGCTGAAAGCTGGTTGCCTGCCCAGCCAGCTTAGCACAAACACCAAGCCCCAGATGCAGTAATAGCCTCTGTCTCAAAAGGTAAGGTAGAAAGTGATAGAGGGACATATGTCATGCTGGTCTCTGGGTTCCACAAATGCACACACATGCACACACACACACACACACACACACACACACACATATGTATGTGTATATATAGAGAGGGGGGAGAAAGAGAGAGAGAGAGGTTGGAGAGAGGGAGATGGAAGAGGAAGAGGAAGAGAGAGGGTGGGGAGAATTACAAATAAAGTTAAAAGAAACTGATTTGCAGAAACAGAGGCCCCAGTCTCTGAAAGGCAACTCCTAGGAGTCCCCAGGCAACATATCAAGTTTTCTCTACAAACTCATAGACTGTTGTATTTTAATGTCCAGAATCAAGTGGAAAGTTCAAGCATTCCTTATTTTTTTATAGTGATTTCAGAATCTAAAAAGGCAAAGTAACGTGTCCAGTGTAGCAGAGCCAGTTAGGAAGACAGGCACAGAGGCTGTCTCTTTCTCAGATTTACTTTTAAGAACTAAAAACCGTATTTCATATAGGTAAGTCTAGTTGGCACTATTAACAAGCTAGACACCATAGATTCTATAACAACTTTATTCTTGTCAAATGACATGAAATGTTGTCTAATGAGAAGTTGCTTTTGAAGAAACTTGAGCCCTAGAGAACGAAGATGTTTGGTGAACCTATAAATAAAAGTTCAAGTAGAATCTAAACAGGCTAGCTTGTACTCACAATCCCCAACAGTAGAATCTGGAGATAACCACTTTATACCCAGATAGGGCAAAGGAGCCGATGGAGGAGGATTCAGAAGAGCAAGGATATTATTAGCAAAATACTTCTTTATAGAAATGTGCCAATTGGCATGGGAGACACAGGAACTAATTTGGAGTGGAAAATGAGAAAGGATCAAAGAGCCATGGAAAATGCGAGCGAACGAGAAGGGGCTGAGAGATGAATCCGTGCAGAGTAACTCACTTTCCTGTCCTGGCAGCCCTTCCCCACCAGAAGAAGCCGTCTGTCAATGGTCGTGGCCAGCAAGGGCTTAAAAAATAAAACACTTCTACGGTGCTGCCAAGCTACATTTGAGAAGAAAAAGATCAAACCACTCTGACAATACTCTTGGGGATGTGAGGTTGAAAGAGTCAAGAAAGCACAGAGCTGAGGTTTCCACTCGGTCCCCTCTGCCTTGGCTGTGTTTCCCACACAGCCAGTTCACAGGGACTCGGCAGAGGGATCAGCGAGTAAACTGATACATCCTACACCACGTTCCTTGCATTTGGAAAGTTTTTTTGTTTAATCATTGCCATCATTTTTTTTAATTATTTTAATCATGTGCAATTTCATGTTGGAGTTTGACACGAGGCCATTTTCCATTTTTGTTGCCAGTATTAGAACTTGGTGAGCTGCCACCCTGAACTAGTTCCGCACTACTTCCCCGCTATCTATAATGTGACCCAGTTTTGGTGAGAAAGGAGTTTGCGATCCTTAACTGCAGCTGCTGGAAGAAGCTGTTTGCCAGACGTGGGAAGTTGCTGACCCTTGTGGAAACTTACAAAGAGTAGGTCAACTGTCTGGTCCTTAGCAGGGGAGCCCAGTGTTGAAGAGTGGAAGGGTACTTGGAAGGTCAAATCGAAAGGAGACGAGCACATCTGCCCATCAGGTCACCAGAATGAAAATCAGCCAGACACTGAGATGGCCCTGAGGCCCAGCGTCTTTACTTGCTTGGCTTTGGAAAGTGGTGTGACTCCAGTGAGGCGTGGTCATAGCACTTAAACATGGGGCTACAGCTTACTGCTTAGTGGCTGCTACGTGACAGGAAAGTGTCTGTGAGAAAGTCATTTGTGAAATGCTCCCTTGTTAGAGTACCGCTCATCTGCACATACACCATACACATAGAATCCTTTCAGCGTGTCAATACTAATGTACTTGTATTTCCTGTCTACTATAGCTGGAAATAATCCCCTGCTAATACAATGCATCCTATTAGTCTGGTAAGATGTAAAATGCATTTGGTTTTGATGACAGTCATTGTGTTATATCTTCACTGGGACTAACGGGGAAGCCATTATAAATCCCTCTACCATATTTCATGCACTGGTCAGAAACTGAGGTAGAGATGGAGGAATAACTCCCAAAGTCTAAGTCTTCATTTAGTGCTGCAATATCCATCTAAAGAGAGAAAAGTCCTATAAAATGATAAAGCATAGACAGCAACCTTTCTGCTACTAAGAAGCGCTATGACAGTTCAACTGAACCAATACCTTGTGTTTCAAAATGGGATCACATGAGACCTGATGAAATTACTGGTACAGTGTACCAACAGGAGGCAGGGCCGGCAAAACCAAAGAAAACTAATTCAGACTGAGTCAATCCTTTGAAAAAAGATTCAGTAACTAAGTCCCTAAAAGAAAACTCATTCGCAAGCTGACAGTCACCCCATTAAATTGTATAAAATACTGTGGGTCTCCAAATGCTATTTACTAAATAAATGATAGTACCACACTGGCTCCTTCTGCAAAATAGACACTGTTGACACAAAAGTGTAATTCTTATCTAAGCAAACTATTTATTTTGACATTAATGACCACTTAAGAGCCTTCTCTCTTTAATGTGCAAAGCTTGCTGAAAGGCTTCCATCTTCTACATCTCTAAACTCAGCAACAAGTAGGAACTGTTTCCTTGAAGCCCCTAATCTCCTTTGGCATATCTCAAAGAAATTGCCTCCCTGAGCTCATGGGGCTCTGACAGCATCTTAACTAAAATGCATGGCAGCTGGGGGACTCCAGTGGTCCCAGAGCTCTCATGGGAGCTGGTTCCACAGGGCACACACATCTCTGCCATCTACATTGTTTTCCTTGTTCCTTTTTTACCTTTACTCAACAAACATGGTACCTGGTTCTCAGAGGAACAAAATTTCATTTATTTCCTAATCTTCCCCCCTACGCCAGCTTTATACACTTTTCTGCTGTATTATTAAGGTAGAGCTGCCAATTCTGCTTCTCTGGCTGTCTCTTGTTTGTTATTGTACATTGGGAATTGGATTTATTGATCCACTGAGTACCTGAAAAGCCAGACATGAAAGCAAAAGTTCCATTAGTTTTCTATTTTCTTCTAATATAACTGGAGATTACTTTTTCTTCCATTAAGAATTTAAAATTGAAAACAATCATTCTCTTACTCTTTGACCAGCATAACAGGACATCTATTTTCTCTATACTTAATCATTTTAGCTTTTGAATTTGCTAATTATTCTGCATAGTAAAACTTAAAGGTTCATCGTTCTCTCTATGTAACATGCATGGACCCAGAAGCACACAGACATGCACAAATATGTATGTACATGCGCCCACACACACACACACGCTCACACACACTTTGGTTTTGAGTCCTTATCATGCACTCAGAAAAATTCCGCCTCTACTACTTATGCCTAGTAAGATTAAATGTGTTGGCATAAAAATGCACCTACAAAGTGTTATAAATTTCACTTATGGGACATCCTCCATTATAAACAATCATATCCTCTGTCAGCATTTGTTGTTAAAATATACAGTAGTGGTAGACACAACACAGAAAAGTCCAAAGGAGGAAGAATGTTTGGCTCTTGTAAAGAGTAAACAGATTTTTCAGATATATTCTTTCTCAGAGAAATAACCTGGAATGTGAGAAATGCCTAGAGAGAAGCATGGTTATTAATTCATTTTCTTTCTCTAAATCCCGAGAACCAGCCATATGCTCTACATTATGAATATGCAGATGGCCTTGATGCAGCTATTTTTCTCTAATGGAAACCATCAGTGTAAAATAATGCAGTCATTGAGGAAGCTGGTTCAGCCAGGTCTCTCTTTACCCTTCTCTAAAAGTGGCCCAAGTTTCTACATTATATATAATTTGAGGATCCTTACTGTTCAATGAAAGACAGAGACAAGCAAAGCAGCAAGAATGGCAGCCTGATTCTTAAGGTCTTTGTGCTAAATTTTGCATATAATAAAGTCAATGCATTACACAGATGGGTTTCTCATAGACACTTTTGTTGAGAGCCCATCTCTGGTGTTCCTTAAGCAATAACCGCTATGAATTCAGAACCCTTGCTGCGTCTGTCTTTTATCCAACAATGATGTTGAAATCAAGGGTATCAAGTTAACCTGTCAGCCTGCCTGCATCTACCCTCAATAGCAGCTGTAAGCTGAGCATGTCAGCCTGGCCTGGCTAAATTCCTTAACATAGAGGTTCGACATTCTGTTAGGGGGTGCTGTACATTCTTCTCTGAGGACAGATCGCGATCAGCCATGAATGATAAGTTTACAAACTCTCAAATAATCCTCTTCCAGATTCTTCCTCATCTACCTAGCCAGTTCCCACACCTCTGCTCCTTTAATAATGACAGAACTGTTATGATTTCTTTTTAAAGGCATCATTCAGAAGGCAAGAGCCCTACAGGTAGAAAAAACTAGCCTGAGAAAGAAGACTTAGGTCTAAATTCACATGCTTTGCTTGACATCATTGTTCTGAGAAAAATGCCTTCTAGTAGCATGCGTGTGTAAATAGAAATGTGGTGTGCATTCTTCATTAAAAAAATAGCTCTTTTAAAAAGCAGCTACAGAAAGGGTGACTGTGTAAGACACACAACTCTTTAAAAAATAATCTTAGAACAAATTAGAAGAGGAGGTCATACCGGATGGCTGACCTCATTATGGCTAGGTGTTTGGCTGCCTGAAAACAATGGTAGTCCGTGAAACAGCTTGATGAAATGGGGTCGGGATGAACTAATGCACACCCCTCCTCTGTACCTCCTCCACATGAATGCTTCTTAAATGCAAGTTTGTTTGGGTTTTTAAGAAACAGTAGTCCTTTAGCCCAGCAAAATCAAAACAAAAGAAGGAAACAGACAAAAGAACTAACAACAGATTACCTAAATGTGGCATAAAGCACAGATCAAAGTCCTGAGAGAAGACAGAAAGAAAAGGTCTGTAGTATTTATTTCCAGGAAAAACAGGGCAAATAAATGTTCTGCAGAGTGACATATTCCTTCTCTTTTGCTAGCATTTGTGCACAGGGAACTGGTACAAGTCAAAACCAAAATTACACACCATCTCCACACATTCATATCTTATTCAAATCCAATGTGTCATTCATCCAACAGTGGCAGTTCTCTCTACCAGCTGAAGCGAATGGCTCTACCGCAGAGCCAGCTTCCAGGCACCACCTAGCAATTCTAGAAACTGCTTTGTCATTCCCCTTCAAAAATCCCTACTCCAGCCCAACAGTGCCCATTCTCAGATGTCATTGATTCAGTTTCTCAGGACCCATCCTTCCCTCTTTGAACCTTGCAGCTCCCACTATAACTTGGTGACCATGAAACTTCATCAGCTCTTCTTAAAGATTGTGCTTAATAATCTCCACTCCTTCCTTCACTTCCATCATTTCTAAAGCTCAAGAAACTTACATAAACATGCCACTTTCCCCCCAAATACTAGTGCTAGATTTTAGCAGAAAAAAAATAATAGATTAAAACTATTTGAAACTTTATAAGTTCCTCAAAATCCTAGGCAAGTTGGAAAGCAAATCATGCCTTAGTGAGAATTGTTTTCAGAACCATTTCCCATCCTCCCTCATCATCTCTATCCTCATTTCAGAGAATACGGGTGAGCAAGAAAGAGATTGTTTCAGGCATCAGAGACTAACAGAAGCCTGTCAACTTGAACTTCTCCACAAAGACCCCTTTAGTCAAACACTCTTAGTTGAAGACGGCCTCCCCCATTTTATCTATTAAAAAATAAAATCAATTCAATAACAAGATAGAAAAGCATCCAGCAACTGGGCCACAACTATTATAGAATTAAGCACAGCTACTCTACAGCACCCCACACTTCTGCCCGAAAGCCCAAGTATGAATCCCACCATCACCACTCCTGTTGGACACTTCAATGTCTGAGAACAGTCACTGATTTCTGTATTTACTCTAATATCACTGGAATTGTGGGGTTGTACCTGCATTACGTATAGAAGAGCCAAGGTTCATCCTAGCTGTAAAACACCCATAGGACAAGGCTTAACAGTAACTCTAGACAGTGATTCTCAACTTTCCTAATGCTGCACCCCTTTATTACAGTTCCTCATGAAACTATTTTGTTGCTGCTTCATAAACTGTAATTTTGCTACTGTTATGAATCATAATGTAAATATCTGATATGCAAGATATCTGATATGTATCTGATCCCAAAGGGAGCATGACCCACAGGTGGATAAAACAGAACATTTGCCTTGATTTCATTTCTCTAGAAACAAAACCAGATTCTCCAAGTTGCTTTTGTATTCTGTCTAGAACCAGTAAAACAAGTACTTTAATCAGGGTTAAAATCACTCAATAGACCCTCATTCAGTGTTAGCGGTAGTACAACCACTGTGGAAATCAATATGGTGGTTCCTTAGAAAATGAAAAATGGACCCTATATGACCCAACTATACCACTTCTAAGCTATATATATACATATATATATATATATATATACAAATATATATATATATGACTTTGAGTCACATTCTCATCTATGTTTATAGATTAGCAATAGCTAAGACATGGAAACAGCAAAGATATTCATTAATGGATGAGTAAATAATGAAAATGCAGTACCTATATTTAGTGAAATTTTATCCATATGTAAAGAAAATAAAACTATTAAATAAATAGATGAATCTGGGAAACACACTGAGTAGTGTTATCCAGATTCAGGAAAACAAACATCACATGCCCTAACTCATATGTAAATCTTATGTTGAATCTTCAGATGTGTGTGTTTAACTTGGAGTACCTATAGAATCCTGGAAAGTAGGAAGGAACCACTGGTGAAAAGTGGGACAGCACATTTTGTGGGAGCAGGGGCTAGTAGAGCACAGGTGATATGAAAGGAAAGGGGGACTAATGAGGAGGGAGGCTTAAATGGGGAGAAGGATGGGAACACAGGGAAGAGTAGAAAGATGGTCAAGGAATAACTCACTCTAGGGATGTTTGAAAAGCCTATTTTATAAACTTCTTAAATACACACTATACAAATATATGTATGGATGTATGTATGCATATAAAAGAGTTTAATTGAATTACCGCATACGATTAATTATTCTCATCCAAGAAACCATAGGTTGCCAAACCAAAATCCCAGTGACATGTATTTGAATCCTCCATTTGAGCTGTTGGTCCGAAGTGTCTATGAACTCCCCCATCCCGGAAAAAAATTCCTATTGCCATTGCGTTCAGTAACCTACCAGGACTCGATGCTAAGACCCTGTTGCTAAAGACACCACATACTTTGTTCGCAGGACTTGGAAGAAATCTTCTCTTCACTGGCTAGCTCTCACAGTACTGAGTATGTACATAGTATGCACATAGTACTGAGTATGTAGATAATACTAGTATGTACGGTGCTAGGAGAAGTAGGGGGAGTCATCAACAATCTTGTCCTGCTGTAAACTCAATGAACTACAGTAATGACTAGCATGGGACAATATACCCATAGGTGCAATAGTGGCACAACTGTCATGTAACCAACTGCTTTCTGATTGAATTTAAGGCCCACTCTATAGGAGAAATCACATGCTTGGTACTACATATCTGGCCAAGAACCCATGGCCATGCTCCAGAGATAAACCCACTTCTCTTACTTTGCTAAATGGACACAGTATCAAAATGCCGTTTAAGTTTGTATCTCTGTGCCAATGCATTTGTACAGCTCTCAGACGCATCAGAGAACTTTCTTTGTACAGCAGATGGTGGTTAATGTAGAAATTCTCAAGTGGTCAAAACACAGAGAATAAGTGTGTGTATGAATGACCAGCCATAAATGAGAGATCAATGTGATGCCGTATCAATGAGGTTCAGGAATCATAAAGGAAGAGAAGGCCAGGAAGACTGTTAGAGTTCCACAGTAGGGAGGACTGGAGCAAATCAGTGTCTTCTGGACAGGACAGGACTGTTACCCTCATGAACTCACAGAAGCTGTGGTTGCCCACACAAGAACAAGCCAGCCAACATTCTGGCGTAGAGAAGAGTTTCTGAGCCCTAACTCTTAACTGAGGAGCTAACGGACAGCTGATGGCTGTTGAGGGAGGGGAAATGGGAATTCTCTAAGGCAAGTTGTTCTCTATCTCTGGGTCATGACCCCACAGGGGTCACGTATCAGATATTTACATTATGATTCATAACAGTAGCAAAACTACAGTTGTGAAGCAGTGATGAAATAATTTCAGGTTTGGGGGCACCACATATGAGGAACTCTGTTAAACGGTCATAGCGTTAGGGAGGTTGAGGGCCATTGCTTTAAGGACGTGGCTCCTGGAAGGCTGGCCACACTCAACTGGGTAACCCCACTCTCAGAAGTATATGGACAATACAAACTGAAGTCTATGAGCTATCACATGATTTTAAAGAGAGCTTGAAACTGAAGGGGTATGGAGGTGAGTGATGGATCTGGGAGGAGATAAGGGGAGGACTTAGAGGTGAATGTGGTTTAAAAACATTATATGAAATTCTAAAAAAAATAATTAAAATATTTTAAAAGGAACGGAAAGAAAAGATGACAGTGTCAGAGAGTTCCAGCGACTGACTGAAATAGCTAATCGGGCATGCCTCTGAACAACATCGCACTCAGATCAGCGTCTAAAATACAAAGTGACCTCAGATTTTATGCAGATATTTTTATGTATTGCACTCTCTGGTGTGATGTAGTCAGGCTTTCTAAACATTTAAATGATTGCCTTCTCTTACATAGATATCTACATTAAACTATACCTTTCCATGCAACTACTGGCCAGGAAACCACTGTGTTTCATGGTTCAGAAATAGTACATCAATTTATATGTCTTTTTTCTTATTAACTTTTTACTCGCTATAGTTCTAAAAACCCATAATTTTGTTTCTTAACTAATACAGTGAATCTGAACATAAAAAAATAAATAAATAAAACATGGCTTGGGATTTGCCTTTATCAATAAGCATGGAAAAGGTAACTGAAAGTCATTGGGTGGATGCAGAATTAACTAATAAAGCAGGCAGCAGTGCGTTCAGAAAGGCACGAGGCAGCCTTGCCTGTGCAGACATATAAATCTACAAATCATGAAAAACCAAAGTGGAAAAATCTACGCGTACACTCAGGCACAATGCAGCGCCTTTCTCTATCAACTTACATGCTTCAGAACAGTAATGAAAAAAACCTGCAGAATTTCAGAACACAGGGAAAATGCCCACTAAAGCTAATCTCATTAAGCAGCTTGGAGGCAAGCAATGGATCATGAAAACCAGCCAGAGCATCAGGAGATCTTGATGCTTTCCCAAGGGCTGTAAACTCTATCAGTGTGGTGGACTGGAATACACACTGAATCACACAATTCTTCTCACCGTTCACCCATTGAGTCTACACATTTTAACAGGTGTGTGCATGCGCCTGTGCCCGTGTGTGGAAGTCAATGATCAATATACCCCATCTTTTAAGACCAGGTGTATCGCTGAAACTGGACCTCACCTATTGGCTAGACAAGCTGGCAAGTGAGTACCAGAGATCTGCCTGTCTCCATCTGCTCCCCTCCCCCACCTTGCCCTGCTGGATCCACTCCCAGCTTCTTACACGAGAACTGGGGATCCTAACCCAGGTCCTCGGGCTTGTGGCGGGCACTTTACCAGATGAGCCATTTATCCTGACCCTACATTTGGACCTCTTTATCATCAGCAAGTCTCTCAGTCGCAAAGGGATTTTAAGACATGCAATTCTGGCCACACTCCAATCACGCTGAAGAAGACCTGTGGTGGAAACCTGTGCAGTATTACCTGAGAAAACTTAATGCAGTGACTGGTTAATTCTCATATTCTGCTCTCATTTACGAGCAGCAGCAGCGACCCTTTCCTCTGTCAATTTCTTCCTAAAAGCACTGCCCCAAGAACCTTTACACTGTCACTGGTGACTGTTGCCAGCCCTCTGTGGAAATACTCCTCAAGCACACTGCTGTGTCTGTCTTATTCATCTGAGTTGCATTTGGAAGAGCACTGTAAAAGGTAGAATAAAGCAAGGGCCCAAGGGTAACCGAGAGTTACACGCTAACATTTATTATGGCCCAGGTTCTGGTCCAAACACTTTAAACACTACCTCAGTCTGTCACTGTAACTCTCCTGAGGAAGTGTTACCTACATGACCATGTAAGCTGGAAACTAGACACCAGGTTAAAATAGTTCATCTTGCTTCACACACTTGGTAGTGAAACTGACTCCAGTGAAGGCATGTTCCTAATGTAGATTTCACGTGGTCTCTTGTGAAGACGGGAAGCTTCTGAAAGATTGCTCCAGAATGGCTGAAATTTTGAGTAACTGTCCTACCGAAATCTCCAATGGGGCAAGAAACAAATGAAAGACTTTCCCACACTCACTCTCCTATGCTACGTGTGATGAATCCCTTGTTGTGTACCCGTGCGCATCCATGAAATAAATTAACTTTTAATACCTTCGTACTTCTAAGGAAAACCAATCTTTAAAATGGATTTTTAAAAGAATTCTTTTCTAATAAGGAAGTGACATATGAACTGAGATGCGATGTTTCAAAACTAATCTTAGAAGCCACGCAGAATCTTATGGAGAGCAGAAGAAGCCAGATGAACAACTCAGAAAGCCTTACATCCCCAAAACTCCAGGTGACTTATTTGCAATCACTTTTTATATCAACCACATCTCCCGCCACCAGTAACCAAAACTTGGCAGTAAAACTATTTCTACGTTCCACGCAGTTCAGTTCAGTCAACACCTTGAAGACCCTGTGGCAGGGAGGTTTGTGTCACGCCAGGATGGCAACATGCTTCCAGCTCTCTTACAGAAGCTAAAAACTGAGAATCAAGGAGATGCAGACACTAGTAAACACTTCGCATAACAGCTCATCCACAGGAAAGCAGGAAGGAACGTGAGAACCAGGAAAGGTGTCTGAACTGCCTGGAGGAGGACCTGAGTTGTGAGCTCCTAGAGGGGTCCTCAACCTGCCTAATGCTGTGACCCTTCCACACAGTTCCTCATCTTGTGAAGA
The DNA here is from genome assembly GCF_030254825.1 of Meriones unguiculatus. Taxonomy (NCBI): domain Eukaryota; kingdom Metazoa; phylum Chordata; class Mammalia; order Rodentia; family Muridae; genus Meriones; species Meriones unguiculatus. Next base: position 68,928,208 of record NC_083358.1, on the reverse strand, counting down.
CCCCCAACCGCACAATTATTTTCGTTGCTACTTCATAGCTGCAATTTTGTGACTTTTGTGAATCGTAGTGTAAATGTGTGCTTTCCGTGGTCTTAGGTTGAAATAAGCTGTGTTGGAAAATTATGAGTCACAAGTCTGAATAAGGAAAGCATCTGGAGGAGGAGATGGGGAAGGAGGAGCCAAGGCATATGGGGTCCTGAGAGAAAGAAGAGGTCACACAGCATGCTGACAAGTTGGAGCTTCATTGTGGGCTGTGGTGCCGTCAATAGTGCCTGAAGACAACTAGGGTTAGATTGCAAAATTCCACGCCCTTCCCCAGACAAGACGGATCCTTCCATATGCTGGAGGAAAAATATCTGTGGTTGTTTTCACTGTGCAACCCTTTTTTGAAAGTGAAAAGGATCTAAGCAAGTATACTGACATTAACAGTAACTGTTTTCTGAGGAAAAACTGATTCCTTCTTAGGGATGTGGTGTGTAGAGACAGAGGCTGGCTCTGAAACTCTTTGCAGTGTGGCCTTGGGTGAGCCTGATCAGTTTCCCTAGTGATGAGGCAATGCAGCTAGTGGATGACCCTGCTGAACTATACCAGCTTTATAGAGGCAGGTCCTCAAAGGAGGTTCAGGAAGCCAGCTCCCTCTATGTCCTTTGCGTTTATCTGGGCTTCTGCGAGAACTTTTGCTTCAAGAATGTGTTCTAAGCTCAAAAAGGAAGAAAAAAAAGACCACCTGATTATAGCTCTGCTGATGTCCCTTTAGGCCTCACATTCCGCTAACCCATACATTGATCACAGACACAAGGTGCATTTCACATTAACGTTGGCACGTGCAGTATGTAAATGTTCCTGTGGTTTTATAAGTACGTTTGGTGAGCTCTGGCACGGCCACTTTTCATTATTTAACAGAGTCCGTGATATTTGTGTCTCATACTTGCTAGTGGACACGTAGATAGTCAAATAAATAAATATATAAAGCCAGAGCATAAATGGTATAAAATAACACAGACCACGTAGAACTTCCTCTGGAAAATATGTTTCCTGACACAGTCATTATCCCAGCTGTTTTTAATATCCTGGAGAATGCCCGTGCTTATCCAGTGGGCAGGTTGCAGATTTGCCCAGTCCCTATCTTGCTCCTTTAATCCTCAGTGTCTCAGGAGTGTGGGTCACAGCATGGTGTCTAGTCAGTAAAATAGCCTGCAAGAAACAAGTTGCAAGCATTAACTCACATTCTCATCTTCCCAGTGACTTGAGTCTTAAATTTTTTTTCTTAATGCTGAAGCCAGAATTAGGTTCAAAAACAAGAAGCTAGTGTCCCCAAGGCCAGGGAAAAGAACAGCTCTGTGGAGAGGGGAACAGATCTGATCATATCCAAGAGTAAGTCTCCTGTAAGACAGGGACTCTAAGGATATGAATTCTGTCCCCACACTGCCCTTAATGTCCCCCAACCCTATCCCCCCACCCCCAAGTCACCAGTGCCTTTGTGGTTCTGGTCAGCAATCAGACAGATTTGAGACAACCCTCTCAAGCCAGGCTTGCTTTTTTTTTTTTTTTTTCAGTATTGTTTTTTATGTGTATTTGTGTGTGTCCCTCTTGACAAGACAAAATCTACCTACAGTAATCCAGCTTCCTTAGGACCATTCTCATTTTTCAGATTAGAAATATCAGCTCATCGGGGTTCATTTGTCGAGATTCATATGAAACCCGAAATATATCTAAGGGGGAATGAACCTGCCTTAGACAATGCGTGGTGTGAGAGAGCCTCCTAACTGGTTCTGCCCACCCAGCTAAGATAAGAACTTTAACTAAAATTAAAAAAACCTGTAAAAACCTGGAGACGCTCTTCATGCTGGAGTTAGTAAGAAAAATTGATTCTTTTAAAGGGATCAACAGGCATAAGTAGATTCAATAACTTTCAAAGGATAAACAATGGGGCCCTAGTCTGGATTTATAGTTAATTACCTCCCAGAGTGACAGAAAATGATTTCTCTTCTGATTTGGTCTGGATTCATCCTGGAAGCCTATTCTGCAGGTCTCCGTTGAACTGTCATCATACTGAGCATGTGTTATCTGAAGTGACCTAGCCCGCCTTGATGAAGCCTAAGCTAATCTTTAGTTTCCTTAGTGTTTCATCTACAGTGTTTGTTTTGTTGTGCCCTGTCTGTTAACTATTTTTAAAATAAAAGTTCCTGAGGCAGAATGCCTTCTGTTCATGCATTGCTGGGCCAGGCACCAGCAGAGACGAACAAACATCGGATAAGACTGTGCAGGACTGACTGGTTGGCATACTGGCTCTGCCACTTATCATGTCACTCTTTTGAAGTTACCCAATCTCTCTCTCTCTCTCTCTCTCTCTCTCTCTCTCTCTCTCTCCTTTAAAAACATGAGGACACAAATATATATCTTTCATCATGCTTTTGTAGAGGTTAAATAAAGTAGCATGTGAAAAGCATTGATGAACATACAGTTTGTTACTCTCATTAAAAAAAAATAATAAGGGTAACACACTGGTATCGGGAGGCAAATACTACCCGAAAGGGTGCATCTAAAGAAGATGACTGGACTGACAGTGAAATTCTAAGTGAAGGCATATCTGAATTCAAATCAACCTCATGTGATTTGGGACTTCACGAGCAGGTCTCACCAATTCTGCTCAGCAACTATTTCTCTGTCTAATCAAAGAGCTAAAACTAATTCTTCAAGGCAGAACATAGTATTCATTTGTAATCATTTAATCACTCAGTCTTCTTCTTTTACCTTAATGGAAAAAAGGAAAAGAAAACAGGAATAAAATTGTAATGTAAGAGAATCTACATTGGAGAGTTAGGTGGCATCCACTTGACATTTAAAAAAGGTATTTTGTCTACATGAATCCTAGTGGTCTGGTAATCTTCATTTGCATTCAATTTTATGGGATGCCTCCTAGACAGAGGCTAGGGTAGTATGGGACTCTAAAGATGCCTGAGAGTCCTTCTCAAAGGGCCCAGAGCAGAATCAGCTGCTCAGCCAACTAAGCAGATGATGTGATGCCACCACCGGTGGCGAGGAGCCATCCCAGGGGTCTCTGTGGTCCGGAGGTGCTATGTCTGTGAGGGCTTTCTGAGAGCCTCCTCTGCTCTCACTCAGAGACTGACCTTGTGGTCAGGAGTGGCTCCAGCGCATCAGAAGTTCACAGAAATTAATCTGGAGCTCTGGCGCTGTTTGAGGTACACCTAAGCTGGCTCTGAGACATTCTAACCTCAGAGAAACCCAAACCGCCTATGTTGTATTCCCATTTGTAAGCTGACCCCAGGGCCAGCTGGGCTTCTGGGAAGCCTTCTAAATTGGAGATTCGGAGCCAGGATAAACCACTGGGTTTTCTTGGAATGTCCATTAACCCGGCAATAACCTCTTATCTGCCTGTAGAAATGTTATTCTTCGTTCAAGGGCCAGTTGAAATCCCACCCCCCTGCCTGAACCACCTTTGAGTCATCTGTCTGTGCCTATGTTCCTGTCTTGCCACACCCTGGCCTTGTACAGTTTTTTAAATCACAAAATCCATTCTATTTGTGTCTTGGTTGATTTGGGATTTGTTCTGGTTTATCTTTAATAAATTACTTACAGGGGATGTTCTAACGTCCATTCCAGGCTCGTACTCTGGAAACAACCCCCTAAGATGGGTATAAATATATTCTTTGAAAAGGAACATACTCTGTATTTGGGAGAAACAGTCAAGTGTGCAGAACACAAGTGTATCTGTGGGATGATTACAGTAACTAAGAAAGTCTCTTATTCACGTTTCCTGTTGCTCATAACAAAATATTCTGACAGAAGCAGCTAAAGGTAGAAAGGGATTGTTTGGGTTCCTTGTTCCAGGACCTTGAGGATGGTCACATGCCTGGAAGCAGGAGCTGGAGAATGGTCCTACCCTTTCATAGTGAAGACACAAAGAGAAGGGAAGGCTGCTGCTTGCTTCACTTTCTCCTTTTCATTCAGTCCAAGGTCCAGACCATGAAATGATGGCACCCACATTTGGAATGTGTCTCTCCACATCTGTGAACCTGATCTAAATGACCCCTCCCAGGCATTCCCAGAGGCTTCTTTTCTTGGTAATTGCAGGTCCTGTCAAGTTGGCTATTGATATAAGCTGTCACAGGAAGACTTTCCCATCAATTCTGCCACTAAACTCTGCCTCTAATTCTTCTCACAGAACACTTATCTGACAAGAGGTCAAGGTCAGACTAAGCATTATTCTTTTTGAGAAATCAAGTATCCATTCAATGTCCATCACTTATCCAAGGCACAAAATTATTTTTGAAGACAAGTAGAATGCTAAGGAGAGACAAATTGTGTAGGGAATCGATGAAACATTTGCAACTTTTCACTTGAGCAACCTTAGAAACAATGTCCCTCAACTCTCGGTCTTAAGAAATTTTAGCACAGGATAGAGGGGATGCTGCTGGAGGGAAGATACAGATTGGCTGCATGTATCTAGAAAATGCCGAGAGAATTAGGAACTCAGATCTGGGCTCCTGCTCCCCTCCGGACCATATCCAGCTGAGTTACAGCTCATTAACTCTTTACCTAATGTCTTGGCTCGTGCTACTATTGCTGTGGTGAAATCCCATAATCGAAAGCAAGTTAAGGAGGAAAAAACTTATTTGGCTCACACTTCCACATCACAGTCCATCACTGAAGAAGTCAGGACAGCGATCAAATATGGCAGAAACCTGGAGGCATGTTGCCGCTTCCCAGCTTGTTCCCCAAAGCTTGTTCAGTCTGCTTTCTTATAGAGCCCAGGACCTTCATCTCAGGATGACCTCACCCTCAGTGAGCTAGGCCCTCCCACATCAGTCACTAGTTAAGAAAGTGCCATATAGGCTTGCCTACAGCCCGATCTCTGGAGGCATTTTCTCACTTGGGGCTCCCTCCTCTCTCATGACTCCAGCCTGTGTCAAGTTGCTATAAACTTAATCAGCACACACAACAGATACATGTTATGCTGCCTCCAACAATAGCCATTGTTGTGATCCATTATGGAAGAAGAGCCAGTAGCCACCAAGAGTGAATAATGGAGAATTTGCTCTAAGTCTTCTGCAGATGTTTCGGAAAGAGCTGTAAATGTGATCAATGGGATAGGATGGCACAGTGAGCTGAATCAGCAAATACTTAAAACTTCTTACCCATTAGGTTGTACATATTTGGGCTTGTGTGTGTGTATGTGTGTGTGTGTGTGTGTGTGTGTGTGTGTGTGAGAGAGAGAGAGAGAGAGAGAGAGAGAGAGAGAGCCTAAGTGTAGATGTGTATGTGTAGGTCAATATCTGGTGTCTTATTTGATTTCTCTCCATCTTTTTTTCCTTCTTCCTGTTTTGAGACAGGTTTTTTATGAGCTTGGAGCTCAGACCCAGTGACATAAATGGCCACCAAACCCAGAAAGTCTGCTGTCACTGCCTCCCCAGCATTGGGATTACGGACCTGTACCACTATAACCATCCGTTTACATGTGTGCTAGCGAAAGAATAAAGGTCCTCATTCTTGTAGTCAGTACTTTATCCATTCATCTATCTCCACAGCTCCACTCTGTCTCTTTTTTTTAACTTATATTTTTTTAGCTTTTATTAGTTACACTTTAGTTACTTTGTATCCCCCCCCCATAAATTCCTCCTCCTCCCCTCCTAATCCCACATTCCCTCCCCATTCTTCACACATGCCCCTCCCCAAGTCCACTGATAGGGGAGGTCCCCCTCTCCTTCCTTCTGATCTTAGTCTATCACATCTCATCAGGAGTGGCTGCATTGTCATCTTCTGTGGCCTGGTAAGGCTGCTCCCCTCTCAGAGGGAGGTGATCAAAGAGCAGGCCAATCAGTTTATGTCAGAGGCAGTCCCTCTTCCCATTACTATGTGTCCACTTGGACACTGAACTACTGTGCTACATCTGTGCAGGGGTTCTAGGTTATCTCCATGCAAGGTATTTAGTTGGAGTATGAGTCTCTGGAAAGACCCCTATGTTCAAAATTTCTGGTTCTGTTGCTCTCCTTGTGGAGTTCCTGTCCTCTCCAGATCTTACTATTTCCCATTTCTTTCATAAGATTCCACGCACTCTGCCCAACATTTGGCCATAAGTCTCAGCATCTGCTTTGATAGTCTGCAGGGCAGAGCCTTTCAGAGGCCTTCTGTGGCAGATTCCTAACTTGTTTCTTGTTTTCTTCTTCTTCTGATGTCCATCCTCTTTGCCTTTCAGGATGGGGACGGAGCATTTTAGTCAGAGTCCTCCCTCTTGAATAGTTTCTTTAGATGTACAGATTTTAGTAGGTTTATCCTATATTATATGTCTATATGAGTGAGTATATACTGTGTATGTCTTTCTGTTTCTGGGATCCACTCTGTCTATTGAGTCATGGCAACACACAGAGACCATTATAGAGAACTACAACCAATCAAATCGCAAAGGTGTGGAGTCCAGTCCCAGTGGACAGATCTACAACACACTCCCACACCTAAGGCTCAGGCATCATTGCAGATCATTGGCAGGGTGGTGGGAGGAACCAGTTTTCTTTATGGGTGTGTCCCTAGTAGGGTCACCATGCTCCCAAGGATAGTCCAACACCAACACAAATTAGAGTTCAGAGGTTCTTACACTAAAAACAATAAGAGAATAGAAAAGTGGGGTGGATCTTGGAGTTATGTGAATATGATCAAAATATATTCCATGAATTCCCAAAGACTTACTAAAAATATTTGTTGGGGCACATTGTGTGAAGATTGTCTTTGTACTATTTAAATGCTGATATCTGTACCAAAGAGAGGTGAGCACAGGCCAGACTCTGGTGTTATCTTTAGGAAGCATCGCCTGCATTAGTATTTTGTAAACATACATCTTCAGCACCTTCTGGTTGGTTCAACCTTCTGATGGCCTATAGCGAGGCAGGAGAGGATAAGCCAGATTTCTGCAAAGAGGTAGGACTGGTGGGAAGAACTGAGAGGCGGGAGATTCCTCCAGGCAGACACGGAGAGAAGCGGTAACAGGCCACGTGGTAAATGTGCTTAGAGTAAGTGGCTGAAGTTATATGAGCTAATCGAGAAAAAGCCTAAGCTTATAATAAATAATAAGTCTCTGTGTCTTTATTCCATCTGCTGGCAGTCTAAAGAAAGTCCCATGATAAATATTTACCTTAAAAAAAAATGGTTGTTGTTTGAAAATGGAAAGTCGTATGATTGGACACCTTAGTTTGTGCACTGAGATCGGCGCCTGCTGAAACTAGTGGACTACTGAGTCTTAGATGCCACATTCACTTTTCCATTGCCAGAGCTGAATGGCTTCATTCTGGGCTTAAATTTCTGCCCTCCTGTTATGTGTCAGTATCACTGCAAAGATCTTTTCTTTTCTTTTTTTTTTTTTTTTAAGGAAAGTCAAATCATTACAAATGTCCTGCTTCTTGTGAGTCTATGTGTCATGCTGTGCAGTGGCCTCCCTTTGAAAGGCTGTAAAGAAGATGAGAAGGACAGCAATTGGGATCTTCCTCTGATGCAGACACTGAACAGAGGCCCCTGCCTAGAACCCCTTGTGTCCTGCTGCTCTGCTTTTCGCAGTTCTGCCTGCAGGACCCCTTTGAAGTGTGTCCAAATGTAGCTGTAAGTCACAAATGCAAGCTTCCCCCCATGCTCTCCAGGACCAAGATTCCTGCTTGATGGTGTCCCATCTAAGGAGCTTTTTAGCTTTTGAATGAAAGCTTATGCATCCTTCAAAGCTGATAGTTCCTGGGCAAATTCTTGGGGGAGGAGAGAACGAGGAAGATGCTGAGCCCTCCAGTCCCTCTCGAGTTCCCTTTTTAGGTCACTTTCACCAATTAGCTCCCAAAGATCCTTGCTGACAGCAATTTATAGATGAAAATCCAAACCAAATGAGTCCCAGCTGTGGGCCAAAGGCTTCTGTGGTAAAAATAGAGAACAGATTGGAAGCTTTCTGGAAAAAAAAAGTTTGGGAACTCCACTAAGAAGCCCCAAGGAGGCTAACCTCTGGGGAGTATGCTGAGTCACTCCAGCCATTTCCCATCTTGCTCTTTGGCTTCTTCTCCGTGGCCTGATCCCAGGTCCTGGCTTCAGCTTTCTGCATGTTGCCCTGAGTCCCTTAGCCTTGAAGACTGAGCATAAGTTTAAAAGCTGAAACTTATTCTGCTGTCTGCTCTGCCTCACCTCTTTGCCTTCTGAGTGGCTGACACCATTTTGTCCTTATAAAAAGAATACAGAAAATGTCACAGGCAGAACTCAAAAGGAAAATTCAGGCAAATAGAACAACAACAAAAAAAAAAATGTGAATGGAAAGTCCTTCCATTTTGAAAAAACTCAATTTTAATCGACAGAACTTTGCACTCTGTATGCTTTTAAAAATGAGTCGCTGGGGACGGGAAGAGCTCAGCCATTACAGTGCTTCCCTCTCAAGCATGAACGTCTGTGTGTTTGGATCCCCAGCACCCATGTAAAACAAAAAGAAAGCAAAACAAAAACAGGTCTGTAATCTTAGTTCGTGGGGGACAGGTAAAGCCCTGGATCTCACTGGCCAATAGGTGAGAGATTCTGCCACAAAAAAAAGAAAGAAAAAAAGAAAAAAAAAGGAAGGAAGGAAAAGGAAAGAAATAAAAAAGAAAATACCGAGCAAGCCATGTACTGGTGGTGCAGGCCTTTATTCCTAGCACTTGGGAGGCGGACATAGGCAGATCTCTGTGAGTTCAAGGCCAGCCTATCCTACAGAGTGAGTTCCAGGACAGCCACAGCTACACAGAGAAGACAGAAAGAAAGAAAGAAAGAAAGAAAGAAAGAAAGAAAGAAAGAAAGAAAGAAAGAAAGAAGGAAGGAAGGAAGGAAGGAAGGAAGGAAGGAAGGAAGGAAGGAAGGAAGAAAGAAAGAAAGAAAGAAAGAAAGAAAGAAAAAAGAAGATACTTGACATTGATCTCTGACCTTCATAGGAATGAGTGCTTACCTACACACACACACACACACACACACACACACACACACCTTAGTTCTGTTATTACTCTGGGTTTATTTATCCGAGGAGAATCACACTCTTTATACAATTTTTTTTTCAGAACTTAATCTTCATAGACATGATAGTGTGTTCAGAACACCCAAGAGCAGAAAGGAGATCCTTATTAAATAATAAAATAACCTGACAGCTAGTTTCATAGCCTACAGAAAAATTAGAGGGAAAGGAAGGTTTGAAAGCTATTCACGATGCAGACAGTTTGATTTTATGATGTTTGCTAGAGCTGCCATAACAAAATACCACAAACTGGATGTTTTAAACAACAGAAATGTATTTTCTTACAGTTCCGGAGACTTCGAGTCCAAGATCAAGAGCTTTGTAGGGCAGATCCTCACAGGGGCTTCTCTCTGCGAGTGCATATCCATGGTGTCTCTCTATATGACCAAAGTTACTCTTCAAGGTTGCAGGTTAGCTTAGATAGGGATCTACCCTAATGGCTTCATTGAAAGTAAATTATATTTTTAAATTTCTTCCCTTCAGAGAGGTTACAGTCCCATTCTAAAGTGAGTAATGACTTTGGAGTGACACAATTCAGCCCATACATTCTCACACTAATATTTGCTCCTGTTGAGTACTGCAACCAGAATCTGTAAGGGAAAGTAATAACAAGAAAAGAGTCACATAGGTTAAAAAAATATTGAGATAATAGGTCTCAAAATGTTTAATGACTTGTCAAGACTTTGGGTTTACAGCACTTATCTTTACTCTTACCTTTGACCAAAATAAAACAAGATTAACAATAATAACAGAAAAAGCTTCTATTACTTAAAAAGGCTTTCTCATGAGCAAAACCTTTGTTCTCTATGCATGGATCCCTGATCCCTGTTCATATATGATAAGCCACCCACTGTCCGTGGCTGAATTGGAAACAAGTCACAAGTAAGGTTAAAGGAGATTGTTCCATGTGGAGAAACGATCATTGTAGCTGTACTTTGGGTTTTGAATGAGTGAATTGATTAAATACATAGCAAGCAAAAGTAAAAGAACTCTTATCAGCAGCCTATAGATAGCAAAACATTCTGAAATCAGGCACTTATAAAATCCAGCAGAAATGACTAAGCAATAAGCCTCCTAAAACTGTCGGGCTAGATTTCCTGACTGAGGGTCTCCAGTGCAGCATCTATGGATGAACTTCAGTTTCTCATTCCTGATGCGTGGTATTATTTACATCTTAAGATGAGCAACAGTAATCTGTTGGAAAGAGTTTGCCATCTAACCATTCTCAAGGGCATGCTGTCAAAAATACCCTTAGCTGTTTGGTCTTCCCTTTTCTCACCTGAAATAAACATGCTGGAGTCTGGGGTAAGGGGCTGCCTCCCCATTCCCAGCGTATTTCCAACAAGCTCAGATAGCACATGAAAACTTAGCATTCGAGCTTATATTACAGAGATCAGAGGCAAAATACATGGGATAGTGAGGGTTCTGTGGTTCTCAGCAGCAGGCTCTGGCTTCCTCTAGTCTAAGAACCAGAAGTAAGGAATCATTAACATAAGTGTTGAAGGTGACAAGCGCTCAGACCAGGTGGCATATAAAAGCCCTATGGCCTTTCACTTTCCAATATTCACCTCTCCTCAGTCTGTCCACTCCACTCCATTACTGACAGATTTCCAGAAATAGATGGTAGAATAATTCTTATATATTCCATCCAAATCAATAGACTGTGGGTATTTACTAAAAAGTTGCTTTGGACCACTTTAGAATGTCAAGCACGGACAGTGCCATACAACTATATTTAAATAGGGCCCTGATGCAAAAAGCGTCAGAGGTTTACAAAGAAAAACAGGACCCACAATGATAACTAACTGCTGTAGAAGGCAGGTCAGGATGGGTAAAGGAAAGATAAGAAACTGGTTCTTCTGAGATACAGAACAGAGACAGGTAATATCTAGCAGAAGTTATCCAAAGAAATGTTGAAGAGAAGCTGGATTATGTAGGCTTTGATGAATCCTCAAGACTTTGGCAAAGAAGATGGAAAACATAACAAACATCTTATAAGACAGGAAAAATATACAAAATGTAGGGAAAATGGAAAATATGGGTGCAAGACATGATGGTTAATTTTATGTCAACTTGACACAAGCTAGTATCATTTGAGGAGAATCCCAACTAAGAAAATGTCCCCACCAAACTGGCCTACGAGGAAGCCTATGGTACATTTTCTTGATTGGTAATTGATGTGAGATGGCCCAGATCTCTGTAGGTAGTACTAATCTTGGGCTGGAGGTCTGGGTGCTGTAAGAAAACAGGAGGAACAAGTGATGAAGAGCAGGCCAATAAGCAGCACCCCTCCATGGCTTCTGCATCATATCCTGTCTCCAGATTCCTCTCCTGTTTTAGTTCCTGCCCTGACTCCTCTCAGTGATGGAATGAGATGTGGAACTGAAAAAGGCCAAATGAACCTTTTCCTCCCCAAATTGCTTTTGTTCATGCAAGTAGAAGCCAGGATTATATAATCTGGGTCATAGATCCCAGATTATATCACAGGACCCTGGTGATATCATAGAATCCAGGTGATTTCATAGGGCCCAGATGATGTCAGAGGACCCAGATGATGTCAGAGGACACAGGTGATGTCACAGGGCCCATGTGATGTCACAGGACCCAGGTAATGTCAACAGATACAACAGAAAGCATATCATACATGGTTCGAATACCTTTTGAAACCAGGGTTTGGGAGGAAAGCTTCGCAGTGTGTTTTATTTTATAAAGACCACTCTAACAGACAAAGATTAAAATGAGGTCCTTACCAGAGAGACCTTCTCCCTGTCATATCTTCCCCCAAAGAACTGGTTTTGAACATTTGCTACATTCCTTATTATTATATTTATATGACAGATGCAGCTCTGGCCTGGAACCAGAGTCTGGAGAGAGTCTGGGATGCTGCACAGAATGTTTATTGCTCCCACATTGATTAGATGCCAAAACAGATTACGGCGAGGAAGAGTAGACAGCTAAAGCACATAAGAGCAAAAGAGGAAAACCGATTTTAAAAAGGAAACAAAAAAAAGACACAAAAAATTGCATGATAAGACTTCATAACTATATTCATATAAAATAACATATTAATTTTTTACATCGCTCAATGATAGAGACCACCCACCCACCCATGCATGTGTAAACGGTTCCTTCCAAGTGTTCAGTCTTAAAAATAATAAAGCTATGATGTCACTAGGCTAAAGAAAACCAAAGCTTCAATTGCAGGTAGTAAACCTGACCTTCAAACAAGGTTAATAAAAGAAGGTTTGTAAACTCACTGAAATGTCTCACCAGGGGCCAGCAGCACTTTAGCTAACAGAACGAGACCAGACCAGCTTACTTTTCTGTGAGTCAAATGCGAGGCTGGGCATCCTGGGGTTGTGGCTCATGTCAGCTTCAGCGATGCATTTGAAAGTTATTCAGAAACAATTTTGTGGGCAAGATTAAGAAATAGCTGGCTTAAATAGATCCTGTTATTGTGGGAAGAAAGGTTTGTAATATTTTGGCACTGGTCTAGTCTTGAGCCCTGGCCAGGAAAATATCTTATCAATACCTTAATGATTTTTTTTTTCAGTTGTCAGTTTCCAAACAATAAAAAACTATGATGGTTTACTAACACACTGAGATAGTGACATGTATATTGGACCTAAATAAGAAGATACATTTTAAAAGGAAAAAAAAAATGCAAAACCCATACATATACATTAACATAACAGAACTGGGCAGATTTTGTTTAAGCACGGTTTGTATGAAAAAAATAAGCAAAGCAGGTCTGAGGTTTGGCTGACAGCAGGCTCCGTATGAGTCACGCATCTTTGAATCCTAGGAAGTTAACAATCTCTTTTATTGTACTGCTGAGCATGTAGGTTCAGACAAAGAGAGTGATGGTCTTCCATATTAATGCACTGTTGGTTGGTCTGAGTGTGCCTGAATATTGAGTTTGAATTGGACCACGCAGAACAACCAAGGTCATAGAGACGCTATAAAGTCACATGGTATCACACGGGTAGGGAAGTTGCATCTGTTAGGCCCACTGTACGTCACACAGAAAGAACTGATAATGTGCCGTGATCCTAGCATGTAGGAAGGTCAGGTGGAGGGTTAGCTTGAGGACAGCTTGCATTACACAGCAAGGCTCTATCCCGAAGAGCGAAAATTTCTATTTAAAAATTGTCCAAAGCGCTGCCATACATGCTTGTCTATGGCCCCCGACCTACACCCCTTCCTTACACTTTAATCTTCCCAGAGTTCTACCCAATGTGGCTCTCTCTGGCAAAAGATGTCATTCATTTATTCAGCAAACACTTTACTAATCACCTAAATTCCGGCAAGTTTTCTAAGCATTTTGAGCATCGGTGAACACAAGAACCCTACCATTATGTAGCTAATGTTTTAGAAGAAAAGAGACAATGAACAATAGATATTATAAGTGAGCTGATTTTACAGCATATTAAAAGTTGACACGTGTGATGGGGAAGAGGAAGAAAGAGAACAGTGGAGAGGGGCATCGGGTGCTCAGGAGAAAAGAAGAGAGCATCAACAACTGTAAGTGCTGTTGTCCGTGTAGGGCTCGGGAGAGGAAGCATTTGAATAGAGGCTTAGAGGTTACACGAGTCAGCACCTGCCCCATTATATTAACAAATACCTGAACTCATCAACTTATCCCCCCCCAAAAAAAAAAAGTTTATTTCCGAATAAAACAAATTTAGAGCTTCCAGTTTACAGGTGGTTATTCCCCACTGCTTCTTGGCCTGTGCGGAGGCAGCGCCTCATGTGACATGGGAACTCTTGGCAGAACAAACCGCTTAACTCCAGAGTCCAAGCGAGAGAAGGACAGGGGGAGTGGTTCCATTACCCCCTTTGAAGACAGGTCCCCAATGACCTCCTGTAGGTCCCGCCTTTTAAAGGTGCTTCCGTCGCCCAAGAACACCAACCTGAGGAGCAAGTCTTTACCACATTGGCCTTCAGAGCTGAAAGAGCTGCCCGCATGAGTAAAGAGAAGAACATCACAGGCAAAAGCCCCTGTGTTATGTGCCAGGAAGGGACTAAGAGAGGATGGCAGGAAATGAGCTCAGAAAAGTAATTGGGCACAGAAGGGCTCCAGCTTCGCCTCTAATTAAGATGGGAATCAACTAGAGTCTTGAATGGAAGAGCAACAGGATCTGACTTGTACTGTGGAACGATCCCTCTAGCTTCTGTGGGAAAGCTAGGTTCCAGAAGAGTTAGGTGGAGGCCAGCCTGTGAGTGAGAGGCCATGGCAGCAAGCCACATAATGGCACAGCTCACAGCAGCGTGACGGCAGTGGAGAAGGTGGGAAGTTAGAGCAAACAAGATTTCCTGGACATCTGGATGAGAACAAAAGAGCGTTGTGGATAATTAAGGTTCCCAGCTTGAGCCTGTGAGGGCCAAAGCTGCCTTTAGTTGACATGAGAATTCAAAGACATCAGCTTTGGGAAGAAAGATGGAAAGTTGAGTTTGAGGCAGATCAAGCTGGAAGTCTCTATTAGGCCTTCAGGGACCATACATGGAGATAAACTAGAACCCCTGCACAGATGTATCCCATGGCAGCTCAGTGTCCAAGTGGGTTCCCCAGTAATAGGAACAAGGACTGTCTGACATGAATTCATGGGCTAGCTCTTTGTTCACCTCTACCTGAGGGAGGAGCAGCCTTAGCAATCCACAGAAGATGACAATGAAGCCAGTCCTGATGAGACCTGACAGACTAGGGTCAGAGGGAAAGGGAGGAGGACCTCCCCTATCATTGGACTGGGGGAGGGGCATAAGAGAAGAAGAGGGAGGGAGGGTGGAATAGGGAGGAGATAGAGGAGGGGGCTACAGCTGGGATACAAAGTAATTAATGAAAATAATACTAAAATTAAAAGAAAAATGAAAAATGAAGTGGAGCTCTAGATATAAATGCAGCAAGTCTCTGGAATGTAGGTGGCATTTCAAGCCATGCAAGCAAATGACACTATCTAGGCAATGACTGTAATCAGACGTGAAAAGACCAAGGCTGTACTATGTGACACGCTAACACTATAAGAGAGTCAACAAAACAAAAGAGAGCCTAACATGTCAGAAAATACTTACGTTAGGCCATAGACTGGCAGGAAAGACAGCGTGGGAAGGGAAGAGCTATCAACTGTCAGCGGCTGCTGAGCCGTGAGCACAGAGAACTGAATGTAACACTCAGTACCAGAGAAGCCATCTGTTACCTTAACAAAAAATGCTCTCTGTAGCATGGTAAGAGACAAGGTCAAACAGGAGTGGAGCAACAAAGGCATTTTAACCTTTTAGGAGAGGAGGGAGGGGAATAACTAGAATAAATGAGATCAAATGAAGCGTTTGAAGATGAGAGCAATTAGTTTCCAGTTGATGCTTGTGTACTGGATCAATAGAACATGCATTTGAATTGCCAGGGTGATGTCGTTTGGTGGAAGAGGATTCATGTTGTCTAGTGAGCGAGTGGAGAGGTTGGTTACAATTAAAGGTGCAGATGGTAATCTATAGAAGCAAGTGAGGTACAAACAGAAGTGACGCTCAGATGCGCTGGTGATTGGGTGGTATGGTAGCAAAAGTGCTCTTTTGTTTTGCCTTGAGTGTGAAAACCAACTGATCCCTTTCCTAACCAGTGAAACAAACTCCCCCAATGCTGATGCTGTCAGCCCCACAGGAAGAGGCTTCATTTGCCTCCATACAGAATCCTTGGCTAAACATTCTTACCAGCTGTAGACAACAAAAGAAATATCCAAGACATACACGGCCTTGGCAAAAAAAAAAAAAAAAAAGACAATACATAAGGAATGTCACTAGTTATGTTTTAGTAAGTTTAGCATTGGTATTTTGGGAAATTTTAAAGTAAAGGTAACACACCCACAAAACAACTGAAAGGTAAAAGCTAAATTGCTAAAATATTAACTCTTCAACACGTACAAGTAAGGTAACCTTCCTAAGCCCATCTGTAATACAGATATTCATTTCTGGCCTCTTTAAGGAAGACTATTTGAGCTTGTCCCCTAAATCTTAGAGTTTCAAAGATGCCCAGGCCTGGATAATGCAAGGATGCATGCACATCTGTGAACACATAGGGCAAAGGGTAGGGCTCCACCCCTATAGAGGAGCAGCTGGGATACAGACCGAGGGAACACTGCCCTGCTCTGAGCCCACTTCTGGCCTTGGCTGTTTGTCTTTGCAACACGGTCCCTTCTCCAGTTTGTGCTCCTGCTGTTTCCTTCTCAGACCAAATCTAAATAACTTCTGAAACATCACATTTATGCAAAAGCGTAGCCCCTTTGCTTCTCTGTCCCTCGTCCCCTTTCCATGTTGCATCCTAAGCATCCAGAGCCCGTCACATCCTCACCACTCAGAGGACAATTTGCATAATGTTCTTACTACCCTGCCAGTGTAGAGAGAGATGGTGCCAGTCACTGAGGAAATCACAAAATTAGAGACCCCATAGTCCTCAGTAGGACATGCTATGGGGCTAGCAAAGTCTGTATTAATCGAGTCCTGTGAATAACTCAGGGCCTTCAAAGGGGTGTTCGTAATGTGAATTTTATGAAAGAGTATATCTAGAAAAATCAGCTAAAGTTAGCTCATATGATTAGCCCTCATCGTCAATAAAAAGTGCAGCAATATTAACAATGCTCCATGGCTTAATCTCTGTTCAACAGCGTTCAGTTATCCATCCGCATACATGCACAGGGGTGAGGCAAGAGAGCTGATCACTAGCGTGAAACAATTAAAAGGCCTAGCGGCTCCTCGGAATCATCTCTACTTGTCTAACACTACACTATTAATGACGAGCATTTTCAGGAGAAAACTTCATGCCCCCTGGGGCTTGCAACACAACCCTCTCGAGAAGGAACACACACAGAAGCACAGTCCAGTGAGTCATAGCAAACCCTCAGGCGGCCCCTGTATCGGTGAGTTGCTGTGTGAGGATGCGACCATCAACCTTCAGAGGTTGCAGGGGGAAATTGGGAACATGAAGCAGCATCTGGAATGATACTAGATTGTGAAATATGAAGCCCACAAAGATGCCAGGGGGGGGGGGCGTCAAACAAGGTGAGCTAGAGTTCTTGAGCAGGGTATGGGGCTCCATGCAGTCCCCACGCTGGGGAGGTTGAGGCACAAGGGTTGCTGAGACTTTAAGGCCAGCAGGGGCTACAGGACAAGACCTCACCTCATAAAAGGAAGAAGGGGGAAGGGGAGGAAGGGGAAAATAAGGGGAGAGGGAGGAGAAAGAAAAAGAAGAGGAGAATTAGAAGAACGTTTTATCTAAGACCTAAAAACAAACACAAAGCTTCATCGTTGAGCTCCACTATTGCAATTTCCTGCATAATTAGAAAAGGTGTTTTACCAACCACAAAAAGATGGCTTAGAAAAAGGAAAGAGTGGAGGACAAACTGCCTTCTCTGGGCATAAATATGACAATTTTTTCAAACAATTAGGTTTACTTGACAAGTTCATAAATTCTTCAAAAGCCACGATGTGCTAAACTCTCCAAGCTCGAGAGAAGTCCTGTGATCTGACGCAAAGTGGCTGAGTCATTTTGGTTGAGAAGTGAAAGAAAATCATTATTGCAGATGGGCCCGCTCGGATCAGTGCTACTTTCTGAAGAAAGGTGGGTTAGTCTTCATTCAGACCAGTGGTATTTTACACCAGCATGTTCAATGCCATCTCTCTCTTCCCACCAGGACATCTCATGTATTCCTATGACCTCTCCCAGTGCTGTGTATGCAATTCCTGCAGCCAGCAGCTAGCTGATGGAGTCCAGTAGATGCACATTTCTCTGGCATCACGCCAAGGGCCTAATATACTGAAGTAAAGCCAGATGAAGAAAAGGGACAGCTCGGTAGGGAAGGTATCATATTGCCAATCTGTTTTATCGAGGAGCAGCCCTTGGCAGAACTGCTACATAACAAGTCCATTAAACATGGACCTTGGAGGGGTAAGAAAGAGAACAGAAAAGCAAACATTCCTTCACTTAAAGTTGTGAACATCTGCTGTTTAGGTGTCCTTAAGATATGGAAACAAAGGAGAAAAACCAATAAGCAATGATTAACCAAAAACATTTGGAGGACTTGGGGTTGGCTCAGTGGGTTAAACTTGGCATAAACATGAAGGCCTGACTTCAGGTCCTCAGCATCCACATAAAAAGCCAGCGACGGCAGCATACTGATGTAACCCCAGGGCGGGTTTGAAGACTAGCTGGTCTAACCAAAACTCCCCACTCAGGTTCAGTGAGAGGCCTTGTCTCTACGATGGAGAGTAATAGAAGGAGACATCCCAGTGTCAACGTCTGGACTCTACAAGCACCCACATGGATGAGCATGCCAACACACAGATAAGTACACACACACACACACACAAACACACACACACATACACTTACAGATAAAACAAATAAAGAAGGAAGTAAGCTTATTTCAAATTAGTACCAATAGGAAAAGCATGACAATGTTTAAAACTTGGAACTTTCAAATACAAGAATTTTTTTCTTTATTTATTTATTCACTTTACAACCTGATCATACCCTCACCCTTTTCCCTGCCCTGAGGTTTGTCTTTTTTCTTCAATTAATTGTTTTCACTTTCATGCTGAGAAAAATTTGGAATTCACATTCTGATTACGAGTTCTTAAAACCCCAGACCTTACAACCATGAACTCCTTCAGGCCAAAGGCTTTTCTGTTTTAGAGTAGCATCAAGGGTATTGCAAGGGTATTGACGTACTTAATTCAGTAAACCAGGGTGTGGGCACTCATCTGACTCCTCATTCCCACAGGCACCTATCGAAGCTCCAGGCATAGCTTCATACCAGCCAGCCAAGTCAATATTCTCCGAGGGAATGTC
The DNA here is from genome assembly GCF_030254825.1 of Meriones unguiculatus. NCBI lineage: Eukaryota > Metazoa > Chordata > Mammalia > Rodentia > Muridae > Meriones > Meriones unguiculatus. The sequence continues at coordinate 68,909,357 of NC_083358.1, read as the reverse complement.
TTCCTTTCCTCTCATCAAAATTCCAACTTCCCTTTCTTCATCTCTGTCCTTCCATTCTAGTCCACACTACACTTTACACAGATAATGCCCGAATACATAACTCATCCCAGAACTCCCGTTCTCCAGACCCTCACAGTCAGCCTCACTGAGCATCCTCAATCCATGGACCAACTGTTCGCACATTCAATAACTCTAGAAAAACAGCTTATATCCACTCTAAAATATACTCTTATAAAGCATCATCTTCCAAAATAGCCCCTCTCAAAATCTTGATCGGATCTTTCAATGAGCTTCATATGTGTGTATGTGCATTCCTCACATAAGCTCCCAAATTTTTATTTACATAGAACAAATAATGTTGAATCTCTTCTCCCATTCATTAAGACTATTACCACAGCCTGATTGGTCTCTAGAGCCTACATTTATTCACTTCTAGGTAGCCTCCCCCTTATTCCCCAAGTAATTTTCTTTCTCGCGACTGTTGGACATCCCATACACAGAATTAAAACCCACCGACTCCAATTTTTCCTTCTGAGTTTTTCTTGCACTAAATTTGTACCTTAACCTCATCTTTTGAAATAACAACCATGTAAACCATGCCATGGTGATAAACCATCCCAACATCTCGGGGATTTTCAACAAAGGTAGGTTTCTTGCTCCAACACCCATGCCTTCTGGGTAGGCTGGCTTTGTCATCCTTGCTGCCTTCGCATTAAATGAAGCTAACTCTGCCTGGAGACTCATAATCTGCTCACAGACAGAAAACAAAGATGTCTACAATGCTCAGTGGCTCTCTAGGCAGCGCCCATATTTTATTTATCAAAGAAAATAAACTGACAGCCACAATATAAGTCTCCCATATAGAAAACCCCAGTAAAAGAGAAATAGCAGAAAGTAGTTAGAACAGATAATACAGTCTACCAAACCATCACTAACGGTACACTATAATCTCAAGATTATTTCCTGCTTTTATTACTTTTTTTTCCTCTGAAACCCCTCGCCCCCAGCAGCACCAGCATTTTGGAAGAGCTGTGAGTGTTTCAGAAGGCCAAGCAGAAACTCTGCCCTCTCCCTCTGCCCTATAGGTGTCAGCTGCTCTACATTTAGGTAATGTGTCAATAAAAATGGCTCCAGACCATCACGGAGTTGTCCCTAGGGTAGCAAAGTCACCCCTTCTTGAAATTAGTCCTGCTGCAATTTAATGTGCCAAGGCAGGGTTGATATCCACAGGGCGCCTCCCCTTCTCTGAGGAGAAAGGAAGGAGAGAGACTGGGAGGAAGGGGGGAAGCTGTGATTGGGATGTAAAGTAAAAACGTAATTAATGAATGAAAAGAAAAAAGAAATCACCCAACTCTGCTGTCTGTAGAGGAAATAAATGATGTCTAGTCATGGCAGGATCCCTGTGACATTGTGCAGGTTTAACAATTTATTTAAAAATAGTATGGAAGTTACAAAACAAAATTTCTTTCATTCAAAAATTAAAGACATAATTGTCTCCTGCCTTTTGTGAGGAATAAAATCATTAATGTCAGAGGCAAAACACACCAAGTTTTGCATCTTGGTTTCATTGGCCCACCAAATGCTGCAACTGTTGCTTCACCCCAATAAACCTCAGTTTCGTCTTCTTCAGCGTGAGGCAGTAGCATTCCTCCTGCAATCTTCCAGTAAGAAGTCGATGCATGGTTTTCAGCATATGGTGTATGTCAGTAAATGACAGCTGGCATCAACCGGTACACTTTCTCCGACATACATAAAAGAGGAGATGCTCACCAAAAAACCCAACCCAGAGCCAAACAAAATATGTTTCCCTTTGCAATCATCATCATCATCATCATCATCATCATCATCATCATCATCATCATCGTAAGGCCAAAAGTTCTTCCCAGTAGGACAGCACCTCAGGGACACTACCACGGTCTTGCATGATAGTGCCTGCGTTTGTTTCTCCATAAATAAGATGTGTTGTCAAGAAACTTGAGCTCTGTGGATTTGCCATAAAACACATACCCTTGGATACGAACAAAACGTTTTTGTAGCGCTTTCCTGGATGTCAGCAGAATCTTACAACTCAGACCCGCAAAGTGTAAAACATATGCCTTCAGCAACCTGCCAAAAACCAATAAAAAGAACCTGCAGAAAAGCCAAAGTAGAGTTGGGCAGCAGGCTGGGGCTGGAAGCCTCTGTAAATTCCCATGGAGATGCATTTTAGTGAGAGGCCAACTAAACAAAACAGTTTTAAAGGATGAAAAGATTCCTCATGTGGCTGCACACCATGCGGTCGAGAACTTCAAAGTGACAGGTCGCTGAGGCATTTTTAAATCCAGTCTTTGGGGCCAAGAAATGTTGACAAGTCAGTGGTTTTGTGATTAGGAAATGTACCTCAGTGTGGTGGAACTGGCCTTTCATGAGAGAGTGGCACATTGCAATATCATCAAGACTTGTGGCATTTTGCATCCAGGTGCAAAGGACTTCTGTTTGCCTGCTAAGAAGTTCACCCAATAGTAACCATGAAAAATACAGAGAACATTAAAGTCCCCTTTATAAAGCGGCAAGCTATAAATTCTATTTTTAAACCAGCATGAGCCATTGTGGCATCTAAATAGAATAATATCCTGGCTTTGTATCCTCCTCTTCCTCCTCCTTCTCTAACTCCATAAACTCTTGGGAGAGTTTCAAGTTGGTAGAAAGATTAGATCCCAACACCTTGGAGACTAAAGCGTTTCCCAGCACTAATACTGGCAGCATAAAGTTTGTGTGCCATTAAAACTCAGGTTTCAACCAAGAAGGAGTTGTAACTGAGCCCCTTTCTCCAGCAAAGAGGGAGACAGCCTGCTCAAAGCATTAAGCTGTGTGATTCTGCTCTTTAGCACTCAGAAATCCAATGCCCTCGAGGCCTTGATCCTGGGCATCTTAGGTGGCTCTCTTCTGCACCACAGAGCTGCTGCCACACGCCCAGAAGGACTCCAGACCCTTGTTTGCCCCTGGCCCAAAGGCAGCTCTCTCCTTGCGGTGTCATAGCAACCAAAGGACTTTCAGGCAAGCGGGCTCCCAACCCAGGCTCTAAATGTATCTTCTTCTCTTGTTGCATTCCTAATCCTGAAGTGGAAATTTGGCTTAATGAGCCCCGAAGGGCAGCCTCTGCAGAGCTTACTGAATTCTAATGAGATAATTAAGCCAGATAGGGAAAAAGTTTTAATTTTGCAAATATATAAAAAAGATTGATATTGTACTATGTGGAACTAGAATTGCACAAGCAAAGCATTCCCCAAAATTTTATAAAACAAATAAAAAGTTATTTCCAAACTTAGGAATGAGTACCTGCTCTGGTCAAGGCTCTGGATTAGTCCTTGGATGTTTTTAATGATTGAAAGAGTAAATACAAAGAGACACGTTCATGCATTCATTTAGTCAGTGAATATGTATTCAACACCCACTTGGAGCCAGCCGCTCTCCTGGGCCCCCAACAACAGCAAGGTTGCAAGGTCTCCTGAAAGTTCTGATTTGAATATTTGACATAATAAACAAAGGATTATAACAACACATATGTATATCCATAATTTAGGGTCAAAAAGTAGCAGATTGTCACCCCAACCTCACAATTTCAGAAGGAGTCACCCCACTGGATACATGCATTTTCTTGTTTCTTTTATGTACTTTTTTGCTCACTCATCCATACAAAGATTTGCCAAGTAGAATGATTTTTCATAAAGCGGTTTGCTGTATCTTCAGACCTGAGTCACTTTGCCAAAGGAAAAGAGATTTTGATTAAAGGTAAAAAGTGTTGGAAGTCAATGCATTGTCGCAGAAGTCCATTAGAGAAAACCAGAGAGTTTTTAGTCATCTGGAAAGAACACTGGGGCATAAGGACTTCAAGACAACATTCTAAAGATATTCCTTTGCTCATTTCTTCCTTTCGCTACAAACACCACCAAACTCTCTTAGAGAGAGCAGTTCCATTTAATTTATACAAATGTTTAAAACATTGCTTAAACCACCCTATGCATTTTGAATCCTAGTGAGTTATTCTTTTCATTTTGTGTGTGTTTTGTCTACATGTGTATATGTGTACCATGTGTGCCCTTGAAGGTCAAAAAAGTCCACCAGATTCCCCTGGATCTGGTGTCATGGGGCAGTGGTGTATCTTGTGAAACTGAATCCAGGTCAGACCTCTACAAGCTCAACAAGCACTCTTCACTGCTCAGCCACCTCTCCAGCTCCCACCCCATAACTTTTATTTTGTCTTTATTTTACCTCTTCTTTCACTGGTTCCCTTGGTGAAGAGGAGAAGGAAGTAAGCCTGGGTTAGAAACTGTCCTTCTCCTCTTTCTTGGTTCTTATTGGATTTCTCCAGGATGGGTAGATCCTCCTGCTGGTCCCTGAGTGGACCCCTGCTGGTCATTGCCAAGGTAAGAGCACAGGTCCACAGCAAGCTATCCTACTGGATAAGTACTCCAGATAGAAACATGAACCATCTGAACATCTGGAATTTTCCTAGACAATTATTCCAGCTGAACAAAGTGTGTGAGTGATCACAAGTGAAGTTTCTGTGTTACACCTGAGAGTGTTTTTACAATATGAGGAGCGCAGCCGCAGGCGGAATCTTCATGAGAAACAGGAACTTCGGTTTAGCTACATTCAAGGAGAGGTAAATTAGCCACGGCTTGAGACAGTGGCATCGCTTCAACTGTTCTGTTGTCTCACATCATACTGGAATGGAAACAGAACTGAGAGCAAGCACAAATGGGATAAACGTCACCTCTTGAACCATTTATTTTTTTATTTTATGTTTTATTTATTATATACCCGGACTGAAGCCCCCTCCCGCAGCTCCTCTCATTCTCACCCTCCCTCCGTCTTTCCCCATCCCCTTCCCCTAGTCCACCAAAAGGGAGAGTTCTCCATGCCATCTGCCCATAGCTTATCAAGTCTCATCAGGACTGCTTGGATCCTCTTCCTCTGTGGCCTGGTAAGGCTGCATCATCAGGGGCCAGTGATGAAAGAGCAGGCAACTGACTTCATGACAGAGGCAGCCTCTTGAACCATTTTTACCATGTTTCTCTTAACATTGTCGACAATTTGGCTCTTTCTCTAACTATCTCTTTCTTGCTTGTGTGTATTCAGGCACATACACACACTTCTAGAGATGTACTTTAGTCAAATGTCAAGAAAAGCATCTGATGTTATTAAATTTAGTGAAAACTTTCCATCATACGTTCCACAAAACTACTTTTTGAGCTGCATGTCTGCTCAAGTAGGCCAGATCTTACTTTAAAATGTGTTAACAGTAACTATATTTACAGCTTTATTTTATTCACACCAAAATCCACTCCAGCGATGATAAGCACCCATAGCAGAATGCTCTTCAGAGAAGACCCTGTATCCAGTTTGAGAAGTCTGCTGGACTCCTGGGCGCACAGGCTGAAATCTGAACCCAGACTCTCGTCTCCGTTTGCTGACTGCGTCAGTGTTACGTGATATAGGGAGCCAGGTGCAGTCTCAGGGACATGAACTGCCAACAGCAGGGAAATCACACTGCAAATTAGAGCGAAGATTTAGAAAGCCCAGAAGGAAAACACAGTGAGGAGCAAGCCGGGCACAGCAAGTGAGGCAGATGGCCGTGAGCTGCAGAGGTGGGGCTGCAGAATGGGGCGAACGTCACGAGGGCAGCAGGCATTGCGTTTGTTCCGGACACTTGAGATGGAGGTTTCATGCCACAGAGCTCAGCTCTTGCCATCCCAGCTCCTCGGCAACAAGCAGGCCCTCATCTAAAACCTTTGGAGCATTCACCAAACGTGACATAATATATGATCCCACTTGCCCAGCAGTATTAAAATGCTAACACTACAGAGATGGAAAACAGATTACTGTTTGTCGTGGACTAGAAAGCAGGCAGGAACCAGTAAGGGGGCTAGCTAGGACTGTCACCAAAGAGTGTGGGGCTATCTCTCATCGTGATGAAGGAATGGCCCTACAAATGGAATGAGTAGCAAAACTGCAAAGAAGTTAGCGTATATAGACACACAGAAGCACAATAGAGAGGGGGAATAAAACCAGTAAAATCCAAACAAGGTGAATGAGGTGTTTCAATTTCCTGGTTAAGATACAGTACCACTGTCATGCAAATGTTTGCACGGGGGAAACTGGACGGAAGCCATAAACTGTGTCTCTCTTTATCATCCCTGAAAACTCTTTGTGAAGCTAGAGTTCTCTATGAATATATGGAAACGTGGAAAATAGCATTTGGGTTATGTTAACATTAAACAGTCCCAACACACTCACACTTCTCCAGCAAAGTGACATGCATTCTGAAAACTGCCTCCTGCCGGTGGCCACACGTTTCAGGATCAGTCAGGTCTTGCTACCAAATCATCCTTTAGTTTTCTATTGCTTTTGGATTTTGGAAATAAAGATTAAAAAAAAATTACAAAGCCAAGTTCTGCTCTGGTCATATGGATGAAAGCATACATGGAAATTCTTTATCCGCATTCCCCCCATAGTTCCACCTTGTTATTTAGGAATAAATTTTAAGATATCTGAAGTTTCTAAATTTTGAGATAACAAGAACACATGTGCACCCTACAAACATTAATTTTATATTAATTGTCAACATTACCTATTCATCTTGCTACATTTCTGCTCCTTTTTACTGGAGTGGAAAACAAGAGTTTTAATCCTATCTGAAATATAAAATATTGGGTTAAATCATTGTCGGCCATGAATATGTACAACTTTCAAAACTAAATGAGGATACCTTTCCAAAGTTTTGCAATAGGTACTCCCTCAATTTTTATCAAACTTAACTTGGATCCATACTGTACAGAAAGACACCGATTCACTCACTTTTGCCTAGGTCTTAAATGCCAATCTGTGCTGTTCCCTGCGCTATATTCAGAACTATCCTATCGAATGCAGAGAAAACTATGTCCCTCCCCCCTTTTTCTCCTTAGTATCTGCAACCTGCCATCTGAGGTGCCTAGGACTGGAGAAGAAACTTGTGAGTTACCTGGCCACAGTTACCATACTTGAGAGTCATATGCTTGCCCATCACACCCGTTTCTGGCTACGCTCCAGGCCAACAGTTTTCTGAACCAGCACTGCTTTCTCATCCCCAGGCTCCTTCATATGTTTCTCCCTTAGCGTGGAAAGCACCCTCCCCATTATTTTCTATCCAACTCCTGTGATTATATGGGGTGCCATTTTCTCCCGGAAATCTCTAGCACCCCTACCCTCTCTCTAGCATTGCCTAGATGAGCACTTTCAGAGAGCTTATTACACTGGTTCACATGTTTCTTAACACGAGATCAGAGTTGTCCTCCTTCCCCAGAGCTTTGCACTGTCTGTCACATGATTGCTATTCAATAATAACATTTATTTGTATATTGATTTATAATAGATCAATAGTAATATTTATTTGATTAATAAGTGAATACATGCACCATCTCTGCTGTCAAAATATTATCTTCCTTGTTAACTGCAGGTCTAGGAACTTAGTTATGCTTTCAGTATTCTCCTCACTAAGATGAAAATGGCAATATTCTTGTCCATTCATTTCTTTTAAACCTATTTGCATATATGAAATGATAATAGCTAGACTCTGTATGTACAAAGCACATAGGTATGAAGGGCAGGCATACTTTAAAAATCTCATCAGTTCTGCAACCCAAGGACTATCACCAAAGGATATTTAGTAACAGGATAATATATTCAGCCCTCCTTCCAAAAGAGAGTTCTGTGGCAGATTTAGTGTGGTTTGGATGTCAATATGAAAGTTGAACAGGCTCAAATAACCAACTTGATGGAAAGATTGGACAAGGGAAAGAAATTAAAGATGAGCTGGGGACCTCAGTTACTGGTTTTGATAAACAAAGAGCAAGAAAATAGGATCCTTGCAGCACACTCAGTTTTGTGGCCTTAATAAAATTCACAGAATATATTTTATTAAACCTTTAGAGATCAATAAAGAATTTTGTAAGTCAATCAATAAATAGGAAGCAGAGCTTTGACAGTTACAAATGAGGAACTAGAGCTAATCAGAAGGTTAGGATTACAATTCAACCTTGGTAGAGCAACTTTGAATCCTCTGGGAGTCAAAATTATTAAAGGTGAGAAGACAGAAAAAGGAGAAAAAAACTAGCAGAACACAGTTGCAGGATAAAGGCTTCAGGCAGCCCTCCCCTTCCTACATAGGGGTATGGACTGAGCATGTTTGCCTGATGCTCTCGGGCCAGATTCCACACAGACCTGCTATGTCCTCTTTTAGAAATGGATGTGTCATTTTCTGAAGTATCCAAGCACTGACTTTCACTTGGCATAACGTGGATCACGTAGTGCAATGCCAAGGGAACATCACCCAACCCTGACATTGTGAGTCCAGGAAAGGAAATGCAGAGACTATGTGACAGTCGCTTTAGATGAAGTCGAAGGTGATTGCATCTGTGTCCCTGTCAGTCTCATATCATCTGAAAGGAGAAAGAGAAGAAAGATGAAGAATGGAGAAAAAAAGTGAAGACGTGAAGAAGGAAAAACAAGAGTTGTGATATCCAAAGAAAACAGGAACAATTCTAAAGAAACAAACTGTTTCTTAGGAAGAAAGATGCTTCCAATACAGTCTTTTCATAATTTACAAAAAGGTGTTCACAGAAAGAGAGGAGCAACTGGCAGATGAAATGAAAACAAGACTTTTACATAAAACATAAGAGAAAAATAGAAAATGAAATGCTGAAAAGAATCGTGTAATTAGCTGTTTCTTGTTCCATTTGCGTTTTTAAGAAACTTGATTTGTCCTACATCTTGTGACAAACAAATATAAGTGTTCTGTTCTCTGAATTACCAGTAAATGGAATGGGAGGTGTCTCCTACTTTATCTCTTTCAGGCACTGTATTTTGTCCTTCCTGCACATTCCAGGATCCACTATCACTTCGTTTCAAGTCAAAAGCAGCTCAAGCCTCTGGAGAGGGAAAGGGAAGCCAAAGGCTTCCAAAAGATAAGCCAAGCAGTCCTTGTTTAAAAAAAAAAAAAAAAGACCAAGATGGTTTGAATAGGAATGGCCCCAATATCGTGGCCCATAGGGAGCAGTAGTGTTAGGAGGTGTGGCCTTGTTGGAGTGTGTGTAGCCTTGTTGGAAGAAGTGTGTCTGTGTGGGCGGTCCCCTTCTGCTGTCTGTGTATCAAGATGTAGAACTCTCAGCTCCTTCTCTAGCACATGTCTGCCTGCTTGCCATGATGATAATGGACTAAATTTCTGAAACTGTAAGCCAGCCTCAATTAAATGTTCTTCTTTATGAGAGTTGTATGATCGTGGTGTCTTTTCACAGCAATAGAAACCGTAACTAAGACAAAAACTGAAGCCCAAACACAGGACAAGGCTAGAGTTCTCACGACTCTCAAATTCAGCTTCAGGCCTTGCTTAAACTGTAGCTTCTCTGGCAAGAAGCACTAGCCAAAAAGAAAAATCCCTGTTTCCGAGTTTTGAGAGTAGGTGGCACCTTGAGAGAAGATGCATCATTTAAAACTGAGCTACTCTAAAGACCTGACAACCACAAGCAACCATGAATCAGGGAGACTGACTAAGACCTGTCCCATCCCCAGGGTTTACAGGTAAACTTCACCCCTTGGTGCCTGGAAACAGACCCCCAACTGAGAATAACTCTGGAGATTATGAGCTCTGAACTTGAAGTTGACAGGTATGTCAACCTTTGGAGTTACCTACCTGGCATAACTTTCTGGACTGCAAAATTGCTGAAGCTCCAACAGACTTCTTGACACCCATAACTTCATCCCCTCCACAGGGTGATTAATGATTAGGTTTTGAAAATACAAAGACAAATCAAGAACTGTGGTTGCTTTTCCCACTTCCAACTTACGTGTGAGACCATGAAATATAAATTGAGAGTCTTTGGAGGGCAGGAGAACCTAAGTTTGACAAACAAGGCTGCTGGTACAGAAAGAAAGGAGGTGTTAAAATGAAGACAGTGCTGATGGACATCAGACACTTGCCCAATACAGGCTTACACATATAAGTCAGACCCTTTCCTACATACATGAAGGCTGACTTCGAGGTCCCTGAAAGGAGCTGCTAAAACACTGATTTCTCCATTGTGTTCCCATTCTTTTTTCTTTCCCATTATACTCACGGTAGTATTTTTCTCTGTTGTATTATAGATATAGATATAGATATAGATAGATATAGATATAGATAGATATAGATATAGATGATGGAATAAATATTTGAATAGATTACAAAGTATGCCTTCAAATAGTGTTGCTGACAGTATCCTAAGATAACACATCAGCCCAAACCAGGTAAAAAGAAACGTAAATTCAACATTCTGCAGAAACCTTTGTAAGGGTTTCTATTTGTCAAGAAAGCAGATATTTCTCTTGTCTGCCCCTGATGGTCAACTGACAGAGGCAAAGTATATCTAGTTCCTGTTAATCTGAACAGTGTACATCATCTCAAAGATCCACCCTGCTGACTCTCGGATCAAATCCACTTGCTTTCCCACTGAGCAGCTACTCTCCACTGCAGTGAAAACAGCCCAGCAGTTTGTTCCACAATAAACTGTTTTTTTCTACCTATGGAGTGGTCTAAATCTGTGGTTTTGCTGTTTGCTCACACACACTTTCCCATTAAAGGCTTCTATGCTTTTTTCATTCCTTATCTTAAACATATCTAACTTTTATCATAAATTTTCTCGGTATTGAAAAAGACTTATTTTGTTTTTACTTTTGTTAATCTTTGATTTACTCCTTCAGTTTTCTTCTTTTCCCTTTATTAAGCCTTTGCTATGCTCTATTTCTTAATCTCATTCATTTGCTATTTTCATATTTACTTTAATTTTGTTTTGTTTTAATCATCTTAAAAAGTAATCAGCGTCCATGTAAGGTTTCACACATATTTCATGTTGGTTGTCTCCCCCCAGTTCTCATTTTCCCCTCTTTCCCTGCTGTACCCTTTTGTCTCCAATATTTCTTCTTTCTATTTTGTTTTATAGTCCAGCTCCCTATCAAAAGCTACATTTTTTACTAGTCAAATAGCTTCTCCCTCTTTAGTCTCTCAGCTTTGATCAACATTTACTCCTACCTATACACAGATATTTAATAGTTATAATTTAGAATCCATATAGGAAGGAGATACATGCTATATATCGCTCTGGGCCTGGATTACTTCTCTTGATATAAAGTTTTCTGATTACGTCTGTTTTCCTTCAAGTTTCATAATTTTATTTTTCTTGCTGATTAAAATTCCATTGTGTCATCTGTTAGTGGGCACCTAGACTGAGTCCATGTCTTCATTAGTGTGAAAAGAGAAGTAATAAACAAACGTCTTGGTATTGTGATAGAGTCCTTTGGGCAAATGCTCAGGAAAGGTGCAGATGGGTCATATGATAGTTTGGTTTTTAGTGTTTTGAGATGCCTGCATGCTCGTTTCCATAGTGGCTGCACTAGTTTACTGTAAGGAAGTGCTCTTCTTTCTCTACATCTTCATCTGCATTAGTTATTACTAGTTTCATTGATGATGTTTCCCATCACTGAGATGAGATAGAATCAGAGTAGTTTAAATTTTGATTTTTCTGATGATTAGAGATGCTATTTTTAAATATTTATGGGAGAGTTGCTTTCTTTTCTGTTGAGAATTATCAGATCATTGACATAATGTCTAACTGAAAAGTTTATACCATTGGTGTTAAGTTTTGGAGTTCTTCATATATTCTAGATACTAATTTCCTGTCTAAATTTAGCTGGCAACTATTTTCCTCCATTTTGTAGGCTGTTGATGGGTGTGTGTGTGTGTGTGTGTGTGTGTGTATGTGTGAAAGAGAAAGATAGATTTTTAATTTCATGAATTCCATTTGCTAATTTTTGGAAGTTTTAAGTGATAAGTAACTATATTTAATAATAAGACAGATATAAAATAATCAAATGCATACACTCAAAGATCTAGAAAAATTTAAAAAGAGCCAAATCCTCAAACAGTAAATAAGAAGAAATAATAAAAGATATAAAAAATAATATAAAATAAATAATATATAAAAATATATTAAATATATAAAAATAAATATTAAAAATAATAAAATTAATAATATGAAGACTGAAAGAACAGCAATTGGAGTCAATTAAAGAATTAAAAAATATTGTTAATTAAATTTTAAAAGAAAAAAATAATCTTTAAAAAGCACGCTGGTCAATTCTTAGATAATCTCACCAAAATAAGGAGAGAAAGAAAATTCAAATTAGAGAAAATTAGAGATAAGAAACAAGATAATAAAATAATTTCCAGTGATGGTTGTAGGGGTGCTTTGGGGATTCAAAGCACTAAGTTGATTTTGCAGTTGCTGTGGGTTTTGTTCTCACTGCATCTGTGACTTCCTTTCTAGGGAATCAGTCTTTCTTAGGCACTGCACACCACACGCATGGTGCTCTAACAGCCATACAAGGAAAACAGTAAGACACATAAAACAAAAATAAATAAATCTTCTAAAATATAGATTCTAAGACCAGGAATGGTGGTGCATACCTTTGATTCCAGTACTTTGTAGGCAAGACACTGGATCTCTATGAGACCCTTTGTCCAATAACTCAACAAGATGCAACCCTTTCCTGGTACTAGGCTTTTACTTTTACATAAGATGTTTGGTTGGAACATTTTCTCTCCCATTATATGGTAACTCCATATCAATTCCCTTCATATTTGTATATATTTTAGGAAGCTTCTCCAATAGTGGGTTTCCATGTGAGTTATTCATCCCCATATCCCCTCCTTTATTCTTTCCTCTAGTCCTTTCCTTATTTAAATCTTCCTACTTATTTTCCCCTGTACCCCTTAATGACACGATGCTTTATTCCCCCTTCCCTGGAAGATAACTCCTGCCCTAGACCCTTGCTATCTATCTAACCTCTATGGTTTTTTCTAAATGAAACATACATAGCTAATTTTTTTCTTTTTCATTTGTGAATATCAATTCACAATGTGAAGAGGGGAGAAAGGCTGGAAACTCAGTGGTTAAGAGCACGTACTTATTGCCATTGCAGGTGACCTAGGTTTGTTTCCCAGTACTCACACTGAGTGGCTCACATTGCTGTAACTCCAACTCCAGGGAAACAGAAAGATTTTACCTTTATGGGCACATACCCACATATATACATACATACATATATACATGCATACGTATAAAATAAATCCTTAAAGGAAAGAAGAGGAGGAAGAAGACCCAGAGAAGAACGAGGAGGAGGACGGCAGGGAAAATAGCTGTCAATAAAGCACTTATCTTGCATACATGGGGACCTGAGCTTAATCTCCAACATCCATGAAAAAAAAAAAGTCTAGTGGTAACATGGGTGGCTTCTAATCCCAGACTGCCAAGGTGGAGACAGGGAGATCACTCAGAGGATGGCAGTTAACCGCTTAACAAGTCCCAAGCCAGTGAGTGATCTTGTCTCAAAACACCAAGATGACTGAACCTGAGGAATGACACTCGGCATTGTCCTGTAACCTCCACATATACACACACACAAATACATGTACCCTTGTGTGCATGTGCACACACATATATACAGAGAGAGAGACAGAAACAGAGACAGACAGACAGAGAGGCTAATTGCTGAGCTTTTGAGCTGCTTTTTTTTGGGGGGGGTCTTTATAGACTATACAAAGCCCAGAATAAACTAAAAGACCTAAACTTCTATGAGTCACAGTACAGAATGTGTCAGAACACCTACAGTCAAGTCATACTGGGGGTCTGATTGCTAGAGATGAGTGGGTAAGAATAAACCTTGCACTAACCTGAAGTTTATTTTCATCATCCATCAAGTGCAAATGTGACCTGAGACATCCTGCCAGCAAGTTCTGAGGTCTCAGTGAGTGGATGAGAAAAATGTTCTCAACTAAGCCGTATCAAATAAACATTATTACTACAACTAAAGTTTCTATCAGTGAAGTTACTTATGGATATCAAATGTCAAACCATACCGTAGGATGATATATACATTTTTATTCTACACAAATAGTGATGTAGATAACATATATTATATATGTGTATATGTATTATAGCATTTTCTGACCATCAATTAAGCAAAATATTCTATTAACCATTAAGAAATTTCCTTCCCAATAGCTGTATGCTGGCTAATTATTTTGACAGCATCATTACTTTTGTGTTTATAAAAATTTTTTCATTTTGTTTTATTATACATTCTTAATTAAAATATCACTTTCCTTCTTCCAGCCCCTCCCAAGTCCCCTACTGCCAATTCCATGTCCTTCCCTCGACTCTCAAATTGATTGTTGTTACATGTGTGTACATATGTGTGTATGTATTATATATATATATATGTAAGCACAGACATATAGAAATAAGCTTCCGAGTCTGTTTTTGTATGCATATGGTTTCAGTGCTGACACTTTGTTCTGGACAACATTAGGTGATTCATCCCTGGGAGAGGCTAACTCTCCATCTCTCAACAATCATCCATTGCCTGTAGTTCTTGTCCAGGGCTGTGAGTCCATGAGATTTCTTCCCTTTTGCATTAACATGACTGTTGACGTTGTTCGGACTGTGTTTGTGCCGCCATTTCTATGGAAGACTGTTTCACAGCAGATTTCCTGGTATTCTGTCCTTTTTACCATCTTTCAGTCCCTTTTCCATGACATTGCCTGAGCCACAGAGCTGTGATAGAGGTGTATCCCATACGACTGAGCTTCCCATGATCCACTGATCTTGGCATTGTGTCCAGTTGTGGCTTTCTATGATGGTCTCTGTTTCTTGTAAAGAGGAGCTTCTTTGATGAGGGGTGGTAGCTGCACTTATCTGTGAGCATAAGGAGAAGATTTAGAATGTAGGAAGGAATTGTGCTGATCTAACAAAGCAGCCATAACAGATTCTCTCCTGTGCTCCATGACCTCACTATCCCTGGGAAGTTGGCTGGGTTTCTGCTACTAGGCATGTTTTCCCTCCTGGTGAGCAGGCTGTAAGTCCAATTAGACAGCTGTGGGCTACCACCAACATACAAGAGCCAGTCACTGCACCTTTATAAATACCTTTCCATGCTGTTCACTGTTGTGGTTCATAGGTGCCACAAATGAGTAGGACTGTTAATTGCTTCCTTCCCTTGGCAGCTTGTATAGTAGTCTCTGGCTCCATGGAAGCCAGAATGTAGGTGAGAGGATTTCCAGTTACAAAACCCTATGTCCTAAGTGTACAGGGTCTTCAACAACAGAGGTTGATCCCATTTTGTAATTGGGTGATTTTTGTTTCCTTGACTCTTTGTTTTGGGGTTCTTTGTCTATTCTGAGTATCAAGCCTCTGTTGGATATAGAGTTGACAAAGATTCTCTTCCATTCTGTTCTTCCTTGATCAGTTGGATGTCTCTTTGGTGGTAGAGAATCTTTCATTCATTCACATACCAAATAGTTACTGAGCCAGCTACTGGGTATTAGGTGATTGCTAGACAATTAGGAAACACTGTTGGGCAGAATAGTCACATTCCCTGCCCTCATAAGTCTTACAGTAACATTGTTGTAAGATTCCTTCCTGAATATAGCCCATGCTAGCTCAGTATCCAAGTGGGTTCTCTAGTCAGGGGAACAGGGACTATTTCTGACATGAACTCAATGGTGAGCTCTTCGACACTCCTCCCCTCCGAGGGAGGGGCAGTCTTGCTAGGCCACAGAAGAGGGCATTGCAGCCAGTCCCGAAGAGACCTGATAAGCTAGGGTCAGATGGAAGGGGAGGAGGTCCTCCCCTATCAGTGAACTTGGAAAGGGGCAGGAAGGAGATGAGGGAGGGTGGGATTGGGAGGGAATGAGGGAGGGGGCTACGGCTGGGATACAAAGTAAATAACATGTGATTAATATAAAAAAGAGAAGGAAAAAAAAGATTCCTTCCTGAGTCAAGAGAGAGACCTCATCTCTTTTATTATTGCACAATAAAGGAACCCAGGAAGAGTCAAAGTTAAATAATCCATGAATTAACAGGGATTGAATTCAGATGCAAATAACAGACGACAGAGCACATTAATTTAAATATATTAGCTGATATCCACACATAAATGATGTTCAAATGTAGACATCTCAGAGCTTGAAGTTCAAGATTATCTTAGCTATTTTTCTATTACCATAAGACATGATGACAGAGGCAACTTATAGATGGAAATGTTTACTGGGAGTCGTGGTTCTGGAGGGTTAGAGTTCATGATCATCGTGATAGGAAGTATGGCAGTAGACAAGCAGGTAATGGGAGAGAGCTTCCATCCTGAGCCTAGTGTTCAAGCACATGATCCTATAGGAGCCATTCTCACTCAGAACACCACAAAGCTCATCAGTGACCCAGATTCCACGTAAACTCCCATCTTCCATATTACCCTAAGTGCATACTATTCAGCCAAAACCGCAGTGTGTTTCCAGAAGTTCCAGTAATCACACCCACTTTCCAGAAATGTGGACCAAACAGGCAAAGGGCGAAATGTTTTTAAAAATCTGCACAATAAAATAAATAAATAAATAAATAATTTTAAAAAGCTGCACAATAAAAAATAGACAATGAATAATGAGCAGAGAGATAACAGTGCCCCCACAAAGCTCAGAAGTGAAGAGTCAGGTTCTCATTAAGGCTTAATTGGGCTCACAATCAATAATGTCAGTAGAAGTTAGATGTGAGCAAAATATGTGTCTCAAAAGAGAAGGCGGGGGAACAACAGCATATGATGGTGTATTGCAGGCTCTAGTTAGGACAGTGTGAAGTTTTTAATGAGAAAAGGACCCTAGATTCCTCTCCAACAGCTAACAGAATTCCCTATTAGACAGGCTTCTGGAAGCAGGCAGTCAAGATGGCAGCCAAAAGCCCTGTAACAATTGAAAAAAGCTTTGAGCTGGAGGAGGAAGGAAAAAAATAAGACACTTACAGATCCCTGTCACCTCCGAAAAATACAGAGAAAGGCTTGTGGGGTTGCTAGCTTGCTCCTCCTACCCGTCTGGCAAGCCATGCTGATTACATAGCGCACACTCAATAGACACGTGTTGAATGAATTTGTCATGGGCCATTTCCCACAGAAGGCAGTCTTGTTCTCCAACTCCTTCCCATGCTTGTCTCCAGAAGCCTTTATCTGTTGACCACAGATGATGAGAGAAAGAGAAAAAAATCTGCCTTCCTCCTATTGAACCTGAGTTAACCAAAGTTCAGCAGCCTGTGTGCACAGTGGAAATGGCAAAAGCGACTTCAGTTCTCCCTACTACTCAGTCAAGCTTTTTTAGAGGGAGTAAATAGGCCTGTCAATCATCTGGACAGGAAACAACAACAAGACACTTCCAGAAAGACGTATATCATAGGCATTAAAGAAATAGTGTGAGGGAGCTGAACAGATGGTTCAGTGGTTAAGAGCACTGACTACTCTTCCAGAGGACTTGAGTTCGATTCCCAGCACCCACATGTCCGTTTACAATGATCATTCCAGTTCCAGAAAAGCCATCATTCTCTTCTAGGCTATGGGGTCACTGTATAGATGAAGTATACTTGCATATTTGCAGGCAAAATACCCATGCACATAAAGTAAATAATAAATCTTAAAGTTAAAAAAAAAAGAAAATAGTATGAAGCCTACCAAATAGCACTTGGTACTATGACCCCTTTGGCTATTGTCTGGTATCACCCCTTGAGAGTTTTCCTACACAATGGTCTCATTGGTCATTCCTCACTCACACCCTTTGATGTGCCCTCACATTGTTCTGTAGTAAACACTGCCTTCCTTATCTACCAGACTCTACTGATCTGAAGTTAGTCAATGACAATCACAAGGACTGGAGAGCTGAGGGCAGGGCAGGGTGACATCTTGATAATAACATAGACAAAGGATCATGGGTAGTGTAGGAGACAAATGCAAATGAAGTGGAAAAGGAACCATGGAAAGAGTGCCTACTTCGTGTGAAATGTCTCCAGTGGAATGGAAATGGGCATTTTATGTCTGTTTCAAGAGAAAGCAAGAGTTCATTACCATAAAAAAAAAAACTAATTTTTTTTCTTTCATTCTAGATTTTTTAAAATGTTTTGTCCAAAGTGATTCTCTCGTGAGTGTCCAGTGTTTGGTACCAAATGGGACACCTATACCTCCCCCTGTAGGCCTCAGAGCTTATGGGAGAAAAGGGAGCTGGAAACAAGGGAAGAGCCAAAGGAAAGTGACTGGAGTGATATGGAATCCTGACTCCCGGGCATGTCATGGTTATTGTAATTTTGAACTCACAGCACCTGCACAAGATCAACACAAGATTAAACCCCTCCACACCCTATCAGGAAAGGGAGGGGAGTCATGATCCTCTCTCCCCCCTGAAGATTTATAGGCAGTTAACAGTTGGTAGGGGAGAGAGAGACATGGTCATGTAAGCACTGGTAAGGCAGCCACAATCGATCCATAAGCAAACTCTCGCCCATGTTCCAGCCCTAATGCAACTCAAGGATTTATACCAACAAGAACAACAACAACACAAGGTAGAAAGGGGGATGACTGGAAAAAGTAAGAGGATCAGCTGAAGTAATGGGGTAATTAAAAAAAGAAAGTGATTCTCTTAGAAAATCTACGAAATCGCTGAAGAGATGGCTCAGTGCATCTAAAACAAAAAGGGGGAACTGTAGAGAGCTGCGTAATGCCACACCTTAAAGATGGAGCTGGTTTCCGCCTTCCACCTTCCCGATGGTGAGTGCTCTCTGTCACGAACAACTCCACATTTGGCTAAGGCTGAGGATCTGGCTTGCTTCCATGTATGTGGACCTATCTGCATTGCCCACGTGGCACGCTGGGGGTGGCTACCCAGAGGCTATTTAAGCTGTGGGCTGGCTTTCCCCAGGGTCAGATGATTGTTCAAGGTTCCTGAATAAACTGCATTGAAAAAAAAAAAGAAAGAAAAAAGAAAATCTACGAAATCAGAAATATTAAAGATAAAATTCATTCTATTAACTTGTATTAAGTACCTAGTAGGTACACTAATATAATATTATACTAAATGCCTACTGGTGTACTAATCAAGTACTTAATGTATATATTTTTGTATATAATTTATTTATTTTTATTTCATGTGCATTGGTGTTTTGCCTGAATGTATATCTGTTTGAGGATGTCAGATCCCATGTAACTGGAATTACAGACAGTTTTGAGCTGCCATGTGGGTGCTGGGTATTGAACTTGGGTCCTCTGGAAGAGCAGACAGTACTTTTAACTGCTGAGCCATCTTTCCAGCCCCTATTGTGTATACTTATGCAATATCACTTACATAGCAAATTTTACATAACCGTTACCTAATAGGACAATATGGATGTTCTTCAAGTCCAGAGAATATATATTCTGACTTTTGGTTGTGAATGAGTGAGTTTATTAAGTATGTATTAAACAAAAGTAAAATAACAAATAGCAAGTAGTAGGTAGATACCAAAATATTATCAAATAGAGAATTTACAATGTCTAACAATGCCAGCCAGAGTACCCTGATTGAGACACAAAAGGAAGAAAACATCAAATCAGGTAATTAGTAATTAACAATAATAATAACAATATAAAGATCAAACAACCTGTCCCAGGTCATACAGAGAGCTGCTGGTGGTGTGTCCACAGCCTCTGTTGGGGTCTATTTAGTGACTCTGATCAGTACTCTTGAGGCTTTGAAAAAGCATAAATGGTACTGGTTAATGTGCTGGGAATAAGACTTTCTATTTCCAGATCACTCCAGCTGATGGACTCCCTGCTTTCTTGATCTAACTGTTCTCCTTCTGTGGCATTTCCTAAAGATGGTCTCAAAATAGAACCATTGCTCCTCTTCCAGGTTGAGGCTCCTGTCTTCCTCCCTTTGGTCAGTCACTCCCCTTGCCCCACCACCTCCAGAAGGGCTTTTCTGAATCCCTTTGGACCTTGCACTGTACCCCTACCTTGTCTTGACTCTTCTTAGGCATTTGTTAGAATGCTCGTGGTTGAACATACCCAACCATGAAGCTTTACCTTCTTTACATCTTCCTGCCTTCCTCTTTGTTTTTCTTTTCTTTGTTTGTTTGTTTGTTTGTTTTTATTTGTTCATTTGGTTGGTTGGTTCTTGACACAGGATCTCAAGTGGCCCAAGCTGCCCTTGAACGTGTCCTGGTAATCTTGAACTTGTGAAATAATAAGGTTACAGAAATGCCTCACCACAGCCAGTTAATGGAAAGCCAGGCATGGAATCCAGGGCCTTGTGTGTGATATGCAAGTGAACGCTCCATCAGTTGAGATACACCCTTCTCCCACAATACGTAATTCCACCAAAAACATCCCGTATTCTTGATAGTCCAGGACCACAAAATTCAAAGTATTAACCATTGTGTTTAACACTCAATATCTTGGATGTTTCAGACATTTTGTCTACAGAGGTATGACTTTTTTTTTCTTTTCTGATTTTTGTTTGAATTAAATACCAATGAGATCACAGCATAAGCCAGAAAGGATGATTAGAAGCCATTGCCACTGCAATAACACCATTCTGGAACTGAGCTAGACAAGTTACACAAAATTAAAAAAAAAATAGTAACTTAGATGGACAGGGATGCCTTTGATGAAGAATCCCTCAGGGTGACAACAACACAGACACATGCAGACAAACATCCCAGGCTTAATTAAAGTTCCTTGGCTGCCAGCATTGTGACTCTCAAAGTTCTTGTTTCAACTTTACTCTATAGCAGAATAACCCAAAGTGTCTTTTCTCATTTTCCTGTAATTTCTCCCAGCTATTCTCTGGATAAACAAACTGTTTTCAATAATGTTTAGCTTCCCATAGCCTGAACAACTGATGACTAACTCTGACTATTTTTACCACTCCCAGCCACCCTGTTTCAAACTTCTGCTCAGTGAACTAGACTTGGATGGCAGCTTTGATCAATATTCCCTTTCCCCCTACTCATCAACCTTTCAGACAACATGTCATCTTGTTTAGGCACCCCAATTTACCCACATTATGTTTGTGACCAAATAACAATTAAACATAGCTCTGCCCTCCTCACCCCACTCTCTCAGGGCTCAGGGCATTTCTTCTACCAACTATTTACACACAGTTTTGCCACATGTGACAGACCATTCCAAACAGCCCTGGAAATAGTATCCTCACTGATCCACAAAGGAAGAAAAAAATTGTAAGCGACAATGAAATAACCTTTCTGCATTGGCTAAACTAACACTTACTATAGGCTCTGAAGACTTGAGTTAACATTACAATTTTTTCTATCTATAAAGACTCCTATAAATTACAACACAATTTAGTTCATTTAGTCAGGTTTTTTTTTTGTGTGTGTGTGTGTGTGTGTTTGATGTTTTTGTTTGCATGTTTGTTTTGAGACAGGATCTCACACTCTAGCCAAAACTCCCTGAAACTTTTTGTTTTAACTAAAGTTGCAGCTATGAGAATTTCCTAAGCAAGTCATTAGAACTGTATAATGTGACAAAAAAAAAGCATAGCTGATGTTCATTATCCTTTACCATATAGAACCATCATACCTATAGGAATGTAGGGAGTTTTTCTCCTTTATAGTCAACCTGAATTACAGATGATATGGTTGTATTTCTCAAATTTTAGATGAATTAAGAAGTGGGCAAAGGCCACAAAACCAAAGCTCAGGCTCTTCTCATTAAGCATACTTCTTCCCAGTATGATCTGGTGAGTTTTCTGTGAAAAGGTCAAAACATTTGAAAATCAATGACAGAGATTCCAGTCTCTTCTTAGAAACATGGCATACAAACACATCAAAGTCCTACAAACTTAAAAGATCCCACATGTTACAAATTCAGACCCAACTCAAAGCGATGGGTACCTCATGCCTTGGCATTTAAAAGATGATAGACAGTAGAATCTGAATATCTGCAAACATGAAAAGTGTGTACTGTATGGTTGAAAATATCATCATTGTTCTTCAACCACACATTGGGTCCATCTCCCTGACTGTGTGTAGCCATTTACCACCAGAAGAGCTACATATTTTTTATACATTCCCAAGGGGGGGAGGAATCCTTATTTAAGAAAACGTGTGGAAGGAGTTGAAAAGATGAAAGGAAAAGTGAGGCAATCAAAATGTAAAGCCAGCTGTGTGGTGGAATGGACAATTTGTGCTCATGCTGTGAGTTGAACCAAACAATGCCATGCCTAATAGAAGTGCTCCTGACCTACTAGAGGACAGATCTGGCCTACTAAAGTACAGATTTGACCTACTAGAGTACAAGATCAGCTGCTTCTTGCTGCAGCACCGCGTGTCTGTGGACTTATTCTGGACTGATTAGAATTTAGACAAATAATTTAAAAGCTTAATTTTGTTATTATCTCAAGTCCCAAGTCTTTTCTTCTCAAATTTTAACAATGTGCTCATAAATGTAATGCTACCGCAGTCTTATAAAAATATCTCACAGGGGTAAATAAAATCATGTTTACACAACAGCTTCCTTTGTTCAGAAAACCAAAAACAAAACAAAATAAGCAGGTGGCTTAACACAAAAGAGAGACACTGCTAAACATCCTTCATAGGAATTAAAATCTCTCCCATGAAATTATTTACCCCTTTCTTAACTCCATGGATTTACACAACTAAACCAGGTTGTGTGTTTAAGCAGTTTTCTGTCATTCTCCAGAGGGACACTTAGTGACAAATCGATCCTATGCATGTCATTTTATATTGGTAAGAGAATTGTTCATGCTCCAGTTACATTATAAAGAAGCAAGCTTCGTTAACCAAAGTGCCAGAAGTAACAATGGCAGCTAATACTTACTCCATCTAGACATTCCATAGAACCAAATGACTTCCTAGTCAAAAATGGCTCCCATTAAACTTACTAAAGTGAGTTTTATCACTATTCACAAGTTACATGATTTAGATAGTTTCCTAATTTACATCCCACCAAAAAAAAATCAATAGAAATTCCTTGGGAGAGGAAAAAAATATTGTCTTTATCCACTATTAATTAGAAAATGGCCCCACAACTGTTAATCGCTGAGTTTCTCATTACTGAATGGATGAATTCACCACATGTTATCACACCAATTTCTTTAAAGAGTAAATGAGATAATATGAAAGCTATTTAGCAAATTCTAAGAGTTTATTTATTTCTTGATTTCTTCAGTAACCCAATTATCATTTAGTATCACACTGTCTGGTGTACATGAGACTTAGAAAAGGTTTTTATTACTGTGATAATATACCATGACTATACCTATCTTAAGGAGAAAAGGTTTGTTTCGACTTGGAGGTCATGTCCCAGCACTGAGGAGAGTCAGGGCAGGAAATCAAGCAGAAACCTGAAGACAGGAACTGAAGCAGAGGTCACGGAGGGGTGCTGCTTACTGGCTTGCTCCACATGGCTTACTCAACCTGCTTCCTTATAGATCCTGGAACAATCATCACAGGCATGGCTTCATCCACAGTGGACTAGGGCCTTCTCCCACATCAATCACTAATTGATCAATTCCACTTACCAAAGCTGAATCAAGACCAGGTAAATCAATTAAATAGTCCTATATCCCCTAAGGAAATAGAAGTGGTCATCAAAAGTCTCCCATCCAAAAAAAAAGCCCAGGGCCAAATGGTTTCAGCACAGAATTCTACCAGACCTTCAAAGAAGAGCTAACTCAATTCTCTTCAAACTATTCCACAAAATGGAAACAGAAGGAACACTACCAAACTCATTCTATGAAGTCACAGTCACCTTGGTACCTAAGCCTCACAAAGACTCAACAAAGAAAGAGAATTTCAGGCCAATCTCCCTTATGAACATTGATGCAAAAATACTTAACAAAATACTTGCAAACTGAATACAAGAACACATCAAAGATATCATCCACTATGACCAAGTAGGCTTCATCCCAGGTATGCAGGTGTGGTTCAATATACAGAAATCCATCAAAGTGATCCACCATATTAACAAACTGAAAGAAAAAAAAACACATGATCATCTCCCTAGATGCTGAAAAAGCATTTGACAAAATCCAACATCCATTCATGTTTAAAGTATTGGAGAGATCAGGGATACAAGGCACATATCTAAACATAGTAAAGGCAATATACAGCAAGCCTATAGCCAACATCAAACTGAATGGAGAGAAACTTAAAGCAATCCCACTGAAATCAGGGACAAGACAAGGCTGCCCACTCTCTCCATATCTCTTCAACATAGTGCTGGAAGTCCTTGCTAGAGCAATAAGACAGTTGAAGGAGATCAAGGGGATACAGATTGGAAAGAAAGAGGTCAAATTATCACTATTTGCAGATGATATGATAGTATACGTGAGTGACCCCCAAAACTCTACCAGGGAACTACTACAGCTGATAAATACCTTCAGCAAAGTGGCCAGATACAAAATTAACTCAAAAAAATCAATAGCACTCCTATATACAAAAGACAAAAGGGCTGAGAAAGAAATTAGGGAAACAACACCCTTCACAATAGCCACAAATGACATAAAGTACCTTGGTGTAACCCTAACCAAGCAAGTCAAAGACTTGTATGAAAAAAAAAATTCTTTTCTGAAGAAAGAATTAGAAGAAGATATGAGAAGATGGAAAGATCTCCCATGCTCATGGCTTGGCTGGATTAACATAGTAAAAATGGCCATCTTACCAAAAGCAATCTACAGATTCAATGCAATTCCCATCAAATTACCAACACAATTCTTTATAGATCTGGAAAGAAAAATTCTTAACTTCGTATGGAATAACAAGAAACCCAGAATTGCCAAAACAATCCTCTACAATAAAAGATCTTCTGGAGGTATCTCCATCCCTGATCTTAAGCTGTACTATAGAGCAACAGTTATAAAAACTGCATGGTACTGGCATAGAAACAGAATGGTGGATCAATGGAACCGAACAGAAGACCCAGAAATAAACCCACACACTTATGGACACCTGATCTTTGACAAAGATGCCAAAACCATACAGTGAAAAAAAGATAGCATCTTCAACAAATGGTGCTGGTCCAACTGGATTTCTACATGTAGAAAAATGAAAATAGATCCATACTTATCACCCTGCACAAAACTGAAGTCCAAGTAGATCAAAGACCTCAACATAAAACCAGACACATTAAATCGGCTAGAAAAAAAAGTGGGGAATACCCTAGAACTCATTGGCACAGGGGACAACTTCCTGAACAGAACACCAACAGCACAGGCTCTAAGAACAACAATCAATAAATGAGACCTCATGAAACTGAAAAGCTTCTGTAAATCAAAGGACACCGTCATCAAAACAAAACAGCGCCTACAGATTGGGAAAGAATCTTCACTAACCCTTTATCTGACAGAGGGCTAATATCCAGCATATATAAAGAACTAAAGAAGCTGAAAAGCAGCAAACCAAGTAATCCAATTAAAAAATGGGGAACAGAGCTAAACAGAGAATTCTCTGTAGAGGAATATCGAATGGCAGAAAAACACTTGAAGAAATGCTCAACCTCATTAGCCACTAGGAAATGCAAATCAAAACAACCCTGAGATTTCACCTTGCACCCATTAGAATGGCCAAGATGAAACACTGAAGTGACAATGCATGTTGGGGAGGTTGTGGAGAAAGGGGAACCCTCCTCCACTGCTGGTGGGAATGTAAACTTGTACAACCACTCTGGAAATCAATTTGGCGCTTTCTCAGACAACTAGGAATAGCGCTTCCTCAAGATCCAGCCATACCACTCCTAGGCATATATCCAAAAGAGGCTCAAGTACACAATAAGGACATTTGCTCAACCATGTTTGTAGCAGCCTTATTTGTAATAGCCAGAAGCTGGAAACAGCCCAGATGCCCCTCAACTGAAGAGTGGATGCAGAAATTGTGGTACATCTACACAATTGAGTATTACTCTGCAATGAAAAATAAGGAAATCATGAAATTTGCAGGTAAATGGTGGGACCTGGAAAGGATCATCCTGAGTGAGCTGTCCCAGAAGCATAAAGACACACATGGTATATACTCACTCATATAGACTTATAGGATAAACCTAAAATCTGTCCATCTATAGAAACTAATCAAGAGAGAGGACCCTGACTAAAACGCGCAATCCCCATCTCAAAAGGCAAAGAGGATGGACATCAGAAGAAGAAGAAAGCAGGAAACAACCTAGGAACCTGCCACAGAGGGCCTCTGAAAGGCTCTGCCCTGCAGACTATCAAAGCAGATGCTGAGACTTTATGGCCAACTGTTGGGCAGAGTGCATGGAATCTTATGTAAGAAATGGGAAATAGTAGGTTATGGAGAGGACAGGAACCCCACAAGGAGAGCAACAGAACTAGAAGATTTGAACACAGGGATCTTCCCAGAGACCCATACTCCAAGCAAGTACCAGGCATGGGGATAACCTGGAATCCCTGTGCAGATGTAATCCATGGCAGTTTAGTGTCTAAGTGGGTTACATAGTAATGGGAAGAGGGACTGACTCCGACACAATCTGATAGGTCTGCTCTTTGATCACCTCCCTCTGAGGGGAGAGCAGTTTTACTAGGCCACAGAAGATGACAATGCAGCCACTCCGGATGTGATCTGATAGACTAAGATCAGATGGAAGGAGAGGAGGACCTCCCCTATCAGTAGACTTGGGGAGGGGCATGCATGAAGAAGGGGGAGGGAGGGTGAGATTGGGAGGGGAGGAGGGAGGGGCTTATGGGGGGATACAAAGTGAATAAAGTGTAAAATAATAATAATAATAATAAAAGAAAATACTCTACAGGCCAAATGAGGATCTGTCTTTCCATGAGAATCTATCTTGTGTCAAGCTGACATAAAAACCAGCATAATCCCTAACTACATTCTAGATATTTGTCCTTATGTACATAGAAAAGTGTAGTTCTCACACCTCAACAAGAAAACTTCCCCTGCAACAGATGGAGACCATTACAGAAAACCACAACCAATCAAAATACAGATTTATGGAGCCCATCCCCAATGGATGCATCAACAAAAAAACCTTCCACCCCTCAGGCTTGGGGAACATTGTAGAAAAGAGGGTAGAAAGATTGTAAGAGTCAGAGGAACAGAGAATTTGCTGTGAGATTGTGTCTCTTACTAATGTTAGAAGCTACACGCATAAAGCCTCACCAACATGACTGCTTAAACATGACCTGAACAAAAACAATACCAATAGACATGCCAAATGGGAAAGTCCAGGAGGTACCAACCCAATACAAAGAACTACAGTCAACTAAGAAATGCTGAGAATGAGAGGCTAGCCTTCCCCAGGGAAGAGCACACCAACTGGTTATCCAATTCCAACCAGTCATCCCTGAAAACATACATATAAGCAACATTATATAGACTGAGCAGGAAGTATTTAGAAATATTTATTTATTGTTTACATATATAAGTGTATATATTATATAAATTTATATATAAAATATATACAACATATATATGCATATATATATGAATGTAACAACAAAAAGATCATGAATTTGAAAAAGAGCAGGAAGAGATATATAGAAGGGTTTAGAAGGAGGAGAAAATGAAAATGATGTAATTACATTATAACCTCAAAATTATAAAGTAATAATTTTAAAAATATATGAAATTAGTCAGTAAATCGAATTTTTATACTTTCTGTGGTTTCTATTGCTGCTATATTCCACTGTGGTCAGCTAGAATATGGGAAATTATTTCAACCTTCCTGTATTCGCTAATAGTAGCATTGTGTCCTAACATGTGACGTATTTTGGAAAGAGTTCTAAGGGCTGATGAGAACATTGGTGTTTTCTTTATTGCTTGAGTGAAATGTTATGAAGCCATTCAACTTCAATGTTTCTCTTCTTTTATAGACAATTTGTCTGTTGATGAGAGTGGAATATTGAAGTATAGCTAGAAACATGTTTTATGAAACTGGGTCCTCCTGTCTTTGGTAACTCTGTTGAGAATTGCAATATCATCTTAGTAGATTTTTCATTAAATATATAAGAAGTGTCATTGCCTGTGTCTTCTGTCCAGTTTTGGTTGGAAGTCTATTTTGTCACATGTAAGATGGGATATACCCATTTGTTTCTTAGTACCATTTGCTGGTACCTTTCATCATTGTTTCCTACAGCTGTGTCTATCTTTGATAGTGAGGCATGTTTCTTGGAAACAGCAAGAAGATGAATTCTGTTTTCTATCTATTGGCTCATCTGTGTACTTTTTACATGAAATCAAGACTCTTAATATCCAGAATATGAAATAAAGACTCAATATCCAGAGTTATTATTGAAAGTTGTATCTTGATTCCTGACATTTTGTAGATTTTGTGCTGTTTCTTTGGTTAACTGATCTGGTGTTCTTTATCTCTTTTGGCCCCTTGAATGTGTTCATTCTTTTCAGCCCTAAGAATTTCTTCCAGTGTTCTCTATGGTGCTGGCTTAGTGATCATAAACTACTTTAATGTGTCTTTATCATCAAATTTGTTTATTTCTCCTTCAATACTAATAGAAAGTTTTACTGAGTTTAATAGTTGTGTATGACAACTGTAATCTTTCAGAACTTGGAATTCATATTTCTAGACATTTCTGGGCTCAAATGTTTCTATCAAATAGTAGGGTGTTACTCTGATGGGACTACTCTGATGACTTGACCATCTTCTCTCATAACTTTCAGCACCCTTTCTTCACTCAGAATTTCTAGTGATTTCCCTGCAGTCTGTCATTGGGAGATTCTTTCCTAGTCCTATCTATTTGGTATTCTTTAGGCCTTTTGTCCCTGAATTGGCATCTCTTTCTCTAGGTGTGGGAATTTTTCTTCTATAATTTAATTAAAAATATTCTTTGATATTGTATTCTTCTTTGTCCATAATTTGAGGGTTAGATCTTTCTGATTTTTTGTCTAGTAGTTCTTCTATGGCATGACCTCCAATGAGGAGGTCAGTTTTATGGAATTAGTAACTGTGTGGAAATGCTGTCTTGGTTTTTATGTTACTTTTGTCTCTTCGTTGAGACTGTGCTTCTTATTAGTTGAGCTTTCTTTTTATTCAAATCACCTTTCCTCATTCAGTGGATCTGTGTACAATGTTTAAGAGAGGAATAAGTGGAAAGAGGTTTGAGACATTGATTTTCTCTGGGAACGGTATTGCATACTGCAGGTTCTATCCTTGGTTTTCTTTTAAAAGTCCATTGTGTCCGCACTAACTCAGTATTTAAGGGTTCAGTGTAATCCAGTGTATTAATTACTTTTATATTGCTGTAACATAACACCTTTACCAAGGCAAGAGTTTCTTTGGGCTTATGGTTCCAGAAGGACAATAGCCCCTGATGGCAGAGTTGAAGTAGCAAACAGCAGACAGCTGAAGCAGCAGCTGAGAGGTCACATCCTAAACCCTAAACAGGAAGAAGAGAAAATGAACTCAAAATGACATGGATTTTGAAACTTCAAAGCCCAACTCCACTTACAAATTTCTTCCATCAAGGCTTCTTAATTCTTTATTATCCAAACAGTCAGAAAGTGGGGACCAAGTATTCAAAATAAGATTTATGGGGAACATCTCATTCAAACTACCACAGTCAGCACACTGCTTATCCCTTCCTGGACTAGTCCTCCACCTCCTTCTGGTGTGGCTCTCCATGCATGGATGCCCTCCCTTGAGTCAGCTCTGGTCAACAAGAGGTCGAAATGCAGGAGATCCAAAAAAAGACAAGTATGACGTTATGAGGTTTATGGAGTGGAAAGTATTAGTCCCTCCCAGCTAGAGTCATGGGGATGCAAGATCCTGGAGGAGCACAAAAAAAGAAAAAAAGGAAAATGAGATTCTGAAAGAGTTGTGTGTGAAGTTAAGAGACCAAGGGGCATGGGGACTTGAGATCAGAGAAGTCAGGTAGCCTATAGAGTGGGAAGGAATGAAGCCTGCCTGGAACACAGGCCTAACTTGAGAAACAGGGTCCTCCTTAGTGTTTTGCTATTTTAGGAATATAGATTGTAGTATGTTTATCCTATATTATACAACTAATATCCACTTATAAGGGAATGTATACCATCCTGTCTTTCTGTTTCTGGGTTACCTCACTCAGGATGATCTCTTATAGTTCCATCCATTTGCCTACAAATTTCATGATTTCCTTTTTAATAGCTGAGTAGTATTCCATTGTATAGATGTATCATAATTTCTGTATCCATTCCTCTGTTGAGAAACATCTAGGTTGTTTCCAGATTCTGGCTATTACAAATAAAGCTGCTATGAACATACTTGAGCAAATGTCCTTATTGAATGATGGGACATTATGGAATAAGAGAGGGGTGAGAATAGAGGAACATGGAGGGGACAGGAGCTCCACAAGGAGACCAACAAAACTAAAAGATCTGAGTCCAGGGGGTCCTGCAGAGACTGATGCTCCAACAGAGGACCATGCATGGAGAGGACCGCTGCTCAGATGTGGCTGATTGGCAGCTCAGTCTCCATGTGGATCTCTGAGTGAGGGGA
This sequence comes from Meriones unguiculatus, assembly GCF_030254825.1. Taxonomy (NCBI): domain Eukaryota; kingdom Metazoa; phylum Chordata; class Mammalia; order Rodentia; family Muridae; genus Meriones; species Meriones unguiculatus. Next base: position 68,878,961 of record NC_083358.1, on the reverse strand, counting down.
GTAGGGACTGCCTCTATTATGAACTCAATTGACTGCTCTCTGATGACTCACCCCTGATAATGCAGCCTTACCAGGCCACAGAGGAAAAGGACCCAGGCAGTCCTGACAAGACTTAACAAGCTATGGGCAGATGGCAATAGTGGAGAACTTCCCCTTTCAGTGGACTAGAAGGGAATGAAGGAAAGAGGAAAGGAGTGTAGGACTGGGGGGAGGGGAACTGAGAGAGGGAGCTTCAATTGGGATGTATAAAGAATAAATTGTGAAGAAAAAAATTAAAATCAAAGTTAAAAAAAAAAGCAATTTTGTCAGTAACTGACAGATTCTCAAAAAGATTCTGATGACTTGAAACAAGAAGAAGCTGACTAGCTAAGAACTTCAAAAAACCCATTTCTAGAAAAAAAAATAGTGGAAAGCTGATTAAGGCTTCAACACAAACTGTTATTGGTATTTTCATATTAGTCTCCTGAGAAACCATCTTTTGAAAACATATTTTCTTATTTCTGATCATTATAATTTATCTTTGGCTATTATGGTCATTAAAACCAAGAAGACATACATACATGTGTACATGTGTGTATATATATATATATATATATATATATATATATATATATATATATCAAAGAACATCTAAAAATCATTGAAAATCAAACAACATCTTTCCTTTTAGTATAATATTTTATTAACTCTTACAGAATTCTATGCTGTGTATTTTAATCATATTCAACCCCTACTCCTCTCCTTAACTCCTCCCAGATCCATTCTTAACTCCCCACTTGCTTCCGATCTCAAATTTTTTAACAACTCACCAAGAAATCCAATCTGCACTGCCCACATGCCAATGGCTGTGAAGCTACCCAATGGAGAATGGTTTACCTACTAGAAGCCACGCCTCTTCTACGAATTTGTCCTGGGAAAAAGCATGCCTGAGAAATGACCTGGATGGCCCATTGAAACCTCATGTATTAAGTTGGCTTCGTGTGTGTGTGTTTTGTGTGTGTGTGTGTGTGTGTGTGTGTGTGTGTGTGTGTATGCTCTTATAAGCACCTGTGTCTGTGGATGAATGTGTGTCTATACATGTGGAGGCCAGATACTAAATGTCTTCTTCAATTGCTCTCCAGGATATTTTTTGAGACACAATCTCTCACTGAACCTGTAGAGTTCATCTATGCTGGCTGGCCAGCAAGCTACCAGAATTGTCTGATCTCTGTCTCTTGTGTACTGGGATTATAGGCACATGCCATCGTGCTGGTTTCCCCCCCGCCCCGACATGATTTCTAAGGGATGAAACATGGGTCCTCATGTTTGTATAGAAAGCACTTGACAAGTTGAGACCTCACTCTAGCCCATCTTATGCTGTTTTAAATGAGGGTATGTCCAACCTTACTGTTGAACGTCAACTTTTCTTGACTTCTGTTATTATTTGCTGCAGTCACTGAAGAAACAGCTCAGTGAGCTGGAATTGTCATCTGTGACCAATCAAGTCTCACTGGACACGGTGGCTGCTCAGCACAGCTCTTACTTGTTGCACTGAAATGCCACACCTGTCAGCCAGCTTGCACATTTTTTCCAAGGACCTGCTAAGTTTTGTTTTCTCCCTGTCTATAAATGCAACATATGTTAGCTACATTCACTGACAGGCTTTAACACTGTTTTCCTCCAGTCAAGCTGTTCCTTCGGTTGTCAAATACAAGAATTTCTCTTTAGCCTTCAAAGGATTCAGAGCTAAAGGATAATAACAAAGCATGTTGATAGCATGTTTATCAAAACAGCACAGCACTTGCTAAGCTGCTTCCATGCCCTGCCTGCCTCTCCCTCCATCTCTCCAGAAAGGGGAATGCTGAAGAGATGTGCCTTCATTTCACAAAGATAGAGGACATAGTGTTTGAACAGAAGTTTTTTTGTTTGTTTGTTTGTTTGTTTTTCTCTTTTCTAGTGAGTTGAGGCAAGTAATTTTGTAATGATTTAAACACAGCCCCCTAGGTGGCTTCCTTCCATATACTTGTTTGCAGTGGTGCTATGAGTGCAGAGACTGCCCAGAGCTTGGAGATGTTCCCTGAGGGGCTTGCTTCCAAATGATCAAAACCACACAAAGTAAGAGCAAGAAACAGCCAGTGACATTCTACTTAGGACTAGATACAAAACAGGAAATACTGATGGTTGCCATTGTTTTGGCTAGTTTTATGTCAACTTGCCACAAACTAGAGTCATCTGAGAAAAAGAGAACCTTAATTTAGAAAATGTCTCCATAAGACCAGGCTGTAGGCATACCTATAGGGCATTTTCTAAAATAGTAATTGATGTGGGAGGGCCCAGCCCATTTTGGGTGTTGCCATCCCTGGCCTGGTGGTCCTGGTTCAAGAAGAAAGCAGGCTGAGCAAACCATGGAGAGCAAGCCAGTAAACAGCACCCCTCCATGGTCCTGGTTCCTGCCTGTTTGAGTTTCTGTCCTGTCTTCCCTCACTGATGTGCTACAATGTAGATCTCCTCAACTTGTTTTTTGGTCATGATGTTTCATCACAACAATAGAAACCATAACTAACACAGTACTGAAGGAAAATTGCAAGGCTGCAGTGAGGAAAATTAGGAGCTGAGTAAAACTATGACCCTGAGTATTCAAACTGTGAAGCCTGGACATGAAACTGAGTGGAGTTCTTTTTAGTAGGCTCTTGGAGATGTCACTAGAATACCTCCTCAATCTAGGTGTGTGCCGTGTCCAAGACAATCAAACTAATGCCAAAGGCAAGATGCTGACTTATCCTGAGACCAAAGCACAATATGATTGAAGAAGAATAGGTTCCTCTTCTCACAGAAAACAAGCTCTTTGATACAAGTCTCCTATTTAGAGTCTGCTGACATCAACACATCCAGAGCAGTGGTGAGATGTTCTGACCCTGACCTGGACTAAACAGGACTGACATTTAAACCCTTCACCTGTCAGGATACACTCAGACACCCAAAAGATAATGAAAAGCCCTGTCTACATAAGCTAACTTCATATGGGATAAAATCTCTATGTGCCATGATTTTAACAAAAAAAACCTATTGATCAACATAACTGACAAGAAGACTTTCCTTTGAAGAAGACAAATCTTTGTGGGTTTGCCTTCCTCATGGTCTCTGTAAGGTCTTTTCTTCCCTCTTTCAACAACTATCTGAAATAGAATCCAAGAGATGCATGGCCAAAAGAGCCTTGGCACAATGTTTGCTTTTCCAACATGGTCACATTTGTCTTGAGGCCTGGTGTAGACATGAGCAATGAAATACTGTCATAATATTTTGAAGCTACATTGAGTTATCCATAGTCACGTTTTTCCTTGACTGGGTCAGAAGGAGGAGCAAGGACACAATGATGCTTATCCTCTACCAGTGTCTAGAGGAGCAATGCCCCCGAGCCACAATGAGCTGGAAGAGCCTTCTCTTGACCTTCTCTGGGCAAAGAAGTGAATGGCATACATGGAGTTGACCTGGTTCCCTCTCTGAGTGAGGTTGGCATAGGAACACTGCCAGTCTGAGGGTCAATGAAACACACACTTTGGCCCTTGTCTAGCCAGAACACCATTTTTCACATTTTTTTATATCCACCATTGAATACACCATTTTTATGATATCCACTCCTGTGAAATCTGCTCTCTCATCTATTGCATGGAAGAGCGAGGGTGCTTGAGAAGTGTTTGGCTGTGCTTAATCTATTTTGTGTATCATGAGCCTCGTTGAGATGTTGAAAACCCTACTCATTACATGAAGAGCTCACAATATTGTCTCCCTCTCAGTATTAGGTCATGAAGCTCAGGTACCTCAATGACACAAACTCAAATCTGTACTCAAGTTCAAAGAACTTGAACCAATATAGACCATCTTCTCTCTCACACATAGAGTTCTTTCTACCAGGGTATGGCCTTTCTACAATAGAGAGACAGCACCTATTCCTACTTAGGCCATACACAACATGATAGCATGATGGGGCTTCCTTCCTTGAAATAATAAAAATAACCTACAGATGAATATGCACCACTGCCAGACAAAGAGACACTACACCAACAGCTTTGAAAAGAATGCTGTTTCCAAGTGGCTACATTGCTTCTGTCCCTAACACACTGAGAGAAACTGCTGTGTGTAGACTCTGAGTCTTTCCCCAGCCCTTCTTCCTAAATGCAAGCTACATCAGATGGGTTTGTCAAGGTACTGGAGACTCCAGCCATCTGAATGTTCCCCCAAAGAAAGACCTTTTGCAAATCCAAATTAATAGCAACCAAATATTATAAAAGAATACACACACTTTGTGACATTCAAATTGCCCAAAGAATTTATTTCTGCCTTTCCCCTCTAGAAGATTGCTGGTTACTTGATTGCCTCATCAAATCAAAGAAATTTAGAAAATAAGAGCCGGAATGTAAGAGAAGACTTTTTCATTTTCTTGGTGATGGGTCAAATCAAGGACTGATCACATGCTAAGTCAGACGTCTACCACTGAGCCATATTCCCAGGCCGAGGAGAAAAACTTATCAAATGATGGCAAAGGGGAGTCCCAAACAAGATGAAAAGGGTGTGGAAAACAACTTAAAGCTCTGTTAGAAGATTCGGGAAATCTTAACCAGAAACCTAAAAGAAGAGGTCAGGAAAAAGAAAGTAAGTTCACAACAAAAATAAAAGTTTACACAGGAAATCTCCTGGAAAGGAGAGGAGTACACCCCCTCTCAGTGGACTCGGAAGGGGGCAGGGAGGAGATGAGGGAGGGAGGGGAGGATTGGGAGGGAAAGAGGAAGAGGGCTACAGCTGGGATACAAGTGAATGTATAAAATTATTTAAAAATAAAAAAAATATATTAAAAGAGATCTCCTGGAATGCAAATATTCACAAGATTAAATTAATGGATACTATAAATAAAAGCTTAACTATAATGCAATTTTGCAAGATTGTAGAAAATTGTGCGTGTGAAAGAGAGAGGGAGGGAGTGAAAGAGAGGGAATATACAAAAGCAAAATTTTCTTTGCTCCACAGTTAATAAATACTTAAAACATGAAATGCGGTCCAGTATCACAGAAACCCTGCTAGGAATATGTAAGTCAAAGAAATAACTTTTACCTGAAAGTCAAAAGCAGGAGCACCTGAGAAGTGAAAATCAGGACGCTGAGTCGAGCAAACTGAGTACCATTATTTGACTTACAAAACAATGTGCACTAAAAGTTTTCATAAAGGGGCCCATGAAATGGCACAGCGGGTGCGGTGGTTTGAATGAGAATGGCCCCACGGGCTTCTGTATGTGTGTGTTCAGCCCCCAGCTGATGATCTATTTGGAAGAATTAGGAAAAGTGACCTTGTTGAAGTGTGTCACTGGGGGTAGGCTTTGAGGGTTCAAAGCCCAGGCCAGACCTAGTGTCTCACTCTGCCTGCTCCCTATGGACCGACAATGAATGAACCCCCTGAAAATGTAAGCAAGACCCAATTAAATGCTTTCTTTGATAAAAGTTGCCTTGGATGTGGCACCTTCTCGCAGCAATAGAACAGCTCACTACCATCCATAACTCCAGTTTCAGGGGATCTGACACCCCTCTTCTGACCTTCATGGACACCAGGCAGTTAGTACACATAAATGCATGCAGTCAAAACACTCATACACATAACAATAAATACTTTAGTAAGTTAATGAAAAAGAACACTAGTGACATTTGCCTCACTCAGAGAAGGAAACACATGGGGCTACCATCCTTTCTTTCTGAGTCTAAGCAGGCTGGCCTCTCACCTTTTACATACACAGAAGGTTCCAGAACACTGGAGCTGAACTAAAACGACTACAGTCTCATTTCTTGTTTTTCTTCAGTTGTGACTTAGAAGCATCATGAAGGCTTCTATGACTTCACTGTGTTTTACATGATTATTTTGACTAAAGACTGTGTTACAAGATTAGCTGTGAGAAACTCTGTCTGTCTTCCCGAGTTCCATGTGCTCTGTGGACTGAAGTCCATCGCCCTTTGTTGCCTTGTAGCAAACCTCACAGCTTCTGGGTTTACACAGTCAACTGTAAGTGAAATGGCATACCTACCTGCCAGGAAATAACAAGAGGAGAGGCACAGGAGATGTCCAGCTTCCCCAACGCATCTGGGCACTGAAAGGAAGCACTGCCCGCTGCACTCGGTGTGGGAATTGGAAATGGCTCCAGCAGATTAGAACACACTTGCTGCTCCTGCAGAGGGCTACAATTCAGTTCCAGGTCAGCTGGCTTACCAACACCAGTAACTCCAATTCCGGGTGAGGGAATCAACACCCTCATCCGGCGTCCTCGGGTATGCTGCACTACACAGACACACACACACACACACACACACACACACACAACTAAATGTAATTTAAAACAAAATTTAAAAAGAAAGTGTTAGTCTTTCCAATCACAGATGTCAACCTCCATGGCAGACACCTCATAAATCCACACCACTGAACACTTGGGAAATGGGAAAACGGGGTGCAGGGTTTATTCTCATTGTTACTAGGAAAAGAGCACTAAGCACAAATCTGATGAAAAGACACAAACTTCCAGATCCTTTTTTTTTCTAGCTTATTAAATAAGTGGAATCGTGTGCTGTGTTTGAAAGGATTTTTTAAAATAACTGCTTCTAACGCCAAGAGTCAAGCTCTGACTTTCTCTGAAAACAACCCAATCCTCTAGATCAGGAGGACTTAGAAAGGCCTTAGGAATATTCTTGGAGACTTGTATAATGTAATCTTTTTATTTCCTTTGCAACCTCTTTTCCTATAGTCCTTATTTATTTTTAAGCAGGCTTTAATTTCTCCACTACCATCTATCTTCTCATCTTCCCACTTGAGTTCCTTTAACTTCCCCGATCACTCTGGCCAGTTTTGTTCCCTGTCTGTTACGTGGTGCTTTGAGCAGGAGCTTTGAATCAGGAAAACCACCATCTTGCATCTAAACTGTCTAGGACTTGGAGCAAGTAAGTCTCTGCCAGTCTCCTAATCCATAAAGAATTAGTAATAGCATTCACCCCTTTGTGATGAGTGAAGACAATGTGGGAACCTAAAGAGAAACAGGTAAGAAGCCCCTGCTGTGTTGCTGCTACAGTGGCCAAGTGTGAATGCAATCTGCCCTGAAAAGACCTACCCACCTCCCCATCCTTCCATTCATGTTGCTCTGACTTCCATTGAACAACATTGTAAACTTGGACCAGTGTGCAGAGCTTTCGTGGTTCATGGGTCTCTGTCCCTTCTTCATGGACGTCTCTTTCTTCCATGCAAAGGGGATTTCTTGTTTGTTTGTTTGATTGGTTGGTTGGTTGGTTGGTAAAGGCAATTTCTGCTAAAAGCATACAGTTTCACAACCCTCTGCAACTATGTAGGTCTGTACAAGAGCAAGATGTAAAGAACACCCAAGGATGGCATCATGCTTCAGGAGAAAGAAGGAGAGAGACTAGAGGAAGAGGAGGAGAAGGGAGCAGAGAGGAGAGAATGAGAGGAAAGGACATGGGAGGGAAGGGGAGGGGGAGAGAGGAGAGAGGAGGAGAAGGAAAGGGAGAAGAGAGCAGATAAGAGAAGGATACATTTTTCTAGGTACAGCTGATAAAACTGTTGAAATTAGACGAACCATGTTAGCCTCTCCTTGGTCAACAGAGTCATAATATGAATTAAAGAATGAAATTTTAATTATTGATTGTGTATTGATTGGTGCATAAGTTTTAGAGAAAGTGGCCAGTAAAGGTATCTTCACACACAAAAACACACGCACACATATATGTATATATACACATGTAGGTATATATATATATATATATATATGTGTGTGTGTGTGTGTGTGTGTGTGTGTGTGTGTGTGTGTGTGATTAGACAGAAGAGTTTTATTTGTGAGGAGTCGTGGGGGATGGATATGTATGCAACTCCATGTGTTCAAATGCCCACACACGGAAACCTGGGAAAGACCTCAGTGTCATTGTTACTGCTCCCTTTATTCTCGTGAGGCAGGGTCTCTCACTCGTGAGCTGGCCGGCAAGCCATTATGGTCCTTTTTTCTCTGCTTCTCCTCCTCCTGCCACTATCGAGATTATGGGCTTTGAACAGAGATCCTGGCACTTGCATCCCAAGTGCTCCCACACACTGAGACACATCCCCGCTCCACAGCTCAGAATGGTAAGGCACAGAAGTTACATTGAGAAAGATTTACACCTAATAAGAAATACAATTAAAATAATATCAAGAAAAAGCCAAAAGCTAGAAATAGTAAGAAGAAACTTTTAAGTTCAACTTCAAGTACAGAGGATGGGAAAGGTAATTCCCCTAACTGAAAACTAGCATTGTATTTACAAATATTTGAATGAGGGCAGAGAGAAGCCTTCCCACTGAGCTCATCTCCCTCTGGAGACTGGTCCCTGCATAGAAAGCATCCAGTCACACAATCCCTTCCAAACTGAACAGCCGGGATTCCAGGGACATTTCACTCTTCAGCAGATTGCTGGGATTTGGGGTAAATATCACCAGACGCAGAGTTTCAAATCCAAAAAAACTTTGTAGAAGTTTAGTCAGAAGTAACTTTTCACAGAACACAGATCTCAAGACAAAAATATTATGTTAGGAGCACTGGCAGATGTAAGTATGAGATGACGTATACAGGCCAAGATTTGAATTCCTATCTTCAACTGAAGATGAAAACCTTGAATTTCATAGGCCGGTGTTAAGGAGAATAATCTTCAGCATCTTAACACCAGTCATTTATGTTTCTCAAATATGTAAAATGACAGATTGCTATAAGACATACCACTTATTTCATTGTTCAAAATGTTTTCCTCAAGATTAAAGAAATTTGGAGAACTTTTTGAGTTAAAAAATAAACATCAGTGGTTCCTTTATCTGTCGATGACTCGTATTCCTGCTGTGTCCGTACAGTTATATGACTAGTATAGTGGTTGGGGTTCTCTAGAGGAATAGAACCTAGAGCAAGTATGTGTTACAAAAAGGGTTTAATGGATTGGATTAGGTAGCTCAGGTTGGCTGTCATCTCACTGGAGAAGCTGAAAAACCCCTAGCTGTCTGGTCCATAAATTCCCAACATAATGATAAAAACCTGCAGGATTCTTGGAGAGCCAGGGAGTTCATGGAGGCATACCAACGAAGATGGGCTCCGGTGTTAGGAAAGAATGGCAGAGAGGCAGCCACAATGTAGATGCAGTTACCAGCAAACAAAGAAGGCAAAAAGGCAAAAAGGCAAAAAACAACAACAACAACAAAAAACTCTTCTTCCTCAGACTTCTAATTTGTGGGCCTGGACAAGAAGGCATCACTCCAAGGGGGGTGCTTCCCTTCCCAGTTAACCCTTCAGAAAACACTCTTACAGATTTCCCCAGATGCGTATCTTTTAGTTGATCCAAATCCAGTCACACTGACAACCAAAACTAACCATTGAGGTTGTGGAAGATACCAAAATAAGTACAAAATTTTTAACTCAAGTTTTAAGAAAGCAATGTACATTTAAACAACATGTTGTGTTAGATTTCTGGAATCATGAAATCCGTTTTAGATTGATTATTTTTTACACAATTCTCAAGACTATAAATGGTATTCATATTCCTTTTCCATCGATCAAAGCAACTAGATTTCTGTCTATAAAAGTCTAACATACCAGACCCTGAGACCTTACCACAACTAATTCCATGTTAAAGGTGCCTTTTGGGCCTATAGCCTCAACCCAGCACATAGCCTCAACACCTGCCAAAGTAAGAACAAAGACCAAATCCATCAAAGATCTAATCCATAGCTCCAGGATCTAGAAAGTACCCAAATGTACTAACCTTGCTTTTTACTTCTGTAGTTTCACGTCTCAATAACTGTTTTTGCTAACCAAAGTATGTCAACCAGGATGCGGGCTTTATGCATAGAAGGCAAAGAGCTATCTATGAGTCTCAGGGCTGCATGATTTGGGTGCGTTTCCTGTACAGTTACTGGCCAGCAATACAGACTTCCTATTCGGAGATAGCAGTATCCATGTTCTCTGGTGGAATTACCTTGCAACACAAACAACTACATTTAAAAAATAAACAGCTACATAGCTTAAGATTAAATATAAACATACATATATGTGGACATACATGCACACATGTATGTCACACACAGAGGTAGAGGTGTGTATGTTTGTATGTGTGTTAACTTTTGGTTAGGGTGATGATTATTAAGCCACGAGATTTTTCTCAAAGATACACATTCTTAACAGAAAATATATGTCTGTCTCTAATAACTATTCAATCAGTGTGTTATTATCTAGGCTGTTGTAGCCTAGGATTCCCCCGAAATGAACTGACTTGATACACGGAACTTTATGGGGAAGCTGAAAGGCAGAAATAAAGGCTCTGTATACGTTTTAAATTGGTATGCTTTGCATGACTTTTCTTGGGGAGACATGAACAAATGTCTATTCACCTTAGATTGGGCAAAGATAACAGACCATAAAAATTATGGTCCCCATACACTCATGTATTTGAATGCTTGGCCCATAGAAAGTGTCATTATTAGGGGTGTGGCCTTGTTAGAGGAAATATGTCACTGTGGGGGTGGGCTTTGAGGTCTCACATGCTTAAGCCACTCCTGATGTGGCTCACAGTCTCCTTCTGTTGTCTGTGGATCAGCATGTAGAACTCTCAGCTCCTCCACCGGCACCATGTCTGCCTCCACGCTGCCATGTTTCCCACCATGATGATATTGGGCTAAACCTCTGGACCTATAACCCAGTCCCAATTAAATGTTTTCCTTTATAAGAGTTGCCATGTGTACCTTCACAGCAATAGAAACCCTAAGACACCAGCTGAACTTAGTGAACCTGTGAGTTAACTGGGCTTATAGGAGCACACGTGATTCAAGAGCAGCTGCACTATTGAGAAGTCTGTCCCAGCACTGGTGATGAAATCATGAAAGCTGCAGCTGCCTATGACACTTGTAGAGATGCCCATGCTGCTTGTAGACAGCTGAGATGATCAACAACTCTCCTCTCTCCAGCAATCCCCAGTAATCCTTATTGCTCACACAATCTTGAGCAGAGGCTTTGTGACTCGTTTAAGTTTCAGGAGCTTCCTGAGACTTCTGAGTTGTTTTTACTTTCTGAGCCTTGTAGCCTTCATTCATTCTCTGTGTGTGTGTGTGTGTGTGTGTGTGTGTGTGTGTGTGTGTGTTATATACATGTGAGTGCAAAGGCCTGAGCTTAGTGTCAGATATAGATATAGATATAGAACCCCACATTATTTTGAGGCATAGTCTCTCACTGAACCTGAAGCCCTGAAGCTCACTGTTGTGGCTAGCCTGGGTCTACGTGGCCAGCAAGTGACCAGGATATGTCTCTGCTTTATAATTCTGGGCTTAGAAGCATACCTCTAACTTTTGTGTGAACGCTAGGGATCTGATCTCTGGTACTGTTGCTTTTAAAACAAGTGCTTTTATCCACTGAGCCCTACCTCCACCCCTATGCCTCTCTCCAGGATAGGCCGTTTCAATTCAAAGGAAAGAGCTACACATGTGTGCTTTCTGCTTTCTTTCTAGGTGGATTACATAAAGTGTTTCCTTGTGGCTGTTGGGTGGGAGGAAAAGCTGTAACTAGTGATTAGAAGTACAAAGGGAAAGTTCAGGTTTTGACATTTAAGGAGGATTAGGCACCAGGATCCACAATCTAGTTTTCAGAGATGATTTTTCTAAATACCAACCTCTGTTGACAAATCAGTCACCAATCCAGCAAGAGTCAGTTAACCTTTCCAGATGCAAGGACAATAACCTCCGTTAAGCCTTGTCTAGATTCAAGAGGGAAGCATAAGATACAGAGAAAATAAAGGAAAATATTCCCCTCTCAGTCACAGCAATGCTTTAACCTGGCAAAGGAAACACAGAGAAGCTGAAGTGATAGAACTTGTATCCTTCGTATTTCCTTTGAGCTTGGTCCTAAGGCATTGAGGGTCAGAAAGAGCTGTTTTCGCCTCTCCCAGTTCAGACTCAGCTAAAAAAAAAAAAAAAAAAAAAAAAGAGCTATTGCAATCTCTACTGTGTGAGCACCTCAGTGCAACAGGAAAACAGAGTCACAAGGAGCTGGCAGAGCTTGAGTTACCATTGCTGACCCCGATGTTTCGTGGAAAAGTAGCTGAGAGTCTGGCCAGAGAAAACCAGTTGCTGCTGCTTGTCACCAATCCATCCCAAAGGAGTCCAGAGAAACCTGGAGGCCCTCGAGGTAAAAAGGCAGTACCATTTCCTACCAGACCAAAGAGCATACTGTATAACCAGAAAGGTCATAGGTTACACAAGCTACCTCCATCCCAAGGCTGTAAGAGTCGGAGCTCTTACCAATGAGTCACATTGGGCACAGACTTGGGCTGTATAAAGCAATTCTGAGTCAGTAAGAACTTGAGGAGGCGGAAAGGCTTTGCACCCCCGCAAGGCACTTAATACGCTGTCTGTCTGTGTCCTGGGAAGAAAAAGCAGGGAGGAAGGAAGAAGCCTGACGACCAGGTAGAATATTTTCTAGAGGGAAGATTGTAACTCTTAGACCTGGTGAAACTCACAGGACATTGAACTTTTTTTTTTCCTTGTTAATTAGTAAAGAGGGATTCTAGTGGGCAGCCACTTAGTTTGGCTGTAATAAAGAAACTGTTCTGATTGTACATTCTAATTGGGAGTGGCTTGAACTGCGATCCTTGGTTCCGCCAGCTCACAAAATTCTTAATGCAAATTACTTATTAGCTCCACCCCCGCCCATAACAGCTCCTTATGCTGAGATTGTAAAATGTGCTGAGAAAAAAAACAAAAACAAAAACAGAGTAAATCCATGCATGAATGTAGTTTATGATACAGTTTCCTTGGGTATAAGTCTGTACAAACATCTAAATTCAAACGATAGTGCAAACGGAACGCGGTCGCGCTCTTCAGATCCTGTTTTCACCTTCAAAAGCGGTGGAGTAGACCTTGAATTCCTACCCTTGACTGATCTGCAGGCCGGCTGCTCCCTCTTTACACGCCATCGCTTCCCCACAGGCCCTGGGATTCCTTATCCCATGCCCGTAACGTTACTTCCTTTTACCGGGCCCTTCCTTATTGTATCTGCTATCCAACGCACTCCGAGTCCCCTTAGGCACACTCTGTTTAATGAATCCACACAGAAGCCTCCAGCACGCAGCACCTCCTCCACTCTCTGCCTGGCTGCTTATCGTCCTGGGCTTGCCTTGCAGCGTTTGCCTGTGAAGTTCTCTCTACAGCTAGGATGTTTTCTGTCCTACACCGGGTATGAAAGGATTGAGAACGAAAGCTGCTATCCCCAGGGCTCAGGATGAAGTTGCTCTGAGATCCGGTGCGGTGTTATTAAATACCCTATACCCCATACTTTATAGGCTTACCACTCAACTGGCTAATATCTCAAACATAGCAGACTTCCCACACCGTGTTCCTGGATTTATGCTTCTGTGTACATTCTTGACAGCAGTAACTTTTGCATTTATTACTTGCTGCTTTGGATGAATGGTTTGGGTCTTGAACATTTATTATTATTATTATCCTTTTGAATGTCTTAAACTTTTGTAGTTACGTGAGTACATTGCCTTCAGTGAATCAAATTAGAGTTTAGAAGTTAAGGAAGTTATGTTTAATGAGATTGTAGAAAAGTGTTGCTCAGGGACATTTCATACTCTAATAATTTAGATTTTTATTCCTTTATGAAACCTAGTGATAATTTCTCAATAATGCAGTAAAAATTTTCATAAACATAAAAGAAGTGGTGTCTATTCTCTGCAGTTCTTACATAAACACATTTTTAAAATACAAAGCACAGGAAAGAATTTGATTTCTGGGAGTTAGGCTGAGACCAATAAACAGCACGTTATGAAAATCAAAGCTAGTTGTCTCGTGCTGCCATAGCTGATGAAAGGATATGGCTTCTCTTTCCTGGGGCCCCTATTGACAAGCTTCTAACTTGAACTCAGTAAAGGAAGATAATAGACATAGAATCTGAGGTCAAAGAGACAGTGGATTATTAATATGAGTACATAGTCCCCAAGATTTCATATTTGTGCACGTTTGTGAGAAATAACCAGGCTTCTATATTCAGCAGATCCTGAAGTGCATTCTCTGGACTACAAAGACATGGTCTTCTCCCAGGATCTCACAAACTAATGGGGAAAATAAGACTACATCCATTCCTCTAATAATAAGCAAAAGAAAATAGCTGTGTCGACCTGAATAACAAATAAGGAGAGACTCTAAATAAAAAATGAGTTTGCTCAAGAATAAGCAAGAGATGAGTAAATGCAAGGACAGGAGCCTCAGTGAACTGTGGTAGCAGAGCACAGGTGTAGCCAAACAGGCAAAGGAAAAGAGAAGTAGGGATAAAGGCAAAATGAGGATGGTTATATAAGTTGTTTTGAGACAATAAGCCTTGGTTACAAAGATTAACAGTCCCAGGTTGGCCAGGTAGTGACCAGACAGATGTACTCACAGTGGTCACCTTGGTGCAAGGTTATACTTAAGTAAACATCCTGCATAGTTCTTATTAGTCACTAAATTGTTTATGAGCCCCTGACTACATTTGTCCAGCGGTGACTCCAGCTCAGACAACTCTCCTAGCTACAACAGGAACAGTACCCGCCATGACGCTTGAGAAGCTCCAAGGAAAAGAATGTGAGGAAGAATTCAAGTAGAGGCACACACTGAGTCGAGCCTTAAAGAACGAGTATTTCTCTTGGTAAACATGAACCTGTGGCTGCACCAGGGAGATGGTGACATTTAAATGTGGCAATAGAAAGCCTGAGAGTCTGTGCAGAGCGTGAGCGTCGCTAAAAGTCCCAAGTGGGAGCCGGGTGGCCGTGATGTGTGCTGCCACAGAGAGGGGGACAGTGCTACCCACGAGGGTAGAGGGAGGAAGGATGTGGCTTTCCATCACAGCTACACTCTGGACAGCCAAGGAGCTGTCAGGAAATCGGAGGGACTGTTTTCAAAACCTGCACAAGTGGGGAAGACAGGGTTGTTGAACAAAGCGTCAAGAACGCTGCTGAAGAGCATATGCCCTTGAACAAGAAGTGCTGACTGTCAGGGAACATGGCCTTCTGGTGTATTAGCTCAAGTTGGCTGATTTAAGAATCTGTGCCTTGTTAGAAGCAAAAATGTAAACAAGATCAAACATCATTTACATGAAATGTTTTATTCAGCTGAATTTTCCCTGAAATTCAAATCGTCTGGAGAAAAGAAAAAAAACAACAATGGAAGACTGTTAACGAAGTCAAATTTTTATAAGAGCCCTACATAGTCAGGTATAATTCTGCAGTTGTGGGTAAAGAGCCACTTGTTCACGTTCTGCCCAAACTACCCATCCTCTAGAACAGGCATAAAGAAGCCCATAAGAATCCTAAAGGAATGATTGCAAGAAATATGTGGATTTATATGGGTTATCATGTAGAAATAGGTTTGGATAAATGTGAAAGAAAAGTACATTTTTTTTTTCATTAACAAAGAAAAGAGAAGCCAGCTGCGGTGGTACACTCCTGTAATCCCAACCCAACAGTAACCCCAGCACTCAGGGAGGCAGAGGCAGGTGGAACTGTATGAGTTCGAGGCCAGCCTGGTCTACAAAGGTGAGTCCAGGACAGCCAAGGTTATACAAAGAAACCCTGTTTCGGGGGGAGAAAGAAGAAGAAGAAAGAAAAAAAGAAAAGAGAGAGAGGTATTTTTAGTCTATGCTGACTTCACAAGCTCCACTACCTGACAATGTGAACCTCCTGTTCCACTACCCTGACAATGTGACTCTCCTAGAGACAATGGACAGCACTGTGCATGCAGAGCCAAGCTGTCCATGGAACACTGTGCAGCCCTACTGTAAGCTCATGATTCCCAAACAAGTTAGTGCCCACGTCCTTTCGCTCACAGCAGGATTCTGGCATCACCCATCTAGAAGCATCTTCTTTGCATTGTCGGCTAAAGGGTTTTTAATGGAAGGTACTCTCAATCAGGACCACTTACACAAAACAAGCCAGCAGAATAATTCCCTGGTGCAGCAAAGCCTTCAAATAAGAAACAGGATCAAGAGACAGGAAGGGCCATCATAACAGTCAGCCTTTGCAAAGGGTGTGCTTCTCATAGTGTGCTATGTGGTTTCGTGCAGGATAGCATCCTCCCCTTTTCTCTGCTAATCTAATTAAACAACTGCTTAGAAAGAAGCATCCATAACAATGTGCAATGGAAAGACTGTGATAGTTACAACATCACAGGATCTGAAATCATCTGACAGACATATGTGTGGACATACTTCTGCAGGTCTTTCTTGGGTAGGTTAATTGAAATGGGAAGATCTACTGAAAGTCTCATTCCCAGGGCTTAATTCCTGAACGGCACACTAGGAGAAAGCCTGCTGACTGTGAGCATCTGTTGTTCTCTTCCTGGCTACAACTGGCTAAAATGCTCAATCCCCATCCAGAAAGGCAAAGAGGATGGACATCAGAAGAAGGATTTCTCCTTCAGGGAACAAGTTAGGAGCCTGCCACAGAGGACCTCTAAAAGGCTCTGCCCTGCAGACTATCAAAGCAGATGCTGAGAGTTATAGCCAACTGTTGGGCAGAGTGCATGGAATCTTACGAAAGAAGTTGGAAATAGTAAGATCTGGAGAGGACAGAAGCCCCACAAGGAGAGCAACAGAAACAAAAAATCTTAGCACATGGGTCTTCCCTGAGACTGATACTCCAACCAAATACCATGCATGGAGATAACCCAGAACCCCTGCACAGATGTAGCCCATTACAGTTCAGTGTCCAAGTGGGTTCCATAGTAATGGGAACAGGGGCTGTCTCTGACATGAACTGATTGGCCTGCTCTTTGATCACCTCCCCCTGAGGAGGGAGCAGCCTTACCAGTCTACAGAGGAAGACAATGCAGCCAGTCCTGATGAGACCTGATAGGCTAGGGTCAGAAGGAAGGAAAGGAGACCTCCCCTATCAGTAGACTTGGGGAGGGGCATGCGAGGAGAAGGAGGAAGGAAGGGAGGGATTGGGAGGGGAGGAGGGAGGGAACTACAGGGGGCATACAAAGTAAATAAGGTGTAATTAATTTAAAAAAATTTTAAAAAGTGTAATTAATTTTAAAAAAAGTATATTAAAAAATGTGAACAGATGCCTCAAACTCCAGCTGCCTTGATTCCCCACCACTACCATGATGGACTGCACCTTGAACTGAGAGCCAAAATAAGGCCTTTCTCCCTTAGGTTGCCTTTGTCAGGCGATCTCATGACAGTAACAGAAAAGTAAAGGAGGCAATGACCTGAATTTTCTTTCTGACACTATAATGACTACTTGGTTAGAAAAAAGAAGGAAAAAAACAGTAACAAAACTTAGGAAAAAGATGAATCACATACTCACCACACTTTATCAAATTTACATACTCACCAAATCACCTACTTTACATACTTTGTCAAATCATACACTCATGACACTTTATCTCTTCCAAGGAAGAGTCCATCTTACCTTCTAAAAGAGTGGTTAAGGGATGGAGAGATGACTCAGTAACTAAGAGCACCTGGTGCCCTTCTGGAGGACCACAGTTTGGTCTCCAGCACCCACTCCAGCTCCAGGAAACCCAGCACTCTCTTCTGGCATCCACAGGTACCCACAAACGGTGCACAGACACACAGACAGAGAGACAGAGAGAGAAGGGAAGAGGGGGAGAAATTAAAAAAAAATAATTAAACCTACAGGCTGGAAAGATAGCTGAAAGGCGCCTGTGCTGTACAACAGATGATCTCGGTTCCGTGCCTGGAGCCCGTGTAAAATGGTACGAGGAAGAAGTGACTCTGTCAAGCTGTCCTCTGATTGCCACACAAGTGCCGTGTGTATATGCACTCACACACACACACACACACCACTCCTCACAGACCACCCACAGTAACAGCAAGAGATAAAGGTACAAATTACTACGGAGTAAACCTTACCTAGTGATTAGAAAACTGAATGTTTTAAAATGATCGTGGACTGCAAGAAAGCCTGCTGTATCCATGTTAGCCTTTAGAAGAAAGAAAAATATGTTAGAGGTAGCCTCACCAGGAGCATTCATAGTTTCCTAAATAAGCTAGGTCACAGAGTCAGGAGGGTATGAATTCTGCTGCAAAAGTTGCAGACGAGGCCTAGTAAGTGTTTTCGTTTGTCTTGTTTTATTTTGTTCTTCCAAAGCTGAAGAATAAACTCTGGGTCTTGTCCTTGCTAGGCAAACACTCTACCCTGAGGTAAATCTCCAGCCCCAATCCTGTCTTAAAACTTGAATTCAAGGAAGGCCATGAATTTTAGAAGGGTTTATTTGGTATTTATAACTTGCTTCATATCTGGGGAAGTGCATGGAATGACACACAGTCCCTGTCACCCTGTCACCCTTGTCCTGAAAAAGCTCACAAAATTTTTTGCCAATGATGGAACAGGCAATGTGTTGGATTCCATTGGACACTGAGAACATTGTTTGTTGAGTGAAAAACATATTGAAGGCTACATTGCCAAATTTTAAATTTGATAGTAAATATAGCTGAATTTTAGACAATTGCCTTATTCATCCATACTTATTCATATTTTTAATTCACCCACAATTATACAATAGTTTCTATAAAGCTGAACAATAAAAAGAAGACCACCGTGGACCTACAAAACGAATCTACTACCACCACTTTGCTAGACAAGCATAATCCCTGACTACATTATATATTCTTCTATCCACAGATAAGTGTAGCCATCACCCTTCATCAAAGAAACCTTTATTTACACCAAAGGGAGGCCATCACAGAAGGCCACATTTAGCCTCTACTCGGAGATCAGTGGATGAGAGGGACCCAGCCCAAAGAATACATCTATATCACAGCTCCCGCACCTATGGCTCAGGGAACACCATAAGAGAGGGACCAGGAAAAGAAAGTATAAAAGCCAGAATTACAGAAAGTCTGCTGTGGAACAGTCTCTCATAGAAAAGGCTGTGAAAACAAGACCTGCACAATGGCAATATTAATAGACAGGCCAATGCTGTGCATGGGGTCACACCCATTGGCAAGGAACCACAAGCAACTGCTCACTGCCGGGAGACAGAGAGTTAGACTCTCCCAGGGATGCGCCCCCTAATCAGTTGCCCAATACAAAGTGGGGAGGGCTAAAACCACATACACACAAGCAACAAAAACCAGACTCGCCAGTTTCTGTTTATATATTTGTGAGTGTCTGTGTGTGTGTGTAACAATAGTAATTTAAATAGGCTATCATTTTGAGAGAGGGTCATAGAAAGTGTTGGAGGGAGGGTACCCGGAAGAGGCTTGAGGGATGACAGGGAAGGGAGAAGGCAATATAATTCTATTTCAGTTTTTTTTTTTTTAAATTATTAAATGCTTTAGGGAGAACTTTTTTTTAAAAGAAAACAAAAGTTACACCACAATTCTTAGATAAAATGACAGCAGTTTAGTACAGCTATTGTAGGGGAGGGTAGGTGACGATGCACTTTTACAGACTCTCCCATTTTAATAAGGGTCAGATAAGCGCTGTGGAAAGGAGGTTTCACGCCATTAAAGAACAGAACGAGAATCTTCAAGTGAAGAATTTTAATACAATTCAGAAGAATATTGCGCAGAAAATCAGTCCTCCCACACAGCAATATAACCTTTCTCTAATGCTGGCCTACCTATCAGAATTGACAGGTTTTTGAGGGCAAGAGAAGTGTGTCCTGCCAGCTTCCACAGTGGGAGCACTTCTGCCTCCCAACGTCTGGAGGACCCCTCCTCAGGAACTATGGCCACGCCTGCAGGGTAGCTCTTGGTGGCACTGTCACCTCCGAGATGCTTCTGAGCAGCTTTTCATGCCTGTTCCTCTGTTCCTCTTGTGAATTCTGAGAAGGTGTTCTTCAGCTGTCCTTTCTGCAGGTCTGCCTGCTGCCTGTAAACTCTGCCATCTTCTCCACGTGTCTCTTCTGCACTTTCCTTCCATTTGCTTTTCTTAGCCCTCCTACTTTGATGACCTTTGATTTCTGTCTCGCTTACAGGTCATACTTAATTACACACCAGGAATAACTATAACCAGTGTCTACCTGCTCTGGACAAGAACTCGCTCTAAGATCTATGATTTCCAAATCCTTGTACATCTTGTACATATATCCTTATTCAATATAGATGTTCAAAAATATCACTACCCTGAGTAATTCAGAACACTTAGCTTAAAGACATAAGGCATTCTATCTGTGTTCACACAGCTGGAGTGATAAAGGACACAACCATTTTTTTTTCTTTTTGGAATGCTGCCTTCATTCACTTTCAGTTCCACAGCAGAGGTTTAAGAAAGTTATTGAACCATGACCCAACTGCTAGGCTTCCAGGTGACCTACATTTTAAACTTAAGACCAGTGAACCAATTCACAAATTGGATTGGCAAGACAGTATTAGAACATGACCCAGGAGGCAAGCCTCTCTGGAAGTAAATTTTCTTAGTGCGTTTGCAATTATTAGTCTCATGGCTGCATCAGCAGCTCCCCCAACAAGGAACTGAAGAGACCTTTTTGAAGAAAGCAAACACACTCCCATTCCCAGAGGCTCTATCTGTCCCTCTGTCCATTAGTTTTCCCTTGAACACTGGCTGACCCTGCACACAGCCTGCTACCTCCAATGTCTGACTCTCTTGCACCTTCCTCCTTCTTTCTAGCGTTTTCAAATTGCCGAAAACTCTCCTAATGTATCCCATCTCATACTCCATCTGTTATTACATCTATTGCTTGTAGTATTTCTTGCTAGTGTATAAACTCTACAGAAAGTCTTTGCTTTGCTCATGATGTACGAATGCACACAAAAAGACTACAACCGTTCCCTGCAACAGTGGGTTCTCAAAAATGTAAAGCAGGGATTTGAAATGTTCCCTTCAGGAGTAAGACTGGTGAAAAGCCTTACGTGGAACTCCTAAGGGAATACCCTAGACCTAAGGGATTAAAAAAGACCCCCAGCAAGGAAAAGTGTGCACTTGTGCTTACGTAGAATCTCAGGCAAGAAACAGAAAAGCAAACAACAACAATGAAACCTTCACAGGCTGAAGAGATGCCTCAGTGAGTAAAGCAGTTGCCGTACTAACATGAGATTAAAAGTGTGACTCTCCAGAATCCGAACAAAGCAGTGCCTTGGGACAAACTTATTCCTGAGATGGCCAGTAAGGACCGAGGACAGTCAGCACAGTGACTGGGGTAGTTTATATCAGTCACATTCTTTGAAACTGAAGCAGAGAGAAAAACCAGTTCGGCTTACTAACTCTGATTACCTTTCCTAATTTCTGAACACTGCTCTATGCGGTTTCTGCCTTGAAGCTTCCACCTGACTGTCTGATGGGAGGAAGGAAGTAAAGGAACCAGGGAGCTCTTCGCTGTCCTTTTCTGAGAAGAGGAGAAGCAGCCCCTCAGCCATGAGCATCCAGGAATCCGTGTGACTCTCACTTCTGACATCTCTGAGCCCTCGGCTAGTGGGAGGCAACAGAGATGCTGGATCTTATTTGTGTCAGTTTGGCCTCAAGCATCAGAATACCTTATCAGAGGCTAGCAGAAGTGAAAAGAAGTAGATATTAAGACATAATGCAGCCTTCAATCTTCAGTCTGCCAGTGGGGGGTTGGGTGTCTTTAAAAGCTTCCCTATCTTCTAAACTGTCTCAAAAGTCACGGGTCATGACACTACCACCAAGAGGAATGCACTATGTGCCTAAGGCACCTCCAATTGGGAATGAAACCATTCTCTATAAGTATCAGGGTGAAAAGTGAACTCCCAAGAAGCAGGTTGGCTGCAATGTCCTCCTCTGTGGCCTAGCAACGCTGGCTGCTCCTCCTGAGAAGCTGTGGTCAGATGGAAGGGGAAGAGGACCTCCCGGATCAGTGGACTTAGAGAGGGACAGGGAGGAGATGAGAGAGGGAGAGTTGGATTGGGAGGGAATGAGGGAGGGGGCTACAGCTGGGATGCAAAGTAAATAAACTAACTAATATAAAAAATAAAATTTTAATTAAAAAAGAAGAAGAAGAAGAAGCAGGTTGGGATGTTCCAGGAAGCACTGAGTCCTTTGGGGTATTGTAGGAAATATTGATGTGCAAATTTTAGGAGATCTCTCATCGCACATCTAAACAGGCACACACCCACACTACAATTAAATTCAGAGCTCATTTTCCTGAACTCACAGAAGGGATATAAAAAGCAGAGACAGGAGGCGATCTAAATTGGATACTGTTTCCCTCATGCCTTTTAAAGACTCTACCTCCCTGGGATTTTTCCACCTTTACAACCAGTTTTCCATAACTCGAGACTGTTTGCCTCCATATTTTTGGCCTTGAATGTAGTGGAAGTAGAAAACAAACAAAAACAAAACAAAAACAATTAGTGTCTTTTAAACCTGCCAGAGACCAGAAGACAATGTTTCTATTACCATAGGCCCTAAAGATGATTAAACCTCCACTACATTTTAATTTCAGACTAAAAGGGCACACAGAAAAGCAGATAAAGGAAAAACAGTGTGAGACAGGGACAAATACAAACTATTTGGTCATCTATGTTCTCAGATCATTCACTGGGTACCAGGGAATGGAAACATCATTATATATTTATATTTAAGGAGAGAAGTATGACAAAGCATCTAGACAAGTTTGTTTTCTTTTTAAGAAAGCAGATAATGCATTGAAGATAAGGATTCTGAAATATTTTCCTATAGGCTGATGAGATGTCATCTTGAAGAAACTTTGGATAAGCTAATTATGCATTTTCCTTCAAGAGCTGAATTTTCAGTTGGCCACAAAAGCAATATAGAGCTGTAGCTAATAAGGAGGAATGCAGAAGATGTGGAAATTAAGTCCCATAATGAATAGTTAAAGGTGTTAGATGTATTAAAAATCACACTCTCTCTACCGACTATATAAAACTAGGTCCTGGTTCCTATTCTTCTAGCCACCAACTCTCTAACATTAAGAAAAATACCCCTTCCTGTGATCTGTGTCCTGACTTTTTAATTAATTAGATTTTCTTTTATTTTGAAATCAGCTGAAATTAATGGGCAAACCATACAGAGCCCCCTAGGACACAGCCAGTCCTGAAGACTTGTCTGCAACACAAATAAACTAATGAGTGGCTGTTCTTTCTCTGCCAAACTCAGGCCAAAAATATTGACATTTGTCTTAGCTCTACATGTGTATGAAAGAGAAATAAATGTATTAAATTTTCTTTAGTATATTTCTCAGTTATTCTGTTTTGCTATTACTATTGCTGATGAGTTCCTATTCCAAATTCATGGTTAAATTTTATCACCTGGATGTGTGTATAGGAGAAGTATACTATATGCAGAGTTTGGTACTTCCCAAGGTTTCAGCCATCCAGGAGGCATCTTAAAAAGTATCCCCCATGATAAAGTAAGGACTACTGTATCTCTTTTTCATTATTCTTTACTTTAAAAACTTCCATAGTGTTTAAACCATAACTTTTCAATATGTCTTAAGGGGAAGGACGCAGAAACATACATGTTCTTATGAACCATGTTGAGCACAGTGGTATATGCCTATCATCTCAGAGCTTGAGAGATAGTGGCAAGAGGACCCAGAGTCAAAGTTTGGCTCTTGACATAGAGAATTTGAGGCCAGTCAAGACTCCATGAGTCTCTGTCTCAGAAAAAAAAAAAAAAAAGGAAACCAATGAGTTTCAAGTGTTTGCAGAACAAGCATTTGTGTGAAGTGTGTGACATAAAAGGTTTTAAGGTCCTCTCTCCATGTTCATTGAGACTTTTTGTTGTTCTAACTTCTTGTTCATCTAACTCTTTTATTATTCAGTCTGATGGTTTAATACTTACGGTGCACAAACTGTGCACAGTAACCACTCATTATGGCCTAAAACTAAAAGTACCAAGGGAGCTCACATCCAGCAGGTTGATTTTTCAAAGGGATGGAAGTATTTGGGAAAGACCTGCACCACACAGCCCTTGGCAGGTCAGCCACTACCCAGTGAGAAGCTGGGGCTTTCAGGCTGGATACCCTAGAAAGCCAGCCTAGGAAACAGAAAGCACCAAGTCTGCATTAAAAAAATAGAGGGTCATAAGACAGAATCTCCTTCCTTTATGGTTCCACCAAGGGCTACCTTGTACGGACACAGTGCATTTTTGAACAGGTTGCCATGGGCTAAGAGGCTCCATAAACAAGAGTGTTGATTCTGATGTAAACAAAAACCAACAACAGCATCAGGAAACATGAAACTTGGGCTTTTTATTGCTCTGCCCCAATATCTGAGAAAAAAAATTTAAAAACAACAAAAAAGTAGGAAATATTTATCTGGGCTCATGGTTTGAAAATGTCAGCCCATGGTCAGATGGCCATGCCATATATGTGCCTGGATAAGACAGAACATCATAAGAAAGTGCAGAGGGCAAGTTTGCCCACCTGATGGTGACTGAAAGCAGAGAGGAGAGGCAAGCAGAACAGATATGTCCTTCAAAGCTATGCCCAGTACCCTGCTGTTTTTAGGGAGGCTTCTCATCCTAAAGGTTCCAGATCCTCCAAAAATAGTGTCAAGACTAGCACATGAACTTATGGAGGATGGTTCATAGTCAGGTCAAATATTGGAGTCTGTGGCATCATGCCCATAAGGAGACCAACTATGCTATAGGTCTGACTTCTTCTTCTAGGTAAGAACACACAGTCCTGGAGGTGACCTACCTTTACAAAGTCAAGTTTTGGAAATTTTTTCAGAAAATTATCTAATGCTAGATTCCTCCCGAAATGAATCCAATTGGTTACTTAATCAATTGGTTAATGGGTCAGCTAGTCCTATTAGGTAGTGAATCATTAATTGTTCTCAACTTTTCTTTCAGTGTTTTAAAATGTCAACTTCAGT
Organism: Meriones unguiculatus; assembly: GCF_030254825.1. Lineage (NCBI taxonomy): Eukaryota > Metazoa > Chordata > Mammalia > Rodentia > Muridae > Meriones > Meriones unguiculatus. The sequence goes on along the minus strand of NC_083358.1, from coordinate 68,854,120 downwards.
GTATAGCTGAATGAGCATGGTAGCCCAGTTGGCACGAATTTGCCTTAGCTCCCTTGGCTCTCTCTCAAGGACAGGATATTTGCAAATTGGTGAATGGTGAAAGGCCCCTTTTGTTTTGCTTTTTATCTATGCTTAACCTTACCAATAACCTAAATTCCAGAAAGTATTTTCAACATTTTTCTAGGTCATGGTTGTTGACAGTAAAATGAAGCTATAAGCAGATACCCCTTGAACATGAATAAACAAATCAAAATGTGATAGGTTTTTTTTTATTCATAATACAAATGACAAGGATTCTGAGAAGGTTTGTGAGCCAACACAAAAGCAGAACTTCTTCCTTCCAGAAGATTCTCTATGTTAATTATTTGGCCTAATATAAAGCTGCTCTCATCCCATCACAACTTTCTGAATATGCTTCTTTCTAAAGGGTAGGTATACAAATGAAAATGTACCCTCTAATACATTCATCTTATAAACAACATACCAAGATGTTCTGTGCCAGAAGAAATAAAATCAAGCAATTCCAAACTATACCAGGTCATTCAGTCTCAGAAATGTTGCTGCAAAAGCAAAAATTGAATTAGGTTTAGGCCATTTCGCAGGGCCTCAGCTGGCTGCACCATAGCAAGCAGCAAGCTCCTGCCAATTCTGCCTGATCTATATAAATTGTATTTCTAATCACTTGAATAGAATTTGCAACAAGAACGGGTCTGTGTTATTATTGAACAAATGCAGGCTCAGTCTGCCTTACTTACAGGTAGAAACCAGTTTTGGAGGCTCTTGGCCAGACAGAAACTCTTGAGACACAACAAGCCAGAATGCTAATCAATTAAGGTCCTTAACTCCACCCAGAAAACATTCACTTCAAGTTGTCAAAATACTTGAAAGTATAAATCAATTCTGTGCAAGAACCTCTCTTTAAAAAAACATTTTATTAATTTTCTTAGAATTTTATACAATGTATTTTGAGCATATTCACTCCCCAACTTCACCTTTTACTGCGCCCTCAACCTTCTCACCCGATTCCGAGAAACCTTTTTCTGTTCCAGTTTATGTTGCTCAGTTAGTGCTGGGATGGGGGTCTCCCTGTGCACTGGGTTTTCTACCAGGGGTCACCTCATGAAAGAACACTGCCACTCCCTTTCCAGCAACTATCAAATGCTAACAGCTTCTCAGCAAAGGGATAGACTTGTGTGTCCAACTTCCCTGCTCTGGCTGGAGCTGTACTAGACTCTCTTAACAGTCTTATATTGTTACACCTTTCTGGTGTTTCCAAGGAAGCCACAGTGGCTGCGCCATTGAAGATGTGTGCTGCTCATTTTTGTTGTTGCTGTTGTTTCATGGTATAGTTTTTCCAGTGGAGTAACTATACTGGCAATAGTCCATCAACTAGGATGAGCTAAGGAATTCTCAGATAGCTACTGAAGCATGATGTTGGGATCTATTTCCAGAAGCTATTGGCATCTGAATTGGTAGGAAAAGTGTGCAGCCTATTAATGTGAGCAGCAATCGTGTAATATATATGTACACCCAAAAGCGAATACAAAGGTGAAAGGAAGATAGGTGAATTCTCTCACTCATGGAGCCGGGACACCTGTATGTCATTGGTCATCACCACTCCAGGTTCTCAGACCGTTAGCCCCAATTTGAGACTTACAACACCAATCCCTCTGATTCTTGGGACTGTAGATTTGCAATGAATTACTCCCAGATTTTCTGGTTCTCCAAGATCCAGATAGTACTTTGTGGGAATTCTCAGCCTCTGTAGCCTCATTAGCCAACTCTCTCTTGTAAGTGTCCATATGCGGATAGACAGGTAGATGTTAGACAGACAGATAGATAGATAGATAGATAGATAGATAGATAGATAGATAGATAGATAGTAGATAGATGATAGATAAATAGGTGATACAGACATATGTAAACAGATACATAGCACATAGGTGCATACACAGATAGATAAATAAATAGATTAAAATATAGAAATAGACAGACATACACATAGTTGGCATGTGTGGGGGTGCCTGAGGAGGTCAAAAGAGTGTCAGACTCCCCTTAATCTGGAGTTGCAGATGGTCGTGAGTTACCCAATAGGAATTCTCAGTACTGAACTCAGGTCCTCTGGAAGAGCAGCAAACGATAATAACCACTGAGCAATCTCTTCAGCACCCCCAATTTTTTTCAAAAGAATTTTCTAGCCGGTGTGGTAGTACATGCCTATAATCCTGAAATTTGGACAGAGCACTTGGGTATGCAGTTCAAATCCATCCTGGACAATAATAAGTTCCAAGTAAGGCTGAGATGCATAAGATTTTGTCTCGAGAGAAAAAAAAAGAGTTTTCCAATCCTCATTATAGGTACAAAGTAGCTATAATTCTCCTTTTAGGCTGAAGTTGGAAAGATCTAGACTGCTGTAGTCCTCTATTCTTAATGTGAGTCAAACAGTAAAGCATCTGTGAAGTTTTATACTTTTTACTAGTCATACTTTTCATAGGCTCATGAAGATGCCAGTGAGATCAGCTTTAGTAATATACCTTAGCACAATAAATCCAATATTTCACCCTTTCAATGTGACCACTATAAAACCATTAATAAGAAATTTTGCATTCTTCATGTTCTCCCAAAGCTTTGAAAGTTGGTGTCTGTTTTCCATGTCTTTCTCATTGAACTGGTTGCATAGTGAAGTCTCCATTGTCATGATGTGTCTAGGGGTTATTGACCTGGACTGAGCTAAGCTAGCATTATCACCAGTGTACAATTGTACACACAGACACACATAGACACAAGCACAACCATACATGCAAACCTCATTCTCTGTATCAGCATCCGCAACATGAGGCAGGAGGCACTTCATTGCACTCAGTTAAAGAAATGACAGGAGGTACTAAGACAGTCTGATCTCAGGGGCTCCCTAGGCAGCCTGCCTAACCTAATCAGCAAGCCCCATGCCATTGAGAGACCCCGACTCAAAAACAACAAGGTGGACAGCAACTGAGGTTGACCTCTGGTCTACACACACACACACACACACACACACACACACACACCAGTACATTCATGAACTTCATACATGAACATGTATGCATGCATGTGCCCTAAAAACAATGAAAATGGGAATGCACATGTGTTAGTATGTGCTAACATTTCCAATGTGAGAAGGACTCCTGAAAACTAGTACATGTGAATTTAGTGAACTCTATTATTTAGTATTTCGTACAACAGTAAATTCTCCCTAGTGGTGGGCAGCAGAGGGGAGAAATGGAAGTAGGAACATGGTTTTTAGCCATGTGACAGTAATACTTTCTTTTCTACTTTACATCCTGAAAATTGGCCATTTCATGAACTTAAAGTTAGCTTGTTTTTGCTAATTCCATTATTATATTTTGAGTTTTCTGGACTCATTCAGTAATGCTCCTTTGAGGTACTTGCATTATAAAAAGGAAAAATCATAACTTAAAGCATTTTGCTGTTATACTTCTTATGTTCCAAGTTCATAAGTGCATGAAAGGTGTGTGCCTTTTTAGTGTCTATAATAGTTCTGTGATACAGGAAATACAAATGTATTTCTGAGTTATGGATTTTTCACAGGGACCATTAAAACACAAGACACATTAAAAACACTTTTAGGCAGGGTAAATTTGGGGTCAAAGGTTTTGTGGGTTGGTTGTTGTTTCCCTCATTCCACTGGATGTCCTGCCTGGATATTGGAGATGGCCACTTCAGTCTCCATATCTCTCAGCTAGAGTCGCCCTCATGTCCTCCCCGGAGCCTACCCTGACCCAGGTCTCAAGCTTGTCCCAGAAATGTTGTCTCCCATAGGTTTCTCATCTCTTTCTCTCTGTCTCTCTCTGTGTGTGTGTGTGTGTCTCTTGGCCCTCTTACCCTCCCCAAACCCGATCCCCACCTTGGTTCTCCTCCCCACCCCCTCTCCTACCCAGTTCCCTCTCCATCCACTTCTGATGTCTATTTTCTTTTCTTCTGAGTGATATTCCAGCATACTCCCTTGGGCCCTTCTTGTTACTTAGCTTCTTTGGGTCTGTGGATTGTAGTATGGTTATCCTAGACTAATATCCCTTATAAGTGAATACATACAATGTGTGTGTCTTTCTGGGTCTAGGTTACCTCACTCAGGATGATCTTTTCTAGTTCTGTCCATTTGCCTGCAAATTTCCTTGTTTTTAATAGCTGAGTAGTATTCCAGTATGTAAATGCAGCACAAGATGTACAAGAATAAAGATGGTTCAGAGATCGAGGGAATGGCCAACCTGTGACTGGCCCAACTTGAGACCCACCCCATGAGAGAGAGCCAACCCCTGACGCTAGTAATGACACTCAGCTATGTTTGCAGACAGGAGCCTAGCATACTTCTCTGAGCCTAGCATTCTTCACCCTTCCATGGATTGAAACAAATGCTGAGACCCAGGGCCAAACATGAGGCAGAGCTCAGAGAATCTTGTGGAAGAGTTGAAAGAAAGAAGGAGGGATCTAGGGAGACAAGAACTCCACAAGAGAACCAACAAAGCCAACTAATCTAGAGCCACAGTGGCTCACAGAGCCTGAACCACCAACCAAAGAGCATGCATAGACTCGACCTAGGCCCTCTACACAAATGTAACTCATAGGCATCTTGGTCTTCACATGGGCCGCCTAGCAAGCAGAGTGGGGGCTGTCTCTGACATGGATGAAGTTACCTGCTTTTGAATCAGGTAACTTCCTAATCTTCCCTAAGCTGCCTTGTCTGGCCTCAGTGAAAGAGATGCATTTTGTCCCGATGTGACTTGATGTTCTGGGGTAGGGTGTTACAAAGGTGGGGGACTCCCATTTTATTTTTTTAAAAAAATCACTTTTAGAGGCCTCACAGTGGTGGCACGCACATTTAATCCCATCACTTGAGAGGCAGAGACAGAGGCAGGCAGATCTCTATGAGTTTGAAACCAGCCTGGTCTACAGAGTGAGTTCCAGGACAGCCAGAGCTGCACAGAGAAACCCTGTCTCAAAAAGAAAAAAAAAAAAAGGCAACTATTAAATTAACTCTAGATTTTTTTCAAAGTAGAACTTCCAAGATAGCAGCCTTAAAACATACTAATTGATTTGAATATATTTATTTCTTTATGTATGTTTTTCATTAAGTATTATGTATGATTGAAGCTAGTGTCACAATGCTTACTTGTGGCGGAGCCGGAGTCTGAACTTATTCTAAAGTCAAATCCTTAGGAGCTCACACAGTCATGAGCTCTGCCACATGCTTTTAGCACACAGACACCTGTGCCAACTGCACCATATTTATGTAACCCCATAAGTTAATTTGCTTGGTACCAATTATTGGTCAACTCAGAAATGATACATCAATCATGTTATGTAACCCACTGTCTTTCAGCATGCTTACAGCCCCATTAATATCTAACAGGCAGCTTCGGCCTGTGTGATTTATCTTTGCCACCACAGTACATATTAACCACAAAACAGTCCCAGTCACAAGCATATTTCAAATCCCAAACATTTTAGAATATATTTCATAATATAATTACAGCAGAAGAATAAGTGCACGTGTAATGGCATTTACCTGCTCCGGTAAATTCAGAAGTAATAAGATGTGTATATCATTCTGTATCAATTCATTTCTTCCTAATTGGCTGTTTCCAGTACGACTTGCCACAGGCCCTTTAAATACAGTCCCTAACGTAAGTCCCTTTCTACTTCATTGAGTTGGAACATAACTGAGGAAGCTACAGTGCCTCAGGTTTATTAAAATAGGACTTACTTTTTATATCATATAGTCTTTTTCAACAAGCAGACGGCCCCACAGAACTGCTGTGTAGTTTTATGAGCCAGGAACCACACAAGATGGATTAGATTCATTAGAGGCATGATGTCTGACTTGAAATTACAGAGACTCAGAAAAACATCTCACTGGCCAGGAACTGATCTACCTTACCTCCAGGCTGCATTTTCACATAATACACGCTATACAATGTTTTTATTAATTGGCCTGGAAATCACCTTAAGGGTTTTAAATAGATTTAATGATTTTGTTATTCTTCTCAACTGAAACCACCTACTTCCTAACCTTTGGCTATCATTCGGGATCTTGTTTAAAAGCAGATTCTGTTTCAGTAGATGTAGGGTGAGGCCTGAGAATGAATCATTTGCAAATTCCTAGGTGATGCCCATGAAACACACAGTGAGCAGCAAAGCTACAAAATTTTCTTCAAAAATATACAAGAATGTATATATATCTCAGCGTTGCTGTCTTGCCTATATCACCTCTGAGTTCCTCATCCTGCTGCAGTTGGAACATGTCCCCAGAATTCATAGTTGGGAAATTAATCCCCGGTGCAAAAAAAAAAAAAAAAAGAATTGAGCATTCAGCCTTTGAAGAGGTTTGAAGAGGGTTAGGTTGTGGGTGCCACTTGTCTGAGTTCTTGCAGGAGTGGGTTAGGTTATCGCAAGACTGAGTTCCTAACTGAAGAATGCATCTCTCCCCCTTTCTTTTTTCCCTTGCCTTTCCTTTTTCCTTTCCTTCTCCTTTTCATCCTGTCTTGCAAGTCTTCTGCTTTCAGTACAGAACATCACAACAGAGGCTCTTCCCAGACTCGACCACCACAGACTTTGAATTTCTCAAAATTCAACACTGTAGGAAACAAATCTCTGCCCTGATAAACTCCCTAGTCTTAGGTATTCTGTCATAGAAACAACACACAGTGACTCGATACAATGATTATCATCTGCTGTTCTAACAATTTTATCTGCCATTCTGTTGTATTCTCAGTGTCTCCTGTACTTAATACTCAATTCTTATTGAATGTTGATCACCAAATGAATTTCTATGTACAAATAATAAAATGTTTTATATACTCGAGTTCATATGAACATTCTCCCAGCAATGTTATCCTAAGAATGTCACCAAAACACTAGAGTATTTTTCCAAAGATGTGGTAAGTTTTGTCACTATTATCATGGCTTAAATTTATACAGAGAGTGGTGTTCTCACTACCTGAATCCTCACAACCCTGTTAGGGAAGGTTTATTTTAATTCCTATCTTAAAAAGCAAATTGTTCAAACCTAATTGTCCAGTTCCTTATTCATATTTATCAAGCTATCAAATACCTTTGCTGGGATACAAATCTAGACAAATGGACTCCATAGCACACGCACCTAACTCCTACACCCTGAGATGGAGATCATGGAATCACTCCAAGACTTAACTCACTGTGCTTTACACCTGCAGAACGGCACTTGTACCACCCAACCAAATCCTGGATCTACTCAACATTTTGGGTATGTCCTTCACTTCAGTCCTCTTCTGCAGCAACCCCACCAATTTTTGTCATAAAATAGTGTGCAGTTTTGATGGGACACAACGTGAAGAGCAAATGTCTAAGACCAACTCAGTAGATTAGGACTCTGGACCGGTCCATGGCACGGTACTCTGAAGGGTAGATGCCTACATGAGTTTTAGACTGTATGCCCATCGAGAATTTGAGGAAAGGTGGTATACGATGCTGGTGTTCTCAAGCTGGAGCCTCTGAAAAGTTTTAAGATGTAGCCCTAGAAAAAGATCTAGACCTCCTCCATGTTCCTGGTTGACACCACCTGATACTAGTCACCTGGACTGTAAACCTTCCCATATCCAATTAAAGGAATACAGATCTTGTATGCTTTTAAACACAACACTTTTTTTTTTTATTGAGGGATAATATGTGTCATTGTTTGTGACTAGAATAAAATCATACAACTATTTTGAGAGATATGTCACTATGGTAACAATTTTTTTTTATTAAATTTAGAGTTGCAATGCCTTCAGCTACTGGAAGATACAGTTTTTAACAGCAGGTGTTGTGTATCATGTTACATGGGGCCTTGTTTTGTTTTACACCACATAAGACTTTATGTTAAGCTATCTAATGTAAATCCTATATCACAGTATAGCACAAAATCATGATGCATGCCCGGTCATTTAATGAAAATCTTACTTTACTGGTTAGAGACTGTTTTCAAAGAGAAACGAAGAGTGAATGATATTAACAGGAGGAAAACCATAAAATATTAGGGGATCCCACAGTCAATAGTTATAATTGTCAATTAATTTCATTTACTTCTACAAAATGTTTCTTGAATTAATAGAAGTTAACATATGTACGTGTATATCACAGTGGGGATTTTTAAATTTTTAAATGTTTTATTACTGTACTGTGTGTGTGTGTGTGTGTGTGTGTGTGTGTGTGTGTACATGCTGTGGTACACAGACAGACAGCAGAGGGCAGCTTTGTGAGTAGGTTATCATCTTCTGCCTTGTAGGTCCTGGGGATTGAACTTGTCTTCTCACTTGGCAACCTCTTGCCAGCCCAGTATGTTACAGTTATATTATTTTCTTTGATAACATCAGCTCTTTTTATCTGGTTACCTACACAGTGGTGAATGTATTCTTTTTTTTTTTTAATTTCTTATTCAGTGGCAAACATTTTCCAGATATCTTGCAAACAGTGAAGACCGTAAATTTTCTTCTGTCCTAACACTTAAGCTGAGGTAGAACTGGAGTTTCAAAACAATTAGAACATCAACAGTGGTGACTTCCCTCCCTGAGCCTTTGAGACATCCAGAAATTTATGTATTTTAACATTTGGTCTCCAGCAACTACTGCTGATTTGGAAGATTCTGGAATCTCTGAGAGAAGGCACTTCACTGCAGGAAATGAGTCACTGGGGGCGGACTTGGGGGTTTGATAACCCATCTCCACTTTCTGTTTGCTAACTACCTCCTGTTGGCCAACACCCTGACCAGCTGCCTTTCTGTCCCTGCCACTGTGCCTTCCCTATAATCATTGACTGTCTCCCTTCAAACTGTGAGCCAAAATAGGCCCTTCTTCTACTAAGTGTCTCAGCAACTAAAACACCAGGAGTCCTCAGCACTTCATTTACAAATCTAGAATAACCAACAGAAATCGGAAATGTGTACGTTTAAAACTCTCCCCTTGTTTATAAGGAAGATGTAATATTTAGCATCAGTTAAAGGAGTTTATCCTTCAGTCCTGACAAACAGCCCCGTGAGCTTGCTCAGAAATCTACTGTACAAATTAGGGAACCTGGGAACTTTCCTCAGGTGTTAGAGCTTATGAAATGAACAAAGTAACACACTGAATGTCTTGACAAAAGTTCAGGCGCAATGGTTTATGCCGGATAAAATAAGAAAATTGGCTAGTGGCATGTAATAAGCATTCCAAGTCATAAGACACCAGATGCGATCCTTTCCTCAATTATATATAAAGTATCTTTGTGTAAGTATACTTCACGTACGTGGTGACATTATGAATGCTGTATTTACAGAGGAGATCTCAGAACTTCAGTGTTTGCATACACATCAGCTGTGGTTGCCATTAATACTGCTATTTTTCTTTTTGAATGTCAGATGAGTAAATCGTAGGAATAAAATAGTAAGCTTGCTTAAAATGAAAGGCTTTACTCATGATTTTGATAGTTTGCTGCCATATATTAAGATGTGACAGGCAAGTGAATTCTTCAACCAATTAGTTCTATTCATATATAGCTCTTATTTCAAGTGCCATCATAAATATTTTTACAGAATTAGAGATGTAGTAAAACATAGTACATTTTGATAAATATATGAAATATGTCAGTATGATGAGTTTTCTGTTAGTCAAACTACATCCACAACATTTTCAAAACCTTGATTTTTATCATCTATGAAAAAAAATACTGTGGTCTTGTCTTTTCTTGATTCTCTTTAAATCCTTAAAATATTTCATTTTCTTAAGTCATCTGCTTAAATTAAAAGATGAAAGTTGGTGAGAAAATAGGGTTTTAAATCATTATGGTGAACTGAAGAAAGACAATCTCTCTCAGTTACTGCAGGTGTATTCTCCACACCAGCGATACCCTCTGCCCTATACCATCTGATAGTATCACTCATTCCGTCAAAAAGAATGATGTTATTTGAAAGCTTTTGCATATGGGTTAATTATTTTCTGCAGTAAAATCCTAGGGTGTGAAGTAAAATTGTAGGTAGGTGAGCCAAGAGTAAACGCTGCATTCTTAAAGTTGCCATAATTTTGGTCCAGAGGTAGAACTTACGAATTATATCTAAATACCCTAAGGAGTGGAAATGAGCTTTTTTTTCCAATTTCACCAGTGTCCATTCTGATCACTTATTATCATAATACTAATATCTTTCCCCAAGCAGGCCAGAGGCAGCTGCTATGAACAGGGCTGACCAGATAAGGAAAAGAGGCTCTGTTACTGGTGAAGGACCCTTTCTAACTGGCTTAAATGTGCTTGCTTGTTTTCCACTTTTGTTATTAAAATAGAAGTGGAAATCTGCTCTCCCAGGCCTATCAGCATCCCGTTCCTCAGCCGGCCTGACCTTGAGGCGGTGCAGCTGCTTCGGTGGAGTTAAAAATGGACCTTCAAGCTGGCTTTAGTTTCTGTTGCCCTGCGTGCGAGTGACCTCCCACTGATCTGTTGATCACACCCTCTTTAGCACTTCTGTTGTTATTTTTCTTGCCGAGAGTTTTTAGCCTGAACAGCGGATCCTGCTTTTCAAGGCCCTAACATGCACGTCCTTGCTCGCTCGCGTAGTCCCAAAGTGTGGGGAGTGGTGCCCGAACCTCTCCTTGAATAATACGCACCCCAGGTACCCCAGTTGCTTCGTTTTCAGCAACCTGGCTGAAAATATCCACCCTAGCAAATCCTGTGTGCTGGCACGGGGCAGCAGGCTTAGGAAGAAGGGAAAAACGTTTGGCGCCTTGCTTTTATGGGTGTGCGAGCCCCTCTGTTCCCTTTTGCTTAGGACTCCCCGGGAAGAGTCACGGAGATTATACCAGCAGGATAACACTTTATTCTCATGCCTTCAGGCCTTTTGAAGACCTCTAAAGCTTAAACTCCTTCCAAAACAGGCCCACCAGGAACTTCAGTTCTGGGAATGGCAATTGCTCCTAACTATCCTACGGGTGGAGCAGGCAACAGTGGTTTTGTTTTAGTTTCTTGGCACTGGCCCCCTTCAATTCAAGCTCTGTGCTTTCCAAAGCCAGGTCTTAGAACAGGGCCAGGCTCGCCCTGGCCGCGAAGAAAACGGTTTAGTCACAGATGTAGCATCCCGAAAGATGCGCCACTGATTCCTAAGGGAAGCTGAAGCTAGAGAGCCCTTGCCACAACCGACCACCTGGGTTGGACTGGAGCTGATGGGCAGAACGTGGGCATAAAGGATGCTCACAGGACACCGACTCAACCAAACCAAGTACTTATTCAGGATGACACAGCAAAGCCTTGGGTCGTGGCTAACAGGACCTGGAGCTTTTCTGCAGCCTGAGGAGCTTCTTAGTCAAGTCCTGGGCAGCCTGCGCCTATAAGCACGCGTGAGCTGTGGGCAGGGTCTCACATCAAAGAATCTGGGTTAGTGGCCGAAGGGAAATGGTCCTTAGGTGAATTGCATTCAGGGTGACCAGTGGCCTACCCAGGAAACAGCAGGTGCCTACCCAACTCGAGGCTGATCTTCAACTCCCAGACTCCTGCCTGGGCCCCAGCCTTAGTAACTGGAACTGAAATGCGACCTGACCCGGCAGGGGCGGGCCAGGGCACGGGCCAGTCGGCTGGTGCAGGTGGGCGTGCCGGCCAGGCGGGGAGGCTGGACCTATAAAGCGCTCTCTGTTCCGGAGGAGGAGCGGCTGGTGCAGCCTGTGCTGGTGGGCGCGGTGCCCCGCAGCCTTCGGCTCGCTGCGAGACTGCGCAGGGGCCCACTGTCCAAGAATCCGGCTACTGCGGGGCGCCTGCCTCGGTTTACCGCTTGGCGTCTGGTGAAATCCCGGCAGGTGAGCGGCGGGAGGAGGCGGGAGTGGGCAGGGTCGCTTCCCACTCGTACTGACTTTGAGCTTGTTGGCTGTAGTTGGCGGCTCTGCTCCCAGAGCTTTGTCAAGTGGAGTTACCAAGGCTGGTCCCTCCCTTTGGAAGGGCAGTGCCCGGACTAGTTTGCTCTGGCGATGCCCGGACTCTGAGGAGCTTGTGCACTTCTTGCGTGCTTTTGCAAACTTGTCTCACTTTTTCCTCCCAGCGCCTAGGCAAAGATCGTTCTGCTCCGCGAGGGAAACAGAGCCGTTGACTATGGTTGCAACCGGCAGTTTGAGCAGTAAGAACCCGGCCAGCATTTCAGAGTTGCTGGACAGTGGCTATCACCCTGAGAGTCTGCTAAGTGGTGAGTCGCCCGGGTGTGCACCTCTTTCCCACCCGAAGTTCGCGGCCCCTCTCTAGATAGCGTAAGCTTCCCTGTCTGAGAGCGCGGGACTTCATTTCCTCCTAGAGACAGAGAGGACTATGAAATCCATCTGAGATGTCTTTCTAAACTTCCTCAGCATTGTCTGCCCACCAGAACACTGCCTTGGGACATTAAGTGTACATCTGGGTTTGCATTTAACTCGTGTAACCAGCATCACCACGTTTTCCTCCCAAATTCTTCCCTGCCCCTTTGCCATCTAATCCCTCTCTTCCCCTGAGAACCATCCTTCAGAGTTTTGTTACTAGTAACTTTGCTTTAGAGTGTTAGAAAATAATGCAATATGTGTTCCTCTGAGTTCGGTTTGCTTTCCCACAGCTTAATACTTTGGAGCTGTATCCTCCTCATCAATGTGTTCCTTTCCATTACTAAGTAAGGTTCTGTTGTGGAAGGTACCCACTCTGCCATTCTTAATGTCAGAAGAAAACTTGAACAGCTCTGGTTCTACACGAGTCATCATTTGCAACCTTAAATGTCAGTTTTTAATTTAACAGGCAACTCTACTATCAGAGTGTTGTGGGCACAGATTAAATAGTTTAAGGTCTTTAGATCCCCCTCGTCTATAACATAAAATTAAAACTCTCAAAGTGTCTGCTTTCCTTGTAGATAAAATACAGATAAAAATACAGATATAATTTGGAGTCTATTAGTAGGAATTTTTTTAATTACCCAAGTGAACACATGAAGTCGAAAGCCAGTGGAAGTTAAGGTCTGTGGGCATCGTGGTGTGGCAGCCTGCCAAGGAGCAGGATTAATTTGGAAGATAGGTGACCCAACGCAGAGCTATCTTTTTTCCTCTGAGCAAACCTAACTTTGTTTTCCTGGGTCTGTTTTGTTTTGCTCAGCTAAGAAAAACCTACCCAGCCCAGTTATAAATAACCTCGTGGACCTCAGAGAGCCCCTCCTCTGTGAGAATCAATCCAACAGGTCAGAGCTAAAACTGCGCCTTCGGGCCATTCTAGTAAAGACTTTTTAAAGAAAAATAAAAAGCTGGTAGATCTTTGGTACGATGATGGACTTACTTAAAGGCATTCAACAGTACTTTGTTAAGCGAAAGTAATGATTTTTATTCCAGATGTTCTGCATCTTCTCTATGAAAATACTAAAATAAACTTGGAAAACCCTACAGAGAGAGCAAGCGAGAAAGGAAATCACTAGTAATCTTGGGTAGATATTTGCTGCATAATCTTCAGGGCAATGGGTAGACACAGGAATTCCAAAAGTTGTTTAGACCTATCCACATTATTGATGAGAGTCTTTAGTACGCAGATAAGTTTTCAGCCTTGAAAGGTTACGGCTCTTGTCCTGTTGCCCGCGTGGTTAACAGCAAAGTGGGGTAAGCTTTAGAAAGCAGTATCAAAACCAGAAGCTAGAAGTGAACAGTCTTACTATGTCAAGAAGACATTGCTCCTCTCTTCTTAAACTTTGGTTTCTTTCAGATTTCGACTACTGGGATTATGTTGTCCCTGAGCCCAACCTCAACGAGGTGGTATTTGAAGAAACTACATGCCAGAATTTGGTTAAAATGTTGGAGAACTGTCTGTCCAAGTCAAAGCAAACCAAGCTCGGTTGCTCCAAGGTCTTGGTCCCCGAGAAACTGACCCAGAGAATTGCTCGAGATGTCCTGCGGCTCTCCTCCACGGAGCCCTGCGGCCTCCGAGGCTGTGTTATGCACGTGAACTTGGAAATTGAAAATGTATGTAAAAAGTTGGATAGGATTGTGTGTGATGCTAGCGTGGTGCCAACTTTTGAGCTGACGCTTGTGTTTAAGCAGGAGAACTGCTCATGGACGAGCCTCAGGGACTTTTTCTTTAGCAGAGGTCGCTTCTCGTCGGGCCTTAGGCGAACTCTGATCCTCAGCTCAGGATTTCGACTTGTTAAGAAAAAACTGTACTCTCTGATTGGAACGACAGTCATTGAAGAGTGCTAAGGAGGGAAAAACAATGAAAGTTCTCTAATGAGTGGATAATAAACCTCTGAAGCTGCTCAATCACTCATGTGTAGTTTGCCTGCCTGCTCTCACCGAGAACGCCCAGATTTAGGCCAGCTTCCTTCTGGGTTCCTCGCCCATAACGAATTTATTAGCAGTAGTATTATCACTATTACTACTGCTACTATTACTTTCAAGACATAATCCAAGAGAGAAATTGTCCATATCTATATATCCATATGGAATGGAATGGAATAAGGAAGAAAAAGAAGCAATCCACTTCAATTTTATATTTGGTCTAATATTTACCAGGTTGTCTTAGTAACAGAAAAAGAGCCACTTTGCCTAATTTGACTGTCAGATGTCCAGGGCTTGCTGTCGTCATTGTCATCTCCCTGCCCCTCTTCCCCTCCCTGTTCCCGCCCTCTCCCCTTCTCCTCTCCCTGTTCACAGGGTGATCTTCACAATGACAGGACCTTACCAGATGATGCCCAGCCCATCCAAATAACATAGTGGTCCACATCACCAGATTCCCACTTGAATTTAAAGAATCCTTACACAACAGGGTACAGTTACATTGATAAGGTTTATTAAAACATCACCTTTTAGAGAGTGAGTAAACAGCACAGTAACAAGAGCATGGCTTTCTGGCCCAGTGTTCTCCCCACACCTGTGCCCAAGGGACAAAAGGCGTACATCATATTTAAATGAGGACAGGATAACTTCCAGGGCCTTTGTCGTATCACATCAACCTGGTTTTCCTCATTATCAACTGTTGAATGTCGCTTTTTTCATATTGTCTTTGATTAGAAAAATAAAGGTGACACACTCGCTTTCTGCATGTAGTTGATTTGGATTGAACAAATAATGATTACACATCTGTAAAGAGGGAGAAGAGTAGCCTCAGATGCTGCTCCTTTCGAGTCCGCTTGGTAACACTGCTGCTTGGTGCCAGTAAGATGCTTCACGAAGCATCTCGCCACATCAGTGCTGGCTCACCTCTGGCCTTTTCTGGGAAACTCCTGAGAACTTAAGATGACCACTGCACACATCCAGGCTCTGTCCACCATATTCCATGCCCACTCCTAGGAAACAATAAACGACCCGTTTGGGATGGGTTTTGCCTTATCCTGAGTTCTTAAGTAATTTTCTGTTTTTATGGCCATGAGATAATTTACCCTCCACATCACTCTGCTCCATTCAGCAAGGTCTGTTCATCATTGGGTCATGGAAAGGAATGAATTCAGGTCTACTGGCTTTTAGTATGAGTTCTCTCATACACTTCAGGCACCAGCATGGCTGGGACAGATGTTTTCATCATGACCTTACACAATCAAGCCTGATGCAGTTACTAGTCCTGCTGGTGACCTAATGCATCGTTGTCCCAGTGAGCAGGTGTTCTATCAAATTGTGCTCCTTGGATGCTTGAACAGGC
The DNA here is from genome assembly GCF_030254825.1 of Meriones unguiculatus. Classification (NCBI taxonomy): domain Eukaryota; kingdom Metazoa; phylum Chordata; class Mammalia; order Rodentia; family Muridae; genus Meriones; species Meriones unguiculatus. Next base: position 68,838,475 of record NC_083358.1, on the reverse strand, counting down.
ACTGCAAAGCCGGTCTTCATAGGACTGGGCGGATAGAGCAATCCCTATTGCTTTGTAAGTTTGCAGACGTTCAGGGTTTTGAAAGTCCCTGTATTTCTGTAGCCATTTGAGCCACCACACCTGGGAGAATGGTGAGACTTCAGGCATGGACATCGAGCTTTTTCCCCCTAACAGTTCTCATTGGCTCTCTTGCCTATTTGGCTCACAAAATAGTAATTAATGGCTTACAGAGTCTGTTGCAATGATATTCCTGTTAAAGGACATTAAAGTCTGTCTATTTTTTACAATAAAACATTATACATTCTTAATTCTCGTGAGCTCTTTGTTTTTTCTGCATTTCTGTCATGATCACTCTCAGATAGATTTGACAGTATGTGGAGGAAGATAATATGAGGGAATCATGGAATTGTAACCTCTATTGTGTTTTTAAATTGCCATCCCAACTTTTTACCCTTAGTTTTAAAAGTTGGAAATGATGTAAGCTCTAGTTCACTGTAAATACTGGCATTTTAAAATAAAACCATTGCATCATTCTGTTAAGTGTTTCCAATGGGATGTCAATGGCACAGTAATGTGACACCAGAATCTATTTAGAAAACACTGAAATAGACTCTTCCACAGAAGAACAGTTTTTCCAGTGTTACTTTTGCTCTGTTGCTGTACCTTGCCAACCTTTACTTTTTATACTGAATTTTACTTTAATATAATAGTTTTAAATTTCAAGGTTTTTCTTATTTTTCTCTGCAAAAAAAAAAAACACCTAAAATTATAATTTGCAATTAAAATATGTTCAGTAGTATTTAAGATATCAAGTTTTGGTTGAGTTCACTTACAAATAAAAAATAGTGCACAGTAATCAAAGACATTGAATGTGCTTTATAATTTCATAGTAATTATTAATGCTGAAGTGCTGGGTTACTTCTTGCTGAGGGAACTATTTCATTTCTATAAACAAATACTGGTTTCTGTTATGGATTCAAGGCTTCACTATCTAGTTTTGTTTCAATAGCTGTAAGCTTTGAGGAAATCTACTTTTATCAACACGACGACTGTGGGGGTGACTGCCTGAATACTAATCAGTGTTTGGAGAACTTTCAGATGGACAGCACTTTCAATGATCAGCACACACATAATTCAAATAGATTTCAGTGCTGCTTAAGCAAAGGACAGAAGCATTAAGCTTACAGCCTTTCTTCCCTACGTCTACAGATTTGTGAGAGCTGACTTAGCAACATGCCAATAGGAGTGGCATGAGATGCAAAAGCTTATTTCCTCAAAGAGTTAAAGGCTACACATACAAGACCAGGTACTGGCAAGATGCCGTCTTCCCAGGGCTCTCTCCTTGGTGTGCAGAGGGCCCTCTTGTTTTTGTCTTCCCACTATCTTCCTCTATTTGTCTGTCAGAATCCTAATCTCGCCTTCATATAAAAACACCAGTCTTAATGGATTACAGCCCCAAGGAGAGGCATTATTTTAATGTATTTGCTTCTTTAAAAGCCCCATCTTCTTACCAGGGGAGCAGCTTTACCAGACCACAGAGGAAGACAATACAGCCAGTCCTAATGAGACCTGATAGGCTAGGGTCCAGAGGGAAGGGGAGGAGGACCTCCCCTATCAGTGGACTTGGGGAGGGGCATGGTAGGCGATGAGGGAGGGAGGGTGAGATTGGGAGGGAATGAAGGAGGGAGCTACAGCTGGTACACAAACTAACTAAACTAATTTATAAAAATAAAATAATTTTTTAAAAAGCCCCATCCCCAGGCTGCAGGCAGTTCTCTAGTTACTGCCCAGATTAATACCCTCTTGTATTGTATACAAAAACTATTGTTCCTGTTCTCTTCCATGGGATGTGTTTATTCACTGTCTACCAAATCCTTGTTTGCTATGACACCAGTAGACACCAGTCCATTGCAGTTATGTGTATATAGTGTGTTCCCTACCATAGCCACTAAATTATGACTATGCAAAGACCTATTAAAAATCATTATAAATAAAATAAAATTATTTAAAAAGGAGACTAAGGGTTCAGCAGTTAAGAGCACTGGCTGTTGTTGCAGAAGACCTGGGTTCAATTCCCACCACCCACATGACAGCTCACAACTTCTTGTCACTCCAGTTAGGCTTCTGGTCAGCTTGCCTAGCACCAAGAAACCAAATTACAACAAATGTAGTAAGGATCTAGGAAATGGGAATCTTTATTAACTGCTGATCAGACTATAAATGTGTGTACCCTGCAAAGATCATATAACAGTTTCTTTAAAAAAGGAAAATGAAAACTCTCATATAATTCAGCCATACCAACCCTAGGTTTGCCCCTAAAGAACTCTAAATGAATATCCCATAGACAAACTCGATCTTCCACATTCCCAGCTGCACCATTCACAACCTCCTGGTAATGGAATCAGCCTAGATGTTTATCAATAGATGAATGTGCAATGGAGTTTTCTGGAATGAAAAAGAAAAGAATGAAACTACAACACTTGCAGGAAAAAGGGTGCAAATGAAAACTGTCATGTTAAACAAAATAAAGCAGATTTGGCCACTGAGATGGAGCCCTGGGTAAAGTTGCTTGCTGCCAACTGAGCTCCTTCGAGTCCAGTCAGCGGAAGCCACAGAGTAGGAGAGAGCTGATTTCCCTCAGCTGTCCTCTTACCTTCACACGGTTACTGCGGTCCTGCTGGACACACGTGCAAGCTTGCACACAGAAACATAATAAGTAAATAAATAAATCTCTCATTAAAAAGCAAACTCAAACGAATACTACGTATTTCTCCCAGATACAAAACATGGACTAGAAGGGTCCGTGGTAGGAGTTGTGTCATGAAACAAGAAAAGGGATCATGAGGACATAGGGAAAGCTTTCGGGGAAGGGGTGAAATGGAAATCATGGGATGTGACTGCCTGGGTACAGAAGGAAATCAGTCAAGAGGAGGCAGCGTGTACATGGAAGACACAGGGAGAAAAAATGATTAGAACTATAATGACATAGGCATACCTTAATGCAGCAGTAGTGTTATTTCAAACTGCTATCTGAGCACATGGGAGGCAGAGCCAGGAGCACTGCTTCAAGTTCTAAAGTGGCCTGGGTTACCTAGTGATAGCCACTGCAGCTGAGAAAGAAAGGAAGAGGCAGGGGAGAGGAGAGGAGATAAGGGAGGGAAGAAAGGAAAAAAAATAGCACTATAATAAAACACATTACTTTGCATGCTGTCGTAAAAACTAAACTGTCAGAATAAAGAGCTTACCACAGACAAGTGCTTTGCTGGGGTCTCATTATTTATAGTTAGTGGAGAGAACTGACAGAAAATTCTGACCTGACTCACCAAAATGGCTCAAAGAATGCTTCCCTAAATGACAGCTACAGCCGTTCAAACTTTTGTATGGCCCAGGCTTTTCCACTGATGATCTTAGACCCGATGAAAAACAATGGGACTACGAGACAAACTCACATTTTCATAATCAGTTCCCCAAATACAGAGAGTTCTAGTTAAAGCAACAGCCCAAAAATTACATATCACTGAGCCTGAAACTGTGCCAGAGGGCTTTCCCTGCAGGGACACAGTGTACTTTACCACTGAGTCACAGATCCACTGGTGTGCATCAAGAGAACCAAAGGTCAAGACTGAGCCTAGCCCAAAGCCTAGAAGAATTTGTTTTACTCACTCATGATGATCAACCCAAACTGTGATGCCTTCACACCCTCCCAACTCTCAACACTAAAACCATTGCAAGAGTGGAGTGCTCTTCATTAAAGATAATTTCTTGTTGCTCGGGTGTTCAACTGCTCATTTGCATGTGTTTCTCATCCATAAATATTGTATTTCCTTTAGTAAGCAGAGGAAGTAATGGTAATTTCAGCCCTAATGTTGATATGAACTAAGGGCTTTCTGGCCTCAGAGGTATGACTAGGAAAGCAATAAACAAGCTGTTGTGGAAGAAAAGTATTTCTAGAAATCTACAATCATTATGAGTTGACTCTGAGTTTACAGTCTTACAACAATTTACATGTATAACAAAGCTTTCATGATAGTCTTACAGAACATTTACCTGGTACTTTACTTCAAACAAGAAAAATTAAACAAGATCTCACTATAAGAAAAAAAATTCAGGACTAATCCAAGGAAAGTGAACAAACAAACAAACAAAAAACATGAGAAAATGAACTTTAAATGAAAGAATACTCTCCACTGAACTGAATTCAAAGCCTGTGTAGACAAATGCCTTTTTCCCCATCTGCCTTAGTCACTGTTCTTTTGCTGTGAAGAGACATCATGACCAAGACAACTCTTATGAAAGAAAGCATGTAATTGCTTACAGTTTCAGAGGTTGAGTACAGTATCATCAGGGTAGGGAGCATGGCGGCATGCAGGTAGACAGGGTGCTGGAGAAGATGCTGAGACTTCCACAGGCAGCAGAAAGAGGGACGTTCTGGATTTGCAATGGGCTGTTTTGAAACCTCAAAGTTCTCTCCTAGTGACACATTTCATCCAACAAGGCCACACCTACCTGCCCATCCTTTCAAAGAATGCCACTCTTTGGGAACCAGGCATTCAAGTCTATGGGACCATTCTCAAGGAAAGCTTAAGTGGTGAAATGGACTTGCTAGCTAGGTGAGAGCAAGCAGGCAAAGAGCAAAAGTTTCCTCCTTCCATGTCCTTATATAGGCTTCCGGCAGAAGGTATGGCCCGGATCAGAAGTGGTTTTGCAAACTCAAAAGATTTGGATTAAAGGTGTGTCTTCCTAACTCATATATCCAGATTATAAATAGATCTCCCTACTTCAAACTAAGCAAAAATCCCTCACAGGTGTCTCCTCCATTTTGGGGTTTTAGTTAATTTCAAGTTGACAGCCAAAAATAGTCATCGCATCATGCCTCTTGTTGATCCCAACTGTTCTAAGCTCAGCACTTCAAATCTATAAAGTGGCCTAGGACTTTACATGTACTGCCCAGATGAGTTAAGCAGAAAGCTTTTGCCCCCATATTGTCCCTAAGAACATATTATGCCACTGACAATCGGAGCAGGTCCTGTCCACAGGACAGGTGGGTGGGACATCACCGGAAGTGAAAGAAATGAAGATAGAGGAGACCCGCATTGGAAAGGACTGTAACAACTGACACCAGGGATAGAGACATATCCTTCCACAGAACAGCGCAGTTCAAATCCTGAGAGTTGCACCATTGCAAGTAACTGATGATCAAAAGAGGGCCTGAACTTGAAGGCAGGAGTATGTTAATACAAAAAAATGAATGTCAAACAAAGTAGTCTCAGTCACAGGAAGGCAGAATTCTCATATTTTCCATAATATAAGAACAGTCAGTGTCTTGCAAAATGACACCCCAGACTTGACATGACTGGGAAAATGGGCATCACCCAGGCTTTTATATAGCTTAGCTTAATTTAACTAAGAAATCTCCCTCTGATTGTAAACGTGTACAACCACTTTAGAAATCAATCTGGCACTTTCTCAACAGTGCTACCTCAAGATCCAGCTATACCACTCCTAGGCATATATCCAAAATATGCATCAGGGACATTTGCTCAATTATGTTCATAGCAGCTTTATTTGTATTAGCCAGAACCTGGAAACAACCCAGATGTCCCACAACGGAGGAATGGATACAGAAACTGTGGTACATTTACACAATGGAATACTACTCAGCAATTAAAAACAAGGAAATCATGAAATTTGCAGGCAAATGGATGGAACTAGAAGAGATCATCCTGAGTGAGGTATCCCAGAAGCAGAAAGACATACATGGTATATACTCACTTATAAGTAGATATTAGACATATAATATAGGATAAACATAGTAAAATCTTTACACCTAAAGAATCTAAGCAAGAAGGAGGACCCTGGGTAAGATGCTTGATCCTCATTCAGAAAGGCAAATGGGACAGACATCAGAAGAGGGAAAAAACAGGGAACAGGATAGGAGCCTACCACAGAAGGCCTCTGAAAAACTCTACCCAGCAGGGTATCAAATATGCTGAGACTCATAGCCAGACTTTGGGCAGAGTGCAGGGAATCTTATAAAAGAAGGGGGAGAGAAAAAAACCTGGAGGGGGACAGGAGCTCCACAAGAAGAGCAACAGAAACAAAAAATCTGGGCACAGGAGTCTTTTCTGAGACTGATACTCCAACCAAGGAACATGCATGGAGAGGACATAGACTTCCTGCACAGATTCGCCCATAGCAGCTTAGTGTCTAAGTGGGTTGCCTAGTAAGGAGAACAGAGACTGTCTATGATATGAACTCAGTGGCTGGCTCTTTGATCACCTCCCCCAAAGGGGGTATCAGCCTTACCAGGCCACAGAGGAAGATAATGCAGCCAGTCCTGATGAGACCTGATAGGCTAGGGTCAGATAGAAGGGGAGAAGGACTTCCTCTATCAGTGGACTGGGGAAGGGGCATGGGAGGAGAAGAAGGAAAGAGGGCTGAATTGGGAGGGGAAGGAGGGAGGACTACAGCTGGGATACAAAGTGAATAAATTGTAATAAATTAAAAAATAAACTAAAAAAAAGATATCTCCCTCTGCCGAGGGCCACTCTGAAAACAATACTGTTATATCAGAGCTCCAGAAGAAATATAGCATCTTCATTACCTCAGTTCCATGAAGCTAGGAAGGCAGAGAAGACAGGTTAAAAAGAGAAGGGAGCAAGTCTTCATCACTCATGTAGAACACGTGTGGAATACCTATCTTCACCAAAGGCAAAAGATTCTGAAACTATAAGTACAACTTTTTCCCCAAACATCCATTTGAATCAGTCCTTCCTGGATTTGCCCAACTGTTATCACATCTAAAAGACAGCAGGATTACCTGTTCTGTGAGATAGAAGCATAGTATAGCATCTCCCAATTTCATATGCACATGGTAAGGGCTAGAGATGGAACTCAGTGCTGTCAGCATGCTCAGCACCCTGATTCGATCCCAGGCACAGGCCCACAAAAATAAAATTAAATAATAACAGAACTAATAGTAACAATAAATAACAGAGCTCCTGGAAAAACAGGATCAGGATCAGATACTTATAGCCATGTAACTTGTAACCAGACCATTAAAAACAATAGTAATACTAATTAAAGAAACAAACCAAAAGGTACAATAGTAAATGAATAAGTGGATGCCACAATATACATAGAACTTTATCATTTTGGATAGAAATGAAAATCAAGAAAGTGGCTTCATTAGGGAAAGACACTTAGGAAACAAGTTTGAGGACCTGAGTTCTATCCCTGGAAACCATTTAAAGTTAGAAGGGGAGAACTGACCCTACAGAGTTGTGGTCTGACCCTGACAGGTATGTTACTACATACACACATGTACAAACACACACAAATAATAATAATAAATAATAGTAATAATAATAAAATAGCTATAAATCAATTAATTAGACGGTGAAAGCTAACTTTTGAAAGGGTATTGCATTAGTTGTTTTTCTGGCAGAGCAATAAAACATCACGACCAAAAGCAAGTTATGGAAGAATGAGTTCATTTTAGCTCAGGGTTACAGAGAGAGGTCCATGAAAAGGAAGGCATAGCAGCAGCTGGCCGAAGCAGGAAGCTGGCTGCTCACATTTTGTCACAAGTAGGTGCACAAAACAAACTGGAAGTGGACAAGGCTCTACACTCTCAAAGCCCACCCTAGTCATATAAAATTTCTGGTCAAGGCTTCAAGGACTAAAGGACCCATCACCCTCCCCCAAAGAGTGCCACCACTTGGAGGCTAAGTGTCTAAATACTTATAAACTTATGGGTGGTTATTTCTCATTCAAACTACTATGGCAACAAGAACCAAACAAACAAACAAAGAACCCCAAGAAGCCAACAAGGAGAACAGAGCACCATATGCTGTGAAAAAAGAGTACACTCATGGCAGAGGTACCCTGAGAGATGGACAGCAGAGCACACAGGGTCTGAAGCCTCTCTGCCCTCACTGTGTTCACGGAAGGTAGAGTTACTTTTTGTTAATTACTGGCACTGCTGAAAACCCAAGCAAACTCAGCCAAAATGCTTGGAATCAAATGTGTTTCAGATTTCGGATATGTTTTGTTCTGTAATGTTTTCACATGAGATGTCTTGGGCAAAGATCTAAGTCTAAACTCAGCGGTCATTTGCATCATATGTATGCCATCTACAAAGAGCCTAAGGCTCCTTTTTTATACAGTGTGCCCATTAATGTTGTACATGAAGTAAGCTATTATGTGCCACCATGTTACTTATGGAATAGCATCAGGCTCATAAAGTGTCAGATGTTAGAGTGTCAGACTTTGAAGTTTTAGATTTGGGATGCCCAACTTGCATTGAGATGTTCCTCTTGTTTAAAAATAGCTTGTGAGGTAATGGGTATCATAGAAACAGAGGATTTACACATAATGGATACAGAATAGATACACTCAAGGCCACCGGGATATCCGCTAAAAGGGGATACTTGAGTGAGAGTAAAAAGATAGGAAATACCCATGCTTCCTAACATGTCACAACCCTTCTCTGTCCCTATTGTTGCTGCCCCATGAGAAACTGTCTGCCTCCTTCTAGAACATATACTTCACACAGCCCTGCTCTCCAACACTTCCGGGTCACTCCGAAAGAAACCCACGTCACAGGAAGACGCATCATTTGAACACGCATCACTTGTCACTCTACTCAACAGTTTGAGCACATAGTGCAGCAATCCCTACCATCCAGTGAGCAAGACGTAGTTTCTCGAAGGAGCAAACTCAAATATTTCAAAAAGTCTCACTTCCATTATGTGGAATCCAAATGAAAGCACATTCACTTATGAGTTCAGCAGGGCCATGGAGACGTAAACCATTTCAGGCCAGAAAACCAAACCTCACCAGCTCAAACTGAGGCTTAAATATAAAGAGAGGATCAAATATAAATACCATATTCTAAAGTCAAGGTGGACTAAGCCTGCATCTGGAGTTCAACATGGATGAATGAGGAGGAAAGCAAGTGTGTAAGGAGCTGGATTGCATCTTTGTAGACTGGTGTGGTGCTGCATTGATGCAGAGGGCAAATCCAGCCGATTGAAAGCTTGCTATAATTAGCATCCCGAGGGTGCAACAAAGGTCAGTGTGCAAAACACATGGTCACCAGACTGGTGCTATCTGACACTAGAGAGATCTTAAAAAGGTGGAACCTACTGAGAGGTTCTTAGGTCATCTCTCTAAGGAGACTGTGGGACCCAAATTCTTCCTCATCTCCTCTTTGAAGTCATAGTTTTGAGATAATCAGCTTTGTTCCACCTTGAAGAACTTCCTCCTCCCCCCTCTTTTCCTCCTCCTCCTCCTCCTGCTCCTTCTCCTCCTCCTCTTTTTCTTCTTCTTCTTTTGGATTTTTGAGACAGGTTTTCTCTGTGTAGCCTTGGCTGTACTGGACTCACTCTGCAGACCAGGCTGGCCTTGAACTCACAGAGCTGCCTGCCCTTGCCTCCCATGCCTCTCCGAGTACTGGGATTACAGCCATGCACCACTGCACCTGGCTCTACCTTGAACTTCTAAAATGAAATGCTGCTTTATCCAAAAGCCAAAAGCCATGGGGACAGTTACCCCTGGATACACCTCCAAAACTGTGAGCCAAAATCAGGCACATTTTCTGACATTTTCAGCTATCTGTTACAGTCACAGAAAGCTAACACAGAGCCAGACAGATGGCAGAGAGTCCCAACCAAAGTGGGTGCTGTCTACAGTCACTTCCAACCAGTAAAGAGCTCTAACCTGGATGTCAGCCCAGACAGCTAGGCCAAGGAATGAAAACACGTGCCTGGAACAAGAGCCCTGGTTGCTAGCCTGGTTTATCACTCAAGGACTGTGTGGTCTTACTTATGTCTGTTGTCTTCAGTCTCAGTGTTTCAAAGAACAAGGCTGGCAAGGTGGTGGAGGTGGTGGCCTGGGGAGATAGCTCAGAGTTAAGAACATACTTCCTTCATAGAAGGAAGACTAGAGTTAGCTCCCCAGCACCCATATTGGTAGCTCACAACCACTTGTAACTCCAGTCCCAGGGCGTCTAATAACCTTGTCTGGCCCCTCTGGGCATCCAGACACACATGACAGATACTCACACACACACATGAATAAAACTGTAAGTATATTTTTTTAAAAAATTAGGCTAACATCAAGGCCACAGTGTTATATGATCACAGAAATGATTTACAGATACAAAGTTCTTGTGAGTGTGTACCAGACAAACTTAGCACTCTTCATTTTTCAGCACAGCCTTTCCTTTCTGGCAGACACCAGCCACACACTGAAAGGAAATTAGCCAAAGAGGATATGCTTTAAAGCTCACAAGGTCACCAAGGGGCTAAATCCTCTCAAGTGTCCTGAATGCCAGGTGTGGACACAGCAAACTATTTTCGGATCCCACTCACCAAATACCCTGGCAGCTTTGCTCTCACAGGTTCAAGGACTTGGCAGGAAAAACTCCACAGGTGGCAAATCTTTCAAACTCTCCAAAGGCAGGCTAGAGAGTGACAGGTTCTCCTAGGATAGTTTGGCCATATTGGTTGAAGGCCAGATTCTAGACTCCATGACTATAGCCACTGTTAGGTCTAGGGGTTACTGTGCATCCACTATCCTTCTTTCAAAGCAGCCAAATGGATGGTTATTTATTTTTTGATTGGATTTATAGAGCCCAGATTTAGATTAAAGGAACTATGACAACTGGCCACAAATATTTGAAATGTGCATACATGCTGTAGAAATTGCATTCATTTAATCTAAGCCCCAAATTCCAAAGAATTGGAGCTGCTTGAAAGCCATCTTATAAATGCAACAGTCAGTAATAATAATGAAACTATTGAAAGAGTATACACCAAGGAGTTACAGACTGCCCATGGCCCACATTTCATATTTGTGCATTTTTTGTTGTTGTTATGGCTCACTAATACGAGGGTAGAAAGATTATATCTTTCTAATCTGTGCAGTTGTATACAATGGCCCAGCAATTTGCACAAACAAATTCAAGTATCTACCTTTTCTAGTGAAACCTAATGGTGAAAAACAAAACCTGCATTCCTTTGCAATGATAGCATGCCCATGCTGAATATAAGCCCCCTCCTGTGGAGAGAAGACTCCACTCTAGTGACCAGATTTCACTGCTTTATTGTCCCTTGTGCAGAAGGCACTGGACACCTCCGACGGTTTTCTCAATACGTACAAAGAGACTTCATTGTCAGATTCTCTGCTCCGCCAATTCCCCCTCTCAGAGTCACTCAATGATCTCCATTTTCTTTGCTCTGAATATTTCTGAAGCTATGAAAACCCATGTATTCTTTTCAATAATCTGTCACCATTCCTGCTTTAAACATATGTCCTATTTGGCAGCTCTGGCCAGCAGCTGTAATAATTCTCTCTCTCTCTCTCTCTCTCTCTCTCTCTCTCTCTCTCTCTCTCTCATTTCAAAGGAATCTTAAGGGTAAGAACCGGAAATGCAAGTGCATCCAGAAAAGGTCCTGAGGCTGCTGAGTGTGTGCTGAGGAGTAAATCATGACAACAGCTTTTCTTCCCCACCACCCCACCACCACCACTTTGGTTTTTTGAGACAGGGTTTCTTTGGGTAGCCCTGGTTATCCTGGATTCACTTTGTAGACCAGGCTGTCCTTGAACTCACAGAGATCTGCCTGCTTCTACCTCCCCTAGTGCTGAGATTACAGGCATGTGCTATCGAACCCAGCTGACAAAAGCTAATTTTAATTAACTTGCATAGCATTAACTTTGGTACATGCTCCAATTAAATATGTCAAATTTTGTGTTATTCTTCCTCGGTTTTTTTGTTTTTGTTTTTTTGTTTTTGGAGACCTTACTGATTTGAAGTCTTGAGGACGTAAAAAAGAAAAAAAAAAATCATGAAAGGAACAGTTGTATTTGTGTGTTGTCATCACAAAAGAAGGAAAAAGCCCCGGCAACATCATTGAGAGTTAAGTGGTCATAAAACATCCAAACATAACCTAGGCAAAGTTTGGTGTAGTAAAGAGAAGAAGGCTATTTTTTCAAATGCTAACACTGTTGACAAGAACCTGGATGCAGCCGTGGGAGGTTATGTTTCTAAATATAACGTAAATTAATCCCCTGGTCACCAGACACTGTGCTGTCCCACTGTCCTCACAGCTCAAGATACAGGAAAACCCTTAGGGACAGTCTCAGTGGAAATGTAATACTAACTTTTGTACCTATTCAGCTAAACAGAAATGTTCATTTCTGTAATCAGCCTGAACAATATAGAATAAATCCTATGTTTTAAAAAAGGAAAATCACAACTTTAATGTATTTTACACCCAGAACAACTTAATATTTGACAGGAAGTTTGCTTCCTTGTTCATATTATTTTGAATTTCTATCTAAATTATTTCTATACACACACACACACACACACACACACACACATACAGGAAACACTAAGCGTACTGAGCAGGCTTTAATTATATGAACATTTACATGTATGTGTATGTGTGTATATATACTTACATAGTACATATAGCAATGATAATTAAACAGGAGATGGGGAATTGGAGATGGAATGAGGAGACACAGGAAAAGTGGCAGTGAGAAGAAGTGGTAGACATGTAAATAAAGTCCTCATCTTTGAAATTCTCAAAAAATTTAACTTAAAGAGAGAAGATAAGGGGAGTAAAACTTTCATGGTGAAACTCATTATTGTATGTAATTAATACATGCTAATAAAACATTAATAAGTAAATAAAAGACTAAATTCTGCAAATATATATGAATTTTTATATATATATTCATATATATATTTGCAGAATATAATATGTACGTGGCTTAAGTAGTTTGAGCTCAAAGACCAAACTCAGCAAGCCTTAGTGCTTGGTGAGTTAAAATAGTCTAAGTAAAACTAAAGAAGTAAAAGATGTCCAAACCCTCACATTTGCTCTCTTCCCAGTGTCTGTAAGAGTTGTCAAATGAGACCATAAATCACTACCTGCCCTGTGCACGCAGTTAAAATGTGCAAACCACAGAAATGAAGAAAGGTGTGGCAGATGGAAGCCTGCAGAGGCCTACAGTGAGAGAAAAAACATCCTCCGAGTCACAAGGACCTCAGTTTAGATCCACATTCTGGAACCAACAGCATTATCTGCTTTTGAGTGGGGAGAAGATCCATTTGGCAGAGCGAGATCTGGCCTGACAAGTGTGCATGACAGTGTCACCTGTCGATTGTATCTACTCTGCCCTCTGTCAGAGAAACTCCTGCAATTCCAACCAAGAACAGGTGAGAGAGAAAGGATGTTTGGCTTGAAGAAATGATCGTCTCTGATTACTGGAAGGATGTCCATATAAAAAATAAGATCAGTCACATGCTATTTCTGAGACAGTAGATTTTATAAACTATAACCTGGATCCGAAGGACACAGCTTCTTGCAGCAATCAGAGAAACCTGAAACCTGCAGTGCTTAGCAAAGCCCGTTCTGCAGAGGAAAATTCTCCCAGATGGGCATGGGACTCCCTCTGACTCTCAAGGGCCACTCCATCCAAGGCTAAATTGATTTTATTATTTTAAATGTTGGCTTTTCAAAAGCCAAGCAAGTTTTCATTGTTTCTACTGTTCTCTTGGTTCATATTTGCTTTGAAATCTTCTTCCTTTATTTCCACTTTTACTGTGTTAGAACTCTATATAGGTGCCTCTTCATTGCCAGTCTGTTATTGTCCTGCTTATCTCAGTAAGAACTTACTCTCTGTAAAATACATATCCACACCAGTCCAACACTGCATCTTATCACTGCACTCCAGAGCATCACTACCTGAAAACCCAGAAAGAAACCGCATTCTGTAAATGAGGAAACTGAGGTGTAGCTGAATTAAGTAAGTTGCCATGGGTCCAAAGTCCTCTAAAAGTTGGCTTTGAACTTACACTCTGCAGAGAAAGAAACAGGAGAAACTATGTAGATCAAGCTAACCTGCTATTCCTAAGCTTTGGCATATAGGCATGTGCTGTCATGCCGATTTGCATTCTGATTTTAAGTTTGTGGTTTGGGACTATAAGCAAAATGGCACTTCAAAATGGAAACTATGTAGAAGAAAATTATAGTGAGACATTATGTGAAAAGCTAGAGATGAAAACCCTGCTTCTGGATTAAAAGATATGGCATCCAAACGTCATAAGTGTGAGAATGTTTACAAGGAAGGCACAGAAGAATGGCCTGAAAGAGACAAATATTACCGTCTCTCCTGAAATCATTAATAATCCCTTTAAAATAACTGAAATTTGCTACATATAAAAACTGAATTGTTAGTGCAGGTTTTGTTCTTTCTTTCTTTCTTTCTTTCTTTCTTTCTTTCTTTCTTTCTTTAGTTGTTGGGTGTTTATCTTCATTCCAACAAATCTATTGAGAAGTTCTCATCACACATCACATACCAGAACACTGAGCCATGTTCACACATTAAAAATATACACAGTGGGAATGGCTGTGTGAGCAGTGAGTCAGCAAGCATGTGAGTAAAACCACATAAAACTGATTGATGGGGTCAGAATACTACTCACGGCACCATCTTTGCCTGTGCAAACATTCCACTCTGAAAGCCACTCTCAGAGAGCAGGACATCTTGGCTGACAAGTGGATTTTGCTTTTTTGGCATTTCCTTGGTGTCAACTGCTGTGCCCAGTATTTCATATATTTTGTTATTGCCCACAAAAAGTATTACGAGTATTGCAAAAGGGCAGTGTAGAACACCAATTTTGAGTTAGAATTTATGGCCCGGGCTCAGTAATTACCAACTATTCAATTTGGAGGCCCGATATTTGATCTCTTTATGGTCAGTTTTCAAATCTGGCAAGTCTAGCCCCTGCCTTGGTAGGGGACTGAGGTAAAATGTGGTAGAGATAAACAGAAATCACTCTTAGCACTGAAATCTCCGTCCCGGCTGTCTAGGCTCCAGTTCTTCCTCCACCTCTACGTCACTGTAAGCAAGTAACTTGGTCTCACACAGACAAAATCCTGTCACCTACAAACAGACATGTCAATACTACACTCTGGGGCTAATTGAGTAGAATAACATAAAACTGTTTAGACTATTGCCTGGAATATACAAACACTCAACAATTATTGGCTGTTTTATGCTTTATTTTGTAGATGAAGAAAGCGGGGTTGGGTGAGGAAAGATGAGTATATACTCAGCTTATACATGTGAGTGGGGCCCAGGGCTAAACCTCAGACAGTGCCCTAGCCTACTTTAGGTGATGGCCAAAAAATGTTGAGGTGTTAAGCAAATTAAATCTAGCAAAATACTTTACATTATTATAATCTTAAATATCTACCATTGGATAAGAGATATCCTTATCTGTGGACTGGAAGATGAATCCGTGGGTCAGAGCACTTGCTGCTATCCTAGAAGGCCTGAGTTTGGTTCCTGGCATCTATTTAGATGGCTCAAAACTACTTGTTACTTTAGTTTCATGTTGATTTAACACTGTCTTCTGGCCTCAATAGGAATCTACACACACACACACACACACACACACACACACACACACACTTAAAAATATAGATAAAAAAGTTACCCAATTCTAAGTAGCCTCCAAAATAGGAAAAAGTCACTAAATCCAAACATGAAATTTTTCAGGAAATTTTCTGTTTTGTTTCGGGGTAATACTTGGCAAGAATGTTCTCAGAGACTCTCCAAAATGTCTTTTCTCGGCCCTTGCATCCCAATGCTAGCTACTTCATATCTCCTTATAACCTCTGATTTCTGATTTTCTTTTTCCATGTCCTGAAAAAGGGCTGGAGGCTTGCCCAGAATAAAACAATATGCATTGGAAAGAGCACGCCTTTTGTAGTTCAATAAACATTGGTGAATTTATGTAAGAGTGTGTGGCTTTGTAAATTTATAGCACTCTTCATTTTCTACTTTCAAGTCTTTGTAGCTTCTCTTCTCTGATGAGAGCCAAGAGGTTTATTGCTCCAGGGAAGAAAAAGGTCAAGAAGATAACTGATCAGCTTTGATCCTCAGAGCAACTTTCATGGCACCTCAGGAAAGGGAAAGGCTGTCAGGAGAAAGAAAGATGTCTAAATTAAAAATCTCCATCTAGAGAGGTAGAGTTGGTAAACCAGATCACATAACCCAAACTATAACATGAGGAAAATTGGAATCTGATTTCCAACCTGGGACCAAAGATGGAAGCAAAAAAATGGTGAGATATGAGTGCTGATTTCTTTCCTTGCAGGCTGAGTTCTGAACAAAAATTTATTAAACCTGGGTTGATATGTACAGGCTCAATGACTTCTGACCTATTGTTCATGAGGGAAGAGGTGATTATGACAGTAAGAGTGTTAACACAGTATAATCGAGGAAAAGTGGTGTGTCTTAAAACCAGTCATGGTGGTGCACATCTATAGTCCCAGAATTCAGAAGGGTAACACAGGAAGATTACAAGTTCAAGGCCAGCTTACATAGCAAAGGCCAGATAGGGCTAAGTAGCAAGATCCTATCGAATGGGAGAACCATAGTTGGAATCTCCAGAGATAGATATAAGGCAGAAAGAGAGAGAGAAATGAGACAGGGGGTTCTCATGGGATCCCCAGGGATAGATATAAGAGAGACACACAGAAGCCAGCCTGTACCCTGGTGACCTTCTAGAAAGTCAGCAAGACAAGTACAAAGTGTTACAGAGACTGAGTGAAAGCCAAAGACATCTTAAGGCCAGTAACCAAAAAGAGATACTTACCCAAACCACCACACCGTGATATTGTGAAATACAGATTTCATAGTCAGGCACTCAGTTCCTAATGTGCTCTGAATCTCCACGGTGATTGTGTCCCTTTTCATTTGTTTGTTTTTGTTTATTTGTTTCACTAATGAGTTGACTTATATAGCTTCAGGATGGAGACTATGCATCAAAAAGACCAAAAGAGAATTTCAAGTGTATTATGGTTGGAATTTCTGGGGCTGGAGAGATGGCTCAGTGTTGCTGGCTGCTCTTCCAGAGGCTCTGGGTTCTGTTCCCAACATGGCAGCTCACACCTGTCTGCAACTCCAGTTCCAGGGATCCAGCACCCTCACACAGACATATATACAGGCAAAAAACCAATCTACATAAAATGAAAAGAAACATTAAAAATATATGTAATCATAAAAGCCTTTTGTCAGGCCAAAGAAAGCTTATTAGTAAATAATAAGTGTTTGTTTTCTTTTATAAATTTCTGTTTTTCAATTTTTTGGATAATATTTTTAAAGGAATTTTCAAATGAATGGAAACCAGGAAGAGAGAAATAGAAGAGGAGAGAGGGAAATGTTTGCATAGAAAGACCTTGAATCACACTTCACATTTAAATTTAAGTTCATAGCAATATTTGTCATTGTGACAGAACTGATTTAATACAGAATTTCTACCTGGAGTGTAAAGCATACTCCTCCCTGAAATAAACAAATGAAATCAGTTTTGTAGAACATATGCACCAAGAATACTTTTTAAATTAATTATAAATCCATTTTTGTAAAACTGTATTACTATATATTTATCATTTTTAATGTTACCCTTGTTCTCGTTTTATATGCCTTGCAAATAATGTCCAATTTAAAATATTGGCTGAAAGCAATAAGTAGTGGAAAGTTTGGGTTTAATTTTTTATCATGATTTTCTAATATAAGCTTGAGAACTATATACTTTTTGCCTCTGGGAGTTCTTTTTGTACAGTGGGACATAAATCACTGTTTTCCTTTATATAAAGCTTGTAATCTGTCAAACCATTAAAATTTCATATCCCCAAAATTGTTCTACTTAGAAACTTCAATGGCATTCAAAAGAATGTAGACAAGGGGAGATTTTGATCAATATCCTCAAGTAACTCAGTGACTGACCCTTGAGAATCCCTAAGACAGTCGGTCATGAGACCAGATCTATTTTCATGACAATACTAAAATGTTAATGGCTTTTTCTGCCATTTTGACATTTGTACTGACAGGGGAAAAGTGACAGTGGGGCAATGTACAGGCTTTGACACCTAAATCAAGGCCATGGTGTTCAAACTTAACTGGCAAATGAAATGAAAGCAATTATGAGGGTGAAAATAAGGGTAGGTTTCAAAAGATCTTCTAAAGGGGTAAAATACTAACTTTATTAAATGTCACACTTTGTACATATGATTTAGCATTGTGAGTTAAAAAAAAATGGGGAGAACATTTGAAGCATTCTGCTTTACACAGCATGGCTCTGAGCCTTTACCCTGGTCCAGGAAAGCTGCCCTCCTCATGAAGACTCAGCTTAAAGATAAGCTGAGCATCTCCTAGTGTGACTCCTCACACTTGACCATCTCTTTAAGTGAGACAAAAGAGATCCACTGAATTTGGGCATTCAACCAGAGAGCAGGATTTTAAAAACATCTATCCAGAAAGGTGATGTCTTTATTTCATACAATGAAATGTGTCAACATTTGGGAGTGTGGATAACTCAAAGGTCCAGGCATCTCAAGCATGGTGTTATCAAGAAGGCCTACATAATATCCACTGGTATAGAAGGCAGGCAAGGCCAGGGGTAATGTACCTCCAACGCAATGACTTACAAAAGGCCGACAGCATCAGATTCCATGTTGTAACCAACCTTCACAAACCTGTAGCTAGAGTATAACATGCTAAAATATTACCTGACGTTATCTTTAAGGCTACTAAAACATCTCTTCAAACTATGATTTCTACAAACTTTCACCCAAATAACATCACAACATAGCACAGTCAGGAGCAGAGCAGACACTGCCTACCGTGACCCTAGTTACATAGTAAAAAGATCTTAAAGTGTAAAACCATTGGTTTGTCCCACTAAACCATATTTTGATTTTAGAAAAGATGAATCTTTTAGGCAAAGGTATCATTTAACATGCAACTGATTTATTAATTTATGACTCAATAATTCATACTTTCTTTAATTTCTCAGTTTCAGTTTCTGAGATGGTAAATTCTTTGGAATATCTTTTCTTTATTCTTTCATAACCTCATACATGCATACAATGGACCTTGACCATATCCACACCCAACTAATCCCACCTCCCGCTCTACCTGGACACTTCGCAACACATCTCCTTCCCGCCCTCGCACCCTATTGATTTGGGTCTTGTTTTCTCTGCAGCCCACCGAGTCCAATAGTGTTTCTGCTGGAATGCTATCATTGTTGTTGGCTTGATCGTGTCTGGGTAGCCGTAGCTGCTGTGAGTTCCTGAGTGCCATGGTGTGCCCACAGGCAGCACTGCACAGCACCTCTTCCGTTCTCTGGCTCTAACATTATTCCCACCCCTTCTTGCTTAGTGTTCACTGAGCTCGGGGCTGGACCTTGATGCAAATATCCCACTGAAGGCTGATCATCAACAGTCACTTGTTCTTGGCATTTTGACCAGTTATGAGTCTCTGCATTAACCAAGGACAAAAGTCACTCTGGCCAAGGTGAAAAGCAGCACAAATCAACGTGTGTAGACATAAATATTTAGGAGGCAGTTGGACAACGTATCCATTTAGCAAAACAAAGAAGGTTTCCACCTAGGACCTTTGACTTCCCCAGCCGCAGGCTTCTGTCAGGGCTTACAATGCTAGGCATGAGCTACTTCCTGTGTAGGAGGCCTTAGGCCCATTCAAAGAGCAACTGCTTACCTGAATAACTTTCATGATACAGTTACACCAGTGGGTACATGGTACCATAACATCCAGACTTTACTGCTGAATGATATCATTAATAACCTGTCTCCTCCAAGGCCTGAATAGAAACTTCCGGAACTGAGTTCCAGAAGTTAAGTTTTCAGCTTGGTTTTCCTATCTCTTGGAACCAAGCTGTGTCTTGTCTTCAGCAGAGCCTTACCATCCACCTATGAGGGCAACTAAAATAAACAGCAATGTCCTGTGGTTTGAGCCCTCTAGGGCCTCCCCACCCAATAACTCACGGGCAGGTACCCCACACCTGACACCAAAATTTTCATTTAATGACCCACGTCTTCTGGAGAAAACGTTATCCACGTATGCAGTGCACATATGTTCAAACTCCCTTTTTTATTACATTTTTTAAATTAGCTTCTGAAGTACCAGGTTCCTGGAACGGTTACTCATTTGTGTAGTCTTAGTTTTGGTTAACCTGCCTCGCACACCGTCTCTCCTCTACCTCTCTCTCCTGAGAGAGTAAACATTAAAACATGAATTTTATTCCCATGACTGTACATGAATTCACATGAGTGAACACAAATTCAAAGATATAAGACGTCTGTGGGGAAACTCGGTAGTTCTTTAAGGTGAGGCCAGAAGAGTACCAACAGGTTGTAGGCCCCCAACCCTGATGACTTTATATATATATATATATATATATATATATATATATATATGTGTGTGTGTGTGTGTGTGTGTGTATGTGTGTGTGTGTGTGTGTGTGTATAATTTTTAAAAGAAATTAATGGGCTGTAGAAGGAAGAGATAACTTAAACTCATAATCCGTTGGGCCACTCAAATCACTTGCTTCTTATAAATTCTTTTTGAAATTATTTATCAAAACAGTGTAATAAAACTTAGACTATGTCATGCTTGGGAGTTGTCCGCTCGCTCTGCACAGGTTACCCCACTGTCTGAGGACAATGGCATCCCAGACAGTAGGCTTTGAGGGACAAAAGTGAATTTCTCCAGCTCCCCGCAGGCCTCCTTATTTCAGAATGTGCTCTTCCACTCTACTAGGCAGATAAATGTCACATGCGAAGTACAGCAGCCAGAAATCTGGAATGGAGCTGCAGTAAATACTAGAGGGTGTTTTCTGGCATCCATTCTGAGCAGATGACTACAAAATCGCTGCCTTTCACTTCAAGTCATAGTATGTTTCTGGGGTATTTTTCAGACCTCTGTAGTCATGTCCACATCTCTTCTTATATAAATACATATGCATCGCAGAAGCAGAATTTCAAACTGGGCCAAGCCACAGTAATGCATGAAGCAGACCACTGGAGCATCAGGAAATTGCTCAGGAGTATAGTTTGGGGAATCAGCAGTGAGAGCTGAAAAGTGGTGGAAGTCTCCCCTGTCTGCAAGCTTCTGTCACTCCTACCCAGATCATCGATGGAAAGGAAAACATCTAAGTCTGTTTTCTTTGAGAGAATGGGCCCACGGAAGAGGAGGTGGCCCAATCTGATGTGAGAAGCAGTAAATTCACCTTCACTGTATCTCTAAGGCATTAAGACTGTGTATCTCAAGTAAAACATGTACCCTTGCTTTCCTTCTCACCAGGTTTTACAACTATCTAACTGAAGTCCTCGATGGCTGGTGTTGGGGTTATCATGAAGTACTTTGGGTCATCTGGTGAAAAAATTAATTAAATACTAAATTTGTATTAAATATGTACCAGCAAGACAATATTAGAATATACAAAAACATTTTAAGAATAAATTTTAAAATAATCTCTGAGTGAGCTAGAGAGCTCAGCAGTTAAGAGCAGTGGTTGCTCTTCCAAAGGACCCAGATTCAGTTCCCAAAACCTACATGACAACCATCCGTACTACACCAAAATCTACTCACAACCATCTGGAAGCCCAGTTCCAGGGGTCTGATTCTCTCTTCTGGTATTCTTAGGCACAAAGAACAATGCACAGACGTGCAGGCAAATGATCCACACACATAAAAATAAATACAATATCTTATTTTTAAAGTGAACCCTGACAACAGACCATAGCAATAGCATACTTGGCTAGCATGAACAAGTCCTTGAATTTGATCCTTCACATAGGGAGGAAGAAAAGAAAGATAAAAGTTGTTAGCCTACTTGATAGCACAAATGTTCATCCCGGCTACTCAAGAAAATAAGATAGTTCCAAAACTATGTTAGCTTCAGTGGGTCACACTGTGACCGTGGTGGTGATAATGATGTTGGTTGTGGTGATGCCATGATAATGATGATGATGATGATGATGATGATGATGATGATGATGATGATGGTAATGATAATGATAATAGCGACAATGGTACTGTTGATGATGGTGGTGGTCATAACAGTGATGATGATGTGGTGGTGGAAGTGATGATGATAATGATGGTGATGGAGGAGGTGGTGGTAGTGGTGGTGATACAATGATGATGGTAATGACGATGATGGTAATGATGACAGTGGCAGTCATAATGGTGGTGATGATGGTGTGATGATGGTGGTGATGTGATAATGATGGTGATGATGGTGATATGGTATGATGACAAAAAATGTAAAAACATATACTTTCAAGTAAATAAAACAATCTTGTATTTGTTTATGCATTTAATTTTTTTTTACGTTTGTTTGTATATGTGCACACATTTGTGTCCACATGGAATGGCTTACATGCACAAGAGGACAACTTGCAAGAGCCCATTCTCTCTTTCCACCATGTGGGTGCCAGATACCAAATTCAGATTATCAGTCTTCTAACAGGTATATCTACCTGCTGAGCCATCACACCAGCCCCTATTTGTTCATAATTTTTAAAAACCACACCTAGAATAAAACACAAATTGGTAGGTAGACAAAACATTGAACTCTTTCATGGAAGAATGGCAAATATCTAGGTGGAAACTTTTTCACCTCTTCTTTGTCTTGATTTTGTTATTGTGTTGTATCTATCTTCAAGTTTAAAAGAAACAAATACAAGAAGTCAAGGGAGGGGGTTGTCACATTAAACCAAAGAAGTAAAGTGTGATTGACCTGCTTTCCAATTAGGAAGGGGGAAAAAAGTTAGAACTATTTTGGGGTTGGAGGAACTGGGACAAGTCCAGATAGAAGCCCAGGTCCAAGGACAGGAATTTCTCCACCCTTGAATCTCTTAAGAACAAAGGGAGTGGGTACTGTAAATTAACAGTTTTCTTTCCAATGAAGTCAGAAGTCTTCACAGAGGAAAAGTGTCAGGACTCATCGCTCACTGTGAATTTGCTGGCCTCTTTTCTTTTCTTTTTCTCTTTTGTTTTGTTTTGAGTGCGAGGGGAAAAGACTGACATGAACCTCATGAGCCTTCTGCTTCAGCCTCATGAGTGCTAGGATTATACCAGTGTGCCGTCATACCTGGCTTTCAGGTCACCTTTAAAAAGGACTGAACTCAGACTGCCCTCAGAGCTGACTTCAACCTTCCATCCATCACCTCAACAATGAGTCAAAGAATAGACTTGCTTCCATTTGTTGCTGCAAACTGAAACAAAACAAGGGCTAGCAAAATGGCTCCGTGGGTAAAGGTGCTTTCCAGCAAGCTTAAAAACCCGAGTTCAATTCCTGTGACCAACACTGTAGAAGAAAATCCCAGGGTTAAAAGAGCATATCACCACAGGTGAGAGAGTTGGCAGTGTGATTGGGGTATCTAGATCACAAACCTCTAAAATTAGAAACTCTCCAGTTGGAATGGAAAAGATAGCTGAAGAAATGAAGAGTAAAGCAGAGGCCACAAGGTTGAAAAGGAGAGGACTCCTGACAGGGTTAACTCCCAGCAACCCAGGGATGGGACCCTGCAACCTTGCTCTGGGGTTTCATCTTCAAGCCAAGCTGAAATTAATAGGGCTTTTTGCCCCTTGCAACCACAAGACTCTTAGTGTACTAATTCTCACTGTGAATGAATGAGACAGATACTGAGAGGCTTTCACAAGACTTACTAAAAAATCAGGGTCTCCTGAGAAGGCACTGAGAAATAAAGAGAGGAAAAGCCAAAGAGGAAGGGGTGCCATCTGCCCTGCCATACCCAAAAGGATTCATTACTGAGTCAGGCACAATAAGATTTGGAAGTACCCAGAAACATGGGATAAGATTCTGCAAGGAGAAAAGCAGCTAAAGAAATTATGTTTGTTTCCTTATATGGCTGGTTGGTTGGTTGGTTGGTTGGTTGGTTGGTTGGTTGGTTAATTAATGTTTTTCATTTACATGGTTTGGTTTGGTTTGGTTTGGTTTGGTTTGGTTTGGTTTGGTTTGGTTTGGTTTGGTTTTTTTAGGCAGATTATGGCTGTATTGCCCAGGCTGTCCTCCTTGTCTTAATCTTCCTGCATAGTTGCCCAATTGCTGTGATAATAATGCCTTAGTGTCGACATGAATTGGTAATTGAGTTCCCTACTGGTTTGACCTAAAAAACAAGGGTTACTAGGATGAGAGACATAGTCGAACTGCCATAGACAACTCAGTAAACTTCTAAATGGTCCTTAATGCAGCACAAGTAATTTTATCATGAAAAAGCTTTATTCACCGAAGATTAATGTATCAAAGAGCTGCCGTTTTTCAAACCAAAATCTGAGATGAAACAGCCTCATTCTTTCCCTTCCTGTCTTCTCAGGGTTGTTCTTCTTCTCCTTAATTGTCTTGGCATGTCTCCTTTCCAGAACAGAGTCACAGTTCAGTGGAGAATGCTGGCTCTTCAAAATGGCTGCCAACTCACAAGCACAGTGGTCCTGAGAATCCAAGGTCCCTTCCTCAGGCTTCTGGTGTAGTGTTTTACCAGTTTCCCTTCCCCATATAAACCAGAGCCACCTGCTCTCCTTGACAACTGTCATATTTCTTTAGAACCTCTTTTTTTCTTTCCAGAATCATTCAACACAATAGAAGAATACCAGATCTGGCTTCCATCTGGCTTTTCGAGGAAGGCAAATAACAATGGGTGAAGAACAGAAGTGAATGCAGCCACACATGCAAAGCATACAAGCCAATTACTAGCCTGTGTCTACCACATTTCTGTGTTTTCTGGCAAGAAGTTACTAAATATTTTATTAATTTTGGCTTAATTTCCACCACCACCCCTCAGCACTATTCAGCTGAAAATAACTCATGTTTTCTGAAAGCTCGTGTTTGCAGCTGAGTAATCCACACACAGTAAGCCTGGATTGCATGTGTGTGTTGGACATAATTACTCATGTGCAGTCGTATTTTATTTTCTCAGAGACAGCAAACTGCAGGCATTCCCACACCTTGCTCTGTGCAAGGAGCTCATTAGGAGTACATGTGCTTGTTTCCACTTGGCTTTTACTGCTCAACCAGAAAGAGGTTATTAGTAATTTGAGATTATTTCAGCCATCCCTAATTTATGTAAAAAAAAAAAACAAACAAACCTGTTCTGTAGGTGTTGGGAATTTAGAAGGCTTGACTGCTAAGCAAAATGTCCTGGGTTCAGCCTCTAGCTCAAAAAATAAAATAAAATAAAATAAAATAAAATAAAATAAAATAAAATAAAATAAAATAAAATAAAATAAAAAGAAAGAGAGAGAGAGAAAGGAAAAGGAAAAAAAGAAAGAAAGAAAGAAAGAAAGAAAGAAAGAAAGAAAGAAAGAAAGAAAGAATCAACTATACTTTCAGAAAACAGGCTGAAAGAAACAATACTCTTTTTTTATTCTATTTCTTTGTTGGAAGCAAAAATGAACAGTCTTATTACCAAACGGAGTTTAGGTTTTAATGAGCAGAGTGCAAATGGCAGTACCTCGTTCATCCCAGCAGAAATGCATCTGCTCAGAAAGTGATTAAAAATCCAAAAAGCCCCAGGGCCTGTGCAGCTTCAACCCAGCCTGGCTGCAGTGATCTTGGCTCTGGGACTGAGCCAAACCTTCCAGAATGCTGGCAACCACCCCACTCTATCTCCCTCCAGACCAAAGAGGGAATCAGTAAACAAACCCATCAATCACCCACAACCAGGAAGTGCTGAGAGCCATAAGTTTCAGCCACTGGTACAGAAACCAACTGAGAACTCGCCATCCATCACCCCTTCTGCTAGAGCCAGTTCAGTTCCATGCTTCGAAGACTTGTTAAAAGGGTGGAATTCAGAATACTAAGCAGAAGGAAGACAAAGGCTCGCAACTGCTCATAGAAAAAGCAGCAGTAATAGTTTTTAGTTTGCTTGTTTTAAAAAGGGGCTGGATCTGCTTTGTATTTTTGTTCTTTAAAAATCTTACCACAATTCCCTAGGATATTTATAATCCTGGGGGAATACATTCAACATTCTGTCACATGAGATGCAAAAGTGAATTGTTCAGTAGCTCACTTAGTCTTTCCTTTTAAAATATTTACCAAGGGGACACCGAGATGGCTCAGCAGCTGCAGGTGCCTGCCTCTGAGCCCAACAATCTTAGTTAGATTCCCAGACCCCATAGGGTTAAAGAAAAGAGGTTGCCCTCTGACCTCCAGGTGTGTTCATGTGCACATACACACACACACACACACACACACACACACTTCTTAGGAAAAAAATGAAAATAAAATATTTATCAAGCACTTTCTTCATGTTTGCACAATTTGCATTCTAATGAAATGTAAGAGACATACAAGATATAGGGACATAAAAGGCAGTGTCTTCTATCAAAACCTTGTCGTCTAGGTGCGTGGGTGGAGGATCTGCACACACACCGCTCGCCCTCCATATGTGCAAACTCTGCAGTCCCAGAGTCAAACAACTCCAAGCTGAAAACATTTGAGAAAAGGATGTATCTGCAGTGCTATACACATGTGGACATTTTGGGTCGTTATGCCCTGAGAAATGCAGGATAGCCTTGGGTACCATGAGTAACTGAGAGACTGCTTAAAATCTCCGAGACGATGCGCCCAGGTGATAACGCCACCATTTGACAGGAGGGATCTTGGAATTGATGGAGGCCCTCTGTTTCTGAGGGATGACTACATATTTGACTTTTTTTTTAAGGGAAGGAAATTCTCATGCCGTAATGCACTTGTCCTGGGCGAAAAACAACGGTGGGAATCAGATCTCTCCCTCCACTGCGTGGGTGCTGGGAAGCAAAGTCAGGGTGTCAGGCTTGACAGCAGGCCCCTTGCCCGCTGAGGCGTTTTGTCAACCTTTGGTGCTTACACAGTGGGAGTTAATACACGTAACTGAATAAAAATAACAGCAGGAAGCTCCCGGCAGTGTGGAGGTTCTACTCGGGGTTATTAACCAGCTTCTAGAAGCTTACGACTCTTCCCCTTACTAAGAACCCCCATGGGATTGTATTGTTCTGTTTTTAATTCATTTTTAAAGGTAACTTCATGGCTGTGGGAAAGAGTGTAATCCCTGGGTAGCACCTGGGTGTAGCCAATATGTTCTACGGGTTGGGTCAAACAGAAAAGCAGATGTTGCTGAGAACACCTGGGCCACATCTGGCTAGTGCAAGCCTTGGCCTTGAGCACTTTGGAGTCTGAGGCAAGGAACTCATGAGTTTGAGTCTAGCCTAAGCTACACACTTAGAGCCCGTCTTAAAAAATAAAACAAACAAAGGAAAAACTGCATAGAGTCTGGTTATAGCTGAAAACACTGAAAAAATGAAGGCAGTAAATTCCTAAAGTGGAAAAAAAAACAGTAATTCTCTACTTGGGCCACGCACAGCTTTATGTAGAAAACTTTTTGAAAAATTGGACATCTAAACCACACTTCAGACCAATTAATTCAGAACATCTGGACGCGTAGACTGGATAGCTGATTTTTTTTTTTTTAACTCTTCGGTGATTTATCAGTATTAAGTTTGGCTTTGCAGAGGCAGAACATCAAATCAATCTAATCCAACATCAAGTCTTCCACAGGCGTTCAACCTTGAGCAATACAACTTCCCTGTGTATCTTCCAAGGTTGTTCCAATGAGCCATCTCAGAGGTAATTAATTCTATTATTAAGTGCATACAGAAGAATTGCACAGGACAGGACAATAATTGAAGGACATCAGTCAGAAAGTATTATCTGAAAGTTCTTTCTGAAAGCTTGTTCCATTTCTTATCTAGTCGGCCCTGTACGTTTGTGACACTATAACCACATGACATACATCAAAGAATGACCATTATTCTCTGATGCCAGGAGCGCTCACACAGCCCCCCTTGAGCCGGGCTCACTGCATATCCTGATCAAATGGTTCTGAGAAAGAAATTACGCCACCGCCACCGTGGTACCCAACTATAAACGGCTACCAATGAAGACAGACCTGCCTCACGCTGACCTGCAAAGCGACAAGGGCGAGCTGCTGAAACTTTAGTGGCCAGGTGGTGGGGTCAGGACACTCTCGCTCTGTCAGACCCAAGGAGACTAGGGTTGGGGAAAGGACAACAAAGACCACAGACTAACTTCTGCGGCTAGTAGCAAACAGATGTATCTGAGTGCTAGCACAGAAGAGAGCTCCTTCGCAGAAGCCCCTTTGTTCCTCCTTCAGCTGCAGAGATTACCATACGGGCTGTGTATCCAGTTGCCTAGGGAACTTGTTTAGATGCACACACGCTCGGTCCTCATCACCCAACGGTATAGTCAAATGGATCTTGAGAGAAGGCCCAGGAATCTCTATTCTTAACTCTTAACGGGGACCTTCAGAAAATTCCTTTGCAGCGAGTCTGCGTATCCCCTCACGGAAGCGTTATTTTAAAAAGCCAAGGCTTAAAATTCATCAGGAGGACAGCTGGAATCATTTTAAATGGCATGTCTAATACCGTACAGCCGGAAGGTGGGAGGCTGCCACACTCTGGTGATGTGCATGGCGCTCGGGGCTGCGGGCTTTATTTTCTTCAGAGCTGGAATTATCTTGTATGTGCATTTGCTTATTTCTGAAATGTGGTTAGTTTCCCCGAGTAGAAAGAATGCTCTAAAATGGAGGGATTTTTCTTTCTATTTTGTTCTTACCTCTCTCCCTATTTTAGAACAGATCTTACTCCAAAGACTCTACTTAGCGAAGAAGAAACACGTGACTGTGTAAGTTGTGAGTAAATGTAAGAACGTGAGTAAATTCAGGATACAACTGAGAGTGCTGATAAACTAATGAGCTAAATCCCACCTAACAGAGTGGGGGAGTACAGCACTTTATCTAAGTCCGGGAAAGAAAGGAGAGGCCCCTTCACCCACCCTCTTCAACAGAACCGTGTGTCAGAGCCAGAGCAAGAACAGGGCTATACAAATAGGAAAGGGAAAAGTCAAATTATCTCCATTTACAGATGGTACCATCCTGGGTTGAAAGATAAAGTTAACTTAAGTCGAATTTAAAAATAAATAAATCTTAAAAACTCACCAGAAAACTCAGCTCTGGGAAATATTTTCAGCAAAGTAATAGAATGCAAAGTCAAGATGCAAAACTCAGCTTTTTCCTTGGGGGGTAGGTGGAGTGGGAGAGTTCCCTTTGACAATTTTTTTAAACACCTACTTTAAAAATAAAAGGCCCTGACATGACATTGGGAGACAAGGAACCCCCGAAGCTCCCGCTGAGTCTGTTTGTTTTCTGGTGTTTTCTGCACCTACTGCTGGGCGCGCAACCTACCTTTAGGGATATTTTGTTTGCTCAGGGAGACTCCCTGGGAGACAGCTAACTTTTCATGTCCCAGAGGTTATCAGTCGGAAATGGCGCCTGGGTTAGGGACGGGAGCTTGAGTCCGCTTCTCCTTTCAGCTCTAGGAACCCATGCAGGCCAGGTGCAGTATGCGTCAGCCTCTCTGGCTCCTACAATCTCTCCACCTCCTCTTCCAGCTTATTCCTTGAGCCCTAAGGGAAGGGATTTGATGGGGACACCCTACTTAGGGAGGAGTATTCTGGGGTCTTTGATTCACTGCATATTGTCTGGCTCTGGGTGTTTGTATTAATAGCATTTTGTTTTCCCCTAGATCCCTGGACTATGTAGTCTCCAGTTCTTGGTAACCCATGCAGCATGGGGTATGGGTTTCATTTCACGGAGTGGGATTTAAATCAAATCAGACATTGTTTGGTTACACCCACAAGCTGCATGCCACCATCTCATTAGCATATCTTGCAGACTGTACATCATTGTAGATGGAAAGGTTTGTAGCTGATATGTTTTCATTTTTACTTTTATTTTATTTTGTATTTTATCTTTTTTTTTTAACCAGACATGTTTTGTGTGTTTATTATGGCTTCCAGTTTTGTGTTTTTCTGGGATTCCTGAATGTGCAAACAAGAGTGTCTCTGTACTTATATCTGTTTCATGTGCCTTTTATTGGGCTCTTTTCCTTCTGTTCATTTGTTTTGTCCTATTCTGATTTGTTTGGTTTTATTTTATCATTATTCTTTAGATATCTCTTTGTTTCCTAACAAGAGAAAGAAAGGGGGTGGCTTGGGAAGGGAGAGAGAAACTGAGAGGAGTAGAGGACAGGAAAACCATTATCAGAATATAGTGTATTAAAAAAATCTAATCCATTTTCAATAAAGAAAAGGGAGGGTAATTAAAAAACAAACAAACAAAAAAACCTAGTAACCAAGAAAGTGAAAGGCCTTGTCTCTATAATGAAAACTTTAAGGCACAGAAAAAAGAAATTCAAGAAGAGACAAGATGAAAAGCACTAGACCCTTTGAACAGTTCTTCACATATTTACAGAACATTGATTTCTCTTCTGTTGAAAACTGTATGTTCATCTGCCCATTTATAGATGGGATATGGCTTTTTTTTTCAGTGTTTAATTTTTTTTATAGATTCTAAATGTAAATCCCTAGTTGGATATTTTTATAGGCTATTTCTTCCTGAAATGAATAATTTCATGCAGTTTTCTTTATCAGTCCTTGTTATTAACCCCTGTGCATTTGGATTCTTGTTTCAAAGGAAAGCCTTCTCATGGTCATATAGTGGCAGACATAATATTGTAAAAATGGCTCAAAAGCAGCCTACAGTCCCCAGAAATCCTCAGTAAGACTTCAACATTTTTCACGGTAGTCAAAAAAAAAAATTCAAAACCTGATACAGAAGCAAAAAAGATGCCAGATATCCAAAGTCAAAAGAGCAATGTTGAGATCATCTATCATAATATATAACTTTAAACTATACTACAAGCCATAGTGACAAAGCAGCATGGTAGTGACACAGAAATAGATGCCAAAGCCAAAGCAGTGGAACAGAGGGAGGACCCAGAAGTAATCCTATGATGCTACAATATGAATGTGTGGAAAATACATTGTAATAAAGGACAGTCTCTTCAACAAATAATGCTGGGGACAGTAGATATTTACATACAGAATGAACCTAGGTCCATATCTCCAACACTGCACAAAAATTAATTTCAAAATGGACCAAAGTCCTGAAATTGTGAAATTGTCAAGAGAAGCATCCAGAGCCTTTCACCATGTAGCATAGGCAAGACTTTCTGAAAAGGGTCCTAATGGCAGGGAGATCATTCCAAGAGGTGACAAATGAGACGGCATAATATTGAAAATCTTTTCATAGTAAAATCAACTATCGCTGGAGTGTGACAAGACAGCCCACTCAAAGAACAAAATCTTTGCCAATTATACCTTGACAGAAAATAAGTACCTATAATCTGTAAAAAACAAACCTCAAGAAAGCCAGGCGGCAGTGGTACATGCCTTTAATTCCAGCACTCGGGAGGCAGAGGCAGGCACAGATCTCTAGGAGTTTAAAGCCAGCCTGGTCTACAGAGCTAGTTCCAGGACAGCCAGGGCTACACAGAGAAAAACAAAACACACACACACAAAGAAAAGCCTCAAGAAAACACTTCTCAAAAAGGAAAAAAAAAAAAAGTGTAACCTATCCCTATAGATCAGCCATGTACTCCTTAGCCATATCCTCACACAGCCATCATCAGAGAATGGTGTGGGGTATTTAGGATGTAGTATCTCCCAGAAAGAGTGTAATTTGGCCAACTCTCCTAATGATGCTAGAAACCAAGATGGGATCTAAAAAGCCATCCAAGTATGAAGGATGTCATCCTGAGGATCCTGGGACAGGAACAAGCATGGAACATTCAAAGACCCATGAGAGTATTGACATTGGCTTGAGTGAGATCAAGGCATGGAGGAGATGAAGCTGGGCTGAAGTAATCAGGATCTTCTGAGCACTTCTAAGTAAGTTTATTTTATTAAGAAAACTGGGTTCTTTGGAGAACTTTTTTTTGAGACAAGGTTTCTCTGTGTAGCCTTGGCTGTCCTGGAACTCAGTCTGTAGACCATGCTGCTAGCCTCAAACTCACAGAGATCTGCCTGCCTCTGCTTCCCTGGGTGCTGGGATTAAAGGCCTGTGCCACCACCGCCAGGATTTACTTTTGTTTTTAAAATGTTAGTCTGCTGTTTTGGAGAGCCTACTGAGAGGAGGAGGATACGGGATCTCAGAAGTCTTCATAATACAAATGACAAGGGTTTGGCTTGGTGGGTAAAGCACTTGCATTGCAGGCATGAGGGTCTGGTTCGGACACCCAACACTCACACAAATGCTTGGCCTAATGGTACATGTTGGTAATCCAGCATTAGGGAGGAAGGAACAGGATGATCCTGGACAATTTCTGCAGAAAGTTTTACTGAGTTAGTGAGAGACACTGCCTCAAAATATAATATGAAAAATGAGAATGGCCAAGATAAGAAAAAAAAAAAAAAAGACAGCATATAGTGGTGAGGATACAGAGTAAGGAGAATACTCATCCATTGCTGGTTAGATTGCAAACTCGTACAGCTACTGTAGAAATCGGTGTAGCGGTTCCTCGGGAAGGTGGGAACACATCTTCCTCGAGATCCAGCTATGCCACTTTAGGCATATAACCAAAGAATATTCCATCCTACTATAGACCATTGCTCAACCATGTTCATTGCTGCTCTATTCATAATAGCCAGAGCTGGAAACAATCTTGATGCCTATCAATGAATAAATGAATGAAAAAAATGTTGTACATTCACTTAGTAGAACATTACTTTACTGTTAAAAAATGAAATCCACAGGTAAATTATAGAGCTAGAAAAAAATCATCCTGAGTGAGGCAACTCAGATTCAAAAAGACAAATATAATATATGTTAATGTATACATGGGTGTTAGTTGTAAGTAATTGATAAGTAAGCTATAATTCATATAACCACAGAGATTTGTTAAAGAGTAAGGGACTAGAGGTCAGAATTGAATCATCCTAGGAAGGGGAAAAGAATACATCATTATAGATGAATGGGGAGGGACTGGTTTAAGCAGGAATGGGGAGGAACTATAAAAGAGGGGGTAGAAAGATGAGGATGGACAGCTAAAACCAAGGGCCATTTAAGGGGTTATATAGACACCTAATACAGCAGAAGCTTTCTAAAATATAAACATATATAAAAGTGATCTAAATGGAATCACCAAATAAGGGGTGTGGCAGGCAAAGCCCTAAATGGACATCACTTGTCACCGAATGAACCTATTCCAGTTCCAGGAATCGGTTACATCTAGCAAAGCTGTTGGTCAAAGGGCCCCCATGAGAACACCCAGACAACCCAGGCTGTTTCCAAGGCTATAGTTGCTCTCCACAGACTGATGGTAAGGCCCCCTTGCTGAAGGCAACACCTACACAACTCGCTGAACATGGAGAAGTCAGCATGGTACCCACCTACAGCACAATCCACATCCCTAACCCAGGAGCTATCTCCTACTGATGACCTAGAAAATGAAAAATTACTTTTCTCCAACAGAGTGTCACTGGGTACACTATCAACCCTTAAAGCCAGTCTCTGTGCCCAGGGTAGATGGCCGAGACAAAACAAACTCAATGGCAGTTCTGGGCATTCTTTGTCTCATGATGCTTTGCCCGGCTTTTTTGGGATTGTTTTACCTTACAGGTCCTTGGTGTATATATTATGGTTTATGGTTTTATATTTTTTTGGATATCTGTGTGTGTGAATGTGTATGTCTCTGTGTCTATATGTGTTTTGTGTATTTTTTTCTTGGCTCTTTTTCTTCTGTTTGTCTTATATGTTCTATGGTTTGTTTTTATTTTATCTAATTTTATTATTATCATTATTATTAATTATTATTATTATGACATTTAGATGGCTGTTTGTATCCTAATGAGAGAGAGAAAGAAGGAAAATAAATTTGGATGGGTAAGAAGTAAGGAGCAGTGGCACATGCCTTTAATCCCAGCACTCAGGAGGCAGAGACAGGTGGATCTCTATGAGTTTAAGAACAACCTGGTCTTCAGTGAGTTCCAGGACAGCCAAACCTACACACAGAAAAACCCTGTCTCAGAAAAATAACAGAAGTGGGGAGGAGCTGGTAAAAGTTGGGAGAAGAGAAACCATAATCAGAAAATATTATGTTTTTTAAAATATACTTCCAAAAAAAGAAAAAATATAAAGTTAAAGGCCATCATCTTTGGTCTCCATGTGCTGGTGCTTTCACATGTACACACATCCACACATTCATGTACATACGTACAAACATGTATACATACATACATATACACATACATACACACAGACATACAAATGAAAGTCAAGATGAATAGACTTACTTTTTTGTTTGGGGGTTGTTTTGTTTTGTGTTAGAAATAGGTCTCAAATAAATCAAGCTGGCCTTGAGCTTGCTATGTAGCTGAGGCTGGCCTTGAACTCTTTAATCCATGGGTCTCTACCCCTCAAGCACTGGGGTTACATATATTTCCCACCATTCCTGTAAAGAAACCTGCTTTAACAGTATCTGGAGCCTCATCTCATGGCAATTAAGAAAAACAGTGATCTTTTCTATCTGCCATGTGTTTTAAAACTCAGTTATATACCTAATCACAAATAAATTACAATGAATGAAAGAAGAAAGGTTATTGCCTCATTGGGAAAATAAAGCATTTGAACAAATCTGCTTGCTACCTGTCAGTGTGGAAAGTAAGCAGAGATTTTACAACAATCTGAGTGCTATAGAAAATAAACTTAATATTATGTTTCTATATTGCACCAGTCAGTGTACCTCTACCTGACAAAGGAGATACTAAGATACTCAACTCTAAAATCAGAAAGGTTTCTTTGTATTCAGGATTTCAGAGCTCTTAGTTTCTGGCACCTCATCCCTGATGCTCTAGGTCTGTCTGGATGAGAACATCCTGACAGGAACATGTAGGGAGAGAATCTTGTCTTCATTAGGGTTTCTCTCACTGTGAAGAAATACTGGGACCATGGCAGCTCTTATAAGGAAAAACAAATTAATTGGGGCTGGCCTACAGTTTCAGAGTACAGGAGTCCATTATCATCATGGCAGGAAGCATGGCAGCGTGCAGGCAGACATGGTTCTGGAAGAGTTGCTGAGAATTCGACATCTTGATCCACGGGCAGCAGAAATGAATGGCACACTAGGCCTAGATGAGCATCTGAGACCTCAAATCCTGCCCCTGCCGTAACCACAAAACCTATTCACCTCATGACGCCTAGTGAGCTAAAATAATGTCAGCAAGCAGCAGGACTCCCAGGGACTTCAGAGGCACGTACTAGTGTTTAACTTATCTCCACGAGCCCCACCTCTTTATGATTCTACCCCCTGCTAACAGTACCACCAACACGTTACTAAGCCTTGCGCACACAGGACACTGAAGACTCAAACACTGTTAGAGATCAGAAGCTCATGTTTTCTTCTTTAAAAAGGAAATCTACGATGCAAGAAGCTATCCGAGCTGTACTTACAGAAAAGGACTGACAGCATAGACAAGGAAATTAGGACAAAGAAATCCCATGTAAAAAAAAACAGGAAGCAAGGAATGAGCAAAATCACTACTGAACAATCTGTCGCCTCCCTCATCCACTCCTGAGTGATTGGAAACATCCTTGAAACAACGCGCTCAATAACCTTCCTGGCACAGGATGGGTTTGGTGAAATTACCATCATTTTGTTTCCACAGTTGTGCCAGTTTGGATATAAGTCCTAAATTTTGGTTAAGAATGTCTAACAAGAAAGAGGACCCGGGTAAGATGATCAATCCTCACTTAGAAAGACAAATGGGAGGTGCATTGGATGTAGGAGAAAACAAGTAACAGGACAGGAGCCTACCGCAGAGGGCCCCTGAGAGACTCTACCTAGCAGTGTATCAAAGCAAATGCTGAGACTCATAACCAAACCTTCGGCAGAGTGCAGGGAATCATATGAAAGAAGGGGGAGTTAGTATGACGTGGAAAGGGTAGGAGCTCCACAAGGACCAAATATATCTGGGCACAGGAGTCTTTTCTGAGACTCACACTCCACCAAGGACCATGTATGGATATAACCTAGAACCTCTGTTCAGATGAAGCCCGTGGTAGCTTGGTAACCAATTGGTTTTTCCCTAGTAAGGGGAACAGGGACTCTTTCTGACAGGAACTCAATGGCAGGCTCTTTGACCTCCCTACCCTCCAAGGGAGGAGCAGTCCTGCTAGGCCACAGAGGAGGACTTTGCAGCCAGTCCTGAAGATACCTGATAAAACAGGGTCAAATGAAAGGGGAGGAGGTCCTACCCAATCAGTAGACTTGGAAAGGGGCAGGGAGCAGATGAGGGAGGGAGGGTTTGGGAGGAAATGAAGGAGCAGGATATAGTTGGGATACAGAGTTAATAAAATGTAACTAATAATAAAAAAATTTAAAAAAGGAACAAGAAAAAAAATGTCTTATCTTGAGACTAGGGGTATAGCCCACTCAGTGGAGAACTCGGCTTACAAGTATGAGGACCTGAGTTTGATCCTCGGAACCCACCTAGAAATGCTGGTGTGACGCATGTTCCTATAATCCCAACGCTGGGAAGGTGGAATAAAAAGGAGACCTGGGGTTCACTGACCAACCAGGCTAGCCCAACTGGTAAACTCCAGATCAATGAGAGACCCTTCCTCAAACATGGGCATGATGGTATTCCTAAGGATAACAGCTTAATCTGTCCTTCAAGCGCCACATACCTGTGGACACATGTGCAATTGCACAGGCATACATAAGAAAAAATAATAAAACCCTCTTTTGGTAACAACACAAAGGTCATGACCTTGGGACCTGGCCACCATGAGTCAAAGCTGCTTCTGTCTTCCCCCACGCCCTACAGCAGGCGTCTAAGGCAACTCCAGGTGGAGACTGTGACAGTGCCTCACATATCTGAGAGGGACTTTTATTTTTATTTTTTGCTACATGAGAGATTTTTTTTTATTTCTTAGAAGAGCTTTACTATTTTTTTTTAAGCAAAGCAGCTTACCATTTTTATTTAGAGCTGGACTCTGCGTGCACCAGCCGCCACCTCCATAAGAGAATAAACAAATGACCAGGTCCTGAAGAACTAGCGCAAGGACATGTTTACACACTAATCTACATGGATAAGCTGTGGAGGAGAGAATCGTTTCTGCTTTATTGATTACACAATTATATTACTTCATATGTCTAAATGTCTCCATAAATATTTTCTAAAGTACTGAGAGCAGCCTTGCTTATAAGGCCTGCGAGTCTCCCATTTGGAAGACAATACTGCTACCTCCCGTCACACTTGTAACCATCAGTTACAGCGCCACCTGATGAACACTGATGCAATACCAAAAGCAACGCTGAAAGCCTTCATCCTACCTCTACAGTAGGACCGGCTCCTTCTAACGCATGGGAAACTGAAGTTTTTAACCTCTAAACAGCTAGGGTGCCAAAATCAAAGATCATGGTGTCACCTAACTTTAGTCCCAGGTCAGCTGATTTCACGGTCCATGCTCTTCAACACTGGGAGAGTCTGTGCCACAGAGGAAACAGAGGTCAGGCTATTGAAACAGACTCTGAATTTTATTGCCTTTGGCAATAAAAATATAAATGTGTTTCCCCCAAATCAGATAATATTCAATAAGGGACATGGATACAGATGAGATGGTCTGATCTTCTATCTCCCATTAAAATATCCATGATGATTAAAAGAGAGACAAAACCTGATAACTGAAAAATGGAAGAGAAGATGGGCCAAAATTCCAGGCAAGCTCCCCTAAATACACTGTCAGTGACAATAAAATAAAAAGCAAGTTGTACTTAATCATCTCTCTATCATTGATCATCTGTCTGTCTATCTACAAATTTATCTATCATCTGTCTCTATCATCTCTCACACATACAGAGAGAGATTCTGAGACTCATTTCCTCTTTACATACTTAACAATAGAATATAGTGGTTGGACTCTTCAAAAACAGTCAATCAAAATAGAAACCTGACTTTCTGCATCACCTCTATCAGCTCTTTTTTTTTATTTTTAATTTTCTGTCCATTAGTCGGAAATAGAAAGGAGACTAAGATAGTATTCTAGAGTGTTTTGATTTCTGAGAAAAAAAAAATATTCCAATAGACCCAAGAGAGCTATGAACATGAGATGGGGATACTTTTCCATCTACAACACTCTTCAAGGAACTCCAACTAGCTCCCTGGGAGAGGCAGAAGCACAGAACTGATTTCAGTACCAGTAGAGTTGGTGAAGGTCATTCCAACACTGCAAACATAGGAAAGCCAAATGTTCCACCCCAACCTTCAGGTTTAGATCTGCCATGGAAAAAGATGCTTGGTCCAAGGGAAAAGCAGAAGAGACCAGGGAAACAGCTTCCTAGAAAGCTGCCACACAGGATAGTTCTCCTCCCAGTCAGTTAGCACATTACAGGAAACAAAGGAGACTACCTACCTAGACCCCAGAGGAGGAAGCCTGGGGAAGGAGAAATCTTCCTAAACACTAAGGAGGCAGTCATGACTCTGAATTTTTTTTTTCAAAATTATATAAGCATTTTCAAAGACTAAATCTCCTGAAAAAGCCCCAAGAGCCTCCATCATATGGATGCAGGTATCCCCGAAAAATAGAAAGGCTGGGATGAAGCCAGAAAGACAAAGACCACTGGCCAAAAGGACCTTAATGAAAATCTGCTTTAGGGCCGGTAAAGAGTTAGGGAAATTGTGAGGATGAGAGGGGTGGCTAAGCCTTTGATGCCAGCACTCAGCAGGGGGAGGCAAAAGCAAAGGGTCTGTAGAATAGCAAACTTGAAAAACTCATGTAGAACACAGTAGAAACACAGAGACATCACACACAAAAAGAGAACAATCCAAACAGACAAGGATGTGGTCCCGCTCTGAGAATTAACGGTTTCTGAGGCAGAAGCAAGAACTAAATAACACTGCTCTGCTCTGAACCCAAGTCAAAAATGGTTCACAAATGAAGAAAAACACGGTGATGACAGAGGTAGAAAGAGTTCACCGTGTTTAAGTTCAGTCGCTGTGTGTGTGTGTGAAGCAATACAAAAACATCTGAAGATACAGTCTTTTTGTTCACAGATCCACTAAGGCATGTTTATTCAAGTAGGGACATTTTAGAAAAGCATCGCTATCAAGTAGAACAAATAAAGCGTGGCCATGGCAACAGCTGTGGCCCTGCACTAATTGAAACCTCAGAGAGCCAGGAACCCTCTGTCCATGCTGCTCATGGCATCGCCCGTCGTAGGGGTAAGACCTGCTCCTTACAGAGTGCAGAATCACTGTCTCCACGTTCGAAAAACAACTTAGCTGCTAGCCACCCTAGAAAAGAGAGCGAGCCTGAGGCCAAGGTCAAAGGCACGGGGGTAGAATGGCATTGAGTCAGTTGCCTGCCCTGGAACCAACAGCACATCAGCAGGGCTGAGTGAACACAGAGGCTCCCAAGCAAGTACGTGAGCCACCAGCTGTGAGCCAACTCCCAAGGGGCCAGAATCACACCCACAGGAAGAATGCTGGCTGAGGGGTGTCACCCCAAAAGTTGCCAGCCTGGGCCACTGATCCCACATATAAAAGGACAGCAGGGACCAGCAACAGAAAAGGTCCTGTATAGGCAGGCAGAGCCACTTGAACTTGTCATCCCAGTGTGGTAGATATAGAGGAGGCACCATCCTGAGTTCAAGGTCAACATGAGCTATTTAGTGAGACTGTCTCAAAATAAATACAGATGAACTGTTAACAACATTTGAAACTTCAGGGAATACTCTTCTCCTGGATTTTCCCCCAAAGAATCTCCTTCAGTAGACTTTTCAAAAACTTTACTGAAGAGACAGGAAAAACAAAGCAAACTAGATGTAAAACTAAGACCAAAAAAAAAAAAAGCTTTTTTTTTTAAAGAAAGAAAATGTTGAATGCAATGACCAAATGATATAACTACCAAAAACGGAAAGTAGAAAATGAAAAAAACATATATATATAAAAAAAAGTTGTGTTCTTTGTCACTATCTTGGTCTAAACATTGTTGTTAT
This sequence comes from Meriones unguiculatus, assembly GCF_030254825.1. Classification (NCBI taxonomy): domain Eukaryota; kingdom Metazoa; phylum Chordata; class Mammalia; order Rodentia; family Muridae; genus Meriones; species Meriones unguiculatus. The sequence goes on along the minus strand of NC_083358.1, from coordinate 68,798,659 downwards.
TTCCTGCAACTGTTAAATGGAATAAAGTGACTAATTGTGACATGTTCCAATTCTCTTATTCTGTGTTCTTTGGAAGTGGGAATTTTAGGGTAAGATGAGACAGATACATAAAACAAAGAGATTTTTGAAAAATATGTATGTGTGTAGTATGTGTGTATCTGGTATGTAGGGGGGTGGTATATGTGTGTGTGTGTGCGTGTGTGTGTGGTACGTGTGGGGTGTGTGGGTGTGTGTGGGTGTCTTTGGGGGATGGTATATGTGTGGGGGGGGTGGTATGTATGTGTGTGTTGTACACTTCTTAGCTCCGTGCACTGGAGAAGTCTAGGACTAATGACTTCCCAGCCAGCACTGAGTACATCTTGTATTCATGTTCTTAAAATACCATTTCCAAAAGAAACCTGAGCATTTTTTTTTCAGTAATAGAAGATTCTAAGCACAGGACAGGTTCGGCAGACCTAGAACAACTTGTCACACTGTCGCTGTTCAGAGAAGCCTGGCAGATGGGGAAGGAGCGAAGAGTTATTGCCAGATCACAAATCCCTTTGCATTTCTTCTTGAGACAAAAGATGCCCAAGCCAAGCATGACAGCTGAGACAGACAGATTTCAAGCTCAAGACAGCCCTGATTGCAAACGCTGTCTTGGAAAATTCAAGTCCCTGTTTAGATCCTTCCTGCATCCACTGCAGCTTTTCTTGCATTTACTTTGCTCATTTTGTTGTTTCATATTTCCTTGGCCCACAAATAATTGGATGTCTGCATTATTTCTGGTATCCATGGAGTTATCTGTAAATCCAGGGTTTTCTGCAAGCCACCACACGAAGCTTAAGCAGTGTTTTAATTTTCCAAGTTCACTAGCTCATAGCTTCTTTTCATTTTGCAAAGTGACTCCCCCATTCTTCACCTTAGCTCACCTGGGAAACCTGTTTGTCTTACATTTAAAGATAAACAGCTAGACGTGCAGCATGAACGGAGCGTGTGGCAAGCTAGAAAGGGCAGTACTGAGCTCATGTCAAAAAATAATTATATCCTTGGGCCATGCTGCCACCAGATGCCATACCTAGGGCCATGGTGACATCCAGGTCACTGCTGTCACTGAGGGCCACGTGTGGGTCCATGGTGATACTTGTGTCCATGTTAACCCTGAAGGCCATGTTTGTGATCGGGGATGCTGCCTGAATCCATGTGGATGTCAGTAGTCCAGGCTGCCTCCAAGAGCCTTGTCTGGGTCCATGGGCCTACTGCAGTTGGGAGATGTGTTTGTGGTCTGTGCTGTCACCAGAATCTATATGGAAGCCCATCGTCTGTGTTCCCATTGATGGTAAAGAGCCAGGAAGCTACCTTTGCAGTAATATCAATGATTGTAGATGCAAGGTTGAGAAAGAGAACAAGGATGTCTTCTGTAATAACCCCATCTCTACCCCAACCCTCACTCCAAGCCCCCAACCCTCATTCCAACCATCCCCTCCAACCTTCCCTCCAACCACCCCCCCCAACCCTCACTCCAACCTAAACAGGAAGCCATCCAAGAGAACTCTTTAAAAATGTGAAAAGGATGTTGGAGTGCAGCTCTTCTCAACTAATAGCTTCTGGTGTGAGTGCAGAAGAACAACTCAGTTCTGTTTAAGGGCCAGGCCACTGGGAATTTGACCATGCTCCAGTGAGTGTATAAATAACACCAATTGGACATTTGGGGGTAGAAGAGAGGTCACAAACATGGAGGATAGACACAGAAGGACTGGGAAATTAGTGTGATTGGGGTGCATGTTGTGACCTTCCTAAAGAATCAATAAAAATATTATGCTAAAATAATAATAATAATCGGACAATATACAAAATCTTTGGCTACTCTAGAACTGACCAGTAAACGAGATCTGTGAACATAACCCAAGGTAGAAAGCAAGACAGCCTCATCAAGGACAGATGGGACTGAAAAACCTCTTCACCACAGAAGAGCATGAAAGGAATTCGTCACCTTAAGGGTAGTAATAACCTGTGGAAATGACTCCCACAGGCTCATAGGGAGCGGCACTACTAGGAGGTGTGGCCCTGCTGGAGTAGATGTGGTTTTATTGGCTGAAGTATGTCACTCTCTTTCTTTCTGCTGCCTGCAGATCCAGGAGTAGAGCCCTCAGCTCCTTCTCCAGCATCATGTATGCCTGTGTGCTGCCATGTTTTCTGCCATGATGATAACAGAGCAAGCCTCTGAGAATATAAGCCATCTCCAATTAAATGTCTTCCTTTATAAGTGTTGCTATGGTCATGGCGACTCTTCACAGCAATAGGAACCCTAACTAAGACAAAACTCAATAACATTTTTGAACTAACTGGTCAGGACCATATTCTATTAGCACAAGTATTATGACCCTGTCAAATCACACCTCTTGTCATGAGCCTAACTGGGTGCTCACCAGGAAGACTGAAGATAGAAGCTAAGCCAGAACCACAGACCATGTTCCTTGCCAACCACCAGGATGCCAAGGATTAAACAACATCAGTTTTCTCCTGAAAAATCCAGGACCACAAAAAGATGCTCCACCAAAAAGAATTGCTGGACACTTTCTGCACAAAATCCAAAATAATGTTAGTTATTTAAAACCAAGAGTTTAGTGAAAAAAGCAAAAGATACAAAGCCCTAAACCAAAATTAGATATTAACTATACTGACTCAATTTACACACTAAATGCCTAGTGAAAGATATGTTACATCCATGTCCAGGAATGAGTACTACTTACATCCGTGTACTGGGTACTTTTTGTCAAGTTGACATAAACCTAGACACCTTGGAAAGTGGGAATTTCAACTGAGGAATTACTTCCATCAGATCAACCTACATATGTCTATGGGGCGTCTTATTCATTGCTATTTGATGTAGAAATGACCCGCCCACAGTGGGCAGTGCCACCCCTCAGCAGGTCAATTGGTCTGGGCTGTATAATCAAGGTAGCCGAGTAAGCCAGAGGAAGCAAGCCAATATCATTCCTCTGTTGATTCTACTTCCTCAAGCTTCTGCCTTGAGTACCTGCAAGGTCTATAAGCTAAATAAGCCCTTTCCTCCTCAAGTTGGATCCGGTCAATGTTTTAATCCCAGCAACAAAGAAGCAAACTAGAACACTCAGACTCTATTGTTCCAAGGGAATGTTTGGCTCTGGAACAAAAATTGCAACACATACACAAAGGGAAAATGACTTACCATCAGGAGAAAACACAACCAATTTGACACAATCAGACTTAGCTGTGACATGGTGGTACAGGTGTATCGGATGGCATCCAAGATAACTGTGGTCAGTAGGTTCAGAATTCTTATTGGAAACATGAAAGATCTCCATGATACAAAGGCAGCAGAGAGATGGCTCTCATGAGAAAACAGGGGAAATAATAGGGTTTTTAAAGATTTTTTATTATTATTACTTTTAGTTGTGTGCCTGCCTGTGTGTCTGTGTAACGGTCTGTGCTTGCGCATGCAGTGAGTTTCTCATGAAGGCCAGCAGAGGGCGTGAGATTTTCCCCAAGTTATAATTACAGACGGGTATGAGCCACCCACCTAGGTGCCGGGAACTGAACTCAGATCCTTAGCAAAAGTGGAGTCAACTCTTAACTGCTGAGTTATCTCCCAACACTAAAAATGATATTTTTAAAAGTGCTTTGAGATAAAGAATATCTTTAATTGATTTGTCCACAGATACAACACAGCTGGGGAAAATATTGATAAACATGAAAGTATATCTATAAAAATTCCTCAAAGCACCAAAAAAAAAGGAGTAAAATAGTAAAATGTTAAAAAAAAAGAAAAGAAAGAAAGAAAACTCTAATAAGCTAGGCCACTTGTGGAGTTTGGGGGAGACATAAAACAGCAGAGCAAAATGTAATTAGAGCCTAGAAGGAAAAGAAGAACAGAACAAAAAGAGATCTGGACCAGATATTTTTCAAAGGTAATGGCAAAAACTTTCTCAAAGTTTATAAATATTTAAAAACAATACTTTAAAAGAATCACATAGCCTAGAAGTTTAGAAACTACTAACCAATATAAATCAAAACAACAAGAAAACTATAGACACATCTATTCAAACCAGACAATGCACTGTCTCCTCAAACCATGAGGGAAAATAAACCCTTCCTTTTTCAAGTTGTGTCTTGCAGGGTGTCTTGTCACAAAACAAGGAAAATGACTAAATACCTTAATCCTGATGGTTGTTAAATAAAAGTCTATTTTTGATCTAAGAGACGGAGAACTAATTAATATAATACAAAAGAAAAGAGAAGGCATTTCTAATGTCTTAAAGCATCACTTCGCCTGAAGAACTAGACAGCGTTTTTGTGGAATTGATGATGATGCTGTGGGGGGGAGGGTCATAAAGATGATGCTCATGGCCCTGAGGAAAGCAGGAGGGGCAACAGCAGCATGGGTGGTGCTGTGTGGCTAAAGTATACGCCTCCACGCCTTCTCTTCTTAAGCTTATTATTCTATTGTCTGCACCGCCACTGATAAGCTTAAGAGCCAGATTCCCTGAGTAAAAAATGACCCCGTTGCTTGTTTTATACAAATACTCTTGCATGAAAAATTACTTCCCTGATAAATATTGGTTCCTGAACTTACCTTGAACCCTCACTTACATGCAAGGATTCGTTAGACTATTTTGACAAATTCATGTAATTGGCTGTGTTGTTTTTTTTTATTTATTGTTAATAAGTTTAATATTTCCTGGCAACATTCCTGGCCATGGGCTTTGATCAGTATGGAAATGTGATTTTCTACTAAAACGAAGAAACACAATCTGATTTGTGACTGTGTTTCTTGTTTTACGTACAGCCTTTATTCTGAATCAACAAAAGTAGGTCAGAATATGAATCTACATAATCAAGTTTTGCTTTAATTTTTCAGGAGAAAAAATCTTTGAATGCTTGAACACTTTTCTAAATGCTTCAGTCATTTTCTCAATATTCACAGAAAACTTAATGAGATCCCCACAATGAATGTGGAGATAGTGGTCAACATAATTATGTCTATTATGCCAATTATTCCTTTCCACCTTCGTGTGAGAGAATAAACATCATGGTGTTGGTATTTTCTAAATTGAATCCAGCCAACAAACTCATTTAATAACATCAAGGACAGGATGATCACAGGCAAAGGATGTGTTTACAGGGATAACTCACACTAAGCTCGGAAGGAAACGGGAAGAAAAACTGCAACATTCCTGTCTGATTGCTGTGTTAACCCTCTGTTCGGCACTCAGTGTTCACTGCAGGGAACATGGTCACACCTGAGAGAACATGGGCCTCACGATATGGAAAAGCCACTGAGAAAAAAAATAGCTTAATCTTAACCTTCCTCCACTTCCAAAGTTATTTCAAATTTCACACATGTGTGCAGTGTATTTTGATCATATCCACCACCTAATCAATAACCTAGAAACAAAGAGAGCAATACAAAGAACCCTCATCTTTCCTCCCACACCCACCGAACTTATTCCCAATAACCCTTCGTCCTATGTTCATGTCTTTTTTTCCCCCTTTGCACAAAGTCATTTTTCTAGGTTTAATTTTTAAACTGACATTTTAGAGTGAATCAGATTTATCTAAAAGTGCCAGGAAGAAAGAACTAAAGACATTTTACAGTTCTGTCATCGTTTCAAACAAAATCAGCTGAGGTTACCTGACAGTATTTGAAGTACGTAAGCACCCGTAGGAAGTCCTAGGGGGTGAGCTAACCACGTCAAGTGGGCCATTCCACCTACATAATTCCAGGTAATTATTTTCTTTTGGGTTTTAAATTATTATTTACTTATCTATTTTTGCTAAATGTTGGGTCCTCAGCTAAGCTTTGAACTTTTCTGAGCCAGCTTCAAAAACTAATGTTTGAAGAAAAGAATCAGAAATATATTCCTATGTGTGAGTGAAGACAGCATTTCCTAACAGAAAGAGATTCATTTTAAGAATAAAGTATGGGCAGGAGGGATGGCTCAGAGGTTAAGAGCACCGGCTGCTCTTCCTAAGGTCCTGAGTTCAATTCCCAGCAACCACATAATGCTCACAACCATATATAATGAGATCTGATGCCCTCTTCCAGCATGCAAGACAGAACACTGTGTGCATAATAAATAAATAAGGCAGCAAATAAACAAACAAATAAATCTATCTAAAAAAAAAAAGGTACAACAGCTTAGCCCAACAACAAACTGTCAGTGATGACACAGAAAGATTTAAACAGGGCCAAGAATCTATCATGTTGAACATAAGAATAGGAGACTCTATTCCCTGTAATATCCCACCAGCCTCAGGAGGGGACTGGGCGAAGGTAGGAAGCAGAAATATCTCCTTAGCGAAGACAAATGGAATATATAGTTAATAGATGGATGGGGGTATGGAATGGGAGATAGGGAGGGAGGGAACATGGGAAGAGACAGTTAAATTTAGAGGCTATTTGAAGGATAGTGTGGAAATCCAATGCAGTAGGTTCTTCCTAAAATATATACATATATGAAGGTGATTTAAATGAAAAGGCAGGAAATAATCAAACTCAGGGCTGAAATCAATAACCTAGAAACAAAGAGAGCAATACAAAGAACCAACAAAACCAAGAGTTGTTTATTTTTTATAAAATCATCAAGATAGACAAACCCTTAGCTAAACTAAAAAACAGAGGGAGAATATCCAAATTAATAAAATCAACCCACTAATAAAACCTTTGATCCAAAAATTAGTCTGCCTACAAGAAGTGCAGGGATAAAGAAGAAACAAAGATTGAGGGAATGTCAACCAATAATTGGTCCAACCTGAGACCCACCCTACAGTAGAGAGCCAGCCCCTGACACTATTAATGATGCTCTGCTATGCTTGCAGACAGAAGCCTAACTTGATTGTCATCTGGAAGGCCCCAGCCAGCAGTGGATCATCGAGACTGATGCTGGGACTTACAGCCAAGCATAAGGTGGAGTTCCAGGGAAGTATTCAGGGAAAGATGGAAGGACCTGGAGGGGACAGGAACCTCACAAGGAGACCAACAGAAACAACTAACCCAGACCCATGGGGCCTTACAGAGACTGAGACATCAGCTAAGCATGCATGGTCTGGACCTAGGCCCCTGAGCGTGTGTGTGCAATAGGCAGCTTGATCTTCATATAGGTCACCCAGCAAGTGGAGAGTGATCTGTTTCTAACATACCTGCTTTTGGATCACTTCCCCCTGGCAGGGCTGCCTGGCCTGGCCTCAGGGGATGAGGATATGCTTAGTTTCGATGTGACTTGATGTGCTCCTGAAGATTGATATGGGGGAGGAGAGTTCCCCTTTTCCAGGGTAAAAGGAAAGGGGAAGAGAAAAGGAGGAGGAAGAGGGTACTGGGAGGAGAAGATGGAGGGACCACCCTTGAGTTGTAAAGATAAGACTATCAGAAACTTCAAAGGAAACATCTATTAAAAGAGTAACAGCAGGCAGGACATGGGAAAACCCTCTGTGTCTAAGGCTGCACTCTAGACCAAAGTCCTTTTTTATAGCCCAGCACTTTAAAATGTTCCTTGACTAACTCTGCTGTCTAGAGAAGCCAAAAGCAAAGTGTCTATGAAGCACATCATAAGAAAAAAATTGAAGAAACTAAGACTATTTAACTAGATGACTAAAATCAAAGACCTGGTGCAGGGAAAGGATGGAGATGCGATCTGGATGCTTCCATATTAGAAGAACTGTCATTTAGATTTGTTCTAGATCACACCAGAAGGCCGACTTGGAATCGGTGAATTGGAAGTACCTGGAAGTGACGTTACCTTAATACGAGCAGAAAATTTCTAACACTCAGAGCTGCTGAAATGTGACTGAAGCCTGGAAGGTCAGTTTTCTTTCCATTAAGCTACCACTGAGCCCTCAGAGCTTTCTAGATCCCTCCATTGTTCTCAGCACTGCCCGGGCCCTCGTGTGTATAACAGGAGTGATGGGAGCAGGGCAGTCATTATGTGCCCTATGTCTTGGCCTCTTGGTACTCTTACCATAAGTTACATCCTACCATCCCACCCCACTCTGAGGACTACCAAAGTGTCACTCCACTTCCGGTCAGTACTCTTTTTTTTTTTTTTTGGTTTAGTTTTGTTTTCTTTTTTGGCATGTCTTGAGGTTCATGAGGTTTTGTCGTCATTTGTTTGACATGAGATCTTTCTAGGTTGCCCAGTCTGGTCTTGAATTTACAAGCTCAAGTTATCTTCCCGCCTTCACCTCCAAGTTCGTAGAAATCCAGTGGTATCCCTGCACAGTCTATTATCTTTTTTGTTTGCTTGTTAAACTCTATTGAATCTTAAATATTTTCCTGCATTAACTTGTGTCTTGTTATGGCACAGCTAAACCAAACCTTTAGCAAGCACAACAAGTATTCAAATCATGCCATGTGGCTTCACTTAGCTTTACTGCCTCCTCAAATAGGAAACTGAAATTTGCTCTAAGACAGGCCCACCCCTCTGCCTCCAACACACTGAGTGAAGAGTTAGCTATGAGTCTTTTTCTGGTGTGTGTGTGTGTGTGTGTGTGTGTGTGTGTGTGGTAGGTTGGACCTTTCTGAAGTGCAAACACTCTAGGCAAAATTGTATCCTGAGAAGGATCAGGCATCTAGCACATGAAATAATGAAAACGGCCACTAACACAGAGCTTATTTTCCTTTACTTCAAGACTTTCCCAGAAAAACATTCAGAGGCAGCTTCTCAGAAATCAGCACACTGATTAGGGGGCTCCAGGTACCCCATCTTGGTCCCTGCACTCTTCCTGGCAAGCCGTCAAGATGACAGGCTGTATGTACATGAGACAGGACTGCAGTTAGACCATCATGGCAAAGGCACAGTCATCTCATCCATTTACTCCATAGGAAGAATCAAACCAACTTATTTCTTTGATTTTGTGAATGAATGGAAGAACAGAATACTTTTCTAAGACAGATTTACATAGTAAGTGCCATCTGCGTAATGTCCCTGGAAACTTCAGTCATGGTATATAACTGAAGAAATACAGAAGAGAAAATATAGGGAGCAGAAAGGTTTTCCTCCACACAAAGATGTGGTTTTCAAAAATTAGAATCTTTTAGAGTTAAGGAAATGTGTAATGTGTATTATGTAAATGTATGATACAGCTATATAATTGCATAATCTAGACCTTTTTTCTAGGCAAAGCCACTTTAGGTTTTTCATACCTATTTTGAATGTGAGTGTGGCATTAAGAACAACTTTGGGCTGGAGAAATAGTTCCGCAGTTAAAAGTGCTTGCCGCTCTTACAGAAGACCAGAGTTCAGTTCCCAGCACCCACATTGATTCACAACTGCCTGGAGTTCCAGTCCCAGTGAACTCCAACACTTTCTTCTTCCTCTACACATATGTGGTTCACAAAGATTCACACAGACAAACATACATACTCACCCAATTAATAGGTGAATAAATAAATCTTTGAGAAAATGGCTTGTGTGTTTTAAATGCCTGGTATATTCCAGTTACTACCTCACTAAAACATCATAACAATACCATGAGTTAAGTATCATTCATCATCACCGTCTCCTCTAATATACGAATGACAAAACTGAACCTCAAACCACTTGTTTGTGCTGAAAGATTTAAGGTAGATTTTATGATACACTTGCTCATCGTTTTAACTGCTGTGTACTCATTGCATCATTTTTCTGAGACCATGTACTACAAGTTCTAGCTGGAACCTGAACCCATAAGCTCTGCCATTCTACAAAAGAATGTGGGTTCCTCTATCCATGTCCTTGCTATGTGGTATTTCTAAGACCACGTGTCCAGAGTTCTATGTCAAGATACCAGGAGCACATCACCTCAGGCCTACCTCATGAAGACTGTGGATGATTCCTGTGATGTGATCAGATCTTAAGCAATGGAACTATCCATCCCCTTGCTCTCAGCCAGCAAATTACGAGGAAAGCACTAATAAAACTGTAGGAAAGGGTGAAGAAAAGGAGCAAAGAAGGGCACCTCACACCCATGAAGGAAAATTCCTAATTGAAAAGACCAGTTAGAGATGAGCCCTTGTTGAGTTTTTACAGCTCTTCATTCAATAATGAATGTACAAACTGAATGGGTCAAGTTAAGTATGGGCCAGTTTATTACAAAATATATGTTAGACCTACTCACTGACATATTTCTGTTAGATTCTCCCCTGAGTTCACGAAGATTACAGTCCATGCCACAGCTAGGGAAAAAAGGTTGGAAACTTGCATGTTGGACCTAGCCATGATACAAATTAACAGAGACAGATATTCAGGCTGCTATAACAAAATACCACAGGATACTAACTTTAAATGACAGAAATGTATTTCTTACAACTCTGGAAGGCTAGGGCATGTGAAATCAAGGTGTTGGTGTTAGTTCCAAATGAGATTCTTATTCCCCAAACTCTAAAAGGAAGTCCAAATTCAGAAATGGGCTCAACCAGGACTATAGGAGAATTTCTGGAGTTTCCTCAGGAACTGATGAAGCTGGCTTCCCTCGAGGAAAAGATATCATTTCTCTTCTCCCTGACAGAATGGACATATGACTGCTCGTGGGGCCTGGGGCCTATTAGCATACCAAAGCACAGGCTAACCTCCAGGCTCCCTCCTGTTACACACACCAGCACCCTAGCCCTTCTCACCTCCTCCCCTACTCAAAACTCCCTCCAGCTCATGGGCTTCCCGCCCCATCTACTCATTCTCCTTATAACCCTGGTATTCTCAATTCTCTCTCCCTTCCACTCTACTCCTGCTTCTCTCACGGCGAGGTCCAGTCTGCTGGCCATGTTCAGCCTACTTCTTTCTCTGCTCTGGACTTTTCTGGAAGGCTCTAATGGTTCTTTCTCTCATATCTACAAGAAAAACCCTTCACCTTGGAAACCAACTTTTTGTCAGTTTATACAACGGGTAGAGCTAATACTGTGAAAGATTGCTTCCTCATACAGTCCTCTCATCTTCTCAAGTGATGGAAGAGAACAACCTGTCCTCTGAGGTCCTATTTACAAAGCCTCTAAGTCCTCCTGATCAGCCCCTAGACTCAAAAATACCACGGCAAGGAGTTAGATTTTGATATGAAGTTCAGGGGTCAGGGATACACAAATTAAGACCATAGTATGCAGTATTGGTCAAAACCCTTGCCTGAATCTTCACTTGTTTTCTATTTCCACTTGAGGAAGTTTGAAAACTGGACTGTAAAAAACTGTTCAATTGCAGCCATCTTCCTTAACAGTAGTGTTGGAGTTCAAGACACAACCGTAAGCACTGAGGCAATTACTGGAGGCACAGACCTTCTCTCCATCACCAAGGGAGGAAGTATGCAACCGCCCTTGTGAGAGCAGAGGAAGATGGGCTTTCCTCAGGACGATCACAGTACGCTTAGGAGTGGCTGCCACGAGATGCAGGAGTGGATGAGAGAGACTGGGCCCTACTCCAGCTACAGTAGAATCTGAAGTGCTCGAGTGGAAATTTATAGCTGAGGAGCAAGAAGGGGTCAGTAGATGGAAAAGTACAGATGCTGTATCAGGAGTAAGGATGAGTCTGGGTAAGCAGATCTAAGCAGATTCAAGATGCAGACAATAGAATGCTGAGGTCTCAGCCACCTAAAGGGTGCAGCTCTCAAGGTGATCATAGCTCTGGAGCGGAGGCCTCTTGCTCAATTGTCTTAGCAGCTTTCCTGCTAAAGCTGGGTTTTATGTGGAAGTGTGAATGGACCTCAAATCCTGTTGCTAGGGTCAAGAAAAGAATCTTGGTCACAGTCAAGCTGGTCTCCACCAAAAGGAGATCCCTAGGAAAGCCATCATGAAATATCCACTAGCAGAAGGCCCCCTTTCAGAGATAAACACTCCTGTCTCTAAAAAAAAAAAAAAAGGAATGGTTATAACTGAAATATTTAGAGACTGAGAGGTTGCTCTTTGAAAGCAAGCAGTGTTCTGCCTAACCACCAGGAATGAGGATTTCACCTGCTTCCAATGCTTTGGGAAGCAGAGTCTAAGACTGAGAGTCTTGCAGAGACAGTCCATCAGGGGGACTCATGAATATATATGAGCAGTCAGAGGCACCTGAAAAATACAAATGAGACCTCCCTCCTTAAACTTTGGAAAACAGAAAGCAGAAAAAAAAGGATTCTTCAGGGCCCTGATAAGTAGCCAATCCCTAATTAAGTAACTGTAACAAGAGAGCAATTGAAGAATGGAAAAATACAGGGCACAGAGAACTGATCTGCAGTCTTGTAGAATTCCACAGGAACGAGACATGACTTCACAATATTAGGGTTAATTGGCTAATGTGTTTCAGCAAGGATAGCTTTTGTATGGGCATATTTTCTAAATAAAAATGAGTAGGATTCAAACAGCAAAAAGTGGTTTAAATACCTTTGTTTTCCCCTAATTCAGTTAGAAGACTATTTTTTAAAATATTTCTTCCAGTTTAAAAAAAAAAAAAAAAAAAAACAAAACCTATATTTATAGAATAAATGTTATTTTCTGAAGAACTCTCTTTAATGCTTGAGAATGGGTGGGGTTTTATATATTAATTTATTCAGCAAACACATCCCCTCTGAGCTAGGCGCTAGCTACATAACAGCTCTCAGTGTCTTCAGATCAATTTAATAGCAGCAATAAAATCATATTCCGCCATCCCCTCCCCTTCCAGTTTCCAGAAAGTCTCAGATCAAAGCGTTAGTAGCTTCATACCTAATGAGGATCTGCTTTCTGGGTCATGCTCTGTGCCTTCCACCCATGGCCTCATGGAGAAGAAGGACTGAGGGGGTCTCTGCTGAATTTAAAATAAAGTGTTGTTAAAACAATATAACTAAAATAAATTAAAATATGAGGACACTAAGGTCATCCATAAGGGTCCCAGCCACAGGATCTTAGCTACCTACCACAGACCATACCTCATCACACTGTCCCTTTAATTGCTGAATGTATCAAACAGGGAGATGCAAAAACTACTCACTCCATTTGACTCCCATCAAACGAGCAACTACTGTGTGCAGTTTATTTGCTAAACTGCTTAATTCTCAGACCAGTCTTAAAAGAGACTACTATTGGGCTCACAGGGTTCCTTGACTTTCCCAAGTTCTGAAGCCAGAAGCGGAGTCTGCTCCTGTAGTAGGAACAAGCATTCGGGAGTCTGAAGCACAAGTCCTAAAATGCATGCAGGGCCAGCCTGGTCTGTACAGGAGTGCTAGGACAGCCAGGGCTACATAGTCAGATCTTTTCAAAAAAGAAAAAAGAAAAGAGAGAGAGAGAGAGAGAGAGAGAAAGCCACAAAATTCTCAAGTTTAAGGAGCCAGCTCCCAAAGTCCCTTGCCGTATACTGAAGTGTTCCATAAATGAGAAAGATGCTCTGGATAATGCCACCCTGAGCAGGGAGCTATAATCCTGGTAGAGACGGCTGCGTGCTTGTAATTTTGACGGAGCTTGGTGCGATAGCTTTGAAACCGTAAGCACTGGAATTAGTGAACTTGAAGAGGTGATAACGCAGCCGGGTGAGTGTCTGCCTAGCTTACCCCATGCCTTGTTTTCGATCCCTGTATTTCTGTCTTAGTGTTCTGTTGCTGGTAAGAGACAGCATGACCATGGCAACTCTGAGAAAGGAAAGCACTCAATTGGGGCTTACAGTCAGAGGGTCAGTCCATTTTCCTCATAGCGGGAAACATAGCAGCATGCAAGCAGACATGGTAGCTGAGAGTTCTACACCAAATCCATAGGCATCAAGAGGCAAAAAACCGTAAGTTTCCGCATCTGCTCTGATAGTCTGCAGGGCAGAGCCTTTCAGAGGCCCTCTGTGGCAGGTTCTTAACTTGTTCCCTGTTTTCTCCTTCTTCTGATGTCCATCCTCTTTGCCTTTCTGGGTGGGGATTGAGCATTTTAGCCAGAGTTCTCCCTCTTGATTAGTTTCTTTAGGGCTAAAGATTTTAGTAGGTTTATCCTATATTATATGTCTTTATGAGTGAGTATATGCCATGTGTGTCTTTATGCTTCTGAGATAGCTCACTCAGGATGATCTTTTCCAGATCCCACCATTTACTTGCAAATGTCATGATTTCCTTGTTTTTTATTGCTAAGTAGTATTCCATTGTGTAGATACCATACTTTCTGTATCCATTCCTCAGTTGAGGGGCACCTTGGTTGTTTCCAGCTTATGGCCAACCTTTGAGGAGATTGCAGGGAATCTTATGGAAGAAGTAGGAGTTAGTAAGACCTGGAGGGGACAGGAGTTCACGAGGAGAGCAACAGATCCAAAAAATCTGGGCACATGGGTCTTCCCTGAGACTGATACTCCAACCAAGTAGTATGCATGGAGATAACCCAGAACCCTGCACAAATGTAGCCCATGACAGTTCAGTCTCCTAGTGGGTTCCATAGTAATGGGAACAGGGATTATCTCTGACATGAACTGATTGGCCTGTTCTTTGATCACCTCCCTCTGTCGGGGAAGCTGCCTTACCAGGCCATAGAGGAAGACAATGCAGCCACTCCTGATGAGACCTAACAGACTAGGATCAGAAGGAAGGAAAAGAAGACCTCCCCTACCAGTGGGCTTGGGGAGGGGCATGCGTGGAGAAGGAGGAGGAAGGGAAGGATTGGGAGGGGAAAAGGGAGGGAATTACAGGGGGGATACAAAGTAAATAAAGTGTAATTAATAAAAAAAATAAAATAAAGAAGCAAAAAACCATTGGCCCTGGCTTGAGCTTTTGAAACCTCAGCTTTTGAGGCCCACCCCCAGTGACACACTTCCTCCAACAAGGCCACACCTCCTAATCCTTTCAAAGAATGCCACTCTCTAGTGACCAAGCATTCAAATCTATGAGCCTATGGGGGCCTAAGGAGAGGAGTTATTCTTTTTGTTTTTTGTTTGTTTGTTTGTTTTGTTGTTGTTTTTCAAGACAGGGATTCTCTGTGTAGCCTTGGCTGTCCTGAACTTACTTTGTAGACCAGGCTGGCCTCGAATTCACAGAGATTTGCCTGCCTCTGCCTCCCTGAGTACTGGGATTGCATGTGTGTGCTACATGCCCACCTGGGGACCATTCTTATTCAAACCACCACAACCACAGAAACCACCTGTGGTGTCACAAACTTGTAATCCCAGCACTTCGAAGATGGAGGCAGGAAATCAGAAGGCCACAATTATCCTTAGCTACATAACAAATTCAAGGCCAGCCTGGGACACATTAGATTCTGTCTCAAAGTGCACACACTTGCGTGTGTGTGTGTGTGTGTGTGTGTGTGTGTGTGTGTAAAAATTATTAGGCCTAAGTTTCTTCCTCTACAAATAGGAATGCTTACAAATTCCTTGCCATGGATAACATTGACATGAGATGCTTTGTTTAGATGCTAAGTTCAGTAAAGGTCAGTTACTGCCCTAATCTACGGAAGATGGAAACTCCCACAGAGCTCGTAGCAAGCAGGAAAAATTCACCATATTAAATCTATTCATTGGGAAAGGCACTAGATTCATTTTTATGTCTTTTTAAAATTTTCTGCCTGAAATTGCAATCTTTTCTAGGTGCAATTTTCATAGACCATAAACTTAGGTGAAAAAAAAGATACAATTCTTGATTTTTAAGTTGATTTTAAGTTCAAATTTTCAACAAGGCCACACCTCCACACATTTTTTTCCCTCAAGCCTCAATTCACTCACTCCCAGGTAAAAGGGAAAAATATTTATCATTGGATTACCCTGGGCATTACAAATTTTAGTCCTTTTAGAATCTTTGGATGTTGGAATCTGGGCACTTGATCCTTCAAAACGCTTTTTTTTTTTTTTTTTTTTTTTTTTTTTTTCTCAAAATAACTGTCTCCATCAAGTGTCTGTAGCTCAAATGGTAAGCCTTGGCTTTTTTTTCTTTTAGATTGATGAGGTTAGAAACCTTATCTGGCTAATGGAGAGAACACAAAAGACATCTCTGCTGCTTTGATAGTGATGGGGGGGGAGGAAGGGCAGTCCTTCATTCAGTCAGGGGTGGGAAGGCCCAGGGTGTGAGAACTGAGTGGCTGTCAATATCAAGAAGAGATGCAAAGCCGGGCTTTGCGGATTGAAGACTGGAGGGCACAGCCAAGTCCTCTCCCTGCTGAGTTCCTCTCTCTAGCACTCCGCAGTTCCCTGCTTCCGCTTCTTTCCATGAGCCTCTGCAGCCTTCATGTTCTCTCTCCTGTCTCAGTCTGCCTCAAATGCCTCTCCCACCTCTACTCACTGTGGCTTTCCAGCTCAAACCCTGCTGCTGGCTTCTCCTCTCTGAATCTCTTCACGGAGAACTTGCTTGGGGAGAGTCGTCTGCCGGCCAGCCATGGCTTGAAGACTTGTCAATCAGTTTCCATTTCTAGTTCAACCAACAATTTCTGGAGCAGGTACTCTGCAGGATATCTCTAGTATTCTTTAATTTTGGTATAAAAAGTGCTTTACTGTTTTGTTTCATTTTTAATAAAGTAAGCTGTCTTGTTTAAAATAAATAAACAAAAATGTTTCAGCCAGACTTTGGGGGAAAAAAAAAAAACAGCTTCATGACCTCTACTAGAAGTTTCCTAGAAAATGTAACAGGCTCATGGAGGCATCTCTGCATACCATTTCTATCTGCCGGTGTCTCATTTGCTTTGATTTGGTGCTTCTGGTGGTTGAACTCAGGGCCTTACACGCGCACTCAGCAAGTGTTTCACCACTGAGCTGTGCCCAAGCTTTCTGACAGTGCTTCTATGAGATACTCACGAAGACGGGTTACTGTATGTGTAAACACTGCTAACGCTTGATTGTATAAACCTTTCAGGAATAAGAACATTGCCCCTCTTAGGAGAGCAGCTGTCACCTGTGTGCTGGGTACTATGAGATAAAATTAATTTTGCTATTTTACAATAAATTTTTTTGTCTATTTCTTTTTTGTTTAAACTTTTTTTAATTTTTTTTACTTTACTTTACTTTTTTTACTTTACTTTAATTACACTTTATTCATTTTGTATTCCCCCATAAGCCCCTCCCTCCTCCCCTCCCAATCCTACCCTCCCTCCCTAAGTCCACTGATAGGGGAGGTCCTCTTCTCCTTCCTTCTGATCTTAGTCAATAAATTTTTAAGTGTAAAAAAATTATTATCAATGAAGAAAATTATATACATGATAATTTTTATCTGAAATGCAATTGATGGTAAATAAAAATGACAGCAAGAAACATTCAAGAGATGCAAAAAGGAGACAAAATCAGATTCTGGTGACTTTTTAATTGCTATTATTTAAGGTCAGTGAATTAAAAAGCAACAGTAGGCAAATGGATTTTGAACGCCTAAACTGGGTCCCTTAAAACGTGAAGTAAACATTTCCTTACAAAGTGCATCCTTGGATCTTCCAAAGAAAGCACTTTTTAAATTAAGAAAGATTGATGACCACTGGAACCAGGAAAGAGAGGAGAGATGACAGGTATACACTAGCTACAAGTAACTAGGTCACGTGCAACCTGATTTTCATCGTTTCTTTAGCGTTAGTTGCTAATTGAGTGTTTGGGGTTTTTTATACAGTAGCTGAGCGTCAAACCCCGGGCTTTGAACAAGCTCTCTATGAAGCAAGATACATCCTCAGAGCCTTATTTGTAAATTATGGATTTCTTTGGGTTTTTTGTTTTGTTTTGTTTTAACTAGTGATTAAAATACTTAGTAAGAATTGCCAATCATAAAAAGAAAGTTAGTTGGTACAGAACGGGACTTGGAAAACCTGAAAAGACGCTGGCTGCTTTGAAGAGAAAGATGAAACCCGCGTGCGGCTGGCGATCCCGAACTTGGTCCAGCTTGTTTGGGAAAAGCAGCTGCTGGAACATATTTTTCCCGCGCTTGAGAACCAGTCTCTCCATTTTCATCATTACGTTTTCCATCTGTCAAGACGATTATAGAAGTATATTGCAAGACGGCCGCAGTTTCCCATCTGTGTGCAATTGCTACTGTCGACAGTGAACAACCGACTCACCTGCGGTCCCAGCTGGAAGGCCTTCTGCCGCGCAAGTCTGCGCCGCTGGGAGTGGAGGCGGAGGTCGGGTGAGCAGAGGGAATGGACAGAATGAGATCTGACCCTGATGACAAACAGACTGATGAGCAGCTGTACACTCTGGAGTATTTCAAAACCTAAATGGCACTTGAGTTTGTAACGTTCTTGTGTGAAAAGAACATTATTTAATATGTGAGCTTATACTTGTGTGGAAATTAGAGCTCTTCAAAACGTGTAGGGTTCATGGGATGGCTCCATGGAAAACAACAACAGCAAAATGCTTGCCTCTAACCCTCAATCCCCAAAACCTAGGTGGTGACAGAGTCCCACAAGCAGACTCTGACCTCCATACATATACCACACACAAACACATATACTAAATAAACAAATAAAATAAAAACGTAACTAGATTTTTAAAAATCTAAGTATATTCTTTTTCCTCTATAAACTATGTCTGTAATTGTTACAGAAACGGAAATACAAATAAATAAACAGTAATAATAATTACATTTAATCATTCCGTGGGGTAATTGGCTGCAGACGCAGGGAGCTGATTCGTCTGCTGCAAGGAAAGGTGAGCCACGAGTAGGTGAAGAGCCAGCCTTGTTCTGCCTCTAGCCGTGGGAAACTCCTATGATGACTAACACACTGGTGAAGATTGAAAGCTTCTGAAAGGAACCCTCACAGATCACATTTGAAAAGTGGAGCTCAATGCACCAGGGAGAACCAGGCAAGCTGCAGTCTGTGTCAACACATTTCCAAGTGTGCTGAGCCAGCGTGCTACCAAACCGCATGCAAACCAACACACAAAACCAGAGCCTTTTCTATATGTCAAAACAAACACCAAGGAATCAAGAGAAGAAAATTCCATTCGCAATAGCTTTAGAGAGAGAAAATACCCAGGGATAAACTTAATCAGCTAGGTAAAAGTCTTTTACAATGAAGATATTGGAAGATAAATAGATTGGCAGAGTTGTAGAAATGACTGTTTACAGTATCACAAATGACCTACAGATGCAACACAACACCCAACAAAATTCTTCATAGTACTAGAAATAGAAATAAAAACAGTTCTAAGATTCGTGTCTTCAAGAAACTTCCACGTAAGTGAGGCATTGTGGCACATGCCTATAATCCCAGCACAGAGGGAGGCAGAGGCAGGCAGACTGCTGTGAGTTTAAGGACAGCCTGGTCTACAAAGTGAATCCAGGACAGCCAAGGCTACACAGAGAAACCCTGTCTCAGAAACGAACCAACAAACAAAACAGAAAAAAAAAAAAAGCCTCCACATAGACAAAGCAATCTTAATCTAAAAAATGGATCTCAGTAACTAAGAGCCAGAGTAACATAACAGACACATGGACCAAAGGACTATAATAGACCTCAATATAAACTCATTCAACTACAGCAATCTGATCATTCACTAAAGTGTCAAAAACATATGAAAACGAGCCGGCTTCCTCAAACAGTGGTGCTGGGAGAACTGAATACCCATATGTAGAAGGATGTAAGTAGATCCATATGTCTCAAAATTTAGAAAAAAAATTCAAACTGAACAAAAAATCCATTGTAAGATCTGAATTCTTAAAACTACTAGAAAAAAGCAGATATACATCAAGATGTAGGTGACAACTTTCTGAGGACTCTGATAGCACAGAAGATGATTCCACGGGTTGTGCCCCAGTTAGACTTGGTCAATTGACAGAAGCTAGAACCAGAAGGGAAGCGGAACCTCGTTCTGGAAAATGCCTCCATCAAAGGCATTGCCCTGTAAGCAAGCCTGCGGGCATTTTCTTGATTGCTAAAAGGAGGGACAAGCCCACTGTAGGAAGTGCCAACTTTGGGCAGGTAGGATTTAAAAAAAAAAAAAAAAAGCAGGCTGAGCAAGCCATGAAAAACAAGCCACTACACAAAACTCACCTGCTTAGTTCTTGAACTTGTGGTTGTGAGCGTTGCCCGCAGCAGCTTCAGCTGCCTTCAGTCTGTCAGCCCCTCCAGGTTCTTACCTCCAAGTTTCTGCCTTGAACTCCTGTCCTGACTTGCCCAGGGATGGGGTATGTGAGATGAAATAAACCCTTCCTTCCAAAAGTTGCTGTTGGTTCTATTGTTTTATCACAGCATTGGAAACCCTAACTGAAACAGGTTGGCAAATGGGATTCATGAAATTAAAAAAAAAATTCTGCACAGCAAAGGAAACAATCAGTAGAGTAAAGAAACCGTCTATAAAATGTCTTATTATTCTGAGTCTATAAAAATTCTCAAAAGTTCAATAGCAAACAAATCACTTGGTTAATAAGTAAGCTAATAAGCTGGACAAAAAGTTTCCAAAGGAAGAAATAAAAGGGACAATAAGTATTTGGAAAGATGTTCAATATCCTTAGCCATCAGGGAAGGGCAAATTCAGAATGCGTTTAGAGTACATGTTACCACAGTCAGAACGGCTTTAGTCAAGAACATTAATGACAAGTGGCCAAAGTACTGAGACGACATGACTGCTGAAAGCCGAACCATAAATGAGTCATCACTGTCACTTCCGTGGAGGCTCAGAGAGTCAGAAGGGAGAGATGCAATGGCGGAGCAATGAGTTCTGGGCAAATCTGAGCCTGCCTCAAAGGGGGACAGGCTTGGGTCACCACCCCCTTCCCCCGAGGGCTATAATGCAGTTAATGTTGACTGGGGAGGGAAAGACATTTTCTTCTAAAGTGAAGAGCCCCTGCGCAGATAAACAAACCCTTAGGCTTGCTCCTGCAAACAACCCTACTAAAACTCACTAAGTATCTGCTCTCTCTCTCTCACACACACTGACATGCCCGCACACACATGCACACATACCTTGCACCTACCTTATCCCACAGTGTTCACCTGACCCACTCAACTTACCCTTCCTACGTCTGCTGTCCACGATTCAGCTTTCATCAGCTCCTGTTCTGGCGGCCATCACCTTCTTTAAGTCAAGCCTTACACTTGTTTGTATCTCAAAACGCCAAAAGACACACAGAAAACTTTCATTCACCTCCCCAAACTCCTCTTCCTAGACTTGAGTCTTAAAGGACACATTTTCCCCAGTGCAGCCCAATGCATGGGCATGGCCAAGGGGAAGTTCCCTATCTGTCAACAACCTTCTGAATACAACCTGTCTCCAATCCCAGCTCTTTTACATTCTTTAGGAAAAACTGTTGGATGAGGTACAAACCCAGTTTTCCCACTTTCTTTGAAAAAAAAATTTTTTTTCAGTTCTGAGATTGAACTCAGAGCCTCTTGCATACTAGGCAAATGCTCTAGTACTGAGCTACACTCTCAGCCCTTGTTTTAATTTTTATTTCAACAAAGGTTCTCATTACAATTCCCAGGATGGTCTTGAAGGGTAGCCTAGACTACCCTTGCTTGAACTGTTTGAACTCCTACCTTAGCCTTCCAAGTAGTTGAAGCTACAGGCCTATGTCACCAGGCCTTGGGTTTCTTCCATATTCTGCATGGATGGTTCTTATTATTACTTAATGAAGCAGCTAGGATATCTCACACCAGCATTTGCTGCTCACTCACTTAAGCCCTTGAAGGACATTTAATATCTTGTCAAATGGGCTACTCATATTTCAAGTTCTTCTTCAAGATAGTTTTTAAAAATGAAAAACAACTGTTAAGGAATGAATGATAAAATTACTTTGTGTGTCTTACATTCAAAACAAAATGAATTGTCTTGGCATGGAAATTCCTTGCCTTTAATCCCAGCACTCTAAAGCAGGAGCAAGCCCAGTTCAGGGCCAGTCTAGGCTATGCAGTGAGTTCCAGGTCAGCTAGGATTACATACTGAGAACCCTGTCTCAAAGAAAACAAGATAAACTAAAAAATTCACAAGCAAAAAGAAAAACAATAAACTTAGACACTTCAGTGCACACAGCACACAGCACACAGTACATAGACAAATCGCTGCTGTCTAGAGGAAAATAAAACATAACATTGGTACAAATAAAATATGACCGTGTCAGGTTATCTTGACACACAAAGCCTTGAGGGTGTGGGGCTTTACACACATACACACACACCAAAAATATATATATATATTTATATATATTCAAATAAACAACTTTGAAACACCAACACCCAAATCCCTACCACATGCCAAATTCAGACTGTTGTACATTGGCCAATGAGTAGTTGTGGATTTCCTCTTAAGGCTGTTTGCCTCCAGCTGCTTACCACATCACCTTTGCATATAACAGTGTTTATTTGGGGAAATATTTTTTTATAATTGTTGCATAAATGTTTCAACCATGATTATATATAAACCTGGGAGGTATGTTTGTCAAAACACACTTTTTTGACAGAGCTCACATTCAAACTTCGCATTCAGCACCAGCTGAAAGAATCCCTTTGATGAACCTGGTAACATACACATCTGTAATGAGGCTTTAGTAGAAAGGTCAAGAAGTTTAAGGCCAGCCTGGGCTACATTAGGAGCTCACAGCCAAGGCTGGGATGCATAATGAAACCTTGCCTCAACACAAATAAAGCACACTACAAGGGCACAGAAAGAGTGCCTAGTGGCCACGATCCAGATGTTAGGTCTGTCCTCATCAGTGCCTGAAAATGAAAAATGTTCAGGCCCCACTCATCAAACACATCTGTACTGAACTCTGACGGACACTAAGAAGTTGCAGTGAACAAAGCAAACAAGGAGCCTATCTGCATGACACTAATACTGTAGTAAAAGACAGGGGCAACTGAAAGGAATCAATGTCACTCTGGTGCCTAGGGCCATGAGGGAAGTGAACAGGTAGGTTGATAAAATACAACTGTGGACCAACCTTGGAGATGGAGTTCTCAGTACAGCCTCTCTGGGGACAGGATGAGGGACTAAGCAAGCGTTTATGGAATTACAGACAGGAAGTAGCCCCGACAGAAATTATTAAAGCATTTGCCCTGGGATAGGGGCTGGGAGGTAAACATAGTTTAGAAGGTTAAGGTCTGCCCTTTCCCAGGTAAGATAAGGTTATTCTAAAATCTACCAGGTGTCCATGTCTTTATTGATTTGATAGCAGGTTAGATAATCTGCCAAAATAATTATAGGTTGCTATTTTTTTATTTTCTGTTTTAATTTTTTTATTAATTACACTTTATTTACTTTGTATCACCCCTGTAGTTCCCTTCCTCCTCCCCTCCCAATCCCTCCCTTCCTTTTCCTTCTCCACCTATGCCCCTCCGCAAGTCCACTGGTAGGGGAGGTCTTCTTTTCCTTCCTTCTGAGTCTGTTAGGTCTCATCAGGAGTGGCTGCATTGTCTTCCTCTGTGGCCTGGTAAGGCTGCTCCCCCCTCAGGGGGAGGTGATCAAAGAGCAGTATAGGCTGCTATTTAATAATAAACATCATTAGCATATTTCGTATGTTCTGCAACAGGAGGGCAAATCCAAGATGTTAAGAATGAGAATGAGACAGCTGCATAAAGAGCCGGGAGAAGGTCATCTCCCAGTACAGGCAAGAAAAGAGCCAACGAGTAGAAAAACATTAAACATAACTTGTTCCAGGCACAGAAAAGTGAGAGTTTGAGGGCAGGACATGTGAAATGAAGTTGGGGAGAGGAGCAAGACTGAACTTCCACTGATTAAAAGGATTCATTCTAGGAAGCAAGTGAGATTTGATATGTGTCTCAGAGAGGTCTAGTGGCAAAGGCAAAGAATAATTCTGCTTCCTGGGATTCTACACCTTGAACACACTGTGACTCTCTCATCTGTAGACTCCAAATTCATCTTGCAGACAGACTTTTCTGCCAGCTCAGTTTACATGGGCCTGTGATGGTCTCAACATAAAAGTCAGCATAATGAGTTTTACTTTCTGTGCTGAACTCCCATTACAACTTCTATACACACATTTCTGCTAGAGTTATAAAGGCCCTTTGAGAAAAACTTCTGGTCAAGAGAATAGAATGCCCGGTCTGAGTGGAGAACTAACATTCGAGTTGAGGCAGGTTGTTGGAGGATGTTTTTGTGCAGGATGCATTCAAATGCTTGACTTCTGTACCTAGAGATGTGGTTGCGACCAAGACTTTGGCATTGCCATTATTTTAAAGTATCTCTTGACTCAGTATTTTGTAAAACATTATTCTCTATAACCTCCTGATTGGCCATATAAGGAATTGAACAGCCAATAGCTGAGCAGGAGAGAAAAAGGTGGGACTTCCGGGCTCAGAATGGGGGTTGGGGAGGTCTCAGGTAAGGGACCAGCCAGTTGCCATCAGAGCATGGATGAAGAAGGAGGTTGTGGGGCAAAACTAAGATGTGCTCAGCAACAGTGGCTGAAACTTTTAAGAAATACAAAGGTTTCCATGACACTATTCAGAGCAAGGGCAGGAATAGAAGGCCATAATTTTACAGCAGATGACTGGCCTGGCCAAGATACCACCTCCTGGTATCTCAGTTCAACTGGGGATACCCTCCCTTGGGAGCTGCCATCCTGAAGAAGAGGAGTGATGAAACTATTACACTGCAGCACTCCAGCTGAGCCAGGAATCTCTTCTCTTCACCTCCTGAGAAGGCCTCACCTTAAGCCATACTGAAGAGATGGGTGGAATAATTTTCCCTGTAATGAGATACTGTACTTTTCTTTCCAAAACCCTTGCCCCTTGCCCCTTAAATTTAGCCATGCTGGCTTGCAAATCTGAACACTTTTCTGAATTATTCATAAAAGTATAACTTTTGCTCTTCTTCTGTGTTCTTCTAAGCATGTTTTCACTAATAATCTGGGCTTCTCCATCATTTTGAGCTTTCTTACTCTTTCCTAAAGTTTCCTTCCCTACCATGTGGCTTCTTGTGCTCCGTGTGTCTGTCCTCCATGCTGGGTCATGCATCATGACTTTTTTATTTCTCTCCTTCGTTCTCCTTCAGACCATTGCTCAGAGTCACAGCTTCCCTGCCCTAGAAGCTTTACTTTTTTTCTGCTTTTCTTTTTTTGTTTGCTTGTTTGGATGGTTGGTTGGTTTGTTCCAGACAAGGTTTCTCTGTGTAGCCTTGACTGTCCTGGACTCGCTTTGTAGACCAGGCTGGACTCAAACTCACAAAGATCCACCTACCTCTGCCCCCCCCCCAAGTACTAGGATTACAGGCGTGCACCACCACACCCTGCTTTTTTAATATTTTTAATTTGTTGAGATTATAATTACATCATTTCCCTCTTCCCTTTCCTTGCTCCAAACTCTTACACATCCCCCACCTTGTTCTCTTGCAAATTTAAGACCTTATTTTCTCTAATTGTTGTTAGGTGTGTGTCCTTAAACATAAAAATACAACCTGCTTAGTATGTGTAATGATACCTAGTGATATCTGTAAATTCATGTTTTCAGGGCTGATCATTTGGTCGTGGATAATCAGTTAGTGTGTGATTCCCTGGGGAAGACTATTTCTTCCACTCCTTAGTTACCTGTAGTTTTTTGTAAAGAATTGAGTGTCATGATCTTTCCCTATTCCATATTAACACGTCTCTTAGTGTCACCCTCATTCAGGTCATGTTTAGACAGTCATGACATTTCTGGGTGACACAGTCTCACAGAAAACTTCCTGTTCCTCTTGCTCTTACAACCTTTCTCCCTCCTCTTCCCTGACGTTTCCTGAGCCTTAGGTGTAGGAGTTTTTTATAAATGTGTCCACTGGGACTGGCTTCCATCACTCTGCATTTTGATTGGTTGCAACTTTCTGTAGTGGTCTCTGTCTGCTGCAAAGAAAAGTTTCCTTGCTAAGAGGTGAAGACTACATTTATCTATGAGGATAAGGACAAATATTTAGAACATAGCTAAGGATTACACTGGTTTAAAGTAGTGGTTGTAGGTTCTCCTCCAAGACCTGTGACTTCACTAGCCCTGGATAGTGGGCAAAGTTTCTAGTGCCTGGTATGATTTCCCTCCTGCTGAGCAGCCTGTAAGTCCAAATAGAGAGCTGCTGGTTACCACCAAGGCGTGGGTGCCACTACTGCACCAATAGGGTCATTGTGTCATGTGGTGGTTCATAGGCATCACAGCTGGGTAGAGATGGATTGATGACTTTCCTCTTTTGGAATCTGGCATGGCACTTTCTGGCACCATGAGAACTAGACTTCAAGGAGAGGGTATTCAGATCAGTCCTAGCTCAGGGGCCTCTGGGCCCTGTGTGCAAAGTATATGATGTCTTCAGCAATAGAGAGTTACCTTCCATCTTTGGAGAGCAACCAAGGGCAATCACAACAGCAATAGCCTCTAACATTTTGAGAATCTCTTGGACAAACCTGACAACCAATTCAAGACAGGGTTTCTCATGTCTGGTGTTGAGGTTTCTGTGCTCTTGAGAGGAGCACTGTCAGTACAAATGGGAAATTTTTGTTTAATTAGAATACACATGTGTATGTATATACCAACTTACATGTGTTGTAAGCATTTTTTAGGTAGATGGGTAATAGTCTCGTTCCTTATGATTTTTTTTCAGACACCTTTACTGTTATTTTACTCTTTGTTGGCTATTCACACTGACTTAAGCTATCATGGACTACCCTTGGTAAATTTTGTAGGCCCTCAAGGCTGGAAAGTGGCCATCCCCTCCCCCAGCTCCAGCAGCCAGGCCCCACACCCTGGACTTCTCTAAGACCCCTAATGGTCATTTTTCTAAGGACTGTAACTGCCACTCCCAGTCCTGAGGTGGCAAAAGTCCCACCAATCCCTGAACGAGCTCCACAAGCTCAGCTCTTGAAATTCTGCCAATCATCACCCTGTAAATCTACCCCCTAGAAAGTTCTGCCCCTAAGAAACCCTATATAAGCCCTGTCTACTGTTCTGTTCTCTGCTGTCTTCTCCCAGGACCAGAGGCAGCCACCCCTGGATTAGCCCTCCAAACCTTGGATTTGTCCCTCCCAATAAGTGTCTTTTATAAAAGAGATCTGCTGCCTGCTGTGATTCTCCCACTGAAAGAAGCGAAGGAATGGAGCAGAGCTGAGGTTCCTGAGCGCCTCAGTTCAACTGGGGATACCCTCCCTTGGGAGCTGCCATCCTGAAGAAGAGGAGTGATGAAACTGTTACACTGCAGCACTCCAGCTGAGCCAGGAATCTCCTCTCTCAGGGCTGCAATGCCTCTGCTGAGGAGGCTTCCTCTCACAGCTGTGTGGTTCCTGGGCTCCTGAGTCCCAGGAAGCCTTTCCATCCTAGCAGGAAAGTCAGCCATATTTCTCTCTCCTTAGTTAAGTCTTCCTATTTTCCTGTTTCTCTCTTCAGATTACTTGTACCCTGCTGTGTCCTTCTCTATCCTTCTCTGTCCATTTTCTTTAAACTCTAATAAAATTTGTCCTTGAGTTGCCATTTGAGTCCATTCTTACTTATTCCATTATTTTATTAATTCCATGATTTTATTAATGATACTGAGAAGCCCAGGCCTCTGATTTTCCTAATGTAATTTCCAAACGTGATCATTTGATTGGCTAGCTCATCTCCTTAAGCCAAGCCACACCTGTAGGGGGCCACTGTTTAACGAAGATCATTCCCAAACAAGATAGCTAGTTCTTCTCCAGTGAAGACTTGACCTTAACAACCTGATCATTAGCTACAGAAAATAAGCAGAAACTTCAGTTGCCATAAGGTTAATTTCTCTAAAACACTGGGTGGGTGAATGAGTGTTCTGCCATTTATTTGGCATCTCAGCAAATTCATATATCCTTCTTTGACAGACATGTTGCATGATTTACAGGAATTTGCTAAAAAAAAAAAAAAAAAATTTCCCCTTTCAGATGAACATTTGTCCTCACTAATTTTGGGGGATCTCAGCTCTAACAATTTTACTTATAGCTGTCCTCTGACAATTCAGTCCTTCATTTCTTCACCTTCCAAATGTTCTAAACAGTAGCTTCAAAGCACGGAGCCTACTTCAAAAACATGAAGGCCATTAGACCTGAGCTTTTCCTCGTAAACCTGCAGGTTTGCTAGCCTGTGGCAGGCACACGGGTCCCCATAAGCTCTGGTTATTAAATACTTTAAAGCCCTTTGAAGTGCTTCAAAACGTGATTTGCCAGTGGAACAGTGATTAAAAAAAAAATCCCTAAACTGGCAAAAATAAAAAAATAAAAAACAGTCTAAGCATCGGCTTGAAATTTATTTCTTTATTGTGAAATTTCAATTCTTTTTTGAATGTGAGTGAGAAGCCAGTGCAGAACGCCTTCAGGCCTCTCCTACCCCCTTCAGCCAGCTTCTGGTGAGGCAGCTCAGTCTGGGTCTTGTTGCTGGACTACAGGAAGTGAGAAGCTGGAAGCTAACACCTCCCCTCTTGTCTTGGGACCCTTTTTACACCCAACACCTCCCTACCGCTCTTCCCGGAAACCACCTCTCTAATCATCAGACAAAGCCCAATTGTCTGGGCAACCTGCTCCGTTAAATACATAATGAGAATAATCACAGTGCTGGCAGTCCTCTGCAGCATTCTTGCCGAGGGGTCATTAGCATCACAATGGATGCCACTCATCACAACAGCCGTTGCCCTGTGCCAGGCATTCCGTGAAGTGCTTCATACACATAATTTCATTTAAAGGTTTCTGACACACAATGAAAGGTGAAATACGTGGATGAGTCTTATTTATCCTGTTTATTTAATGTGGAAATGTGGGTTCTGGGAACATTTATTAATCCACAGGCTCAGAACATAATGAATATAAGTAGACTCATCTCTTTCAACTCCTTTAAACTTTGTCACTTCTGAATTCTCCAGTGGTACAAAGACGGTCAGAATTTGTTTAGCATCCACAAACACTCATAGAGTTTTGTGCTGTTTTACTTTCCAGAAACATTTAATGAATCAACAATGACAATCAGCCCCTCGGAAAACAACAATGAAGGGAATAGGTCTCTTTCCTCAAAAGGTAACTAAAATGGTTCTTAAATTGTATTTGATGAAAAAGGCCCAGAGAGCTTACTCAAAAACACAGGATGTTAGGTCCCCCTCTTCCAGCACATTTTAAATTGGTGTATTATTTAACATCCATATAGGCTCTCCATACACTAAGAGAAAAGCTTAACTTTATAATTTTAAATCACATGTATGTATACATGTGTGTCTGTGTGGGTGTTATGAGCACATGAATGCAGGTGCCCACAGAATCCCCAGAGATATCAGAGACTCTGGAGCTCAATTACAGGAGGCTGTGAGCCTCTACAGTGGGTGCTGGTAACCGACCCAGGTACTCTGCAAAGCAGTCCTCGCTCTTAGCTGCTGCACCATCTTTCCTGCTCATCTAGTTTTAAGTGTGTGTGTGTGTGTGTGTGTGTTGGTTTGCTCCCATGAGTTCCTGCCCAAAGAGACCAGAAAAGCGCATTACATCCTCTGGAACTAGAGGTATAGGTTGTTATGAGCTGTCCAGCATAGGTGCTGGGAACCAAATTCCGACCCTCTGTAAGAACACACTCTTATCCACGAGCCATCTTTCCAGTCCTATGGAAGGTCACTTCTGGGGTTGGGTGGGGGGAGGGAGCAGGGTCTGAATCTCAGTGGTACATAGACGGCCTATCACGTGCAAGGCTTTAGGATTGATCCTAGGGATTGCACTTTAAAAAAGAAAGAAAGAAAGAAAGAAAGAAAGAAAGAAAGAAAGAAAGAAAGAAAAGAAAAGAAAAGAAAAGAAAAGAAAAGAAAAGAAAAGAAAAGAAAAGAAAAGAAAAGAAAAGAAGCAAGTTCTGAAGGATGAGATAAAGAAGGGCAGTGTGGGCAGAACAAAACTCAGCAATGGAAAGCAGGTCAAGCTGAGAGGAAGGAACAGGCAGAACTGCCTCAGGGAGCTGCTGCCACTGGGACCCAGCCTCCTAATTCATGTTCTGTTCCCATGTAAGGGCCCAATGCACTGCGGTTCTCCTATTTTGAAGAACATATCAAGTAGAAAGGGGACTCAGGAAGTAAGCATAGCACAGACCAAGCAGCAGCTCCACCATGAACCTCCTACAACAAAACAATTCACCAACCTTTCCGAGCCTTAGTTTTGTCATCAGCTCAACATACGCAGTGGTGTGCTTCACATACAAGATCGCTAAAAGAATCAAAAATAAAATAGATTCTGTATTAATCACTTGCCTTGTTCCTGTGGCAACATATTTGGTAGACACAGCTTAAGGGCTCATAGTTTCAGTCCATCACAGCACTACAGTCATGGCCGCAGGAATGTGAGGCCACTACTTCTTGCATCTCAGTGGGTCAGGAAGAAGAAAGCTTAGGCCAGATGTAGAAACAGATATCACCTTCAGAGACTGTCTCAGCAACCCACTCCTCCTAGCTGGGCCCTACATCTCAACATTCTATAACCTCAAAACAGGATCCTCAGGTGGGAACCAAATTTGCAAATCCATGAACTCGTGGTTACACTCTAATCATAACAGACACTTATGAAACAGTAGATATTAGAGCCAGTGAAGTGGCTCAGAGGGTAAAGGCGTTTGCCCCCAAGCCTGACAACCTGAGCTTAATCCGTGGTGGAAGGAAAGAATCAACTCCTATGTGTTGTCATGGCTTAAACACACACAAGGTATGTCTCTAAGTGTATATACAGTGACAAATATAAAAAGTAAATAATTGCTATTAATAATATAACTTCCTCATACGCTTAACTATTCTTCCCTCAAAACTCTTAAAAATAGCTTTAAAACTTCCCTCATTTTAGCATATAATAGACGATAATAATAAGACTGAAGCTGTGACTCATCAGTGGAAAGACCGCACAAAAGACAGATTTTCGTGAGCTTGGCAATCATAAACTGGATGCTAGAATGAGTCAAACCTTACTGCCAACAATGTACAGGATATTCTTGTACATTGTGAGCAAAGCATTCTTCAAAGCCTGTGACAAACAACAAAACGAGAACAAATTTAGCCCAAAGATCTCCGTTGCCTTCATGAATGGGGATAACAGGTTAGTTGGTTGGTTTTGGTTTTGGTTTGCCTTCAAGGTCTTCCTGTGTAGCTCTTGCTGGCCTAGAACTCACTGTGCAGACAGAACTGGCCTTGAAATTGCAGCCATCCTCATGATTCTACCTCCCTCCCAATTGCTGGGAATATAGACATGCACCAACAATCCCTGCTTTAGTGGGTAAGTACAAAAGCCACAACAATAAGAAAGGAGTGGAAGAAAGTAGAAACAAGAGCTGATTGGCGGATTCAAACATGCTTTCCTTGCAAAGGTGAAGGAAGGGGACGCATCACCACCAACATGTCACCTCAGAACTAGCCTGCATAAGCAGACAATGAATATCTGACCCCCACCCAATACCCTGGAGCCACTAAAGCATTGTGTTTCACCTCCTTCTTACACAACTCAGGAAACGAGTTCAGAAAAATGGCAGGCTTCCCTTCTATCCCCTGAAGTAGGCTGACAAGAACGAAAAGGAACCCAGATTCTGACCAATCTTGTAGGTGGTACTCTCTGAACTGGTTCCTGGGCCTCAGCAGGTTCAGTTGTACTTTGGGGTCCTTGCTCCCATATGCCAAGAAAGCTGCTCTCCTGTGGATCAGACACTGGTCATCTGGTCCCAGGAGGTTTACTTATCTCAGCATCTCAAGGAACCCAACACCATGGCAACAAGAGAGGTGAAAAAACTATCACTGTATTGTGAATGAGCCCACAAGAAATGTTGCAGACTTTATGGCATAAAAAACAGATCCTAGGGCTTCTTTCAACTCATACATTTCCTTACCTTCTTGTATCTTATGATACAATAAACACTTATTTTTATTTATAAATAAAAGTGTTCATTGTGCCATTCAGAAGTTTGGAAATCTTATACATAGAAAAGAGACTATGTTACTTTGTGTCTTTCTGCTTCTGGGTTACCTCACTCAGGATGATCTTTTCTAGTTCCATCCATTTGCCTGCAAACATCATGATTTCCTTGTTTTTTAATTGCTGAATAGTTGAATTAGTTGAATTCAGTTGAAATAGTTGAATTAGTTGAAATAGTTGAATTTAGCAATTTAATTGCTGAATTCCATCATGTAAATGTACCACAATTTCTGGATCCATTCTTCAGTTGAGGGACATTTAGGTTGTTTCCAGATTCTGGCTATTATGAATAAAGCTGCTATGAACACAGCTCAGCAAATGTCCTTGTTGAATGGTTGGGCATCTTTTGGGTATATGTCCAGAAGTGGTATAGCTGGATCTTGAGGTAGCATTGTTCCTAATTTTCTGAGAAGGCATCACCTTGATTGTTGTACAAAGTGGTTGTACAAGGTCACATTCCCACCAGCAATGAAGGAGGGTTTCCCTTTCTCCACAACCTCCCCAGCCTGTGTCATCCCTCAGTGGCCAGCTGTTTGATAACCTCCCCCTGGGGGAGGGGTGTAGCCTTGCTAGGCCACAGAGGAAGATGATGCAGCCAGCCTTGATGAGACCTGATAAGCTAGGGTCAGATAGAAGGGGAGGAGGACCTCCCCTATCAGTGGACTAGGAAAGGGGTATAGGGGAGAAGAGGGAGGATGGGTGGGACTGGGAGAAGACAAGGGAGAGGGCTATAGCAGGATACAAAGTAAATAAATTATAATATATAAATTGATTAAAATAAATAAACAAGCCAAGTTGGGGACTGAAGAGATGGCTCAGTGGTTAAAAGCACTAGCAGCTCTTCCAGTGGGTTCAATTCCTAGAACCCACATGACAGCTCAAAGCTGTTTGTAACTCACACACACCCTCTCATAGACATTAATGAAGGCAAAACACCAATGTACAAGAAATAAAAATAAATAAATTAGAAAAAAAATAAACCAACTTGTGATGTACTTATGCTATTTAGTTTGAATTGATAGAAACTACTCAAAAATAAAAGGGTAAAGCCAAAAAAAAGCTTTCAATCACCATAGATGGAGAAAACAAGATATTCCATGACAAAACCAAATATAAACAATATCTATCCACAAATCCAGCCCTACAAAAAAATACTAGAAGGAAAATCCCAACCCAAGGAGGTAAAATACACCAAACACAGGAAATAATTTTACTCAAGCAAAACCAAAAGAAAACACACACTCCATCACCATCAACATCAAAATAGCAATCATTTGTCATTAATATCTCCAAACATCAATGGACTCTATTCCCCAATTAAAAAGACACAGGCTAACAATCTGGATGCAAAAATACAATCCATTATTCTGCTGCATACAAGAAATACACCTCAACATCAAAGATAGACATCAAAGATAGAGGAAAAGATTTTCCTCTGAGGTAATGGACACAAGAGCTAAGCATATATCCAAAAGATGTTCCACTAACCACAAGGATATATTCATAGAGGCTTTATGCATAATAACCAAAAACTGGAAACAACCTAAATGTCCCTCAACCAAGGAATGGATAAAGAAAATGTGGTACATTTACACAATGGAGTATTACTCAGCTATTAAAAACAATGACATCAAAATTTGCAGACAAACAGATGGAACTAGAAAAGATCATCCTGGCTGAGGTAACCCAGACCCAGAAACACAAACATGGTATATAATGAGAATTTTTCGGTTATTTTAAAAACACATCGTCGGAATATGTTTTTGTCCTAATCCAGCTGTGTGAGATATGAGGCTGCTTCATGTTGCCCACAGCAGGTGATTATGATTTGCCTTGTGCTCTAGTAGTAGTGTGATTTTGCCAGATGCAGATAGTTTCTGCAAGTTTATGACATTTGGAATTCTGAGGACTCTTGAGAGGTTATATGCTAGAGCTCCGAGGATGGCAGCTGCTGTTCCTCCCACTGCTGGTGGTGGTTGCTGTTGTTGAGGTTTGTCAAGAGGTCATGTGCAAAGAAATGAGAAGAAATTGAATATCCTGACAAATTTGTCCCAAGGAATGCAATGCCCCAAGTCAGAAAACAATGCCCCCTTTCCCCTCTATCCTTCTTTCTCTTCTACCTAGTGTTAGGAGTTTGGAAGGGCAGAATAAAGGTAGAAAAGGTGGAGGAGAATAAGGAAGTAACAAAGTAGCAAACACTGGCTAATATGGTAAATACTCACTTATAAAGGATAACCATGTTACAATTCACAGACCCAAAGAAGCTAAGTAACAAGGAGCACTTGAGGGGGGAGGCATTTGAAGCTAACTGAGAAGGGGAAATAGAACAGACATCATGGGTGAATGTGGAAGGGAGGGGACTGAACAGGGGAGGGAGTAAGGATACGAACAGGAGGGATTAGGTGTGGAAGAATGGAGGAAGAGAGTACTGGGAGAGACAACTGGAATAGGGGAAGCATCTCTGGGACAAGGTAGAAACCTAGGGCAAAGGAAACTCCCAGGAATCTGTGAGAGTAGCCCTAGCTAAGACTTTTAGCAATGTGGGCTATGGAGCCTGAACAAGCCATCTCCTGTAACCAGGCAAGACTTCCAATGGAGGGATTGGGACACCAACCCAGACATAAAACCTTTGACCTACAATTTGGCCTGCCTACAAGATGTGCAGGAATAAAGATGGAGCAGAAACTGAAAGAATGGCCAGCCAATGACTGGTCCAGTTTGAGACCCTGCCATGAGAGAGAGCCTACCCCTGACACTATTGATGATATTCTACTCTACTTGCAGACAGGAGCCTAGCATAACTGTCATCAGAGAGGCTTCACCTAGCAACTGATGGAAATGGATGTGGAGACCCACAGTCAAACATTAGGCTGAGCTTAGGGAATCCTGCATGAGGAAGAATTCAGTAGGAGACAGCGAGATCAAAGACACCACAAGAAAACCTAAAGGATCAACTAGCCTGGGCCCAAAGGGGCTCACAGAGACTGAACTGCCAACCACAGAGCAGCCATGGGACTGGACTATGCCCTCTGCATATATATAACAGTTGTGTAGTTTGGTCTTCATGTGGGACTCCTAACAGTAGGAGCAGGAGCTGTCTCTGACTCTGTAGCCTGCCTTTGGGATCCTTTCCCCTAACCGGACTACCTCATCTTGCCTCAATAGAAGAAGATGCACCTAATCTTATTGCAACTTGATATGCCAAGGCTGTTTGATACCATGGGAAGCCTCCACTTTCTTAAAGAGAAAGGGAGGAGAATGGAGGTGGGGAGAAGAGGTAGAGAGGATGGGAAGGAGAGGAAAAAAGGGAAACTGTGGTCAAAATTAATTAAATAGTAATAAAGGATAATGACAGAAGGTATGAAAAATGACAGTGAAATCCACAAGTTTGTATGCTCACTTAAAAAAAATAATATTTTTAAAGTAATTCTCAAATACGAACCAGAAGATTACATTTCTGCCACTCACAAATCTTATAGCCTTAGGGTGGAAATGCTCTTAAATCTGTGCTTAGCCTTAAGGGAAATCTTAAATCCTAGCTTAGCAGTCTTTGCTATCCTAAAGACATTGTGTTAGTGATTTAATAACAGGAATGGATTTTGAAAAGTAAAAAGCACTATAAAAATAAAAATATTATTAAGGCCTTCAGCTTGGCTAAAAATTTAAAACATGATGTTATTACTTTTGCACCATGATAATAAAATATTAAACTATATTTAACACTGTGAGAGAGGGGAGTCTTACCTGGCTTTCACAGTTGCAATCAAAGTCCAGCACAGCGACTCATGAAGGCTGGAGGGGTCTAGAGCCAACAAGAAAGGCCAAAGCACTCTGTTTTATGAACTGGGTAGTTGCTGCTTCCTCTGTGACATGAGCTGAGGCAAAGTGTGGATGCAGGCTGGTCTGTCTCAATGACACACATCCTGCTGGTTCTGTTCCTTAGGAGCCTGCCTAATACCCTTGCTGCGAAGTGAGGAAAGTACTTGGTAATCACCAGGTAAGATGTAGGCAGCGCCAATATCCTGTCGGTGGTGCGTCTCTCACCATCCTCAACCCCAGTGACCTAGGTGGCTGGCAAAAGCAGCGAATGCCAACTGAGGTCCATCTAGGAAACAGAAAGATTGTATCAGGCAACACAGCAAGATCTGGAGACACTGCAGGTTCAGGTGAGCTAAGCAGATCGATACTGACGTACACAGGTGGCCCTGCACCAAACTCCAAGAGCAAGCAAAACCACACAGGATTCTGTTGTCTCCCTAGGTCAATCTCACGACAATAAATTCTAGGGGACATAGTTCCAGTTCACTGAGACTGATGTGGCGCAAAGCCAGTGCGCAGATGCTCAGTCAATTCTTGGGAGCACTTATCTGCAAACATGCATGAAATGTGGGTACATACGAGAGATTACTGTGGAAATCTGGGGCAGAAGCTCCACCCAATGTATAGCTATTCCCAAGACCAGGAAGTTTTGCCCCTGAGATGTGGAGCCTGTCACTCACTCGCTCCTCTTGGCATCTTCAGACGTGCAAACTAGAAATAAGAGCCACCAAGCAGGAACTGGTGAAACGATCCCCAGAACCCATGTAACTACAGAAATAACAAACCATCTCTACAAAGCTGTCCTCCAACCCTCACACAGCAACACTGAACATTCGGACACAATTTTCAATTGCCAAATATCTCCCACTCTCAATATTTACAGGGTCACGGCCCACAGCCTGGAAAGCTGTGACATCAGGGCACTCTGTCTTTCCTTACACTGTGCACTGTGACCGGCAGTGATACTCTCTAAGTGAAAATGAAGGAGCTTAGCTTTTCTAGTTTGTTCGGTTTTCTGTTTGTTTGTCTTGTTGCGTTTCCAATACTGGAGATTGAACCTCGGGTCCCAAACATGCTGAAGCAGTACTCTGACTCTGAGCTTCTTTCTCACTCTTCTTCGAAAAAGAGTCTCCCTAGGTTGCTCGTGCTCTCCTTGAATTCACCCCATGGCCCACACAGGTCTCATTCCTGTGACTCTCCTGGTTCGGCCGGCAAAGCTGCAGAAGTGACAGATGAGTACAGCAGGCTCAGCCTGGAAGCTGTCTCTCTTTGAGGTGCAGGAAGGCTAGAAGACAGGAACAATCAATCCTCTTTTTATTCAACTTAGTATCTCCTCCTTATTCTTTCATGCATTTTTTTATGTTTTTTGAGACAGGGTCTCAGATAACCCAAACAGGCTTAGAACTTGCAATGTGGTTGAGGCTGGCTTTGAACTCTTGACACTCCCACCTCTACTTCCCAAGTACTGGGATCACAAGCATGTATTGTCACCCTTGGCTACCTTGTTGATTTGGATTCTATACGTAATTATTGGAGAGTTCCTTTATCCTTTATGTACTGACACGACTTTCATCCTCTCATGAAGAGCTGGTCAAGAAATGATATTAGCAGGGTGTGGTGGTTCACATATATAGTCTCAGTACTTAGGAGACTAAGGCAGGAAATATAGAGAGTTTGAGGCCACCATAGCTACACAGAGGGATTCAGGCCACACTGGGCTGCAAGCGAGACCTTATAGTACACAATAAAGAAAGAAAAGTCAGTTAGTTTAATAGGAAATGTAAATGTGTTTCACTAGCCCACAGAAATGTCACCATCTAACATAACATGCTATACTTTCCTTAAACATCACTGATATATTGACCACAATGAGATGATTCTTAGTTTTAAACTAAAATGTGTTTAATTTACTATCTGGAAAACTAAACAAACCACCCTGGGCCCCTTCCCTGTGCAGATATATGCTGGACACTAAGCCTACCATGCCCTATCAGATGACTTTCACTGTGTCTATTTTACAGGGGGAAAACTCTGATGCTCTGCCAATGACTTGCCCATGGGCATGTCATTTATAAACGAGCTTTTTCCATCCCTGATTGCAATGTATGTTTCTTTCACTGAACAATACTACTTTATTGAAAATATACTTTACAAAACATTCAAGCATACTACCTTGCATTTCTCCAGACATTTATCCAAAATGTGATATTTTACTAAGATACAGTATCTGAGCTTGGAGATGACTCAGAGAAAAAAAAAAAAAATGACTTGCCAGGCAAATGCAGGGACCAGAGTTGAGATCCCTAGAACTGACATAAAAACTAGGTAGGCGTGGTGGCCAGCCTACAGTGCCAGCACACAGGAGGTGGTCTCTGGAACAGCTGGGTAACTGTAAACTGAATTGGTGAGTTCCAGATCCAGCAAGAGGTCTTTGCTTACTTTATATAAGGTGGAGAGCAATGGAGGAAGACATTTCCTGTGACCATCCAGCCGCCATGCATATATACAGACTAATGCAAACACACACATGAAAGAAAGAGAGAAAGAAAGAGAAAAGAAGAGAAGAGAAAGGAAAGAAAAGGAAAAAGGGAAAAAAGGAAAAAGGAAAAGGAAAGGAAAAAGGAAAAGGAAAGGAAAGAAAAGGAGAAAGGAAAGAGGAAAGGAAAGGAAAGGGAAAGAAGGAAAAGAAAGGAAAGGGAAAAAAAAAGGTGAAGCGTCATGACTCTGCTATAGCTAGGACTCTCGGTTTTCAAAGCCAAGGTTTCTGAATTGCTTTCTCCCAGGTTCTGTCAGACTCCTGTATGCGGTAGTCACACAAGCTTTAATAGTGACCCACGTGTCCTGCTCATGTTTGTACAGAAAGCTGGATATTCTCCTCGGGTGTATGTAGCTGTTTGTAGAAAAGATAGAGTCACAACCCTGGGGTAAGTGTGTTAAGGTGACATTTTCCTACACTGTAAGGTCAGTGCTCTGTCAGCAGCCTGACATCCTGGACAACAGGGCTGGATGGGAGCTTCATCTTCAGCTCTGCCCATGGCAGCAACCAGGTCAGTAATGACCCCAAAGCAGGAAGCAGACTGTGGGGTCCTCCTGTCCAGTGAAGCCGTTTCCTAGGGGCACGTAGGCACAGACCCAACAAGTATTTCACGTGTTCATCCCAACTGCTACACCTACAACCCAAGTGATGTCTCAGCTCCCATCCGAAGCACACCAGGTGAATTCAAAGGCACTAGAGGCAAGCACGGTAGCATATATTGATAATCTCAGCACTTGGGAGGCAGATGCAGGAGGATCAGGAGCTCACGGCCAGCCTCAGCTACATAAGGAGTTTGAGGCCAGCTTGGGCCTCATTTTACTAAGACCTTGTTGGTAGATAGATGGATGGATAGATAGATAGATAGATAGATAGATAGATAGGACAGATAGATAGATAGATAAGACAGATTAGATGATAGATAGATAGATAGATAGATAGATAGATAGATAGATAGATAAGATAGACAGACAGATGGCACTGGTTTTGAGGCTGTCTTTACAATGGGGAGTTGTACTCACCTCTTGGAGGTACTCTTTCCAAGCAGTATTCCCCTACAATGCTATGTCACACTCCACTCTGTGTGTGTGTGTGTGTGTGTGTATGTGTGTGTGTGTGAATATGCAGATGGCTGAGGCATCTCTGAGAAGTCATTAAGGTGCCTGTCAGCTTCTTTTGTTCCCAAAGAAACTTGTCAGATCACAAAGAGCCTTGAGTGAAGGGACTTACCTTATCTTCAGTAAGCTTTGACATACAATGACATAACCAGTTCTTGAGTTAAAATTAGATAAAGAATTTCAAAAAAAAGAGTAAAACTGGCAGTTTTTCCATGGGCAACTATTATCCACCTTGGTTTGAGGGTTTTTTAAATTATTATTTTGTTTTGTTGGTTGTTTTGTTACTGTTTTTCCTCAGACCACTTTTCAGGCCTAATCAAAATGGTAATTAAGAATAGCCCATTGGTTTCTGTAACAACATCCCTCCAGAGTTCTAGACTGGGCTTGAGGTCACCTCTGTATGCACAGGAAATATCTTGCGGGCAGCTAACCCTCTGCTCCCACCTCAAGGAGAGTGGGCTTTCCCCATCACCCCAGGCACCGCTGCAGTCTCTGTGGATTGATGTCAGAGAGTCTGGTGGACTGGGTGCCAAGATGGGATTATGTGTGCAAAAAAAAAAGGAGCTTGAGATAAAGATGTCAATCCATTTGCCTGGTAAACTAGAGGGCCAGGGTTCAATCCCCAGGAGCACAAAATGAAGGACAGACATGTACCTATGATCCCAGCACTCCCAGGGCAAAGACAGAAGGATGGGGTACAAGGGCTACAAAGCAAATTCCAGGTCAGCCCTGGGTACCTGAGATCCTGTCTCAAAGAAGGACGGGGTTGGCAACCGAGGGGAACCGTCGCTATGGGGCAGCAGTGAGGGTGTTTACACTCCTTCTGCTCCAGTGTTTGCCTGCCTTCTCTCCTGGCTTCTGATGTGACTTGGGTCGAGAGGAAGGCAATGAAAGACTGGGTGAACAAGGGTTAGCAGATGCTCTGCATGTGTCCAAGGCACAGCCCTGTCAGTCACAGCGACTTAAGGTAACCAGAGGCCTCTCAAGTCTCATTGCTTCTGAACAAAGCTGGTCCCAAACCGCTCCTTCCTTTCTCTGTGTTCCCACTAGCGACCATAACTCTTCAATATCTCTGCCCTCCCTGGGGAGTTTAGACAAGCCACCAACGGTTTCCTTCAAAAATTAGGCGCCTGTTGTTGGAGATTCTAACCACATAACTGTCTCACGCCTGACCTCTTACCCACCTCCAACACAAACACGCGCATAGACTCAAGAACAGAATAAATCCTGCTAAGAGTACTCTTCACCCCCTGTGCATTGGAATAGGAGAAACAAGACTGTAAGATAAAAATCCCAATCCCAGAGGGAGGGAACTAGATGGGGGGGATACAAAGTAAATAAAGTATAATTTAAAAAAAAATCCCAATCCCTTGCCAGGGACTTGAACTCATAACTAATAATCTCACCTTACTTTTCTTTTTAATGAATTTCAGGTGAGCATACAACATAACGGGTATCACTGTGTTATTTTTGCACATTATGGGGTCACTGTACAGCCTTCTAATTCCTCCTCTTCCTCCTAAGTCCTTCCCTGTGACCTGTGCACACATATTATTTGTCGTGATATCTTGCACAATCTTTGATTAAAAAGCAAGTGCTATAAGAAACAGAAACAGCTAGGGAAGTCACCAGCATATAGTTTCAGCATAATGAGAGAGAGAGAAAATGCAAAGAAACACCACAGAACAATAGACTCAGCGGAGCAGAGGTGGGTAGGGAGCAGAGGTAAACACAGACTGGAGGTTCCAGGCCTGACAACACAGCCCCGGTATCATCCTCCACCCTGCCCTGGGAAGGGCTTCTCCAACAGGGCCTCCGACAATGAACTCCTCTCCGTGGACCTGTTACAGTCACCCCGCACTTCCCTTGGGCCAAGCTTACCTCATTCCAAACAGGGACCCGAGCTGGGCAAGAGGGCAAGGCCCTGGACGACATGACAATTTTCTGCCAGGGCCTAAAAACATGATCTATTTATTCTGTTAGATTTTTACTAACCACCCAGGCGTCTAAAATGGGAAAAAAAACAAAACCAGCAGAAGCTGCGGGTTAGGTGCTGTTCATTCATATCTTGTGGGTCGTCTTACTGTTTGTCTTGTAAGCTATTTTTATTAGTAACGAGCAAAACAGAAAAACAGGGTGAGTCACAAGAAGAAGATATTTAGGGTCTCTGGCATAGGAGTGGAAGAAGCCAGAGAGAACATGAAGCAAGAACTGACCGACCCTCTTCAAACCCAGACCGAGTGGCCCAGGCGAGGGCACTGATGGGTGATTCCCACTCCCAGGAAGCAGGTCAGCCTCCCACAAACACACCCACCTCTAAGATGACCTCATCCAGAACCTAGCCTAGAAGACGGAGAGGGCACAGACGTGGGGTCTAGACAAAAGCCAAGCTTGCCACCTGGCCACGAACCTTTCTGGCAAGATTATCAGAGCTTCTTTCTCTGGGAAGGGGAAGAAAGGAGCCCTTCTTTGCACAACGTTGGTTGGAAATTTAGCGATGACATAGCCAAGCACAGTGGCACAGAGCTATTAGTCTCGCTTGGCACTATGGTGGGAGGGGGAGCACTGGGAACAGGGGCCGCATGAGTTCAAGGTGAGCCTAATGTATAAAGCCAGACCCTATCAAGGAGCAAGTGTGAAAGCCAGACAGCTTGAATGTCAGTGTGAAAAGTCGGAGGAGGGAGGCATCTGAAGAGTAAACAATGTACGTGTCACTGCTTTTGTCAGTACTAAGCCAGCGTCACTGCTATGTACCACATGGCCACATACCCCAAAGGGGAAAGGCAATGTGGCTCCCACTGTTAGCACATCCTCCCACCAGCCTGCTAGCTACAGACCCAGAGGCAAAGGCCCTCAGGCACCAGGAGAATCACATCAAACTGCTGAGCACCGAGGGAAACCGGAGAGCAGGTCAGGTCTACAACAGCAAATAACCACCACCCAGCAAATTTCATGCGTTGCCATGGGTGTTGCTCTTGCCTGGATTTGAAACGAGAGAGTCGGTGGCACTGTTCTCATCGAGGCTCTGGGTTTGCAAACATCTGGCCTGCTAAGTGCAGCCACGCCTGTGGAAACCCTGCCTTTAAATTTCCCTTTTACGACCTTCGTTTCCTTCCCCGTGCTGTGTTTCCCCCAGCTAAGGGCACACAGCTGCTCTGTACAGAAGGTCCCGCTGGCTTACCTGTCTCCAATTTACATCACTTATGGTCAGGAGTGCTAACGTAAGTATGCCGGCTGCATGTTCACCACTGCTTCCTACAACCACCACTGATGTCCTCACTTTAAAAAAAAAAATTTCTTTTGAGATTATTGATTTTTTTAAATGATTTATTTATGTTTTTTGTTTTTTGTTTTGTTTTGTTTTGTTTTGTTTTTGAAGATGTGAGTGTCTGGGTGTCTGCATGTTCACCTGCATGTCAGAAGAGGGCAGCAGATCTCTTTATAGATGGTCACGAGCCACCAAGCGGTTGCTGGGAATTGAAGCCTGGACCTCTGGCAGAGCAGCCAGTGTTCTTAACTGCTGAGCCGTCTCTCTAGCCCCGTGCTTACTTTACTTACTGTTGTGAGAGAAGAAAGGACTTGTTTTGGCACACAGTCTGAGAAGCCGCCCATCACGGCAGCAAGTGTCAGGCCAGGGCGAGTGTGAGGTGGGTGCGCACTGTTGTGTCTGTGTGAAGGAAACTGAGAGAGGTGAGCGCTCTGCTCAGTTACCTTTCTCCTCATTTAAATGTTATTTCTTGTCATTTTTGCGGAAGAGCATCTTGCCTAGATGTGCGCCACTGATGTGCCTGGTGCCTTTGGAAGCTAGAGGAAGGCATGAAATCACCTGAAACACTGAGTTCCTGCAACTATGAGCTGCCATGGGGGTACTGGGAACAGACTCTGGTCCTTGGGGGCAGGAAGCGCTCTTCACTGCTGGGCCTCAGCCTTCTCCTTCTTCTCCAATGATACCAGCCTATGGGAGAGTTTGACCCATACTCTTCCTTCATCAGTTAAGCCTTTCTGGAAACACCTTCACAGATACACCCAGAGGTGTGTTTCCATGGTGATTCTAAAGCCAGTCAAGTTGACAATGAAGCAGAACCATCACCACAGTGATAGTCAGAGGCAAGTGTCTGAAAACTACAGAGCGTATACTTTGGCCATCGGTCTTTCTCATCCTAATCCTGCTCCCTCTGGGCTCTGCAAGCTGTATTGTGGGCCTCACTTTCCAGTCTTACTTTGAGGGCTCTCACCAAGTAGTCTATTCATAGTTTTACTTGAAGCTTTTCAAGAACGGAACAAAATCCATACCTCTAAAGTTGAAATAGACCCTGTCAAGAACAGCAAAACAAAGCCTCCAAAACCTGGATATTGGTGCCACGTTGGACATTGTCGCCACTCTTAACTTTGGAGCCATCCCACCTTCATAAGAGACTTTGGTCTATGGAGTGCCTACAGTTTGGTTTCTTGAATAATTTGCACTTGAATTTAGAGAACAGACTTTATTCATTCAACCGGGATTTGGGCTTGAGCTGAAGAAGTCTGGGACGCAGGCTGTGCACCGCCCTTGGGAAAGCATCTTTTAACTGACTCACCATGTATGGACAGCCTGCCCTGCCCTGGGCCCTGGTGTGCTGTCACAACCCACGCGCCCACCCCCGATGTCCGGTCCGTTTACCCCTCTTTGGTGAAGGTGGTGTGATGACTGGACCATGTCATCAGATAAACTGTTCCCTCGTCTTTTATTTACTGATGTAAATACAGCCCTCGAATGTCACACCAATCAAACAACGCCCTTTCTCTAAAGAGCGCTTTTCTGTTACGGTGTTGTAAACACATCTGGCAAGATACATGCTGGACGGCAGGTGATTAATAAGTATCTGGGCGGCTAAATTTAGCCTTTCTTCTGCTGTCCTGAAAAGAGCTAGTTCGCCTTTAGGGACGTGGGGTTTGCTCCATTCTTGCCAAGTTTCGTGTAAAACTATGAATAGACCCGCTTGGTGAGACACAGCTCGCCATCCCAGGCTGTGGCTCTGGGACCAGCCAGCGGAGGGCTCCAGAGGCCTCTTGCCAGCGGTGTGACTGCGGGCCAACCGTCCCATCGCTCTCCGCGGCTGCTAAACGGAGCCTTCCGAACACCTTCACGGTTACCGTGAAAATTAAAGGATAGAACCAAGTGTGCGGCGCATATTAGCAATTTCACACGCGTTCGTTTCCGTCTCCTCTACCCCGGCCCCACCCCCAGCCCCCGGGAATTTACGTGACCATTAGGTTTGACAAATAAGGAAAAGGCGACGGAGGTTGGTGGCAGCTGCAGGATGAGAGTTGTCTCTCTGTCCCACCCGAGTGCTGGAGAAGTGTCGGGCACGCTCCGAACTCCAAAGGAAGTTAAACGCTGCTCCCCTGCCGCCCACTCCGGCCCCCAGGCCCCCGGAGCACATTAAAATAACATTAGGGCAATGATTTAAGCTGAAAGCTGGGCTGCACGGGCCCCACTCCTGGGGGATTAGCTATACCTACAGGGACAGCAGGCGCCTCCGGCCGGCTGACGTCAGCGCCCCCGGGGTGGTTTTTTGCCTCCCCACCCCCTCCCCATGTGGGGGAAGGGAGGGGGTGGAGTGGATGCAAGAGTGCGGAACCTCTCCTGGGCCAACGT
The DNA here is from genome assembly GCF_030254825.1 of Meriones unguiculatus. Taxonomy (NCBI): domain Eukaryota; kingdom Metazoa; phylum Chordata; class Mammalia; order Rodentia; family Muridae; genus Meriones; species Meriones unguiculatus. Next base: position 68,753,862 of record NC_083358.1, on the reverse strand, counting down.
AGCCCGCTGGCGCCCTCTAGTGGTCCTCGGCCGACTTAGGTTTCTCTAAGAAAAAGCCATGGCTTCCTCGTAAACAACTGAATTTGGATAACATTTGTCCTCCCTCTCCTTCCCAGGGTTTATAGGGTTCCCTAACACCATCACAGGAAGTTGGTGATAAAAGAGAGAGTATTGGCACTGCTTTGTGTCAGGCCAGAACAAACCTCAAGGTTAGGAAGTGATGAGGACTTGTGAAATGTTTCCAGCAGTCTGAAGGCGGCAGGCAGCTAAGTGGGGAGCGTTAGAGGGCCTCTGTGAGCCAGCCTCTCAAGGAGACAGCCATGTCTTAGGTCCACTTCACAGATTCAGGACAACAGATGGACCCAGGAGTCTCAGATAGCCTCCCTTGCTCGAGTCACACCAAAAAGAAGCCATAAAGCACTATCGCGCTGAGGAATAAATTATAAATGAGTCAGGCTCGACAGCAGGCGGGTCTGGGGAAGAGAAATACTTTGTGCATACTGCCTTACTCCAGCAGTTAAGACGAGGAAGGAGAACGCTGCAGAGCCCCAGATGCAGATGAAGCCATTAGCCTATCTCTGAATTTCAAGCTCCTGTTACAAACTACAACTTAAACATCAGTAAACTGAAATCTAACTTACAAGTTTGTGTTTGTCCATTTATTTATTTTGAAATAAGTCTGTCCCCGGTGGCCCAGTCTGATCTTGAATTCCTGGTCCTCCTGAATCTGCCTTCCTGAATCTGTGGTGGGATTTCATACATAAACCACCACACCCACTACTAGTATATGTTTGTTACAGGAAGTGGGGATTCGGGCCATCATAAACATACCCACCCTTCAGCCAGTTACAGGCAGCATCAGTACAGCTTTGCCTTCTGCTGCAAAACTATCTTGGGAAAGAGAAGTTTCACCTTAGTGCTTGTAGCTCATCATGGAGGGAAGTCAGGGCAGGAACTCAAGACAGGAACTTGAGGCAGGAACTGAGGCAGAGACAAGGAAGGAACACTGTTTACTGGCTTGCTCTCCATAGCTTTAGTCTGCTTTCTTACAAAACCCAGGACCACTTGAAAAACACTGAAAGTACAACTGTCCCTTTTGATATTGGCAATAGTCATAAATATGGACCCAGTTGGCCAAAACAGAAAAGAGAAGTGACAAACTGCACAGGTAACCACGGGTTCATTAGCTTCTCATTGGAGCGTTCTTCGGGCATGCTTGATGTAGGCCAGGATCAATAAACATCTCTAAAGACAGGTCCATCCCCAGGCCCTGGATCTTGTAACTGTAAACGTGTTTAGAGAGGGGCACAACTTTGTGGCTATAACTAAATTAAATATCCATATGTTCAGTTATTCTAGATTATCCATATATAAACCCTATAACCAAGAACAAATCTCCTTATTAGAAGACACGGAGAAATAGAAAGAGAGAGAGAGAGTTAAAAGGTCACACAAAGGTATAAGATATACAATAATTATGTAGCCATAGACCATGGAATACCTGAAGCCACTGAAAGTTGGAAGAGGCAAGACCTAAGTTTCCTCTACTAAAGCCTTGGGAGGAAGACAGTCAACACTCCATGTTTGCTTGCTTTGAGACAGGGTCTTACTATGTAGCCCTGGCTGGCCTTGAAGGCTGGCCTCGAGTTCTTGCAGATATGCCTGCCTCTGCCTCCTGAGTTAGAGGATTAAAAGTGTGCGGTATTCCTGTTGCTTTTAAGCCACTCACTAGACAGGAAATGCATGTAAAGATATACAAATCTAAGGACCTACAAATAAACCTGTCACACATAGCCATATGATGAAACATAGTAGAAGGTGATAATTTGAAACACTATGACAAGAAGAGATGGTTTTGAGTTTCTGACATTGTAACTGATGCTATCTAAAAACATCCAGAAAATAAGGCATGAGGGAGGGGGAGTCGGCAGAAGTAGACTTTTTTTCCCGAAAGTTATAGCCAGAAAAGCACTGTTTGGTGACTATGGCTCTCCCAATTTTAAGATCCTTAAAGTGATTTCAAACTGTGCTCTTGGGGCCCTCACATGGTCCGTGCAAATCCATACAGAAGCCATGACTAGAGAAGGAGGGCTAGAGGGGACTTTTGGCCCGGATACATTCGCAAACCAGAGCAGAGTATTGCTTCCAGCTCTCCACATGATGGCTTCCCAGTAGCGTTGACATGAGAACGTTCCACAGCTGAGATAACGCTTGAACACTATTGCCCAGAGCTCGGGATATCAAGCACAAGTGGTAACTGGCCTTCTCCCTCCAGTGCACCCATGCACAAAGATAAGTTCAATTGAAAAGCTCTCTGGGTTTAGCTAGGATGGTTCTAAACTTCTGAGATCCCAAAGTTAGCAGTTGAACTCGATTCCACACAAGTAGCAGGGAGAGGAAAAAGAAAAGGAAGGAAGGAAGGAAGGAAGGAAGGAAGGAAGGAAGGAAAGAAAGAAGGAAGGAAATGGAAACTAAAGACCAGTAGATTAACAAGCAAGGACATTTCCATCCCTCTCTTCAAGAAGTCAAAGTATTGAGATCACATCCACTGTCACTGCACAGAGGTGCAGGCCCAGGTTATTTCTATATTGTTGCTCTTTCATATTCAGAATATCTTTTCCAAGGTCAACCCAAAGTTGAAAATGTCTGTTTGAACCCAAGTACTCTATCCAGGTTTCTACCAACAGAAGGAAGGCAGTAAGAAATAAACACATCTCCTTTTTACAGACACTTTTAAAAGCTTCAGTTCTTACTGCCTCCTGTGTCTCATTGGCCAAAGCTTAGTAAAAAGAGATCAAACACAGACATACCAGAAATGTGAAATCTAGTCTTTTTTTTTTTTTTTTAAGTAGCCACACTCCAGGTTAAACTAGGGTTTTACTACCAACCCCAACCTCCCTAATAGCCTCTTCTGGCAGGGTACCCACCCTATACTCAATTCTGCCACGCCAGACACACCAGGCTCCCTTCCAACACAACTTGTGAGGGCCCTGGCTTTCCTCCTTCATGCCTACAGGCCATTCTCCTTCTCTGCCAGTAATGTTTATCCTCCAGAACTGAATCAACCCAACACTTCTCAACCAAGACCTTCCTTTAACCACAACCACAACCAAACACCAAACTGTCCAATCAGCCAAGACCTCCTTTTAACCACAACCACAGAGCACCAGACTGTCCAATCAAAACAAAGCCAATTCTCAGTACATGGCACTGTGAACAGCAGTTGTTGGTGTTTGACTTATTTTGTGATACCAGGTATTGAAATTGGGACCTTGTGTGTTGGGGTAGTAGTCTATCCCTGAGCTTTGTCTGCTGCATCCTTCCTCACTTTCTGATTTTAACTTGTTCTCATTCTGTAGCTCAGGCTGACCTTGAACCTGTCACCTTCCTGCCTTAGACAACAGATGGGATTACGTGCCTACACCATCAGGCCTGGTGTGTTTTCATAGTTATTAGTCTGGTTGCTTGATTAATGGTTGTCTCCTTTCCTTCCTGTCTGTTTATTATTCACGGTAAATATGCCCAGAGCTCAGTAAACATAAATTAAACAGTAATACTGCTTAAACTTCTGCTTCACAAACATATTGCCAAATTCTCTTCTTAAAAGTCTGTTTGTGGCAAATACATAAGAAAAATTAGAAATATTTCTACCTTTATAGCTGCACAAATTTTTTTTACCCAAAATTAAAATGTAAATATTTGCTCTCTGTAATCTGTATACTGGGGGAGGGAAGGTTCAGGTGGGAGGAGAATGTTTGTGTTGGTGAACTTGGAACTGATCATGAGGGGACACTCCCAGTTTCACTCTCCCCACCAGCTTCAAGCCCCAGGAGTTCATCATCCTCCTGCTGTCACTCGTAGCTGCCTTCCAGTTCTCTCACTGAACAGTCCTGGAATCTATTTCTTAGCCATGCTGAAATCTCAGCAGCAGCTTTGCTTAAATGTTTCAGCGAGCCTGATCTAAGTCTAACAGCGCTAACAGTTTCAGTCCCTTAAGTTGAATAGTCTTTGTGAAGCTTTGCTGAACGATCCCCTGGGGAGCAGTTCCGCAGCCTAGACTGCTTAGGAACGAGGTAGAATCAGCTTGCTTAGGGACTCATAACCGCACAGTTCCCACCAATCTCTCTCCGAGGCTGAGTCCCACCTTACCCCCTGGTGCAGACACCATCATGAATAATACAATGGCTGCAGGCGAAAGAAAGTGTCAAGAGCTGACTGTGACGGGGCGCTGTTCGCCAACTGTACCCTTCCACTTGGCTCCATTATTCAATTACCTTGACTCGGTCCTATTGTTCTGGATGGTGATGAGATGCTGCACCAGCGAGTCATTATGGGGTGCTCATGATGTACCCCGCAGAGCTGTCAAGACTGAAGCCTTAGGGTGCAGTGTGTTTTAAACTAAACACAGCAGAGTGTCTTCTGGAGGAGCTGTCCCATAGTGTACATATGAGTAAGTAGTGTGCTGACCTCTGACCTCACACTGGTTGGCATAACCCATAAGCCTTTTGCTTGAGCACTTTCCCCTCTACATCCTCACTTGGATTTCAAATCATTAACACAAGCTACCCTCTCTGGTTTATTTTTCCTGTCTTTTCCTTCCCAAATGCTCACTACCAAAGATCAACACACTGACAATGACCCGGAGCCCTTAGGCTTCCTGCATCTTCTCTGGCTCTTCAACACTCTCCACAACACAAGGTCAGAAGTAGGAAAATATTCACACTGGTAAAGTATATTCCCGTTCATACGTGCATGATTTTACATTTCTCCTATGCTTTCTCACATCTAAGCCTCTACCATTTTGTTCTCTGTGTCGGAAGCCTGCAGCTTCTGCCCAGCAAATGTGGAATAACCTGTCTCATCTCTTTAAATCCAAGAACCCATCAGTGTTCCTACTGTATAGCACTCAGCAGAGTATGTTACAGATATGCAATAAATTTGTCTACAACATTGAGACTTATGCTTTTAGTTTTGTCTTAGTTAGAGTCACTGTTGCTGTCACAAAACACCATGAACCAAAGCAATTTAGGGAGGAAAGGTTTTACTCAGCTTATGTTTCCACATCACAGTTCATCATCAAAGGAAGTCAGGACAGGAACTCCTGCAGGGCAGGAACCTAGAAGCAGGAACTGGCACAGGGGCCACAGAGGAATGCTTCTTACTGGCTTGCTCACTTTTCCTCCTTCCTTCCTTCCTTCCTTCCTTCCTTCCTTCCTTCCTTCCTTCCTTCCTTCCTTTCCTTCCTTCCTTCCTTCCTTTCCTTCCTTCCTTTCCTTCCTTTCCTTCCTTTCCTTCCTTCCTTTCCTTCCTTCCTTCCTTCCTTCCTTCCTTCCTTTCTTCCTTCCCTCCTTCCTCCCTTTCTTTCTCCCTTTCTTTTTTGTTTGGTTTTTGCTTTTTGAGACAGGCTTTCTCTGTATATTCCTGACTGTCCTGGAACTCTGTAGACCAGGTTGGCCTTGAACTCAGAACTCAGAGATCCACCTGCCTCTGTCTCCCAAGCACTGGGATTAAATGTTTACAACATCACCACCAAAGCTAAGCCTGCATTCTTGTAGAACCCAGGACCACCAGTCCAGGGATAGCACCACACATAGGCTTGGCCCTTCTACCATGATCACTAATTAAGAGAATGCTCTACAGGTTTGCCAACAGGCCAGTTTTATAGAGGCTTTTTGTTATTTCAATTGGATTTCCATCTTCACAGATGACTCTAGTCTTTGTCAAGCTGACATAAATTAGCCAGTTTAAGTTTGTTTGTTTTCCACATCAAGTGCAGGCAACACTGTGTAAAATAGCCATGATGACTTTATCACAGCTCCATGACCAAGGAGATGTATGTCTATGATAAGATAGAAACCACCCACTTAGCAAACCTAGACTACAAATGTCTCTGTCATTTAGTTTTGTTTTTGCAAAAAGAAGTCACACAACCACGTGAATATTTTTTTAAATAACTAAATAAATGGCCAAAGTGGTGGCTCAGTGTGTAAAGGTGATTGCTGCCAAGCCAAATGATGTGAGATTAACTCCCCATGACCCCCATGGTGGAAGGAGAAAACTAACTCCCACAGGCTTGCTATGGCACACCCACCATCAAATTAATCTAAAAGTTTATTTTAAATAAAGTCCATTTTATTTAATCCATCCATTTGCTCCAGTCACTGTGGAACCCCTCCCTCTTTCTTGCCTTTTCCTGCCTGTTCCTGGACCAGCATTTCTAAATCTCACGTCCAAGCAACAAGTGTGTGTGTATAAAATGTCTCACTAGGACACTATGCACCCAGAAACTGACCTTGACCTTATGACCAGTATTCCCGCTTCTTCCTCCTGAGTGCTGAGATTACAAGCATGCTCCGCCATGCCCCTCTCTTTTGTTGTTTTTTGTGGACAGGATCTTGCATGACTCACATTGACCTCAGTTTCCCACGGCAGCTAAGAACGATCTTGAGCTCCTGGTCTTCTGTATCCGCTTTTCCAAGTGCTAAGATTATAGGAATGCGGCACATGTATAGCTTTATGCTTCTCTCTTTTGAAATACAATATTCAGTGACAATGCACATTTGTTGGGTGTGGTGGGACAAGTTTCTAGTGTAACACTCAGAGATAGGAGGATCGTGTGTTCCAGATGAAGGAAAAGTTAGGTTGTCTTCTGGTTGGGAGATACCTAAGAATTTCTTTTGTCATGGTCCTACCAGGGAGAACTGAAGCTTGGTTGATGTCATCTGAGTCCCTCCTGGGCTGCCACAACAGAGTAGACTGTGTAATTTATAATGTGAAGAAATGTCTTTCTAACAGTTTAAGGTTTACACACAAGTTCCAGGAGTCACTGGATCTCTTCTGCTATATCATTCTACGGTGGAAGATGCCGGTCAAGAGAGAGCAATGAGGGCCCGTATGCTTTTAAAAGTGTCAATCCTGCCCATGAGTAGAGGTCTCCTGTCCTAACTACCTCACCTTTTAATACTGTTACCATGACAACGAGTTTGGCAGGGAACCAACACTGAAATCACAACACTGAAATCACAGCACTGGCCAGTCTTCCCTCTTCCAAGAATAAGCATTTATTTTCCAAGAGTCACATCAGACCTGATGTAGAAGGAAGAAGAGTCTCCTACTAAAAAGGAACCTGCCTTGACCAACTTTAAGAGTCAGTAACCACCAGCCTGGTAAAGAACGGCAGCTGCTTTCTTCTTTGACTCTGAGATGAAGGTTGCCCAAGTTCACTCTGTTTTCACCAGTGGAGTTTCCTGTGACTGGGGCCTGTTGGCATGCTGAGGGGTCCCCTGCCAGCCCCTCCCACTCCATGAACCTCTACTGCCAACCTGAGAAGGTGCAAAAGCCCTAATATGTGCAGCACGATGGGCTCTGCACAAGTAGGCAAGACCACCTGGGGAAGAGAAGTCCTTAACTGCTCCTAGGATGGGGGACCGAGAGAGGCAGAGACAGCCTCAGGATGCTCGGCCCAAAAGCTGAGTAGCTATTTTTGTCAGGAAGACAGAGGGTGCTAGAGAAGGAAACTTCATAGAGCCATGAAGAAGAAAAGTCTTAGTTTTTTTTCATATTTATTTATTTTCTTATTGTGTGTGTGTGTGTGTGTGTGTGTGTGTGTATCTCTGTGTGTCTGTGTGTGTTATACACAGAGGCCGGTAGAGGAAGTCTGATTCTGGAACTGGAGTTACAAGTGTGATGAGCTGCCATGTGGGTGCTGGGAACCCAACCTAGGTCCTTTGCAAGAGCAGCAGGTGGACATAGCCACTGAGCCATCTCTCCAGTCCTTACTTTTTTCAGTTCTTACAAGTTTTCATGTAAATGCCCAGTTATTGCAACCGTTACCACATCAATTCCAGATTATAGCAAACTGTATTTGAATGCCAGCCCTGCTTTTACAGGCCACATGGCCTGAGCTAACATAAACCTATTCACATTTGATCTTAGCTAGAAACCCAAGAAGCAATGACCATAAATAAACTTTTCTGAGCTTCGGTGTCTAAACGTGTAAACCACAGACACTTATAACCTTGCACCTTGGAGAGGGGTGAAAATGGAACGAGATAATGCAGATAAAACTTAACAGAAAGCTGGACACAAATGACATGCCTAATAATATCAACAAATTATTACTAAACTGGCGATAGCAATAGGAGTTAGAGGCATTCTTGCAGTGGAGAGAAAAGCACTTGTTTTAGTAATGAGAAAGCTGCTGTGTCTTCCATTGTCTGCTGTTATTTTCTTTCCAGCCCTAGAATTCTCTGGAAATCAGTATTGATTTGCTGGCTGAGCCGGTTTTTATCTGTTTACACTGCTGACGGTTCCTTTTCTTCCTCTCCTTAATGAGCCAGCACCCTGCCAAGCGCCTCACCTGTGATAAACGCTGCATGCATACACGCTGCGTTGAATGCGCGAATAACTTCAAAGATGAACTTCATCCTGCTCGGTGCTCCTTAGCGCCCCAGTGAAGCTGCAGCTCACAAAATCAGCAAAGAAAAGATGATTCCCCCCTGTAGATGGTTCATAGTGAAAGAGTAATGACAGGTGAACACGTGCTGATCTTATGAAGTAGCATGGTTCAATTAAGCCACAAGCAAAACACTTTTTTTAATTTTCTTAAGATTTGGAATTTCAGCCTCCTAGGTTCTTTCATTATATAATTTCTCAAAACCTACTGAGTGATTTAAATTGCCCTACCTAAAAATTTGCCAATAAAAGCGATAACCTGCCAAAATTAATTGCCTTTCTTTCCAAACCTGTTTGGAAAGAATTAAATCAAAACATAAAAGTTTTTTTTTTTTTTCAGAAATAAAGCTTTATTAGATGAAGATAAGGACATTTTATTCAGTGTGCTTCAGGTGCACACAGCAATAGAAACACACAATAAGGTGCTTTGAGGCATTTAAATTCTCTCCACCTGAAGAACTGCCACAGTTCTTCTCTTTAGAGGGTATTAAGCTAATAAAGTTACCAATTACCATCAAAGCATTCTTAAGATAAATTCAACTAGATCATAATTTACTGAAAAGAAAACTTTACCAGTTTTTGAAATCATATCTAAACACTGATTCACATCCATAGCACTCAGGACAGAGGCAGAAGGACCAACTCAAAGCATCGTTTGCATAAGATGCCAAGCTGAGGGGGTAAGAGAAATTGGAAACACATTCTATGCAGACAAGAAAAGCCATGGTTTATTGGCATGGTTCCTCTTTAACTCACCAGGTATGATCATCAGGTCCAAGAAGGGCTGGGGGGAAATAAAGACTGTATCAAATGTTTAGATCCAAACTAAAATAAGTATGATGAAAGCTGGCACCTCTAATTCTTATTATCTCTTCAACAGTGTTCTCAGAAGACATGTAAACCCATCAGTCCATCTGGCCCTTAGGCAGGTCGCTCTCAGCCAACAAATCCAAACTAAACCCATCGCCTCCCCCATCCCCTGCTTAAAGAAACACATTAGACAACAACTGAAGAGCGTTAATGTAAACAAATGCTGGTTCATGGGTGGGAGAGCACTTTTTCTGGGATGATAGTTGAAAAGGCAAGGGCTAGTTTAATAGTTATTCCAGATCATCGTGATTATTCTCGTTTGCCGTCATACCAAAACTAGACAGGTTTTAGTTTCTTATGGGATAACTGCCAGGCAGACTCTGAAATGTGCTGCTGAAGAGCTTTCTGTATTCAGTTGCAGTGCATTGGTTCACCCTGAAGTGTGAATGGGTCCTTGATTATGTATGATTTTGTAACAGGCTACATTAGTCATTGAAAAAAATTACTGGTTCTCAGAACTAATATGGGTTTCCAAATGTTGGTGGACTTTTTTTTTAAGAAGTATGTTTTATATATACTAAATAACAAACTGTCAGTGTCATTTCTAAAAAGTCTTTAAATATTAAGACGATCTCCGGGTCATTGCAACAGACACGTTTTCTAAAATATTCACTGACTCAAAATTTTATATTGGCTGACTTTGCCTATTTTCCACAAACTGTCAAGTCAAAATCTCAGTATCTAGATAACCATCACTTTTTTTTCTATATATTCATTTAAATAAAAACAGAACACTGCCAAAAAAATGTTCAGCCATTTAAACAACTTCATAACAGGTTTTGATTTAAATATCATGTTTAAGTATATACATTTGACATTTTGTCACATGATATTATAAAGGTAATGTCCTAGTTTGGTCTGATACCATAATCAAAAGCACCCAGGAGAGGAAAGGGTTTATTTCATCTTACCCTTAAGGAACACAATCTGTCACTGCAGGAAATCATGGAAGGAACTCAAGGCAGAAGCTTGACGGAGAAACCAGAGAGGAACACTGCTTCCTGGCTAACTCTCTTAGCTCAGGTCTAAGGATATTGCCGCCCATAGTAGGCTGGACACTCACACAGCAATCACCGATTTTAAAAAGACATTTTCACAGGCATGGCCACAGGCCAATCTGATCAAGGCAGTTTTTTGATTGAGGTTTTCTCTTTCCAGGAAACTCTATGTTATGTCAAGCTGAAAACTAAGGAGCAGGAACAAACATTTGAATACCAAGATTTAATATAGTTAGTAATTTTACTGCTTTATAAAGGACAACATTAGGTTGAACTGGCACTTTTTTTTTACTAGTATGTAATAATGGAGTTAATGACTACTCAAACAGTATAGCAAAATAGTTCCAGTAAAGTGGCAACTGTTTTGTCTGTCATTAACTTTGGCCCACAGGGACAAACACCAATACAGTGAAAAGGGACCTAATTGTTTGATAGTTAATCTTCATGGTCAGCTCACTGTGCACAGTCTCTGAGTGTTCCTTGGAGAGTGTTTGTAGAAGCATTAGACTGAACAAGAAGACCCCCCCCCCGAATGTGAGCACCACCCTCCCATGGAATGCAGCCCTGGATGCTTGGAGGGAGGATTTGAACAGCACCCATCCCCCTGTACTTCCTGACTCCTGCTGCCATGGCTTCCGCACCATAACAAACTGCACCCTGAAACTGTGAGTCAAAATAAGCCCTTTCTTTCTTAAATTATGTTTTCAATTTTCAAAAAGCAATAAAAAGGGGTGATGCATACAACGTAACATGATATAAATAGATCGGACCCCTCTCTCAGACTCACAGGACTCTAGAGAGCACTCAAGACCGCCTGTTCGTCAGCTCTGTCAGCAACTGCCAGGTTCAAGTTGTTGACAGAAGAAAGATGACCATGTGTGACCTGTACTTACATCATACTACGAAGAACTTGATTACCTGGTATTAACTAGCTGATGAGCATCCATTCCCAGAGGCTGGTGGATCGACGCAACAACCTTGTATCAGTCCGTTACCCCATGGCTAGGTGACAGACACCAACCTCTGTTCAGGTCTCTGTTAGAATCCACTCTGCGTCTTCCATCAGCGGCAAGCCAGCGACTATCAGATGAGGAGAGGGAGTGACTGACCATGCGTTAGAGCATATAGCACCCTAACCCAACCCTATTCACAGACTGCAGCAAAATCCCAAGAGAAGGCAATGACACAGAAGGTAAACCGAGGCTGAGAGAGTAGGATTGACACCGCAAGGCTCACCCGCACAATCTTGTAGCCAGGGCGAGCCATAAGGCAGGTTCACACTCATGTGGGGCGGGATGTGGTATCCATCCCAAGAAAAAGCAACACGGCCACAGCACAACAGAGCATTGATGGAGGAAGAGCATTAAATGCAGCCAGTCTGCAAGGACTGTGCCAGGTGGCCACAGGCACCTCATGGCAGGGGTGACAGGAAGCTAAGAGCTTTTGGACAGATTTTGTGAAAACACATCAACAGTGTATAAAAAAAATTTTTTTAATAGCTCCTCAGCTCTAATCAAAGTCACTAAAAGTTTTTGGAAGAACGGAGCAATTTAATTCTAAAATGCATGCTGAAATGCAAGTGGTTTTTCTTATACAGTTGCCAAGGCCAGCGTAGTGGAGCATAACTGTAATACAGCACCAGGGAGCGGGAGGCAGGGTGATTCCTGGCACATGTCAAGTGTGGCACTCTCTCGGGCTGCACAAGACTGCCTTTAAAACACAAAATTAAGAAACTATTGATAGGGGGGACCTCCTCCCCATTCATCTGATCCTGTTTTATCAGGTATCTTCAGGACTGGCTGCAAAGCCCTCCTCTGTGGCCTAACAGGACTGCTCCTCCCTTCAGGGGTGGGGAGACCAAAGAGCCAGTCATTGAGTTCCTGTTAGAAATAGTCCCTGTTCCCCTCACTTTGGGAAACCAATTGGTTACTGAGCTACCACAGGCTACATCTGAGTGGAGGTTCTAGGTTATATCCATACATGGTCCTTGTTTGAATGTCAGTCTCAGAAAAGACCCTGTGCCCAGATATATTTGGTCCTTGTGGAGCTCCTATCCTTTCCCCATCAGACTAACTCCCCTTCTTTCTTATGATTCCCTGTACTCTGCCAAAGGGTTGGTCATGAGTCTTTGCTTTGAAAACACTGCTAGTTAGAGTCTTTCAGATGCGCTCAGTAGACTCCTGTCATACGTTCAATGCACATCCCATCTGTCTTTCTAAATGAAGATTGATCATCTTACCCCATGTCCGCTCAATTGATTATCTTTTTTAGGTGTATAGATTTCATTATGTTTATCATATCTTATAGGTCTATATAAGTGAGTATATCCCATGTTTGTCTTTCTCCTTCTGGGATATTTCACTCAGAATGATCAGATGAATGGGGAGGAGGTCCCCCCTATCAGTGGACTTGGAAAGGGGCACGGTGGAGATGAGGGAGGGAGGGAGGGAGGGACTGGGAGGGAATGAGGGATCGGGACATGGCTGGGATACAGAGTTAATAAAATGTAACTGATAAAAAAAATAAAATAAAAAAAAAGAAAAAAAAAAAAAAGAAACTATTGAGACGGATCATCAGGGAAAGCACTTGACACCAAGCCCGACGACCAGAGTTTGATTCCCAGAACCCACATGATAGGAAAAACAAAAACAAAAAAAAACCCTGAAAATTGTACACACACACTAAATATATATATATATATATATATATATATATATATATATATATATATAAAGACAGAGCCAAATGCCAGGAAGTAGATAAAACAAACTCAACAGCATCTTTGGAGATTCCTTGTTTCATAATGTATTAGGATCATTTCTTTCCTTCTTTTTTCTTTCTTTCTTTCTTCCTCCTTCCTTCCTTTTTTTTTTTTTAAATATATTTTTCTCTTCTTTTTACTCTACAGGTCTTTTGCATATTTATTATGGCTTCCAGTTTTGTGGTTTTATGGAATTCCCTGAGTGGGTTTCTGTGTCTGTTTCTGTTTCTTGTGCCTTTTCTTGGGCTCTTTTCCTTCTGCTTGTTTATTTTGTCCTATCTGTCCCTAACTCTCTGGGCAAAAACCCCCTAACCTCCTGAGCAGTCACTTCTTCCCTGACACCCTGAAGAGTCATTTCTACCTTGGCAGCTCATTTAGAGCTTTCTATGACCCTGATCATGGCTTAGAAGAGTAACTAAAAGATCTGCTGAGTGTCTAAACAAAATGCTATCATCTTTCCCTGACCTACACCTCACAGTAATTCCATTGCTGTTGCTGCCTTTATAAGGGCTGTATCCCTGCACTTCAGTGCTGAGAGACTTTTTGGACAAGAGTCTTCTCTCAGTTGCCAGCTAACAAAGGACTATTATTTGAATAATATGCATGGCAGTCTGTAACATTCATGATTAGACTCTAATAACTCCTCACAGGCATGGTCAAAGGCTAAAAAGCTAACCTAATCCAGATAATCCCTCATTTTTATGTGCAGAGGCTTGTCTCCAAATGATTCTGGATTTTGTCAAATGAAAAATCAATATTCACCAGCATACTTGTTATTGCAAATATTAGGACCAATGGAACTCATTAGGGGTGAGAAACAAACCTGTGAGTATTTGGGAGCTCAGTTATAAATGAGTTTGCATTATATGTTTGCGGAAACTAAGGGCTATTTTCGTCCATCTCGGGTTGCTATAACAGAAATTAGCGTGGGTAATTTATAATCAATAAAAAAGCATTGGCTCGCAGTTCTGGAGGCCGGGAAGTCCAAGATCAAGGAGTCAGGATCCAGCAAGGGCCTTTTTGCCACACCACACCATGAGAGAAACCATCATGTTGGTTGGAAGCGAAGAGAAAAGGGAGGGGACCGAGCTGGTCCTTTTGCATGAGCACAGAGCCTGCCCCTGAGGGGGGCGGCGGTGTGGTGCGCAGGTTCTTTTTAAAGTCCTGCTCCTTCACACTGCTGCAAAGCCAACTCAACTTCAACGTGGGTTTTAGAACAAAAGTTTCAACTCATAGCAAGGACTAAAGACCTCTATGTAAAAGGCAATACCAGAACAATAGTAGAAGGAAATTTTGCGTCTCTTTGTGACCTGAAAGAAAATTAGGATCGTTTGAGTAAGATTCAAAATTACCACACCAAGAGAAGAACGTCACATTTGACTATATTAAATGGCGGGCCTCCTTTCTCTCCAAAGGCGCTATGAAGACAGTGCTACGCTGGGAACCGTGGTGCGTACCTGCGATCCAAGCATGTGGGAAGCGGAGGCAGGGGAAACAGATGCTCAAAGCCTCAGCCGCTCAAGGTTAGCGTGGGCTCCACAAGACTCCGCCTCCGAAAAACAAACAGCAAAAAGGATGATGAGATGGCTAATCTCGGCTGGTGACTTGATTGGATCTGGAACCAACTGGGAGACGTGCGGCTGGGAGGGGCTGGGAGCGTATTTTCTAGAAGGGTTTACTGAGAGGGAAGGCTCTGACCCAGAAGGCGCAGCACTGTCCAGCAGCAGGATCTGTGCTACAGAGGACTGAGGCAAACGTTGCGGTTCCTGCCTGCCGCTCGCTCCTAGCTGGTGGGTGTGTCGCCTCTGGTTCAGCAGGTGGTGGAGGCTGCCATATGCACCCAACTCCTTCAGCCTTACAGCCAGTGGACTGAAGACCACGCCTCTCCAGAAATCCTTAAGGCCTTCAGTAGGTACCAAATCGGGGTGCTAAGGCATGAAGCCTCACAGACCGAACATCGGTGGGACACTCGGCCTCTCTAATGTCATTGTCAGACTAGTCAGCCCCCACTGCGCTCTGTAAGCCGATCTGCTAAATTCCCTTTATGATAAACATACGCGTTCTATTGTCTCTGTTCCTCCAGGGAATGCTGACAGATACAGATAAGACCCTGCCATGTGGAAATAGGACAGGAATCAATAAACAGATGAGTGAAATGGTACAACAGCAGGACAGAAATGGCTCAAACTGGTCAAACTGGGAAATGGTATCTATAAGACAGATGATCAGTGAAAATCATCTGAATTTATGAATTAAATAAAAAAAAAAAAAGGACAAAGGGATTCTGGCTTCCCAGCTCCCCCTCTTTTTCTTGGTGCTTGTATGTGTTTCCTCACCCCTGATAAAGGCCTTTCTTCAAATGTTAGCAAAAAAGAAAGGGGGCTGGGGGGGGGAGATATAAAAATAAGGGGTTTTATTATTATTATTATTTAAATATTTTATTTGTTCTTATTTTTTTCTTACTTTTTAACAATTTATTCACTTTACATCCAGATCATAGGCCCCTCCCTCCTCTCCTCCTAGCACCACCCTCCCTTTCTTTTCCCCCTATTCCCCCCTCCCCTACCCCTCAGAAAAGGTGAGCCACCAACAACAACAACCCACCCTGGCACATCAAGTCACATCAGGACTGAGTGTACCCTCTTCCACTGAGGCAGGGCCAGGCAGTCCTGCCAGAGGGAAGTGATGGAAAAGCAGGCAGGCAGCAGAGTCCTTGTTAGAGACAGCCACTTTCCCTTTACTAGGGAACCCTCATGAAAACCAAGTTGCCCATCAGCTACAAAGGTCTAAGGGGCCCATGTCTAGTCCATGCATGGTCCTTGGTTGGTCCCTCAGTCTCCACATAGCCCCCTGGGCCCAGGTTAGTTGACTCTGTTGGTCTTCTTTTGGAGTTCTTGTCTCCTCCAGCTCCTTCTGTAGTCCCCCCTCTTTTCCACAAGGCTCCCTGTGCTTCGCCCAATGTTTGGCTGTGAGCTTCAGCATCTGTTTCAATCCACTGCTGGGTGGAGCCTCTCATAGGACAGCTATTCTAGGCTCCAGTCTGCAAGCGTAGCAGAGTACTGTTAATAGTGCCATGGTTTGGCTCTCTTCCGTGGGGTGGGTCTCAGGTTGGGCCAGGCATTGGTTGGGCATTCCCTCAATCTCTGCTCTAACTTTATCCCTGCATATTTTGTAGGCAGGGTAAATTTTGGGTCGAAGTTTTTGTGGGTGGTTCTGTGTTCCCCTCCCTCCACTAGAAGTCCTATCTGGCTGGAAAGTGGCCTCTTCAGTCTCCATGACGCCTGCTACTAGTAATCTCAGCTAGGGTCACCTCCTGTCCTCCCAGGAGCCTACCCTGTCATAGGTCTCCAGCTTGTCTCAGCAACGCCTCCCCCCCTGATTTACATTCCTTCTCCAAGCCCTCGGACATCCCACCCACATTCTCCTCACATCTGATCCCCAGCCTCATTTCACTGTACACTCCCTCTCCTACTCTGTTTTCTCTCTTCATCCACAACATCCACTGGGGACTGCCAGCAGTGGAAAGGTCTGCCCCATAACCTCAGCTCACCAGTTCCTGGGCCACAGCTCTGCCTGCAGTCCCAGAGACAACACCCATTGGGGACTATCAGCAATATTCCAGAGGCCACAGCCATTGGGGATAGGGCTTTTGGTCTTTGTTTTTTGTTTTATTGTTGGTGTCAGTGGTTGAACCCAAATGTATGTAAGCATTGCTATTGAGCTAAATCCTCAGCCCATAAATAAACATTTTAGAAAAAAAATGCCTATTTATGGTGTATAAACATGAAAACAAGCTGGCAATGGTGGTGCATGCCTTTAATCACAGCACTCAAGAGGCAGAGGCAGATGGATCTCTCAGTTAGAGGTCAGCCTGGTCTGCAGAGTTCCAGGTCAGGCAAGGCTACACAGAGGAGCCCCTGTGTAGCTCAGAAAAACAAACAAAAACAAAACCCACATGAAAGCAAGGTCTAGCCTCATTAGCATTTAAGAGCACAATTGAAGCAAAAATCAAATGGCACTTTACCACTGAGCATGGTGACTCATCTTTAATCCCAACAGTCAGAAGTCTGTGGTGCACAATACAGCACACCCAAACATACAAGAGAAGACCCCATCTCCAAAAGTAGCCTTTTGTGCCCTCCTTGTTTTGTAAATATTAAAATGCCTGATGTCAGATACCTTTCTTACCGCCATTTTTAGTAGCAGAGAGAATGGTAACACATGAGTGAGTCCCTTTGGAACACACCATGATTGTGACTGATAAAGTGGATGAGGACTATCTCACTTTCCACGGAGTCTCACTGATACAGTTGAATCAGGAAATGCCATGGGCACAAGAAGACGCAGCCAGGGAAACATTGCCCATGAGAGTAAAACCAGGAGAGAATCCTGCAAGCCATCTATCTAGTAACAGCAAATCATATTGTCATGGTTTGGGTATTATACAGAATTGTTTGTTAAGAGTAAGTGAATCTGTTGTTTATGGTGGAACATGCCAGCCTGGATAGTGAGCTCCAGACCAGCCATAAGGAAATCATGTCTACACACACACATACACACACACACACACACACACACACACACACAAAACCATGGCATTTCCTGATTCAACTGTCTCAGTGAGACTCTGACATTCAGGTGGCAGACAGAAACCATGGATTTCACACCGACCTTTGCTGCCAGCATCTGTTTTCTCTGGTCAAGCTGATGGCCAGACGGAATGTGGTGGAGAAAGGTTCAGCTCACAGGCAGATGATAAAAACAGGCATAGAATGGGGGGGGAGCGGGGAGGAGTAAAGACTGCATCTATTTCTTTGTTTGCCTTTGATGTCTTAGATTTAGGGCATCAAGTTTTGAAAACATTCTATATTACACATAGTGAGTCTGCTGGTCCCATACTGTGTAATTAAGACAACAGGTTTACTTCTGCATGCTCCTTTCATTATGATGCTCCCCACCCCCGTCCCTCCGCACCTCTCTTAGGATATGCTATCTTTGCTGACCGTGATAATAAACCCTTAAATGATGAAGATTAAATGAGTCAGGAATAGAAAGCAGTAGGGATCATGCCCAGCATAAATTAAGCATGCAAGAATATTTATCATTATTAAGTAGTTACAGAGTGCACCACAGAGATACAATAGAAGACTGTTATTTTATTATGTACAGGCAGAATTGCTTCAGCACCATGAAGAAAGCTACATCACATAGCAGAAAAAAATGTGTGTGTGGTCGTGTGTGTGTACGTGCATGTGTTGCAGTTTGTCCAAGGAGGATACAATTCCTAGGATACACAGGTACAGGGTGTTTGGGAAAGGTTGGCCCCACCGTCTCAAACATCTCCGTTAAGATAATACCGATTAAGGCGGGAGAGATTGCTCAGTGGTTAAGATCACCTGCAGCTCTTGCAAAGGACCTGCATCTGTTCCCAGCACATGCATAGTAGCTCACAACTGACTGAAACTCCAGTGCCCCCTTCTGGCCTTCACTGACACCAGGTATGTGTGGCATACATAGACATATACACAGGCAAAACACTCATATACACAAAATAAAAGTAAAGAAATCTCCTTTTTTAATGTCGGTGTTAGACCCGAGACTGCAATCAAAATAGTTACTGCTGTTTAAAATGCAGCTTTTGCATCAGTCTCAAACTCTACAGCGGAGGAGGCTACAGCTCTTGAAGCAAGTGCAGTTATCACCAGTCAAGGAGTGAGAATGGATCCTGAGCACACTGCGAGGGAGGTCTTTGCTAAAGCGTGATTAAGAGCTGCAAATTGTCCTGGAGACAACCCTGGAAGCTGTTAATATTTGCAATTACCTTCCAAAAATAAACACCCATGTTTACTGTGGCATTGATGTTGGACATTAAGACAGTACACCAAGAATTTATAAAACAATGAGCAGTGGCTCTTCTGTCCCTTCTTGTTCATACTTCTTGTTTAAGAAGGAATGCCCTCAACTGTAAGGCTCAAAGGTGATGGACGTTCATTCAGGGATATCAAAGTCATTCGTTCACCGAGCCATTTTCAGCAACCTGATTCCAGGCTGAACCACCTCAGGCAAGGGGGATCATCACTCTAGGACTGAAACCTTTTCTTTCCTTATAAAAATTAAAACAATCCTATTCTCACCTCATTGCATTGAAATGTGAGCTCTTGTGTGTAATCTTAGATTACACACAAGACAGATCTCATAAACCAGGGCTCTAGACATAATAGCTGCTATCACTGTCACTATTTCCCAGGTACTGGACTAGACCCTGAACCCTACAGGTCTTGGAGACTAAAAACAAGACCAAAGCTTGCTCTCCTGGAGTATGCCCACTGACTGTCTCCTTCTCACCTCACAGAGGGCAAGCTAAGCCCAAGAAAAGGAATCCCAGGACCAGCAGAAAACCTTTGGCCACCCTGCACCCAGCACCCAGCCCTCTATGTACTCACTTCTCCAGCGAGGCTGAAGCATGTGTGCTCACAGCCAGGGTACCCTTGAGCACATTCTGTTCCTGCCTGTCGTGTCAAAGGTTCAGAAGAGCAGTCAAGACAGCTTTGAAAGAGAATGCAAACTAGAGGTTCCAGCAGGAAGTATTTATGAGCACTCGAGGCAGGACCAAGGTGTCGCTCCCACTGTTACAGAGAAACGCCTGCAGAAGCCAAGAAATGCCTCCACTGAAGCCAAGGGAGAGAGCAAGTGGGGGAGCATGAAGATCAGAGTCCTGGAAAAGTCTGTGAAGTCTGGCTCAGAATTTAAGTGCCAGGGTTAACTGCACATAGTGGAACATTTTGGTAAGGTAAATATGACTACATATGTGAATTGTAGCATCCCTGTGTTTACTGAAAATAGATTTTAAAAAACTGAGGCTGTGGTGTGTGACAGAAATAGGAAACAGAAAATGTGGTTTCCTTTCTTTTTAATCTAGAAAATAAAATGGCCACAGGATGGCAGTACAAGGTAAGAGATAGAGATTAGCCATGCATGAACTTTGTTTCTGTTTTGAGATGGTCTCATTTACCCCAGACGGGCTTGGAATGAACTGTGCAGCAGGAGATAAGCTTGAACTCAGAACCTCTTGCTTCTTCCACTGAGTACTGGGATCACAGGCACGTCCCATCATGCCATCAGTTTATCTTATGTGCTAGGGATTGAAGCCAGGGCTTTGTGAAAGCTGGGCATTCTAAGAGGTCATCCACACCGCCGGGATGAATTCTGGAAACTGCACAGAAACTATAGAGTCCTTTGAGTAAGTGCAATTTCTAAACTGGGTGTGGAAGGGCTTGTCCATAATTCTGCTGCTTGGGAGGCTAAGGCACTACTGCAGGGGGTGATGGGAAGCAGGGGGGCTTTTTCTCTGGAGTGGACAGCCTAGGTGGAGAGTAAATATGCAAATGTCCTGCGAGGCAGCTGCTGCCTAGGGAAGGAGGAGTACACTGTGCCGTGAACCCAAGGCTGTGAAATCAGGCCGGCTACGCTGGTTCACACCTAATCTCAGCACCCTGGCAACTGAGACAAGGGGATGCCGTGAAGTCAAAGTCAGTGAGCTGTGTAGTAAGTCTGGGGCTAGCCTGGGCTGCAGAGTGAGACTCTGGCTCTATCTTGGATCCCTGAAAAGAATGTGAGCTTCGCAACACTGGAAATTTAGGCCTGTTTTCATTACACTTGGTGCTGGAATATCTACATAAGTAGTGGGGTCTGGTCAAAAATGAAAATACAGGCTCTCTATGTTTATATATACATGTATATGTATGTGTGTGTGTATATATCTATATATCAAATGTTCATTTCAGCAGGAGCAGAGAATTAAGGTAACTAACTGTAGGAGTTCAAACCTCATAAAGCCAGCCTTGCCCCATTGCCTCTAGAACACTGACTAGCATGCAGTAGGCTTGCAACATAGATTTATGGGGTTGGGTAGAAGGAAAGGAAGAAGGAAGGAAGACCAGGCAGGGAGAATGTGACATGAGATCTTGGAAAAGAGAGCCTGGGGCCAGGCTGGGACATCTTCAAAGGCTCCAGACACCTTTTAAAGTTAAGAAGGAGATGCAATAGGGGCCCCCTCCACCACACACCCCAACTTCACCCCCTAAAACTGACCAGGACAGACTGAGGAAAGATCTCAGAGTCTACCCTCCCTGGGTCCCTCGCACTGCCATCTGCTGGGTCGTGTATTGATGTACACATGTGGAATGGCACTGTAGATCACGAAGAGTTGTTTACTGGGTTGAAGGGAAGAAAAGGCCGCAGACCACTGCAGCGAAATGTGGCAGGAATCAGAACACGGCTAGAGAAGTGTGAATCCAAGATGGGCTTGGAATCATTCCAGGATTCAGAAGCCTGGGCTAGACAGTCTCTACCTCGGACACTAAACTCGAATGGGTGATACATTTGTCTAACATGAACAAAGCTCTGACTTCAATCCCCCCCCCCACCCCAGTATTGCATAAACCAGGCAGGGTAGCACACACCTGTAATCCCAGGTGGTGTCGAGAAAAATCAGAAGTTCCAAAAGTCAAGGTCATCTTCAGCTGTCTATTTAGTTTAAGGTGAGTCTGGATCCATGAGTCCCTGTCTCAGAACTAAAATTGTTTTTAAAGGAGAGGAGACGCTGAAAAGCAGCAATAGTTTAAAAATGGCCATACAAAGCTGTTTGTTGTTTCATTTTTTCCTTTAGCTATGGGGCCGTCTCTACGGCTCAGCAGGTAAAGGCACTAGTCACCAAGCCTGACAATCTGAGTTTGATTCCCCAGCCCTACAGCATAGGAGAGAGGCCTGCAGGTTGTCCTTTAAGCTCCATATGAGCACTGCCAGATTATTCAAAGGCAGCTACAGAGTGATGGGAGGTGGAAAGAAAGGTCTGACTTAGGTGGGACTGTGTTTCGTTCGTGGCTAGGGGGCATCTTTGTCACCCACGTGTGCAGATGGCCAGCAAGCCTACGGAAGAGGACGGGATGCAGCCCCACATAGGGTCAGAAACCATTCCTGCAGGCCACAACGGAAGCTAGAAAACTACCAAGCCCCACGGCATAGCATGTATGCATGCACACACACACACACTAAAAATTAATTACATAGAGAAGGTCTGGCTAAATAAGCCTGAACAACTCCATGACAAGCTTCATTTTCTTGCTGACAGGCCCAAGAGTTACAGCAGGGGCAACCAATCAGAAACAGCCAAGACATCTGGCCTGGGGAAGATAAGGTTGCTTAACTACGGTTTGAAAAGCACCTAAATCCTGAGCAGAATCACGTAGCCTCCATGGGCAGCAGCCAATCCCAATGCAGGTTATGTAACCATAGCAGGAATTCGCTTCTCTGGCTTTTAAAGGAACCTTCAACTCCCCTCACGGCCGCTACCATGTTGTGAAGGTGATGGCCCCTGCATGCTGGTCTTCTCCAGAATAAACACCCTTTGATGCTTGCGTGTCTGGGGTCGTTCTTTCAGTGTATTCTGGACCCTAGCATATATGTGTGTGTGTGTGTGTGTGTGTGTGTGTGTGTGTGTGTGTGTATAAATGATTAAATGCCACCCCTTCTTCATATGGCCATTTGCTTTTCCATTTCTCCACAGGATTGATCAGACCTTGCCACTCTCCAGAAGCAAAATGGGTGCTAACCCCTCAACTGTAAGTTCAATAAGCTACTTAATATTAAACCCTAAAACAGAAAGTTTAGCTATCATTCTGACAGCGTGAATTACTAAACATTTTCAATCATGAATGGCATGATCATATTTCATAGGTCAAACACACACACAATGCTTAAATGCTTGGAATGAATTCTATGTTCTGCTGCCAGCGCTTTCACTCATAAAAATCCCTAACTGTTTCCAACTACTTTAAGAATAAAGCCCCAAATGTTCCCTAAATTCCTGGAGTGGGGGTGGGGGATGGAAATGAGATTCCACCCTTCTGAAATGGGAGAGGACATTTCTGTCGTTTTGTCCTTTGCAGGGTGAACCCACTAAGACCCAACTAAGACCATCAATGCTCCTTGGGGGCCATTCTCTGGACCCTCAGCCCTTCCCTAATCCCTGGAGAGACCTTTGAAGCTACTCAGCATTTGCATGATCACTCACTCACTCACTCAGCATCCCTGACCCCTTCACCTTGACCTCTGTGATGCTCCTGTTTTCTGCCAGTTTGTGTTCAGGTCTTTTGGAGTAGTCCAGGCTCGGAACCCAGAATCCTCCTGCCTCTTCCTCTCCAGCGATGGCAGTGTGTTTACCTAATGTAGTGAGAAGATCAGCACTCAGTGTACAAGTGGAGACAGTAGCTCCTGACAGCCCATGATGCACACGTGGAAGGGATCTGAGGAGAATGCTGCTCCACAGAGCGCTTCGGGATGTAAAACACATGTCTGTAATATCTTACAGGCTCATGACTGCAACTTATCAGGAGGCCAGATTGCCTTCCCTGGCCTAGGTTTCTTTCTAGGGGACTGCATTACTATTTAATTCCTCTTAGCAAATGCAACAGGAAACTCTTCAAACTGAAGGCATGGTGAATCTCAGCTACTGAAGACTGATGCAAGACCCTTACTCTTCTCACTCCCTCCCGGAAATGCAGGAAAGACCTGAGTGCTAATGTTCTAGTGCAGAACATCAAAGCATACTTTGGCTTGAGGCAGGGCACCTCTCTTATTGAATAGTTTGCTTCTCAGAAGGGGTAGAACTAATATACCTCCCCTTTTAGGTCTGTCGTTGAGTGGTTTCCCTGTGCTTCGTTTAGTTGCTCCCTAATTGATGAAAGGAGTGCATCTTTAGCTCACAGGAAGGACACAAACCTGAGGACTCCCATCTGTCTTAAACATAGTTCAACAAGCCCTCTCAAACTACAGTGAGGGTTGGGGGAAGCAAGCTTAGTCTTCTGACCCTATAAGGACACTAGGGAATCTTATAATTTCAAACCTTCAGGAATTCTCCAGTGTTCAGAGGCTACTCCACACTTTCTTGCCCATATCCCATGGAACTGCCTTTCTACTGCCCTGGCAATTTCCAATTGCCGCAATAAAATACCTTGACAAAGCAACTTAAAGAAGAATGGGTTTATTTTAGCTCAAAATTCCAGGTTACAGTCCATGACTGCAGCAGGAATGTAAAGCAGATCCAGAGTCAAGAGGAGAAAGAGCTCAGAGATGGCGGCACACTCCTTTAATTCCAGCACTCAGGAGGCAGAGCCATTTGGACCATTTAATTCAAGATCAGCCTAGTCTACACAGAGGGTTCCAAGACAGTCATGAGAGACTCTGTCTCAAAAATAACTGAACATGGATGGATGGATGGATGGATGGATGGATGGATGGGTGGGTGGATGGGTGGGTGGGTGGATGGATGGCCCAGTGGTTAAGAGTCCTTCCTGCTGACGCAAAGGACCTGAGCTGGTCCTCATGGATACATGCTTACAGGTGTTCAGCTTGTCTTCTTCTCCTTTCTATACAAACCTGGGGAAGGTTGCTGCTCGCTTGTACTCTGAATCTTCCCTAGTCTGGAGCATCCTTTTCAAGCATGACCATTGGGCTGTCCCAATCTATATCACCTTTCTCTGGAACTGCCTTCCTAGGTGATTCTTCATTGCGTCAAGCTAACAATCACACACCACGCCCCAAACTCCTGCTTTTCTTTCTTTGCGGCTCCTAAGTATAAATTTTTGCTTGTCAAACATAAACTCTTCCTTTCCTCTCCACACCTGAAGGTCTCTGCTGACTGCCACTGAATAACTGGCGGGTTGTAACCCCATTGCAATAAGCACCTCATTGAAATAAGGTTTTGTACCATTTCCTCAAAATCGGTTAATACTGTCAACCTCACAGCTTCCAGAATCACCTAGGGAATGGATTTCCAGACATGGCTGTGAGGAGATATCTAAAACAGGTTAACTGAGGTGGAAATGCACACCATTAATGGAAATGGCACCGTTCTATGGGCTGGGGACCCATATCATTAAAAAGGAGGAAACGGACACAACAAAATGCAATAAAGAGGTTTATTGTTTGGGGGTAGGGACTAACAGGGTGGAAAACTCTCTCTGTCTCTGTCTCTGTCTCTGTTTCTCTCTATGTGCTTCCTGACTAAGAATATAGTGCGACTGGCTGCCTGTCCCAAGTTCCTGCTGCCGTGACTTCTCCCACCACGCTGTACTACATCTCAACCTGTAAGCCAGTATGAAATGCTAATATATCCACCATGGTTCAAACAACAGCAGTCCCCTCTTGTGGTGGAGAGGAGGGAACAGGGAAACCTAAGTGGGAGGCCATGCTGGCTCTTCAGAACAAACTCTGGAAAGAAACAGGCACGTGCTGTACATGGAGTCTGGGGCTGGAGTGAAGTTCTGTGAGGAGAGCTTGCTTTGTATGAGCAAGGCCCTGGGCCTATCTCAGAACGAGGTTGGGCAGTGGAGGGATGTTTCTTAAGCTTGTATAGTTTACTCAACAAAACTGCATCGCGGAACTTACAACTTCAACTCCCAACAAAACACAATAAAGTCACATTTCTGGCCTCAGACTCATGTAAAACTGAACTCATTTTGCTGAATCTAAGTCCCCAGTCACACCCACCATCTCAGTAAGCGCGGCCTTCTGTTCATAATACATGTGTGGCCCTGTTCTACACCGGTTCTGAAAAACAATGCTTTCTAAGTGGAATCTTTCTTGAGTCGACAGGAATGTTCCTGAGCACCTTTGTCCACCCTGTTTCTCCTCCTCCCCCTGTGGTGACTGAAGTGACTCTTTGGTACAGCACAGGGAACACATTACAAAGAAGGCTAAGAAGTGGAGAGGGGCAGCTGGGGAGGTGGCGCAGCAGCTAAAAGCACTGTTGCTCTTCTGGACCACCCAAGTCCTATTCCAGCGTCCACACAGTAGGTCACAGACATTGCTGGCTCCAGTCCAGTCCCAGGGGACCTGACGCCCTCTTCCTTTTGTTTTGTTTGGTGGTTGGTTGGTTGGTTGGTTTTATTTTTTTGAGACAAGGTTCCTAGGCCGTTCCAGACTCACTTTGTAGACCAGGCTGGCCTTGAACTCACAGAGATTCAACTGCCTCTGGCTGGGAGTACTGGCATTAAAAGGTGTGTGCCACCACGCCCAGCTTCTGATGCCCTCTTCTGACCTGGAAGGGCACCAGCACTCTTCGAATACATACATGCAAACCAAACATTCATAGAGATAAAAATCAATCGATCAAAAAAATTTTTAAAAAGAAATGGGAAGGGAGCCATCAACTGTAAAAACTATCTTGGGGCTACCAAACACTGATTTTTTTTTTTTTTTTAAGGATAAAAATCAAGATGTGAACACAATACTTTTAATGAAATACCACACAAAAAAAAATCTAAATATGGTAGTGGGAGAAGTATTAATACACAGATTATGTAACCAAATCAAGGGAAAGCCTGAATAAAAAGCTATAGCCTCACTTGCTTTTAGTTGCCGGCTTTTTTCAATTTTGGTGGTCACATGACTAAGTAATACCGTTCCATTAGCTTTGCTATCAATAACATCTCTGAAATGCGGGTCACCATGGTAACAGTTGCCTAAGATGCTTTCCATAAACTTAGAGGTAACTGAAGCCAGCTGAAATCGCCAGCCTTTTATCTGAGCCTGCGTAAGTTTTCCATGGATGACTTTTGACACCAGATGGCAAAAGCTCTCTCCTCAAAATGTGCTGACGGCGACATTTTCTAAAGGCTAAAGAACACCCTGAAGTTAATTACAGACCTGGCTCACATATCCTGTTATCCTACTCCTTTTCCTCAAGCCCTGGGCCATTGGACTTCTTTCTCACTCTGGGGTCTCACAGGGCTGGCTTCAACCTCATGATCCTCCCACCTAAGCCTCCTCAGTGATGACATCTGCCTTGCTTCACCATCCCAGAAACTCCTTCCCTGAGGCAGGTCTGAGACCCTCTCTCCTAGCTCCAAGGCCCCCTCAGGTATTAACTCTCTCCTCAACAAAACTCCTTGTTCCCGTAATTAACATATGGAGGGACGTAAGGGAAACAAGCTTGGTTCAGTACAGCTGTCACGAGGCTAAAGAGTAAAGCTTAGAGCAGAGTCTGGGAGGCCCTGTGCAAAAGCTGCAAAATTATCATATGAAAGGCATATGCTAATGAAAAATGGAAGGCTGGGATCACTCAAGCCCCAGACCTCAAGGCACACTGGGGCCAACTAAATCCAGCCCCTGGCTCAGGAGACGAGGCACTGCTCAGAGTCTCTGGAGGTGACCTGTGGCTCACTATAATACTAAAATGTGAATTCTGGCTAGAGACCTAGTATGCTAATGAGGCATGTGATACATGTTGTTGTATGTAGAACATGTGAAAAGGATTGTGCTATACAAATGACCCACATTGATCCCCAATTGATATAACCCTGCCCCATCCTTTGTTTGGGTATGGTCCCTCAGTTTCCATGCCTTTTCTCTGCTCCAGCCTACTTCCTCCATTGGAAAGACAAAAAAACAAACAACTACCCCTCCTTCTAATACTACATGTGTCTCTGTCCATTTCTTTGCTCCAGGACATAAGAACCCCTCCAGAAGACCCCCAAGCCCCCAGTATCTGCTGGTATCAGGCAGATTAAACACCTGTCAAATATCACTATTTTATGGCAAAAACACTCCACCTTCCTGCTAGATTTTTTTTTAAGCTATCCAGTGCAAACAGACACACTGACTTTCTGCTGACAGCAGCCAACACCCCTACACTCAAACATCATATTTCCAATTTCCCTTCTTTCTTCACTCCCAGCCTCTGCCAACCACCATGCTGCTCTTAACGTCTAACCATGTGGCCTTTTCAGATTTTCCATATGATGAGGTCATGCAGTGTCAGCTTTCTGTGCCTGGCTTAGTTCACTTGGGCAAAATGATCTCCAATTCCATCCATGTTGTCACGACAACAGCATTTCATTCTCCTTAGAGCTGAGTAGTATCCAGTGGTTTGTACGTATGTTTTAAAATCCGTTCATCAGTCTCCAGACAGGCTGTTTCCATCCTTGGTGATTGTGAATAAGGCTTCAGTGAGCATGGGAGTACAGATGCCTCTCCAACATACGGCTCTCATTTCTAATGGCTATAATTACCCAGGAGTGGGTCTCTATATAGTCCTATTTAATATTTAGGGAACCCACACACGATTTTCCGTAATGTCCCAACTGATTTACATTTCACAGCACTGTGTAAGCATTCACTTTTGTTCACATCCTCACAGTACTGTTATCTTTGGTCCTTTTGATTGTTCCCTTTCTTGCTAGGGCACAGTGAAACCTCACTGGGTCTTAATTTTACACTTAGCAGATGGAGGTGTTGTGTTGAGTATTTTTAAAAAATATTTTTAAAAATAATTCTTTGACTATGTGTGTAAGTGTGTGTGTGTCTGATGTGGAAAGTTCCTGGGAAGTCCGGAAGAGGGTGTCCGTGAGCTGTCCCCATGTGGGTGCTAAAAACCAAACTCAGATGCTCTGCAGGAGGAGCAAAGTACCAGTTCTTAACCACTGAGCCATCTTTCCAGGCCTCAAATGTCCAATCCATATATATGTATGTATGTATGTATACATATATATATTTTTGTTTTGTTTTGTTTTTTTCAAAACGCTCAAGTAGTGCCTGAGAGAAGTCTCAGTGGTTAAGACTACAGCAGGAGGATTTCTGGGCCAGCCTAGCCAAACAGTACGTAGAGACCCTGCCTCAGAGAAATTAGGCAGAGGGCAACAGAAGAGGACGCACTCCTCTGGTCTCTAAGAGTGTGTGTGTGTGTGTGTGTGTGTGTGTGCATACCCAACAGAGTTGGATTCTAGCATGTTTTGAGAAAATTCCTATTTAGGTCTTTTTGTGTATGTGTGAGACACTGGGAGATTAAATCTAAAACTTTATACCGGGCAGGGCAAACACTCTTTGAAGTAAGCACCATGCGTGCTCAGATCTATAAGTTTTTTTTTTTTAATCTTTTTTTTTTTATACTGGTTCTTCTGGTAATGAACACAGGATGCCTTTGTATTGCTTTGTGTGTCCTCTACAATTTCTTTCATCAATATTTTACGTGTTTCATTGTAGAGATCTTTCACCTTTCAAATTAAAGTTATTGCCTAATATTTGGTTGGGGAGTGCCTGTCAAAAAGGTTGGCTTCTTCATTTTCTTACACATGAATTTGTGTTTTGAGCTTTATTATAAATTATATAATTAACAACTTAGAATATTTCAAAACTCAGGGTTGGGAAGATGACTCAGTTGGTAAGTCCCTTGCTGTGCAGGCATAAGGACCTTAGTTAGACCTCCTGAGTACCTGTAATCCCAGCACCAGGGATCCCTGGAGTTTGCTGGCCAGCCAAACTAGCTGAAGCAAGAGCTCTGGGGTCAGTGGGAGACCCTGTCTCAAAACAAAAGATGGAAAAAGATGGTGTAAGGCATTCAACATCAGCCTCTGAGCTCTATACAAAATACACACATACGTGTCCATTCACCCACGAAAGTGTGCTCACACAGAGGTGCAAAAAAATTCAGACATCTGCTGGAGTGGTGGTGCATGCTTTCAATCCCAGCATTTGGCAGACAGAGGCCGGTGGATCTCTGTGAGTTTGAGGCCAACCTGGTCTACAGCGTAAGCTTCAGGACAGCCAAGGCTGTACCAATAAAACCCTGCCTTGTAAAACAAACAAACAAAAAATTCAGAAATCATTGAACACCTGAGAGATTTGGACAAAGAGGAACACAGAAGAGTGTTTTAGAATATAATCCTAAAACTCTCCAGGTTAAGGGGTCTCCCATACGCACTCCTCCCCAGTCTGGCCGCCTCTCTTCCGCCCTGTGCCCAGTGCGACTACTGAATAAAATATCCTCTTCCTGCTCCCACTCTCCCCGTCTATGACACAGCGGTAAAAGTCGTAACAGAATAGTGTCTCTCCTGTGAGGAGAGAAGTTTGGGAATGCATCATTCAATCTTATTCCACATGGACCACGCCAATGGAATAAGTTTCATGCCTCAGCTTGATTCCGCTGCCTGGTTCCAGCCAGCCACAATCGCTTCCCTTCTGAGGTCATGACCATCAACCTGGGAACTGCAAAGTTTGATGTCAAGAGAACCTCTGGGGGGATTTCCTTGGCACGTTCACGTGTGGATACATGTGGGTTGTGTGCTAGTAAAACATGCGGTCAAGTTTTTGATAAATGCTTGAAGGGATGTGTGCTAAAAATGCATATTCTGTGTGTTTTCTTTGGTATACGGGCATCCCAAGAGGGAAATGGGAGGAAAAACGGCAACGAAGAAAATGCATGAGAAAGTTTCAGTAGTCTGACATCTTAGAGGAGAAACAACCCAGGCTGAGCATGAAGCAACTAACAGGACCACCAGCCTTAGGGCTGTCAAGGGTACAAAGGCCACTGTGCTGTCATCTACAAGAACGTGGAGTGCAAATGAGCATGGAAGAGTCATGCATGCAATTACACACCCGTAATACTTGAAAGATGGATTCGGGAGTATCAGGAGATCAAGGTCATCCTTGATGAGGTTAGAGGCCAATCCTGGCTACAGGAAATTCTGTCTCTCAGAGCAACAATGGAAATGAATGAAGAGTAACTAAGGATGTGCGTTTGAGGTCAGGGTGAGAGGGCAGAGACACAAACAAATTAGAGAAAATTTATCTTTTGGAGCAGGATAGCAGCTATTTATCTCCAGGCTTATAATATTTTAATTTTCCCACATAGTTTGCTATTGTGTTTGTGTGTGTGTGTGTGTGTGTGTGTGTACATGTGCCACAGTCTATTGTAGAGGTCAAAGGACAACTTTCTGGAGTGAGTTGGTTCTCCCCTTCCACCATGTGGGTTCTGGGGCTATAACCAAGTTGTCAGGCTTGGACATGATGCCCTGAGCTGCTGAGCCATCTCACCAGCCCTGACAGGTTTGGGGTTTTTCTTAATTTTATTTACTTATTTATTGGAATGTGTATGTGCATGCGTGTGCAGGCGCCATGGTACACATGTGGAGGTCAGAGGACAGCTCACAGGAGCTGGTTCTCTCCTTCTGTAGTCTGGGTTCTGAGGACAGAACTCAGGTCTCCAGGTTTGCTGACAAGCACTTTTTCCCCCTGAGCCACCTTGATTCCCCACCCCCAACATTATTTAAAGGTAACAGAAAGAATGTAAACTTTGTTGTAAAGTCTCCCTATGATCAAATGTTAGCTAATGTATGTATATGCTGTATATACATATGTAAGTACACACACACACACACACACACACACACACACCCGGCACTCTTTAGACCAAACAAACACAGCCTCAAACCAACGTAATTTTGAAGGCCACTAAACTACAGGCCCTCCCCTGGGGCGCTGCCCTCTAGAGATATTTCCGTAGTGTGGCTCCTGTAGAAAAGCTTTGAATTTTCAGAGTAAGGAAAGGGACACATTGGCCAGCACACAATCTCCAGGCTCCCTGGATCTTCAGTGTGCACCCGGACCCTATTCTAACCAGGCCTAAGATATTGGTGCAAAAACACAATCCAAGTGCACAGCAGCTTCCTCTAAGGTTCATACGCACCTCCATAATAGTTTTACTTCATCACACACTCACATGGACCCACAAACATGACCTAGATGAGTTCTACTGGTATTGTCTGTAAAAAGCTGGGCTTCAAGAAGCTTTCCCCAACCCATTACAAAAGAGGGACAGGCCTCCCAGACCGCACATTTGCCTGGCCATGGTCTGACTGTGCCATCAGTCACCACCCTCACTTACAAGGCGCCAGGATGAAGGGGACAGTCGTCTGCTCAAGGCCTGATTCTACAGCTCCAATGCCTGGCTGGCTCCCCACACACTCCGCTGGGAAGCACAGGCACAGAACTGCTAGGGCATCTCGCCTTTCTGGTTAAGAAGTTAAATTAGGGCAGCTCATCACCATAGTTACAGCCTTTCTGTCAGTAGTCGTAAGCCCTCGTGAACCCAGAAATCAGTTAAGAGTGAGGGAAGGTGGGTGAACCGCTGCTCCACTGACAAGCTGATAGCCACAGAGGGGCTGGCCGTGGCCTGAGAAGCCTCGGCACACATGCTTTCAAGATGCTAGGTCTACACCAGGAACCAGTGTCTTAAACGTGTTCTCCAGTATGCAAAATTAGAAAACCGCAATGTGAACTTGAACTTATTTTAAGAATTAATTAGAAGATGCAGATACTGGGCCTGCAG
Source organism: Meriones unguiculatus (assembly GCF_030254825.1). Lineage (NCBI taxonomy): Eukaryota > Metazoa > Chordata > Mammalia > Rodentia > Muridae > Meriones > Meriones unguiculatus. Next base: position 68,721,614 of record NC_083358.1, on the reverse strand, counting down.
GATGACTCAGCAGGTAAAGGCACTTGTTGCCAAGGCTGACTCCCTGGGGCGCACACATGTTGAAAGCAAAGAACAAACATTGCTCTCTCTCCTCCATACACAGGCTGTGTGCACCTGCGTATCCACACACAGAAACAATAAATGAACAAGTGAAATTTAAAATTTTGAATGTATTTTCAAAAAGATACAATGCTTGTTAAGTATGCGCAGAAGCATAATTTACACTAATACCCCCATTACATATGTTTAAGATTATGAGAAATGGGACAGGGAAGATGACCCCAGAGGTAGATAAACCTCTTGCCATATAAGATTGGGTCTGGGATCCCCAGAATCCACACGAACACCAAGTGGGCCTGGCACTCTTTGCAGTCCTAGCCCTTGGAAAGCCTCAACACGGGAGCCCTGGGGTAAGGCATTAGCCGAGCTTGACCACCAAGCTTTGGAGTCAGGTGAAAGACCCTGGCCCAGTGGATATAACAAAGCACAATCAAGAAAGTCTGCAGATGTCTCCAGACCTCCCCCGTGTATTTACATATACATACACCTCCAACAAATATGTGATCATGGATACACACAAGCGTGCATAGCACATATACACGTATCATTTTTTTAATTAAAAGAGCTAAACTTGGAAGAAACAAAATATTTGAACTACATATACATACAGTGCAGGTGTATGTGGCTGGCCTGTATTCGCTACCTTCTATGTGATAGACTTGAGGGCTGCAGATGCCACAGGTGATGGAATACCCTCGTTTTTTGTTGTTGTTTTCTCATTAACTAATTTATTTAATCACTTTACATCCCTGATTGAAGCCCCCCTTCCTCTCCTCACAGTACCACCCTCAGAACCGCCTTTCCCCACTCCCCTCTCTCCTCCTCAGAGATGGGAAGCCCCCCCACTAATACCCTCATCTTAAAATCACTAACAAGCCAATCAGAAATGTTGCTCTCTGTGTGTTTCTCTGCGTGTGTCTCTCTCTGTCTCTCTCTCTCTCTCTCTCTCTCTCTCTCTGAATGTACCAGTCTGTCTCTCCCTGAATCTTTCTGTGTCTGTCTCTATCTCTCTGTGCTCTCTCTGTGTATGTGTCTGCCTCTCTCTGTATCTCTGGCTCTCTCTGTATCTCTGTCTCTGTATCTATCTCTGTCTCTTTCTTTTTCTTGCTCTGCTTTTTTTTTTTTAAATATTTTGCTGTTTTTTGAGACAGAGTCTCACACTGTATGTTACTCAGACCTGCTTTGAACTCATGGCCATCCTTCTGCCTCAGCCATTCCAGTGCTAGCTTTACAAGTGTGAACCACCATGCCTGGCCAGAAACCTCTATCCAGTACAATAACTGGAAAGTGAACGTTATAGGCAAATAGTTACGAGACTCCAAGGAAAAGGATAATTGCCTGAAGGTATCTGAGGCTGGTTCAGCAGTGAAGGTTCTTCAGGCCCTGGTGGTAATAGAGAAGGCACAGACCCCTGCGTGAAAAAGAGTCTCTGGTGTGCAGTGAGGTACAAAGGATGTAGGAGATTCTTGACTCTGGGCTGCAGGGCAGAAGCTGGGGCAGGAGTCAGAACAGACAAAGCCTTCCCTACTGGACTTTGTGTGCCGGAAGGAGCCAGCGGGCTTCCAGACAGAAAGCGAGACTGACGGGGTGGATCACGGTTGTCTCTGTAGATAACATACAAAGAACAGCGACCCACCCCAGTGTGGAAGGAGCATACAGCAGCAGAGAAGCAGCCTTTGTGTTTAATGCACTTTTCTTTTCTCTAATGTGTACTCACTTTTTTAAACTCCTGAAAACACAGGTTAGCTTTTGTGTAACCCTTTTGTTTCTAGCTGTTTGTGAACAGAAAAGGCATGTAATAATGATGAATACTGTCTTAGGAGAGACCTACATATAGTTATACCCTTTTATACATGTCTAAAGCTCATCTGGGTATTTAACCCCATTGGTAGAGTGATTGCCTGGAATACTTGAAGTCATAGGGTCAGTCTCCTGCATCAGTTAAACTGAAGGTGGTGCTGCAAGCCTCTGGCCTTGGATTTAGGCAGGAGGGTTAGCTAAGGGTCATCTTCAGCTACACATGGAGGTCAAGGCCAGCATGAGGTAGGAGCACTCAAGATGCTAAAACTTTTTGTTTGACTCTCTGGCTTGTTACCTTTCAAAACCCTGAAACCTGCCTGTAGTTAAAGAAGTCAGAGATTCTTTTGAAGACTCTCAAACAAAGCAGACATCTGCAGGACTCCCTTGAAAATAAATTAATTCATGTAGTTCTAATGTGTTCTGGTGGGAGGGGGGCATGTGGAAAGGGGAAATGACACAACCACGAAAAAAAAGAGGAAAAGAAACAAAAACAAAAAAGAAGCCAGAAAAAAAAAAAAAAAAACAAAACTGCAAGCTACACTGTGTGATGTTCCCTGGGTAACAGAACATGGTTCTCACCTTCCTTGCCACTGCTGAGTCAGAAAGCCTAGACAGGGTTTAATCCCAGCAGCACCCTCAGGAATGGACACAATCACGCCACTCCTACCAACTAGGGGAGCCAAGGAGGAGGTGAAAGGAATTCTCAAGAATGATAGGAATGGGGTTTGGGCGTAGTCCACTCACAGCCCTAGGGTGAGGCCTTGCTAACCTGAGAGAAGGCTACTGAATTTGATTTGGGAAAAAAAAGTCAGTTATCAAAGGTCTTCATGTAGCATGCTTAGAAGAACACTGTGCTTCAAGGCACAGTGACATTCTGTTGTCTTTGCTGTGCAGAAGTCATAACAGACCTAGGGAACAGTCCTAAAATCACATGGTTGATAAGTGACTCTAATGAAACTGGATACCAGTAATTGTGTGTGTGTGGGGGGGGGGGAAGTTTTGAGTGTATATGTATGTGTCTGTGCATGTGTGCATGCATGTGGGTGAGCACACTTAACCAATGTGTACATGTCTAGAAGCTGGAGATCAGTGTGCAGTGTCTTCCTTCATTACTGTCTACTTTAGCTTTTGAGACAGAATCTCACCCAACCTGGAGCTCGCCATTTCAGCCACACTGATGAGCCAGGGAGCGTGCACAATCCCCCTGTCTCTGCATCCCGTCACTGGGGTTACAAGCTTAGGTCAACATGTCCAGCTTTTATGTGGGACCTGGGAATCAGACTTAGGTACTCTTGACTAGGAAGCAAGCATTTTACTCACTGAGACATCTTTCCAGCCCTCAACTTGTGTGTGCACATGCGCTGTGCATGTGTGTGTGTGTGTGTGTGTGTGTGAAAAAGCGAGAGAAAGGTGGGGTAGTGGGGTAAGAATAAAAAGAGAGCTTTCAGGAATCAGTTCCCCTCTTCTACCATGTGGGTCCCAGGGATTGCCCAATTCAGGTCCTCAGTCTTGGCAGTGGATGCCTTCACCCGCTGGACCTTCTCACAAAGCTCCAAATAAAGACTTTTGATATCTTCTTACCATCGTTCCTATCATTCCTAGGCATGTGACTATCAAATTAGTAAATCTTTGGGATTGAATTTCAGTTAGCATGTTTGCTTTTAAACTTTTCTGTTTGATTTGCTGACGTGGGTTCACACACACACACACACACACACACACACACACACAAATCCCTACCTGAATTCCGGGTTGGAATTAGAACAGAATGGACCCGAAGGTACATCTACAGTTTTGTACTACGTCTTTATATAAAGTTGAGATTTTGAGTATTGATGTCAAAACCTTAGAATCGAGCTGGAGATGTGCGAAGCAGCTGAGGGCTCCGTCAGAAGACCCGAGGTTGATTCCTCAGCACCCTTGCTGGGCAGCTCCTCTGCACCAACTGCCTGTATCTCCAATTCCAGGGCATCCAACACCTCTGGCCTCCTCAGGCACCTGCACTTATGTGCACACGCCCACACGCATAAAAATTTAAAAATTTAGAAAGTACACCCATGCTCTGGGAGAGAGAGGTAGTTTAAAGGTCAGGAGCTCCTATGCCTCTTGTAAAGAACCCCAGTTCAGCTTCCAGCACCTATGGGAGGCGACTCACAAACTCTGGTAACTCCAGTTCCAGAGGACCTGACACTGTGGTCTCATTGGCATCTGTATACACGTGTGTGCACACAAGTAAATTCACAAGAACTCTTTTAAAATCTACAAAAAGTCCACCCATCTTTTAGTTAGTTTACTTCCTTTTCTCTCGATGTAGAAATATAGCCTGCGTGATAGGGCGGAACATTCTGGACCATTGACGGGCTGTACTGATGCCTGATTCCAGAACAGCAAATAATCTGTAAATTATTTTTAATAATCTACAACCAAAAAAAAGAAATCTTTAGGACTACCTATGCTGTGGTTTTCTCTCTTAACGATGTTCACCGTGTAGAGCGGTATGTCTCCAACCTCAAAGCATCAACAACCTAGGACCTTAGTGCAGACTCTGAATGAGTAGTAGCTCTAGGGCTAGTATGAATTTCATACTGCTCACCATGATCTGAGTTTCTGACAACATCATCATCATTAGCAAAGCTGTGATGAGCAACAGCCCGGCAGTTGTGAGTTCTGCGTTATAGTTTCCCACAAAGGAAGTGGGAGCCATCTCCTGCACGTGGAGTGCTGGGTTACAGTATGAGACATAATTGTCTGTGTGGCTGGAACCCAGGGCCTGCCTCTTGCAAGCCAGGCTAGCCCTCTACCACTTGGCATGTCCCCAGCCCTATTTTTATCTTTGTAGTTCACCCATCGCATCCTCCAGAGACGGTCAAAAGACAACTCTTGTTGGTTCTCCCACCTTGTGGGGTGGAACTCGGGTCGTGGGGCCTACCTACAAGGAGCTCTGCCTAGGACTGAGCCACGGTCCTCTTTTTAGAAAAAGAAAACGTGTGAACTGAGTACAGAGGCTTACATCAGTAATCTGGAGACTCAAGTTAAGAGGCTTGTTCAAGGACAGTGTGGGCGACAGAGTGAAACCTCCTTTCAACACGGAAACAACCAGGCAAAGAAGTGTACTGTGCAAGAACACAGCAGGGCGATGGTTTGAAAAACGCTGCTTCCCCGGAGATGATGCTCTGTATGCACGTGCAGGTCTGCATTTAATTACAGTGGAATTGTAGCTTAGAATGTCAGTTCAGGCAGGCACCGATTAGGTCTCTCTGGCCTGAGTGACCCGGTTTACTGTGAGCAAGTACCAGGGGCCATGGCAGAGGGTACATGAGAGGGAAAGGGAAAAAGCTCCCGTTTTCCTGCCTAAGAAGCAGTTTTTCTGAAATACATGCTACACAACAGCACCTAAGAATAAAACCTCTCTTTTTAATCCACAAAGGATGAAAAGGGCCTTCTAGGACAGCGCTGTGGAGCCCACAATTATTCTTGAACAAATCTGAACACATGCAGTCACTATTTGGTCTTAATTTAGCCTCCGTTGCCAAGGAAACGTCAATATCCAAGTATATTCAAGGTAAATCTTTCCTGGTGTTGAAGGAACTGTTTACTGAGGGAATCAGGTCGACGGGCTTAACACCAGTCTCTGGATGAATCAGCTGGGCCTTCTTTGTGCCTCAGTTTCATGAGTAACATGATTTTTCTACTGTATTCCAGAGCAAAAAAATTAACACTGGGACCTGTTCCCTTTAACTTGTATGTGGTTTGACATCTCACAGGACATGATGAGGAACCCACAAATTTAAAGCAACCTACTGATTCTACATAATGACACTGGAAAGGAAGGCAACAAGGAGCCCCTATTTACAGGTGGTGTGTTGACACACGCCTGTAATCCCAGTTATCGGGAGGTGAAGGCAGAAGGATCAGCAATTCAAGGGCAGCCTTGCCTACCTGAGACTCCTATCTCAACAATAAAAGGTACTCCATTTTCTCTTCCAGCAGCACAAATCCTGATGCTGAAATAAAATGAAAAGTGAGGTACAGAAAGACTTTCTAAGAAGCCTGTCTTGGAGGCAGGGTGCAGTGGTGCATGCCTTTCTTTAGCCCCTGCACTCAGGAGGCAGAGGCAGGTGGATCTCTGGGAGTTCAAGACCAGCCTGGTCTACAAAGCAAGTCCAGGAGAGCCAGGGCTGATACACAGAGAAACCTGTCTGGGAAAACAAAAAACTAGAACAAAACAAAGAAGCCTGTCTTGGGTTGGCAAGATAGCTTCTTGAGTGAAGGCATTGGTGACTAAGCCTGCTCAACCAAGTTCAGTCCCTGGAACCCACATGATAGGGGTGGGAAATAACTCCCACAAGCTGTTCTCTGACCCCCACACAAATGCTATAGCAGTCAAGGAACACACACACACACACACACACACACACACACACAGCCACCCCAAATACAAAGATTAAAAATACATATCTTACAAATATATAAGTCAGCATTTTTTTTTTTTTTTTTCTGTTTCATGGTGCTTCAGAACTTCCAACAAAGGAGAATCAAAACTGAGGTCAGCACACCTCATTTGTCAGCAGCCACCGGGGACATGGTTGCAAACAGAGCAAAGTCAGACTCTGTGTGATGTTTCACACTTACAGGAGGTCAAGGCAGGATCATCAGAAGTTTAAGGTCATTCTCAGCTACAGAGGGAGTTTATTGAGACCCCGTCTCAAAACTCAGAAGAGGGGAGTGGAAAGATGACTCAGCAATTTAAGGCACACACTGGTCTTCTAGAGAACCAGAATTCAGTTTCCAGTGCCCAAGCTTACAATGACCTGTAATTCTAGTTCCAGGGCGTCTAAAGCCCTCTTCTGACTTCCCTGACAAGTGTACACACGTGGCATGCAGTCACACATGTACATACAGGTAAATAAAAATCTTCTAAAAGGAAAGAAAAGAAACATTTCTTTCAGCTTTATAATACGTTTAAAGTTCATTTCATATAACATTTTAGGACTGTGGGCAATGTTAGGAAGACATATTAATTTTCTTAAATATATTTCCTCCAAGGTTTAGGATTCTCACTAGTTGTGTCTAAAGCACATATCGAACCACTCAACCCTTATCCTTCTTTCGTTATTATTTTGTGGCAGTTTCGGGGATGCTCATATCTCGGTGAGGCCACGGGCCTCAAAGAACAACTTGAGGGAGTGAGGCTTGGCATTCAGGCTCCAGTTGTTAGGTTTACCACCTGCTGTGCTATCTCAGCCACAGTATTTGTGATGCTGAGTACTAAATACAGCCCACAGCTTGGCTACATTTCTGACATTATGTCAAATACCGGGTAGCCTGAATTTCCTAGAACACATGCCAACAATGAGACAGCTAGCAGTTATGGGCAAAAGTATGAGTCAAGTCTACATCATGAGTTCGTGAACCTTGGGGGTAGGGCCATGCCCACTAACTAGAAGTTTGTAGTGGTGTCCCATGAGTAAAGAGGGTAAGAAATAAAAATGTGTCTGATAAACACAAATTAAATGCATTCCCAGCCCAGCTTCCCACATGCAGCCTTTCACTGACAGTTGACAGGAGAACAAATAAGACTGGGAAGGAGTCAAAATGAGAATGATCCCAGCCAACTGGAACTAAAATACCTTATTTTGGGCATGCTTGCAAAGGGCCTCTGCTTGTGAGAGTTAAATGTCAGTAAAGTTTAAACTTGATTTATTTACTTTGCTGTGAGCCTGCCTCTGATTAGAAGCGACTGCTTTCTGATGCTAGACAACTTTCACATAACCACCTTCAGGGTGATGCCTTCATGCGAGAGACGGCACTGTGCATTTTTAAGCCTTAGCTGGCACATGCGTGTGTGTTCTCCTGCAGCCTTGAGAGAACAGAATGAATTCGGGGCAGAGAAAGAGCAAGAGGACTTTCTATCCTTTCTTTGGCACAGGAGTTTGTGTGGAAGGGATGAGGCTAGCTCAGCGGAAGGAGTGAGACCTTGTATCCCATCCCCAGCATTACCACAGAAAGTAAACAAACACTGTTATACACCAAAGTCTCACGAAGAATGAAACATGCTGTGTCATACTTCCTAGCGAGGAATTGAGCCCTGAGCTACGAACCTACAAGATAGAATCATTAGATAATTTGCATAAGTCTCCGAAGGTTTTCTCTTCAAATCATTAGTGTATAAGTCTTGATGACAAAAAGGATTGAAACATCAGAACAGCTAAATGCCTGGGGACATCTGAATGTGAGCACAGTCTCAGCCACCATGGTCTTGCAGGAACCTAGAGAAGGAGAGAGGGACAAGAGAGCAATAGCAGAAGCTGGATGTCTCTGAGCCATCCAAGCATGCACCATGTTATCGTCACCCTCTTGCTCTCTGGATGTCTTGCTTCCCCTCCCACCTTAAATCCGTCTCCAGCTATAGCAAAGGGAACAGAGTGGAAGAGCTTCAGAAGCAACAGAACCCCAATCTGTCACACTCTGGCACAGAAAGAAGACCTCTGTTTCAATCCTAATGGACTGGTGAGTCACGCTGTATCTTGTTCCCAAGTACTATCTTATGAAAGCCAAAACTTAATGGCTTAGGCTGGGGACGTAGCTCAATCGGTAGAGTAACTGCCTAGCATGTTAGAAGGCCTAGCTAAGTGCCTAGCACGTCATAAAACTGGGTATGGCTAGGTATACCTGTGATCCTAACCCAGCAGGTGGAGGCAGGAGGAGCATCCACTCAAGGTCATCCCCAGCTATATGGTGAGCTGAAAGTCATCCTCTGATATTAGACCCTGTCTTAAAACAAAATAAAGCAAAAACAAAGTGAAGGGCTGTCATAGATAAGTCTGTATGTAGTCTAACTATGCATAAGCTTTCAATTACTTCAATTGTTTTATTGCTTCAGGTATGTAACAAAGAACTTACAGAAAAGATACATTAACACCCCAAACAATTAAGTCGAGTTTAAAAGCCAGACATAGGTCCAGACTTGGTGATGCACATCTGTAATCCAAGCGCTCAGAAAGCACAGTTAAGAGGATTGCTGCAAGATTGAGGCCAGCCTCAACTACAGAGTGACTTCTAAACCAGCCAGGAAAATATAGAAAGACCCTGTGCTTTAAAACAAAACAAAAACAAACAATTAAAAACAGGGTTGGGTATGGTGGCTTATACCTTTAATCCCAAGACTCGGGAGGCAGAGGCAGGCAATCTCTGTAAGTTTGAGGCTCAACTGGTCTACATAGGAGTTCCAGGCCAGCCAGGGTTACATTGTGAAACACTGTCTCAGAAGATAAATAAATGAACAGTATAGATATATAGATGATATATAGATACATCCATACATACATACATACATACATACATACATAGAGGCTTGGGCTACACAGTGAGATTCTGATTCAAAACAAACAATTCGCCTTGCCACCCACCCTGTGGGTATCATGTAACTCTCTGTACCTGTTTCTAAACCCATAAATGGGGTTTACTGCCCACCACCTGAGACTTTTATAAGTAGATGATAATATCTTCAGGCAAGCAGGTGTTGAGACAGTGTCTCACGTGGTGGGCTGGCCACCAACTGGCTCTGTAGTTGAAAATGACCTTGAAGCCCTGATCCTTCACCTCTACCTCTAAGTATGGAGGTTGCATGTACGGTCCACCACACTGGGCTAAAACACTTACAGAGTAGTTAGGGAAATGTCTTACATACGAGAGGAGTTTAGTAAATATTTATTCTTGTACTTTATTCCTTCCCCATTTCATAGAGTTGTCTTTTTTTTTTATCACTTTAAAAACTGTGTGTGTTTCGGGGGTGGTTAGGGAAAGGATGAGGGGTTTGTTTAGGTATCCTCAGAGTCCTGAAGAGGGGCCTGGATCCTTTGGAGCTGGAGTTACAGGGGATTCCAAGCAGTCCAGTGTGGGTGCTGGGAACATAATTCAGGTCTTCCTCAAGAGCAGTATTCTTGTACGCTCTCTCTACTATTGCCCCACCTCTCCCAGCCCTTATTCTCACTTTCAATGATAGCAATCCCAACTATTTCTTTCTCCTAGAAATGACATGTTTGTCACCGGAAAATGGAATAGAATAGGGTACCATAGAAACCCAATAGAGCAGAAATCGTAACGCGGGGACATAAAAACAAGCCTATTTTAGGCAGAACATCACATGCTACCGATCAGCTGCCGGGAACTTTAACGCCTTCAGGGGCTGCTGCCTAACAGATCCAAGAGGCTGAGCAGATCTCACAGACCTCCGTGAGTCAGGGGGCTCCTTCCTCCCACCACTGCACAGAAGGCCACCTGGCTGGAAAGGAGCTTTGCCGGGGAGAGCAGTAGGGGAGACAGGTAGAATATCCACCGTGCATTTTCCTTCGGCAGCACTCTTTCCTTTAATGCCTGGGATTAAGCCTATATTAGAACTGTTTCCTGAGGAACTCTCGCTGTTTCCTACTGACTCATCCCGGAAGTCCTTTGCGCAGCACCTTTGTGTGGTCTGAAATGACTCAGCAGCCTCAATTAGCAGCTGCTGCTCCGGCTGTCAAGACACAAAAGTCTTCATGCCCACACACCTCAGGCTCATGGAATGCCTTCAGAATATGGTCAGCGGCTCTGTGCACACACACATGAACCTTGATTCCCTTGCTTGGTCGTCACTGTCATAACTCAGCAGGGCACAGAAGAACCGGGGTTAGGAGGTAAATAAGCCACATTAAAAAAAAAGAAAATAGTGTCTGTCAATTACAGAGAGTATATGGAGACAGGTTAAGGAGGAATGTCGTTGTCCTACTTTTGGGGACCCAGTCATGATTTTCAGTTTTCCTACAGGAATGTTAAAGGAAGACAATTTGAGGTGACAGTTGGAGGGAAAAGAAAGCTGCTCGTTCATTCTGCTGTTGCATTTGCTGTTTGCTGTTGCTGCTTTGCTGGACTACTGAATATCCTAACAACTGAGATTGGTATTGTCCCAAAGAACCTGACAACCCTAACCAGCCAGAAGTAGCCAAAGAGAACTCCACCCCCTCTCCCCACTTCTTTCTCTCCTACCTAGTGTTGGAGTGTTGGAAGGTATTAGGAAGGACAAGGGGTGGAAAAAGGAGGTAGAGGCATAAGGAAACCCAAATAAAATAGAGTTCTAAAAGTAGCACCAATAGCTCTCACTGTTAGATTTTAAGTGATTTTCTTTCTATGAAAAAATAGAAAAAAAAAATAAAAGCTGCACGTGACAGGTTTATTACATCCGTTGGTGCTGGTAGAAGGATATGTGCTGGTTAGTCTCTCTGTCACCGTGACACAGGGTAGTCATCTGGGAAAGGAGAAGCTAAGTTAGAAAGACCACTCCATCAGCTTGGCTTGTAGGCAAGAGTGTAGTGCATTTTTGTTGATTGATGATTGGTAAGAGGGCCCAGGAAACTATGGGTGGTGCCACTCCAGAGCATGTGGTCCTGGGTTCTATAAGAAAGGAAACTGAGCAGGCCATGAGGAGCAGGCCAGTAAACAACCCCATGGCCCTCTGCTTTAGCTCCTGCCTCGAGTTCCTGCCCTGACTTCATGATGGGCTGTGACTAGGGTATGAAAGCCAAACCCTTTCTTCCCTATTCTTGGTTAGAATGTCTTATCACAGCAATCACAGAAAGCCAACTACGACAAAAGACTTGTAAAACTGAGATTTATCGTTTGAGAAAAGTAGATGGTCAGAAATAGCTCTTACTATGATCTGTCATACAAGCCAGTTGTTTAGACAGGGTTTTATGTATCCTAGGCTGGCCTTGAACTCAATATGTCTCCAGAGATGATGACCTTAAACTTCTGATCCTCCTGCCATCACCTCCTGAGGGCTGGGAACTACTGTCATGTATTGCCAAGTCCGGTTTATGTGTTGCTGAAGAGCAAACCCAAGGCTTCACTTCTTCAGGCAAGCACTCTATCAGGAGAGTTTCACTTACAGCCCATTGGTGACACTTTTTTCCATCTATCTATCTATCTATCTATCTATCTATCTATCTATCTATCTATCTATCTATCCATTTGTCTGTCTGTCTATCTATCTTTCTGTCTGTCTGTCCACCTATCTATCTACCTACCTAGTGATGTGGGGGTTTCTCTCTGTAGCTCTGGATGTCCCTGAACTCACTCTGCAGACCAGAACTAACTCTGGTGGCCTTGAACTAACAGAGATCCACCTGCCTCTGTCTCCCAATTGCTGAGATTAAAGGTGTGCACCACCACCACCCGGCTGGAAGGTTTATTTTTATTGTGTGTGTATGAGCGTTTGCCTACCTATGTCTAAGTGTACCGTGCCTGTGCCTGCCACCCTCAGAAGTCAGAGACAGCACTGGTCCCCTGAAAGTGCCTGAGTTGTGACCTGCCATGTTAGTGTAAGAGTAGTAAGCACCTTTAACCACTGAGCCATCCCTCTAGCCTCCATTGCCTTGGGTTTGTAAGGCAGGGTTTAACTTTAGCGCAGGCGAGAGGACGACAACCCTCTCGCTTCTTCCCAAGAACTGGGATTACAGCTGTGATATGGTTAGCTTTTGTTTCTCTCTCTCTCTTTTTCTTTTTTGCCATTTTCCTCATCTGCATAAATTATCTTGTAAGTCAAAAGAAACCCCAAATTTTGTTTTAAAAACACACAGAGGAAAATCTTTCTTCCAAGATGCTTTCGCACCACTGGCAGTGGAAGGCCATCTCTGAAAGATGAAAATAATTTCCAAACTGGGTCTTAATCTTATTGCCATAGAGGTGCCGGGTTTACAAAATGTGTAGGGCAATTCTAAAACTTGAGTGCACACGCTAGTGCTCCCAGACTTGCTACGACGGAGATGGTCTGTCACAGTCGGTCAGAGTCACAGGAGAGGCATTTCAAACAGGGGCCCACCTACTGGCACAGAAGTTTCATCACCATTGCCTACAGTCATGACTTCAGCCAAGCGTAGTTAACCTACACCCACACTGGGCCACTCTGGAGCCACACGCTACCTCCTTCATTCTCAAAGGTGCTTCTGCTGCACAAAGGTGGGCTTTGTTACGGTCCCCCTTTAAGCTTCCCTCCATGGCGGGATGCTTTCCTGAAATGGCTTTGTCTGCTGGCTGGTGCTTACTTCTGTTGACCTCTAGAGAGTGGGTTGAATTGGCTTCCTGTTATGGTCAACTGGGGATCGTTCTCTGCTCAATTAAGCCGATCTGGAGCTTGGCATCAGTTTTTCAAAAGCTTGCCAGGAATCCTAAAATGTAGCTCTGTTTGTGACTTTCAGATTAGTAAATATTTTATCAGTAAGAGCTCTACCCTTAAATTGAGAAGATAATTCTGACACATTAATCTTAATAAAGTAATAGTAATTATAATTGTGATTAGAGAGGGGGTCTTGCTGTGGTGCATGGGATGGCTCCTGCACTCAAGCAATTTTGTTGCCTTAGCCTGCAAGTAGCAGTGTCTAGAGGCATGTGCTACAGTATACAGCTCAATAAAGTTCATGCTGTTCCGAATCTTAACCTAGAATACAGTGTTCCCCGGGTAAAAAGGAACTGCTCCCACTATGTCTCTTCTTCTAACTCTAACCACTAAATAGAGAAGTTTATTTTTCTTTCTTTCTTTTTGTCTTTCTTTTTCTTCCTCTCTCTTTCTTTCTTTCTTCCTTCCTTTGGTTTTTTGAGGCAGGGTTTCTCTGTGTAGAATTAGCTGTCCTGGACTGTTTGTAGATCAGGCTGGCCTCAAATTCATAGAGATCCACTGTCCTCTGCCCCCGAGTATTGGGATTAAAGGCTGGCACCACCACTGCTCAGCTACAGAGAAGTTTTAAAACCAAATTTAATACCAAGAAAATTTAGGTCATTACTTTACTTTGGTTCCAGAAAAAAAAAAAAAATCTGTTAAGCTTGGTGACACACTTGGAATTCCATCATTTGGGAGGTGGAGGCAGGAAGATCAGGAGTTCAGGGCCATTTTCAACTATATAAAGAGTTGGAGCCCAGCATGAGACAAACCAAACCCAGGTCTTCTGTAGGCAACCATCATTCCATCTCTCCAGCCCCAAAGCATAGGCTTTCTGTCTCAGCATATACTTATGCTTTCTTACCTAAACCACTGCCTTACCTTCTCTTCACCCCACATAAACTTTAGAATAAATCTAAAAGAGATAATAGGAAAAGGGGACTCTGTTGAAAAAGGAACTGCTTTTCTGTTGTTTGTTTGAGTGTTGTTCTTTGTTCTTGTTTTTATATATTTTGTAATCTTAAAACTTCTAGCATTCACTTCTTAAAAATATTAAAAGCAACAGGTAAATTTGGATATAATAACTAATGTATCTTAGAAATATTATCTTGTGCAATGTGATCAATGTGAAATTGTTCATATGGTAGATATACTCTCAATACTGAATCTGATGACCTCACTCCATTTTAAGCCTCCAGCATGTCTCCTTTCAGAACAGGCACATTCTACTTCTTAGGAAAGATTCCACTAGACTCAGGAAAGGGAAATAGCCTGACTCTTATGGGCCAGAGCTGTGAACCTGCTATTTCTCCTTAGCCCCAAGGGATGAGGAGCATTACATGAGAGAGTAGGGAGCTACAACTAAGAGATGCTCAAAGGGAAATCTTTTTCAATACAATATTAATTTTGATTGCTTAAAAGAGGGTTTCTTAATGCTATGCCTATACCCTATTGCTATAGATGTCTGAGCAGCAGGCCCCTCCAGTCTAAATCCCCTCTGAGAAGTGGCAACAGAAGAACACACTATGCTGAGCACTGTGATATTCAAGTTGAGCTGAGTTGTGCAAACTCAGAAGTAGAAGCTCCTGGAACACAGCCAGAAAGAAAGGAAAGAGAACACAGTGCCTCCTGGCCAGGAGCTATACAATGAGGAGAAGAAAGGGGAGTCTGCTGATATTCTTCAGTCTTCAGGTAGGCATGAGTACATTCTGTAAAAAATAAATAAATAAATAAATATAAATAAAAATAAAATAAAATAAAAGCATCCCAAGATGTTTCTATGGGTGGGTGGGTAACAGGGTCTCATATAGTCCAGGCTGGCCTAGAGTTCACTATGTAGCCAAGGATAACCTTGAACTCCTATCCTCCTTCTTCTACCTCTCCAGTGCTGCTGGGATGGCAGGCATGTACCACCTATGGGAACAGATGCATGTGACTTAAAATGCAAACTTCTTGTGTAGGTTGCTTTGGGGGAAGGCACTCAGGGTCTCTAGTCTTTTAGCTTACTTTCAGTCAGTTTGGCATGTACTCTTTCATTGTGATGGAAATAGGTTGGCTGTTGACCAATAGGATCAACATTGAGGCAGAAAAAGAGAAATGCAAAAGGGAGTTTATGTGCTTGTTTGAGCAGGGGCTTGTTTGGGGATGATAAGATCATGGGCTTTTGTAATATCCTTGCACAGCCTCAGGGACTTGGACCTGAATGGGGTCGAGAGAGAGACACATCTGTTGTTTTAAAAAATGAAAAACCCATACTACTTTACCAATAAAGACTCAGAAGCCAGATGCTGGGGTAAAAACCTGCTAGCTCAGAGAGGCAGAGAAAACACCCAGCAGACCTTCCTTCTCAGCTCAGATCCACATGGAAAAAATCCAAAAGGCTCACTAGCTCAGTTGAGAGCCCAGGAAGAAAAAGGCCAAAACCCCAAGGTCAAAGGCTTACTAGCTCAAAGCCTAAAAGGCCAGAGAGCTAGAGAGCTAAAGCACTAAAAAGACAAAACTCAAAAAGCAAAAGTCAAAAAGCCCTTCCTTCTCCACACTGTCTTAAAAACCTTTCAACTCAAAGCCCCTCCCTCCTATTCTTTCTGCCTCTTGACCTAGGGTTAATTTTATTAAATCCTGTATACAGAAAGCTCTTGGATTAAAGGTGTGTGATAGGCTTCAACCATACCAAAGGAGAAACAGGGCTTTACAGTTCACAATTTTGGGGTTCACAGTAGAATCAAATATCCTGCAACATATACCAAACAAAAGCTGGGATCAGGTGGATTAGGCTCTCTGATAAAGAAACTGCAGCACCCCTTCCCCTGTCCTGTTCCAAGCTCAGCATGTTCATTGTAAATAGCGGAACAAGGAGGCAAGTAGGTTTAGATAATCTTGGCAGGCACAGTCTCTATAGAGGGGCCTCCTTCAGGCCATCATCATAGCCGGAGAAGAAAGCTACAGTGAACATTTTCTATACTATCCACATCTGCATATGGGCTAGAGGAAGGCTTTGCCATCCCTCTGATCCTTATCCCAGGGTTGAGGAAGCCTTTGCCATTTTCACATTGGTTCTGAGGGTAGGGTCCTTGACATGCCCATGCCCATGTCAACAGCTCACATTCATCAGAACTTCATTTACTTGAGGCTTCCTCCATCCTCCACAGGCTGTGACACCCAGCTACTCTGCTCTCTTCAAAGGCCTTCCCTACAGTGAGACGCAAGTTCCTCAATAGACTAGTGCCCTAAACAAGTTCATGTTGTCCAGTAACCAAATCATCAAGGTCATCAGAGAAACAACAAATATCCTCCATGATGTTAGTTCATACGGGGCAATAAATCTTGTGGGGCAGCCTTGAAATGTCGCAAGTCCTCAGACTGTTCCCTCAGCACAGGCAGCTCACAAGCCTCTCACCCTGGGCAACACTGGCTTTCTGAGAAGGAGCCCATTCTCCTTAAAAACAGAGTGCATTCCACCATTGTGGTGGTTGGAATGAGAATGACCCTCAAAGGCCCATATATTTTAATACTTGGTCTCCAGTTGGTGGAGCTGTTTGGGAAGAATTAGGAGGTGTGGCTTTGTTAGTGGAGGTGTCACTGGGGTTGGACTTTGAGGTGTCTCCAAGCTGCTCTTCTTGGCTCTTAAGACCAAAAGCTGAAATTGAAAAGTAATGATTATTCATAACCATGTTGCCGTGTTTGTGTCAGTCTGCTTGTATGAATGTGTGTGGTAGTCATGATATTCTTTGCATGTTGCTGCTTTGTGTTTTACTATGTTTAGTGGAAAATGTGCCATAATTCCCCCCTCCTCTTATTCTACTTCAAGAATTGACTATAGACTCCTACAGTATGTCTGTGTGTCTCAGGATTCCACAGCCAATAGATGTCTCATTTTTATTATGCATGTAGTTGCTTAGTTTTACTTTTGCTTTTGTTTTCTTTGAGACAGGGCCTTGTGTAGCCCAGGCTAACTCTGAACCCATTATGTGACCAAAAATGACCCTGAACTTCTGATCCTCCTGCATTAGCACCATAAGCAGGCTTTTATGTGGAACTGGGCATTGAACCCAGACCTCTGTGATACTGTGCTACATCCTCTTCTTGTTTGTTTGATGCAGAGTCTCACTCTATATCTCAGGGTAGCCTGAAGCTCATTAGGTGGCCTAGGCTGTGGTCTCATGTGACTATTCCTCTGCCTCAGCCCCCCAAGTGCTGAGGTTACAGATATGTGTCACCATGCCTGGCCTTAGTTTCTTCTTAGTTTGTTTGATTCCTTGTGTTTGTTTGTTTGTTTGGTTGGTTGGTTGGTTTTTCAAAACAGGGTTTGTCTATGTAGCCCTGGCTGTCCTGGAACTCACTATGAAGACCAGGCTGACCTCAAACTTGAAACTCTACCTGTCTCTGCCTCCCAGAGTGCTGGGATTGAAGGTGTGTGCAGCCACCTAGAAATCAACCCAGCTAGATTTCTGTTTTAAGACTCTTCAAATCTCATTTTTTTTAAACTCCTATTTATTTGTTTATTATTTTTTATTTGTTTGAGGCAAAGTCTTACATAGCTTACATAGTGGCTAATGATTGTGAAATAAATTTCTGTCCCATTGTATTTTATAATTGGAATAGAAATTAGGAAAGACACTGGGCATCATGGTGCATGCCTAGAATCCCAGGACTTGGGGAGACAAAGGCAGGTAGATCTCTATGAGTTCAAGTCCAGCCTGGTTTACAAGGCAAGTCCAGGATAAACAAAGCTACACAGAGAAATGAAAGAAAGAAAGAAAGAAAGAAAGAAAGAAAGAAAGAAAGAAGGAAGGAAGGAAGGAAGGAAGGAAGGAAGGAAGGAGAGAGAGAGAGAGAGAAAGAAAGAAAGAAAGAAAGAAAGAAAGAAAGAAAGAAAGAAAGAAAGAGAGAAATTGGGAAAGACAAATATAAGAACAGAGCAGAGTTGGGGCTTTAGCTTCATAGAAGAGTTCTTGGGCCCTGTATTTAGTCCTCAGAACCAAGGGAAAGAAAACAAATCACACATAATATTTCCAATAGTAATAAATTCTCTAGCAAAGTATAAAGAATCCAAAGGCACAGGGAGTCTCTCTCTCTCTCTCTCTCTCTCTCTCTCTCTCTCTCTCTCTCACACACACACACACACACACAGTGAGGAGGTAGACTCCCTCTGGTTCCCACATTGCTCTAAACTAGACCACATGATAAATAACTGATGTCTGTAGCTTCCAGTCAGCAGAGGCCCAGGGCTTGCCAGCAGCCATGTGAGCCTGGAGTCAGACCATCCCTCATTCAGACCTTGAAAAGCAACAGCTTCTGAAAACACTGGCTGTGAGCTCATGAGGGACCCTGAGCCCAGCTCCCTACACTGATAAAAACCCAGTATGTTTCATTGGTATTATTCTCATCGCTGTAAGAATACAGAAGAGGGGGAAGGGCAGAACTTGGGATGGCCATCAGGAAGCTGTTGTAAAACTGCAGCCCACTATGCAGAGATGCTGCAGCTAGAGGAAAAGCAATAGTAAAAGAGTCAGATGCTGAAAAGTGTCAATATTTTGCCATTTGAATGTGGTGTGTGAAAGAAAGGGCGATTGTACTTTATTTTCTATTCCTTTTGAAGTTTTATTTCATTAACTATAAGGGTCTTTGTGACCTCCACAGTCAGTAGAGTCCAGGGAAGGCAAGATGGTTCAATGCAGCTACGTAGCCAGTGTTGGTTCAAAGCTTGGGAGTCTGACCCCAAGTAGTTCATTTTAGGCGTTTTGTTTTGTTTTGTTTTATTTTTGTTTTTGTTTTTGTCTGTCCTGGACTCACTTTGTAGAGCAGGCTGGCCTCGAACTCATAGAGATCCGCCTGCCTCTGCCTCCTCTCAAGTGCTGGAATTAAAGGCATGGGCCACCACACCAGGCTTATTTCAGTCATATCTTAAGCAGAGTATGATTTGGTGAAAACATTGCTAGTGATAATTAACTCATTTCTGTGTGCACAACGAAGCATGCATAAATAAAGGAATAAAGTAAGCTGAATAAAGATTAGACGTGACTACATTGAATTCTTCGTAAAGTGTGTGTGGCACCTTCCACGAAGATGGATTCTATAGATTGAGAAAAACAAGCTTACCATAGGGTCCGGAGGAGACTCTGGCGTTGACTCTACCACACAGACACTGCAAACGTCATCAGGCTATTGCCATTTCTGCTCCCAGCCTTTTGGTCAGATAACAGAGTAATCATCCCCTCCTTCAGAAGAACAACCCTGTGTGTATTTGACATTCCACGTTCCCCTAGCACTTTTCTAGATGCCTCCAACAACGAATACCCAATTTATAATTCTCTGCTTTGTCTTCTCAGGGACACATTTAACAAAAGCTGAAAACAACCCTTTACATCCTGCCTATTAATATCTATAACACAGCTGTGAGTCCAGGTAGCTCACTGGTGGACTAAGCACACGACATATTGGTTGTGTGACCAATTAAGTAGATGTGTGGTCGTCATGTTAGTTTCACTAAAATAATCTTCATAAAACAGTAACATTAAAATAAATAAATAAGCAAGCACGAAAATGACTGCTAAGAGGCTAGAGATATATTTCAGTTGCTAAGGCTCCTGCCTAGAAATTGCGAAGTCCTGGGTTCAAACCCTGGCATGATATAAATCAGGAATGGTGGTACACACTTGTAATTTCAGTACTCGGGAGACAGAGTCAGGGGCATCAAGAGTTCAAGGTCATCCTCAGATACATAGAAAATCCAAGGCTAGCTTGGGAATATGTAAGACCCTGTTTCAGAAAGACTGCTGAGCAATTCAGGTGGCAAGTGCTCCTTCTACATGAGGGCTGTGACAGACAGAAGGCAGTATGAACATCTGAGAGACATTTAGGCACTGGGACTTGGAAGTGATTGAATATGGGGGAACGTGAGGAGGGGCTGTGTCGGGAGGGAAAAGATAGCGAACTTAATTTAGGAAATTTTGAATTCGTTGGGGATATCAAGTAAGGATTTGAACTAAATGCTCAGAAGGGACACGATTTTGAAATAGATACTGTGTGTTATCATCCATATATAATATGACTTGAGATCCCAGGAGGAAAGCATAGCAACTCAAGAAGAAAAAGGTCAGAGAAGGTTTGATGTGGGAATCCAAGAACATTGAGATTAACAGCCATCAAGAGAAGAGTGAGGGAGGTTGGAGAGAGCCCAATAGAAGGCGCTATCGCTGACTGCCATCTTACACTTGAACACCAGACACACACACACACACACACACACACTTCCTATTTAGTTTCTTTATGTGACTTAATGGGTCTTTCCAATTTTCTTCTGCTGATCAACCATTTACAGTACTGAAGACATAAAACCCAGCAGAGCTATGAGCTGGGGCTTCACGGCAGGAATGACTAAAATTTCAGATGAGAGAGCTGAGACCCAGGAGTATAATTTGTTTAAAGTAACAAATATTAAAAGTTAATCTAGGTTTTTGTTTTACTTTGCCACCCCCTGCTCCTGTGTATGTATCTGTGCATGTGAGGGCACCTGTGTGTATGCATGTACAAGCACACATGTGCTACAGTGTCTGTGTGGAGGTCAGAGGACAATTCACAGGAGTCTGTCCACTCCTCCTTCCATATGGGTTCTGTAATTGAATTCAGGTCACCAGTCATGGTGTCAAGAGACTTTGCCCACTGCGTCATTTTGTTAGCCCATCTTTTGTTCTTTATGTCACCATCTCGTGTTTGGTGACCCATCTGGCCTCCATCTCACCATCTAGCTTAGGATGAGCTTGAATTCCTGGTCATCCTTCCTCCATCTCCAGAGTACCGCCATGCTGACCAAATCTAGGCATTGAGCACATATTTGGAGTAGAAGAGGTGCTCTGAAGAATAAAGAGCACCGACAGTGGAAGGAAGGAGCGCTTGTCCCCAGGCACTGTACCGAGTGCTCTGGGTGTCACTACACTTGATTTTCAAATCTAGATGCAGTGAGCTTTTGATTCTAGTATCCCCACCCAGCGAATGAGGGAGAGAAAGCTTCGGGCTTAAGTAACTTGCCCCAAATCACACAACTGGCAGGTGACAGAGGCAGAAGATGAATCCAGGTCTGTCCCTGTTCCATGTGACAGTTCCATTATGCAAATCATGTATAGATTATGTTGGGGTGATCTGTGGGGGCCCTGTGTAAAGGTGGTCTTGGCATATTCAAATGCTGATTTCTGTAGCAGCTGAGTACAGGCCAGACTGGTTAAGCCTCAGCAATCCCAACGTTTTGTAAGCGTGAACTGTCTCACCTTCTGGTTGGTGTAATAAAGAGCTGAATGGCCAATAGCAAAGGCGGGAGAGCGAGGCGGGACTTCCGGCAGAGATAGGAGCTAGGAGCGCTGGAAAGGAATCTGAGGCGGGAAGGTTGACCAGCTGCGTGCAGAGGGCTGAGAGACTGAGGCGAGGTTCCAAGCCACCCGGCAGAACGTAGATTAGCATAAACGGGACTGTGCTGGGAGCATTGGTGTCTTGAAAAGCTCACTTATGTTCTGTAAACACGTATTTGTTTTAGCCCCAGGCGGGGGACATGAGGCTGCTCCAGATTCTCCACAGCAGCACACTGTTGGCCTTGCGCAGGCGCTGAGAAATGTGTGATTTTTTTGGCCGGCTGAGGATGATTTAATTATGGGGACTCTGAGAGAATAAATGCCAGAGCCCAGAGAGGGACTTGGGGGCTCCGAGAAAAAAAAAAAAAAAGGCTGCTGGTGCTTCTCCCCTGCTGCTCCTGGTTGTTGTTGACTCCTGGTTGTTGTTGATGAATTTTGCTAAGAAGTTGCAGACATCCTGAAACAAAGATTGGACTTGCCCCTAGGAACCCAGTGACCCTAACCAGCAGGAAGTAGCCAACGGGCCTACAGCTTTTCTCCCCACTAACCTCCTTCGTCTCCTACTTAGTGTTGTGGGGTTGGAAGGGATTGGGGTAGACAGGGGTTAAAGGGAAGTAGAGCTATAGGAACCGCACAAAAATAAATAAATAAATTACATGGATAAAAAAGATGCTAATACGGGACAGTTTAAGATAAGAGCTAGTTGGAAACAAGCCTAAGCGGAGGCCAAGCTTCCATAATAAACATAAAATGTCTCAGTGTCATTGTTCGGAGCTGGCAAGCCAAGAAAGTCCAACTGTAACTGACATCCAACGGTTAGAGGATTATCTTCCATCTGAGAGCCTTCCCTGACTCTGCATGGCCTATTAATACCTCTGAGTTGTTTATGGTTGAGTGGTTTTTGTTTTGTTTCTGTGTGTAAGCACATTAAGGGTACATACGAGGAGGCCAGAGGTGGACGGCAGGTGTATCTTTATTGTGTTCCCCCTCCCCCTTTTTTTGTGTTGTTTGTCTTATAGATGAACTCTTACTATGTAGCCCTGGCTAGTTTTGAACTCACTGTGTAGACCAGGCTAACCTTCTGGAATGGGACACAAGCAAGGAACTAGAGATGAGAAAAAAAGACACACACTGCTGATATAATGTCCCTCTTTGGAACCAACCACTTGAGACCTTCACCAATGTGCTGGTGCCTGAACCCAAATACCAAGTCTATGAGCTTCTCGTTCCCAGGACAAAAACTGAGGGAAATGACTTCAAAAAGGAAAGATTTATTTTGGCTCACAGTTTCTGGGGTTCCAGTCCATGGCTGGCTGGCTTTAGTACTTTGGGCAGAACACTTTGGTGGCAGGAACATGAAGAGGAGAAGGCTTTCAAGTGGATGCTGACTGAGAACGAAAGGAGGAGATGGGAAGACAGGAGGGGCCAAAGGCTCAGAGCTACCCTCATAGAGCTGTACCCCAGAGACCCACTTCCTCCAGGTAGGGCTGCTTCCTTAATAGTTCCATCTGCTAGGGACAAGCCTTCATCACATGTGGGGCAGTTTCATCTTTAACCCATACTTCGTGTGTTTTGTATAATTGATAATAAAAGGGTTTTTAGATGCTTTCTTGGTTATTGATTTTTTTTTTTTTTTTTTTGAGATAAGGCCTTACGTATTCAGGCAAGCCTCCAACTCACCTTATATTTAGGCTAGACTTGAATTCTGATCCTGTTGCCTTCATCTCACGAGGGCTGGAATTACAGGTCTGCAAATTTAATTTAAAATGTAGTCAGCTATCTGTTGTGGCACATGCTTGTTGTTCTATTGCTGTGATGAAATACCGTGACCAAAAAGCGAACTGGAGAGGAAAGGGTTTATTTGGCTTAGACTTCCATATTGCTGTTCACCACTGAGGGATGAAACAGGGCAGGACCCTGGAGGTAGGAGCTGACGTGGAAGCTCGGAAGGGGTGCTGCTTCCTGGCTCGCTTCACCTGCTTTGCTCAGCCTGCTTGTTTATAGAACCCAGGACTACCAGAGAGGGCCCTCCCTCGTTGATCACGAAATTGAAAAATGCCTACAGGTGGATCTCTTGGAGGCATTTCCTCAACTGAGGCTCCTTCCTCTCTAATGACTCCAGATTATGTCAGGTTGACACAAAAACCAGTACACCTGTTATATCAGCACATGGGAGGTAGGGGCAATAGGATCAGGAGATGAAGCCCACCGGCTACATAGCAAGTTCGGGACTAGCCCGAGCTTCATGAGACCCTGCCTTAAAAAGGAAAATTGGAATCTTTATGTGTGGAACTTAATACGCATTGAAGCAATATTATCATCTCTACTCAGGCAACTCAAATGTTTAATGCCAGCATCTGAGACCAGACATTCATTTCAATAGCTTGCCTGCCTCAATCTTTGATCCAGTCTAGTCTGGACCAAGGCTTTGGTCCCAGCTCTTTCCCTGAGCCATATCTACGCCTGGTCTTCTTATTCTGGTGACTGTGGTCCTGTGAGTAACTAACCTAAGGAAATCTCTTGTCTACCAAGGTACACCGTGTTATTGTTAATTTAATCAACTTTTTTTCCACTTTTTTCTCTTTCATTCCTTCTTTTGACAAGATATTAGTATTTAGCCAAAGCTGGCCTGAAACTCTTGATTATCCTTCCTGCCACCCAAGTGATGAAATTATAGGAGTGTACTATCATTTCAAGATAATAGTTTCTTTATAAGTTTTTAAAAATATGTGTGTGAGAGAAAGAGGAGAGAGAGAAACAGAGAGAGGCTAAATTTGTATGTCATGACACAGATGTGGACATCAAAAGACAACGTGTAGGCATTTTTTTTTTTTTTTTTTTGGTTCTTCTACCAAAAAGTTGGTGGGTCCAGGTCACCAGGATTGGTGACAAGAACCTTTACCCACTGAGAATCTTGCTGGAGCCCTATTGAAGACTGTTCAAGAGAGTTACTGTTTTATAAAGATGGTCTTAGTGAAGCTAACATGATGACCACGCATCTCCTTAACTTGTCATATATGAATAGCAACCCAACCAATATGTTGTGTGCTTAGTCCACCAGTGAGCTACCTGGACTCACAGCTGTCTTATAGATACTAATAGGAAAGATGCACAGCGTTATTTTCAGCTTTTGGCAAATGTGTCCCATGACACTGAGAAGACAAAGCAGAGCCTAATAGCGGCCTCACAAAGAGACCAGAAAGGATGAAAGAGGAAACTATTGAATAAATGATTCCACAAAACTTTCCAGAACTACAGAACATACGTCTGTAAACTGAAGGGTCATGTTGTGCATGAAGCTGACCAGAACAAGGGGGAGAAAACAAGTTACACGATGCATCTAAATCCTAGGCCAGAAAGAAGGCTCAGCAAGGAGAGGCTCCTGCCTCCAAGCCGGAAAACCTGAGCTGATCCCCAGGATCCTCATGGTGAGCAGAACTCCCACAAGTAGTCACATGATCTGCACTGAGTCACACACATGCCCGCACAGCACACGACATTAAATAAGTAAATAAATAAATGTTCAATTTAAAGTTTCTAAGTGCACAATCGCTGAGAAATGTCAGGGTACAGGAAGAAGATTCTAAAAGTTTCCAGAGGGGAGACCAAGAAAGATAAATCAGAAGCACAAAATGTTTTTCTCAGCAAGAGTGATGTCCAGAAGAACAGCACAACAAGCCCTTCATAATTGAAGGACAGGACGAGCTGTTTTCCCTAGAATTTTATTACAGTTGAACCATAAACTGTGATGGGGGACTGAGGAAATTTTCATTAGATTTTGGTGTGTGTGTGTGTGTGTACACATTCGTGTCCTAATTTTTTTTTAAATACATGCTGAATTCCCTCTTGGTTTCATTTTTTTGGGGGGTGGGTATCAGGTGTACAATGTCCCCTAGCCTAGCCATTCAGTAGGAGAAGGGGAATGCAGAGAGAGGTTCACGTCAGCGTAGCCGTGAGAAACACTGTAGCTGTGGGCAGCCCTGGCGCTGCATTTCTAGCTACCACAGAAGCCTCAGGTAGACCTGGCTTGCATTTTCCCATCTGCTGAGAAAATGCCGTCTTTACTTGACCATCACAAAAACGTTACTGTCCTCTTCTGCCACCTATGACATTCTCGACACCTTTACTTATACACCTGTGTTTATTTATTTGTCTCCATTTTCTAATAGTTTTACATTTATTTATTTACTGTGCATGTCTGATGGATGGGCTGTCTGGAGAGGTCAGAGGGCAACTTTTGTAAGTTGATTATCTGCTTCTTCTCCATGGGTCCTGGGACTCGAGTCATCGGGCTTGGTGGCAGGCACTCTTACCCACTCAGCCATCTCAGTAGCCCTTACCTGTATTTAAATATTCAACATTTACTACTTTATGATGAGTAGGTTAAAAATAAATAGATACACTGAGAAAATAATTTTTAGCCCTTTTACATGCAGAGATCAAGTCTTTAAGAGTTTTTTTTTTTAATTAATTTTATTTATTTGTTTTATGTATATGGCTGTTTTGTCCGCATGTTTGTCTGTGCCTAGTACTCAGGCTGGCCAGAAGAGGGCATCGAATCCCCTAGGGCTGGGATTATACACAGTTGTAGGGCACCATGTGTTTGGAATCGAACCTGGGTTCTCCAGAAGAATAGCCGGTTGTCTTAACTGCTGAGCCATTTTTCCAGCCCCAAGTTTTGAAGTGTTTTAGATGTTTAATACCAAACAAGCACTAATTCTACACAAGACAGTCCTATAATTATTTGACCAAGTTGATGTGTCAGATGTGATAACTGATAATGATGATAAATTGAAAATGAAAAATTGAAAAGTGTGACATTGCATGTATGTTGTCAATTATTTTAACTGAGTTTTAAAGAGTCTTCTCTGGCTTGTTTGTTTCCTAGGTTCAATGTTTATTTTAAACACACTAATTGGCTGATTTGGGAAATTCAAACTTGTGTATATGAACAATACAAATGCAAGGCAGGCCTATTGAAGCGTTCCCATAATCCCAATATGCCACAGGTTATGACATGAGAATGGCAAGCCTGAGGCCAGCTTTAACTACACAGACATCACAGAAATCAAATTTCAACCTGTCAGCGCTCTCTCTTGAAAGGGGAAGAGACTCCCCACCCTTTCCTGAAGATTATCTGCTCGGAATGATGAGACAGACACATTTTCTTTAGTGGCACAGCCATTGGTAAAGTACACAGCTACTAGCAAACAAACTCCCACCCACACTCTGGAAGCAAATCTAATGAAAAGCTCTGGGTCACACACAAGATACACAAAAGCAGAAGGAAAGTATAAGCTGGAAAAAAAGGAAGAGACATTATGGGCGTGGGAAGAGAACAAGAAAGGGTAGGCAATAAATATAATAAAAATACATTCATTATGCACACACATGAAAAGTCGAAATGGAGCACACTGTTACGTGTATTTAGCATGCCACTGAAAGCACTTTTCAGAAAGTTTGAGAAGGCTTTTGCTTCTGTAATGTGCAACAACCTAAAACAAGTCCATCTTCAATACATTCCCCATTTACAAATACCCGTTCATAAATGTAATTCTAGAGCACCATGGGAAGTACGATATGGTTCTTTTTCTGTTTACAAATGGTTTACAAATGATCAAATTCCTTGACTTTGCCCAGTTTTGTCACCTTCCGTTTAATGCTTGGATTCAGAGCCAGAACTCTGAACTTCCAGGAGAGATTTCTGCCAGCTTTGTGTGTGCCATCTGCCTGAACTCTTTGTCTCCTCTTTCGAAGCCTCGAGAACACCATCGTTCTCTGTAGTTAGGCTCTCCGCCAGTTTGTGTTCACCACAATGGTTAGTGTCTCTAACCTGGAATATCCTTCCAGGAGTCCTTTCTTCTATACTTCAGGCTCATTCTGTCTTCTCCCAGTCCTTCGCTTTACTGGCTAGCCTGATTTCTCCTCTAAATTTATGGCCAAGGCAGAGAAGCTGTCTTTCAATGATAAGCCCAGAAACAGAATTCAAGGGAAACAGAAAAGACGAGGCCCTTTCCCCAAAACTATCTTTGTCATTAGCTGGTTTTATGCTGAACACCCCAATATAGTCCCCATTTTTGGTCCCTAGGCTTGATGGGAACAGGTCCAGAAAGCTACTTCACTTGAACAGTGGAAGGAAGTCTAAGCCTCAGGCTATTTTAATCAAAGTGATTGTGCTGGCTGGTCTTACGTCAACTTGACACAAGCTAGAGTTATCTGAAGAGAACTTCAGTTGAAAAAATGCCTCCATAGATCTGTCTGGAAGGCATTTTCTTAATTAGTGATTGATGGGGGATGACCCACCCCATAGTGCCAGTGCTGGGCAGGTAGTCCTGAGTTCTATAAGAAAGCAGGCCAGTAAGCAGCACCTCTTCATGGCCTCTGCATCAGCTTCTGCCTCCAGATTCCTACCTGTTTGAGTTCCTGTGGAAGCATAATAAATCTTTTTCTCTCCAGCTTGCTTTTGGTCATAGTGTTCGTCTCATCAATAGAAACCCTAACTAAGACAGTAATATAGTGTGAAATGTAACTAATTATCTGTTTTGGAGGGGGGGTAGTGTGTGTGTGTTGTTGGGTTTTGTTTGGTTTGTTTTTTTGTGACAGGGTCTCACTGTGTAGAACTGGATGGCCTCAAAATCAAAATGTAGACCAGGAGGGCATTAAACTCAAGATGTCTCCCTCATCTCTGCCTCCTCAGTGCTGGAATTACAGGTGTGTGCCACCAAGCCTAGCTCTTTCCTTTTTTTCTTTAATAAATGTTATAACTAGAACATGATAGAAGGGAGTATTGGGGGTCAAAAACCAAAGCATAGATAAATCATAGGATAGTTGCATATGCTTGGAATTCTAGCACGTGGAAGGTGGAGACAGGAGGAGCAGAGGACCCAAGTTGGGTTCTTAGCACCCATGTCAGGTGACTCACAACTGCCTGTAGCTACAGCTCCAAAGGATCCAGTACCTCTGACTGCTCATTCCAAGCTGGGTGTGGCAATACACACCAACAGCCCTGGCAGTCAAGAGGTGAAGGCAGGAAGATCAGGAGTTCAAGTCACCATTAGCTAACAATGGGTGTGACGCTAGCTTGAGCTACATGAGACCCTATCTCAAAGATTCTTAAAAATACGAGTAGAATGGCTATTCCCACACTTGACCGACTATGTCAGACTTTATATATTAACAAAACCGCTCTGTTGGGGACACTTTGTACACAAAGTTACGAAACTACTTACTGGTCTGGGGTGAGCTCTAGAATGCACTTTTGTTCTGCTTTATTTATCAAATGGGCATAGTGGCACCTGCTTCTTAGGGTGCTAAGGGTGGCATGTTCGAAGCACATAGAGAGATAGCAAGTGCCCCATAACTGCTAATAAAGACAAGACAGAAAATATGCCTCGGGACTCTGGAATTGAATTCTGTGCTCTGGTGCACACACAATTAAATTTAAGTGAAACTGTTTTAATCATGGATGCTCATTTACTTCCATGATCATTTCCCTAAATAAAACAGCCATTCAAAAATGAGTAGTTTTGAAAAGAGTGTCAATGGTGATTGGTCCAGCTGTGCAAATCTCCACTTTTGGGGAAGTTGGTTTCTTATTTGGACATAAGGGAAGTTCACCTGAGGCCTTTCTTAAGTTTGAATTTTTAAGCTATTTCCTGTGACACGAATACATTCGGACACTCACTAACCTGGAATGTCACAAATTAAGTGTAATGATTGCATGTTTTTGAGGCTTTATAACTGACAGGTATTTTGACTTACAAGAAGGAGCAAATACTATTAGTGGGTGACATATATAGTGGGTGACTATTAGTGAGCAAGGCATAAAACCTGAAGGATCCCGTGTCTGCAGGAAGTTCCTTTGTTTTCATTCTAATGCAACTGGTGACAGTGTCTTACCCTATTGGTGGGAGCTTGACTTTACCATCTAGTTAGCTAATCGTTGATGATTAGAGGGATTAAGTCAAGTCTTAAGAGTGTCTAGGTGTCAGGCAAACAGGCATATCACAACACTGGGGAGGTCTGTGGAACATCATTTTTTGGTGCACTAACTACCCTTAATTAAAAAAAAAAAGTTTCTCATATACTTGAAGGCAAGGCTTGTAGTATTTAATTGTGTTCACTGGGTAGATATGGTTCCTAACACCTTGCATCCCTTCTGCCTTAAGCACCCTTTTTTTCCCTTTAGAAACCTGGTCATCGATTCTCATTCTGTGTCGGGTCCTAGAGAGTGAGGAAAGAGGTCCACCAATAGAAGCCGGACTCCACATCTCTCTCCCTCCTCTTCTCCCTCCCTTCCTCCCTTCTCTAGCCTGGAATTCTCCATCTTCCTTCCTCAGCCTCCTGAGCACTGGGCTAAGTTGCTTGATGAGACAGAGACAGAGATAGAGACCTAGGCTGAGGCTGTAGCACACCTAGTACAAATCCTGTGTCCAGCTGCACATAGACCAGGTGGTGTGTCCAGCCACACATAGACCAGGTGGCGATGACCTAGCTCTCCTCCAACAGTAAGGTCCATGGTTGATTCAAAGTGACCACACCCCTGTTAGCTACCCTCCAGGCTAGGGAGCATGCTGGCTCAGCTGCTTTGTTCTAAAATATGACCAATCCCAACAAAGATTTCCTTCATCTCACCCAAGACCAGTGGTGTAAGACAGACAAAAGGCCTCCGGGGCAGAGCAGCACCTGAGCGTCCCTAAGCCTCCCCACTCTTAGGAGGTTTCCTTTCTTTACCTTGATAAATCCGTTCACTCTGCTCACTCCTTATCTGTGTTTTCTTATTTTTGGATGTGAGACAACAGAGTGGGAAGCCACTGTCACCCTAACTCCCATAGTTAAGCTTATCAAGAGCCAAGAAAGGCTCTGTCCTGTCAAAGAACAAACATCACACCCACACCCTCACTTCCACCAGTAGGGGGGCAGAAGAGGAAGGCCCGGAAGTTCAAAGTCTGCCTCAGCTGCACAGCAAGTTTGATACCAGCCTGAGATACGTGAGACCCTGTCTGAAAACAAACAAAAGCTTCAAAGACAGTGAAGCAAAGAGCTTGAGCAAACTCTTTACTGTAATATTTTTATTAGTCATTCAAAGTGCATAGCACATATGCAAATGTGCCTAGGATGCTTTTTATGTAATCGGCAGAGCAACCGGATCATGTTGCATAACTGCTGTGTATTAATATCAGAGACCATCTTAAGTCATCCTGTATTTTCCTTATAGCTTGCCAGAGATACCCACACTAATTGCCAAAACTGTATCAATCAGTCTGGCCATTTGGTTCTCAATTAAATTTCCAAGAACTCCCAGATTCTGGTCTCTTCTACCTTGCTGCACCTGTAAGAGTCGGCTTGAGGCTGTACTTAATGGCACAAGCCTATAATCCCAGCGCTCGGAGGTTGAGGCAGCAGGGTCAGGAATCCAAAGCCAGCCTCATTTACATTGCAAATCTGAGGCCAAAAAACAACAACAAAGCAGTGACTAGAGTCAGTTTGGGAAGCAGGTTTTCTTCTCTGTTAATACAGATGTCTAAAACGATTTCTTTTTAAGGCTTCTTGTTTCTTTATTGTTTCAGGACGCTGCCATCGTGTGGTCGCTTTGCTCTTTCGCACACTAAGCCTTCAGAATCTACATTTGCTGTACAGTGACCCCTGCTCCTCCGGGGACCAAGGAGGACTTCCCCTAGTACGCTGAGACCAAACAGAATAAATTAGTCTAGGGTATGGTAGAAATACATGTGTAATTTGCTAAATTTGTTATGTATGTTTGATTTGCTGAGATGCAAGAAGGAATGTTAATGTTAATGTTAATGTTAATGTTAATGTTAATGTCTATGGAACTTGAAGACACTAAGGATAGAAAGAAGACTTGAGCATGACATCTGGCCAAAATTTAGCAGAAGGTTGATACTGGACAACCATCAAGTCAGTCTGCCCTATGTAGGGAGAGCCAGCCTCACTGGAAAAAAAAATTAAATTAGAAATTAGGATGTAATTTAAACAAAGTTTTTCATAAAGTACTTACTATGGATTTTGAGATTTTGTTCATATGATACAAATTTATATATGATTTTGAATATGGTTTTTCTGTAAACACAGGAAAAAGTCAGTGAACATAGTAGAATTAAATTCTATCCCATTAAATTCTGTCTGTGGTGAAACAGGTCTGTATCTCAACACTGGGGAGGTGGAGGCAGGAGGATCAGCTATTCTCTCCTCTGGTGGCCTCATAGCGGGTTCCACATTAGACTATACACTCCTCAATAAAAAGTGAAAAGAGCCAATGTTTGGGCACTGACTTCCCTTACTGGGTCCAAGCAGATGAGAGAGAAAACCCAAATAGTGTCACTCACATTCTAAGCTGTTTATTCATGCTTCTGAGACTCCGGGATTAGCAGCACAGCCAAATTTCCCAAGCAAGCTAGAGTTTCAAGCAAGAATTTCCCTAGGCTTATCCCTCACAGAACATAGAAACCAATGTCAACCAGTTAGTGTTCTGTCGTTGGCCTTAGAAGGACAGCAGGTTTACAACAGCCTGTCACTCTTTGTACTCTTCTATTTTCTCCCTGTCTATAAAACCAACTTCTGCTCAGCCTACAGAACACGTACTCTAGTTTGTGGAATGAAGTGTTGCCCTGTTCTAGAAAGACATTGTTGTAATTTTGTCCTTTGATAGAGTTAAGAGGTCTCTGGTCTGCCCGTATTTGGGAATGGTATCATCTTGGTATTTGCTACCGTTTTTTTGTTTGTCTGTTTGTTTGTTTGTTTGTTTGTTTGTTTGTTTGTTTGTTTTTCTCCAAAATAAGAAGCCAGTGTAGCCAATGAGATCACTTGCAGTTGGGCACCACTACTGCACATTCATTATTTTAGATCATCCACAAGATTAGAGTCACCGATTGATGGCATCACCCTTCCCCCAAATTCATAGGTTGAAGTCCTAATCTCAAGTCCCTTAGAATGTATCCTTATTTGGAAACAGGTTCTTTACAGAGGTAATAAAGTTGAAATGAGATCATTAGGATAGGCCCAAATCCAATACAACTGGTGTCTTTATAAAAAGAATAAATTTGGACACAGTGACATTTACAAAGGGAAGATGCTACGTAGACACAAGGAAAGGAAAAAATGGCCATCTACAAATCCAGAATAGAGACAGGAATCAAACCTTCCACTCACACCCACCCCGTGCCCATGCTTGTTCATGAATGTCTTGAACTCTAAGATCACAGGCTTCTGCTGTTCAGTTTCTCCTGACTCTTTAAAACAATTTTTAAAATTTCTTTGTTTTCCTTTTATGGATATGGATGTTTTCTCGGCATATAAGTCTGTAAGCCACGTGTGTACCGAGTGCCTGTGGAGGCAGGGAGAGGGAATGAGATCCCGTGGAAATATAATTGCAGATACTTATGAGCTGTATGTGGGTATAGAGACCTGAACTTCGATCCTAGGCAAGAGAAACAAGTGCTCTTAATCGCCGAACCACCTCTCCAGTACTAGTTTCTCCTGAGCCCTCAACATTTGTAAGGGGAAACAAAAGCCAAAGACATCTGTGAAACCGCCAAAGTCAGAGAATGCAAATGCAGCAACTTCAGGTTGCTTCTCCATCTTCGCCTGGAACCCCAAGCACGAGGCTGTATCCAGCACTCTCTTCATTGTCTTCCTTTCCTGAAACCATCCTTGCACACGTGTAAGACACCATTTCCTCCACACTCGACAGACTCAAGCCTCACAGCGAAGGGTCCTGCTTCCCCCTTTGCACTAGTCTCAACTTTTCATTTGAGAGGACTCTGCAGGCCAGCCCCCCTGCAAGCCAAGGCTGTGTGAACAGGGTGAAGCTCAGGTAAGTCAGTGTGTTCTAGTCAAGGCTGCCCTGAGTGTACTTATCAGTTGGGGAACAAACAGAGCTAACACCTGAGTGCAGAAGTATTCTTCTTAGATTACAGATAATGCAAGCAGGAGAGACAAGTAAGCTCTGGGTTTCTAGAAATGGGAACTTCCAGGCCAATATTGTTTTCTTTTCCTTTTTTTTTTTTTTTTTTTTTTCACTTTTGTGTCTGACAGGACAATATCTACAAGAGACAGTTGAATCCTTGGAGTTGAATCTTTCAAAGCTGCTACAGAGAAGTGGATTGGGTAAAAGATAAACATGTCTCAGCCGTCTCTTCCGCTTTCTGAAAGACTGACTCAAGATTTTGACTTACATAAGACATAAATACAAGTTTAGGGCTCGGAAATTATCTTCCCTATATTATTCATAGCATGGGCTAAAATATTGGGCTGCACAGAGACAAAAATAAACACAAAGTATCTTTTGGCAGATGTCAAATCAGCAAAGGTGTTGAAATACTAGCAAATAGAAAGTAACGACAATGGTTACTCTCTCCAGTTACATGAGAACATTTAGTTATGGATATTCAGTGTGGCTGGGACAGATCAAAGGTGTGCGCCACCATGCCCAACACTGGTTCCATTCTTTAACAGTCAGTGGTGTGCGGAGAGAGTCTGCTACTCCATAGTAGTTACTGATATTTAGCATCAGGTATTGGCAAAATAGCAGCCTCTTTCCCCCACTCACACTGGCTGGGGCTGGAGTCCTCAAAGCTATTCTTACTCAATCTGCTTTCATTCTTTAAGCATCTCTGCAAAGCAGACCTGGAAAACAAGCGGAAAAGCAAAGGCCTTGCCAGTGATCCCGTCAAATGAGCAAAATGTTCTTTCCACACAAACTTTAACAAGGTCATTGGTTGCCCTGGAGACCCCGCCCCCTTTGGAGTCAGTGTGCTTGTAAAGACTTTAAAGAGCATCCAAGCAATCACGAGCCAGCTGTCCACGCTTCTCCAAACCCAAGCGAATCTCCGGATCCACATGAGCTCAATGACAGGGCGGAACCGTTCTGTTTGTTCCTCAGCAGTGTTGTTATAAAGGGGCATTGTCACTCAGCATGTTAAAATCGGCAGTAGGAAGAGTCCTCTCAATATTTCATGAGAAAGTATCCTATATATTTTGCTTTTAATCCCCAAATTCACAAATTTGGGCATTGTCCATTTTGACCGCCAATCAACTTGGTCATATCCAATGTTATTTGTGTTTCTCTTTTCTTTTTCTGTGTGTGTGAGTGTGTGTGCATATGTGTGCGTGCGTGCGCACAGTGTATGTACACATGTGTTCTGCTCTCTCACTCTCTGCCTTAAGCCGGATCTGTCACAGAAGCTTGAGAGAGGCTCAGAGCCACTAAGCCTCTGCAATCCTTTTGTCTTCATGAAATTGGTAAATAGCAAAATTGATGATGATGAAGAAGTGGAGAGCAGTAGAGGAGCTCACCTTGCATCAGTCACTGGCCCCACATGTGCACCCACGGGTGCATACACTCGCTCATGCACAACCACACAGGAAAGTCCCTTCCATTGAAAATAACTGAGTAAGGCTGGATTGTTACTATTTCTAAGAAGTAGGTTGTTTGTTTGTTTGTTTTAAGTTATTTATTTTTTATACAGTGCACACCAGAAGAGAGCACCATGCCAGAAGAGGATAACAGATCTCATTCTAGATGGTTGGGAGCAACCATGTGGTTGCTGGGAATTGAACTCAGGACCTCTGGAAGAACAGCCAGTGCTCTTAACCTCTGTGCCATCTCTCCAGCCCCAAGGTTGATTGTTATCAAGCATGAAAGAAATCACCTTTTCCCACAACTGAAAATTAAACTCTTGATAAGCGCAAATGTTTAATTCCATTTGGACTTTCAAAGCTATTAAGATTGTGATTTAATGTATGTGCATGGTAGAGAAGGCAGCAAAAGTCATTTACCAAGATGCATGAAGAAATTTAGAAAGAATATTTGTCTTAGTTAGAGTTTTATTGCTCTGAAGAGACACCATGGCCAAGGGAACTGTTATCGAGTTTAACTGAGGCTGGCTTACAGTTTCATCATTATTATCATGGCAGTAAGTATGGCATCTTATAGGCAGACATGGTATTGGAGGAGCCAAGAGCTCTACATTTTGATGGCAGGCAACAGGAGGAGACAGTCTTTCACACTGAGTGGAGCCTGACCATAGGAGACCTCAATGCTCCCCCCTATAATGACACACTTCCTCCAACAAGGCCACACCTTCTCCAACAAGGCCAGACCTCAATAGTGTCATTCCCCATGGGCCACCACAATATTTCACTTTAAATAATTAATTTGAATTTGGATTATTTATCAAATGTTTTTAATGTTTCAAAAAAAATACATATACTTGGGCTGGAGAGATGGCTCAAAGGTTAAGAGCATTGGTTGTTCTTCCAAAGGTCCTGAGTTCAATTCCCAGCAACCACATGGTGGCTCATAACCATCTATAGTGAGATCTGGTGCCTTCTTCTGGCCTGCTGGCTCACACGCAGGAAGAATGCTGTATAACTAATAAATAAATAAATCTTTTTAAAAACAATATATTCAATTACATTATATAGGTCAGTGTTTATGAGCACTTACTGCTCTTCCAGATGATCCAGAGCCCATGTCAGGTGGTTCAGAACCACATGTAAATCTAGCTCAAAGTGCATCTAATGTCTCTGGCTTCTGTGGGCACCTACACTCATGTACACACACACACACACACAAACTTAAAAATAATAAAACAAGTTTGAAAAAATTTTACACAGGACTGATTCCAAGCCCATATGGGAAGAAAGAAGCAGCTCCTGTAAAAGTCCCTTGATCTCTCCAGGTGCCCTGTGGCACTACAGCATGTACACACACACACTAAATGAATATAATTTTAAAATACAGTTCTTTTGTAACATTTGAAGTAGTTCCACAATTGGGGGCAGTCCTAGACAAGGGAAAGGTATATTGGTGCTTGCCACATATTAAAGAAGTAGAGGGCCAGGGGTTGGGTTGATTTGACTCTGGGTTAGGCCCACAGTGCATGGAAAGTTCCACATTTCACACCAGCCTCAGCCAGAACTGCAGCTATGGGTAAGACACAGCCCACAGACGTGTGGAAAGTTCCACAAACCACAGCAAAAGCCTGGGCAGGAGACCTGAGCTGACACAGGACCATAACTGACCCTCAGATGAAGACTTTAGATAATGCCTCCAGCCCTGAATACCAGTCCCCCAGAGGGAAACCGACATCTCGACTCTACCATGTCTTTGTCCTTTACTGAACATTGAAAATGCCACCACTGCAAAAAGGGGGAGGGGGGAGCTGGAGAGATGGCTAAGCAGTTAAGAGCACTTGTTCTTACAGAAGACCATTCATAACTCCAGTTCCAGGGGATCCAAAACCTTCTTCTTTCCTCTGTGGGTACCAAGCATGGTGCACATGTAAGCAAAACACCTATATACATAAACATATACACATAAAATACATATATAATAAGTAAATAATATATGAAATTATTTTTTAAAAATGGAGAGAATCTTGAATTTAAAATGAAAAAGAGAATACATTAACCAAGAAACTAACAACAGGTGTATTGGAGTGATGTTTCTGTGTATTGTGTAAAGATCATCCTTGTACATTCAAATGCTGATTTCTGACCTGGTGCAGATCTGACTAGAGCCCAGTCTTTGGCATTGCCATTTTTAGGAAGCTTCTCCTGTCTCAATGCTTTGTGACCATTGTTCTCCATCAGCTTCTGATTGGTTTTAATAAAAATCTGATGCCCAATAAGCTGAGGCAAGATTAAGAGGTGGGACTTCCAGGTGGAGAGAGGGGGTCCCAGGTGGGGACCATAGAGAGAGAGAAGTCGACAAGCAAATGTGGATGAAGAAACAGGTACCAGGACAAGACTAGGAAAGGCTGGGACATAGGACAGGCCAGTATTACCAGGTTAAAATAATGCAGAATCTGTCCAGCTTAGTGTCATAAGCTAATAATAAACATAATAAGTCTCTGTGTCATTAATAGGGAGTTGGGGTGGCCATACAAAGTCCTTACTGATACACAGCTGAGCGAGTCCTAGAGAAAAGACTAAAACAACATTAAAGTCTAAGTCACTAGTCCTATAGTAATGATACCTACTGAGAATGACATAGAAGACCTTCTTGACAAATAATTTCAAAGACTGATTCTAAGTACATTCAAACAATTCAAGGAAGGCATGATAATGCTCCAAGGGAACAAAAGAACATAGCTGAATGAAATGAGGAAGTCAATGCAAGATGTGAAGATAGAATTCAACAAAGACATAGAATTGGCAGAAGAAAACCCAAACTGAAATGATGCTGGAAATGAAAATCTCAATAAGCCAAGAGTGTGGATAATGTAGAAAACAGAGATTTAAGATAAACAGAGATGGAAGATAAAGTAGAGGAACTGGTTCACTCAGAAAGGTCAATTTATAAAATTATAAAGCTGTGGATGCACAGAATGTGAGCACTCTGTGATACCATGAAGAAAACTAACCTTCAGGATGTGAGCACAGAGAAAGAGAGGAGAGAGAGAGGGGGAGAGAGATGCTTTTTGAGGTAGGAGGACCGGAGCTAAAATAAGGGTCACTTATAAAAACTGACTCATCAGGATAATATCTGTCCCACCTTTCATATGTCCTCCAATATCAAAATTTAAGGAGAAATTGAAGCTTTTCATGATAAAAACAGATTAAAAAAATTTATGACCACTAAGACAGTTCTACAGAGAAAACTGGAAGGGATACTTCAGTTTGATGAGAAAGGTAAAAACACCCAGTTTTTCAAAGAAATAAGTAAAATATTGCACAACAATTAATCAAAGACATCCTAGAAAGTACCCCAAAACAAGAAAATAACAGATAGTAATACACATTGCTTAGTTACTTGTAATATTAATGGTCTCAATTTCCCCAGTATGAAGACAAGACTAGACGATTGCGTCCACCTCTTAGAAAACCTCTTATAAAACAGGATCCACTTCTAAAAATTACACATCTTCAAAAAAACACCCCTCACCATCAAAGACAGACAACACCTTAGGGTAAAGGATGGAAAAAAAAAAAATCAGTGAATCTATCAACCTTGACAGAGAGTCTTCTTTTTGTAACAGATAACAATCAGCACAGAAACACACAACTGTTCAAGAGGCAGAGAATAGGAGACTGTGGAGTGTTGATCTCTAACTGGGACATATATATTACAGCCTTCTCCCCAATGTTCTGGGATCATTGAGGAAGAGGTAGCAGAAAGGATACAAGAGCCAGAAGTAGTGAGTCTCTGTGGTGAAACAGTATTTACTGAATACAAAATGGCCATTGTACACATAAACTCACATGGGCTATGACAGCATGCACAAGACCTGTACAAGACCAAGCCAGCCAAGACTCAAGCATGGACAGGAAGATTTTATGACGTTCCACCCCTGGCTGAAAAGGTATTGGTTATTAACAGCAGCCAGTTTTCTTCAGGGATGCAGCCCTTGACCAGTCCCCATGCACAGAGAGAGCTCAGCAGACTCAGTGTGGGAAGAGGAGGGATAGGGAGCAGGAGGGTAAGAGGGAAGGAGAGAGAGAGAGAGAGAGAGAGAGAGAGAGAACAGACATAAAGTTGACATTGGAAGGGGAAAGTGATCAAGAAAAGACAAGGGCAGAGTTGGAGGAAAGAATGGAGGTTGGATTTGATCAAAACACACCATATATTATGCATGAAATTCTCAGTAAAAAAGTATTTTTCTTTAATCAATATGGCAGTGTTTGGTTCCAATAAGAAATAATCTAATTTTGAGATTATTATCTAAAAGCAAAACTAACTATGTAAAAGGACAGAACCAAGTATAGGTTCATCCTTGAGTGTTATACAGAAGTGTATTGGACAGATGTGTGTGGATTATGGCCTTCATGGCTCAAAAAATAGCACCTACAGAGAAAAATTAAGAGTAACATGCCGGGCAGTAGTGGTGTACACCTTTAGTCCCAGCACTTGAGAGGCAGAGGCAAGCGAATCTTTATGGGTTCGAGGCCAGCCTGGTATACAGAGTTCCAGAACAGCCAAGGCAACACAAAGAAACCCAATATTAAAACAAAACAAAAGAACTTTTAAACATAAATAAATAGAAAAAACAAGTAACATGGGCATCCGTGTTTCCTGACCTGTGCCGCTGATTTAGTCCACTTAGAAAGAGCCTCCAATGCAGTGAGTGCCCTGCCAGCAGTACCGGGCATCCTTCCTCCTTAGCATCCACATCCACCTCACTCTAGACTCTAACAGTTAAAGCGTCATCCCCCACAGATGTTCCCATCCTCAGCTGACTGTCTGCCTCCTATGATATATGTCCCTGCCTGGGCTAACAGTAAGCCCTAGCTGTTCTTCAGCTGTCTCATCACTGGCAGGATGCCTGCTGTGGAAAACTGGAGGGGGGAAAGATTTGTTTTAGCCCATGGCAGCGCAACAAGGAGGGGTGGAATGCAGCAGATCTCACCTTGTTGGTCTGGCATGCAACAGCATGAAGCAGGAAGAGGAGGAAGACAGCAAGACACAGCCCCAAGATATACCTTCAACTGACCCTGCCCTTTGCAGTCCATCACATCCCCCTGTATATCCATTAAACTGTTCTTCAAGCCAGAGCTCTATCTACTTGTGTCTGGAAATACGTTCCCGAGGTGTGTGACTTAATAAATTAAGATTAGCCATGATAACGAGGTTGGGAGTCTTAACTTTCTGATCCCCAGTTTGATCTTTAACATGCTCTATTTCAGCAAATACCTTTGATTTGGTTGACCCAGTTTTCTTCAATGAATCATCTTTCATTATCTGATTCTCCCCCATTACCTTAGCCATCTATTGTCATAAACTCCTAATGACCATATAATTTTGCTTTGGTGTTTTATCATTGCCAGAGCACAATAATAAATAGCATTCTATCCTACTTCATCTGTGACTGTAAGTTATATTAAGTGTATAATAATAAAATATTTATTCAGC
Organism: Meriones unguiculatus; assembly: GCF_030254825.1. NCBI lineage: Eukaryota > Metazoa > Chordata > Mammalia > Rodentia > Muridae > Meriones > Meriones unguiculatus. Next base: position 68,681,350 of record NC_083358.1, on the reverse strand, counting down.
ATGTTACATTTATTTATTTATTTATTTATTTATATATTATGTCATCACATATTCCAGGCTTGCTTTTTTTGTTTGTTGATTGGTTGGTTGACACAAGCTACAGCCATCTAAAGAGAAGGAAACCTCAATTGAGAAACATGTCTCCTTAAGATCTGCCTGTAGACAAACCTCTGGGAATTTTCTTTATTACCATTGATGTAGAAAAGTCCAGACCATTATAGTGGTGCCACCATGGGTAGGTGGTCCTGGAATGTGTAAGAAAACAGAGAAAGCAATGGAAAGAAACCCAGTAAACAGCATCGCTCCATGATTTCTGCTTCAGCTCCTGCCTCCAGGAGTCCCTGCTTTGGCTTCCCTCAATGGGATATGTAACTGGAAGATATAAGCCAAATAAACCATTTTCTCTACAAGTTGTTTTGATCATGCTGTTTTATCATGAAACTTTAATGACAGTTGGCTTAGTTTTGTTTGTTTTGTGTTTTGAGACAGGGTCTTACTATGTAGCCTAACCAGGCATGGAGCTTATAAATCCTTTTGCCTCTGTCTCCTCCCAGGATCTGTGATTGTAGGATTATACCACCATGAGCTTTTGCATTATCATTTTTTTAATTTTTATTTTCAGACATTTATTTATGTATAGCATGTGTATGTGTTTGTGCATGCATACCGCAGTGTGTGTGTACGCGCACAGTGTGACTGTGTATTTGTGTAGGTTAATAGAACAGCTTGCAGAGTGGGTGTTTTCCTTTACTGTGTGGGTTTTGGGACTCACACTCAGGTAGTCAGGCTATGTAGTGAGTACCGTTACCCACTGAGCCATCTTGCTGGCCTGGTATTTTAATGTCCCTAACTGATAAATTAACTAATAATTTTACAAAAATGTGATATTTCATCATGCTAGTTCAGATATGGTTTTGTTGGCCTGTGTTTATTTGTTTGATTATTTTACAGGGTTGCGGGTCATGCTGGATAGGTTTTTTTTGGTTTTGTTTTGTTTTTTGTTTTTGTTTTTGTCTGCTTTACACAAACTAGAGCAAGTCATCTCCCTCTGATTGTTTTTTGGGGCATGTCTGTGAGACATTTTCTTGATTAACAGTTGATACGGAACAGTACTGTGGGTAGTGTCAGCTGCCCATGAACAAGTGGGCCTGAGAGGTTGTGTGAAAAAGCAAGCTGAGCAAACCATGGGAGCAAGCCAGTAAGCAACACTCCTCCTTGGTCTCTGTGTCAATTTTCACCTCCAGGTTTGTGCTTTCACTTCCCTCAGTGATGGACTGGAACTTGTAAGCTGAAATAAGCCCTTTTCAGTCAGTGTTTTATCACAACAATAGAAAGTAAACTAGGGCAAGTATCAAGCCAGAGCATGCTAGGCAAGCATTCCGCCAGGGAGCCATCCCATCCCAGATTCCGAATTTTCAGTGGAAGAGAAGGGAGATTTGTTATAGACCAAAAGCTATCAAAACAAACAAACAAACAAACAGACACCCAACTTTCTCTAAAAGCCCAAGCAGCAAGTCCTTGAGGGCCTTCAAATAGCAATAACTGAGACCGTTATTGCTGGTTGAAGGCCCTGCTGTGGTATGTAGGCCAGAGGCTGAAATCTAACAAGCAGCCTTTACAAAGCAGGCTGTGGGCTCTGCAGTAGCTGGAAGGCAGGTTGTCTCCAAAAAATTCACCCTAAGAGTTAGGCCACAAAGCAACAGTGCAAGGGGGGGGGGTCATTTAAAGGGATTGCTAGTTTTCTCCTGAAAGTGAGTTCTTATTCTCACAAGACTGGATTAGTTACAAACTGAAAGAGGCTGTGATAAAAATAACACATGGTTCTCACCAGACATGGCTGCACACACTTTGTAACCTTCCAGAGCCATGAGACTCAAAAGTAAACCTTTTATCTTTATAAATTGGTCCCTGGAGTTCTGTTATAGCAACAGAAAACAGACAAAGACAGAGGCATGGCTTGACAGACCCCCTATTATAGAGGACAAAAGCCAGAGAGATTAGAGGACAAATCCATAAATGCTCATCACATTTACCAGACAGCATAGTTAGAAATCAGGCAGAGGGGGAGATCTGAGCCCTACCTGGAAGAGCGAGCAATAAAAGGACGTCCTAGGAAACCCGGACTGCGGACTGCGAATGTCAAGGCACAAACATGGCAGTGACAGCTAGCAGATCCTCTAAATGTGCCTCCCAGAGGAGAGAATGAACTTGGGCCCCAGGAAGAAGAAGCTGGGAGGGTGCTTAGAGAAAGGCTATAAATCACAGTGACAAAGGATCAGTGACCTTGATACTCTGTTTACAGTGGAATCTTGCAGATAATGAAATCCTTATTACCCTATCATTTCATTAGGAGTATTAGCAGAAGCTAAGGTATCTCTTTGAAATTTGGACAACTTTAAACATTAAAATCTTATGAATTTAACAACTCTAGAGATGGGAAAGAGCCCATAAAAGCAGAGGCACGTGGGAATCACAACCAGGTTGCTTTCAAGGAAATTCTGGTTTTACAAACCACCTTACTGAGGTATGATTGACATGAAAAAAGCTGTACCTCCTTAATATACATAATTTAATGAGTTTGCAGTTGTGAGCCATTACCATACCATACCATACCATACCATACCATACCATACCATACCATAGTCTGTGCCTTAAAGACCTGTGTCCTTTTACTCTTGCCCTTTTGATAAATAATCATTATTGTTTTTGTTTCATTTGTACTGTTTTCAAAGCCATACAGTCTGCAACAGCAGTTAACAGCTGCACCAAAAGCCTGCTTCAGGCCCCAGAGAGATCCCTGTGCCTCCTCCTCGTGATTTCCAGTACTCTACAAAGTCAGTGGTTCTTCTCTAGTAAAAAACATAGAAATGATGCCTGCCATAGTCAGCTTTGGCCACCAATTTGACACAAATCTAAAGTCACCTAGGAGGAAGGAACAGCAGCTAATGAATTGGCCAAGCTCAGATTGGACTGTGGCCATGTCGGAGAGGTACATTCTTAGCTGCGTGTTGATGCAGGAGACCCAGGCCACTGTGGGAAGTGTCATCCTTAGGCAAGTGCCCTAGGCTAGACAAGAAAGGAAGCTGAGCATGCCAGCAAGCAATGCTTCTCCATGGCCTCCGCTTCAGTTTCTGCCTCCAGATTTCAGCTTGAGTTCTTTTTCTGGGTTCTCTTGATGATGGACTGCAATCTGTAGGCTTGAAATAAACCCTTTCCTTTCCAAGTTGTTTTTGGTTAATGTTTTATCACAGCAACAGAAAGCAAACTGGGACAATCCTTGACTATGCATATGTTTCTGTATAAGTATGCTGTGTGTCTGTGTGTGTGTGTGTGTGTGTGTTGGAAATAAACTCAGGTCCTCTGTTTTTGCTTGTTTGTTTTTTCGAGACAGGGTTTCTCTGTGCAGCCTTGGCTGTCCTGGACTCGCTTTGTAGACCAGTTTGGCCTCGAACTCACATCCATCAGACTGCCTCTGACTCCCTGAATGCTGGGATTAAAGGCATGCACCACCACGGCTGGCCAGAATAGTAGGCTTAATCATTACTGTTTTATTAGGAATGATATTTAAGCTGTGTTATACTTGGGACCACCTAAAGCCCAAGTACTAAAGTGTTGCTCTCCAGCCTGTGATGCCCTTAGATAGTGGAAACACTTAAGCTATAATAAGCACCTAACACTCATAAAATCTATACTCTTAGCTGGACGTATACTCTTCATGTCACTGTCCTTTTATGAACTATTCAACACAAGGAGAATTGAGATTCTTATGCGGTACTAAAAAAAAAAAAAAAAAAAAAAAACTCCATTAAATAGAGAAAGGCCTATGCTTTGAACCGTACTTTTCAGACCTGAGGATCTGAAAACTTAGCTTTCCTAAGATCATAGGCTATCTAAAAGAGTGGAAACAGAACTGAAGTGCCAAAATTAAATTAGATGCCAAAAGGTTAATAATCCCAAATGACGATAGCCGAAATTAAGCATTTGACCTTGGGGAAAGCCAGTCATTCTTTCCTCCTGACTGGTCTCTTCATTCCTAAATTGCTGCCAATGATAATAACATGATATTACATGGTAACTGGGAAAATAAACTGAGGGGATGCGTGTGTCTCTACTCCTTGTTCAGTTCCTTTCCCTTCTTTCCTTGGCTTTGTTTTGCCTTGCTTGTTTAAAACAGGGTGCCATGTAGTCCATAGTCCAGATTCATGTGGCCTCAGACTCACTATATAACCAAAGATAGCCTTGAACTCCTGATTTCCCTGCTTCTGCCTCTCCAGGGCTCAAATTGTAGGCCTATGCCACCACCTAACTCTCAACTTAATAATTCTTGAAAAATTTATTTTATTGTGGGAAGAACACTTAATATGCATTCTCCTCTCTGAACTCATGTTTAAATGTATGATACAATACTGTTTACGCTAGGTAGATAGGGTGTTATACAGCATGTCTTTAGACCTCATTTATCTTGCACAGCTGAAATTTCATGCTCAACAGTTGGCCACTCCTCCCAATAGCCATACAAAACTAGAAAGAAAGTCGTTTGTAAAGGGTAAATGAGGTGCCAGAAGACACAGCTTGGTTGGAAGAGTGCTTACCTTGCAAGCTCAAGGACCTGAGTTTCATCCCCAGATGCTCTTAGCCATCCTGCCCTGGTTGGCAAGCTCCAGGCCAGAGATAGAAAGATAGATAAACAGCCAAACAGATCACTGTATAAATAATCAAGGGAGATGTGCAACACTGAAAGACTACAGTCCAGGTTGAACTCAGGTCTCTAAGTACAGGTGCTCATGTGTGACCATGAAGATACATGAACAGATAAACGTATAAACAAACAAATAAATAAGCAACCAGAAGGATGGTTCAGTGACTAAGGTTCCCCAAAACTGACCACACCAGTTAGATGTCCCAGGACCCACAAGAGAAAAAGGAGAACTAATTCTCAAGTGTTGTCCTCTGACCCCCATCCCTGCACCATGCAGGCACATTCACATGCACACACTCAATAAATAAATGTAAGGATTTTTAAAAAATTGCTTTTAAATAAAGAAAGGTTATTTATGGTTGTGAGCCTAGCCTTTAAGGGCTGAGCCTTCTCTGACATGAACTGATTGGCCTGCTCTTTGATCACCACCCCCTGAGTGGGGAGCACCCTTACCGGGCCACAGAAGAAGACAATGCAGCCAATCCTGATGAGACCTGATTGGCTAGGGTCAGATGGAAGGGGAGGAGTTCCTCCCCTATCAGTGAACTAGGGGAAGGGCATAGGGGGAGAAGAAGGAGGGAGGGGGCTACAGCTGGGATACAACGTGAAAAATTGTAATAAATAATAAATACATTTTTTTTAAAAGAAAGGATAGATAGAATTCTGTTTCCTCTATAAGCCCTCCTTTCTCTGAGAAGGGTCTCACCATCTGGCCCCTGCTTACTGTGGAGGTCCCTCAGTGTGCAGCTCCTGAGCACCAGGCCTGCAGGTGAACATCTCCCAGCCAGTTTAACCCCTCAGGCAAGGCAACACGATTGGTTTAAAAATGCATTCAGAGACTACTGGGAACTTCCGAGCTGAGTATATGCACTTCAAGCAGGAAGAGGGAATTTGAGAAGGATAGGCGCCCGAGTACAGTCGGGAGTGCTGCCTTCTAATTGGCCTAACCTGGGAAATTACCTTCTGGGGAATCCCAGCAGCCTACTTCAAATGCTAATTAGTTACTGGACTCAGTGCCTAGTATTCAAATTCAGTACCTGTGGAGAAAAAGCCACTCCTTATTCTTAGAGTCCTGTGGGTGTCTTGTGATTAGATCTCATTTCTGGCTAGTTCCTCTTGCTCTCACTGGAGATTCTTTCTGCAAAGTATTTTATCCTTTACTGACATATATATTTAAAACTATTTTTTTAGAAGATAATGCTTTCCCCCTCCATGATAATAGAGTTAACAATTATCTTTGAGCTAATTTAGACCAACCCTTTCTCATTTTATAGGTGATGTACTATAAACTACAGTGACTACCCTGGACAATAAGTACACTTTTGTTCTTACGCATCTAAAAAAAAAAAAAAAATGCCACTGTCCTGCTCTAAGGAGGAAGATGGTCTACCCTGGGACCGCTTTGGTGACAGCGTGTAGAACCAAGCTGTAAGTTAGGAAGCCTGCCTGCAACTCTAGAGAAGTAGGAGTGGGAGTGAGGATGAGGACCTAGGGTTTGTTTGGCTCACGATTCCAGGTCACAGTCCATCGTTGACAGATCTGAGGCAAGAACGGAAGAAGTTGTGGAGGAATTCTGTTTGTTGACTAGCCTGTTCCTGACTCATGCTTAGCTAACTTGCTTGCTTGCCTTTTCTTCCTTTCCTCCTTCATCCCTTTCTTTCTCCCTCCCTCCCCCCTCTCGCTGTCCCTCTCTCTTGTTTTTTGAGACAGTCTTACTACATAGTCATTCAAACTCACAGATAGATACCTCACACCTTCTTCCCTAGTGCAGGGACTAAAGGAAGGCACTCCCATCCCCTGCTTAGCAGCTCTCACATACAACCCAGGACCCCCTGCCTATGGACTGAGCAGCTAGTCCCACCAGCATGAAGAGTCAAGACTTACGCCATAGACATGCCCATAGGGTAATAGGATCTAGGCAATTTCTCAATTCAGGCTTTTCTCAGATGTGTCACATTGGCCATTAAAACCAACGGGGACAATGTTGTAGGAATAAATAAGTGGTTGTTTAGAAAGTTTGGTGAGAAATGCGGTGTGAAAGAAAGTTTCAAAGTAGGTCTCCGTACAGCACGCTTTCAGGGTATAGTGGACCTTACCTTTAACCCCAGCATGTAGGGAGCAGATCTCTGTGAGTTAGAGGCCAGGCTGGCCTCCATAGTAAGTGCCAGGCAAGGGTTACATACTGGGGTGGTGTCTCAAAAAAGTATTAAATAAATGGATAAATGAATAAATGAACTAGAAACCAGGCCAACAACTGCAAAACCACTTAGTAGTTACAGACAGAAGAAAAAAAATCTCACAGTAGAAAATCCTGACAGATGGCACCTTAATCATGGGATTGAAGCCACTCAAGGGGGCAGAAGCCTGTAGTGCCAGCACTTGGAGAGGCAGAGTCAGGAGGATCTCTGTAAGTTCAAGGCTAGCATGGTCTACAAAGCAAGTCCAGAACAGCCAAGGATACATAGAGAAACCCTGTCTAGAGAAAAAATTAAATTATGGGATTGAAGTTTATACTAAGAGCAATGAGACAAATTGGGAGTATAAACTACTGCCAGGAATGGTGACCCACACCTTTAATCTCAGCCTTAAGAGGGCAGAGGTGGACCTCTGTGAGTTTGAGCCAAGTTTGGTCTACACAGTAAGTTCCAGGACAGACAGGGCTACATATAGAGACCCCAAATCAAAAAAAGAAGAAAGAAAGAAAGAAAGAAAGAAAGAAAGAAAGAAAGAAAGAAAGAAAGAAAGAAAGAGAGAGAGAGAGAGAGAGAAATTATAAGCTACATAGAGTGTGATGAGGTTGCAGCATTCTTGGCAAAGATGGGACATTAGTGTCAGAAACTCATGTCAAAGTCCAAAGAGAGGCCGAGAGGAGTCTGAGTGACTATATACAACAGACACATGCGATGAAACCTTCAGAACTGGGTGGATTTTTTTTTGCGATTAAGTTTATTACTGGGACAAATGTCGACACTTGAAGGGGGTCTATGTGCTTGACAGAGTCTGGTATCATAACACAGACGTGCTAACTTCCTGATTTTGATGGTTACCCTGTGGCTTAGTAATGGCAATGTCTGAACTTGCCTGACAGGCATAAGGTTCTAGTTGTGATCTCCAGTGCACACACACACATGTCTCCTGACTGTACCCGCCATCTACTTCTTTGCAAGAGTGTGCATACCATTTGTCATTGCAGAAATACTGAGTCAGAACCATAAGCACAACAGTTGTGCGTACGGCTGGGGAACCATCCTGGGCAGCCCCCTGCTCACAATACAACTGAATCTAGACACAGCACTAGTCAGGCACGCAGTTGACTCTCATTACTACGAAGACACCTTAATACACAATTCTAGTTGTGTCATGGCAGATGATAATTATCATAAGTAAACCCACTATCACGTATGAACGCGATATGTAAAACCAAGTTTCAGAATAAACCAGAACATCACTTAAGCCATTTTTGCTAAGGGTAGGGAAGTAATTCTGTGGTAGACCACTGGTCGAGTGCACATGTGGCCCTGGATTGTCCAAATCATTTAAGAAATAACTAATTAAATATCTAGATGTTATTGCTTTCCCAACATGAAATGGTCCAAATCATTTAAGAAATAACTAATTAAATATCTAGATGTTATTGCTTTCCCAACATGAAATTTGAGCCAATTAAAAATACTTTAAAAGTTTTGACGTTTTCATACATATATTTAATGCACTTTAGTTATTTTTACCTCCATTACCTGCCCTTTGTCCCCTCTTTTCTGTTGAGCCCCTTTTCTTCCCCACACTTCCCCTCCTGCTTTTATCTCCTTTTCGTGCTGCTGACCCACTGAGTTTAATTAAGATTACCTGCATGAACTTGAGAGGGAGGGTATTTACGGAAATCACTTTAAAAAGATTGGCAGGCATAGTTTGCAATCCCAGCACTTAGAAGGCTGAGGCAGAAAGATTAAGAATTTATGGCCATCAAACCTAGCTGAAGCTACATGAAAACCCTTTCTCAGAAAAAAAGGAAAAGAAAATAAAATATTATCTTACTTGGCATACTGCCAACAAGCCAAATGAAAGTCTCCATTATAATATAATTAGTGATCTTTCTAAAGTTAAAATAAAATAATTCCTCAGGGATAAATATATAGTAATTTATCAACTTCATATATATTCCTTAAGTATCAACTTCATATATTCCATTAAGTATTCAATTTCATCTATACAGATATATATGATACATATATCAGCTTCATATACATTCCATAAGTATTCCTAATACTTATCCACCAACAGAAGGACAGACAGATGAACTATAATTAAAAGTAACCTGTGCTAGGTATGGTTTCGAATGCCTGTATTCCCAGCGCTCAGGGAGGCAGAGACAGGCAGATCTCTGTGGGTTCGAGGCCAGCCTGATCTGAAAAGCAAGTCCTGAACAGCCAAAGCTACACAGAGAAACCCTGTCTAAAAAACAAAAAACAAAAACAAAAAAATAATAAAAAGTAAAAGAAAATAACCATCATTTACATTTCTAATTTATGTATATATATGCATACACACACATACCTATATATATATATGCTTTCTACTATAACTATAACCATTTTATTTTGTCACTGTAGATGAGTGTCTTAGTTTAGGGTTACTATTGCTGGCTTAATTAGGGTTTCTGTTTTTGTGATGAAACACCATAACCAAAGCAAGCTGAGGAGAAAAAAGTTTATTTGGCTTACGCTTCTATATTTAGCCCATCATTGAAGCATGGTAGGACAGAAACTTAAACAGGGCAGGAACCTGAAGCCAGGACCTGTGCAGAGTCCATGGAGGGGTAGTGCTTACTGGCTTGCTCATTATGGCTTGCTCGGACTGCTTTCTTGTAGAATCTAGGATCACTAGCACTGGGATTGCACCACCCACCATGGACTGCCCTTCCACCCGCATCAATGACCAATAAAGAAAATGCCCTACAGGCTTGCCTCAGCCCAATCTTTACGGAGACACTTTCTTAATTGAGGTTACCTTCTCTCAATTGACCCTAGCCCACGTCAAATCGACACAAAACTTTCCAACACAACTGCTCTGAGAAACCACCAAGACCGAAATAACTGGGGGAGGAAAAGGCTTACCCTGAATTATACTTCCTTATCACTGTTCATCGTTAAAGAAGTCAGAGCAGGAACTGAAGCCTTGCATGAACCTGGAGGCAGGAGCTGATGCAGAGGCCGTGGAGGGGTGCTGTTTATTGGCTTGTTCATCACAACTTGCTCAGCCTGCTGCCTTATGGAATCCAGGACCACCAGCCTGCGAATGTTACCACAGACCATGGGATGGGCCTTCCAGCCGGGTCTTATGCAGGCTGTAATTTCTTAATTGAGGTTCTGTAGTGACATTTTTGAGAATTCTGAAATTGTAGTTTCTTTAAACACACACACACACAGAAATATTGTAAGAGAGTGTGCTTTTGTTTAAATCCCAAGTGTAGGGGTAGGGCTGCTTCAGACTATCTGTAGCAGCTGACCATGATTTGCCTCTAAGCATTTTTGTGCAACTGCAGATAATTTCTGCTATCAATGTGAGCTCCTCCCCCCACCCCCAGATATGGTTGAGGGTTGTTGGGTCATTTAAGGAAGTTGTTTGCTGTTTGTTAGTAGCCGTAGTCAAAGAAGAGACAAAAGAAATTAGATTCGGGGATTTGTGTTAGGGGATGAAACTGGGAGGGGGGAAGGGAGAGGAATAAATGGTAGTGAAAGAAGAACCCACGAAGTAGCAAAGACCAGATACAAGGTTCAAGTTTTGTTTTGTTTTGCTTTCAGTGACACCAGCTGGTATCAAGTTGACATAAAACTAGCTAGCACAATAAGAAAGTAAATTTTATTCAACTATTTGTAAACTTTCTACAAGTAACCTTCAGGAGTATACATACTGTTGCAAGGTCAGCCCACCAGAGAACACACCGAGATCAAAGCTGAATAGAAAATCCATCTCAACAGAGAACTTGCCCAAATTATGCAGCCCCAATCCTAACAGTTCTTTGTCTTTTGTTCACCCCCCCCCCCCCCCACACACACACGAAAACATATCCACATCGAAATAATTCAGGTAGCAAGAGCAGTTATGGAGAAGCAGAAGCCCAATAGCAAGGTTGGTACATTTAGGGACCTTCCTAGATCCTGGAACTATGCACTATGTCTTTGATGGATTAGATCTTTGTTCCTGCTTTGGCAGGTGCTAGAGCCTACGTGCTGGGTTTTAAAGTAAAAATGGTGCCTCTAACAAGGCAGCAGCGCTGCTAAGGTCTGGGGCCTGTTAACTATAGTTGTCTAATGGTCTGACTCTTGCTAGGTCCAGCCAGGACAGCCCACTCCCAAGACTATCTGGGCAACAGAAGGTAGACCCCATTGACTTTCACATTTATATTATTAAAAAAAAAAAAAAGAGAAAAAAAGAGAGGAAGAAGAGGAGATGCTGTTAGCTAAGTAGAGAACTCGGGGTAGAGAGGGCGGATGTGGAAAAAGCAGATGAATATGATCAAAATACATTCTATGAAAAATTACTATAAACACAACTTAAAAAAAGCTAGCACTGCATTTGTCCACTGATCCAATCATTTCAGTGATGAAGATATGTCAGCAACATACCACATGCCTCTTGCTGATTCATTAGAGAAGAAATTTTGGTTTTTATCTTCAAGATACTTCGTAGTTTTTAAGTCAGCCATTAAGCAATTTAACATTTATTTACACATTAAAAATATTTTTTAATAAAAAAATTGTTTACTTGATTTATGTGTGGGCACCTGTCTGAGCTCATGTGTATCATGTTTGTATCTAGTGTCCAAGGAGGCCAGAAGAGTATGCCAGACCCTCTGGAGCTGGAGTCACAGAGAGTTGTGGGTTGGTCTGTGTGGGTGCTGTGAAGTGAGCTCTGGTCCTCCGCAAGAGGAGTATGTGTTCTTAACCACAGTGTGGCCGTGGGTGCAACGCACGTGGAGATAAGAGGACATCCTGTAGACATGGGTTGTTTTCTTCTACTATATAGGTCTCAGGGATCTTCCTCAGTTCATCAGTTGGCAGCAAGTGCCTTTATACACTAAACTATCTTTCCAGGCCATAAATAAATATCTTCCAAAATAGTGTGAATTCTTCTTTGACCTCAAAGAGGGGGTATGAAAAGTCTGTTTGTTTTTCTTTTTCAGTTTTCTATGTGACTCAAAATTATGTTGTAAAAACAACTTTTTCTCTTAATGCAGATTAGCTAAGTCCTTTAAACAATTTCTTAGAAAATTGAGTACAAATAAGCAACAACACATTTACTTAAAATTGAAATATAAAAATGGTCAAAGTAGTCCAAACAGCAGTTAACATGGCCTGGCCCATGTGAATAATTCTTTACCTGCGTAAAATGAAAATTTGTCCTGTTTCCAACATTTGGGCTTGGGCTTTTTTAATCATTGCTGTTTGGTATCTTATGTTTTTATTTGACACTGGGCAGCCTCATCCATCTTGACTGTAGAGTTTTGAACACAGTGAACAGGAATTAGATTACTAAAACATAGACCTTGGTTGCTGAATCATCGCCACCATTTTTTTTTTTTTTCTGGGACATGGAGCAATCCATACTCTTTGACTTGAACAGCTTTGTTGTACCTGTTGTCAATACACACTTCTGAAGCTCCCTTCTCCTCTGTGGCAGATTTCCAGAACTTTTTGAGTGCCTGAGTGTTTCCCATGCCACGGATGTGCTTGTGAAGGCTGCTGTTACACTCCCAGGACCAGCTCGTTGATGTCAGAGCAGCCATTCTTTATCTCTCCGTCCTTCTACGGAGGAGTCATTCTGCCAGCCGTGCTATGCGCGCTTCGTGTCTCCGGAGACAGGAGCTTACTGTGATGTCTCTAGGACTAGCCTCAACCCCCCGGTCCCGCTTCCGTCTCCTGAGTTCTAGGATTACAGATGTGTCCTCCATACTCGCCTACCACTCACCCCTTTTGCTGTTTCATCTTGGCAAGATGCAGTAGGGTTGGCAAAGCGCTTCCTGTAGTTTATGCAAACCTATTTTGCTCAACAGAGGTTGTAATAGTCACAGAGGTTAATTAAAACTGTGTGTCAAATGGGCAGTATCAATGTCAAATCTGTTTTCTGAATTCAGTTTTTCTCTTTTGTTTCTCTGATGCACCATTTCTTACCTTTCACAGTTCATGTTGGTTCCCTGTGAATGTTTACACAAAGTTCCCTTGTGTTATTTTAGTAGAGATCAAGCAAAATAAAATTTGCAAACAAATATATTTACACAGATGAATTTAGCTTTTCAAGACAGCCTAAGCCAGCCTCAGACAATGAAATATCATTTTATGTGATAAAAACCAGAGGGGGTTTTGAAGCTAGCCTGGCTGGTTTAAGTCAGACACTGAGGTTGTTCTTCATAAGGGGAAAAAAAAAAATTAAAGACAAGCCACAATCTAAGAACACAGATCCCAAGAAAGGGCAAATTGTGTGACCATCTGGCATTATTTTTTCATCTCTGAACGATGGTACCATCTCCAACAGTCTCACTACCTGCCCTTCCCATTTGAACCCTGTTGGAGATAGGTCCAATGCATGTTACTGGCCCTCAAGATTTGGGTACTCCTATCCTTGTTGTGTAAACCTACCTGATTGGCTGATTAAACACCCTGTACCTGGGCAGGGCAGAATGGGATAGGAGTGGTTAATGTTCCAGGCTTTAGAAGACAGAAGACTCATAGGAAACAGACAGAAGGGAAGAGAGGAGGAAAGAGGAGGCTGTGATGAGTTAATGTGGAGAAGGAATCACATGGGCCTGGAGGAAGAACTCCACTAATGGTGTGGAAAGGCCTAGATGAAGAATAAAAGCAAGTATTTATAAGGTTATGGATGGAAGAGAGTTCAGATGGGGATGGTTAAGGACGATGGCATTGGAAGGGTGCTGGGAGGTGTATGGTGAGGTTACTAAGGCAGCTTTGGTGAAAATCTGCCCAGCCCAAGTAAGTAAGGCAATTATAAAATCTAACAGGTATCTGCCTCTTATTATTTGTGATAGCGGGTTAGACAATACCGCTGTGATAATCTTGGGGTAATAATAAACATAATATAGCCCAACACACTTTTTAAAAATTTTCTACAACAGAACCCCTCTGAGTTTTCAATCAGAGTACTCATCAGTCACCAATATTTTGCTATGTTTTTATTTCTCCAACACCTAATTTTCTAAGTTGACCCATTTGTTTTGAATATAATATTTTAGTTAATTCTTAAAATTTTTCATACAATGTACTCTCTCCCCCACTCCCCACAACTCCTCCCACAGTCAGCCCTACCTTTCTAGCCCTCAACCTCTGTCCTGGCTAGATTTTGTAAACATAAACATAAACCAGGGTTATCTGGAAGCGATAACGGTGAGAAAATGCCTCTATCAAACTGGCCAGTGGACAACTTTGTGTGGTTATTTTCTTGGTTAATGATTGATGTGGGCGGGCCCTAGACCTCTGTGGCCCATGCCATCATAGGCAATTGGGCCTAGAATGTATAAAAAATATAGCTAAGGAAGCCAGTAAGTAGCGTTCCTCCAGTGGCCTCTGCATCGGTTCCTGTCTCCAGGTTCCTGCCTTGAGTTCTTGACCCAACTTCTTTTCATGCTGGATTACAACCTCAAGCTAAAATAAACCCTTTCCCCCCCAACTTGTTTTTAGTCATGATGTTTATCACACATGTAGCAACCTGACATAAAAGATCTTCACGTATTCCTTTTTTTTTTTTTTTTAGGTTGGAATATCTTAATATTGAGAAGTTGTGTGATCTTATCCTATAAGGGGTATTAGGGTGGCCCCTTGGAGTCAGTATAGGACACACCCAGACAACAAATTCTTAACACAAAGATTTATTGCCCCAGAGGGGCAATGTGTGTATACTGTGTGTGTGGAGGGGGAGGGTGCCTCTGGGTTGGACGAAGGCAGACAACAAACAGCAGCAGCAGCAACAGCAGCCATTTTTTTCAGGAATGGGTTTTTAAGGAGAAAAGGGGGGAGTCGGTGATAGGGTAACATGTCCTGGTTGGACATGTTAATCAAATAATGAACTTTGATTGCTGGACCTTGATGTTTTGTCTCAGAAATGAGTCAGTGGCCTAATAAGAAAATAGACGTTGGGGGCTAGCTCTAGGAATGTTATCTAATGGTTTTTAGCAAGGGAGAGAGAAGGATAAAGGGCAAAACCTGGCAGTGCCTTATTTGCTATGCTCAAACCTGTTAGAGAGCCCTTCATGTCCTTAAATATTTTTAGTGTTTTGTTTTGTTTTGATACACAGCCCTGACGTGTGACTGGAACTCACAATCTTCTTGCTCTAGTCTCCCAAGTGCTAGGTCTAGTCTGCTGAATGTTGGAGTAACTGCTATGAGCCATTAGGCACCAAGCTGTGGGTATTTTTAAAACTATAAATGCCAGGTGTGCTAGCACAATCTGTTAATCCCACTACTTGAGAGCCAGGTGGATATCTGTGAGTTCAAGGCTAGCCTGGTTTACATCGTAAGTTCCAGGTCAGCTAGGGCACAGATGAGACTCACTCTCCAATAAATAGATTATTATTAGATAGATGATAGATACAGTTAGATATATGATAGATAAAATAAAAATTTGTTTATTTAATTTGTGTTAAAGGTTAAACCCCAAATTTTAAGCATGAGGTTTGAATTCTAATAATGGATTTCATAGGTACAAGTCTTTCAAAACTACCTTCACATGTTTTATTATTTGGGAGGGCTAAATGCTAATACAAAATCATAGTGGTCTAACACAACCAAAGAGTTGTTGTTCTGGTTTGTGAGATTTCCTTCTATGAACTGAGTCCCACAGATGTGCCCTTGTCTCCTGATGTTTTACTTTTGTTCTTCCAGTGACAGAATACCCTGACAACAGCCGCTTGGAGAGAAAGGCTTATTTTGGTTCAGCTCAGGGATGCACGGTCCCTTGCAGGGAGCAGGTTATGACTGCGGGAACTGAGGGACCTGGTTACATGGCAGTCACAGGCAGGAGGCGGATTGCTAATGCACTCTGCTAACTTGCCCCTTTTTACTGGAGCTGAGCTCCCAGCTGTGAAATGGTCCTATCCAAATTTAGGGTGGGTCTTTCCTGCCTCAATTAACAGAGTCTAGATAATCCTTTACAAACATGCCCAGACTTGTTTCCATGGTGATTCTAAATCCTATCAAGTAGAAAATCCAGACTAACCATGGCCTCTGCCTCAGAGCCATATGTGTGCCACTCTCAAATACAGAAGAGGGCAAGGAGGCATACTTATTTCCTAAAAGCTTTGCTATAGAAACAGCATATCAGCTCCATGCACATCAGCATGAACCAACCACATGCTCCCTCTCTGCTACAGTCCACAGGGAACGGTCAGCAAGAGGACATGGGGCTGCTGAGCAATGGCCCAGCCTCGGCCACTCAGGTCTTCCATTATCTACTTTCTGCTCTTCAGTCTCTTTACCTTGGCAATGATTCTCCTAAGTGAGGTGCTTTGCCCTGTATTAGGCCATGAAAGGTGTGAAACAAACTGAGCCAGGAAGTTCACAACAGTTGTAATCTGTATTTCCGCACCAGCAATTATTCAAAGCAGGTTCAGTTTTTAAGGCTGAATTTTAGGGAGATTTGCCTTCCTGTAAAAGTATGCGGCATGAATAAAAATGCTTTATAAATGCAATTTCAAAACTCACCAGGTGGTGATGGGGCAAGCCTTTAATCCCACCTAATTCTCAGCACTCAGAAGGCAGAGGCAGGTGGATCTCTGACTTTGAGGCCAGCCTGTACTTCAGAGACATAACAGCTCAGTACTACACAGAGAAACTTCGTCTCAAAAAACAAAAAACAATCAATCAAAACCTGCCCCTCACTGTTTCAGGCCAATCCGTTGCCACAGCCAACCAGGAGTAGAATGGCAGTATTCCAAGTCCTAATCATGTGAAATTCCAAGGTCATTAGAAATGAACCTTATGGTCTGAGCTATCCATAAGCAACACTTAGAAACCAACTCAATAGCAACACAGCAGGTAGACCTAATTAATTTATAGTTTTATTTAGTGTGTGTGTGGTATGTGTGTGAGTCCAGGTGTGTGTGTGCCTCTGGCACTGGCATGCCACAGCAGCCTGTGAGTGGAGGTAAGAGTATGTGATGATTTGAATGAAAAAATGCCCCTCTGAGTCCAGGGCATTTGAATACTTGGTTCCCAGTTGGTGGTACAGTTAAGGGGTGTGGTCTTGCTAGATGAAGTATGCCACCTGGGGTAGGCTTTACTTGTAGTTTTGTCCTGTCTGCTTCCTGCTTGTGGTTGCAGATAAGAGCTCTCAGCTTGCTACTCCAGCAGCCATGCCAGCTGCTTTTCTGCCATGATGGAGTCTTATCACGCTGCAATCATAAATCCAAATAAACTCATTTACAAGTTGCCTTGGTCATGGCATTTTATCATGGCAACAGAAAATTACACAGAGAACAGCTTTTAGGAGTTGGCTCTCTCCCTCCACCGTGGGTTCCCAGGGAGCTCAGGTAGTCAAGTTTGTGCAGGAAGAGCTTTCACTAGTGGAGCCACCACACCAGCCCAGGGTAAACATTTTAAAATGTTGCTTGTTTAAGTTCTTAAGCCTCGATGCATCTGTAAATGATGCTACTGTAAATGACTTATTCTAATGCTATTGTCACCGATCCCGTTTTTATTTTTTGTTCTTGGCACCCCATGCTTTAGATGGTCATATGTGGAAGTATTGTACATTTATACACTTATGTATAATGTATAATGTGTATCTCATACATACATGCACTCTGTCTTCAAGTTTTCTACAGTTCACCATGCTGACTGATCCTTTCTTCAAATGAGTAAGGTTTTTTTACTACATCACAAAATTTGGGGCTGGTGAGATGGCTCAGAGGTGAAGAGCACGTGATGTTCTCCCAGAGGACCCAAGTTCCGTTCCCAGCAGCCACATCGTGGGGTTCACAATTGCCTGTTGCTCCAGCTCCAGGGGATCCAATGCCCTCCTCTGGCCTCTTCCGGAATCTGCACACAAGTGGCATACATTAATGCAAATGCATATATGTATTCATTGATCTAAACAGAAAACAAATCTTTAAAAAAAAAAAAAAACAACACAAACTAATGGCATGAAACAAGCACTCCTACATTAGAATGACACAACAGCACGGACTTGCTTCATTTTTCCTACAGTTTATAAAATATACACATTTTCAGCTTAGTTTGAAGGAAAAAAAAATGAATTGTTCCTTGTTTTTGTTTCTGATTTGGGGGAGGGGTTAGCAGAGTCTCAGGGGTCCAGGCTGCCCTTGAAATCCATATATCGCCAAGCACAGCCTTGAACTCCTGATCCTCCTGCTTCCTTAATTCTGGAATTGAAGGCATGTAATATTTTGCTAAGCTGTGCTTATTGTTATTGTCTTTATTTTACTTTGGTTTTGCTTATTTGCTTATTGTTTTCTGAGACAAGGTCTACCAATGTAGCCCTGACTGGACTGAAACTCACTCTGCAGCCCAGGCTGACCTCAAACTCACAGAGCTCTGACTGCCTCTAGTGTTGGAATTAAAGACATGTGCCACCATACCCAGATGTTGTTATTTAAAAAGATACTTAAAAAGAAAAAAAAAATTTGAGTCAGGGTATCACTGTGTATCCCCAGTTGACCTGGAATTCTATAGAGACCAGGCGTTAAACTCAGAGATCCTCCTGACTCCTGAGTGTGGGAATTAAAAGCATGTGCCACACTCCAGGCATTTGTTTTAAAAATATTCATGTTATTTGGGGGAGGGGTTGGCAGAATCTCAGGAGTCCAGGCTGCCCTTGAACTTCACATATAGCTAAGCACAGCCTTGAACTTCTGATCTTCCTGCTTCAGCTTCCTTAATACTGAAATTGAAGGCATGTAACACTGTGCCCAGCCTTGCAAATATGCCTGTGTGTATGTGTGTGTGTATGATCGTGTGCGTATGCACATCAGTGCAGACACTTGGAGGCCAAAAGAGAGCATTGGATCCCCTGGAGCAAGGCTTACAGGCAGTTGTAAACTGTCCAAAATTTGGGCTGGGTTCTCTCTGCAAATGGAGCAAGCCATTTTGACCAGAGCCATCTCTCCCATCCTCATTTTTTATCGTTAAGATAAGCACACTGTTTTAAGATAGGATATTAAAAAGTAAACAAAGAGACGGTGTAGATTGTTATACCCAGTTCCTGAGCCCCCAAAAGATCTACAGGAATCGACTCCGTTGCAAAACACATGAGGGTCTTTTTATTGTAAATTACAAGCTGCAGCTTGGGCCCACAACACCCACCGCCAAAGCGGTGGGAGCTGAGCACGCTGCGCCCAGGTAGGGTGATATATAGATTCTGATTCCTCCCAGCATGCCCAAGGCAGGGGCAATTCCTGCCTGGCAAGCATCTATTGGTAAAAATGCTACATTTTGAATTGATTGGCTATAGGAAGGTCCCCAGACCATAATGACCTGATGTCCCTCCCTAGGGGGAATGGGCCAGTTTCCTAGCAACTGTTATCTTTAGTGGGTGGGGAAAGAATGCAGTAAGGCGGTCCTTCCCCTCAGGGCATTACTAGACCTCCACCCACATAGTTCAGGCCTTAATAATAGCTGCTAATTTTTAATTTTTGATCTCTCATAGATGTCTACATCCTGTGGTGAAATATGATAGACAGTTTCTGCCTACAGAAGTTGGACTGATCTATTAATGGAGGAAGAAATCTCTGCTTCCAGTTAGAATTCTGTCCAGTTGGGGTTTGCTGAAGAAATTAATTTTTTACAAAATGTCAGGACACTAGAGGACCACAGAAACAGTGTTCTTCTGAAAACTGACATTGATCTTTTCAAAGCTGGACAACTACATGCTTTGCAGATTGTTTGCACAGAGGGTTGAGCCTGGTGGCCTTGGTGCATGTGTGCGTGTACACACATACACAACTGCACCCCCCACACCTGCAATCCCAGCAAACGACAGGTACAAATAGGAAGGTCTATGGCACAAGGTTGTCCTTGCGCACGTAGCAAGCTGCAGGTCAGTAGGGGCTGTGTGAGAATGAGGGCTTCTAATGTAGCAGGCACACATCCTGCCTCTGAGATGCGAGTCCTACTCTCTGCTTCCTATTTCTACAGATGGTTTGCTACTGTGTACACTAGACCACTGCCTGTCAGCTCTATTCTGAAAGGTTGTGGGAACATTAGGTGGGGCCTAACAGAAGAAAGCACACCACAGAAACAGGTCTTGAGGTTATGAGCCACCCCCTTTTTATTTCATCTCTCCTTCCTGGTCTGAAACCTGTAACAAGCTGTCCTAGCTTTAAGCTCTGTTGGTCAGGAGCAGCGAAGTCCTCCCTGCCCTGATAGACAGTATCACCTCAAGCCATGAGCCACAGTGTCACCTCCCCCCACCCCCAGTGGTTTCTTATGGGTATTTGGTCAAAGCAATGAGAAAAGTATCCAATACACATTATGAAACTAAGTAATTTGAGTTGAATGTTTTTGTCCCTTCTCAACTCACCCATGAAATTTAATCCCTGTGATGGTTAGAGTTCATCAACTTGATACAAAGTGGAGTTACCTAAGAAAAGGGAACCTGAGTTTAATAACCGCCTCCATCAAAGTGGTCTATGGGCATGCTGATAGGGATTTTCTTGATTAATGAGCAATATAAAAGGGTACATCCCATTGTGGGCATGACACCCCTAAGTAAGTGGTCCTGGGTTGTATAAGAAAGCAAGCTGACCAGTCATGAGGAGTGAGCCAGTAATCAACATTCCTTGGTGGTCTCTGCGTTAGTTCCTGCCTTGATTTCCTGCCTTGCTTAATGATGGACTGGGACAAGCCAAATAAACCTTTTTCTTCCCCAAGCTGGTTTTGGTTAGCATTTTCTTACAGTAAAAGAAACCAAGTTTGAACAGTTCCCTGTGCATCAGTGAGGAGAGTGATGTGTCATGAGAGATCCATCCTCGTAAGATCAGATGCACTTATGAAGGGTCTTACTGAGGAAGCATGTCTTTCACTCCTTCTCGCCTGAACACGACTCCTTCCTGCTAGGGGATGCAGTATGGTGGCGCCAACTTGGTATTAAAAAGAATGCCACCAAATAGGTTAGAATTCTGGAGTCTTGATCTTCATCTTCCCAGCTTCCAGAACTATACAGAGCCAAGAGAAAGACATACGGAGAGCAGATGGGGGGCTGAATATGAACAAAATAAAATTATATGTATGTATTTCCTTATGTGAAAATGTCATAATGAATTTCCTCAGTCAGCCCTTAATATAAGAGTTTGTCAATAAATGAAAACAACATTTATTTTGTATACTAACTTAAAGTATTAATAAAAAAATAAATTACTCAGTCTCAGGCATTTTTCTGTAGCAGCAAACAATGGATGAAGATATCCTATGTCCTAGTCAAGTATGGTTGTGTTATGTCTGTAATCTCAGGATTTGGGAGATGAACATAGGAGGGTCATGAATTCAAGGCTAATCCTAGCTACAAAGAGTTTAGACCATCCTGGGCTATGTGAAACTTAGTCTTAAAAAATAAACATTGAAAAGGTGTGATTGTGCACACCTTTAATCCCAGCACTCAGAAGGCAGAGGCAGGAGGATCTCTGAATTTGTGGTCAGCCTGGTCTGGTTCCAGGACAGCCAGGACTGTTAAACAGAGAAAGCCTGTCTCAATAAACAAGCAAACAACAACAAAACAAAACAATCCATATCTATGTCCCATATATATATATATGGCTTATTAGAATGGCTTCCAGGCTGTGGTCTGAGAAGTCCAACAATGCCTATCTCCTGACAGAAAGGCTGTTCAATCCTTGATAATGGATGTTTCAATAGACCCAATCTAGTGCTAGAGTCCCAAGGAAAGTCCTAAAGAGCTGCCAGTTTTCACTCTAAGAAATCCCAAAGGAGTTTCTAACAGCTGTGAAAGAATGCCTCAGGAACTTGCCAGTGAGAGTGAGGACAAGCAGGCAAAAGGCAAAATCTTCCTTCTTCCAAGTTCTTTTGTGTTGGCCACCACCAGAAGATTGAGGGAACTTTTCCCAACCTCAAGTGATCCAGATTTAGGGCGAGTCTTCTCGCTTCAAATAACCCATTCAAGAAAACTCCTCATGGGTGTGTCTAGGTACTTGGGTTTTAGTTATTTCTAGATATAGTCAAGTTTACAACCAAGATTAAACATTACACCATGCTTTCAATCTCCTAGGAATGAGTTTATCAAATATGTAGCAAGCAAAAGTAAAAGAACAAACAGCAAGTAGCAGATAGACAGGAAAACATTTCCAAATCAGGTACTTATGACATCTATCTATCAGAGATGTCCGGGGAAGCCTACCTGAGACAGCCCAGCCGTGCTGGAGTGTCTGGCTGAAGGATAATACAGGCAAAGAGCAGTGTGGGAGTGATGCTTTTGTGCACTGTGTAAAGATTATCCTTGTATATTCAAATGCTGATTTCTGTGCCAGTGCAGATCTGATTCAGGAACTTTGAAACTGTAATGTTTATGAAGCATTTCCTGTCATTGCCTCAATGTCGTGTAAATATTGTTCTCCATCACTTTCAGATTACCTGATAGCGTTTGAACCTAACTGGCTGGCAGAACAATCTAGTGCTGTCATGTATTTCGCTGCTAAGGGGTGTTATATATACTATAGTATAATGTATGTCTCTGTATTCCATCTTGATTATGTGGAGCAAAAAGGAGACAACAGAACAATGAAAACTGTTAAGAATCTACAATCATCTTGTTGTGTTAGAAACATTGTATTCGTGGAGAAGATAAATTATCTGGGAAGAGTTATAAAATACTAATATAGACAATTAAGATCTTATTTGAGAAAATAAGAAAATAATGTCAATGCATAGATATATTTCTCTATATCCTATAACTCCTAAAGATCAGCATTAATATATATACCCAATATTAATAAAATATCATGGGGCATAAAGACCATTTTTGTTAAAATGGTAAATGTCCAAATTTTCTGAAACTGGTATATAAATAAATAAATGTATATATATGTGTGTATATATATATATATATATATATATATATATATATATATAGTTAGTGTGTTAAATCTTTTGTTTGTTCTGTTGTTCAAAACAGGGTTTCTTTGTGTAGCCTTGGCTGTCCTGGAACTAGCATTTTTTGTTGGTGGTGGGGTTTTTTGTTGCTGTTGGGTTTGTTTTGTTTTGTTTCTGTTTTTCAAGACAAGGTTTCTCTGTGTAGCCATGACTGTCCTGAAACTAGCTCTGTAGACCAGGCTAGTCTCAAACTCACAGAGATCTGCCTGGCTTTGCCTCCCGAGTGCTGGAATCAAAGGTGTACACCACCACCACCCTTTTACTTAGTTAAAAGAGATTTCAGAGGGGGTGGAGACATGGATCAGTAGCTAAAAACACAAGACTGCTTTTCTGGGGGACTTAGGTTCAATTCCCAGCACTAACAGAGTGGCTAACAACCATCTGTAACCCTAGTTCGAGGGGACTCAGTGCCATCTTTTGGCCTTCACAGGTATCAGAAATACATATGGTATACATACATACATGTAGGCAATGCTTCCGTAAACATAAGACAAAAATAAAATTAAGACAACAAATAATAAATGTTAAAAATTAAGAGGATACGATCAACTCCATAATCTCCGAATTTTATCTTCTTGATGTGAAGTCTAGATTGAGTAGATTTTGCTGGTTATCTTTACAACTTACGGCTTATATTTGTGAATTGTATGCATCTGTACTCAGGAGAAGTTGCTATAAACACATGGCTTTAGTTTAACCACTTAATGAAATGGTACTCTTAAGGCCTAAGGTAGTTTGTGTGTATGTGAGGAACCTGGAAGAGCTATAGCTACTGTGACATGGAAGTTGATGCATCCATCTATATGTTCTTACTTTATTAAGCCCTTTCACAATCATGTAGTTGGTTTGTCCGATTTTGTGAGCTCTTTAATAAATGCAGAAACTATGGCTCAGAGCTTGCTTTACTTGAGGCCATGTAGAATGTGAGTGGCTGTCTAGTTCTTTTATTCTCAGTCAACATTTTATATTTTACCACATTTTGGAATTCAGTTAGTGACAGATGAATGAGTCCTTAAAGTGCCGCCACCCCATGTCCTAAGAGAATCAAAATTCTGACATAAATTTCCTGTTTAGAAATTCTGCCATTGTCTATAAATGTTAATATCCTTTGAAATAGCTTGGAAATCTGTTCCTCTCTGCTTAAAAATAGACATTTAAAGCAAGATGCAGTTGAGAAATTTAGAATTTCCAAGTGTGACATTGTCTCAAATTCTTTACATGAAAAGCTAAGGACAATGCTGGCACCTCAGAGAACATAGTAACTGCAAATAGAAGCCTGTCTTTTAGAAGAAAGTTGTTAAAGTCCATAATAGTGGGACTACTTATTTCATATTAATTTCTATTTTTGTGATACAACAGTTTGTTACACTTGTAATTGTGGGGTTGGGACTGTATCTGTGTGGAGTACTTGCCTGCCAGGTGGGAGGCCCTACGTGGGACCTCGGCACCATACAATACAAAACTGGTATAGCACTGAAAAGTGTACACATATATACATGTAATATCATAATCATAACTACAGCAAAAATAACCCCCAAATAGTAACACATTTGCATCAGACCTTTTTCAGCCCAGGAAAAGGAGTGGGAGATCACCAGACAATTACTGTGAAAAGAGGATAAGCTAATGTTGTTTTCTACTCTGAAAGAAAAAAAAAAGCTCTTATTACTGTATTAAACTAGCTAGGGGTGTTAGTTGGGGTCTGGGGGACTCGGTTGTACATTTATTAGTTCCTTTCCTGTTGCTGTGATAAAGACCATGACCAAAACAACTTAGAGATGAAAGAGTTTATTTTGGCTTACAGTTCCAGAGGGAGAGTCCAAAGTGGCAGGGAAGCATAACAGCAAGTGGCAGGCATGACGGCAGGAACAGCAAGCAGAGAGTTCATTGTCAGAAGCAAGGAAAAGGCAGAGAGTTCCAACTGGAAGTGAAATGAGGCTTCTATTTTCAAAATCCATGCCCTGTGTCATACTTCAGCAAGGCTGCACTACCTGAACCTTACCTAACAGGGCTAGCAAATTGGACTAAGTGTGCAAATGCTATGAAGGACTGTGCTGGTTAGTTTTTTGACAATTTGACAAAGCTAGAGTCATTTGGGAAAAGGACTTTCAATTGAGAAAGTGCTTCCATACAGTCTGCCTCTAGGCAAGCCTACGGAGCATTTCAATTAGTGATTGATATGGGAGGGATCAGCTTACTGTGGGTGATGCCAACCCTAGGCTGGTGGCCCTGAGTTCTTTAAGAAACCAGACTGAACAAGCTATGAAGAGCAAGTCAGTAAGCAGCACTCTTCCATGGCCTCTGCATCAGTTCCTGCCTCAGGTTCTAGCCTTGAGCTTCTATTCCAACGTCTTTGGATAACTATGAACTGTAAACTGAAACAAATCCTTTCCACTCCAAGTTGGCCTTGCTCATGGTGTTTTATCATAGCAATAGAAACCCAACTAAGACAGGCCATTTTCACTCAGACCACAACATTCCACTTGCTGGTCCCCGTGTGGACAAGTCATAATGTCAAATATGTTTAATCCAACTTTTACAGTCCCATAGTCTTTCACAGTCTCAATACAGCTTAAAAGTCCAAAGTCTCTTCTAAGTCTCAAGGCAATCTCTTAATTGTAACACCCTACAAAATTAAAAAGCAAATTACAAAGCCACACGTGGCGGTGCACGCCTGTAATCCCAGCACTCAGGGAGGCAGAGGCAGGTGGATCTCTGTGAGCTTGAGGCCAGTCTGGTCTACAAAGTGAGTCTAGGAAAGCCAAGGCTACACAGATAAATCCTGTTTAAAAACAAAACAAAACAAAAACCAAACAACACAAAAACAATAAAAGCAAATTATATCCTTTCAACATGCTATGGTATAGAGTATACATTACCATTCCAAAAGAGAGTGGGGACACTGTGATGGCTAAAGTGATGTTTTAACTTTAAATTACTGTGCTTAAGAGATTCATAATACAAACTTGCCTCAAGCTTGTAAGTCCCATGTTGTTTTTAACAAAATTTCAATCCTTTGATTTTTACCAATAAAAACTCAGGAGCCAGATGTTGGGTCCCCAAAGAAGCACTCTCCTTCTCCATACCATCTCAAAAACACCTCAAGGGGCTGGAGAGGTGGCTCAGGGTTAAGAGCACTGATTGCTCTTTCAGGGGATGAAGGTTCAACTCCCAGCATCCACATGGCAGCTCACAAATGTCTCTGTCTGATTCAGGTCATCTGAATATCTGAATACTTGTGTGATACCCTCACACAGTCATACATGCAGGCAAACCACCAATGTGTATAAAATACAAATAAATAAATTATAAAAAAATCCTTCAAACTCACTCTTTCTCCCTTCTATTTCCTATGAGTCTCTCTATCCATCCTCCTGACTTCCTCTTCCTCTCTGTTTTTTCCCCCTATGTTCACTCCCTGTCAGCTGGTTGCTTGCTCTGCTTCTTGACCTAAGGTTGACTTTTATTTAATTCTGTTTACAATATTCAAGCAGAAAGCTGTTGAATTAAAGATGTGTGCTAGGGCTGAGCCACGCCACAACTAGAAACAGGTTTTTCCAGTATGCAACACAATCTTGGGGTTCACAGAGTGATAAAACATCCTGCAACAGCCCCACTTGCCTAAGGAAAGACAACTTCCTGGAACAAGCCTTGTGTTTTCACTTCTGTAAATAAGCTCGATTGTTCCCTCGCACAGGATGTGCCTGATCACACACAGGTTGGGGGTATGTCAGGGTGTATGCTTGCCCCCGACTGGACAAAGGTGGGAAGTATGTAGCCTTGTGGGTTTTGCTTTTATAAATCACTGACTAATGTAATTTGCAGCCAGGATCTGGAAATCCTGGGTATGGACCTGGCTAGGGTCCATTGTTCTGGCTAGTACTTCATAAAGCTTGCTTCAAATTTGGCTCAAAAATTGTGGTAGTGGTCTTATTCTTGCCCAGTGGGATTAACAACATAACGAAGAAATACTGGCCCAAAGTGAGATCAAACACAACAGGGCAAATACCAAATTCTGTAGTTCTATTTCCAGTATCAAAGGCTCCAGCCCTCCAGCTTTGCTGTCTACAAAACATAGCTCTTTCTTGGGCTGGCTCTATTCCATGTATGCTGTTCTCCCTGGCAGGCTTCCTACAGTCAGCATGACTCTTAGCACTACTGTCTTCCAGGCTCCTACTATGAATGTTCTACTAAACTCCACTTACACCATGCCTTCATTTTTGTAACCCAAAGTCCCAAGGTCCTCAAAAAACAAAACAAAAAAACATGGTTAGGCTCTATACAGTAACAACACTCTGAGTACCAACTTCTGTATCAGGTACTTTTCTGTTGTTGAGATAAATACCATAGCAGGTGGGTACGGTGGCACATGGCTGTGATTCTAGCACTCAGGAGGCAGAGGAAGGAGGATCTCTGGGAATTCGAGGCCATCCTGGTCTACAAAGCCAGTCCAGAACAGCCAAGGCTACACAGAGAAACCCTGTCCTGAAAAACCAACCACCCCCAAAACAAACAAAAAAGGAGAACAAATATCATAACCATGGCAACTTTTACAAAGAGTTTATTTTGGCTCACAGTTCCAATGGAAAAGTCTCCATCAGGGTGGAAAGGCATAGAAGCAAGGGGTAGGGATGGCAGGAGAAAAAGGAAGCCAAGAGCTCACATCTTTAAACTGTAAGCATGAAGCAGCATGAACTTAATGGAAGTGGGGTGAAGCTTTTAATCCCAAAGTCTGTACTCAGTAGCATCCTTCCTCCAGCAAGGCTGCACCACCTAAATCTCCCCAAAATTGAGATCAAGTTGTTTGAATGCCCAAGACTATGGGTGACATTTTTTTATTCAACAACATTGGCATACTTTGGGTGGCCTTTATGCTTGCTGTCACCACATCAAAAGAAGCAAAAGTACTACTCAGGGAAAACAGATTAGGATTATAAATTACTTTTATGTGTCCTTTTGTTTTAATCATATCATGACAAAAGCAAGGCTTATGAAAGACAGCATTTAATTGGGGGCTTGCTTACAGCTTCAGAGGTTTAGTCCCTGATCATCATGGCAGCAGGCAGGATGGCATGGGGCAAAGAACTTTCATCCTAATCTGCAGGCACACAGAGATACTGGGCTCGGCTTAAAGTTTTTAAACCTCAAAGCTATCTCCAGTGACGCCTCTTCCAACCAGGCCACACCTCCTAGTCCTTCCCAATCAGGTCCACTAACTGAGGACCAAGCATTCAAATATATGAGCCTGTGGGTTGATTCTCTTTCTAACCACTATACCTCCCTCATTATCCTTATAGAATATTTGTTTCTTGAGCAATTGCTGTGAATTAAGCACAGGCTACCACATGCTTGGCATGCCTTTTTCCTTAATCCTTTAACATCTGTGTGAAAAGGTGGCATATAGGTTAACCTTTCAAAAGGTCAATAACTTTTTTTGAAACACATGGTAGTAAGCACCTATAAACACAGCATATAGAATGCAGAAGAATAAGGACCCCAAGTTTGAATTCAACCTGATATATATAGAATGGTTAACCTGGCCTACAGAATTAAGATCGTGCTTTAAAAACAAAACAAACCAAACAAAAAAACACAAAAATCCAAGGGAGTTAGAAATAAGATGACACAGTGAGGAAGACGCATTGCAGATTTCATGTGTACTTCCTAGTGAGTTTATTTCCCTACCACTGTTCATTGAAGAGACAGTAAACTCTGCTAGCTGGATTCCATAGCAAAAATGCTTGTGCAGACTTTTCTAGAGAATGAACTGAGGCTAATTGTGAGGTAAACATCAGGAAAGCTCATCAGAAGCCAAGGTTAACTGTCACGCTGGGCTTGGCTCTATACTTTTTTTTTTTTCTTTTTTTTAAAGACAGGGTCTCACTGCATCCCTGGCTGTTCCAGAACTCACTGTGTAAACAAGGCTGCCCTCGAATTCACAAAGATCAGCCTCCCTCTGCCTCCTCAGGGCTGGGATTAAGGAGGTGGGCTGCCACCAGCACAGCCGGCCAATCCTTAAGGTTTTGAAATAGACTCTGTGTGTAGCATCGACTGGCTCTCTGGTGTGACTGTTCTGACGCAGCCTCCAGGGTGCTGCGATTGCAGGAGCTTACAGTTGTTTTCTTTTGTTGTTTTTGTCACATGATGGCATCATTATAATTCTTTAGTTCCAAAAATAAGCCTTGGCATCAATAAGGTTGGCAGCCTCTTCTCTATCAGAGAAGTCCTCTAATGTCATAAAAATCTTTCAAACTAGAGCTCACAATAAAGCAGGGTTTATGCTTCAAAATTCTCTCCACGTTACTATTCAATATACCATTTAATATACTGCTGAGCCGGCGAAATGACTCAACGGGTAAAAAGTTCTCGCTGTGCAAGCCTGACTACCTGAGTTCCATTCCTGGAACCCTGGAAAGACAGAACTCGCTCAAGTTGTCTGATTTCCACAAAATCGTCGTGGCATGAGCATCCACTCTCATTGCCACACAATAATGTCAATTTAAAACTGTTACATATTAAGTGCTGTAAATAAGTAACATTTGGATCATTTCGGCCTCCAAGCAGGTCAGTCATGTACACAGGTGTTGTCGACCTACTAATTGCAAGTGTAACTGGCTGGCATCAGGACAGTACCCGGTGGGGGCTTTTTTTTTTTTTTTAAGCCCAGCATTTGTAATTGATTACATGAGCCATCTGTAACTGCTTGTGAATCATGTTACAGTTACCCCACTGACATTTACCAACATTCGTCAAGTGGCAAAATGTTTAGTGTGGGGAAGCTGACACATAATAGCTTTCATGTTTCGATAAATCAACTTTAGACACTAGGCTACAGGCGCATCCCATTGATGTGTGGAGTCTCCGTAAAAAATATGGCTGATGACTTCATTATAACAACGCTTCATCCTAAGCTTCCTGTGTTGGGGACAAAATTACTTGTTATCACCAAGGTAACCTGAGACCCCACGGCTGTTGTGAGACAGGATGAGGTGGTGGGGGTCAAAAGAGGTGAGAACAGCCGCGGAGGAAGACGGAAAACAATCAACCTCTGGGGGTGAAGAGCTCCTCAGATCGGGGAAGTGGTTCACCAGGCCGGCCCGAGCGCTTCCCACTGGACGCCTTCGAGCCAACTTGTCAGAAAGGAGGAGGCGGAAGGAAGCCGAGATAAGCGGAGACCGGCGGGAGGGAAACGGCGAGGCCTGGCTCGTCGGCGAAGGGCCAGGCTAGCCCGGGAGGGGAGCTCACGTGGTCTCCGGAGCCTCGCGGGGGATGGGGCTGGCGGGAGGGGTGCGGCGGGGAGGACGCCGGCGCGCGCCCCTCCCCGGCCTCCCAGCTCCTCCCTCCGGGCACGTGACGCCACCGTCCGCTCTCTCGGTGGCGCAGCGCTCTGTTTCTGCCCTCCCGCCGCGGCGCCCTTCTTCTCCCGGTCCCGTCCCGCCGCCTCCCCCACTCTTCCCATACCAGCCAATCACCGCTCGAGCTCGCGAGCGCCCGCCCCGCCACCCCGTTCCGCGCTCTCCCATTGGCCGGAACCTCAAGGGCGCATCCCGAGGGCGGGCGGCAACCATTGGTGGGCCGAGCCAGCCCGGGTTCCCGGATGAGGGAACATTCTGCGGTATAAAGGGCGCGAGGAAGGCGGGAGACGGCGCAGTTTGAATCGCGGTACGACGGAGGAGTGGGCGCCGGGATCTCGCTGTGCGTCCGCCTGGCCTCGTCTCTTCCTCGCTTATCCGAGCTTCAGCACAGTCCGAGATGGTAACGTCGACAGGGACGGCGCGGCCGCCGCGGGCTGCGGGCTCCGAGCGGGCGGGGCCGCCGTCCCCGGGGCTCGGGGAGAGGCGGCGGCGGCGGGTGGGAGCGTGCGGAGACGGGGTCGGGGCGAGCGGAGGGAGGTGTTTCGTGAGCCCGGGGCCCCGGGCGGGAGGCGACGGTTGGGGGGCGCGCACGGCGCAGCCTGGAGCCGGCGCGGGGGCGCGCCGCGGCGGCGGGCGCGCGGCGGGGGTCGGTGGGGAGGAGGCGGGGGCGAGCGGCGGCCCGGGGACCCCGGCGGGCGGAGCGCGCGCGCCGGCCTCCGGGACGCGCCGCGGTGGGGGAGGGGCCCGGCCGCCTGGGTAATCCTATCTCTGCTCCGTCCCTCCCGGGCTCGCGGGCGTCGGCGGCGCCGCAGGCTGGCGGTAAGGCTGGAAAGGACTCCGGAAAGGCCAAGACAAAGGCGGTTTCCCGCTCGCAGCGAGCCGGCTTGCAGGTAGGTAGCCGCCGCCGCAGTCGGGCGAGCCGGCCTTTATCTGTGCGCTTCCCCCCCCCAACCCCCCGCTTGTTTGTCGGCTCCCCGCACGGGTGTTCCATCTTTGCGTGGGTGATGTGTCGCGACTCGGCCCGCGGAGACGGTGGATCTCGGGGTGGCGGGGCGTCGATCGCATGTGTTGCCTTGCTTGCCAGGGCGCGCGTTGGTGCACCAGCGTCCTCGGCCTTGGCGCGCACCTCGCCTTTTCTATCTCTGAATCTCCCTATCTTTGTGCGTTTTTGTTTGTGCGCCTAAAAATCAAGTTCCCTGTGGGCCGTATTCATCGACACCTGAAATCCAGGACAACCAGCCACGGACGTGTGGGCGCGACCGCCGCTGTGTACAGCGCAGCCATCCTGGAGTACCTCACCGCAGAGGTAAACGGGTGTGCGCCTGTGAGCTGGAAAAGCTTTTGGGGGGGCGGGGGAAAGTGGCGAGGGAAGGAGGAAAGTGATGCAAGAAAACTCCCAGGCCCTGAGCGCGGCGCGCAGACCGAGAGAGCGCTAGAGGGAGCTAGTGTTCAGCCAAGGAGCCTGCTGAGCCAGAGTTTGCTGCTCTTGCAAATGCAATCCCGTGCCCCTTCCATCCTCTGCATACTTTGCATAATTTTGTCATTCAGGTAGCGGGGTGATGACGACAGTTGGTAGATAAACATCGTTGAGGTTTGGTTTGCCTCGATCTTGACTGAAAAGTATGTTGGTAGATTGATCATCAGATTTTTGCCTTTTAGGTACTTGAATTGGCAGGAAATGCATCAAAAGACTTAAAGGTAAAGCGTATTACCCCTCGTCATTTGCAACTTGCTATTCGTGGAGATGAAGAGTTGGACTCTCTGATCAAGGCTACAATTGCTGGTGGTGGTATGTCATCACTAAAACTCATACTGCGTTCCATTTAAGAACCATTGCTTCTAGAAGAGGGCAGTATCTTTTGATAAAGAGTGTTTGAGGAAATCTGTTTTTTCCTGCATCGCTCAGGTTTTGTTAAGACCATTGTTCTTTTAATTAAAATTTTTACTTTCTATTTGATTCTCATGTTTTTAAAAGACCTTTCAAGTTGTAGAATTACCTGCTTTGATTCCTTGTGCTACTTGATAATGTTTCTACGAAAAGTAGAATTAATTTCTTTGTCTCCTAGGTGTCATCCCACATATCCACAAATCTCTGATTGGGAAGAAAGGACAACAGAAGACCGTCTAAGGATGCCTGGATTTCTTATTATCTCAGGACTCTAAATATTCTTAACAGCTGTCCAGTGTTGGTGATTCCAGTGGACTGTATCTCTGTGAAAAACACAATTTTGCCTTTTTGTAATTCTATTTGAGCAAGTTGGAGGCTTAATTAGCCTTCCAACCAACCAAATTTCTGCATTTGAGTCTTAACCATATTTAAGTGTTACTGTGGCTTCAAAGAAGCTATTGATTCTGAAGTAGTGGGGTTTTTGATTGAGTTGACTGTTTTTAAAAAACTGTTTGGATTTTAATTGTGATGCAGAAGTTATAGTAACAAACATTTGGTTTTGTACAGACATTATTTCCACTCTGGTGGATAAGCTCAATAAAGGTCATATCCCAAACTAGTTTTAAATTTGCTTAATAATTGGAACTTGTCTCTTAGATCTCATTCAGCAACAAGTACTTTTTTTTTTTTGCTTACTAATTAAGCAGATCAACAAGTTATAACCCAAATGTTTCTGGTTTTGTTTTTTTACATAATGAGCTGTTAGGATCTTAGAATTTTGGCAGAAGCTGGAGGTGGCACGGGTTTTTTTTTTTTTTTTTTTTTTTTTTTTTTGTCCTTTGGGCAGTTAGAGTAATGGAACACACTAATATCCCAAGGTGGGACAGCTGCTCAGGTACAGACCCCGCGGGTGGAACTAAACTATCTCCACAGAATGAGCTTTGGTGTGGAAGATGATCTTGCTCATAGTGGCCAGAAGACACGGGTGAAATGCTAGTCTCTGGGAATACACTGTCTTCACAGACGAGGCTAACGTAAAAACACTGACAGATCAGTGTTTACACTTGATACAGATCAGGCATGTTGTGGTTACTATACATTGTCCCCTGTCCCTCACTGCAACTAATGCGATGTGCATGGTACTTCCTGAAGCGAATCAGGTGCTAAGCAGCCTATGTAGGTGAAAGAGCTGCTTCCTGCTTTGCAGCGTTACAGCTGACTGAACTAACCAAAAGAGCTCATTGTACCTGCTGGGTAGCAGGAGAGATGTGGGTCAGCAGTGTGGCCCAGAAGGGCAGGGGAACACCGGAGGCTGGGGTTCCACGGCCCCGAGCAGGAACTTCCTGTGCGACCCCAGTCTCAGTCTTTGCCCCATGGGCCCAGAGGCGGGTCCTCGAATCCACTGAAGAGTGAGGGTCCCTGGCCCCGCCCCGATGGCGCGGAAGGCGGGCTAGGTCCCCGGGCCTTCGCGTTCCGCCCGCCCGCCTCCGCCCGGGTACCCGCTCCGCCTGGGTACGCTCGCCCAGGCCCGGGAGGGACGCGGCTGGCGCCGCTGCGGCCGCGGGGGGCGGGGAGGCGGCCACGAGGAGGCGGAGCTGCGAGGCCGCCCGTCGCCGGGCCGCCGCCGCGGTGCCCGCTCCTCCCCGCGCCGCCGCGCCGCGCCCCGCCCGGCCGCCTCGCCTCCTCCGCGGCGGGCCTCCCTCCGCAGCTGCGCGGCCGCGGACACCCAGGCAGGCGCGAGCCATGGAGGGCAACCGCGACGAGGCGGAGAAATGCGTGCAGATCGCTCGCGAGGCCCTGAGCGCCGGCAACCGCGACAAGGCCCAGCGCTTCCTGCAGAAGGCCGAGAAGCTGTACCCGCTGCCGGCCGCGCGCGGTGAGCCCCGGCCCCCGCGTGACCCCGGGCCCCGCGCCCTCCGCCCAGCCGGCCGCGGCCGCCCGAGCCCTCAGGGACACAGGCGGGCCGCCGCGGGGTGCTGGGTGACGGGTCCCCTCCCAGATCGGCCTAGGCCCCTATGAAGTGACAGGGGCTGGGACTCCAGTGTCCTCCTGGGCTTCACCATCCCCGGGCTTTGAATGTGGCTGTTCCTTAAGTATCTTCTAATACCTTAGATGACACTGCTTTTCCCAGGGAGAGGGAGAGAGTCCTCTGCAAGACAGCTCCACTTTAGACAGGGATGGTGAAGTTATTAATGATTTCTAAATAGTGTCTGATTTGATAGGACACCATAAGTACCCTCAAGTTCGGTACATTGCTGAAGAGTAGGGTATGGACTTAACCTTACTTTAATTTACCTTATTCATGGTCTAACTCTCTAGGCTTCGAGCTAATACAGTCAACACAACACTCACCAAGAGCCAAGAGTTGTGCCTAGTATTTTATATTACCCTCTTATCCCTCAGGACAGTCCCATGTTATTTGACCATGTGCGGAGACTTTGGCAAATGAATGAATGAATGAATGAATGAATGAATGAATGAATGAAGATACTTTGCCCAAGGTCGTACAGTAAGTGATAAAGTCAGAATAGTAGCTTGAGTTTTACTCTCCAAAAGGCCTTTAACTACTACTGTTTTTTGCCTTTGCCAATGGGATGACATTTAATGGTTTAAAATATTTCTAGGTTAGGAGAATTAAGAGGAAACTTAATAGACAGGGCTCCTGTTTGACTTAATTGCTTTCTTAATTCTTTTTTTTTTTTTTTTTTTTTTGCTTTCTTAATTCTTTTTACATTGTTGAAGCCTTTTACCTCTGCTGCTTTTCACCTTATCTTTTCTGTTAGCACTGGATAAGGACAGGAAAAGATAGTGAAAGAGAAGTTCATTTTAACTGTAAAAAGGGGAACATAAATTGGTCGCCCTAATCTTCTGTAGGTGTACAGTTGAGTAGTGTTGAGTGTTTTCACGTTGTGAACCATAGGATGTGTACTATTTTATCCTACACCCTCAAAACGCTACCAGTTAAATAGCCCCCTTTCTGTCTCCTGGCAGCCCCCATGCCACTGTCCGTTTTCGTGGATTAGACTAATTAGGTACCTGATGTGCATGAAATCATACAGGATTTGACTTTGTGTGCCTGCCTTATTCACTTAATTACTTCAGATTTCATCTGTATTTCAACATTCGACAGATTTCTTTTTTAAAAAAATGCTGAATAACATTTCATTGTTTACGCACACGTGTGCGCAGGTGTGGCTGTGCACACACACATCCAGTCATCACATTCTACGGGGTGGGGGGGGATTATTTACTTATTGTGTGTGTGTGCCAGAACACGTGTGGAGAGCAGAACCTGTGTGTGGTGGGGGGAAGGTGGGGATTGAACTTAGGTCTGAGCCCTCTCACCAGCCATCACAGGCTGTCAATCCACCTTTGTCTGTTTGAGTAACGAGCCTGTGAGCATGAGTGCCTGCACGCCTGCTTTCAGTTCTGTATATATACTCAGAAGTGGGATTATGGGGTCATGTGGTAATTCTAATTTTGATTTTTGAGGAACCACCACATTGTTTTCCAGAGCGACGGCACCATTTTGTACAATAATAGACATGGCTCCAGTTTCCCAGTGTCTGCCCAACACATTCCAATTTTGTTTTGTTGTGCATTGTCTTTCTCTCTCTCTCTCTCTGTTTGTTTCCTTCCTTCCTTCCTTCCTTCCTTCCTTCCTTTCTTCCTTCCTTCCTTTCTTTTTTCTCTCTTGAGCCTTGGCTATCGTGGACTCACTTTATAGACCAGGTTGGCCTTGAACTCACAAATATCCACCTGCCTCTACCTCCTGAGTGCTGGGATTAAAGGTGTTTGACTGGCCTTACTTTGTTTTCCAAGACAGAGTTTCTCCGTATAGTCCTGACTGTCCTGGAACTCACTCTGTAGACCAGGCTGGCCTTGCACTCACAGAGATCCTCCTGCCTCTGCCTCCCTGAGTGCTGGGATTAAAGGTGTGCACTGCCACCACCCAGAGTTTGTTCTGATAGTGGCTATTCTAGTAGTTTTGATGACATTTCCCTGATAACTTAATGATGTTGAACAGTTTGTGATGTGTTTATTAGGCTATATGTATATTCTTTGGAGAAATGTCACAAGTTGTTTCCCTAGTTAAAAGTCAGTCTGAGTGAGTTCCATGACAGCCAGGGCTACACAGAGAAACCCCGTCTCAACAGAAATAAAGGAAACATCAGACTGTTTTTGTTGATATTGATTTATAGGGCCTCTTTATCTATTGTGGACATTACTTCCTTGTCGTCTATATATAGCTGGCAGATCTTCTCGTTTGTTCTGTAGGTCATCTTTCCACTCTGTGGATTATGTCATCGGGGGCTTGATCCCAAAGTCCTCAGTTTCATTTGTCCATTGTTGTCTGGGCTTTTGGTGTCATGCTCAAGAAATCATTGGCAGGAGTTATTCTTGGATATAAATAAATATATATAAATATGTAGACATACTTCAGTTCCTTGTCATCTGGTCCTGGAGGGACAGTTTGAACACTGAAGCAGAAGGAACTCCAGGCAGTGTCACCTGGCTTCGAAGGCCTGGCTGTTCACCAACTAGTTCATAGCCGCCGTCAAGTTAAACAGCCTCCAGTTCTTGGCTTTTTCATTTGTGCATCCGGACAGTGTACTGATCCCGGGTACCCCGAGGACTGAATGAGTTGACAGAAACTGTCTAATAAATTTTACCCCTTTCTATTTTACAAGTGTCATCATTTAAGAATCCCAAATTTACAGCTGGTCATGCTTCTGTCATGGAAACAGCTAGAGTGAGCCAACTAAAGCAACATAAATTATTGCTGTGGAAGTCATGGGTCTAGGGAAAATAAAGAAATGGAAGAGAGAAAGTCAGGTGCAAAGATATAAGGGTGGTATTTATAAAATAAAATGGTAGGATGTAAGTGTGGAGTAGTTCAAGTGCAGACTGTCTGCTGTCTCTGTAACCAGGGACAAGACACTTAGCCATTCTGAGCTTTAGCTTTAGTAAAATGAAGATGTCATCACAGAGTTGATGTGACCCAAAATAAAGCAGTGTGACTGCTCTGTGAAAATGTATTTTACATAGAGTATTCCTGGGAGATGTTGATGGGAATAATTTAAGAACTCGGGGGAGGGGGAGATCTGGAATATTCGTGAAAGACCACAATAAAGATTTTGTATAAGAGAAAATTGGAGCTTTGGGGTGAGCTGAAGTTTTTTCCTGAATTTCACACATTCTAGATGACTACTAAACTAGTAGCTCAGGAAGTTGACTGGCAGGTCTTTTGGAGCTACATGTACTAAAGCAAAATAAATTACTGCGTTTTTATTTCCATGATTATGATGAGTGGGGAACCCCAATGTTAAATTCAAGTTATACTCCAGGATTTTTGTCATTTTAAAATTTTATATCAAGAAAGATGGAAATCTGATAAAATAATTCCAATAAACTGGCCAGCACCTTTCTTAAAGAAAAGTTTGATATTGAAATGGATCGAAGCCGTTATTGCTTTCCATGTTTTAGTTGGTTATTGACTAGCACAAATTTCAAATGCTCATACTCAGAGTTATGTTTGTGTGTTTATTTAATTGATATGGTTTAGCGCTTGGTAGAGGGATACAGTACCGCTGTTTTGAGGCTTTGAGCACATTGTTGTTTTAATTTTTCCATGCTCATAGGAAGTGGGGGAGAGTTTGAGGTGTAGTTTTTTCTTTTCTCTCTCTCCCTCTCTCTCTAATAAGACAGGGTCTCACTGTGTAGCCCTTGCTGGCCTGGGACTCAGTATGTAGACCATTAACTCACAGAGATCCACCTGCCGGTTTCTCCCAGTCGCTAACACGCAGCCACCGGTCTGGCAAATACACTGTTTTTGTTGTTTCTTTAGAGAAGAGCTTTTTTTATTCTTTTTAAGAACACAGTAGCAATTTGAGTCGATTGATGGCAAAGGGCCACAGGAAAGCCCATTCAGCATCCACTGATGAGTGAACTGAGCAGTTCAAGTACATGGCTAATCTGCACACGCTACCTGCTTAAACAGTTAAAATAATCCTCTTAGTTTATTTTCATCCACGTGAAAGATGATGCAGATTTTTCCTCCTTTTTTTTTTGTCCTGTTACTTCGTATTTAATACAACATTGAAAATTGTTCCCCTTCTGTCTCACCTAAACTGATAAGAGTTTTTAAAGCATCATGTGCGTCTGAATCATTATGCATCCTGTTTCCTTTAAGATTATTCCATTCTTTTCCTAATTGGCTTAATTGAAATTCAGTGATGAGAACATTTAAAACAATTATTTCTGTATCATCCAGTTAAGTGTTAGAAAATGACTTCGGAATTTCTGTTACTAGTGAGACTACCTCAGAGGTAAGTGCTGAAGAGTTTGGGTTTGAATTTATAGTAGTGTGCCTTAGATAGACATTTCCACTTCCTGAGCTGCAGTTTTCTCATCTAAACAATGAAGGTTTATTTATCAAACACATACTTCTCTGCACCAGGCAGCGTTTGCTTATTGTATTTTTTTTTTAATTTGACATGTTTGGATGTTTATCCTGTGTGTACATCTGTGCACCATGTGTGTGCCCATTGCCCTCAGAGATGGGAAGAGGACGTAGGATCCTTCAAACTGAGTTGTAGACAGGTGTGAGCTGAGCCATCTCCCTAGCTCACTCAGTGTTTTAGGTTGTAGGGATTAAGTGGTCATATGACAAAATCTACTTCTTTCTTTTTTTTTTTTTTTTTTTTTTTGAGATAGTATCTGGCTTCCCACTCTGTAGGTAGCTGAGGACAATCTTTAGCTTCTGATCCTTCTGCCTCCACGTCTCCAGTGCTAGGGTGATATTTAGGCATCACCACACCTGACTTACGTGGTGTTGGGGTCAAACTTGGGACTTCGTGCTACACAAGCACTCTATCAAACTGGCTATGTTCCTAGCCTGCCTTCTCTTTTTGAGCCTAGTTTTTCTTTTAAAAAATCATTTAGTTTTGTGGGTGTGCCCATGTGTGGGCATGCATGTGCAGGGTAGAAGAGGGCATCTGGAGTTACAGGTGGTTGTGAGCCGCCATTGTGTCCCAGGACTCAAACTCAGGCTCTCTGGAGGAGCAACCAGTGCTCTTAACTGTTGAGCCATCTTTCCAGCTTCAAATAAAACTTTTATAGCTACATGTTAGTTACTTTGTTGATACACCCGCAGATAAAGCATGTCCAAAATAACACTGTGTAAAATTTATGTAGTAATGATTATGGCCAGTTTTTTTTTTTTTTTTTTTTTTTTTTTTTTTTTGAAAGAATGGAGCTGTGTGCTAGTGGGAACTGACAAAACAAGCGGCATTTTACCTGTGGAAATGATTAGAACATGTATTGATTGCTATAAAAGGCTGTCTTCAGCCGGTCAGCAATAAAATAAAGTTTGTTTGGAGTCTCACTATGTAGCTCTGGCTGCCCTGGAACTCATCATGTAAATCAGGCTGGCTTGGAACTCCTAGAGACCCTGCTGCTTCTGCTTCCTCGCATCCTCATATAGAGCTAGATAATAGTTTTAAATCATTATCTTCTCATAAATTCAGTAATTGCTAATACAAAGGCTTTCTTAATTTCATTTTTAGAATAATAAAACTGGATTTTGAGCTCCAGAGTAATACAGTTTGTTCCAGTTTCATTTATTTAATTAGAAAGATTTATTTACTTACTTAGGTGTATGTGTGCTTGCATACATTTGTCTCTACTATGTGCGTACTCGAACTGGTGGAGGCCAGAGAGGGTTACGTAAGAGCTCCTGAAACTGGAGTTCAGACAGCTATGAGTCGCCTGGCCCCTGCCCCATCCAGTGAGTGAGTCCTTTTCTCAGCTCCTGTGCTGATTTTTAACTTAGTGGATCCAAGAGTGTTTAGCGCATGCATATAGGCATGTACACATGCACACACACACACACACACACACACGCTGCCATAATACTGCCATTGTTAGGCAGAGAGCCCCTGTACACAGAATCATAGAAAAATTTTAAATTGTCATCGTAACTACTGAAAAATATAAAGCAGCCATATAAGCCCATTTTAGTCCCATTTCCAGCTGTTAATGCAAATGTCTATCATATCAGGAATTATTATTATTATTATTATTATTATTTTTAGTTAAGAATGATACAATGAAGAGATAGTCAGGATTCTCTAGAGTCACAGAACCTATGGAATGAATCTCTATCCTCTCTCTCCCTCCCTCCTCCCTTCTTCTCTCTCCATCTATCTGTCTAATCTACTGAGCTGTGAATGGAAAGTCCAAGGATCTAGTGGTTGCTCATTCCCACAAGGCCGGGTGCCTCCACTGACCTGTATCAGCTGGAATCCCAAAGAGATAGACTCCTAGGCAGTGAAGGAATGGATGTGCTGGAAAAGTGAGGACAGGCAGGCAAGGAATGAAGAAATGATGCCTTCATTGGCCTTCGAGAGGCTTCCAGTAGAAGGCCTGGCCCAGATGAAAGGTGCGTTAAAAAGCTGGATTAAAGGCGTGGGCCAGCCCCCCTCAAGACCTGGATCACAGGTGTGCGCTCTCTTCTGCTTTGTAGGCCATTCCAGATATAGTCAAGTTGACAACAGACAATGGCCATCATAGCCTTCAACTCCAGTCACCGAATTTTTATGGCCACATGTTACTATCCAACAGGACTGTTTCTCTGGCTCCACAGCTTTTAAACATAATTTCTTCATTTCTTAGTTGAAATACTTCTCTGAAAAGGCTATTGGAAGTGCATGCTAAAGGCTTGATTGGTTTTATGGTTTTGGTGGTAGTTATTGTGGTTTTTGTTTTATGGTTTTTGAGACAGGGTTTTGCTATGTAAGCATGGCAGTCTTGGAATGCCATTGGTAGACCAGTCTAACCTTGAACTCAGAGACGCACCTACCTCTTCCTACCAAGTGCTGGGATTAAGGCATGCATCACTCACCTGGCTCTGTTTTCAAGCAAAGTCACTGGGTCTCTTTCTCCACAGACAGCTGCTTGTTACTTTTGGGGTCTTTGGTCAGTGGAAACCCCTTTATAATAAACAAATAAAGCTCCTAAGTCTTACAGAGTCTTCTCAGCTGTCTTTAGCTACATAGCTCTTTGGTGTAACCGTGTCTCAGCTTCCTCTGTATCTTTCCTGTGCTGGATCTGGAATCAGCCCTGTGTCTTTTAATCTTGATTTCTTTCAGTGGAAAATGATGTTTCAGCATCACAGTACCAGTACTAGGGACATTGCAACTATTTGTTTGTTCATTGCTTGGGGCTCTGCTCAAAGCACAGGGTTGGGAAGTGAATAGTGCATACCGGTATATGTGTGCACATGTCTGTTTTGTTTGTTGAGTTTGGCTTCGTTTGGTTTTGGAGACTGGCTGGCCTGGATCTCACAGAGATCTGTCTGCCTCTGTTTCCTAAGTGCTAGAATTAAAGACGAAACCTAGCTAGCTAGGTTTCACTGTGCCTACCTGGTATCTTTTCTTTTTAAAGGTGGTCAGCTCAAGAGTGCATATCAAGCTAGGTGTTGCAGGTCTGTAATCCCAGCACCCGAGGAGGTAGAGGCAGGTGGATCTCTGTGAGTTCGAGGCCAGCCTGGTCTACAAAGTCCAGGACAGTTAAGGCTACACAGAGAAACCCTGTCTCGAAAAACAAACAAACAAAGACAAACAAACAAACAAAAGAATGTATATCATTCCTTCCAGTTCACGGTAAACATTTAGAGTCTTTGCATTAACATTTTTAGTCTATATTCCTTAGCTGCAGTCCTGGTTCTTGAAAACTATGGCATCATAGGTTACATCTGGATTACTTTCTTGCTTCATGCTGTATCATGTACATAATACTTTTCAGAAGAATATAGTTAGTACTAGCCTACCAGAATAGTTACTGGAAACAGTTTAGACTTATTTTCTCCACATTTACACATTTTAATTATTTAGAGTTGCACCTGAGCTTGGGCAAATATACTCTGTGTTCCCACAATGGTGAAACTGCATAATGACATTTTAGAACATCTCTCTGTAATTAAGGAATGCTGACTATGAAGCAATGTAGGCTCTTCTGAATAATATGAACTTCATACATGTATAAGTTAGGCTTCCGGCTTTTATGGCTCGTCATCCTCTGTTCTACACAGTCACACAGTTTGTCTACTTCCCCTGATCCAATTCGAGTAGTCGTAGATAGGTTGTCCCATTCCTGAATGATTCTGACTATATATTGGAAGATAAGGACATCCTTATGTAATCACGTTATAATAATCACAATTAGGCCATTAGTTCATGCATTTATTTAAATCCTGCCAATGGATCCCATTGTATCTCTTATGGTAAAAAGAGCATTTTTTGTTTGTTTTTTAAACTGGGAAATACACCGATACACATGTATGTGTGTATGTTGTTTGTATTGGCATTTCATTGTATTTAATGGCTATATTAATTTTATATATGCTCTGTACCTGTAACATACATATATACATATTTATCTGTACTCACCTCTCATTATCAGTCCAGTACAACATTGTTCTGTCTTAGTCACTGTTCTATTGCTGTGAAAAGACACCATGACCAAGGCGACTCTTATAAGAGAAAGCATTTAATTGGGGACTTACAGTTTCAGAGGCTTAGTCCATCATCATCATGGCCGGGAG
The DNA here is from genome assembly GCF_030254825.1 of Meriones unguiculatus. Taxonomy (NCBI): domain Eukaryota; kingdom Metazoa; phylum Chordata; class Mammalia; order Rodentia; family Muridae; genus Meriones; species Meriones unguiculatus. The sequence continues at coordinate 68,638,674 of NC_083358.1, read as the reverse complement.
CATGGTGGCAGGCATGGGTGGTATAGTACTAGAGAAGTAGCTGAGAGCTACGTACTGACCTGATGGCAGAGAGAAAGACACTGGGTGTGGCATGTGCTTTTCAAACCTCAAAGCCCACCCCCAGTGACACACTTTTTCCAACAAGGCCACACTGATCCTTCTAATCCTTTCAAATGGTGCCACTCCTTAGTGACTAAGCATTAAAAAAGATGAGACTGTGGGGGCCAAAAAAGAGAATATCTTGTGTATTGTATGGGTGCATCACCTGTCAATTAAAAAAAAAAAATCTATGGTCAATAGGTAGGTAGGATAGAAGGTGGGACATCTGGAAGGCAGAAAGGATTCCTCGATAAGAACCAGGCTCGTGAGATGTGAGGATAGACACATGATACCTGATCAGAGGTAACCAGCCATGTCGTAGTATAAATGGGTTATTTTAACTGATGAGCTAGTCAGAGAAGAGTCTAGCTATATGGCCTCCGTATTTGTAAATATATTTTGAGTCTCACAAGTCATAATTCAGGGTGTAGGGTGGGAGGGAAAAAAACACATAGCAACAGGGGCCATTCTTATTCAGACCATCACACCCACATTCTTTATTTCCCTGTCTCTGCTGCTATTCACTGACTGAGAAATGTGCTTTTTTTACTGTTTTTGTGTGTTGTAAATCAACTACTTAATCCCATAGATGCAGGCTATGTCAAACTCAGCCATGCATTTGTTATGACAGCCAGTTTGATCCCAAAAATGTTTCTTGGCCCAAGTCAGTAGACCCTGTCAACCTCAGCTGACAAAAGAAACAGAAGGAAAGAGAAACCCCATAATTTTCCAGCCCACTATTTAAAGACTATTTGAAGAGGACTTATAGTATCAGAACACAGTATTATTACACACCATCTTCTCTCACCCGTCTTTCAGTCTTAATTCTACAAGTGTCCACATTGATGTTTGTCACCAGCCCCCATGTCAAGGTATATGTCATTACTTTGTATTTCTGAAGCTTGTTTCCTAGTGGGTCACAGGGAGACTTTGTGGAACTGTGTTCCCTAAGTTCTAGAACACTGAGGACAGTTTACTTGTGACTATTGTTGATGTTTGGTGGCTGTGTTAAGTTACTCTCGATGTTGCTGGGATAAAATACCCAACAAAAACAACTTAAGGAAGGGGGCTTATTTTGGCTCACAGGTCTGTGGGAGAGCCCACCGTAGCACGGAAGCAGGAAAGCTGTCTACAGAATCCCTCGCAGTCACATCCAGAGGCTTTGTCAGTCATCCTAGATCCTGTGAAGCAGGCAGTCAGGGTTAACATGTAAGTGAGTCATTAGCTCACACTTTCTTTTCTTGAGTGTGCAAGTATGATCTTCCGGAGTCTTGTACAGGCCGATGCTGTCAGAGTCTGAGGACAGCCTAACTTCTAGTATAGAAGCCATTTGATTTTTTTGTTTTTGTGCAGCCGCCCATCTAACTTTACTTGAGTGTGTCTCAGGTGTCATTTACTCTTAGGATTTCTGATATTTTATTATGTCATTTAGATGGTTTTGTTTGCATGTCAGAAGTCTAATTACTGCATGTTTGTTTTATTCCTCATTTTACTTTTCTTTGAGATTTCTGTTTTCCATGTGTTGGCATTTTGTCATATTCAGTATTTGCCACTTTCCTTCAAAGTTTTTTTGTTTTTTTATTTTTTGAAATTTCCAGCCTTTATGTGTCTTGTTTCTCTGTATAGTACTAGTTGTTGTTTTAAACAACTTTGTTTTTTCATAACCTTTTAAAAAAGACAGGCTTGTGTAGTCCAGGCTGGCCTTTGACCTGAGCCCTTCCTGCTTCAGCCTCCCAGGCTCTCTGTTACAGTTGTATATCCTTATGCCCACCTGAGCTGACTCAGTCTCTTATGTTTTAGTTATGGTCTCACTATTCGCTTGGGCTGGCCCAGAACTCACTGTGTAGACCAGGCTGGCCTAGAGTTAGTGGTGATGTTTTTCTCCCTGGCTCCTCTCTGAGTGCCAGCATTATGAACCTCTGTCCCCATGCTTAGCCAACCCTGTGTTTTTGGATGGATTCTTTTTTCTTTTTGAGTTCATATTCTTTATCATGCTTGTGTATGTATTCATATTTGTGCACCCGTATGTGTTTGTACATGCCAACTTTGGAGTTGGGAATTGAACTAAGGTGGGCGGGCTTGTATAGTAGGCTCCTTTATCCGCTGAGCCATCCCTCACTCTTCCCTGTGTTTTTCTCACCCATGATCTGTTCTTTTCCTACAGAGCAGTGTCTCTGGGTCACCGTCCGGTTGGGCAAGTTTTTATGGTGACATTGGTTGTCTTTAGAGGTCACACTTATTTACTTTTTGCATTCCAGTCCTCTGCATCATCTTTGAGCTCTACCGCTGTCTTTCACTATTTACTTATTACTTACTTACTTATGTAATGTTTGCTTATTTTTTCTTTCCAATATACAGAGTTCCTTCTGTTTTTGTATGATGTCACCTCACTAGGAAGGAATCAGTCACTGTGTCCTCCCCATTTGTCTCTGCATTTTCCTTTCTCACTTGTTGTTTTGTACCTTTATCTTCCAGTCTGGGCCCTGTTCCCTACAGTTTCACCTTAAGTGTGGACCAGGCACTTGTGCTATTGTAAGTGGGGGAAACCCGTTCCTTTTCATGTATTCCTTCAGCTTTCCCTGTAATGCCCGTTGGTTATTTGCCTTCTTTTTTCTGTTCTGTGAGCATGGCAAATGCCCACTAACTGTTCTCTGCTTCTCACACAGACACTTGATATCCACATTTGCATTTTTAGCTGTTGATGGTTCATCTCTGTTGTCATGTATACGGGAATTTGTTCATGAGGTTGTGATTTTGCTATTTACTTCTCTTTGGTTTTATCTGAGATTTAAAGTTTAGGATCCTGGCCTAGCACCAAGGAGTAGAGGCAGGAAGATTTGGGATTTGAGGACTGCTCAATCTTCATTTGCCTTTTTCTTTTTTAATTTTTGCTATTTACATATTGTGGATCAGCTCTTACTACATAGGCTATTCTGATTCCATTGTTATTATATTAAATGCAGGCTGAACTCCAGCTAAAAGCTAGCTATATGCTATGTCTTGTATTTTTTAAATAACTAATAGATTACTGTATCATCTACAAGTAGATTGTCACAAAATACAGTTTCTTTCTTTGGTGACCTCTTCTCTGTTAGCCATGAGGAAAGAATGGTAGAAGTTTCTGTAAGGAATAGCTATGTTTTTGCAAATTTGTCAACAGCAGTTGCAATTTCAATATATAATTAAAGTTATATATGTAGAGTAGCTTTATTGATGTAATTTACATAGTAAATAATTGATTCATTTAAATTACAGAGTTAAATAAGTTTTTAGTGTGTTCAGAAATTGTGTGACTATTGCCATAATGTTGAAACACTTCCTAACCACAGAAATAAAAGGACTCATTGGATGCCCTATCTCATTGCCTTATGAGCCACTAATCCCTGCCCTTGGTAAAAACCAATCTAAGTGTGCATTTACTCGCTCTGTCTTTCTTCTCCGTCTCTCCTTCTCTCTGTGCCCCCAGCCTCCCCAGCTCCCACCCCACTCCTGTGGTGCTGGAGATTAACTGCAGGGCTAGCTAGGTAGCTCTCTTGCCTGTGAACTGCATCCCTAGGCCTTGCACTTTCACATGAATGAAATCATGTAGTATGTGGTCTTTTGTGTCTGGCTTTTTTGGTTTGGCACAATGTGTTTTCTGGTTTGTGTGACAGCTATGTTAATATTTAGTGTCATTTTAGTTCCAAATTGATTCTCCCTGTCTGGACACTTACCTGTCTCTACTTTTGATGACATGTGTTTTTGCTTCCCAACCTGTTTGTGATTTAAGTTACATTTTCTCCTTCCTTCCTTCCTTCCTTCCTTCCTTCCTTCCTTCCTTCCTTCCTTCCTTGTCTCACTTTGTAGCCCTGGCTAGCCCAGAATTTGCTATATAGAACAGACTAGCCTCAACTCACGAGGTCTTCCTGCCTCTACTTCCAGAGTGCACTACCACTCCCAGCCTTAAATTACATTTCTATAATTGATTTATTCTTTAAAGGTGAGCATCATTCATTGCTCCTCAATTGTAGATCATATGATGCTGGGTTTTTTTTGTGGTTTTTTTTTTTGTTTTGTTTTGTTTTGGTTTTTTTTTGAGCTTTGAAGAAGTCATTTTGTGATCTAGATATAACACTCTCAGTTTTCATTCTTTTGTGCATGTAAGGGGACAAAAAGAGAGCTGGAAATATATCTCAGTGGATAGAATGCTTGCCTAGCATGGAAAAGCTTAAATCCCTAACACAGCTTTAAAGCATGATGGCACACAACTGTAACATGAACCCTGGGTGGTTGAGGCAGGATGAACAGAAGTTCAAAGTCATCCTTTGCTGCAGAGCGAGTTCTAAGCCAGCCTGGGTTACGTATGTCCCTGTCTATAAACATTGGACTTAACATCTTGGACATTAGTTCGAGCTGGGAAAATTTGAAGTTTACATTATTTCATCCTTATTAATTTCTGTCAGGTATTGGGTTGAGATGTGTTAAAACTAACATCATGTTGAATTTTCTGTTGTCTTCTGTCCTTTTGTTAAGCTTAATTATTTACTGTTTAATTTTAGTTTTTAAGGACAATTTCATACCATACACACACACACACACACACACACACACACACACACGAGAGAAAGCAATAATGACCAGTCATATTGCAACATTAATCTTTAACACGGGGAATGTACTCACCGGCCTTACCTCATTATTCCTTCTACCCCAACTGTCAGCCTCTGCTTCCCAGAGGATTTTAAGGTAAACCCTAGACATTATTGCTGTTTTGTACATTTGGATGTCTATATTTAGTTATACAGTGATGGATCACTGCTCATGTTTGCACCTCTGCACATAAGGACACAGTTTTATTCTGTCTGAAATGTAAGCATTACAGAATTCCTTCGCCTTTGAGTGGTGCATTCTTTCTCATTTTTTGTTTAAATTAAAAAATATTTTTATTTCTGTGTACATCCGTGTTTATGTGCACATGTGTGTGCTGGTGCCCCCCAAAGGCATGAAGGTGTTGGGTTCTCTGGAACTACAGTGTAAGTGACAGTGAGCCACCTGATGCGGGTTCTGGGTGCTGAACCTGGGTCCCCTACAAAGGCAGTCATCACTCTTAATTGCTATGCTGTCTCTCCAGCTTCTTTAAAATGATTTCATTTTGTGAAAAACATTACTGTTCAACTCATGTTGACAATTATTCCTGTTTCCTTCCTTCCTTCCTTCCTTCCTTCCTTCCTTCCTTCCTTCCTTCCTTCCTTCCTTCCTTTTTCTTTATTTCTTTCCCTCCCTCCCTCCCTCCCTCCCTCCCTCCCTCCCTCCCTCCCTCCCTCCCTCCCTCTCTCTCTTCCTCCTTTTCTAGATTGTACTTCAGTGTCCTTTGGTTCCTGTTGTTGCTGTTGAAACTAAACAGAAGTCTAATGACTGTTTCTTCTCCCCTCCCCCCAGGCTGGGGTTTAGAGCTCTGGCTGTCTGAAAGTAATTTGCAAACCACTGGCCTCAAACTTGCATAGGTCCGCCTGCCTCTGCTTTCCCCTACGTGCTAGATTTAAAAGGCATGCACCACCACTCCTAGCTTATTAACTACTTTTAAATGTTGTCTTTGCTTGGGTTGGGGGAGGTTATTCCACAGTTTGGCTGTGTGTTAAGTGTGTCAAAACCATTAGATAATAATGATTTCTTGTTTTTAACTTTGCATGTCTTTGAACACTCCTAAATGACGATGTTATGTAGACAGTCAAAGTTGATTTGTTTTGTTTTGTGGACAGGGCTTCATTACATAGCTCTGGCTGGCCTGGTGCTCACAGAGATCTGCCTGCCTTGATGCCCAAGTGCTGGGATTCGAGGTGCCACCACACACAGCGAGCAGGCTTGTATTTAAAGAGACATTATGGAGCCGGAATCCGGGCCTTGTGCCTGTAATCTCAGCACTGGGAAACTAAAGCAGACTGGAAACTTCAAAGCTTGGGCCACATAATTCTAGGTCAGCCCCAACTGCAAAGCAAGATTCTGTCTAAACAAAGAGAAAAAGAAAAAAATATAAAATAAAATAACCTCCCCCCTCCACACCTGGAAAAAAAAGAAAGGAAAGGAGGGGGAGGCCATGTTAAATCTTTTGTGGTTTCTCTGCTTTGCGGTTCTTCTGGAGCTCTTGGGTCTGTGTCCTGGCGAAAGCAGGTACAGTATCTTTTCTCTGTCTTTCCACAGCATTACTGGAAATAATTATGAAGAATGGAAGCACGGCTGGAAATAGCACACATTGCCGAAAACCCCCGAGTAGTGCGGAGCAGAGCAAGCCTAGCTGCGCGAAGGACGGCACCCCCGGCAGTGGCGAAGGCGGAAAAGTCTACACCAAAGACCAAGTAGAAGGAGTTCTCAGGTAGGAGCATGAGCACTTACGGCATCTCCGTGATCTTTGGTGCTGGCCCGACCGAACTGCTGGTACAGTGCCTAAAAAGGGTGTTTGAAGCACAGTTTAAGAGAAGGGAAATTGTCTGGCGCGGTGACTCGCGCCTGTAATCCCAGCGCTTGGGAGGCAGAGACAGGCGGATCTCTGTGAGTTCAAGGCTGCTCACCAGCGTGAGTCCAGAACAGCGAAGGCTACACAGACAAACCCTGTCTCAATAAAAGGGGTGGGTGGACGGGTTACCGGGTGTCCTGTGCTTCATAGTCTTTGTGAAGTCACCCTGTAGGGCGTTAACTTCTGGAAGGCTCCCTTTTTTTATGTTGGCTATAAGTCACAGCAGGTTTGTGGAGAAGTTGCTGGACAGTAATGATTTCAGCTTTGATTCTATGTACTACTGTTTGGACTATTGTACTGAAAGAGAATGAGTTGCAGTGTTGTACCATACAGTTGAAAACAGGAGCATTTCGTAGGAGGAAAACTGAGAGGAAGGGCAGCAGTGTTTTAAATTTCCTGAGTAAAGATGCTTTTTCCCCTTTCCTTTTTAAAAATAATTTCTATTTTTTTTATATTTTATATTAATTACAGGTTATTTACTTTGTAACCCAGCTATAGCCCCCTCCCTCATTCCCTCCCAGTCCCACCCTCCCTTCCTCATTTTCTCCTAAGCGGCAGACACTGTATTCAAAGTTTATCTTCCCCTCTCCTTTTCTCCTATTTCATTTTCCTGTTGTTTTGATTGGATGAGTTCTGTGAATCTATACAGGGTTACAATGTATATTCCCCCTGCCACATTTTCTATGATGTATATACAATAAAAATCTACTTTCAGTGCTTTATGTTTTTTACTTTTTTATTTTCTTTATTTTTTATTAATTAGTTTATTTACTTTGTATCCCAGCTGTAGCCCCTCCCTCATTTCCTCCCTGCCCCTCTCTAAGTCCACTGATAGGGGAGGTCCTCCTCCCCTTCCATCTGACCCTAGCTTATCAGGTCTCATCAGGATTGGCTGCAATGTCCTCCTCTGTGGCCTGGCAAGACTGCTCCTCCCTGGGGGTGGGGGGTGGGGGGTGAGGTCAAAGAGCCAGCCACTGAGTTCATGTCAGAGACAGTCTCTGTTCCCTTTACTAGGATGCTGAGCTGCCATGGGCTACATCTGAGCAGGGGTTCTAGGTTATAGCCATGCATGGTTCTTGGTTGGAGAATCAGTCTCAGAACCAGGCACCAGGCCACCTACGCCTGTGGACCACAGTTGTGGCTCCCCAGGACTTCCCAGCAGGCACCTGGACCAGCCTCCCAGTTCTTCGGCTGCAGCACCACTGAGCTGACTGAGCTCGCCCTCCTGCATTTACCTCAGCATGTCCAAACCTTGGAGTAGAGAACCGGGGGAACCCCCTTGCTTTACTGTTTGACCTGCTAGAGAGTGAGTGCACCCTCAAGTGCCTACAGAGCCCCAGATCCAGGGTGCTACTAGGCTAGCAGCCAGACATCAGATCCCCTTTCCTTTTTTGAACGCTACCTTTGTGTGGAGACACCACAGTATAGAGACAAGCTCACTTTGCTTGTCTTGCTCAGTGATTCTATGGGTCTTGGCAGCCTCTCCATCTACTCCTGCATTAAGCAGAGTTGCTGGAGTTGAGTGGCAACTAACTTGGTTTTAGAAATACAGCTTTACTATTTTTTTTTAAATAAGAAAGAGTTTTCTTGAAAACAAAAAACAAAAAGGCTAAACTCTTAGTTATGAAATGCCTCAAAATAGGTTGTTTGTTTCCAGTGGAAGTTAAGGAAAGGGTGCTGCTGTGGCCCTTCTGGGCAGCTGAAGTTTACCAGTGATGCCCTCTGAGCATGACTAATCAGAGCTCTCCTGGACTGAAGGAGCAACAGGAAAGAATAGTTAAAGCAGCAGAGCAGGGCTTTGTCTCTTATCCTTTAGCCTCTTCTTTTCCTCATCCTTTCCCCTTGAGGTAATTATAGGACATTTACCTTGAGTCTCACATCTTATTTCATAAGGAAAGTGACTTGCCACTGGGTTTTGAATATAATATGGATCTATTTGTATCTTATTTGTTTCCTCTATATTTGTATGCTAAAGCTTCGTGGTATCATTGTGTCTGAACTCACAATGAGGGAAACAGATCCCCTGGTCAGGGCAAGGCTCCGGAGGAGGATGTTTGACTGCTGTGATGGTAGCAGGCTTGCCAAAGGCCTTAAGTGAAGCTGCTGAGCATTCCCATAATACCTTACAGTGTCACATTTGACTGAGTGAGTGAGTGTGTGAGAGACTGCTTCCTGGCTTCTTTCAGGAAAAGCTATAAGGAAACAGTATGCTGGAAACTGTGTCCTAAAACAAGTTGTGTTTTCCTGTAGGCATTATATTACACTAGGAGACCCCACGCCACGGATCCTCTTTCTTTCTTTTTTTTTTTTTTTTTTGGATTTATTTACTTTTAATCTATAAGTGTCTTGCTATGTATATGTGTGTACACTAGATGCATGCCTGGTGCCTGTGGAGGCCAGAAGCTACAGAAGGCTGTGGGTCCTGGATCCTCTGGAGGAGCAGCAAGTGCTCTTAACAGCTGAGACATCACTCCAGCTGCCCCCACCCAAATGAGGTTTCTGCTTACAAATTTAATTGTATGTGATTTTTGTGACAACAACCCCCCCCCCCACACACACACACAGAATAGAATACTTACTTGCTTGAAAGTGTCACCAACAAGCAAAACTATAGCTGTAAGTTTTGGAGAATGATTGTCTTCCAGTCTTCCAGACTAGGTATAGTTAAAAAAAAAAAAATCCGTATTTCTTCTCTTCTGCATGTGTATCTGTGTAGGCATGTGTGCACATGTGCATGTATGAGAGAGGTGGAGAGAACACGTGGTAGAGCACACAGCAGAGAAACGTAAATGAATAAAGGGAATATATCTGTTTTAGTGTCAGTGCATATGTGTATGCATATGTGTGTGTGTTTTTGTTTTTTAACAAAATCTCAAGCATTCCATTTTCCCAATAAAGACTCCGGAGCCAGATGCTGGGGTGAAAGCCTGATAGCTTAGCTGACATCCCAAAAGAAAGTTCTCCTTTTTCACCCCTCAAATGTAATGTCACACTCTTCTACTTCCTGTCTGTCTATTTGTCCTCCTAACTTCCTCTCCCTCTCTGTTTTTTGCCTATGTTCATTCCCTGTCAACTGGTTGCTTGCTCCATCTCTTGACCTATGGTTGTCTTTATTTAATCCTTTTTACAGAAAGCTCTTAGATTGAAAGTGTGTGCTAGGGCTGAGTCACACTACAGCTAAAACCAGGTTTTTCTAACAAACAACACAATCTTGAGGTTCACTGTGTGATCAATATCCTGCAACTGTATTTTTTTTTCTCCATAGGCCAGGGGACTTTCCTTTAGGAGATGGGGAATGGGGATGGGGCATCTTGAGAGTTAAAGAGTGAGAGCTAATAGTGGAAGCAGAAATGTTATTAGAGTTGGACAGGTGGAGACCTGAGGGAGCTTCTGTCTGACTATGAGGTTGGAGGTGAAGCTGTTGATGAGGTTGGAAGCTGGAGGAGACTAGGAAAAGTGTGGGCATCTTTACAGATGGAATGGAATGACTGCAGATTTAACATTGACTGAGGGTCCATTAGTTAACATTAACTAAGATCACAGTTTCTTATGGATAATGAATTACTTTAGAAGCATTACCTGTATTACAGATTGATTCTCTAAACCAATAACTCTACTGTATCTTTTAAACCCTGCATAATATAAATTATATCTATCTATCTGTATATAATGTAAATTGTGTATATACAATCCTCTTGGGGAACTAATTACAAAGCATTCTTTTGAGAAAAATCTCTAAGTTATTTGAAATATTTAGTCATTCCTTGTGTGTGAGTTGTCTAGTGTGTACATATTCATAGCAGACTTCGTAAATGTGGCTCCAGTGAGGAAGCAGAGGCCAGAACTTGACGCCTGTCGTCTTGCATTTGCTCTCATTTATGCTCAAGGGATTTTCCTTAGGAAAGTACACTGTCTTGATACTGAAGATGATTATGCAAACAAGTTGCTCAGTAACAGCTTGGCTCAGTGGGGAGAAGCCACGCAATGATCCTGCATCCGTTGCATAAGTGTGAACTCACAGTAAGACTGAAGAAGAATTGTGTAACTTAGTGAACAAGCACTTGTGCCAGTAAGCCCTGTGTCTTTGAGTTGAAATACATTTTAAAAACTGAGGAAAATGAATTTTATTGGAAGTTGTTAATGTATCATAGTAAAAGGACTGTTCCGTTTTGTGTTTAAACATGTAAGATCATTGTGGAATCTACCAGGCAATTATAGTTAGCTTGCAGGCTGCTCCTGTAAAACTCTATCTCATTTGAGTTACCAAGACTGGAGTTTCAGATTTGGTTAAAACTTAAGTGTCTCCTCTGTTTTTTTTTTTTTTTTTCCAGACAATGCTTTGTAGCCTAGACTGATCTTGAACTCATGTTCCTCCTGCTTCTAGAGTGCTGGGGATTACAGTTGTGTGACCACAGGGTCTGGTCTTGTTAAATTTCAATCCTTTAAATTAAAGGAAGATAAATTACAGTTGCTAGACACATCAAAGGAATGATGCCTTGACCCAGAATATTGCCCCCAAACAGCAGTTAAATTTGGAGTCCATTTATGTATTTGAGACAAAGTCTCACACAGTTCAGGCTGGTCTGGAGCCAGCCTGTTTAACATTCCAAAGCGGACCTGGCTTCCAGGTTCTCCCAGCATCCCTCAGTCCCTACCTGTTCCAGGGCATGGCTGGCACACCCCACCTTCTACCCTGAACTTTCTAGCCCAAGGTTGGGCTTCCTCTCCCCCAGAGGCTCTTCGCCATATAATGGAGACATTTTTGGTTCTCTTTGCCGGCTTCTGTGTCCTCCTGTGAGGTTATTCATCCTGCCCAAGAGCTGCCCCCAATAAACCTGCCTTTATACTTTAATTTGGCTTGAATTGGTTTATTTTGTCACAGGAGAAAAACATATCACACCCGTTTCTGTAGTGCTGGGGATTGAACCCAGGGCTTCCTTCGTGTTAGGCAAGCACTGTACCAAAACTGAGCTATATCTGTAGCTGCTGAAATCAATTTAAATGAACATCTATAATACATTTGAAAAGAGAGAGGGAGTTGAAGATGACTTTTCTCTCCTACCACTATACTTCCATTCCCCCAAAGAAGGTATAAACAACAGACCAGACATACATTTTTGGCCCTGATATACAATACTGTCTTCACCAGTAGGTGATGCGGTACTTCAGCCTTTTGAAGTTGTTCAGAAAAGAGATTTACTTTGGTTTTTGTTTCTGGCCCAGGGTTTGGGAGTGAGTGGTATGTATCTGTTTGTGGTCTTCTTGCTGGCACAGTTCCAAGACAGCACAGGGGGAAAATGTGCATGTGTGTAAATGACCTTTATCCTTTGAAACTTTGTCTTAAAAGTTTTATTGTTAAAGATGCAGAATGTTTGAGTCTTTCAGAAAGGAACAAACCAAACATGTGACAAGCACTTATTTCATTTGGCAGCTTGATAGGACCCTAGAGACACATTTGGGCACATCTGTGAGGGATTTTCTAGAGTTCGTTAGTTGGGGTGGGCAGATCCTCTCTCATCCCAGTCGGCACCCTTCTGCGGTACCGCGCTTCAGCGTGACCAGGCTTCACATCTTCCCTGCTGTGACAGACGTCCCCACCAGTGTGAGTCAAAGTTTAGCTGCCGAAAAGAACCGAGATGTGGGAAAGTGTCTGAGTCAGTGTTCGGTCGCTGTAAAGAGACGCCGCGACCACAGCAGCTTTTATAAATGCAGTCATTTAATTGCACCTTGCTTCCAGTTTCAGAGGTCTCACCCTCAGGGAGGGAAGCATGACTTGGTGTGTATCCAACATGTCACTGGAGAGGTAGCGGAGAGCCCTACATTCAGAGCCTCAGGCAGCAGGAACTGCAAAACGTGGACCTGGATTGAACCTTTGAAACCCCAAAGCCCCACCCCGGTGACACACTTCCTCCATCAAGGCCACACCCGCTCCAGCAAGGCCACACCCGCTCCAGCAAGGCCACTCCTCCTAATCCCTGTCAAGTAGCTCCATTCCCTAAGGACCAAGCATGCACATATGTAAGAATATGAGGGCTGTTCCTATTCAAACCAGCACATAGTAAGGCGTGTATGTAGAACACTACTTAAAGTGTGTAATTGCCTGGCTAGTTTGTAAAGCCAACTTGACACAACCGTGAAGAAAGAGGACTCTCTTTTTATTTATTTATATATATTTTTATTGTTGAAGGCTTTTATGGGAAGCTTATTTATTTATTTTTAATTTTTAAATTTTTTATTAGTTATTTTATTAACTCTGTATCCCAGCTGTATCCCGCTCCCTCATTCCCTCCCAATCCCCCCCTCCCTCCCTCCCTCCCTCATCTCCTCCCTGCCCCTTTCCAAGTCCACCGATTGGGGAGGACCTCCTCCCCTTTCATCTGACCCTGTTTTATCAGGTTATTTTCAGGACTGGCTGCAAAGTCCTCCTCTGTGGCCTAGCAGGACTGCTCCTCCCTTCGGGGGTGGGGAGGTCAAAGAGCCTGCCATTGAGTTCCTGTCAGAAAGAGTCCCTGTTCCCCTTTCTATGGGAAAGGAATTGGCTACCGAGCTACCACAGGCTTCATCTGAGCAGAGGTTCTAGGTTATATCCATACATGGTCCTTGGTGGAGTGTCAGTCTCAGAAAAGACCCCTGTGCCCAGATATATTTGGTCCTTGTGGAGCTCCCTCTCCACGTCATACAAACTCCCCCTTCTTTCATATGATTCCCTGCATTCTGCCGAAGGTTTGGTTATGAGTCTTAGTATCTGCTTTGATACACTGTTAGGTAGAATTTTTCAGGGGCCCTCTGCAGTAGGCTCCTGTCCTATTACTTGTTTTCTCCTACGTCCAATGAACCTCTCATTTGTCTTTCTAAGTGAGGATTGATGATCTTACCCCGGGGCCTCTTTCTTGTTTATCTTCTTTAGGTGTATAGATTTCAGTATGTTTATCATATCTTATAAGTCTATATGAGTGAGTATATACCATGTGTGTCTTTCTCCTTCTGGGATACCTCACTCAGAATGATCTTTTCTAGATCCCACCATTTGCCTGCAAATTTCATGATTTCCTCGTTTTTGATTGCTGAGTAGTATTCCACTGTGTAAAAATACCACAATTTCTGTATCTATTCCTCTGTTGAGGGACATCTGGGTTGTTTCCAGGTTCTGGCTATTACAAATAAAGCTGCTACAAACATGGTTGAGCAAATGTCCTTGTTGTGTACTTGAGCAAATTTTGGGTATATGCCTAGGAGTGGTATAGCTGGATCTTGAGGAAGCACTATTCCTAATTGTCCGAGAAAGCACCAGATTGACTTCCAAAGTGGTTGAACCAGTTTACATTCCCACCAGGAATGGAGGAGGGTTCCCCTTTCTCCACAACCTCCCCAGCATGTGTTGTTACTTGAGTTTTTTATCTTAGCCATTCTGATGGGTGTAAGGTGAAATCTCAGGGTCGTTTTGATTTGCATCTCCCTGATGGCTAAGGATGTTGAGCATCTCTTTAAGTGTTTCTCTGCCATTCTATATTCCTCTACAGAGAATTGTCTGTTTAGCTCTGTGCCCCATTTTTTAATTGGATTACTTGATTTATTGCTTTTTAACTGAAAGAGGACTCTCAATGGAGGGTTTGCCCAGATAGGATTGGCCTGTCACCATATCTGTGGGGAATTGTCTTGATTGTTCATTTATGTGAAGAGCCCAGTTGTGTTGGCTAGTTTTATGCCATCTTGACACAGCTATAGTTATTAAAAGGAAGAAACCTCAATTGAGAAAATGCCTTCATAAGATCTGGCAATAAGGCCTTTTTAAAAATTAGTGATCAATGGGTAGGCACCCATTGTGGGTGGAGCCATCCCTGGGCTGGTGCCCTGGATTCTGTGAAAATGAAGGCGCAATCTAGGAAGCAGCACTCCTCTATGGCTTCTGCATCAGCTTCTGTCTCCAGGTTCCTGCCCTGTTTGAATTTCTGCCTTCACTGCTCTTGCTGATGAACTGTTCTATGGACTGTTTTTGGTCATGGTATTTCACCATAGCGACAGTAGCCCTAAGAAAGACACCAGCTGTCTGAAGTGGTGTCACGCCCGGGCAGGTGGTCCTAGGTTGTATTATGAAAGCTGGCTGATCACGACTGACCAGGCTGAGTGAGCTAGTAAGCAGTGCTCCTCTGTGGTCTCTGCTTCAGTTCCTGCATTGAGTGCCTGTTCCATTGACTTCCCTGGAAGTGTAAGCTGAGATGAACCCTCAAGTTCCTCCTCAAGTTGCTTTTGGTCGCAACAGCAGAAAGCAAACTAGAGTGACAGTCTGCAGCTAATCCTTATCCTCAGTCTCATGGACTGTGCCCTGCATACATGCTCTCCAGTGCCACTTCTACCAACATACCTTCCCTGTCACATAGTTTCTAAACATGTCTGGGAGAGAGAATCTTCAAAGACTAAGACTTCCATTTAGACTGTTGCCCTCGTTGGGGTTTCTATTGCTGTGACAAAGACCATGACAAAAAAAAAAGCATGTCGTTCTCCACTTGGTGGGGGCCTGGAATATGGCTTCCGACAGAGAATGGGCCCACCCCAGAATCAGGGTTCCATTTCTCTCAGGAGCAGCTAGGGCACTCTAGGGAAAGGTCCATGCACGAGGCTGGATGTGGAAAAGTTTTCCATGGAGTGTTACAGTTTAGCTCTTTTAGAATGAGTTTGCTGGTGGCAGTGGCAGTTCTGGCATTCCAAAGCCTATGACAGTACCATAGTGTTACAGCTCTTTGTTCAGCTGAGCACAGCAGAGGTGCTGGCAAAAGCCCAGGCTCAGCAGACAGGAGGGCAGGCCTGGTGAGACATGGCCAGCAGGGAATAAATGAAGAATCTCAGCTGGCCATGGTGGAAGGCTGACAGTATCATGCAGCATGCAGCCAGCATCTTTATTTGAAATCAGGGATTTATAAACCTTTGGGCAGTGGGAGGGATTTCAAGGGTGAATGTGTTTGAATCGCTGGGGACAGGGGTGCAAGGACACTTGATTTACCTGTGTAGTGGCACAGCACCTCATTTACATGCAATAGCACGGTCCTATCGAAAGAAAGAGGACACAGTACTTAATTATCCTATGGGTAGGGGAATCCCCAAGCACAATTGAAGGTTACTGCTGAAAACTATGATTTTCTTAGCATGGTGGGGCATTTCCAGGAATCCACAGGTACCTACAGAGCAGGTTTTCTTATCAGGAAAGGGTCAGGCCTATAATCTTCCCTGAGGGCTATATGACCTCCTTGCAAGACCTGGGGTACCTGGATTGGAGTTGGGGGAGAACCACACCAAGAAAAGGGAGTCTGTCACAATAGACTGAGCTCAGTTGGCTACCCAGGTACATCAAATTTCAACCTTATCCAGCAGAGTTCCACCAAAGCAACTTAGGGAGGAGAAGGTTTAATTCACCTTTATAACTTGTAGTCCATGGTCCAGAGAAGTCAGGGCAGGAGCCTGGAGGCAGGAGCTGATGCAGAGGCCATGGAGGAGGGCTTCTTACTGGCTGGCTCCATATGGCTTGCCCAGCCTGCTTTCTTATCACCCTCAGGACCACCCTTTTCCCTCCTTTCCCCTTCCCTCCACTACTGTGTCTTCCCAGTTTTGCTCCTAGTCACCAGTTCTTCTAGTTAGCTTTCCTGTTGTTAGTTTTCAAGACACAGAATATAGAATGTAACTGACGTCACAAGATACAAGTGACGTCACTTTCCCTCTCTGCTAGAGATGAGCACACAGCCTCATCTGTGCATGCCGTGTCTGCTGTCTACCACTGTGCTCCACTCCCAGCCCTTATACATGCTTGAGCTTCAGGGATGCCAGCTTATTTGGTGGTAGGATGTTGTCATCCTAGAGTCCTCAGTGTTCTCTAATCGCTTCAGTATTTTTCTTCTATTCCTGGGATGTCTTCAATACTGCAAGCTTCAGTGTGTGAACCTCTTTAAAGAACAAACCTTACTACACACAGAGAAACCCTGCCTCAAATAACCAAAAAAAAATAAAACAAAACAATAACACAAAAACTGTGTTAAGTAATTTCTAGGAATAAACTGATGGAAATTGGATATATTAAGTATTGTTTTAATCCGGGTTGTTACTTTTCAATGTTTTATTAACACAGGACTTGTGATCTGTTTTAGTCACGCAGGTGCATTCTCAGTAGCAGTGGTGTGGAGTCGGCATTCTTGGCTTCAGACCACAAGCCACTGCAGCTTCAGTGTAGACACTAGCCCTGCTCTTGTGCTCGGCTAGATCTACATTGTGCACTAACAAAGTTCTCACCGTGTTTACTCCTCAGCGGTGACACACTGTTGAGGAGTTTCTTCCACTTTAGTTGCAATGAGTGCACTGGCCCTCATCTGTATTCATCATGGGCTTTCCTTCCCTGTAGCTGTGGACATTCTCGTGGGTGGAGGAATGGTCTAGCTGTCAGAGAGAGAATGCAGCACACAGCCCGGATGAGTTGTCACATCCCCAGATATTCCTCAGGACATTCTAATAGAGGGTGACATCTGTTCTTGCTTGAAATTTATACCATAACCCTTTCTTATTTACAGCATTAACAAATGTAAAAATTACTATGAAGTCCTCGGAGTTACAAAAGATGCTGGTGATGAAGATTTGAAAAAAGCTTATAGGAAGCTTGCTTTGAAGTTTCATCCAGACAAGAACCATGCCCCTGGAGCCACGGACGCTTTCAAAAGTAAAGTAACCTGTAAAGCTTCACTACTCTCTCTTCTTTACAGTGGTTCAGAAAGTGAAATTCTGCTTTTCTTCTAGTTCATTTAGAAAACCAGCTTACAAATCATCTAAAAAACCTTCAAAACATTAATACTAGCTTCCATTACTCAGCCACGCAGATGCAGTCTGGCTGCAAAAGTCAGCAAGCAGGTAGTCACAAGCCTAAGTAACTTTTCCCGGTAGCACACGTGCCTTCTGGTTTAGTCTGGGAAGGTAGGTTGATGGTTTGCATTCCCTTCCGGCATCGGACATCTGGCTCCAAGTCAACTAAAAATGATAGTTTTACGAGTTTTTCCTGGATGTTGTCTAGAGCCAGGATCTCTAAAACAGTCTACTGTAGGGATGTTGGTAATGTTCTCCTATTTCTGTGACATTTGGTCAGGTTTTATGATGTTGGAGCTCAAACCCAGGGCCATGTGCATGCCTGTTAGGCAAGCGTCTGGTTGCTGAGCTCCATCTCCAGCTCTTGGGTTTATGAGTTTGGGTCTTGCTGTGCAACTCTGACTGGCCTTGAACTTAACAGCCTTCCTGCCACAGAGTGCTAAGGTCACAGGCATTCACAGCCAGGCACAGCGGAGTTCTGTATTTTTTTTCTATGCATTTCTAATACTGTGATTCCTTCTGCTTCTTCATAATTTATTTATTTCTTGTCTGTGTTTTCTATTTTACTTTCAATTATTTTTTAAAGTTTTGGTGAAATTACTAAACATTATGCAAATTGGGACTAAGTATTAGGTAACTAATTTGATAATTTCCTGTTTTGCGTGCTGTGATGAAAGTTATGTGACTGTGTCTTCTCTTGCCATGTCTGCATATGCTCTCTTTAACTTCACCTCTCTAGGGAAGTACTCTAGCTTCTCACTGGCAGGTAGAGTTGCAGGCAGTAGGACTCCTGTGCCTTGGCCTTCTTATTAAGTAAAAGAACAATAGCAATAATTAGGTGTTTTGTTACAGTTTCATTGTAACAATGTGTTATCCATAGTGAAACATTTAACTTAGTGATTGTTGGCTCTTGTGAACTTGATATTCATAGAGCCAGTGTTTGTTTTCAGTAACAAGCTGGAGTCTTAAAAAAAAAAAAAAAAAAAAAGGAGGTATTAAGTTTAAATGTTTCAAAAAAAGACTTGATTGGTCCTTCCTAAAGATACTGTTAAAATTGTTTACAATCCAGGCATTGTGTAACATGCCTGTAACCCCAGCTTTCAAGAGGCAGAGGCAGGAGAATCATAAGTTTGAGGACAGCCTGGTCTACATAGCAAGTTCCAGGCCAGCAGAGCTGTGTACTACAAAACTCTTTTTGTTTTCCCACCACAGCCAGAAAGAGAGGATGAGGGGAGGAAGGATATTGTTTACAGAACAGTTTTATTTGTTGAGGGAAGTTGCCAAGGAAACTGCATTTGGGAATTAATAATATATTCCAATGAAAGCACTGCCAAAGTTGAGCTTATGGAAAAGCGAAGTACCACGTCCGTAAGTTAACAGTGGCCCATTGAACGTATAGGAAACTGGGGTAAGCAAGATGGCTCAGCAGGGAAAGGCATGCCAGCAAGCCTGGTAACCTGAGTGTGAGGCCTGTGACTCATGTGGTGGAAGGAGACAACCAACTCCCACAGGTCATCCTGTGACCTCCACACATGCATGTACACACGCGCGCGCACACACACACACACACACACACACACTGATTCCCACAGGTCATTCTATGGCTTCCACACATGCATGTAAACACATATGCACTCATGTGCATGTGAGCTCGTGCACACACACATAAATAAATAAATACATTAAATAAAAAGTTACAGAAATATTAGGAAACAGTCTTTTAGCTGTTTAACATGAGTTAGAAAGGTTTAATTTAAACCTTTTCCTATTGTCTCATGAGCCCTCCAGATTCTGATGGTCAGCTCCAAACCCATGGGCACACAGGTGGCTCTGGTTAAATTCAGTGGGTCACACACCAGAAAGACATAGTGTGGGATTTCTAGAGAGGGCACGAGGATGGGGAGTGTCAGCATCCAGAATGCAGTCTATAGTGTACAGAGTGATCAGGACAAACTTAATAAAAGTGTAACAAATCTTTTGTTTCAAAATGTGTAAAACTAATTTTGCAGTGTGTGATCCACATGGTGTTGGCAATAGTGATTCTCCCTGGACTGGAGACAAGGCGCAGTGCTTAAGAGCATGTGATGCTCTTCCAGAGGACCCTAGGGAACGACGCCCTCTTATGGCCTCCACAAGCACTGCACCCATGTGCTACATGTATCCAGGCAAAGTTCTCATACACATAAAAGTAAATAACAGTAGGGTAGGTTATTATGGCACACATCTTTAATCTCAGCACTCAGGAAGCAGAGAAAGGTGGATCTCTGAGTTTGAGGAGTTCCAGACAGCAAGAACTATACAGAGAAACCCCTGGTGGTGGTGGGGGGTAGGGAGGAAGGGCAGACAAAGAAAGGTAAAGAGTAGTAATTCTTCCTAATGTTGAGGATGTTAAGGTTGGCTCCCGGTGTGGTTTTGCACACCTGAAATCCTAGCACTTGGGAGGTAGAAGCAGATGAATCATGAGTTCAGGGTCTCCCTTGGCCCAGACAGAGCTATATGAGACTATCTCAAAAATGAACAAACAGGGCCAGGAGAAATGGCTTAGCAGTTGAGAGCACTGCTTGTTCTTACAGAAGACCCAGGTTCAAGCCCCAGAATCCACATGATGGCTCATCACCTGCTATAATATCAGTCCCATAGTATCTGATGCCCTCTTATGTGGGAACCAGCCATACACTGGGTGCACAGATACACACAGGCAAAACAGTTACACACATAAAATAAAAGGCACTTTAACACAAACAAGAGTGTTAGGCTGACTGTCTCTGTAGAGCTGTAGCAGGGTGGTAGGATGTTTTGTCTAGTGTGCAAAGTTCTTGGGTTTGGGCTCTAGAACCACAAAACAAAACAAACAAATAAACAAAAACCTAGAAGAATGTTAAACGTGTGTCTCCCATCGTGCATCAAGATTATGAGTGTTATCAGTCCTATAAGAACACTAAAACAGCTGGGCTCCGTGGCACACGCCTATGATCCCAGCATTCCAGGAGGCAGAGGCAGGTGGATCGCTGTGAGTTTGAGGCCAGCCTAAACTACAAAGTAAGTCTAGGACAGCCAAGGCTACACAGAGAAACCCTGCCTCAAAAAACCAAACCAAAACTAAAACTAAAAACATAGATGCCTGTTGCAATAGTTGCTGCTGCCTGTTTGAAACAGCACAAGTGTTTCATCCAAAGCCAGATATTCAGGGGCTCTCAAAAAGATGGCTGTAACAGTTGGGTGTCATATATTCACCGTCTGATGCTGTGCTTTGTAAGGGAGAAACAATGCTTTCTGATGAGCATGCTGGGAGATGATCACTCGGGAGATGCTCACACAGTCAGGACACAGGCGGCTATCTATAAATCAGAGTGCCAACTTAATTAGTCCCAAAGGGGATCAGAATTGGGAGTTGGTTCATGAGCCAGTTTTCACCCAGTTAGAAACTGGGCAGAACCCCCAACGTGTAACCCACAGATTGTTAGTGAGCAAATGTAGCTCACCATTCTGTGCCAGTGTCATCACACACAGACGAGCTGCATTTGTGCTGTGCTTCCTAAATTTCTAAGATATTCTTTGTTTGTTTATGGTTTTCCAGGACAGGGTTTCTCTATGTAATAGAGCCCTGGCTGTCCTGGATTCACTTTGTAGACCAGGCTGGCCTCCAACTCACAGAGATCCACCTGCCTCTGCCTCCTAAATACTTTAAAGGTGTGCTCCACCATGCCTGGCTTCTGATATATTTTTAACCAGGTGAGGGTTGATGGTGTTTATGTCAGAGTAAAGAGAAAAATCCATGTCACTGGAACAATTTGTAAAAGATGTTTAGGTATGTTGTGAAAGTCATTGTGATTGGAGAGATGGAGCTGTTTCTCTCTAAGCTTCTATCTGTGTGTCTGTCTGTCTATCTATCTATCTATCTGTGTGTTTGCACATATGTTCAGTTGTGCACACACAGATATGTGTGAATGAGAGGACAGTTGCAGAGGATTCTTTCTTCTGCCTTGTGACCCCTGGGGATTGGATTCAGGTCATCAGGTTGTGGTAGGTGCCTTTACCACTGAGCCATCTCACCACCGCCCACTTTGGTCTTCTATATGAAAACTAAAGTAGAGTTTAATCATACTGAAACATTTTTATAGAAAATGGAAATCATTTGCATTTTATCTTCTTCATGAACAGAAAAATACACATAATTAGATTAGGGAATTAAGTTAAATGCTACTGCTTTTGGAAGGCAAACAAATGCTCCTAAGGACAATAAACTAAATGTGGCCGTTTTGTCTTTCCCATGAAACTTGTTAAGTTTACTAAAGCAAAGAAATATTTGTTATGCAGAATGACTTTCAAACATACCTAAGCATCTTTTTCAAATTATTCCAGTGACAGGGATTTTCCTCTTCACTCTGACACAAACACCATCCACCCTCACCTGGACTTGAGTTGGGTGTAGCTCAGGAGTAATGGCTTGTCATTCACTAGGCCTCTGGTTCATTAGCCACCATCACCACCAAACAAGCAAACACCAAAACCCAAACAAACTGCCAGACTAGGACACACTGTCTTCAAAGACTGAGGCATGTGAGAGGGTGTTGGTGCACTCTTACACAGTCCACATACACGTGAAGGTCACAGCAGCGGGCATGGCTAGCCATTTGTTTCATAAATAATTGTGGGTCATTGCTATGGTTTGTGCTAGGTTTGGTAGTGTAATATTAACACTGTAGACTCCATATCTCTCAGAACAAAGATGTTAGTTCTACCTTTTTCTTCTCAAAGTGAGGGAATTTGAGATTCCCCTCATCCTCACAGAATTTGTAAGTCATGAAATGGAGACATGCTTCCCACAGAACATTTGCACTGTGGTGAAGCTTAATATCTATCTGGAAAGCATTTTGTACTTTCTCATTCCTGTTTGTTTGTTTTTTTTTTTTTCTTCCATTTAATGTTTATTACAATTCCTGTGAGACCACAGATGGTGACACACATCTGTAATATCAGCACTTGGGGGACAGAGGCAGGAGGATCAGGAGCTCAAGGTCACCCTCAGATGCAAAAAGGGTTTGAGGCCAGCCTAAACCTCTTTCCTCCCAAAGTGAATAGTCATGGGACTAGTGTCACCCTTATTTCACAAATGTGAAAATGGAGACTCAGAGAGATTCACTTATTCCATTTCTCTCAGGAGAAATATGTAATTAAATACCCAAACAAAAAAGGATGGCTGAGGAAAAGTCAGAAAGATGAAGCAATGTTGAGCCTGTTTGTAAAAACCTGTGACCTCAGGTGCTTGAGGGACTGAGGCAGGCGGGTCATTAGTTCAAGGCTTGCTTGAGCTGCAGGATGCATTCGAGGCAGTGACGTACTGAGAGCCCTCTCCTTGTGCTTTTAAAGAGCTGGTTATATAGCTAAGTGGTCCAGCACTTATCCAGCCTTCATTCTACGCCCAGTGACACAAAGAGAAAAGAAGATGAAAGGTGAAGTAACATTAGGGTGAGAATCAATGTAAAAGCGTTTATGTTGTAGGTGAGAACAGTTTCTGTGAGATTTTGATTTTTATGGTAAAGGCTTGGATGAAAGAATAGAATGAGGTGAGGTAGTTGAAACACCAGTGATCCAGTGATTTTTTTTGGATATTTCCCATACTGAGAAGAGCTGAAAAGCTTGAACATTCTGTGGTGAACAGGCCAGGCAGACATAGGAAGACTGAAAGATGGTGAGAAGGTCAGTGGACTCAGCACTTTGCGGTGTGGCAGGGGTCATTTGAGAGTCTGGTAGATCTGTCCTTACATGTTGCAGATTAGGTGATGGAGGACATGGCAACCCCCAAACACCAAGAAGCATGACAGGAATGGGGGGTCAGGAAGCAATAGCTGCTCCATAGTGTTCAAATCCACAGAAAAAACTGGCTTCACCCTGACACATGCTGCACCTTTTCTTGAGGTAGCAGATATTCTAATTCCCTGAAGGGATAGAGATGGAAGAGGACTTGAGAGCTTCCTTCCTTCCTTCCTTCCTTCCTTCCTTCCTTCCTTCCTTCCTTCCTTCCTTCCTTCCTCTATTGACTTAGTATGTGTAAGAATCTTGGCTTCATGCATGTATGTGCACCACGGGCATGACTGGTATCCTCATCAGATCCCCTGGAGCTGAGTCACAGATGGTTGTGAGCCACCATGTGGGTGCTGGGAACTGAACCCAGGTCCTCCTGAGAACAAGCACTCTTAACCACTGGACCATCTCTCCAGACTCAGGAGGAGCTTCAGTTTTCATTCATGCTGCCCAGTCCCCTTTTACCTCTCCCATCCCTCCCATGGTACCCATAGAGATGAGAGTGGGGGCTACACTCCTGCTTACCTGGAGACAGACAGCCATTCTCCTCCCCCCTGGGAGGCACCTTTGTTACCCTCACACCAGCTTGAGCAAGTACTTGACACACACAACTTAGGGGGAGGCTACATTGATTTTGGCGAATGGTTTAAGAAGTGTCCGTCTGTCATGAAGAGAAAGGCCATGGCATGGCATGCCAAGGCTCTTCACATAATGGTCGATAGTAAACAAAGAAAAGAGATAGAGAAAGAAACCAGGTAGGACAAAGCTTCAAGGGCACGGCTTCCCTCAATCAGGTTGCACCTCCTACCTTTCAGCACCTGCCAACAACGCCATCACATGATTCTATCAGAGGCTAACCCCTGCATTCAGTCAGAGCCCTCATGCAGTTGTGGAAAGCCGTCACAGACACTGGCAGTGCCTTCCCAATCACCCGAGCAGTTTCCAGTCGAATCATGCTGTCCATTTAGCCTTACCATCATAAGGGGAATTAGAGGTGCCATCGTGACATTGGCACTTTACCACCGTCCAGAAGTAACAAGGCTCTAGCCTCACAGCGTCAGGAAAACCACATGCAGGGCAGCAATGAGGCACCCCTTCTCCTTCTAACCAGGAGACAATGGCATTCCTAATATGAGCCTGGAGACCCCATCTCTTCCCTGCATCAATGAGAAGCTCCACACTCCCATCTCACTTGGTGGCATCGGAGTGTCAGGGGGAAGGGACCTAGATGTCTGTTTCTGCCTGGAAGCAGTGCAGCAGCCCCCCTCCAGTGGAATGGCATGAGGGGAGAAGTGAAAGAGTAACAGCCTCACAGTAGATGAAATATCCACATTGCAATAGAAAATCTCTTACTCCAAGAACCAGGACCTCACATGGCACTTTAAAACTCCAGCAGTCAGACACCTACATGGAGAAGAGAGGAAAGTCAGAGTCGGGTAGCAAAGATGTCACTATAACTGTGATACGAGTATCCCAAAGAGCAAATGTCAGTGTGCTTACTGCAGGTAAATCCTCAAAGAAATACAGAGTTTGAACAAAGATGTAACAGGAAAAGTGGAAATTAATTATCTCAAGTAAAGAGCTGAAAGACCTACTAATGTATGAATGGAAGAAAAGGCAGAACCGATGAACTAGAAAATGGAAAAGCAGGCACGTGCCGTTTGAACAACCAAGAATGTAGTACAGAGTGGAAAAAGCAGCCTCATCGAACATAAAGCTGTGACAGAAGATCTGATTCTCAGGTCGTTGGGGCTCTGAGAGCGGGAGGGAGACAGAGCTGCACAGTGCTAGAATAATTGAAGTTTGGAGACGTCTCAAACTTGACTGAAAAATGCAAGGTTTTAGATGTGAGAAATTGGATGTGCCCCGATTGGATGTGAGAAATTGAATGAGTCTACAGTGGGGGACAACACAGTCAACTGGAAATGAGAGACACACGTGGTAATCAATACAGTAGATTTTACGAGGAGAAGTCAGATGGAGGTCTCATAGCGCAGTGCCCTGTGATCCAGTCACTGTTACGGTGAGGAGGTAGCAGCGCAGAGAGGGAAGGCCGGTGATGGCCACATCTGCGACAGATGTGGCTGTCTGTTAAAAAAAGATCCCAGGGCATCTAGAGAAACTCTAATAACCAAATTCTGTAGGTTCCAAGACACAAAAGAAACATACAGAATCCATTGTACTACATTGTACAAGAAATATGTAGACATGGAGATTTAAATTAAAAGACATAAATTTAGCCAAAACATCACATTTTTCTGCCGGAAATGACACACAGTAATGATGAAAATCCGAGACCATGTACGTGGCTTGGAAGACTGAATACATTCATGTGGTTACCCAGTTGGCACACTCTCTCCCTCTGTATTGACTCCAGCAGACAGGAGCGAGATTATCCTCATTTATGTGGAGAAGCAGAAGAGCTCAAACAGGTGAACGGTGAGTTAAGGCTGATGTGACCATGGCCAGCACAAATGAATTGGGTTTTGAATTGTTAGACGTATGTAGGTATATGATTAACCTTGGCCACAGTCTCATGTTTTATATAAACCAACCACACGGGACCCTCAAAATGGGTCACAACTGCAAATAACAAACAAGCTTGGGTTGGGGAGGTAGAGAGAGAGATGGTTCAGCGGTAAAGAGCACTGACTGCTCTTCTTAAAATAAACACCTGGGTCCAATTCCCAGCACCCACACGGAAGCTCACGTCTGTGACTCCAGGATCTGACACCCTCACACAGACATAGACAAGCACACAATACCAATGCACATAAAATAAATAAATAATTTAAAAAAATCTTCGTGTGTGTGTGTGTGTGTGTGTGTGTGTGTGTGTGTGTGTGTGTCTTATGGGTACAGAGATTTAGGACATAGCAGTAGCTAATGATTCAGTCAGACTGAACACCAAAAGCATGGTTTGCATGAGGAAAATTAGGGGGGAAATAGGGAAAAATTTAGTTTGCTCTGCTCTGTTAAAAGTATGAAAACATAAGCTACAAGTTGAGGGGACTATTTGTCCAGCACTCACGCAACGTAGCACTAGTGTCTTATATGACACTCTCTCCAAACTCAAATGGTAGGTGACAGTCCATGTAAATCAGGCGGAAGAAGCCAGATGTGCTGTGCATCCCGACAGCTCCTGCTAGGAGGACCACTTGGTCCATGAGTTCAAGAGCAACTTGCAATATGATGGGACCCTTTCTTTCTCGAAAGATTTTACACATAAATAAAAATGAAAAAAGCATCATCTTAGCTGTAAATGAGGTGTGTGCATCACCCACTCCAAGCTCAGGAAACATTGTGAAGGAAGGATGGACAGGTGTGGGCGCTTCCCTCCAGGCATGACATGGCCATTACTTGCTTGAACTCTCCGTAGCTAAGGTACTAACTGCCTGAGACTGCTCAAGATTGGTCCCATGAACATTCCACCATGGGGAGGGCTCACAAGACTCCACCCCCAGATTTCTAGGTAGTTAACAGCTGCTAGGAGGGCCTATGGAGTGCCCTGTTATCCCTAGGATCCCTAGGCAGTTGGGAAGGGAGGGACATTTCCTCAGTGGGACAGTACTGGTAAATGCTCCTGCTCCTGTACGCAGCCCTCTCCCGTGTTACTGTAAGGAAGTCTAATTAAGCTAGTTGAGCTGTACACAGAAAGAGGTGTGAGAGGAGGGCCAGGGAGGTGTCTTGGCAGGTGAAAGTGCTAGCAGGGTTCAGTTGCCGGATCCATGTAAAGGTGAAAGACAGAGCCGCCTCCACAGAGTTGTCCTCTGAATTCCACATATGCACATCGTACGCACACACGCAGACACACACACACACTCCAAGACACATGCACGCACGCCACACACATGCCCAGGCGTACACATGCAAACATGCACATACATGAAATAAAAGTGTTTAAAAGATTTAAGACTTGAAAGTAGAAGGGGGGAGTTGGGAAGAAAAAAGTTAGTGGGAGAGGCCAAGGGGGAGTGGCAGGCTAATGCTCAAAATACATTATGCATGCACCTATGTAAGCATCCTAGTGAAGCCATCATTGTGTGTAGTTAATGTATGCTAATAAAGCGTTTACAGGTACCATTAAAAAAGACAGAGGGCCTGGGGAGGTGACTCAGTAAAGCATCCTGAGCTTCACCTCTAGACCCCACATTAAGAAAAGCAAGTCATGGCCGCAATGCAAAGAAGCCCTGCGGATTCCTAGGCCTCACTGGGGAGCTCAGGTCAGTGAAAGGCTCTCTCAGGGCCTAAGGTGGGCTGTAGCTGAGGACCAATGCCCAAGGTTATCCTCTGGCCTTTACCCAGATGCAGACATAAACGTATGCACACATACACATACACCCACACAGGAGCATGCACATGTGTGCTACACAGCACCAAACACACAGGCACGCACACACGCATGCCAAAAGGAGTGGCATTTTACTGAAGATGACATCTTACTGCACGTGTCAGAGAAGCCCGTGAAAAGATTTCAGCATCCTTAGCCGTTAGAGAAACGCAGAGTGAGAAACCAGAGAGAAAAGCAGGTGTCGGCTGTGCACCTGTCGTGATGGCTAACTAGAAAATGGCCATGTCTCCCACTGAAGCGCTCTGAGCACAGAGAATGGGTCATTCACGCATTGTTGAGGAGAATTGAAATGAGAATCATTTTGCAGAACAGCTTTGGAAGTTGGTGAAAAAATGAATTCTGAGCTACCATACAATTGAGCAATGCACTCCTGGCATTTATCCCAGAGAAATGAACATTTACATTTATCCATAAACCTGTGGTGAAGGCATATAGCAGCTTTATTGAAATAGCGCCAGACTAGAAGGAGCCCAGCTGCTATTCAGGGGACGGGCAGTTAAACCAACAGTACTGTAGCCATCCCCTGGAATACTATGTAGTAATAAAAATGAATACGCTTTTGACATGTAACTACCCAAATCAGCCTGGATTCTGTGCTCACTAAAACCAGACAGTTCCAAAGAGATCGCTTATATGAAGCAATCCCATTCTTATATTGTGTTATTTATACAATATTAATTTTGTGTGTGTATGTGTGACAGAGTCTCAATATGTAACCCAAGCTGACTTTGAACTCAGAGTCCTGTTCCAGCTTCTCATGTGCTGAAACTATAGGCATGGATCTCCCTCACTGTGGGCTGTCAACATCCTAGAAATGACAAAATTAGAGAAGTGGTCAAAAGTTCAGTAGTTGTCATAGACTGAAGACAGGCATGATGGGACAGGAGTTGAGTGTGGTGGTAAAGAGCCCCCGTGGGGCCAGGGAGATAGTTCAGCTAGTAGAAAGGTGCTTGCCGTGCAAACCCAGTAACCTGAATCCCAGTCCCAGAACCCGTGGAAGGGTGGTAAGGAAGAACCAACTCCACCAGGTGGTAGCCATAGCCTGCGTGCCCGCAACGCACTTCATGCACATACAAAGTGAAGAATTAAGAGTACTCAAACAGTGGCGATAGAATGTTCTATGTCTATCTCCGCTAATGTCAGTGCTCCATTTATTATTCTTTGCTGTAATGGATAAGATAGTATCACCAGGGGAAATTAGATAAAAAGTGTAGAGGAGCTCTGTCTTATATTTTAAAACTGTGCACGAATCTGTAATTACCACGAAGTAAAATATTTAAAGAAAAAAATGAATTGAAAGGTCTTTTATGTGCAATCAATGACAGTGAGGTAGAATTGTGATTTGTAAAGTTTTGAATACCAAAATAAAATTTGTATTTAATTCTCTAGATAACAAATTGCTGCAAACATTTGCACAGGCACAAAATGAGAGAATAGTTCAGGGCTAGCCTGGGCTATATACTGAGCCTCAGCTGCAAAATTAACACAACGGCAACGACACACAGGACTTCATGCTGTGTACTTTATGCCTTGAGCACTGTACTCGAGGCATAGGGGGTCCCTATGCTCACATGGGGTTTTCCGTCTTAAGGAAAACAAGTTGTTTGGAAATAAAATGGATGGTAGTGCGCGAGAAGAAAAAGGAGGTTTCAGGGAGATGTCTTGGAGTAGTACATGTACATACTGAGTGGAGTATTTGACCTCAAACAAGTTACTTAGCAAGAAAGCCTGGGGACCCGTGCTGTGAAGATGAGAGGATTAGCAAGGGAGCGAAGAGCGGAAGCTATAGCTCTCAATGCTCGGTGGACACTGCTGCGATTGTTTGCAACAGTTGTTGGCCGGGAACTTTTAATCCTCCTGCCTCAGCTTTCCTGGTGCTGGAGTTATAGGTATGTGACCCCATCCATGGTGTATAGGCTGAACAGTCTCGATGAATGGCTCGCTTTGGGAACCCAGGATGGGGGAGCGGGATTTGAGAGGCTACGTCGCATTATTGCAGTAGGGTAGATGGGCACACCCCACCCCCTTTCCAAGGCAGAGGGAAGATTTGGATGGCTAGTGTAGAAAGCTATCTTGGGAGATAACGTGATGTTGTGAAATATACATAAAATATTCAAAAGAAATCGTTCATGATTTCTTCAATTGGTTTCAAGTAATATTTGAGTTGATCTTGCTGGATGTGGGATAGTCTTCTACTAAAGACTAAAGACTGCTTTCCAATGTTGTTACTTGTTGCTTTTTTAGAGATTGGAAATGCTTATGCCGTATTAAGCAATCCAGAGAAACGAAAACAGTATGACCTCACAGGCAGTGAAGAAAATGCCTGTAATCACCAGAACAATGGCAGGTTCAATTTCCACCGAGGCTGTGAAGCCGACATCACTCCAGAAGACCTGTTCAATATCTTTTTTGGCGGTGGATTTCCTTCAGGTACTCCACGTTAACTTTATTTCCTCACCTAGACTTCTTACAGATGTTCAACGTTTTCATCTGGGCTGTTTTTGAGAAATGAGTTTCACTCTAGCATGGAACTCACTGTGTAACCCAGGGTCATCTCTAACTTACAGCAGTTCTCCTGCCTCAGTCTCCCAAGGGCTGAGGTCACAGGCTTGAGCATGAGGATCACCCTGCATTTTCTATAGTGCTGGCTTTCTATCAAAGGAGGGAGAAGGCTAAGGGCTTCCGCTGTTGCTAAGCTTGCCTTGTTCCTAGAGAATAATTAAAAAAGAGTTGAGTGCAGATACCTTGTTTTATTAAAAACTGAAGAAAAGGAAAATAGGCAGGAGACCTGGAGGCAGTGGATCATAGTCGTTACAACTAAGGGGGCATCTGGTACCTGGTGGGGTGACTGACAGTGGTTCCCTGGAGCCTCAAATGGCATTCTAGACTGCTAATGTAAATGTCTTCACGCGAATCTTTATTGAAATAGTAGACAGTCTAACTGATACATAAACTGTCCAGGTATCTTTATGTTACGGTAGGAATAACCTCTTGGACAAGGCTGCCAGGAACTGTAGTTTTCCACTGAATGAGTAGATCTTGCAGCGCTGGCATACGTAGTGTAAACTCTTATTTTCACATCCCATGGATTGTTTATGTGGAAATGAACTTAAGAATAGTGTCTTTAAGTTCTAGGTTGCTTATGGCATTGACTTAAGGTGCTCATTCAAAACAAGAATTTGACCTGATGGCTCTCTTAATATCATTGAGAAAGACAGTTGTCACTGATAGGACATTTTGCAAAGCATCCTTGAATTGTAAAAATACTAATGAACGATCAAAACTGTAACCTGTGCTTTGACATATTGGAATACATTACCTCCAAGACAAGTTACTAAATTAGGAATTTTGACTTAAAATATGTTGGGAACAGTCAGAAATCTTTGAAGCAATAATTTCTTTCTTAATAGTTTTCAGTTCTTTGTTAGTTATAACATGGTTTATTTAGTCAATAGTAGCCATTTCTAGTTCTTCACCTCATTTGTAAAGTGTCCATCTTTTGAATATTTATGTGTGACCCACTTATAATTTAACATATTAGCATTTAAAACATTAACTGTGGTGCTCTCCAACAATGATATGTAACATCACCGAGGAACTCTTACCCATATTTTTGCAAAGAAATTTAGAAAGCTGGGTAGGGTAGATCGTGATTGGTTTAGAGGCAAGGAAAGATCAGGCAGTAAACAGTCATTACTCAAAGCAAACATCCACTATTTTGGTAGCATTCAAGAAGGGTGGGCATGGCAGCATGTTCTTTTAATCACAGCAAGGCACACAGATGAACAGAACAGTGAAAGTCCATTTTTTTTTCCAATCACAGTTGTTTTCTAACTTAACCTTGTATTTAATTTTCTAGGTAGTGTACATTCATTTTCAAACGGCCGGGCTGCTTACAGCCATCAACATCAGCACCGACACAGTGGGCACGAAAGAGAAGAAGAAAGAGCAGATGTATGTTTATAACGTGATCTCAAAATGACAAATGCCAGTTCAAAACGCAATTAAAATTGACTAAAAATAGGGCAAGTTGTTTTAGGAAATAATGAGTTTTCTCTTAGCAAGTGTTCAAAAGAGACTCAGAAATCCTGCGAGAATAGTGTAGGTGCGGGAGTAGAGGTCAGGGTAGGGGTGGTAGCAGCATGACCCTTCCGACTTGGTATTACATGATTCTGACAAAGGTATATCTGTATTTTGCATGTTCTGAAGGTGGCTTCTTTCTATTGATCCTGAAAGATTTAGAAATGATGCTGAAAACCCTTAGTTAGAAGTATCTTTGCCTTTGCTTGGTTCTAATGCAGGTATACCTGATTGCCCGTATTCATTAAGTTCCTTGTAGAGAAAGCTGAATGGAAAGGACCTGAGACTAGACGTGAAGAGGCCTGAGACCAGCACCATCGAGTGTGCGGTCCTGTCACAAACCCAGTCGTCTCTGTGTAGGAGAGGAGGGGCTTCCTCATCTCTAAAATAGGGTCAGATTACATCATTATTTCTCAGGTGCTGGGGCGTCTGTGCTTTAGGGATTAGAACAGAAGGTTGGGTTTATCCAGCAGGTTGGAGAGCCACCCATAGATGGCCACAGGTGTCCTTCCTACTTACTGATAAGAGTGTGTGGCAGCCGCTGCTTGCTGGCAGTCCTGATACAATCTGTTGCTCTCTGATCTTTTATAGGGAGGTTTTTCTGTGTTTATCCAGCTGATGCCCATTATTGTATTGATCCTCGTATCGTTGTTAAGCCAATTGATGGTCTCGAATCCTCCTTATTCCTTATATCCCCGATCGTAAGTAGCTAAGCAAGATTTTGCAAAAGTTAATGATTGCTATTATTGTTTTTCTCTCCTTGAAGGGTCTTTTGATGCTTTTAAGTGCTTACTGTTTTACAAAACAAAATCTCTAATTTCAAAAATTGTTGGCATAAGTGATACATTTGTATGATTCTTGATGGTGTGGTGTACACGTCTGTCCCACAGTGGATAAGGACAAAAGTGCCATGTTTCAATTTGAATGTAATGTAATAGTTAATACACCAACATGAAAGGCAAAAAGGAAAAAATTGGTCTTAGATGAGTGTCATTAAGTGGGAAGTGACTTGAGTGACCAGAAGATAAAGGAACAAAATCTGTGTGCTCTGGGGATCGTGGTTTGAAGCAGTTTTTGAGAATGCTGCTAATACTGATGTTAACTTTAAATTCCCTTTCTTTTTGCTCCTTGATTTGCATAGAATATAGTCTTAAATTAAAAGAAAAATGATCATACATTTCTTTTGCAGTGGATCAGGACAAACTATTAAAATGCAGACAGAAAACTTGGGCGTTGTTTATTACGTCAGTAAGGACTTTAAAAGCGAGTATAAAGGATCGCTATTACAAAAGGTAGAAAAGAGTGTGGAAGAGGACTATGTGACTAATATCCGAAATAACTGCTGGAAAGAAAGACAGCAGAGTAAGTCTATCAATTGTTTTTAAATTTTTAGAAAAACCTTTAGAGTCTTTGGAATCATTGCTGTAAATTTTCCTACTTAAGGAGTGCTCTGAAATTACCTGGCCTATCCCTGGAATTCAGTACATGAATATGTACAGTCAGCTCCTATATTTGAGACATCTCTCATCCATGGATTCAATCTGTTGTCAATCAAAACTGTGCAGAAAAAGAGCAGTTGTATCTGTCCTGAACATGTGCAGATATTTTTGTCATGTTTTTGTTCTCTAATTCATCCAATATCACAATTATTTGCACGACATCGCCACCATATTAGATAGCACTTGTAAGATAGAAGTAACAGACATAGGAGGTGATTTGTAGGTTATATGCAAACACAGATGTTTTGTATAAGAGACTTAAGCATCCTATCTTAGTGTCTGGAGATCCTGGAAGCAATCTAATATGTCAATTGAGGGTTGATCGCAATGATTTTTATACATGTGGCAAACAGTAATTGGCTTAGTCCAAGAATGTACTAAATGTTCTTGTCTCACTGTGTGTAACAAACATTTTGTTGAGTAGTTTGCCTTACATGATGCTTCCTCTCATCACACATTATCTAGAAGACTAAGTTACTTCTGTCTAAACTAGTTACTTTATCATCATAACATAAGATTCATTAAGCATTTAGCGTAGTGGCGTGGACCAGTGTTCAGTGTTGGTTATGTGAGAATGTTGACGGACCTAATGCTGTGCAGATCATAACTCCTGTGAGTTCATGAGAGCAGCAATGACGTCATGCCCGGTGTACATCATTCCACAGCCCCCAGCCCTTCCGGCTCTTCATTCCGCCCATGCTCCCTGGGCTTCGGAGGGGATGATTGAGATGTCTTGTTTAGGGGTGAACCTTCAACAGTCATTTCTGCTCATCCTTTTAAGCATTTATACGTCTGCAGTAATCACCACCATTGCAAAGAGATGCTTTCTCTTCACAGCTGACAGCACGTTAATCACGGGATGTAAACAAAGTGTTTAAAGGCAAGTTCATTGTATCAATTCAGCAAAAGAGCTGCACAGCTTCTCCAGTGAGTCTGTGGTCTCCCAGCCGTAGGTTTTTGACCAGGTTTACAATGTGAGTTCTCTCCTGTGGACTGGACCTCAACTCTGATGAAAAAGCGGTTAGTTAGCCCCATAACAGCCACCGCACTGTTGTATGATGGGCACACACTGCCTGCCAGATTACCAGACTAGTACCCGGCATCCACACTGAGCAAGACTGTTCATAGTAATTCATTGTCAGCCTGTATAGCTCCTCTGGCCCTATAAAAGCCGGCTGGAAAGAAGTAGGCCTCTAGCTCAATTCTAGTTTGATTTTCCTGTATCCAAGCATGCAATACATTCATCCATAAGATCTTATCACCTAGTTCTGGCAGGTAGAATTATGGGTATTTATTCAAGTTGTGTGTATGTAGGGGATGTTTTCACATGTGTGTGTGTGGGAGTGTGTGTGTGTATATATTCCAGATTTTTTGTCGTGTGTGGAAGAACACACAATCCTGGCACTTGGGGTCCTGATGCAGAAGGACCATAAGTTTGAGGCCAGCTTGGGCTAGTTAATGAAATCCATTCTCAAGAAGAAGAAGGAAGTGGAGGAAGAAAGGAAGAGGCGCTTATTTTAATTTGTGCTCTTTTGTGTGTATGTTTGTTTTGCTTTGGTTTTGGTTTTTTGAGACAAGGTTTCTCTGTGTAGCCTTCACTATCCTGGACTCGATTTGTAGACCAGGCTGGCCTCGAACTCACAGAAGTCTGCCTGCCTCTGCCTCCCTGAGTGCTGGGATTCCATGTGTGTGCCACCGTGCCTGGCTTATTTGTGTTCTTAACTGTTGGAATTATCACAAAAACACAACAAAGCACAGACACTGAGAGTCGAGATTCTAAGGGGTATTTTAGAATAGCCTCAGAGGGTATTCCGGAGCAGTGGCTTGGCTCAGGAGTAAAGGAGAAGGGCCCTGAGAGGCAGTGTCAGGGCTCTAGCCTTTTTTCCTTTTGAAGTTGGGTTCCATGTGCTAAATTATATAAAGAAAAAGCCCAGTAGGTGGGGTTGTGCACACCTTTAATCATAGCATTCAAAGGCAAAGGCAGGAGGATATCTGAGTTGAAGGCCATCCTGGTCTATGTAGTGAGCCTCGAACGAGAGAGCCAGGTCTATGTAAAGAGCCTGTCCAAAAGTTTTTTTTTTCTTTTTTTTTAATAAAAGTTCTAGTGAAATGGTTTATAGGAATCATACTTGATTCTCTCCTCAGTTAAGAGAAATATATGTACATATCTAAAGTGTTATTTAAATTTAAGCTACTAAGGTGATGTGAATCATTAACTAGCAAACATTCTGTATACAGAAACAGATATGCAGTATGCAGCAAAAGTGTATCGCGATGAGCGGCTGCGGAGGAAGGCAGATGCCCTGAGCATGGACAACTGCAAAGAGCTGGAGCGGCTGACCAGCCTCTACAAGGGGGGATAGGCCGGGAGTCCTGCCTACTTCCTTCAGTGTACTCTGTCTTTTCTGTACATTTCATTTCGCCATGAAGCTGAAGAAGATTTGATTAAAGACTAAGCTGAGTAGCTGATTCCTGAAATCTTGGACTGTTAATGATCTACTGGCTCATTTCAATAGTAAGAACTGAAAACTAAATATTTTAGTATGCTTCTGCATTTACTTTCACTTTAAAATCTTATATGATTCCTTACAATATCTGGAGAAGATTATCACACCTGTAGCAATTGCCAGTTTCTGTGATTCTCCATTATTCCTTTGCCATGTAAATAGTTTTAGAATGATTTTGTGTATATATGAGCGCTTGTCTTTTATTTAAATTATTTTAGTGTTTAGCTCCATGAGACACTTTGTTCAGGCTGATGGAATGAATGTCTGTAACACAATCACATTTCCATTAGGTGTTTGGGTGTGTGGAGTTTAAACAGTGAAGATTTTTCAAAAAAAAAATTAAAACTTTATGTAAAGTCTTATATCAATGTAGGAGGAATTGACATTTTTAATATTGTTCTTATATTCCAGAATATGTAATGAGATAAATGAACAGGTGTATACTATCAGTATGCTCTTTAGTTTTATGAATTGCTAAGCCATACATAGGAACGAAATGCTATAGGATAGATTTAAAGAAAATATGATGATAACATTATGCTAAATGAGTTTTCAATGGTAAGCTGCAGTTATGCCACTCACAATTCCAGGAATTAAAAGTTAGCCCCAAATGTTCGTTTATGTGTCCTTCGAGGCTACTGAGGCTTATGAAGCAAAAGATGGACCTTATTCCCATGGAAATTCAGTTTCATGGAGATAACTACAGCAGGACCCCAAAGCAAACGGATTCTTCTACAAATAAGTAGTAAGAACAAAATGACCACTACACCCAGCTTTGTGCCTTTCCACCTGTGGCTGGCTTACCTGGCAGCGTGGTCTGTTGGGACACAGCAGTCCTGAGCGGAGATAGAGCAGCAGCTAGAGCAGTGACTGATGGACAGCAAGTCATGAGAGCACGACTCCACCAACCAGGCCACTCATCAGCTCTTTACAATAAGCTCCTTGTAACTAAATCTGTAATCGACAGTGGGCAGACACAGCGGGGACTTGAAGTCTTGGTGCTTCTTGGGTTTGGCATGGCTTCTGGTCTTGTGTATTTAACAGTAGTGAGGGCCTAATGGCTCTGCTTCGCACAGGTCAAGAATTACAAACACATTTTGATAGTTGTCCCCCACCATCCCTTGCTCAAGAGTGAAAATGTCAGGCAGATTGGCTTTGTGCTTTTGCTTAGGGAGTTCTTCCTAAATATTGTTGACTTCTGTCCGCTGTTGAACTGTTTAAATCAGTCTCTTGTACTTTGCTATGAGATTCTTCAGTGGAAACACCTGACCATAATAGTGGGTTAAATTGCACACTTTGTCTTAGGAGTCTGGGCAACTCAACCAACCTTCTAGAAATATGCCCTTTATAGGAGAGCTATGAAGAAAAGTAGAGGCTTGTTTTACGGTTCTTGCATAATGCATTTAATGTGAAACTACTAAAATGCTGTGTATCTAGTCATCTTTAATACAGACCTTTTCCTCACAATCTACATATTTTTGTTACTCTAAAAATGGAATCTGAGGAATAACTTCAGAAGACCACGCCCCACAGCAGCCGCGTCTATCTCTCCAGCCTGTGTCTGGCAGTTTTGACTGCCTCTGGTGCAGGCTGGCCTGCAGGCGCTCACAGAGGCCGGGCCTTGACAGAGAAATCGCTGCTCTTTGCTGGGAATAAACCTGGGGCTGAGTTTAGTGCCATGCTCACAATTCCAGGGCACTCTCGGCCTGTTCTTCGAGCCGTCTGAGTTCTTTCCTGCTTCCTTCAGCAAATGCCCTGTCTGACCATTAGTCTGAATTAGTGCTTCGTCCATGTGGATGGTTTTCCAAGGTTGCATACCTCACACACAGCTGTTCATATCTTTCATTAGAATCTACTTCAGCTGTCACTTCAGCATTCACTGTGAAGACTTCTGAATTCCATTGAATTATTCTTTTAGTTTCTTTGCATCTTCGTCACCTGCTGATCTTGTTCTCTGGTACAAGATGATGAAGCTTAAAACTGCCTCTGGTCCCTGAGGAGGCTGCCATGCTGCTTTTGTGATTTTTTTTTTTTCTGTGTTTCCTTGTTGAGTCTTTTTTTTTAAAGTTTGAGTCAGGGTCTATGTAGCCCTGGCTGGCTGAAACTCTAACTGTAGATCAGGCTGGCCTGGAACTCACAGGACTGGCCTGTGCTCCACCACCCCATCCCCCGCCCCTATGCTAGGATTAATGGCATGGGCTCCCACACCTGGTAATAAAAGGTATTTTCAATCAGAGAAGTACATGGTTTTCCATTTGCCATTAAGATCATGGATCTCATGTTTAGCATACCCATTGAAATATCCATTTCAAACTCTCTTGTTTTTAAAACTCTCTGGCAACTAAATTGTTACATTTCTTGTTCATGTAGGTCCATTGCTCTTATTTTTTAAGTCCAGAGCACTTTTTTAGGTCTTCATTTTTCTACTTTAGATTTAAAGAATGACACCTTGTCCACATTGTTTCAACTCAGTAACTTTCCTTAGTTGTTCCTTTCCATCTCCAGCCGGCACTGATCATCTCAGTCTCTTCAGCTTTCCCCCATCGCTCTTTTAGCATAGCCTTTAACTCGGAACATTCAACCTCAAGCTTTTGGGATTCAGCTCTCAGTCATTCCTGCGATTCTGCAACTGTTTGAAATGGTTTTATTTTGATTATTTTTACTTTTCTGGTGTGTGTGTAAACTAGAATGTGTGTGATTACGTGTGTGTGAGCGAATGTCTATAAGTGAGTGTATGTGAGTGTGTACATGTGTGTGAGTTGAATGTGTGTGAGCAAGTGTTTTCCTGTGTGTGCGTGTATGTGTGTGTATGTGCTACGGTGTGCCACGGTGCACATGTAGAGTTCAGAGAACAACCTACAGGAGCTAGTTCCCTTTCTATATCTTTTTAAATCTTGTGGATTATGTTCAAGTTGTTAGACTTGTGCAGGAAGGTGTTTTTTTTGTTTGTTTGTTTGTTTGTTTTGTTTTGTTTTGTTTTACCACTGAGCCATCTCACCAGCTCCAGATTCTTTTATAGCTTTTAATTTCATAGATGGTGTCCTCAAAGAGACTTCCCCTCTTCACTATGTAGATACAGCTCTTTCTCCCTGGTAACTATGTGTAATTTTTTCATTTTCTCTTTCCTGCTTTTTATGCATCAATTATACAATGGGTTTCATATGACACTTTCATACACACATATAATACATTTCATCATCTTCACCCCTACAAACCTCTCGTTTCCCTCCTACTCCAATGATCTTCTTCCTCTTCCCAGATCGTCCCTCTTCTCAAGTCTTGTTGCTGTTGTTGATGCTGATGTTGCTGACTTTGATGTTGCTGTTGTTGCTGATGATCCAAAGAGTTTTCATTATGGTTGCATGGATGGGTGAGGGTTATTTACAAGAACATAGACACCAGTGCCTGCAACCCTAAAGAAAAGTGTGTGTCCCTCCTTCATCAACCACTAACTGCCCTAGATCCTCAGGGAGGCTTAGGGCCTCATGAGCCCTTTCCTCCTCAAGGGCAGGATGTAGACAGGCCCTGTCTTACAGAGACCTTGTGCAGAATCACAATGTGTGATGACTATGTCATGGCCAGAAGACAGTATTCCACTATCCTTCACCCCTTCTTGCATTATTCTCACCTCATTCTGTAGCTTTTTTGAGCCTCAGAGTGGGTAGTGTTTGATGTTCCACTTAGGCTGAACACTCAATCGTCTCATGACTATGGCCAGTGTGAGCTCCACAGCTGCTTCTGCCCACTACATAAAGAAGTTTCTCTGACAAAAGCTGGCTCTAGCACTCACCTATGGACCCGAAATACAACAGGCAGTTTGTTGTCTTTTTATTTTAATGGAAATTCCCTGACGTTTTAAAGCTGTGTCTTCAGTGTGGTCTGTGGTCCTCATGGTTTTACATTTGATAGTCCTGACACACACTGGTCTTATTTTCCACTCTTTTTCTTCAAGTAGTGCACTGTGCCTATTTTTAATTTCTATTTGTCTTTCACTGAATTAAAAATACAGAAGCTTCATGACTTTTGGTGTCATCATTGCACAGGGGCTGTGCTAATCTCTACCCTGTTCTGCTGTTAGTACATGTCCTGCAAAAGTGAGCACATGCCACAGAATTTAAAATGCTTTCTTAAGCCTGTAGAATAAGTCACTTAAACATGTAGCATTCTAATTAACCTTGAAAGCTCATATCTATCAGAAAATTTGTAGAAATTTGAAAGTTTTTAATGTATTTTTCCAGTTTTAGTGGGAAATTTACACTAGTGTGATTGATATTTACAGGAACCAAACCTTCTTAAATCCCACGTCTAAAGGGATAGAGAGGCTAGGTCAGGTTATTAGATTGAGAGAAATTAACACAGCATGAAGTCATACATGGCTTTTTACAGTATTATGTTTCAGGTTTGTTGCTGCATCCCATTACATTTATGACATTTATTAAATTAAATTAAACAATTGTTAGATTAAACAAAACTTGGAAATAGCTATGGGAGTGGTTGGTTGAGCGCCTGGCATCTTAAGCTACATATAAAGTATGTAAGTAAAGACTGACTGCTTATGCTGCCTGTATTGTTGGTTTCTTTGAATTTAATTTTGTGTGTCGTTAGATGGCTTGAGCTGAAAGATTTTTGGTTTTGCTGCTTACTCTTGTAGTAAAAACCTCAATATTTTCCTGTCTTATTTTTAGCTACATAGAGTTTTTAAATTTCATTTGATCACTTTCATATTTACCCAGTGGCTCTTTATCTTTCCATATTAATTAGGTTCCTCAATTTTTTTGTAGGCTTGGAAACAATAATTGACATTTTATCCCTTTATACATAGAGAAACACACACACTGTGAAAGGAAACAGCACATTTCCCCCTTTCAATTCCCTCATTACTGAATGCATTTTTATTAGTTATTTAGCCATCGCTATGTCTTAGGATTTTTTTTTTTTTTTTTTTTTTTTACCAAATAGATTAATACTGAGAAATCTCAAGTTTTCCATCTAAGGGGTGGAAATAACATTTTGAGACTTGCTTTAATTTCATAATCACTATATGCTTATTTATGATTTTTAATACTTGGCAAGGAATATTAAGGTCCTTAAAATATAAAGTGTGTGTGTGTGTGTGTGTGTGTGTGTGTGTGTGTGTGTACCAGTGCATTAAAGTACTGTTTTGTGTCAGCTCAGGTGTTCACGAGAACAGGAGTGTGTAATGCCAGCCCTTAATTTCAAATGCACTTTTATGCTTAGTTTTTCTTACTGTTAAACTTTTACACTGATATGTAAAATAAAAAGAAATAACTTTTGATTCTCTTTATCTTTATTAATAATATTTGAAATGCAGCTATTTAACACATGATATGGTTGTTACTGTGTTTTCAGATATTCATTTACAAAAAAAAAAAAACGCCCACTTTTTAAAGCAGTGAAACATTACTTGGTGGACTAGAGGGCCTAATGAGCCATCTTTTCAATTAGGCAAGCATTCTAACAAAGGAGCAGATGG
Source organism: Meriones unguiculatus (assembly GCF_030254825.1). NCBI lineage: Eukaryota > Metazoa > Chordata > Mammalia > Rodentia > Muridae > Meriones > Meriones unguiculatus. The sequence goes on along the minus strand of NC_083358.1, from coordinate 68,597,513 downwards.
TCTAAAAGAGGAATGAGCGTCTTTATTTAACTTCTCCACATGAAGTTCGAGCATAGTCTATCTTTTTATTGAGTGAGGCAAATTGAAAGGAAATCTCTAACACCTTTTATTGTCTGAATAGAAAAATGTATCAAAATGAACAGCCTGAATCAGTCATGAAATAGCTAAAAACCCTTGTCGAGCAACCATAACAGAGTATGTAAAGTCCTTAAAATTCTCTGTAAACCAAGGAAGATGAAAGAATAGCCTGACAAATAACCTCCACTTTTTTCCCCCTCTAAAATCCAGTTTTTCATTACAAATGGAAGTCAGGCATGGTTACTCATACATGTAGCCCCAACACTTCGGAGAGCAAGTGAGGCAGGGGAATTATGGATTTCAGCCTACCCTGGGTACCTGGTAAGATTCTATTCCAAATACAATAAAAAAATAAAAACAAAAGTAGAGAGAACCAGGTTATTCAAGCAGTTCTTGCAAATCTTTAATAATCTGTAGACATCACAGCCCTAAATCTGGGTTCCCCTTTTGGTTTCATTTCTATATGACAGATACTTTCATATAAATGGAAACATTTTTTCCTCAAAGCAGTTATTCGACATGCTCCTTATATTAAGGATTATATAACCACGTGTTTGTAAATGCCCTCTGTGTAACTTTTTTCCTATTATATGGTTCTTTTTCAGTTAATTTGATCTTCTGCTGGTGTAGGGGCCAATAGATTTGTGAATATTCTGTGGATGTGTCCATGTATACGTGTATATATATAAATGTATATATTTTCCATCTAATACCTCAGATGTGTGATTGTTTAATAAGTACCATACTGTTTGCACAGCACAGGGCTTCCATTAGTAGGTTCTTATTTCAAAATTTGATCATTAGTCAATAGAATTTTATTGGTGTGAAATCTTTCAGTTGATCTCCATGTTTTAATGCACATTCCTATTGGAAGGCCCACATGCCATCTAAAATGGTATTTTTCTGAGTCTGGTAATCCACAAGAGGTCCTTGAAATGACCTGGTCTAATAAGTTATTAAAACTTGGGGTGACTGGTTGCTGAGATGTGTCATAACTGCAAAGAGGTGACAGGCACCTGATGCAAGTGCCAGCAAGTCTTGCTGGTTTCACTGTAAGATTATGCTTAGCCTTTCCAGGGTAACGTTCACATAGGAGTGGACTTTGAGTGACACCATAGCCTTTCATCATTACCTTCAAAATTAATTGGTTTTGGGTTGGGTGACTACAGTAAGAAAGAGACATTTGGTATTTGTAATTTTGTGCTTCATCTTTGCTTTATTTCTGGTCTTTAGATTGCTGTGTAAGACCTTCCGTTTAAAGATTTGGGTGTTGTTATTGTTTTGTGTTTTAAGCTACAGGTATTTTCCAAGGTGTGACATAGGTTTTCAAGGTTTGGTGAGATTTTAATGGAAGCCTTGTGTGTGTAAAATGAAGTGCTATTGGTAAAGGCGATCTCCGGTAGTGCATTCAAGATCACATAATTAGGTTTAAAAACAAAAGGTCTGATTTGTAAAAATTTAATATTATATCAGACTTATGTAAGATTTCGTGTGAGAACTCTTAAGCTGCTTTTGATTTTTAATGGATGTTCTAATGAATGATTTACAAATTTTTGTCTCAGTCTCTGTAATTTATCTCAGCATATTAATAAAAAGAAAGGATGTTCTCACCATAAAAGGCTTGTCTTCATTATACTTTATCTTTTTTCTTTTCTTTTTATTTTTAAAACAGCATTTCACTATATAGCTCTCGCTGTCTTGGAATTCACTATGTAGACCAGGTTGGCCTGGAACTCACAGAGATCTGCCTGCTTCTGCCTCCCATGGGCTGGGATTAAAGAAAGGCATGTGCCACTGTGCCCAGCAGATTTTATCCTCTTGATATGCTCATTTATTTAACCATTCAACAAATGTATGAACTGAACACATCCCTGCTGTGTCACAGGTAATGAAGTAGAAGCTGGGAATTATTCACTGATTAAAGCAAAGCTCTAAGTGTAAATGTAATCAAGGAAACATTATATATTATATAAAATAACTAATTTTAATTTATATAAATTTGAGACAATCACAAATTACAGAGAGAACATTTATCTGGAGTACCCAAAGTATTCTGGAAATGTCAAGGAAGATTTCACTGAAAGAGTAAACTTAAGCTAAAACCCAAAAGATGAAACCCATCATCATTCTAGCATGTAATGGGGAGGAGGTCATGAGCCCCACCTGTAACAGAAGAGCCATCCGTTGATTGATGGCTTTTGAGAGAGGGAGTGCCAGTTTTCCTTCAGGGTGGTCCCTGGTGACCACGCCCCATTGGTCAATTCCACAGGCCCAGAAGTAGATGAGCAGCACAAACTGGACTTGATGGGTTACTAAGGGGGGTTGGGGAGGTGGAGACATGGGAGCGGACCTGGGGGAAGGGCAGAGGAGTTGGGGGGGCGGATTACATATGATGAAAACACATTGCACAGAATTCTCACAGAATAAAAGTATTAAAACTTTATGAAAATAAACTTGTGTGATGATTTAGAGTAAGAATTCCCAAGTAGGTGAGAGACTTAGGGTACTAATCTTTAGAAGATGATATACAAATCATGGTGCTGATATTACCACCTTAGTTGTCAAAAAACTTGGATTTTTAAGGAGGGACATAGCATCAGATTTGGGTTCTTATGAGTGTAATTGAAGGCCACAGTGATCTGTTCCTAACAACTTGTGGAGCAGCTGATGATGTTTGCTTCTGTTGAGTTTTGTTTGCTGTCATTAAGTGTAGTGTCATTGGTATAGTGTGGCTCTTCAGTATCTCCCAAAGGTTTACATGGTAAAACTTGAGCACTTGTCTCCCTGTATACCTACATTGTGATGTGCTAGTACAAAGTAGTGACACCTAACAGTCATGAACAGAAGCTTCTAAACCTGAGTCAAGGCTAAGTTGACTATTACACTGATTGACAGGAAGCGGAGTAACACAGGTGGGGGTTGATTGAGTCTCACTGAGCAGAAGTAATGGCTTCAATCAAGAACTTGAAGGCATACCTGCAAAAGCCACTGTTAGAGAAGACAGGGCACAAGGGAGGACATCGATCAATGACTGCGCACTTAGAGAGTCATGATTCCAATACAACTAACAGGAGAGACAGACTCACTGGTGTTCTGAGCCTCGGAGTTGGAGCAGAGACAGGAAAGAATGTCCAACCTTCAGCAAGCAAGAGAAAACGAAGACGGAACACAGATGAAAAGTGTAGGTCCAGAATAAATTCTCCTGGCATTGTTGAAGCAATAAAACTTCAGTAAACAAACAAACATGCCATCACTTGAAGAGTTAGGAGACTCACAGAGAATGGGGCCCTGAATGTGTTATACAGTATCTCATAGGGCTGGGTGTGTTGGCTAGCCTTTTAGTCCCAGAACTCAGGAAGCAAAGGAAGTTGGATTTCAGTGAGGTTGAGGCCAGCTTGGTCTACATAGGAAATTCTAGGTCAGCCAGATATACAGTGAGACCCTGTCAAATTTTATGTGCATTGGTGTTTTGCCTGTATGTATGTCTATGTGAAGGTGTCAGATCCCCTGGAATTGGAGTCACAGACAATTATGTGCTGCCGTGTGGCTGCTGGGATTTGAATCTGGGTCCTCTGGAAGAACAGTCAGTGCTCTTAACCACTGAGTTCTCTCTCCAGCCCAAATAATAATTTTTTAATTGAAGGCTTTAAATAGTGGAAAGGAACTTTTAAAAGTGCCCCTTTCAATTTCTCATGTCAGTTGTAACAGTCTGAAATGACTAGAAGGACGTCATTTGTTGAGCTGAGGATTTAACATTTTCATCCTCTCGGACAACTGTAGGTAATAAGTAGATGAGATTTCCACCATGTCTTTGGGTGTTGGCGCCCCTAATTTTAGGGGTTGGAAATAAGGATTAGGTACGTATTCTCTTAGATTCTAGGGTTTTTTTGTTTGTTTGTTTGTTTTGTTTTTACAAGATACATTACTGTTAAGAACACACGAGGGTTAAAAAAAAAAATCTGCAGCAAAAGGCAATCAACTTCAGTTCCCGAAGCTCAGGCAGTCAGCCACTGGGGTGTACTTTGGTTCCAGGTGATTTCCATTTGTTCCGGGGTCTCTACCGGAGTAGCCCTCGGTGCAGCCCTCTGCCACAAAGAATTATCAGAGTGTCAGCAGTTGAGCAACACTGGGCCAAGGTTGTTAGAGTGGCCTCCCTTTTGCAAAGCATTCCAGCCTTCCCCTTACAATAAGCTTTTTCGAATGTACAAACACCATACAAAAGATAGAAGACGCAACCAGTGCATGCATGCTGAAAACAAGGCTTGGCAAAGGAGCCCACAGCCCCAGGGCTCCTGCACTGGCTCTAGGCAAGAACTCAAGTAAAGAGCTTATAGAGAAGCACCATAGGAAACTGAGGACACCGGATAATGGGGTCGTCTAGGGACCTGGGACTTGGAAGGAGTAGGCTGTTCAGCTCGTGCTCCTCTAAGAGCTCCATTCACAAGAAAAGATTCAGACAACGGATCTGGAAAAAGCGCACGCATACTCCACAAGGGAACGTCTCCGGCGGTGAGCCCGCTGGGTGGAAAGCTCAGCGCAGGGCCCTCGGCGTCTCTTTGCACCACGCGCAGGAGCAGAACCAACCCGGGGCTGGGCGGCCGCGCGCGCAGTTTCCGCCGGGCTTACCCGGAACTTCGGGACGGGAGGGAGCGGAGGGCGCAGCAAGTGCTTCCGGGGGCGCCACGGAGGTCACGAGTCATGTGACAGCGGCTTGACAGGCGGCTCCGGAGAGGCGACTGGACTGCAGGGACACCCCGGCGGGTCGCCCCGGGCTGGAGCGCGCGTGCGTCTGCAGAGGTCGCCCCTTCTCCTGGCGCGGGGACAGGGTGGGCGGGCGGAGGTGTGGGCCGTCCGGGCTGGCCACCCGGCAGGGTGCTGGGGACCCCCCCTCATCCCTTTGATGGAGAGCCAGAACTGTCGCCTGGCCCTGGCGTAGGTGGATCTCGTGATGCTGGGGCTGGGGTGGGTGAATAAGCCCGGGGTGCGGGGAGAGTCACGGACGTTTCCCTTACAGGCGTGGAGACTGATCCTGCGAGAGAAAGGGGTTCATCATGGCGGATGTGAGTTGACACTCCTTTCCGAGAGAAAGGGGATGTGGGAGGTTTGCATGAAGCTACTGACTGGGGGTGGTGACTGGGGCTAGAGATTTGTTCCTTCCTTAGCTCCGACCCTCTCCCGGATCTGTAGTAGGGGACTAATTGAGAGTGACTTGCAGGTGTCCTGAGTTTCTCTCAGGAACGGTTGTAGTGGAGGTACTAAGATGCCTTAGGCTGAGACAACTATATTCTTCCCTCTTGCTAATCTTATGGGGCCGTGCAAGAACCCTGTGTAGTTAACATTTGAAATTCTAAAGGATGGCTAACTGCCTTTCCCGTCTGTGCCGGTTCCGTAGGACAGTGCTCTGAATCTATTCCCACCAAATGCACATGATGTCTCATTAGGGTCAGTGTTGCAATCTAAAAGGATTTCTAACTGGTGCCCTTTGGCAACCTGTGTTCCGGTGTTGTGTGTCTGTTTAAGATGAGAGCAAAAGTAAGTTCGTGGTGATAGCATGGGGGAAAAATGCTCATTCAGGTTTGGAGACAGAGGTGCAAAACAGCACGCATTTAGTGGGGGAGGTCGTAGTTGGTACCTGAAGTGTCAGTGAATGTTTCCAGATGAGTGTGAAACGAGACAAGGTAGACTGCTGTTCCCTTAGCTCTAACCATGTTCCATGTTAAATACTTCACATTGTCATTATCGTTGTCGGGAAACTGAATTTTAGAGCAGTTTATGTAACTGACTTAGGATCATTAAGAACGATTATGGAGACTCTGTATTGACATGGAAAGAGATTTATAGACTACCCCGAAGTAAATACAGCAGCATCAGGCTGTAAATTCTCACGAAACACATGATCTTGGTCTACGGCAAATGTGTATTTGTGTTTCCCAATTGAAAGTACATTATCATATATACCTTACTACAACTTTACAGCATTTTTATGATGTAGGGTCTGTGATTATCCCTATGTACATGTAATGAACCATATAATGTAACTGAGGCCTAGTAAAAAGATTAGAAGATTAGTTAACTTCTTCCAAAGTGTACCAATTAAAGATGAAACACTGGTTACAAAAGGTGACTTCATGTCCTTCAAAGGTGGATATGGACAGGACTGGAAAAGCATACTCTAATACATTTAAAAATTACTCTCTTTCAGGATCTAAAGAGATTCCTATACAAAAAATTACCAAGGTAAGAAATTATTAGTTTGTTTCTGGATAAAATTCGGGGTAACACGTTAATCTTTCAAAGTATTTTGTTTCTCCTTTTTAAATTAGTGTTTTGCATATGTCTTGGTAATTACTTAACACATTTAAATACATGACCAACCCCAAGTATCCTAACTAATGATTTGAGTTTATAGATAGAGAGCATGAAGCTAGAGGTGCTGAATGACCTGTTTATGGTTCAGTAGGAAGCAGATGCTGGAGCCAAAGCTTAGACCTCTTGCCACTTCCAAGTTTGGTTTTTTAAACACACTATCGTAGTTGTGTATTGGATTATTGTTTAAAGTTCTTAAGTAGATTCAAGAAAAAGATTAAAAACTTACCATTATGTTTAATGTTATTATTGGGACCCAATTTCTGGGTCAACATAATCCAGAAGTGCTGGACTCAGACAGCAGTTCATGCCTGGGACATCAAACAGTCTTCTTTTGCCTCCACACTGAGCTGTGCTGTACCCTTTGACAAAGGCCCAGGTGTTGAGGTTAGCAAATTTCTTTCTACATATTTTACTAATCTAGAGATTTTCTCACTTGAACTCATTAAAACTGACCATTAGTTTAATGTAAAAAGATGTCTTTGTTGGCAAGCACCTCTTTTGTCTACATTCACAACTGTTTACAGATAACTGAAAATTTGTGCTTATTCAGGAAGAGATAAGAGGGAAGGAAAGAATGACCTGGGTCTTGTTTTCACATTCCAGAACAAAGCAGTCAGATTGGATCGAACAGCCTTGAGGCAATCTAGCAGAATATTCTATGAAACCCTTTCTCTTAGCTCCCCACTCTAAAGTTTTGAGTGGTCGTATGTGGATATCAGTTTGTTTCTGTAGGCTGGAAAAATTAACATTCAGTCAGACTTGCTTGAATACTGGCTTAGCTTGTACTCTGATTATAGGTCAGTGGACATTAATGACAGTGTGTTCTGGTTTTGATTTATATGTTGTATTTTACGTATTCATGAAGAAAACCCTATTGGTGTGTTAAGTGAAATAATGACTGTCATCGGTTTTATGTTAATGTAATCCTTAAATTAATTTTAATTCACTTCCTCTTAATAAAATGGCAAATTATAGAGACCAGCTGCTGGTTCTTTTTCACACAAAAAGGCAACATGATAGGCAGTTCTAGCTTTGCATGTTAGGTAATGAATGGCAATAGAAGCAATAGAACAGGCTAAAACCTGGCAGGGGAGCAGGCTAGCATGCTGGAGTGTTAGTGATTAAGGGGGGAAATAAGAGTTGCGTTGTAACCTTATAACTTTTCAAAACATTTAAATTGTTCTTATTGTTGATTACAAAAATCTTGGGAAATGCAGACTGTCCTTATTTGCTTTCTATTGCTATAATAAAACACTGACTAAAAGCAACATGAGGAGAACGAGCTTATTTCATCTTACAGATTACAGTTCATCAGGAAAGGTCAGGGCAGAAACTGAAGCAGGAGCCATGGAGGAATGCTGCTTACTGGCTTGCCTCTCCATGGCTTATTCAGCTTGCATCCCCCTGCTTCCAGCCCTACACAGGGTTTCTCTGTGTAGTCTTGGCTGTCATGGACTCTCTTTGTAGACTAGGCTGGCCTCAGACAAACAGAGATCTGTCTGCCTCTGCTTCCCTGAGTGCTGGGATCACAGACATGCACCACCACACCTAGCTCAGCTTTCATTTTTATACAACTCCACACCACCTGCCCTGGGGTGGTGCTACCCACTGTAGGCTCAGACCTCCTGCAGCAATCCTTAATCAGGAAAATGCCCTGCACACTCACCTACAGGCCAGTCGATGGAGGAGGCGTGCTCTCAGTTGAGAATTCCTCTTTTCAGAACACCCTACCCTGTATCAACTTGACAAAAGAAAACTAACTAGCACAAAAACAAATACAGTACCTAATATTTGCTTAGGACACAAAAACATTAAATACATTGTGGAAGTGAGCTGGGCATGGTGGATAAGCATTTGGAAGGCGACAGAAGTTCAAAGCCAGCCTGGGCTACATGAAATTCTGTCTCTAAAGAAAAACAAGGATGGTTAGATGGCTCAGTGGTTAAAGGGCAGTGCTGTAAAGCCTGAGGTGGAGAGTGTGCCATGCGTGGCTGAAGTATAGAGTCAACCCCACACATATGATAAATAAGAATATTTGAAACAGCAGCTAAAAGCAAAGGAAACATTGATTCATCAAGAGTCATTTCAAGGGGCCTCTGTTTTTTTCATGTCTCTGGAGAAGGAACAGGCATCTTTTCTATTCTGTGCTTCACAAATTGATGTGCTTCACCTTTGATGAGCTTTACATATTTCATCTTTTGTGTTTTCCATGCTGTGAAATCCTAGAGGTTTCCTTTGATGTGTTTGTCGTAATGCTTTTATCCAATTGCTCTCCTTATTCATGTCAGTAAATTCACCTCCAGTGAGTACCCATGACTTTCTATCTGAGCTTTAATGGTGACCATAATTAGTTGAAAGTAAATGTTTGTTTTCTTTTTGAACTCTGACAATTTACCTTTAACCAAACAGAAAGCGCCATATGGTAGGGCTCATACAAGACATATGTGCAATTTAAGAATATCATAAAGATACCCTGGGAAAGTATCTCAGGAACAGAGTATTTGCCTCACACTTGGAAGATCCCATGTTTGATCTGCAGCACTTCCAAAGAGGCAAGCATATTAGTCATAGCATATTAGCAGGGAAGGGACTAGTGCCAATTTTCATAAGGACTGAGACTATTCTGATTCATATTTGCAGATCCTCTCTTGAAAGTGGGCTTATTACACATTAGGAACAAAAAACAGGCTGGAGAGCTGGCTCAGAGGTTAAGAGCACTGGTTGATCTTCTAGAGGTCCTGAGTTCAATTCCCAGCAACCACATGGTGGCTCCCAACCATCTATAATGAGATCTTGTGCCCTCTTCTGGCACTCAGGTGTACAGCAGGCAGAATATTGTATCCATAATAAAATAATCTTGAAAAGAAAAGGAACAGAAACAAAGAAGCAGTAGCACTGTGAACACTGATTTGTTGCTAACTGTGTGGGTTTGATGGGTTCATGCAGTTTTGTATGTTTCCTTTTAAATTTTTATTTCTGTGTAGGGGTATTTTGTATGCATGTGTGTCTGTGCACCATGTCACGGCTGGTGTCTGTGGAGGCCAGAAGAGGGTATCCTGGGGACTGGAGTTACAGGTGGTCATAAGCCAACATGTTTGTGCTGGGAATTCAACCTAGGTTCTTTAGAAGAACATCAGCCCTCAACCACTGGGCCATTTCTCCAGCTTCACTAATCTCTGGTTTTTAACTGCTTTATTTCTGTACTTAAGAGAGTCAGGTAGCTCTAGGTAGCAATAAAATGGGCTTTTATTCTCTTAAATATTGTTCTTGGGTTTGTATTTGAAAATCTAGATGGGATACCTGTCCCCCCCCAAAAAAAAAACAACAACAATTCAGGTTTTCCGTATTTTACAATAGCAATATTTTATAATTATATGAAAAGAGTTTGGTTCCTGCCTTTTGTGGGAGCCTTGCAAGGGTGGTGGGTAAACTGCCAAGGTCTGAGTGCCAGCCGCAAGCACTTAGCTACACCATCAGCCCAGGACGATGTCTTCAGTACTAATGTAACAGTTTTTAGAATGAAAAAAGTTGGTAAGCTTTAGATTTTTGCTGATTAATAAAATTTATTTTTTATAACTGTGTCTGTTGATGGTTCAACAATTATTAGTAAAATCTATTCAGACCACTCTTTGTTGTGTGTAGAATTGAAAACAGCTTTTATGTTTGTGACCTAGAATGTAGTTGTTCTGTATTCTTAGGCATGTGCCTCTGTGGATTTGTAATCCATTAAAAGGAACATCCTACTTTATAACAGCCTCTTTTGGTGCATTAGTTACTATTTAAATTAATTACTGTGGAAATTAGAAAAACTTGTGCTGTACAGATTTTTCTAAACACTTTTTTTAACATATTGAGCACCTGTCTTTCAATTTGTTTTTGGGGGGGGTTTGTTTGTTTGTTTGTTTGTTTGAGTAGACCATATACTCACAAAACTCAAGACTCTAACGCTTCCTATGTCATATAGTTCTGCTAGTGGAAGCATGTGGTGTCAGAGGTATTTATGTACTTAGAAACAGACACAGATGTGAGTGCACTTTGTGTGTGCAACATACAAGCACACATAAGGCTTGCTTACACGTTTTATTATGTAGTTTGTTGCTTAAGGTACATTTTTCACAGCTGGAGTTTTTTTTTCATATAACTTTGAGGGACTACAGAGATGGTCCAGTAGTTAAGAACACTTCCTGCTCTTGTAAAAGACATGGGTGGGGTCAGTTCTCAGCACCCTTGTTGGGTGATTCACAACCACTACAACTCCAGTTCCAGGGAATTTGACTTTGACGATCTCTTCTGGCCTAGGAAGGCACCTTCATGATTATGGTACATATACAAGTAGGCACAGCTGTTTTTGTTTGTTTGTTTTCTTTTTAATTAATGAGGCTGGGCAGTGGTAGCACACACTTTTAATCCAAGCAAGTGTAAGTTTGGGTCCTCAGAACGTGAATGAAGTCACGTTCCTATACAGAAATGGAAGGTGGGAACCGGAGAATCCTTGGAAGCTCATGGCCAGCTGTTCTGGCCTGTGAAATGGCAGACAAGAGACCTGAGGCTGTCCTCTGACTTCCGCATGCTCACCATCATGCTCACCCCCCATATATATATATATATGTATATATATATATATATATATATATATATATGCATGCATGCTTGAAAATTACTACCATAAGTCTGAAGTACATGTTTGTAGAATTAAAAATAATTTTTTAATACTGAATTTTGTTTTCTTGTAGCGTTGAAGGGCTCCATGCAATTGTTGTGTCAGATAGAGATGGGGTGCCTGTTATTAAAGGTAAAGCTGAATATTTGATGATTATGGTGCATTTACTTTTGACAACAAAGTTTTATATTTAAATAATTAAAAATATATAAAGCTTATTTCAACAAACTGGAAAGACTGTTGTAGTTGTTTGAGGACGCGTGCACTTTGTTGGGGACTTGGTATGGAACCCATGGTGACCCACATGTAACATCTGGAATTTCTGTGTGCATTTACCAGGGGCTTGGTTGCCCACTGAAGATGCTTAGGGTATAATGCAAGCCATTAACTGGATCTTCAGTGTTGAAAGTGAGTGTGCAAGGCAGGCAGTCAACCCCTCAACCACATCACTAGCTCACGTTGATTGTTTTTAATATTCTGTGGTTATTTTTGCTTCTTTACTAGCAATACATTTCTTAAAACTTTAATGTCATGGTTACTTTAGCTACTCAGAAGTGTTTTAAAAAAATACGTCTGTATTAATTCCTGAGCATTTCATGCATGCATGCAGTGTGTTTTGATCATATTCACTGGCACCTCCAAGCCCACCCAACAAGGTTTTGACTGTTCTCAGCTTTTTATAAAATGTCTGTTTGCTGTAACAGAGCCAGTGTGAACTCAGATCACATACTGCTTGTTTTTCTGGTGTCATCAAGGTGGACATTGCTAGTTTCACTTACCAAAGATTGAACAGCATCTTACGTATTTTGTTTAAAATTTCTTTTCCACATCAGGACAAACATATCAGGCAATTTTATACATTAGGATTAAAACACACCAGACATCACTGCTTTAGTTTTCCATGTTATACATTATGATTATGTGCAGAGAGGACACTATCTGTCCAGAGCTGTGCACTCAGTTGGTGACAAGACATGATAAATTTAGTGTGTCACCCACCACACTGCATGGGCAGCTATGAGCAGATCACCTCCCTTTTCTCACCCCTGTTAAGAGGGCTCAGGTGATTCTCCAGCTGAAACTCCATACTTGGCTGATGCAGTTAGCACTAGTACTGCTCTTGGGGGTTTTATGAGAGCAAAAAACTTTGTAGCTATTTTCATTTTATTTCAGCATAGTCTCAGGTGACCACAGTATTCACTTTATTACACGTAAGTCAGCATTCCTTCCCTTAGTTATTTATGATCACTGAACTTCTGCTTAAGCAATCTTCACCACCCGAATTGATGAGGCCCAGTTGGTGCTAGGGTTTTCAAGACAGTAAATGCATGTTTGTGCCTAGGCTTTTATGGGTTTATGGTTTTTAAAAAGTTGCTGTTAAACTCTTCCCACTGTACTCTATGTAATTTTTATGTAATTGTTCCTTCCCAGTGGCTAACGACAATGCTCCAGAGCATGCCCTGCGGCCTGGCTTCTTATCCACATTTGCTCTCGCAACGGACCAAGGCAGCAAACTTGGTCTTTCCAAAAATAAAAGCATCATCTGCTACTATAATACCTATCAGGTCAGTATATTCAGTGTATAGCTACCAAATGCTTCATTAATCTCACCTGTCATTCTTATATCTTTTGTATAGATTGTTTTTGGTATAAGTCTAAATTTTAATATGAGGGAGATAGAATTTTTTAAAATTTAGCCTTAAAATTACTTAATGTTAAAAGTAACCTTTTAAAAATCTTTTTATACCAGGGAATAATTATTATGGAGAAGTTCTTAAAACTTTAAATAAAAAGAGTTTGTTATCCTATAAAGTGTGCATTAGATCACTGTTAATTCCAGTAGATGGTGCCATTAGCTTGCACAGCTGTGATTTCTCAACACACCTCCTCTGTCATGACAGGCAAACACTTGCCTTGACAGTTCAGTGGTCAGCTGCTTAAACTTGTTGTTCACCATGCACCATTACTATTTAGAGCTTATTTTTCTTTCAGGTGGTTCAGTTCAATCGTTTACCTCTGGTGGTGAGTTTCATAGCCAGCAGTAATGCCAACACAGGTATGTTAGAAGTGTTGCAAATGCAGATTTTAATTCTTCATAGTACCATGCCTATGCAGCCTGATAGACTAGGAATGACAGCCATGCAGTGGGAAAACCTGCATGTGTAGCTCAGCCTCATCATCATTTTCTCTTGAACTGGAGTCCTAGGTCCCATATCTGCATATTTGGGCCTTGTCCCCATTTCACAGGGTCATTTTCATCTGCGCATGAGATGGAGCAAGACATTGATTATTTGCACTAGGAACTAGTATCTCAATGTTGCATTTTGTGTGCTGTTCATTGCTCACTTTAAAGCAGCCCATGAAAAGGAAGGGTTACAGAACATAAACTCAACATTACACATACTGGATGCTAAAAATGGCTTAATTCTATAGATGAGTCAGTTAAATTACAATGTTGAGATTTTGAATCCGAGTACAAAAGTTGAATGTGATTGAGAATTTAGAGATAGTTTCTCAGTTTCTTTTCTGTTGCTGTGTTGAAATACTCTGACAAAAGCAACAGGAGGAGAAACAGTTTATTTTAGCTCAGAGTTTGTAAGATAACTTTCTAACATTCTAATTTTTTAACTTTCTTTTAGGACTTATTGTCAGCCTAGAAAAGGAGCTGGCTCCGTTATTTGAAGAACTGATAAAAGTTGTGGAAGTGTCTTAATCTAATAGTGGTTTTGATGTACACCTTGTCTTCATTGCAACAACACTGTACCAGTCCAGAAATCTTCAGACCACAGTAGTACTTATCTATGAATTCAAAGGGCCGCTTTTCCACCTTACATTAAAGAAGAGCCTATCCCTATAATTTATAGACAGATCAATTGTTATATTTATGTGTATAAAATCTTTTCTTACTTAGTGAGATCTGGAAACACCACAGAAATGGTTCATTCTATTGCAGCTCCCATGGAGTTAGTGCAGGCGACAGATAATGAGTGGTATTCTGTCCAGTGCATCAGGGTCAGGAGGGTATAAATGCCCTTGAGCCAGCAAGCACACCTGCTGTACACTCTCCCACTCCACAAGCCACAGACCCTTATACTGAGAATAATAATGAGGACGTATTTTTCTGAAGATCATATTTTATTTCTTTGCATTGAGTATGAGGAAGATGAAATGGCTTAGTAAAAATAATAACGTAAGTACAATCACTAACTTTCTTCTGTATCTGATCTCAGTGTAGATGAGTGTTACTAATGGATTTGATTCTTCCCTGAGGGTGCTGCTCTTAGTGAGAATGGAAATCACTGCTTTTGATTTGTCTTCTACTCTTTCTGTAACAGTGCTTTAATGATTGTGTTCTTTATACAGTTGAAATGCCATGTTACTGAGTTCTGTTTCCAATATCAGTATGTATATAAAAATGACAAGTATAGCCATTTTTCATATATGAGTATAAATAAAATGGTATTTTTAAAAATACAGAATGAATTTTGTATAGGCCTCTTTTTTCAGACATTGAAAAGTTTAATGGACATAATTCTGTCCTTAAGCCCCATGAATAAGCAGTGAATAATTCTTCTAGGGATTGTATTAGAGATTGTTGTACCTAGTATAAACTGTCAAAAAAACAAAAACAAAAAAATCTTAAACATGAGCCTGACCGAATCACCAGAAAGAGGTTATCTCCGCTTAAATGCCTAAGAGGCTCAGGAGTGGATCAGCCTCTGTCTAGCTCTCCTTGTCAGTCTGTCACTGGGGTGGTTCAGTGCACACCCAGTGCTGTGTGCCAGTCTCCAGCGCTCTCGCACAGCTGTACACATGACTGTCTGCTCAGGGTACAGCCTTTCACATGGAGTAAGTGCAGGTGCCGTCCTTAGATTCCGCATGAGCCAGCTGGTGAGCACCTGCCGCTTTTCCTTCCCCTCATCTCCCAGTACAATATGAAATGCAATGGGAGTAAAAGAAGCGGGCGTATGAAGTGCTATGAGAGAGACAGAAGGCACTGCAGAGCCACAAAGTAGGGCTCCTTAAAGCAGACAACAAAAGAGTAGGAGAGAAAGTTTTATTGTCTTTAGGGAGCTCTAAATTGTTAATGAACTATGATATACACCCATTAAGATTCAGAATTCTCATTGAGTTGCCACTTAATAATGCCTAGAAAATTCTTGCCAGTGATGTGGCACATGAGACAGAAACGTAATAATAGAATAAAATAGCAAATTTAATTGTGTAATTAGCCAGGATAATTGGGAGGCTAAGCAGAAGAATGGACAGTTTGAGGCTAGCATGGACAACCGAATGACTTTCTCAAACAACTGGTTTAAAAGGATGGGGACATAGCTGAGTGACAGAGCACTTGCTCGCTGGTGGCCCTGAGGCCCAGGCCTCAATCCTCAGTACTGCGGAAAAGAATGACCACATCATCTAAAGGTTTCAGGAAAAGAAATGTGTGAGCAGGGATGCGTAGCCTGAGGATTGTGAACTGTTAATGCTGCTGTCGGGCTTCTGTCTCGGGAAATGTATGGATACATTATTAATCATCTGTAAGATTATGCATGTGGGAATTGCTCATATCCTTTTGTAGAGGTAACAGGAAAGAGGAATAACTTAAAATTATACCTCGTTAGTATTATATGTGCATACACATGTAGAGGCAAAGGACAACTTAGAGAGTCAGTCCTCTCCTGCTGTGTAAGGCTGGGGACTGGGCTCCGACTGACCGCATCACACACAATAACAACAAATAGAAGTTTTAAAATGGGTCAGCAAAGCAAAGTGAGATACCTGGGGAGAAAGCCGTGTCTGTTTTCAGGCAGATCGGTAGGGTTTACATGACTGTCTTCTTTATAAGGGTTAGGGTGAGAAACTGGGAAGTAGAACTGTGGAGTAGCCCAGAGATGGAGACCATCTCCACTCACAGCTTTTTTCTCTTGCTCCAAAAACCTTTCAGCTGACTGGAGGAGTCCTGCCCATACGCTGTTAACTAAACATTTGCGGCTCAAAGCCTCTCAGCCTCCATAGACTCTTTCCTTCTTTTGCCTGCCAGACTGCTGTACTTGCCCTACTCAAAATGTGGCCCACAGACCAGCCTGTTCTCCCCACTGACAGAAAATACAGAAATTGATGCTTAACTACTTGCTTCTTCCCAGCAGGGAAAAAAATAATTTATACTAGTTTGATACAGAACTATGTCTGCTGAACCTAATATTTAAAACGGAATTTAGAGCTTCACTTTAATTTGTTATTTGTGTGTATGTATGTGGTAGGGGGTGGGTATGTGGATGTGTGTGGTGGGGGTGGCTACGTGCATGAGTGTGGTAGGGTTGGGATATGTGCATGTGTGTGCACCCATACCTGTAGAGGCCAGAAGAGGCACTGGAACCCCAGGGGCTAGAGTTACAAATGGTTGTGTGTTTTCTGATGTGGGTCCTAGGAACCTATCTCTGGTCCTCTCTCCAGCCCCCTTAAGGCAATTTTAATGGAGTTTTACAGAATCCCTGTCTGTGAGAGATCAGAAATATTTAAAAAGGAAAACTGGCCCTCCAGCATGGCTGGCTAAGGAACTGTACTTGAAGCCATGGCCAGTCAACTTGAAGCCATGGCAAACAGAGTGGAGGCTCAAGCCTGGCCTCCACTGTAGAGTTTCCTTGCTGAGGAAGAGACCGGTGAAGGTCTGAAGTGTGGATGGAGGGGGGAGGATCTATGTTCTCTACTGTAGTCTTCACGTTTGCTGCCTGAGCAGGCCCACATCATGGCGGGGGGGGAGAGCGGGAGGGAGGCCAAGGCACTACTGCATGCCACCAGGGTAGGAATGAGCAGAGAGAAGGAGCACCTCCCAAAGCATTGTGATGCCCAGGGCCTCTGAAGCAGGGCACGGCTCCCCCCAGACTATGCCAGTCTTCCCTCATCCAAGACAGGAGAGTTTACTATTCTAGAGGGAATATGTGGTGCAAGATTTCCTGCAAGGAATCTTGACAGTAATTGCTGGCATTTGGCTGTGCCTTCACAGGGGGAAGAGAATCCAATCCTCATTCTCGATTCTCCCACATCCCCTTTCTCTGATCTGCCATCTGCACATAACACCCTCCCTTCTGCCATTCTGAAGAACTAGCCAAAAGTCCCTCACCAGGCTCTTCCCAGGAGGTAGAAGCGTGGTGTTCTCACTGGACAGCCAAGAGCGAATAAAGCATTTGCCAGGCTTGGTCCTAGGGAAATAAAGGGTAAATGGTAGTTCCTGCTTCACGCCAGCCCCTCTAACAATTGGTCTAATGTCCTGCTCACGCTCCTTCATGCTTTGCAGACCCCTCACAGCACTGACTACTATGCAAGGTCATATATGTATTTATTGCCTTGTTCACAGCCAAATCCCTGGAGGAATGGGAAGATTTCCCAAGCTTCCAGTCTTCCGTGCCTCCTACTCTAACTGAAGTGCCATCACTATGATAGTAAATTGGTTGTGGGAATCTTTCTGGAGTAAGCATTCCCACAGTGATGAGAGTGGAAGAGAGGTGATGTCACCAGTGGAGCATAGCCAGGGCAGCTCCTGAGAGGCTTCCATCATCAGTCCAGTTTGAATTCCCACATTATACTCTAAATCCATAAGGTGGGCAGGCAAGCAGGCAAGTTTTTACAGAAGCTTCCGTGGCAGTCAGCAGTTTGTTAAGGGCAATGACCCATCGTTTCAGCGATTTCTCCAGGTCGTTCTGCTCCGGGTAGCAAATGAAGCCACCCATGCTTGGCAAATAGGCAGGACAAGCAGAGCTTTGAGTAAATCCCTACTGTATCAGTGTCTAACAATTAGTCCTTTCGATCTTATTCTACTTCCAAAGCAATAAAAATGTTATAATAACAAAATGGGACATGTACAACAAAACCATGCACTTTTTATTTAATAAACAAAGGATATATAAATAAACATATTTTACAGAAGGTAGAAAATATTCACTTATGTAAAGAAAGACTTGTTTCTAAGAAAACAAAACCATACATCTCAAGGAGGAGCCATTTGTTATTCCTTATTTTGCAGACTTGACTCAACACATTTTATCTTGACATAGCTTTATTTCATGCAATACAAATATAACAAGTTATATTACTCCTTCCCCCGCTTGCAGCTAGACAAGTATATGGTCATATACTAATCCACACCCCATCTCTAAAAACCCTCTGAAAGAAACAAAAATATAATTTCTGAGTCTTAGTTGTTTAAACAACAAGAAAAGAAATAACAACTTGAGTAATACCAAGATGAGTAAGGTGCATCTCTGAAAGTATTCCAGAGATGAGAGGTCTGACTGATGGATAAGTCAGAACCAGAGCAGACTATTGGGAGGTGACAGAGCTGGGGAAGATGGAGACTGGTTGAGAGTATGTCACTCAGAACACGTTCCTGGGGGCCCTTCCTGGCCTCCTCCCTGGCCTGTTACTTCCTTGCTCTGCCTCCCTGCCTGCTGTGGTGTGAGCAGCTACCCCACACCCTACCCACCCAGCACGATGGGCTGAAACATCTGGAACCACAGAGAAATTTCTATAAATTGTTCACACCAGCAGCTTGGTCACATTGGTGAAAGCGCTTAACCATTGTCCCTTTCCACTGCAAGAACGGAATCCATCAGCTCGGCACCACTCACTGGCTCATCACCCATTTGTTTCCCTTCCTTAAAAAAAAAAGCCCACATCAATAATGGTAGAAGTGAAAATCTGTTCATGACTTCTGAACACAATTATTGCATTGCAGCTCAGTCCTGGTATTCCGGTTTGCAACTGCTGTGTATCAAGGATTTTTAGAAGCTTTGATTTACTCCCCTTTTTAGAAAACAGAAGTTGCCCTTTAAAAAGGTTGGGGTATTCCATGGGGCTAATCTCATACAGCTGATCCTGGGAAGAGAGGCGGAGTGCTTCCTCTATGCAGGAGTCTCGAGCGATCTGAAGAAACATCAGCTTAAGAGAACTTAGTGCTTATAAGTGTATTATAATTGTAATGATAACCATTCAATAAAAGTTATCCACTGCCTACCACCCTTCCTCAAGGTGTATTTTCTTTCTGTTTAAAACATTCTCACCTGTTATTGTACATTTCCTTTCTCCTAACTAAGTCACCCACAAGACATGTAGTTCTTCCAGCTCATTGTTGGAAGGGAAGGATTCACTGGATTTCTAGGCTTTTACAAGATAATTAGTGTGTGTGTGTGTGTGTGTGTGTGTGTGTGTGTGTGTGTGTGTGGTGGGGGCACCCAGGCCGTGACATGTGGAGTTAGTTCTCTCCTTCCACCGCGGCGTGATAACTCAGGTTCTCAAGCGTGGCTCAGCAAATGAGAAGATGGCTTTCTAAGCCCGCTCACCAGCCTGGTTTCTAAGTCTTTTAAGAGAAAAAAATAAATACGTTGAACATTTGTTCATTTTAGTTTTGGAAACTTTTTTTTGTAATGATTTTTTTTTCATTATGTGTAAGAGTGTGCGTATGTGTACTGAGCGCAGGCACCCAAGGCGGCCAGAGGCATTGGCGCCTCTGAAGCCGGAGTCACAGGCATTTGCGACCCACTTGATGTGGGTCCAGACACTGGGTTCAGGTTCTCTGCAAGAGCAGATGCACTTTTCATGGCTGAACTACCTCTTGAGCCCCTTTTGAGGGCTTTGTCTAGAAACAAAACAAAAGCAGCCCTTCTTTGAAAGTCCTTGCTGTTTATTATCTTAATTTGCTTTCTAAAAGAGCAGCCTGAGCCCCCTACTGCACTGCTGTTTGCTTGCTGTTTAGAAGCAGGGCCTGAAGTTTTCAGTTGTGCTGATCATGACTTGGGGCAGGGCTCTGGGCAACTGAAGTCAACAAGCCTAAGCCACTGGGGCAGCAATCAAACTCTTGCTCTGTGTGCTGAGACTGGCTCCACCTGGAAGCGGAAGTCAGGCAGTTTCCGTCAGCAGGGTGCTGCTTCAATGTTCTCAGATGGCCAGGTCCTGCCAGCTGTTTTCCGTGACTCAGTAAAAGGCATACAGCTCCCAACCACAATCTATTTTGATTTGTTTTTAGAGGAAGTCCTTCTGTGAGCTTTTGCTCTGAAGCCTACCACAGATGAGAGCACCTGGAACCTTCCGCCTTGCCCCTCAGCCAAGGCGCTTCTAAGTTCTATTTGAAGATGAACGACCGGGTTCGGATGGTGTCTTCGCCTTGATCCAGCTGTTTCCTTATTTTTGACTGTAATAAAACATAGATACAGCTATTACTGAGTCACTTTAAGATACTCTAAAATGGTAAGGAAGACATGTTAAGCAGCAAAGCAAGCATGCAGTTATAAATTTCCATACCTTTACCAACCATGTTTTAATGTTTTGTTTTGTTTTTTAATTTTTCCTTGAGACATTGTTGAGGGGCTGTTACAATGTGTGCAATTTGGGAATCCATCTAATACTCCTGGGAAAGCATGACACAACACTGCCCAGTAAAAAGGAAGACGCGGGCCTGAAGCTGTGGACTTAGATGCCAATAATATACTGTTAAGTGGTGGGAGCAGGTGAAAAACAAACAGAGAAGGGCTGTGTTTTGTTCTTAAAGAGCCATTTGTCTAGGGAGGAATCTGAAAGTGTACCTTTGAGCTACTTTTTTAATTTATTTTTTTTTCTTATAATAATTAATGCGCCATTTGGATAATGACAAAACACATGAAGTAGGAACAGAGTCCTTTCAGCCCAGGTTTGCCTTGGCCAAGCTTTTCCCCACTGAGAATCAGCCCCGGAGCAATCTTAGAATGAGCACTGTACTGACATCGATTTCAAATTGGGTGGGTGGGACAGGCTCAGATGCTCAGCAATGTTCACAGACCCTGCTTTTTCTGGCAGAGTCAGAAAAAGCACCCCACGACTGAGCAACAAGCCTGGCCTTAGAGTATTCATTTTCAGGCAATGCCTACAGATTCAATGAGAGAGAGAGAAAGAATGAGAGAGAGAGATTAGGGAAAAGATGTCTTGCCAAGGTTTTCAAGACAGTATGCTACGGTTTGATCTATACGTAAAGGCTTGGTTCCAAAGGTTGTTATGTTGATGTGATGGGGCCTTTGAAAGACAGAACTTGCTAGTAAGTTCTTAGGTCACCTGTGCATTGCCCTTGTTCTGGGGAGAGTTCTAGAAGTGACCTACCCCCTCTCCAGTTCATCTCTGGCTTCCTGTTTGGAAGTGTGACGTTTCCACCATCGCCTGTCCCTGTGTTTAAGTTCCACCAAGAGGTCTTCACAAGCTGAGCTGCTGTGAGGGCTATACCCTTGAACCTCCAAACCTGCGAATCTCCTTTCCTTCATAAGTAGTTTGCCTCATGCATCTCATGAGAAAAACAACAACCAGGCTAATATATTACTCTTACAGGAAATCTCAGAAAGCTTTTTCTTGGCTACCAGCTCTCTATTATATGCATGGGGGGAATGAGAGGTAATTCTTGTAACTGTCCTCCCCTTGGGAGGTACATGGCAGGAAGACAAAACACCTTTGGTGCTTGACCCACACAAAGTGCAGCCTACCCCGGGAACCACAATCCTCCCCGAGCTCCCTTCTTGACGATTCAAAATGCTTTCCAAGTTGAAGTGTATGTCAACATCCTTCTCTGACACCTTCCAGTCCCAACGTCCTCTTCCAGACAAAATGAGAGTAACCAACACACCTTGCACGAAGACTGCCAGCAGCTGGTCCTAAGGACAGGCTGAGAGGCGGGCTGCATCCCACTCTGCCTTCTCACAACCCCCTCTCTCTTTGTGTACCCATTAAGGATGCACAGATTATTCCGCAAAGCTGCAGACAGACTTCCCTTTATTCTAGGGCCCTGCTCTGACAACTGGAACTTGCTTGTCGATATCAACACGTTAATTACCAAGACTAGAAATCTGGGGACTTTCGTAACTCACCAACTTCCATCGCAGTATTTTGATCCATTCGTCAGCTTCAACGCCTGTCTTTGCACAGAGATAAAACGTCCTGAATGGAAACACTAAGCTGATGAAAGGAAAGAGTGTGAGATGGTCAGTATCAATAGGTGTGTCTACCCTGGTTGAATAGTATGAGTGCCTTTCAGGGGAAGAAGACTTGAGGAAGGCCCCCACAGTTATCACGGGAACTTTGAAGAACTGGGGCCTACAGAGCAAATGCAGGAACACCTAGGAAGTTTTAAGCTTGTATTATTATAGGCGAGATTTGTATTCTCCCCAGGACACATCAAAGAAGAAGCGTATGACCAGGGCACGCCCGCATCCTTTTGTTGTGAGCGTCTTCTGTGGAATGTAAGTTTACTCAGCTGACCTCCCCAGTGGTCCAGAGCCTGACTGTGGGTCAAAGGGTAAGCCTGGCAGATAAGAGGGTTTGCCGAAAGAACTCAAGTATTGGCTGCTTTAAGGAGGGTCACCCTTCCTCCTGAAGATGTTTCAAAACATAGAATAGGAAAAGGGGACCAAAAAAAAAAGCCTCAGTTTGTTATTTCATGCATTCTTTACCGTAAATTAATCTTTGCTATAAAGAAAACGAGCCTTTCTTTCAACACAACACAAAAGATTTGGAAGGTGTACGGTAACTCTTCATTTTGCTGCCTCCATTTAACCAAAATCATTTGAGTGATAAACTCAGCCCTAATATATCCTGGTTATTCTTTCTATTCTTATAATTAAGACACAAGTACTTTTTTTTTCTATATTTTTCCCCATGTATCCTAGATGGGCCTTGAACTTGCTACATAGCAGAGGATGACCTTGATCTCCTGATCAAGGTCCTGATCTGTCTTGAGCTGAAATTCAGAAGTGTTTCTATCACCTTTATGGCGAAGTAGCACATGTTGTAGAAGTCAGGCCTGTGGGTGGGAGGTTTAGCAGACAGGGTTAGGGAGGGAAGAATGCTGACCTTGTGCTGAGTATAAACTGGTTTCGGGACTTGTCATTGATACTCCCTTCGGGGGACATCATGATTTGCTCTAGAAACTCACACAAATTTCCCTCTCTTCCTGCAAACAGAAGCCCAGGCAACACGTTTCAGTTAGTTTAAGCCAGTTACGTTCTGGTTGTTTACATTGCGGCTAGTGTGTAGAGCAGAAACTTTACAGGGCAAGGTTTCCAGGGAAACCTTGGAAAACGTTGGCTTTCCTGATACAAGGGGACAGGTGTAGCTCATACATCTTTCTTCTTGTCTGTGAAGACACGTCGGGAGCCGTGACTCAGCGGCCTGCTTTGATATTTAAATCTCGGCGGAGAGATGGATTTTAGCAGGTCTTTACTAATGGCAGAGGAGAACTTGCAAGTCCATCTCCTTTTGTTTGTGACAACAGGTGGGATAGCTTGTGAGGGTTACACCTCTTCCTCAGGCTCCTTGTGCAAATTAACCTATTGTTCTGAGATGTTTTACTGGCTAAAGTAACTCCTCAAAAAAAATAAAGTGGTCAGAAGGCTGGAGGCAGAGGATGAGGCAGCACTGGAGACTGGCTGCTGGCACTGCTTGCTGCAGCAGTCTGCCTTTTGCAAAAGCTGTCGAGTCTGGACCTTTAAAAAGTTTCCTGTGTGCTGTGTGTTTATTTTATTAATATTAATCCTCACACCCGACTCAAGAACCGTTCGACTCTGCCCGGCTGGCCCCGGCAAAGACACAAGGGCTGAAGGTAGCCACTTGGATCTGAAGAAGCCTGCTGGAGAAGAGTCAAAAGAATGGTGGAGGCCATGCATGGGACCTTGTCACAGTCCACCTGCCTCTCAAGATGTTACTTAAGAAAAGCAAATCTCTGTTAGATCATATGGTAGGTATTCAAAAGATGTCTGTTGTTGGTTGATGCTGTAAATTGTTCACTCTCTTAGGAGTAATAATGAAATTACTCTTCTGTATATATTATCTTTATTCTCAGGAGGTACACAATTCTGTATCTTTGCAACTTTTTTCAATTGGCTTAAAAAAAGAAGTGATGAGGAAAAGTGGTAATAGAGCCAGGTGTGGTGGCACATGCCTTTAAATCCCAGCACTCAGGAGGCAGAGGCAGGCTGATTTCTGTGATTTCAAGGCCAGCCTGGACCACAAAGCTTCCAGAACAGCCACAGTGGCTATCCAGAGAAATCCTGTTTCAAAAACAGAAAAGAAACTGAGCTGCCATGGGCTATATCTGTGCAGGGGTTCTAGGTTATCTCCATGTATGGTCCTTGGCTGGAGTATCAGTCTCAGAAAAGACCCCTGGACCCAGATTTTTTGGTTCTGTTGCTCTCCTTGTATAACTCCTGTCCCCTCCGGGTCTTTCTATCTCCCCCTTCTTCCATAAGATTTCCTGCACTCTGCCCAATGTTTGGCTATGAGTCTCAGCATCTGCTTTGATACCCTGCCAGGTAGAGTCTTTCAGAGGTGGTGGCTCTGTGGTGGCTGCTGTCTTGTTTCCTGTTTTCTCTCTCTTCTGATGTCTGTCTCATTTGCCTTTCTGGATGAGACTTGATCATCTTACCCAGGGTCCTCTCCTTCTTGCTTAGCTTCTTTAGGGGTATAGATTTTAGTATGTTTATCCTAGTAAGGGGAACAGGGACTGTCTCTGACATTAACTCAATGGCTGGTTCTTTGATTACCACCCCCTGAGGGGGAAGCAGCCTTATCAGTCCACAAAGGACGACAATGCAGCCATCCGGATGAGACCTTATAAGCTAGGGTCAGATGGAAAGGGAGGAGGACCTCCCCTATCAGTGGACTTGGGGAGGGTCATGGTAAGAAAAGATAGAGGGAGGTGGGATTGGGAGGGGATGAGGAAGGGGTCTACAGCTGGGATACAAAGTGAATAAGTTGTAATAAATAAATTTTTAAAAAGAAAAAAATGGAAAAGGAAAAAGGAAGAAAGAAAAGTGGTGAGAAAGAAAATCTGGCAAGTTCTTAATGTGCCAAGCCTAGAGGGAAAAGAGCTTACATCTTCCAGCTTGGGTATGTTTGAAAAACTTCCAAACAAAAGCTGGCAGAGAGGAAGAAGTGCCTTATTTTATCAAGTCTCAGAAATGTTTCATAATATACTGATCATATCAGGACAAAACATTTCCGTCTGCAAGCCAGACAGGACCCTAGCAATACAGACCACCTATCACAGGAGCCAGCAAAATGATAAATAAAACAGAGAGGAAAATCTCAAAGCAGTGAAGTTGTCTTAAGATGTGAATGTCTGAACGTGTCTTTTGCTGTGCAGTGCACAGCCTGAACCTAGCCAACCTGCCTTTGGCTGAGGCCACTTTAGCTGAGGCATTGTGGCCTCTGCAGCTGCAAGCACCTAAGAGGCAGCACCCACAGGAGGCTAAGTCCATGTCTCTCTGATCCAGACACGTACACATGAAGATAGATAGCTTTTTATTCCTCCGCTTAAAAGACTTTTAGAAACATTTTCTTTATGAAAATATCTTACCAGAAACAGTTTACTCTTTCCTGTGAATAATCAAACTGAACAGCTGAGCACTCTGTTAGGTCTAGGATCCGAATTGGTTCTGGTGACTGAAAAAAAAAAAAAAAGCAAACATGACGTAAAAAATAAACACATACAGGTGTCCATCACTCTTCCCTTAACAAGGTTTCTGCGGCATGCAACTGTCCATTTCGTTTCATTGGGGTAGTGGACAATGGGAAAGCCTGCCAGGGGAGGCACACACTGGGGCTTGGGGACCAGCGTTTCACAGACCAAACAGACCAAGCATCGGGAAGAGCTGCTGGTCTGTGTGGATGGCTCACTGGTTAAGAGGGTCACCTGCTCTTGACCTGTTCTTTCAGAGGCTCTGTGTTCAATTCCTAGCACCCACACCTGGCAACTCAAAACTGCCTGTAACTCCAGCACCAAAGGGTTCAATGCCCCTGGCCTGAGACCAATACTCACAAGCACATACTCACACGCAGACAATATTATTCACGCACACACTTTAAAATAAAATAAATCTTTTTTTAAAAGGTGTTGCTTTTGTTAATTTATATCAGATGGAGAGATTTTAGCACATGAAAAGGAGTCATATTTTCTCCCATCTTTCAAGAACTTTATTGCAGAACTCTTGTATGCAAAAAAAAAAAAAAGGGAAATCATTTTAAGTTGGCATGATAAAATGGACCTCAGAAATGGCTATGCTTTTAATAAAAGGGAAAATTGCTTAATAGGGACAGCTAGTAAAGACTGGCTGGCATGGGGGGAAATTCCACTGTCCCAAACAGAGGGAGCCATATGCTACTCAGACCCAAAAGCAGCTCCTGGAGGGAGCGCTCATTTTAACAGCGTCAGAATAGATCAGGAGTCAAGAGGCCAGATCTTGGGCTGGTAAGATGGCTCGGTGGGTAAAGATACTTGCGTTCTAATCAAGCCTGATGACCAGAGTTTGGTTCCCACGAGCTCCTACCTATGGAAAGGGGAGAGTTCCCACAGGTTGTCCTCTGACCTCCAAATTCTGCAGCCAGTGTGCCCGGCTCCCCTTCTACATAAATACAAGTCGAAAGAGCTCGGTCTCTAGACTCTAGTTTCTCACAGAACTGACATAGAAGTGGGGTGGGAGTGGCGAGTTGGAGAGGTTGAGGTCTGGATGGCGGGAGGGGAAGGGGGGATGGGGGGGGGGGAAGGGGGGATGGGGGGGGGGACGACGACATGATGGAGAGGTTGAGGTTGGGGGAAGGGGAGTGCTGGTATCTTTCTTCTTTCTCACCATCTGGTCTTTGAAATACTTCAGTTCATTCCTTTGCAAAGTGAACCATCTTGTTTTCCAGGTCTGAAGGGGAAAAATTAAGTTTGAATACAAGAATGTAGTATCTGAACTTGATAGTTTATTTTCATTTTAAAAGTATATAAAAGATTGGATAAAATAGGCCTAAAATATTTTGGGGTATTGTTTTTGAGAAGAGTTTCAAAATGGCTATAAAAAGTAAGATGATTCTGTGTTCTTAGAACACAATAGAAATACCACTAAGTTTATTTAAATGAATAGATGCAGCTGTTGTTAATATTCAAGGGGATTTATAACAAACCACTTAAGTTTCCATTTTAACTCTAATAAAAATAGGTATCAGTTTTGAGAACCTGCTATGAACTATATCCCCACACCAAAAATCTACGTAGATTTCATGTGTACTCTTGAAACTTTATTTATATAGTGTATATTTAGTAAAATGTATCCAAATGCATATAAAATAATGCCATCTATTATTATTGTTGTTAGTAGTAATTATTTCACAAATAAGCCAATTGGGATTTAGGAACCTTTAACCACGTGACATTCTGAATCCTACCTGACAGAGTTCACAGACTCAGGGCAAACACTGTTGCTGTTGGCTATTACGGGCCTTCGTCCTAATAAAGCCCTGATAGGGTCTCAGGTGGCAACGCTCCCACTTAAAAGAGATGATAGACGATTCTGGAATAAATATTCAGGCATGGCAGTGCTTGCCTGTAATCCTAACACTGCTGAGGAATAAGACTGTCTGAGGTCAGCCTACGCTGTGAGTGAGACCCTACCTGAACACGAAACCAACAAATCGACAAATAGACCACACACACGAATGTCTCCCCGCCTCGGGGAGCATCATCCAGGCTGGCAAGAGCATGAATAACTGCGTGATTAGATTAGGTTCAAGCAGCCTAGCTCACAGCAGAGAAGGTAAAGGACTCTGACTCCTAAAATAGACAAGAGCTGGCACCGTGTATGTTGGTGGCTGTGACGCATGGAAATTAAACAGAACTTTAAAGGTACAGTTGCTGGCAGGGAGCAGTCAGGTGCCCTGACTTGTAAAGGTCTAAACTATGTTTACTTTGGCAATTTTATAATGTCATTTTTTTTTTAACACCAGTGATATGTTTGGCCTACCTTTCAGCAAACATTTTATAAAAGCTTGACTTGTTTGTTAAAACAAAACGGAGCAGAAATTCTCAAGAGTTAACTGACCCTTTGTTTCTGTACCCTTCCACGCATGCGGCACGGGGCTTCCGGTTTAGTATGAACTGCAGGGAGCTCTTACGTGGGGCTTTGCCAGAGAACGGTCAAGTCATTTTTTAAGTTAAATATAAATGGTTCAAAGTGTTTACAATTTTCCTTAAAAACAAACAAACAAACAAACAAAACCACTCTCCCTTACCTTTACCAGGCCGCCCTGCTTGGTGAGATAGCCTTCTTTGGTGCCCAGCTGCAAAAGAAAATACTCGGAATGAAGGCCAGAATTGTCACATGTTTGGCCGTGTGCTCCTGTCTTGCTCTATCTTGCAGTGCTAGGGATGAACACTTAGTCTAGGCACTTTACCCCAACCTACAGGCTCGCCCTTCTGTCCTGTTCTAGGTGGACCATGTTCACCACTGATCTTTAACGGTCCTCATTCTTTCTTCACTTGGCTCTTGAAACTCTTCCAGGTGCCGTGGGAGACCCTTTGCAGACTGGATCGTCTGAGGTATTCCATATCAACAGGCATTGATGGGAAGGCTCTTTGGCAATTTGAAAACAATTAACCACCTCTGGTGTGAGGTAGGGTGCTTCTTGCATTGCTGTAGGAGTCCTAGTATATAACAATCATGTGTAATGGATGGTCGACCCCACTTTTGGCCTTCAGCCTCCGTATCCATAAGTTCTGCATCCTGGATTCACTAGCCATGGATTGAAATATTTGATAACATTGAGTCTGTACTGAATGTGTATAGATCCTTTTTCTTGTCATCCCCCCAAACAAAAAATTCTATTCACCATTTAACACAAATATTTATACTGCATTGGGTATGATAAGTAATCTAATATGAAGTACAAGTGAGAATGTGGATAGTTTGTGCAAATACTGTGCCATTTCATAGAAGGGTCTTGGACAGCTAAGGTCATTCATGTGGGGTCTTGGAAATACTGACCGATCCTGAGGGATTACTACATTTGGAACAGTATATTAAGAAAACTAAAAGGATTTCCTTATTTTAGGGCTTTGGTTTTTTAAAACGTTTAAGAGGAAACTGTGAAGCAGAAATGCAATATTTATTTTATTACACAGTCTTTCTTCTACGTGATGCTCTCCACTCCAAAGTCATCTCATGAGACTCACATCCCATGGAGAAGTTATTAAGAAGAGTAAATGCATTTATACTTCATCTGTTCAAAATGGGGTTTGAAATACAGATGAATTATTTCTTTTAATTTATGTTTCATTAGTTTAAAGGTAACAGCAGTACTTAGCACCTATGAATCATGGGAATGGTGCAAAAATTTACATAGGCCAGGGGCCCTAAGATCAAGACCCTCATAATTCTGTAATCTTCTGTACAAACTGAATTGCTGGGAGGTTATTTTGTTCTGATGTGATCTCATACAATATCTTTTGTTATAGAGAAGATAACAAATAAGAACTGGGAAATTATTTCATTGACGTCACAGTTCTTTTTATGGGAGTTTCCAGAGTGTTCCTCCCGGGGGTGAATTCTTCCTACTAAATAGAAAGAGGAACTACCAAGGTTCCAAGGACAGAGTCGAGCAACAGCTCAGAGCCACTTCTGGAATTCTGAGGACAGAAAAGTAAAAATCAATGTCCTAAGTGTGCATGTCAGGAATGCTAGTCAACACCGCTTGGTCTGACATCACATAATCATTGTGGTTTATTTGATATTAAAGGAATTGAACTGAAGGGCTGAAGAGATGGCTCCATGGTTAAAAGCACTTGTTGCTCTTCCAGAGGACCTGGGTTCGGTTCTCAGTACCACATGGGCATTCACAACCACCTGTAACTCTAGATCAAGGGGATCCAGTGTCCTCTTTTTGGCCTCTGAGGGCACCAGGCATAAATACTTGTAGACACACATGCAGGCAAAATGTGCACAGCATATATTAAGAAAATTAAAATTGAAAAAAGAAATTAAAATGAGTTAAATATTGAGAACTTTTTAAAATTATCATTTTGGGTTGCTACAGATAAATGTCTATAGAGATCAAATAATCAAGGGTGAATTTTTTGTAAAAGATCCTAACAGAATTAGCCTCTGAACTCAAGCTAAGGAATAATGTTATGACTCACTATTACCTCTTATACCCTATTTTCTTTGGTTTTGATAAGTGAAATGCTGAAGACGGATGATCTGAGAATATAATTTGATCCAGAGTCCTCCAGATAGAAGAACTGAAATAACTGCACGGCAGACTTATCCTTAAACCTGATATGATCTATAGCAGGGAAGATGTTTGGAACACTCCCAGGCTAGGGACAACCTAAATGTTCAACAAAAACGCCATGCTCACTGTTTGCCATACCTATACAAAGTCCTTAGGTGGAATGAGTGTGTGGACATTCATGCACCTTGTCACAGGGTGGTAGAGCCCAAGCAGAGAACAGGGAAAAGCCATGTAGGTGGTGACACTAGTTATGGGGGCAGCAGCTTGGTGGGGGTGGTTAAAGCTGGGTGGGGTGAGGGCTTCCTCCTGTTTGGGTGGAGATGGTGAAGAGTGTAGTTTCACAGAGAAATTGGTAAAGTAGGCGTCTGCAGTGAGAGTAGGGTGGCAGCCTGGAACAGATCAGTGAGTGAAGTCCATTGGGGGATGGGCATCAGAGCAGCAGGTGGACATTGCTTACACTCATTGATCACCAAATTCCGGGAAATGGGCCCATAGTCCTCCCTGTGGGAGAAGCTGTCACAAGCATGGAGAGAGAAAAACCTAGAATGAGCCTTGAGGTTCTGGTGAGGATTTCAGTCATTGCTGTGCATTCATAGAGGGAAGAATTGATAGATGGACAGATGGACCGATGGACACATGCACCCCCATATCTTTTCCTTATCCCCAAGTAGGTAGGAGAGTGACAGTTCAATCAAAACAGGTTTATGTGCCCCGGATATCAAGTTGTAAAGTACTGCTTTCTAGACAAGAACAAGGCATTTCTTCTGGAAAAATAGTGGTTTTAGATATGAGCACAAGAAAAGTATGTGCTAAGTCTGGAGCGCCTTGCTATACCAGAAAGCGAAGCTACCAAAGTGTTAGGAGTCCATGGACACAGAAGCCACCCTGAAAGGATTCTTACCCACCAAATCCCAGACAATTGTGAAAAATCAAAATAAAGTGTGTTAGAGTCTTAACCCATTGATACGCAAAACACTGGAAAATGTGGGAAATAAAGGCCTCTTCCTTACAGCAAGCTGGCGGCCAATAAACATAAAAGAAGGCTCACTGCTCAAAATAGCCAGAGCAGTGGTTAAGACAGCCAGTAAACGCCAATTGATGAGCAAAATTTTAGTAGGGAACAGAGTATGCATATTCATACATTCTCTGGTTGCTTTCTGGAAATTTTTCATTAATAACAGAAAAGAAAAAAAATGATTCTAGAGTGAAGAAAGCTGGAGATACCTCTCACAGGATCAAACCCTTTCTTTTAGGGATGCTGCAAACCTGGTGGATTGGAGGAGGCAGTGAGGGGCATGAGAGTCCATCGTGGTGTTTCTGTACACCCACACACTCCAGCCTAATCATGACTCAATGAGAGATAAGCAAACACGAGGAATAGTTTAGGACAGGGTCGGCCTCCGATTTGTATAAATGAAAGAGAGGGAAGCTCAAGGAAAAACAAGTTTAGACAGGAATGATGCTCAACTGACAGGACACATAAAACTGAGGGCAGGATCTTTGTGTCCTCCAGGACTGCATGGCGGAAACAGCTCACTGCGATGGGCTGATACAAGAGTGGCAAGGCAACATTCTAACTTAGATGGCGGGGCGCGGTCGTGTGAGCAAGTCTCTTTGTTGTCTTTGTCTGTAGGAAACGGTCTCTGCAATCTTTAAAAGGCTCAGGCCTCCTATAAATTAAGGGAAATCTTAAATGGCTAAGGGAAAACAAAAGCTTTTTGGATTATTCTTGCAGTTATTCTGTAAATTCAAGTTTATCCCAAATCATAAAATGTGATTTAAAAAAAAATACCAGAATGACTATTGTAAGTAAACATACTCTCAATAGTAGAATATTGAGGAATTTATGTAACTGTTTTAGGAAACCATGCAGGTCACAGGGCATAGTTAAATACATTCATTATTAACTCGGAAATGAAGAACCTAAATACACACACAAGCGGAGAAGGTTGGGGAGGGGGAATACACATAGACACTGAGATAAACATCCTGGAAACACACAAAGATGACACCCAAGAGGAACTACCACATGTCATAGATCACATAGCAGAAAAGATGTCACAGAAGCAAAAGAAACATCTGCTAAGGAAGTGCTTTCCAACTAAGACAATCTGAGTCAGAAACTTGAAATACATTGTCTCTGGAATATAGCTACATTGTCTATCATTGTGTCTCATACCCTCATAACATCTTGATGGTGACCAGCTCGTGTCCTAAGAGGTCCCTTTGCCCCTCGTTCAGTGGCAAGTCCACTGAGTATTCAGTAGTTAGGGGCTCTCTTTAAACATGTGAAGACTTCAATGATATGACTAAAACTCTCAAACTTTCTGCACATCCAGAACAAAGACTCCCTGCCTTGTACAATGAAGGCTTTCAGGGCATGCGAAGGAGAGAGCTGGCATTTGGGCCATGGACTGCAGGACACTTAGCTTGCCTCAACATTCCTACTTCTGGCAAGCATCTCTACCTGGCTCTCTCATGCTCTTTGCGTCTTACATTCCTCCTAGTGACGCCGACCTTGTTGGTCCTTGAAGCCCCTCTTTAGAATCTTTGCCTCAGGGATGTTACGTTACTTTCTCTGTCTACTCTGGCTTCTTACTCCTTGATGTGAGCTATTCATTCCTATATTTAAAAAAAATTGTGGGTAATTTCATCTATGCACATATCATATTTTCTCCTTCCTCTAAGTGACGTTTCTTCTCAAATGTTTCTTGTTCAGGGAGGTTGCGCTGTCCTCCCCTTAACCTGTTCGGTATTATAGTATTAGGCTGATTATTGTCTGTCACCTGCAGTAAAATGGGAACTCAATGGGGGGGGAACTTTGCCTAGTTTACTGCAAAACTCACAGTACTTAAAGTTTATGAGTTTATGGATTTTATGGTGGGCACTTAAAACAGTTTGTTTAACAAATGAATTAATTAACTTTAATCTTGCCTCAGGAACCTAATGCTTCACTGTTTGTAATTCATGAGTAATAATTTCCTTAAATGAAGTTGACAAAGGTTATTAAGTAATTTTATGTAAGCACCTGCATTTGGGGGAAATGGGGTTACTTTCATTTTTACTTCAAACAAGTTCTTCTTCTATAAGTATGACGTAATGTTCTTCCTCCACAGACAGAGTTCAGGTAGGAGCTGAATTCTCAGAAGAGAAAACAGACGTGTGGATACTTCAGAGCTCACGGTTGGGAGACAGAGGTGCCACGTCAGATGGCTGTTTGGGACAACTAATAAACAAAGAGCCCTCGGGCTCAGCAGGGGACAATGCCAATCTGACCAGCAGTCTTCCTTCAACCGTGTCAGTCCAGGACTCCATAAGCAAACAGTGATGCAATATGGCTCAGGATCTATTCAGAAGCCTTTATTGTTGTGATTGGCATCACGATGTAATGATTTCCATAGGCGTCTCATTGTATGATATGCACTCCTTGTTGAACAAGTCCTAGCCACTGTTTAAATTTCTCTTCCTATATACTTAGGCAGGCGCAGAAGCAAACGAAAAGTAACATGATTTCCATAGTTTGGTCTAAAGGGTTCTAGTCTTAAGTGAGACAAAAGCTACAGACTAAGTATCGGCTGACTCTTTCATGACCGTGATCTTTAGAAGTCTAGCAGAGCCTGAGAGGGGAAGGTGGACACGGGCGTCCACCCCTCACCAAGGAACTACTTTTAATTGATACCTGCTGGCAAAGGAAAAATTACTTTTCTTTAATGGAGTCTCACTGAGCATATTGACCACACTTTAGGGTTGACCTAATGCCTGGGAGAAGTTGGCCAACACAAAATGTACTCATTTGTTCATCTTTTGTCTGGTTTTGCTTTTCGGGGACATTTTTTGTCCTATTGGTCTTTTGTTTGTATATTTTGCTTTTTTAAAAAATCTGTTTTGTTCGATTGTTTGCTTTTTTAAAGAGGGAGAGAAAGGGCATGTATCGGGTGGGTAAGGAGGTGAGCAGGATCTGGTAGGATTTGTGGGAGGGGAAAGTATGATCAGAATATATTGTATAAATTTTTTTCTCAAAAAAAAAGTCTAGCAGAGGAGAATGTCAAATTAAACAGGCAGTTGATTCAAGAGTTGGTTTTGTGATGGGAAGAAAGCTAAGAACGGGGAGAAAGGAAACCATGAAGGGAACTAGCTAGCCAGAAAACAAGAACTGGGCAGAAAAGGTCTTGATCTGATCTCTGCTCTTGTCTGACTCTGGAATATGTATCACTCACGGTACTCTCCTAGCTATCTCTAGTTCCAACATCTGATGCCTCCTTTTGCTAACTCTTTAACAAAGCCAAAAAACAAAACAAAACAAAACAAAACAAAAAACCCAAAACCCCAGACCTTTTAAAATCAATTTCCAGGATTTTTATATGTGAGAGTTCTGGTAAAATGGTAATAATAAGGCATACCATTAACTACCCAGCCTACGGAGTCACAAAAATGTACAAGCAATGATTCCTGTATATATGTTGCATGTGTATGCTCACATGTGTGCATGTACATGCTATAGCATGTATGTGGAGTACAAGCATGGGTATGTTCACCTTCTACCTGGTTTGAAACACCCATCAGATCAGCGGCACTGGAGGTTCCCAGAGACTCCACCATCTCTGCCTCTCGTCTCCTCCCAGGGAATGAGGATCACGCGTGTTGCCGAGTCCTGGCTTTTGCTCAGCTCAGGTCCTCCGGTTGTATGGAGCCCTTCTTCTCCTTTTATTGATACAGCATCTTAATATATAGCCCTAGCTAGCCTCAAATTTACGGCCCTGGTGTTGGGATTTCCAGACTGCACCATCATGCCCACCATGGTACATCTAAAAAAGCTTTCTTTGGCATCAGAATAGAAAAACAAACAAACAAACAAAACTTTTCTGGGATCGGAAAGTCCCATCTGCTTTAATATTTTTTGGTAGCTGAATTAACTCCAAGTGACTGTTTTTCAAGCGTAGAATTGGTTCTTGGTGTTTTATTTGGGCATTGCCATATTTACCATCTGCCGAAATAGAGATTTCTCTTACTAGAAGTACTCAGTATTCCAGGAGGAAACAGCAAGGGGAGGAACCCTAAGGACGGGGAAGGAAGGAGATTTGAAAGAAACCCGAAGACTGTGGCCCACAGAACATACCCAAGGCTCTGAGGGGAGGCAAGAGCCAGAAGTGATCCTGTAACACTCAGGCTAAAGCAGGGCCGGATGATGTTGCAGAGAAGTATGACTGCTTGCTCCCTGTGGGTGCCAGTCAACGAAGAACAAAGGCTAGAAAAACAGCACCCTAAGTTTTCCGGTGAAGCTGGAGAAGGCCTTCCTTTCACGGACAGTTGAAATGTAAAGGAAACTGTTTCTGTAAGTTTGAGGCAGCTTGTCAAAGAATGCCTGGTTAGGCAGGTAGGAGAACGCATCTCCCACCTGTTTCAACACGAGCCTGTTTGGCTTTTTAAAGAGAGACATTTGCTAAGTTTTTGAAATCTTATCACTAAGGCCTCTCTTTCTTTCTCTTTCACTCTCCATGAGTGTGTGTGCGTGTGTGTTTGTGTGTGTGTGTGTGTGTTCTACGGCTGATGGAAGCCAGGACTCACAATACCTCCCTGTAACACTGAGCTACAGTCAGCCAAAGCTTTTATGGGCGGTTTCTTGTTTGTTTGTTTGTTTTAAGTTTTCTTTGGGCCAGATGATCTGATCAATTTTCAAGTTTTTTATCTCCCTCTAGAATGCACTGTTTTGTTGTTTGATTGTTCGCTTGCCTTTCAAGACAGGGTGCTACAAGACAGCTCCGGCTGACATGGAACTCTCTATCTGCCCAGGGTTGAATTCACAACGACCCTCAAGTCTCAGACTTCCCAGTGCTGGGATTACGAGTGCATGCCACTAGGTTGGCTCCAAGCTAGAACTTTTACTGAGACAATGGGCTTTAGTTCTCACTGCATTCAATGACATCGAGGGACGCGCACAGGGGCCACTTACAGAAGGTGCAGTGGGCATGAGGTCACTCTCTGTTCTTCCTGTCTGCATTGCTGTGTGAACCCGGACCGATTCATAGATGGAAGGTTCTTCCACTTCTCTTGGGTAAGGGTGTTTCAAAACAATCAGAGTCCCTGAGCGAAACAGAAATACACATACATTCATTCATACTTATATACATACAATCCAATATGACACGTAAGGGAAGATCCAAATGTTAGCTAGGTGACTGACTGGCTTGTAAAGTAGTTTATTTTTTTGTTTGTTTATAGTAAGTGTGTGTAGCGTGTGCGTGTGTGACATATGTGGATGTCCAACTTTTGGGGTCAGTTCTCTCCTTCTACCATGGGACTCCAGGGAGCAAACCCAGGTTATCAAGCTTGTGAAGCATGACCTCCTCCCACCTGAGCCTTCTCATCACCCCCTCTGTTGCTAGACACGTGTGATTGCTCACGTCCTCAGCGTTCACACAGTAGCGGCTTCACACAAGCCATAGAACTTGGATGCGGAGATGTACGGCATGACTTAGGTCAGTCATCAATGTAGTCATTTAAATGAACATGCGCGATGAGGCCGGAAGAGTGGCGTGGACAGAGTGGGATATTCAGAAAGGCTTTCACGAGAAGCTCGATGATTGAGCTGGACTTTAGACAATAACTAGAAAATCTGCAAGCTGACCCTAATAGAGCTGTGAAGACAAAGCTGCAAGCCCTGGGCCCTTAGTGCTTAGCAGCATTGGAACAAAGATAACAAACCGGTGGACCTCCAAACCATGGCCCCCAGCCCTCTCCCTATGCTCTCCCACGGAATGACTTGGGTGAGTGTGGCAGGAATTGCAATTTGCAATTGCTTCCACTTCCATATAGAAGAGGTGGCCAGGCAGAAAGGGGGTTCAGCTTGGAGAAGTAGGCCCTGGGAACATCATTCAGAGGCTCAGAGAATGTCTGACTTGGCATTCTTATATTTCCCGTTCTGTAAACTTCCCCTAACTGATCAGTCAATCAGAAACTAGAAACTCTGACTAAAAGGACGCCGAAGTCTTTGTCTTTCGTCTATTGCAATGGCTTCTCCATAATCTTTGGGGTGGATGGGGCTGCTAAATCACACCCAGGGTCTTGGATGTGCTAGCCAAGAGCTCTACTACTAGGCTCTATCCCCAGCCTCCTTCTTTCTTTTTTTATTTTAAGAAGTCTTTTCTGCAGCAGCTGCTCTATTCAGGTCATGAAGAAGATAATTTAACCATCAGGTAATTTGACCTGTATTTGCTCAGCTCTGTCCCAGGCACTTGTGTTGGCCATGGAACCACCACAGCAGACACGGGTTCCTGCTCTTATTAAGCTTACGTTCAAGATTCGGGGATCAGAAACACAAGGCCAGTACATTTCAGGTGTAAGACATGTTATGAACAAATGAAGAAAGAAGGGCAAAAGGCAGGCGGTGGGGAAGGCAGGGGCCATCTTTGAAAAGATGAGTTGAAAGATTACAGAAAGAATATTTACCAAATTGGGACAAAAGAGGGGATAATAGTGATAGAAAATTTTCTCCTTGATGGTTCAAAAGGTCTGGACTTGAGTGATAACGACCCTTCAAAACACTGTACAGTGCTTATATATACAAGACTGACTGTCAAATCAGATACACAGGCCCTGGTAATGGGCTGCCATAAAGTGGGGAAAAACAAAGGTTGGTTTAGGAAAGAAGGTGTCACTGATAGTGACATAGAGAAGAATAGGACCCTGGCCCTCTCTGTGTCCTGTTCACATCAGTAGCACTGGGTTCACAATGACAAATGGCTTGGCAGTTCTGGGAGAACACAGTCCTGCTCTTGCACTTTGGCTGTGCTCTCTCTTATCACTCTGAGCCTTGCCGGGAATCCATCAGTCATTTGTGAAGGACGAATCAGAATGAAAACAGAGGTGTCTAAATCAAGAGCAGCCACTGAGCAGGCTCAGGGTCCACGTGAACACCACACAGCTCTGCAGATGCTGGGTGAACTCAGGGCTTGGGTCACACCTATGTGTCCTACGCCCAAGAAACATCACCGCTGATATTCCAGGCAGTCAGTCTGGCACTGTGGAAAGAGCCCTGGATACACCAGCAAAGATCAAGCTGGATTGCCCCTCTCCTGCCCCTCTGAACATGCTGATCTAGCCCTTCTGTGTTTTAATTCTTCCCCTAGCTAGCGCAAGCAGCTAACCTTCCTTCACAAAGCTGAGCTGTGCAACACATAAAGGGTGTTCGTAGAAAGAGTACGAAACAATAGACATTATCCTTTGATAGAGAATGTTTAAAAGTCCTGAAGTGTGAAACTCTAATGACTGAATTTTGGTGAACCTAAATTTTTTTTTTAAGATTTTATTTGTGTGTGTGTGATTCTGTCTCTACCTGTGTTTGCGTGCGTGCATGTGTGCACATGTGCATGCTGGTGTCTGCTGAGGCCAGAGAGTGTGTCAGATCCCCTGGAGTTGGAGTTGCAGGGAACTCAGCTGCCTGAAGTGGGTGCCTGGAACCGAGCTCTGGTCTTCTGCAAGGAGAGCAAGGACTTTTAACAGCTGGGCCATCTCTCTTGCTCCACACTTTAAGTCTTTACATGATAGTCTCTCTTTGTGTCCCTCTGCTCTGTCTGCCCGTCTCTCCTCCCCCTCCCACCATTGTGTGTGTGTGTGTGTCCACTAATTGGATCCACTTCACTTAGTTTCTCCTCTGGAAAGAAGGCTCAGACCCTCCATAGCAGTTGGCTGCTGTTCCCTAGCTTGACAAGCATTGCAGGAGGTCCATGTTTGAAAGGGGTAGGGCTAGGCCCCTTCCGGC
This sequence comes from Meriones unguiculatus, assembly GCF_030254825.1. Taxonomy (NCBI): domain Eukaryota; kingdom Metazoa; phylum Chordata; class Mammalia; order Rodentia; family Muridae; genus Meriones; species Meriones unguiculatus. The sequence goes on along the minus strand of NC_083358.1, from coordinate 68,558,595 downwards.
ATGTCCGTCATTGATAGCCTCTGACTTGCCGTGACTACTGAGCTGGTTCCTTTGCTCTCTGTTCAGCTTGCCTGTGCACCCTGAACAAATGTACTGAAGCACCCCATCTTTTCCTTGTACTCCAGTGTTTTTACATTAGCTAGCTGGAGACTTTCGGACTCTCAGAACTTCCACCCAAACCCCAAGGCAGTGTCTTCACCTATTGGAAAGGAACTTTGGCTTGATGAATTCAGAAAAAGGAACCACAGAACTCTGTTGGAAGAGTCAGATAAAAGGCAATGAGGTGTGTGTGGAGGATTTGGAGGGGGGTGGGTGTGGTGAAGGACAGAGAGGGAAGCAGGTCAGAAACCACCTGCCCTAACCACTTTGGTTCCAAGTTTCAATTCAGTTTCTGAACTTCATGAAGGTTGCTTCCTGCAGCTGACAATGAGCCTGGCTTCAGACCTGCTCAGCAGGGGAACATTCTTCAGATGAGCAGAGCTGGATCAACATGGGCATTCTAATTTGATGGGCTGAATGATAACATAGAGTTTATGTGACAGATCCATCTACAATTCCATACACAGCACCATGATTGTGTTAAGGGGCTCCTCTAGATGAAACTCAGAAAAAAGGGAGGAACAGCCTCAGGCCTCTGGTATTGTTTTGGCATAAGAAACGGAATGTAGTTTGGCACACACATGGCTCCTAGTGGGAAACTTCGATTTTCATATTTATTTTACGCATGAAAGTTAGTTTGTTAGGTCTCCCTGCTGGACCGTATGGTGTTGGAGATCAATAATGTTTTTTTGAGGGTCCTGGAACAATGACTCAGTGGTTCAGAGGACCTGGGTTCAGTTCGCAGCACCCACATGGTGGCTCACAACCCTTTGTATCTCCAGCTCAAGTAGATCTGATATTCTCTTCTGATCTTTGTGGGCACATGTGGTATAGGGCAGGCCAAACACTTATACCCATAAAAATAAACAAATCTTTTTAAAAAGAATTCCTAAGTCACCTTCCTATTTTCTCAGAGGCTAACAGTGTCCATCTGGTGACTGGCACTCAATACATATTTGTTAAATTAAACAAATGAGAAAATATTCACCCATGTTTTACTTATACTGTTCTGGGTTCAGAAAACAGCTTTGCAATTGTCACTGTGTGTTTTCCTGGTCAGTGCCTTTGGGATATGGCTTTGCAGTGGTGTGGGAGACCTAAATGAATAGTTCAGTTCTTTTTCCTGTCTGCCTCTGTGCTTCCTTGACATACTTCAACCACCATTCACTTACAACCACAGCAGCCTTACCATTCCACATCCAGCCTTCCAGAGAGAAACACACTAAGACAACAGAGGTAGAACGGCTAGCCAGGACAAAAGATGCTGTTCAAATGTCCAAGACAAGTCAGGTCACCTGTTTGGAGTGGCCCCTTGATGCTACCATACAGATGTGTGCACTAGGGCTTAAAATCTGAGGCACTGCAAACATTCCATGGACTCATTTGTCGTTAGAAGTTTCATGGTATAACCAAAGAGCTTACGGCCCCTGCCTTGGATCTAATAGAATTAATTACCACCAAGGGGTTTAGTAAATGAGTCACAACAGCGAGCACTTATGCTGAGAATCATCTTCACAAGGAAGCACTAAAGGATGAACTGTTACCGCAAGCTCCATTATAGATGATGATGAAAGCAAAGCTCAAAGCTAGAAGAGGTGCCATAACGCGCCCGAGGGCACAGGGTTGGCAACCGGCAGAAGCTAGAGTGGATTGGAGAATTCGTGGGCCTGATCATTTTCCCACAGTTATTCTTAGCCTCAGGAGTCATTGCCGTGGGACTCCCAAAAGCATGCAGACTGTCCTCCACTGTGGGCAACAGTCTCATGCACAAATCGAGGTTTGGAGAAAGAACTCATCTGGAGGCACTTTGAGGAATGGGGATGTGCATATTTCTTTCTTTTTTTTTTTTTTTTTCTTTTTTTTCCTCATCAGGCCTGTTTGTAAAGGAGGAATTAAATGGTTCCAAGATGCCTTCCACTTATAACTGCCCGGAAAGCAATTCAAACACACGTGGGAAGAAGATGGTAAGAAAGGTTTGTAGCCAGTGCATGTCCTGTTTCCTGTAACTGACACTCCCTTGAAGGACCTTGTTCCCAGGGCCCTTCCCCTCACGCCTGCTTCCCAGTTCCCTCTCCCGAGCAGTCTCATTCGTCTTCACATTGTGCTCTGCCTTATTTATTTATTCAGCCAGTCTGATGTCCTTTCTTGAGAGATGTACAGTCATGCCTCCTACCTCGGGATGTTTCCTGGATAGCTTTTGCTAATGCTTTAAGATCGCTTCTCTAGTCTTTTTTTGAACGGAGGTCGGTGAGACGGCAGAGATGGGCAAAGGTGTTTGCTGCCAAACCTGATGACCAGAGTTTCATACCGGGCCTCACATGGAGAGAACTGACTCCAGAAAGGTCTTCCCTGACTTCCACATGTGTGCACTGAGGCACACATACACACACACACACACACACACACACACACACACAATAAATAAATAAGTAAATAAGTAAATAAATAAATAAATGTGATAAAAATATTTAAACATCCCTCAAATTGCATTTCACCTAAACACAGTGAGAATAGACATGACACAAGGTGGAAGTTGAGACGGATCCATGATGTGATACCAAACAACAGGTCTGAATCACATAGCAAGCACGGAAAGTACCTGCTCCTTATGAACTTAGCTTGGGCTCTGGCCCCACATCTGAGGCTTACTAAATACACAGCCTAGGGAAAGTAACTTGAAGCCTCTCTCTCTTTTTAATTTCCTCATCTGAAAATGAGATCACTGCATGTATTCTTGTGGGCAGCTGGGAAGATTAAATAATTTGACATGTGAGAAAACCTCTGCGTGAATGCCCGGAACCTGCTAAACATTGCCCAGCGTGGGCTCACCACCCCCTTACCTTTTTCACTTGCAGACACACCTCCCTGACTGACTGAAAAGCATTAGTGTCTGGCCAGCGTGGATGGAAGAAGTGATTGCTGGCTTGATTTGGCAAAATTCCAAGTTGTCCATTAAATTACTTCCAGAAACATCACAAGCAATCCTTAAACTCTTAACTTCATTAGCTTAAAACACCACCCGAGGAAACTAGCCGGTGCCACAAAGTGGATAATAGGAGCTGTAACTTTTGCCAAAGGCCCAGGCACCCCACATCAAAGCAAAAGACAGTCGTGGAAATTTGACATTTGGGAAAGAACCACACAGGGTCTCCAGTACTGCACCAGTTATTCTAAAGGGGAGTTGCAAATAGATCACCTCATTTGAAGCATTGTGCATGTTTTCCTATGTCAGCTAGGTGACTAAAGTTACCTTGAACTATTAAAACAAAACAAAACAAAACAAAAACTGTCCCTGGCAGTTTTCACTGGAAGCCATTTAAATATGAGCAAAGACCTTTTTTTTGTTTTGTTTTGTTTTGTTCTGTTTAACAATACTTGGATACCTAAGCATAAATATAAATGCTATCTACATTTTCATGACTGTAGGTATGAAACTTAGCTAATTAGAGGAAGAATCAGTAAATATTAACTACACTAAATATATATTTAGTATATACTTATATACTAAATATAATAATATACTAAAAATGTTTCTCAGATATTAAGCTCTATTCAGTGCTGTTTAAAAGGAATACACTTTTTAGAGATCATCCATGACAAATGAAAGGTGGATTCTGGATTTAATTGTCACTGGATAGATACAGAACACAGACGCATAAGCTTAAGTTATGCTTTTATCAGTTTTGCCGGTTAGAATTGTCAGTGTTTGAGTACCATGCAAACTATAGGGTACCCCCTACCCTACCTACATGCAGGCATGCTAAGAAAGCGATTAGCATTATTCTTTTAAGTTCTGGAATACATCAGGAAACAAAACTTATAAGAATCCTCTCCTCATGGAGCTTATGCTAATACTCAGAATAGTAACTTTAAAGTAAGTGAATTATCAAAGTTACACAATTATCAAATGTGCTGGAAGAAAAGCAAGTAAGTCCATTGCACAGCTTAGGAAATGATAAGGTTTTGAGGATTAGAAACATCTTCAGAGTGTGGTGGGTGTTGAGAGAAAGAACTTTGAATGAGCATACATTTTAATGGAGATCAGGGGAAGCTGGCATTCTAGAGCCCACACAGTGGGCAGGAGGCTAGGTGTGACTTAGGAAACTGTGTTCTTCAGATTAAAAAAAAAAATCACAGATTCTGGGTGTTTAAGGAAGAGAGAATAGGAATAAAGGAGACAAACAGTTAAAACGTGTGCCTTTGGATCAACACTTTTCACCTATCTTCAAGACAAACGTTTCTGCAACCAAGTTTTCTGAGTGTCACATTGCTGAAGCTGGTCTCAGTCACTGTAGAGGACAAGTTCGGGGTCTGTGTCATTTTATATGGCTCATCCTGCTGCCCTCAGAGGTAGGAACAACCAGTGGATGATTGCTAGATGGCTTCCCGCTAGGGAACAGAGCGGCTGAGCAAGCACTGCATCTCTGAACCATATACCCAGCCCCTCTTTTAATATTAGTATTATTTTTTTAAGTTTGAGACAGTATCTTGCTAAGTTTCCCAGTCTGGCCTTGAATTTGTGATCCTCCTCTCCTCCTCCTTCTGCCTCCTGATTAGGTAGAATTACAGACCTGTGCCACCAAGCTGAGCCAAATGTCTCTATAAATGCATGCTCTTAGGCAATGCAGGCTGAAGCTGGGCCCGGGACTAAATAATAGGAGTAGCACAGAATATTGGATTTTCGTTCTAATTTTGGGAAATCTAGAGAAGAAAGTTCTGGCAGAGTCTCGTTCAACGTGTGAACAAGTAGTTTTCCGTCACTTGGCTTCAAACCACAAGAAATTCAGCCCAGGGCTGGAGGATGTCCTGGCTTCTCACAGCTAGCATCAGGAACTCTTACTTCATTTTGAGGATGGGCCTTGTTATGTAGCCCAGGCAGACTTTGAACTTGGGTTCATTGGGATGCACCACCATTCATGCCCACCAGGAGCCAATGCCCAAGTGAACAAGGAGAAATGGGCTATTTTTAGAAGGTGGCATCTTGCTTTCCACTCACCACTCCTCATGGCCACAGTGGTGAGTCGGGGCTTAAATAGTCATTGTGACCTCACCACACTATCTTGTTTTCCGGAAGCCTACTACTCCCACGGTGGGCAGGTTGGAACACTCAAGTGTCATGACTTTTGTCCCTTGAACAAGCTTTGGCGGCTTTGCCGTCATCTGGTGGGGACAGATAAGCAAGTGGAATTAGTGTTAATTCTAACGCAAGGGCTTGAAGTCAGCAAGCCATGTGCATGTCCACCAGCTGAATCAGGGCTCCAAAAACAGCAAATTGTTTATCAGATGACGGATAGAGCAGGGGACAGCCGGTGGACAGGAGAGCAATCTTAGTTTCCTAGAAGTAAAGCGGGAGCCACAGTGATAATTGATAATGCACGGAACATTGCAACTTTAAGCTACCCTGTAAGTCATAATCCTAACGTAGTAATCACAAGCCTTTTCTTTTTCTTTTCTCTTTTTTTAAAGCCAGGGTCTTGCTATGCAGTCCAGGCTACCCTCTACCTGGCCGTATAGCCCAGGGAAATTACAAGTATAGCTACACTTGGCTATGGGGTTTCTTGCTCAGGATACAAGATACAGGAGGCTGCGCATTGTTCTAAATTCGGTGTGAAGGTTACCTTCCTGTTGCCTTTGCAGGTGAGGTCTCATCATCTGCTGATGAGACCTGTGTGGCAAAATGTCAGTCAAAACACACTGCATTCTCTTTGGTCTTAGCCTGCCTTGAAATCTGCCAGAAGGCAGGAGGTGCACCTTTCCCTGATTTTGAGAAGGTCCAGTCATGTGCACAGAAAACCATAAAAGAGATTTAAATAGTGTCTGGGAAAGAAGTTTAGATGAAAGAGCTGCCTTTGCTTGGGGAGAAGAGAAGGCAAACAGATAACGATAATGGCTTTGATGGCTACAGAATTCCAGGAAGTAAACATCCGTTACTTCATTTGTCCATTCGCTCACACACATGCGCTGATAACGGATGAGGGGTGGGGCAAGAGATGAGGCAGTCAAAACGAAGCCCCGGCTTCAGCACACTTCTCTCCATTTCCTGAGACTAAGAAGAGCTGAATGAAATCAAGTGTGGGGTTGAACAACGAACAGGAAATAAAGCTGCAGGGCAGGGATTAGAGGAACTGAGCTGCTTGCTCAGGTCAAGGTAGCAGCGGAAATGAATATTCACACGTGCATTTGTTTGTGACAGCAAGGGCTGGTTACACAGCAAGGTAATCGTCAGGGCTGATTGGGAGGATTTCCATCAGGAAAAGACAGGTTTACAGCTTTAGGTTCAAGTTCAGAATATTCTACCACAAACCTGTCATTTTCAGTATAGAGAAGCAACTGTTCTGTGGTTTCCGAGTGTCTTTCATCTGTGCCAGACACTGATTCATACTGGGGTCTGTCTCTGTGACATGAATGGCAAAAGCAGAAACCAGTGATGGTGGCAGAAGTCACCACACTGATGAGCAGAAAGACCACTCCAGAGCTTACTAAGAAAACTAATATGTACAGATTCACGGCAGTTGGCCGCGGCACCAAGTTTCTCGTGCAATTTTCCCATTGTTGATAAGCTGAGACTCTCCATCATTCAGAGCAAAGAAAGCTGGAATTCTAAACCATAAGTTCAGAGGCGACCTTTTCCTTTCTCTCTTTGTAGATTATAGACAAACAAGTTAGATATCTTGAGTGCCAGAATACTGTGTGTGTCAGTGTGGATAGACTGTCCTTCAAAGGCCCGTGTGTTAAAGCTGCTGAACCCTGCTTGGCCTTAGAAGAAGGCAGGAAAAATGTGAAAAAAAGTTAGGTCGTGGGTGTTAAAACACATGGAAAATGTTAAAACTTAGGTTTTAACCCCTGAAGGGGATATTAAAGTGGGGCTAAGTCCCCATCCCTCTCCTGCCTTCTTTGCTTCCTGGTTCGGAGCTGAGTGGGTCTCGCTGCTGCACATTCGCATCCAGGTGACAACAGCACCATAAACTGAAACCTCTAAAGCCACCAGGCAGAATGCACTTCCCTACTTATGCTTTCACTTAGCTCAGGCATTAATATCTGTCACACTAATGGAATGCTGGCTGGCAGTTGGCTGTTGGTGTCTACGCCGGAAAGGATGAGGAAGAGAAAAGTGCTTCTTGCTTTGTGTTTCCTCGTCTTTCCTGCATGTATTATAAAACAGAACATTCTAAAGAAACTGTCTTTTTTTTCTTCTTCTTCTTCTTTTTTCTTTTAGATAGGGTGTCACTGTGTAGATTTGACTGGCTGTGGAACTGACTATGTGGACCAGACTGGCCTCAAACTCAGAGAGCTCTACCTGCCTGTGTGAGCTCCTAGAGTCCCATCATTCATCACTGGTGAGACTGAGGGAGGGGGATCACGGGTTCCAGGTGGGCTTGGACTGTGATGAGGGCTTGGTCTTTGATGTATTTATTCCTTGTCTCTCACTATACAATGTTCTTAGTTCCAGAAGAAGTGACCAGATTCCAAGCAAATTCTCATGCAGAAATATGAATTAATAACCTTCTTCAATAAACCAGGTATTTGTTTATAACAATAAAAACTGGACTAAGACAGCTTACCTGTTTCGCTTCCAATCAAAGGCTGATTTGCAAAATGCTTGACAAAATCCTTTAAAGATGAATATTCATTAAAACCAAATTTAAATGAGTACCCGGTATATTCAACATGAAAGTGTTTCACGGAGTCTTTGGCTCTGGAAAAAAAAAAAGTGTTTAATGTTATTTAACAAGTGATGATTCTTTTGAAGGCAAATATTGCAATGCGTTCACATCACCATCAGCCTTTGAGGATGCAGAACACAAGCCACCAAGCCCTGGGCAGGGGTGGGACCAGGCTGAGGCTAGGTGAGAGTTTTAAGGGCTGCGACTCATTTCTTCTAGCAGAGAAGCCTCTCAGCTTTTCTCTCTCCGGGAAGACAAGGGGCGGTTCCCCCACCTTCTCTTGGACAGACTGCAAGAGTTCTGAAACATTAACTTCCTTAAAGGGTGTGAATTCAGGAAGACAGAGGTGACAGAAATGACATGTTTGTCCTTGGCCCTCCTCCCTTTTCTGGGAGTCAGCTGGACGTTTGCATCGGACCCTAGTCTTCTCCTCCCTTCCCTGTGTGATTGCCTACTGTGTACAGTGTCACATTTCCAATGCTGTCATTTTCCACTCTGCTTTTGAAATGGGAGGAATGGCCTCTCTGTCCCGCTCACTTTGTTTGTCCCTATCTCATCATCCTGGTCTCACCTCCCCGATTACGTCATTCATACCCTAACTCCAGAATGTTTCAGAGTCAAGTGGAAGGTTTGTTGACACCCAGGTTGCTGGATCTCACCCCGCAGACAAGTGGAAGGCAGACTCTTGGAGCTTAGGTTCTAACAGCTTCTCAGTGGATGTTGCTGTCTGTAGAGCTAGGTTCAGGACCCCTATTGGTCTGGACCTGCTGTTCTTCTAGGAGGAGTTATTTCCACCTCTGCTCCTTAACTACATTAGTCTCTTTCATCTTCCCATTAACAACCTTGCTTCCCATTGAGTTTTCCAGTAAATGCCACCTCCTTGGCCAGTATCACATGATAATTCTGCCTTACATTGAGTGCCCTTTTACTTCTTGCTCACTTTTCTTGCCTTCTTCATGCTATCACTACACTCCACTTTGTAGCAAGATTTGGGTCTTACTAGCCCAATGAGGCTGTCCTTCTTACCAACAGGTCTTTGAACTAAGATGCCTGGTACAGAATGCATGCTTTCAAATATCTATTATTAAGGGAATGAACAAATATATGGATAAAAATAATCATACCTCTAAACAACTGGCCTATGGGTACTGTCACCTTTGCTGTTAATTTTTGTTTTGTTTTGCTTCCCCTAAGTGTTACCAAGTATTTGTAATAAAGACAAAAATGATGACTTATATTTTAATTTTTATGAAGATGAAATACATGCAATCTATTCATAAGCAGCTTATGATCAGATGAGTCACATATAGATAAAATGTTGATTACCATCTGTGATCCAATAATTCTACATGTCTACTTGAGATGTTTGAGGAACCATGCAATAAAGCATTCTAGCATGCAGTTCACCTGATAGACTCTCACCATCTCTGTCAATAAGAGAAAGCAAGAATCTTTCCCCCATGAGAACCAGGTTCCATCTTTGATTAAAAGTTTCCCATCCTTATTTTTAATTTTTTCCTTTGTGCATATGTACACGTATTCTTACCTGTACTTGTGCATGTGTGTACAACTGCATGTGTGCACATGTTTGTGGAAGCCAGCCACTAACCTCAAGTGTCATTTCTCATGAGTTTTCTGCCTGGATTTTTTGAGGCAGGGTCCCTCACTGAACTGGGGGTTCATCGATTGAGCAAGGCTGGCTGGCCAGCGTGTCCTCCTCTCTGGTGCCAGAATTAGGTGTACATACCAACATGCCCAGTTTTTTACATGACTGCTGGGAGCCCAACTCAGTTATGTTTTCTTGCATAGACTTAGCTATTACTAACTGAGTTATTACCTTAGCCCCTAGCCCTGTTATTTATAAATAAATTATAAATTATAAATAAAACTTATCAGGGTAAGTTTGCCACAAAATATTAATAGATATACCTTTTCCTCCCTTTGGCTGCCTAATTTGTCCCCCACTTTCTACCCATCTTCCTCTTCCCCCCCCTTCAAATAGGCATATAGACTCACTGCTAGAGAATGGAAGGTATGGCCAGCAACATTCATAGTAGCCCCAACCACAAACCCATGGAGGGTATATCCAGCAAAAAACTAGTCAAGATGGAGTTGAGAAGAAATTTTGGATTGTTAAGTGGCTAAATTAGTTCATCTTAAACTAGGAAGAGTCTCTGATCTCTTCAAATGAGCTCCGTGAAACAGAATTCTTTTGGTCCACAGAAGAAGACGTTACAGAGATGTGCTCTGGCTGGCAGGAAGGCAGCAAACATCTACTCTGTGTGTCTCGCCCATGCAGGCCACAAAGCATGAAATACAGTGACATCTGTCAGTTGACACTGCTCTTTGAAAGACAGCTAGGAGAACAGGGACCCTTAGTGCTACCACAGCAAGGAAATGAAAGAAACGCATAAGAGGCAAGGAGGAAGTGATGGTGAGGTACCGAGTTCCAGATAAGAGCCCCAGCTGCTGCTGAAAACATCTTTATTTCAGCTAGGTCTGGACTTTAATACACACAAGAACGGTGGCATGGGCAATGTGTGTTGTTTTTAAGCTACTACATTTTGGGGTACCTTGTTACGTAGTGTAGAAAATGAAGAGGGAAGGTTCCAAGTCTAAAGAGAGAATAAGCAATGCGCTTGTTCTTTGCTTTTGAGCCCACAGAAGCCTGTCAACAGTTATTTAGAGAAATACCTTTTTGTGTTTATTTGTGTGTGTGTGTGTGTGTGTGCAGGCGTGAATGTTCATATGTATAGGCACACTTGTATGTGCAAGTGCATGTCTGTGTGTGTGCATAGGGAGGCCAGAGGCCAGCCTTGGTTATTGTTCCTCAGACACCCTCCAGCTCTGGCCTGGAACTCATCAAGTAGTAAGCAGCGTGTTCTCACAGCAACGGGATTGAAAATATATATACACATTGCCACTACACTTGACTTCTTCCGTTCTTCCTCCCAAATAAACCAATGTGGCTGAACTGGATGAAAAAGAGCTACAAGCAACAGCAGACATATAGCTCCTGCCATCCAGGGAGTACAAGGAAGCCAGGAACTTACAGAAAAGAGAGGAGGGGGGAGCCAGACTGGCTTGAGGGACTTGCCCTGCAAAGAACCCTTCCTCCAAGGGTTCCTGGATTGGCAGACTGAGGGCCATTTTTAGTAGAGCCTTTGCATACATGCTCAGCCAAAGCCACAAGAACTGGAGAAGGCTTGCTGCTTGCCACTAGAAGGTGGCATGTCAGGGGCTGAAGACTGCAAGCTGAGTCAGTGGGGGTAGGCGTAGGGAGGTGGGAGGAAAAACCTTAAATGGACTGGGTGTCCTCAATAGCCAGGTGCAACTCAGGGCGACTAGATCAGCTCACCATTCCGGAGAAATGGAATCCATGGAAAAGTAATTTTAAGTTGCACATTGTCCAATAGAGTCTTTGACCGTGAAACCTGCACAGTCACAAATCATTCTGCCTTTCCCAGGCAAGAGAGGAATAGCAGAAAGGGGCCCAGACCAGGGATTCGGATGACAATGCTGTTTTCATTGTTGGCTGAGTCAAGCCAGACAGCCCACCTCTTTGGGTTTCAGGGTCTTCCTGTGTACAGTGACAGATGGAATTCAATAATGCCCAAAGTCTTCTTTGGTTTTGACATAGTTTCCCTGCAGTGAATGGAACAAGGAAGTTTTTTTTTTTTTTTTTTTTTTTTTTAAAGTGTGTGTGTTCTTGAGAGTGCAAGCGCCCACATAGCTCAAGGTGCTAAATCTCCCTGAAACTTGAGTTACAGGCCATTGTGAGCTTCCAAGCATAAATGCTGGGAACCGAACTCGGGTCCTTGGCAAGAGCCCAGTGCTCTCAACCGCTGAGCCATCTCTCCAGCCCTGGGAAAATTTCTTTATGGTTTTACCATTCAGAGTTTGAAATCCTTTAATCTGGTGAAAGGAATCAGGGAGATTTTGTTACCTGGCAGCGTGAGTGCTGTCAAGTGAACAAGTGGCCAAAGTCTAGCAAGTTCTTCAGCACCTACCTCACGGAGAGAGAGTAGAGCCCGTTCTGCTCATTGCTGTCCCTCAGCAGGTAGCTCCCGTCACGTCCATTGGAGAGCAGAAGCGCCTCTGCGGCGTGGCGTGTGAGGCTGCCGTGATACCACCTAGAAAGAGCAGAGCAGCGATTTCCTTCAGGATGAGCATGGGCGACCCTTCTTGGGGTTTTCTCTCAAAGATTAAGTCAAATATTCTCCAGCTCAGGGATGCCAGAGACCAAGATCTCGGTCCCACCAAAAGGACTAGGGATTTCCCAGACGGTATGAGGCAGGGAAGTGGCACAAAGCAGTACGACAGAGGCTGATTGTGTTCAAAACTCATTCCACACAGCCCCAAGAATGCGACCTTTTTTGGAAAGGAGTGAAAACAAGGTCAGTCAAGTGGGTGCAAGCCAGTATGGTTTCCACAAACAGGGAGAGCTGGAGGAGATATTTCCATACAGGAGAGTGCTGTGTGACCAGGACTGTAGCCAGAGAGCCGGAGGCACCTAAAACAGGCTCTTCCTCACAGCCTTCTGAAGCAGCCGACCTCAGGGATGTCTCCGTTTTGAACTTCTAGCCCTCAAGGCTGTGAAATAGTGGATTGCTCCAACTACCCAGTTTGTAAGGCAACCCAGCAAACAAATAGTGTTGCTTCAAGAGCCCTATCTAAAATAATGGAGGCCTGGGGAGAGGGCTCAGTGGGTAAAGTGCTTGCCCCACAAGCATTAGGAACAGAGTTTGCCTGTAATTATAGGCTGGGAAAGGAGGGAGGGAGGGAGGGAGGGAGGGAGAGAGAGAGAGAGAGAGAGAGAGAGAGAATCTCCGGAGCAAGCTGGCTAGCAAGACTAGCCATGCCTACAATCTCTGGGTTTGATTGAGAGACACCACCTCAATGAACCAGGTGGAAGAGCTATGAAGAATGGTGTCCAACGTAAACTCTGACCTCCACACTCACAAGCACCCCCTCAGACACAAACACATGTCCTCACACATGCAAGCATGCACACGTACACACAAACACTACAATGGAAAGAGAAAAAAGATGAAAATAAAACAGCAATAAGGGCGTTGGGCAATTTCTCTTTCTTTTGTTCTCTCTCACTCTTTTCCAAGCATAGGAAGATTTCATGGGGAAATCAAGCTGTCCTACAGTCCACAGTCATGAGAAAAGTGTAGCTGAGCACAGAGGACCCTGGTGTTTCATAGTGAGCATGGGTCTGTCAAGTCAAACACGGTTTCAAGTTGATATGTCTGAGGAGCTGGGAAAGTCCCAAGGAGATTCAAAATGACATTTGCATATGCTTGTGTTTTTAATTGATCTTTGTGGTTTAAAAAGGATAATACATATACACGGTAAAAAGAAGACAGCAAAGAAAAAAAAACAGCCCTTTTCTTATTCTCGACCCTTAGTTTCACTGTTTCTTCTGCCAAGAGATGGTTTTCCACACAACTGTGTCTCTTTCTCAGAGACAATCCATGAATGTAGCTAGCATTCAGCTCTATCGTTCAGGTAGCACTTCCTAAATCTACAGGAATAAGAGCATTCTAGGCCATGGCTCTGCATATTGGACCTTTCACCTAGTGACAGGTCTTTCACTTAGTCTCTGAGTGCATCATTAAGTGGTTAACTGGGGAAGTAACCCTTGAGGAGTCACATTGCCTGGGGTCCCAATCCAGGTGACACCTTTCACTCTAGGTAAGGCCTGAGTTTAGGCAAGTTATTTCACCAGTCTGAGCCACCACTATAGCCAAAGTCAGATAGATCAACAGTAGCTGTACCTCATAGGCCAGCAGGAAGAACTGCTCAGACCGGTGAAATATCAGACAGCAGAACTCCGTAGGGTGGTTATTCTTTCCCATCGGTGAGATTCACTCAGCTATCCCTGGCCAATCCTCTGCTGTGGTATATATCCCTCATTCTAACTTGTACCATTTCCATTTAGTTCATATAATAGAAAGCTAGGTACCAGAGGTAGCTGCCAACTGCAGGCATCCCCCAGTCTCAGGGTGCTGGTGCTGGTGAGGCAGAGACAGACGGTCACTCGGATAATGCCAGCGGATGAGATAAATGGTGTTAAGGAGGCATCTGAAGCATGAAGGCGGTGAGAGGTCTTTCTGTCAGCAGCACAGGCATCCGTTGAGCTGTGGCTGGGCCATGAAGTGTCAGTCTGGGCAGCTGAGCAGTAAAGAGCAGAGTGGGACTGTGGGACTGTGGAAGGAAGTTGCTACACATCTCCCGGCCACCTGAGTTTGCCATTGCCTCTTTCTTCAGCAGACTTGTTCTCACAGGCAGATGCATACAGTGTCTGGAAGCATCTAGAATGGGCCTCCTTCTCTGTCCATCACCTTCAAATTATCTTCTTATCACAGGCTTTCATTTCCTTGCTCACCCAGGGCCCTCTTCTTCTCTGAGTACCTATTAAGTTTTACGTTTTGATTTCTACCTAAAGGCTATGTTCTGACGTGCAAAATGGAGCAGCACCATGTTGGTCTGGTCCTACGGTGGGGTTCACAAGGCAGCCTGAACTTGCTCCAGTCTCTTCAGAATTGTATGAGGGAGCTCACACAGAGCCTGCTGCAACCCAAAGCTCCCCATTGTCATTTTTCTCTGCACCTTGGCAAGCCTGATACTTTTAGAATGAAGTGCAATAAGAAACCAGTTTCTGGGATACCTCACTCAGGATTATCTTTTCTAGATCCCACCATTTGCCTGCAAATTTCATGGCTTCCTTGTTTTTAATTCCTGAGTAGTATTCCATTGTGTAAATGTACCACAATTTCTGTATCCATTCCTCCGTTGAGGGACAAAAAAAAGACACACATGGTATATACTCACTTATAAGTGGATACTAGACCTAAAAGATAGCATAAACATACCAAAATGTATACACCTAAAGAAGCTAAACAAGAAGGAGGATCCAGGATAAGATGATCAATCCTCACTTAGATAGACAAACAGGATGGACATTGGAAGTAGGAGAAAACAAGTAACAGGACAGGAGCCTACCATTGAGGACCTCTGAAAGACTCTACCTAGTAGTGTATCAAAGCTGAAACTCATAACCAAACCTTGGGCAGAGTGCAGGGGAAATAAAGGGGAGTTAGTAAGAACTGGACAGGACAGGAGCTCCACAAGGACCAAATATATCTGGGCACAGGGGTCTTTTCTGAGACTGATTCTCCAACCAAGGACCATGTATGGATATAACCTAGAACTCATGTTCAGACGTAGCCCATGGCAGCTCAGTATCCAAGTGGGTACCCTAGTAAGGGGAACAGGGACTATCTCTGACATGAACTCAGTGGCTGGTTCTTTGACCTCCCTCCCCCCCACCCAAGGGAGGAGCAGCCTTGCTAGGCCACAGAGGAGGATATTGCAGCCAGTCCTGATGAGACCTGATAAGCTATGGTCAGATGGAAGGGGAGAAGGACCTCCCTTATCAGTGGTCTTAGAGAGGGGCAGGGAGGAAATGAAAGAGGAAGGGTGGGGGAGGGAATGAGATAGGGGGCTACAGCTGGGATACAAAGTAAATTAACTGTAATTAATATTAAAAAAATAAAAATTTAATAGGAAAAAAAAGAAACCAGTTGACTAGTGGGCAACACTAAGAGAAAAAAGTAAGCCGATGAGCTTCTACCTTGGACCCCAGCAGGTGTGGAGGATGCAGAGCAAGCCGTGCTGTGAGAAGAGACTGTGCTTTCACTGCAATCCCTTCCTCAGTGGCTCTAACCTCTCCAACTACTTTAGGTTAGGAACTACGTGGTCCCTTGGCATCAGCAACTTCAGGGTGTCACATGCCAAGATGATAAGTCAGGATGTCCAGAGAGAAAACTTTCTTTCCATATACTGAGTTGTTGTCTTCTGCTATACAATGTTTCCCAGTTCCTTAACTTTCGCAAAAGAGAACAAACCACAAGCTTTACTAAATTATGTATCACTAATATGCCAGACATTCTCCAAGCTGCTGGTGATACGCAGTTATGCAGTTTTGAATAAGGTTTATTTTCCTACTCTAAGACTTTTGGTCTTACATTCTCTAAAGAAACAAAAAGGTCAAGAAGCAATATGTAGTTTAGAAGCAATGTGTTCCAGTCATCTTTTATCCTTACTGCTTATACTTGTTGTGTCTCAAGGTCAGTGGCCTTAAGAGCAAACACATTTATCTATTTATAGACTTGGATAGAAAACTTGCGTTGGGCTTATAAGAACGTCAAAAATACCAGTTGACCTTGAAGGAGACAGTGGCCCTAGCTCTTCTACGATACAGTAGCAAATTAGGACACACCCACCCACTAAATAGTTTTCGTAGCTGCTTCTCAGTGAGGTGCAGGAAATAAACTCATCCTCAGCAAACACAGGAAGGCTGGATCCAGAAAGCTCGTCCTCAATTCAGCCTCCATGCCTGCATCCCAGTGTCTCCTCCTGCTGGAACCTTCTAGGAGACTGTTTCAGAATGCTGGAAACACCAAAGTGTTCTATCCTTTGGGTTTTATTATTTTAATTTGCTGGTCTAAGTTTATGTCTCATTTATGCTCTGTCCTTTGAAGGAAAGACTTTAAAAGTTTTGAAATAACACACAGTATGTTAAAAGCACACCCAAAAAAGAAAATGCTACAAGAAAAAAAAAATCATTCTAGATGCTGTTTACTTAAA
This sequence comes from Meriones unguiculatus, assembly GCF_030254825.1. Classification (NCBI taxonomy): domain Eukaryota; kingdom Metazoa; phylum Chordata; class Mammalia; order Rodentia; family Muridae; genus Meriones; species Meriones unguiculatus. The sequence continues at coordinate 68,542,171 of NC_083358.1, read as the reverse complement.
TATTTTTTACACTTATTTTGAACAAATATTTATATAAAGCACTATATTCACTACCAGACCTGAGTTGTCTTTGATGTTTGAAAATCAGTGCAAAGCCTTGCTACTCAAAATATGGGCTAACCACAGCAGCAGCACCTTGAGTCTTATTGGAATGTATATTCTTGACCGCCCCTCCCCCCCAGCCCCTGATTGTTGAGGCTGAAGTTATTTTTTACCCTGCTAAGAATCTGAGAAACATGAATGTGAAAGAGCCTTGATCCTAAGAACTTGCATCGAAGAGCCCTAATGCCTTGAGTTAGTTGTTTGGCACCTGGAGACAAGAGCAAGGCAAGGAAAGGCAAGGAAGTGCATAGGTTTTAGAACAGAAAGCAAAGAAGGACCTGCCGGTCAGCACAGTCAGGGATTCCCTGCAGCTGGCGTCTCACTGCCTGCGGTCTGGATCTCACGGAAGGTCGGAAACAGCCAGATAAGCCTTGTGGAGGAAGACGATGATGCTCTGGGCTTGAGAACGGATGTTTGTTCTATTGGGTAGTGAGAGAAAGGACAGCTCAAGAGTAAAGAACAGGAGAAAAGACAATTTATGGAGTTAATTATGTATGGTACACATGGACAGCAGAATGCACAGCTGAAACGTGGGGTCCACGTTGAGGAATAATGTAAAATACCAGAAAAACCGGTGCTTTGAATCCTCGTTTAAGTTTTTTCTTTCTTTTTTTTTCCTTTTCCCTCCCTCCCTTTCATCGTTCCTTTCTCCCTCTCTCCTCTCTTCCCTCCTTCCTTTCTGGCAGTACTGGAGGTTGAACCCAGGCCTTCCACATGTTAGGCAAGTGTTCTACTATTAAGCAACACCTTCAGCCTCAGAGTCTTTATTTCTTGGTGAGAAAAATGTTTAGTAACCCATGGTTACAGAATATTAATATATCTAACCATGCCCCTCCTTTCCTGACAAAGAGAAGTGACCCGGAACCTGGGTTCTGTCTTGAGTTATAAAGGGACATATGTTTGAACCCAAAGCATAGAAACTCCTGATGATAAGAAAACAGATAAAAGGCTCTGACATTGAACAGCTGGCATAAGTACTCAAAAACAAAACAAAACAAAAACAAAAACCTTTCTTCCTTTTTTTTTTTCCTTCTGTTTTAAAATTGTTCTCATTTTAGAATGACAGTGATACCCTCTGAGGTCTTTCTGTCCCAAATGACAATGTGTAATGTGTCTCTCCCTCTGTAAAGCCATGGCATGGCTGATGGATCTGTGGTTGAAGCTACAGTTTGGCTTCACATTCCCTGTGAACACAGTGGTGACAAAATGTGAGATGCCTTCACTGGGCTTCCCGATACAATCTGTCTTCACTTGGGCTGACCTGACCTTAGCTCCTGGATTGCTCCATAGGATTGCTTGGGTGTTGATCTCCTTTGTGTTTGTACACAGAGCCAGAGCTGGATGCTTCTCCCATGGGAAATGCAATGCCAGTGTAAGATAAAGGCCTTCCTTTCTTACTTAGCTCAAGAGCTCTCAGCACTGTGGTTGGTGTTACAGTTCAGGCTGTATCTAAGACAAGGTGCTCTTGTCTATATAGATGGGTGTGAATGTGCATACCCACAGGGTTGAAGCTAACTTCTCAAGTAGAGACAGGCAAACGGAAGCTTTACTCGGGGTTGGGGAAGTTCAGAAACCACTCAGGTAGGCACACAGCACACTGTAAGGGGGAGGCTGAGGGCCTTCCTCATGCTCTTTCCAGCAGGGAGTTTTCAGTGATGGAATCAGCATGGCTGGGACTTTCCACGTCACTGCTCTAAATGTCCTGCTTGTAAACCCTACCAGTCGAGTCATCCCAAGCTTTTGAAAGCAGATCTGGCAGAGACACAGCCTGCAAGTGTCTAACCATGGAAGCTGGTCCCAAATTAGTGTATGAGTGTCAAACCTCAGCTCAAAGAAAACAAGGCCAAAAGGAGAAGACAATTCAGCAGTAGTGAAAAACCAGGATCAACCTGATCTTGGAGTTTGAGGAATCAGACTGGAAATTCTGGCAGACGGAAACACAGAGACAGATGGAGAAAGAAGTACAGAGACTTAGACAGTTACAGAGACTCAGGGACACGGGAGTCAAAGAAAGAAAGACAGAGATACAACAGGATGTAGTATGCAGGCCAGTAATCCCAGCACTCAAGAGCATGAGACAGGGGGATTGGGAGTTCAGGGCCAGGCTAGCTTACATGTTAAACCAAGTCTTAAAAGATGAGAGAAAGAATGAATTAAAAAAAAAAAAGGGGGGGTGGCGGGGAGGAGGACTTCTCTCATCAGGATCCACCTGCAAGTGGAATCAAAGAGGGAAAGAGATTGAAGAAAGGAAAAGGAAGAAAGAGGGAGGCAGACAGTGCGAGCTCACCGCTCACACAGCCAGGCAGAAGAATGTGCGCAGTTAGGAACAGTGAGCGATGATTTAGAGAACACACAGGGGTAGATACCCAGTCACCTACAAGACAGACGAAGAACGCAACAATCACACAGAGGCTCACAGAGTAGGCCCTGCAACAGATTCATATGCCCAGAGAAGTTAGATCCTGGGAGCCGCGGAAGGACACAGCCACTACCTGGAGAGAGGGGTACAAACTGCATCTCACCACTGCAAGTTCCTTGTGTTCAGCCCCCAGGGGCATCCTGCACAGTGTTAGAGCATCATTCCCTAAAGGGTGTGACAAAGGGAACGCTTAGTTTGCACTGGGAAAAATATTCTGTGGGTAAGAACTTGAAGTTGCCTAGTCTGGCTAGTCAAGGATCCCAAACCCAAAGTTTCCTCAAGAGGCTTTAGCTCCCAAGGAAACCAAGTTGATTGTGCCCTTGCTCGGATCACTCTTGTATCCCTCAGAAAGTGCTGGCTTGGGGTTAGCTGTCTTAGGGCCGTGCTTGCCAGCGGAAACCTACCCTTGTGGGTACAGGAAAGAATCCTGTACCTCAAAAGATGTAAAAAGTACAAGCAGGCCGGTCCTTGTTCCATCTCTTCTCTGCATACTTTCATGGTTCCAATCTCTAGCCAGTATTGGTTTAGTTTACCAGTTAAAAAACCTTGGATGGAAGTGGGCTAAGTCTAGAGTGTGACACCTCTAAGGCTAACTGAAGTCAGCAGCCTTGAATTCTGGTCCTGGTTTTGAATACACACACACACACACACACACACACACACACACACACACACACACATGCATCTGCTCTTTGACAAATGGAAGGCTCATATGGAGAAAGCAAAATGAATGACTTACATTCCTGTTCCTAAGGGGCTCCATTACAAAAGGAAGGGAAGGGTGAAGTAGGTGACCTAATCCCTCAGCACCTTAGCATCCAAACCTGCAAAGTGTCAGTTAGAAATCCAAAATGTGAAAAGCACAGGTGTGAGTCAAAACAGTAATGGAAACCTAGGCAGCTTTAGAAATGCTCAGCACTCAGACAAACAAAGACAGAATTTAGATGATATTTGGGAGTCACTAGGTTTTCAGAATATCTTTTCACACTTTAAAAAAAAAAATCATCTCAGCTGGGAGGGAAGAGGCCAAAAAAAAAAAAAAAAAAAAACAAAACACAAATATTCAACAGCAGTAGAATTATGTTTTGTTGAGATGTGAATCACTCACGGGCTGGCTCCACCCACATTCATTACTTGTGCCATCACTTTATTTCTCAATCACCAATCTGTGCCTAAGGAGTTCTAGGCTCCTGAACTGTAGCCACGAGTCATGCTCAAGCACCTCATTATCCTACTAAAAAATCAGGTGAGATGGCCATGTAATTAATTCTACATTCTGACGAACACCCAATGATCCCATTCCATCCACTGATCAAATCTTTCTCAGGTCTTCTGGAATCCAGACTGACTCAAGTATCCAAAGTTTAACATGGAAAAATGCACCCCCTCCCACCAAGATTAGAATTAACACTTGTTCAAACAAAGACCAAATAATGGCTGTCCTATCAAAAGTACCAGAGAAAAATTAATAATGCAGTTCAGTCTGTGGATGTGATGTATGTGTTCAGGAAAAAATATATATATATTTACAAGGCAGGAGAGATTTTGGACAATGTCATTTTAGGAAGACATGCTCTTTGGGTAGAAATGACTGACTTTTAAATTTTCCCCCAATTTCTTTGTTTCTTTGCTTCTTTCTTTGTTTCTTCCTTTGTTTGTTTCTTTCTTTCTAAATGGATTTTTCAAGACAGGGTTTCTCTGTGGTGCCTTGGCTGTCTTGGATTCACCTTGTAGACCAGACTAGCCTTGCACTCACAGAGATCCGCCTGCCTCTGTTTTTCTGAGTGCTGGGATGACAGGCATGCGCCATCACACCTAGCTCCCAATTTCTAATACTTAACACATCCATATAATCTTAACATAAAGACAAGTGGGGAATATTCTAAACAATGCTTACATTTGAAAATACCCATTAGAGTGTGTGTGTGGGGGGGGGGAGGATAAATGACATCCTGTAGGAATTTGGTCCTTCCACCATGTTGGTCTCAAGGACCAAACTCAGGCTGTCAGATTTGGTGACAACTGCCTTTAACCACTGGTACATCTCTCTGGCACAATAGTGCCTATTCTTTAGAGAGAACACATTTTTTTTTTCACTTCTTGCTGTGTCTTTTATACAGTTTTTGGTGAGCAGCTGTCAAGTAAAATAGACATATCATGATAGATCAGCATTTTAAAGGTGTAAATACGTTTAGAAGACAGCTAACATGGTTAAGCACTAGCTGGTAGAGCTTGGGCTAGGTGGGGGTGGGGGTGTCTGCCCCAGAGAAGCTGGAGGAGAGCAAAGAGCAGCGTCAAGACCCAGCTGCCTGGACTATGCTCAGCCTCAAGCAAGCACCCACCAGGGAGCAGGAGCCAGAGTGTGACAAGGTTACTCTCTCTGAGCCAGGAATCAAGCAAGGCTTTGAAACGCAACCAGCAGGGCTGATTCGGAAAGAGCAATTCTACAGCAGCCAGGTGGATACTTGGCTGGTCAGACTGAATGCTGATCTCCAGGGTGGACGCAGGTCGGAGGCCACAGGGGCTGTTTGTCCTAGCACTCTTGTTACTTTTCCCTCTCTACTCATAACTCCCACTGCAGGCCCCTCCCCCATATAAAGTGCTGACAAACATGTCCAGGGCCACCTTTCCCACCTGCTGTGAATCCTTCCTGCGGCAGACAGACAGAGTGCTTTCCCAGACACTGAAAGGCCCGCAGCCCACACTGCTGCGTGGTTTCACTCTGCACAGGGTGCATCTTGGTCCTGCACAGCCCATGCTCCCCTCCCATGTCCTCCCAGCCTTGCACAACGTCCTCATTCAACAGATGGACTTATGAATGAGTGGAAGAGCAAAGAACACAGCAGAGCAACCCCTCCCAGTGTGAGGAACTCACGGAGCAGATTTCCAAACATTCGAGTAGATGGAAATCACCCTGCAGAGGGAAAGAAGGACACCGCCGAAGAGGAAACACACTTGGGTCAAACAGCCCAGACAGTTCACTGCTTACACAGCATCAACCAACCACAGGGGAACGAAGTGCCTTCCATTTTTAGAATTCAAGATTTCAGAACAGTCTACGGAAGGACCAGCCTCACCACCGTACCCGGGGTCACACAGCTGTTGACATTTTTCACTTGATAAGGTTCTAAGGCCGTTTTGTTGTAGTTGTTTTCCCTCCTAGTCCAGAAAATCGAATGTGCATGGAATTCAGTAAGGTCCTGGCTCTTTGGGATATTGGCCTGTCTGTGTGGCCTGCCTATTGTGAAGTAGTGAGAGAGTGACACCTTTTATAGTAAGTTGTGTTGATCTGTAGAAGTCATGGAACTTTCTCCCCCCCTCCCCCATCAGTTTATATGTGCACTAAAAAGTATACTAGGTTAATGAGAAGGGAGAAGTTTGAGGAAAATTAGGAAGTTGCCTTTGTGGTCGAGCCTGTGGGCTCTGTAAACCTGGGCACAATGCAGGAGAGAGGTTCCTCTCTTTCTCGTTCATAAATGCAGATGGCCTCAGTGACACCAGCAGTAGGTGAAACGGATGTGCTCCCACAGGCGAAGGGCAAAAGGCAGCTTGTGCGTGATAGGCCTGAGAGACTGAGTAGTCGCTATTACTGTGGAGTGGTGGGCTCTGCGGAGCAGCAATGCACAGCGGGAGTCAATCTACGGCTGTTTCTCAGATCCACCGCTTTGGAGGCCTGTGGTCGTCTCAGCGCCCCTGCCTCTTCCAGTCACCATCTGCTCTACGAGCGAATGCCTGATACTGCACTGTGCAGTGACTGTCACAGCAGGGAAGCTACCTGGTCTGTGAAAGAAGCAAGTGCATTGGACCTAGACAGTCTGGAACTTTACCTGCCAGGTTTCTCACGTCCAAGCGTAAAGCTGGAGTGGGTGTGTCTCTGGAAGCCAGCGTTGAGTGTACACAAAGTGTCTGCCTTTAAATGGGGACTCATTGTACTTATCCTCATGGCTTTCCTGGGCTAGCAAGGGTCAGTTCTTCCAACTACTTGTTTTGTATGGACTGAAAACCAAGAATGGTTGAACAATCTGAAATAGCAAGGAAAAAAAAAAAAAAACATTGTGTGTGTGTGTCTGCCTGAAAATTGTATATAAAATCCACTTGCTGTCGTTTGGGCACAATCACGTCATCTGTGTGTAGGCTCTTTAATGTTTCTTTGGTGCCATAGCCACACGTATGAGTAATTGGCACACTAAGGTTGCAAAGCCAAAAATCATTTGTCACCTTTACCTTTACTGCAAAGCTGACTTTGCAGTTTTGCTTTTTGCCAGGCTCTGACTTTCTCTTACATGTGAGAAACAGTAAAGGTTTTGGTTTCCTTCCTTCCTTCCTTCCTTCCTTCCTTCCTTCCTTCCTTCCTTCCTTCCTTCCTGTCTTTTTCTTCTTCTTCCTTTTTCCCTTCTTAAAGACAGGGCCTCACTGTATAGCTCAGACTGGCCTCAAACTCACAAATCCTGCTTCAGCATCCCATGTGCTGGGATCACTCACATCACCATCCCCATTGTAAATCAAATAAGGACAGACAAACTCTCATTAAAAACAAAAACAGCTTCCTATGTTTCTCTGCACATTGAACCATCTAGTTCTAAAAGTTATGCCATAACCTATGATTTCAGCTTTGCAAACTGCTTAGGTCTCTCAGACTGATTCACCCTCATTAAAATGTCAGTCCTTGAAAAGAACATATCCGTATATACAAACATTTACTAAAAAAAAAAAAAAGATCAGATGTTTGCTCTTGCTTACAATTTCTCTGGAAATGACCATTGCGTTAGCTTCAGGCTGGACTCATCCAACTCCTAGTTTGAACGCCTATGTAATTTGCCTGAGGCTAGGACAGTATCAGAGGGGAAGGGGCCTTCCTGGCAGCTGTTATCTGGAATTCCAGGGACTCTAAAAAAGAACATAACGGTAGGGCCTCTCTTCTTTTCCTTACAAGTTCCATCGATGAAGAGGGCATTTCTGGTTTTGACTTTCCAGGCTTAATCCACATCCATCTTAATCTCTGCACTCTTTCATCTAAACCAGCAGATGTTGCCATGGCAACTGCTGTCCTTCTTGCATCACCTTCCTTTGATAGCTGGATCGGCTTTATGATCAGTTAAAAGCTTGGAAATTCCCCTGGAGCTTTTCCTGTTTTTGAACCATAAACAAGCCACAGGAATCCCCACCCCTTTGGCCCTTGTCTGTGTGTCCTGGTGATCCTGAAGTGCGGCCTGGCTGGCTGCTCCTCTGTCACTCGCTCTCTGTGCAGGCCTGTTGGTGGGTGGATTAGAATCCCTTAGCAAACAGGACCTGGAACATTGGACACGAGGTCCATGCATACCACTGCCCACCCTGAGTTCTGGTGGTCCTGTGGTCCTGGGGCCCTGTGCTTGCTCGGGAGCTGGGCATGGGGAGCTATTGCTGACTGGCTGGAGTGCTGGGTTTCTCAGCGCCTGACCTACCCCACTACTTGGTTTGGAAAATGGCGGAGTAGACCTAGTTGGCCCCAGAGCTGAGCCTCCCCTGCCTTGCCCCCTGAGCCTGCACTTGTTCATTTCTACACAACAAATACACTTTGTTTCCCCTCTGCTTTGGGGCTCACTAATGCACTGAAGCAGAAAACAAGTGCTTTGGGGCTGGCACTTTAAAGGAGCTGAGTGGCTTGATTGGGTCCACGTCTCCTTTAGAGACTACACAGCCAGTGTTCTGCCAAAGTCCTGTGTGTTCTGGGGGCCCAGGGATGGATTTGCTGCCATTCCGGGTCCAGTTCAGGGTATTTACATACTCCAGAGCCCTTAATAAAACGAGGCCCAAAGAACCAAGATTAGTCCACACCCCATTCTCTGTGTGTATGCCTCCACTAAATCATCTCTTCACATCTGGGTGAAACACAAGGCCCCTGCTCTCATCCCAGCTGACGAAATAACCCACTAAAATAATTTTAAAATTCAAGTCATTAAACCTAGACATCCTTGTCTCTCCATTACCAAAACAAACAAACAAACGAATGAATAAATAAACAAACTTTTTTTTAATGGAGCTTTGAAAAAACTGGATTATTCCGGAGGCTTGTACAGATCCAAAGTGGATTAAAGGTTCAAATAACAAGTTTCATTTATATTCAGAATTAGGCCAGAGGCAACAAGTCCTTGCCAAGATTCCTCAGCTATCTCTTGTGAGAAGCCTATCACTGGTGTGCCGGGGGCAAGGGTTGGCTGGCTGGCTCTTTTTGGTGATTAAATATTCAGTTTTGCAGAATGAAGGTCAAGTCCTCAGCAGTTTGAAATTTGTTTATTCCCTGGTAGAGCAAATAGCTCAAACTGGCCAATATTGAAAAAATAAAGGAATTCTGGAAATCAAGGCTGTCTTTGTTCCCCACACAGGTGGACCACTGAGTATGTTTAAATGAACTGTGCTCCTTACTGTTTTTCAAGGGAGGAACCTACATTGACTAGAGTGACAGTTGCACCCTTAAACTGAAATGGGTGAATTCATCATATGTAAAATGTACCTCAAAAAAGCTATTAACCACAAGGCCCCAAACTCCCAGACAGAATTCCAGAACTTATTAGTGATTTTAAAATTTAGCCCTAACCACTAATAAGTTCTGGAATTAAAATAAATGGTAAAACTGTGCCTAACACTTCCGAGAATATACATTGTATACTTTGATTCTTAATTCCAGTCTTGCTTTAGAGACATGTAGAGGAAAGAAACAAATGTTCACCCCAGAGACAGATTTTTTTTTCTTTTGCCATGCATGGCTGGGGCACGGATAATTAAAACAAGACAGAGGCTGAGGAAGTAATTTAGCTGGTAGAGTGTTCGCCTCCACTAAAGGAAGCAAACACCTCCATTATCGGGGTGTGGCTGCCACACACCTATAATCGCAACCCTTGGGAGCTGGAGTCAGAAAGATCAAGCAAGTCAAGTCACTGCCAGTAACCTTGAATTGGAGGCTGAGCTACTGGATACCCCGGGTCAAACATAAAAACAAGAATAAAAAAAATGAGCAAATAAAAATTTCCGTCTGTCTGTCTAGTACGTAGGGCTGGTCAACTGGCCACACTACAGAGAACAGTTTCTTAAGAGACTGAAGGTTGCCTTGTTCCTTAAACCAAACTCTGACGTTAAAAAACATTTCCAGGTCTCCTGAAATGAAAAAAGCTAGATACAACTGCACCACCTCTTTTGGGCCCCCTGGACTTGGTATCAGGACTCTATTCTCTGCCCAGGAAGGGAAGCCTGGGATTTGCCTGCACTGGCTTCGTCCTGCACCCTTCTGCCTCGGTGTAGGGCACAGACCCAAGGTCAGGTTCATTTGTGTCCTCCTTGTAGGCTGAGAGCTCTGAAGCATAGATCCTGCTTTCAGGATTTGTTTAGTTAAAGAGACAGAGTTGACTATTTTTAGGGTCTGACTTCTCCTCTGGGGTCTCTTCAGGGAACTGAGGGAGCAGAAAGCTCAGTTACGAAATCTTGGGAGCCAACCGGTGAGGCTTTCACTGTGTGCTTGCCTTGGTGAAGAGGCCCTTGCTTCTTCTGTCATTTTATTCCAAGAGAAGCACAAAGAGATTTCAGAGCTCTGGTGGCCTCATCGGGAGTTTCCTTTATTGGAAATCCTAGCTGGCGGTGTCAGATGAGGGTACAGGCCCACACCGAGACCTCAGCTCTATATTTAAATGTAAGGAATCACTGAGAGTGATTTTTAGAGCATTTATTATAATTATCCCTGTATGTGTTTCGTGTGCGTGTGTGTGCATGTGGCGGGTACCTGTGGTGACAGCTCTGTGGAGGAGTTGGTTCTCTCTTTCCACCATCTGGGTCCCAGGGACTGAACTGTGGTTGTCAGGCTTAGCCTCAAACACCTTTACTTGCTGAGCCAGTGGGGTGCTAGGAAAGTTTTACATTAAGTAACACAGCACACACACACACACACACACAGATACAGTCTCTGCAGTATAAACAGAGATTTGAACCCATCTTCACAGGGGATGGAGCCCCTGGCAGGTGGGTATCTTGGCTTTGTTGTTTCACTGATGTGACTGATAAAGACCGGGTTTAAACCCCTTTGGTGCTAACTCTCATCCTCAGCAAGGTGACAGTGTTTCTTATTTTGCTGGGTGACCAGGAATTCCAGCTGCTTATGTGGAAAGTATGTCCAGCTTCCCTCCCTCAGAAAACGCAAGTCTAAGGTCCCCAAGGAAACTCCCTGTCCCAGCAGCCCTTCTTTGTTCACTAAACATCACCAGTGTCATCAGGGTCCCTTCTGATGGGCTCTGATGATCTCACCTAACCTAAACCTGCCCATCTGAAAGAGAACTGTTGTTATCTCGTTCGTCTGAAAGGCTGTGCTTGCCTGTACAGAGAACACTTCCCCGCCGAAGCTCACAGGCCCTGTGAGAAGACAGCAACCATTTAAACAACATTGCTGTACCGACTTCCTCGTTCTTTTTCTCTGTTTATGGAACCGGTGACACATTTCCCCGCCACCTCGGCTTAAAGATAAGCCATCTCAGCAGCCAAGAAACCAGGAACTCTGTGCACACGTCCCCCTTCTGGCCCAACTCTTAAGAGTGCCCAACCATTGATATTTGTCTCACTATCTCAATCTAACTCTTTGCACTTTTAGAAAAACATCTTACCCTTTTACAATGAACCAGCCCCTCAGAAGGAAGCTCCTCCAAATCTATGAGATGGCCAGGTAGAAGATCGGGGTGGCAGAAGGAGGCGACATAATGAAAACACTCCATGATCCAAGGGAACATCGACATGGAAGTGAGAAACTATACTCACTGAAAAAGCGCTCTTACCCCAAGTCCTGGAGCAGGTCTGCACCTTCATCCGATGCGCCCCACAGCCCTGAGGGAGCCTGGGTACTCATGTTCCCTCCTCGAAGTTCCGCTCTGCCCATTCGTTCCTTTGCTTCTGATTGCTGACTCCAGCCAGGTGATGTAGGAAGAGAGAGAGCTGGGCTCCCTCGCTGGACACACTGCTCCTCAGTTAAGATAGCAGCCTGCTGGGGCCCGAGTCTCTGGCTAAGCAAGGAAGTGAAACTTGGTGGCTCCTCCCACTGACACTGCCACCCTGGGCCTGAGGCAAAGGCAGGGGTGTTCTGTCAGTCAGGAAGTGTGCCAACCCCGGCAGAGCACCTTTGACACCCACGACCTATGTATCACCAAGTCAGTTTTTGCCAAAGGAAACAGAAGGACCACCCACCCAGGATGGGACTAGGAGGCAGAACTGTAACTTCTCCCCAGTAACTGAATGCCTGGGGTTTGCAGAGCAGTACGTAGAGGAGGTTGCACACGCCCACCCGCCCAAGGAACACCAAGGAAACTTCTACGTCAGAAACATCTTTAGAGCGGGTAAAAAAAAAATCAGAGTCAAACAACCAATCCCACTCCACCCTGCTTTGTTTTCATACTGTCTCAGGATTTCTTTCCAACATCCCTTGAGGCTAAGGGGAGGGCAGGGGGCACTCACCGTTTTTTCTTACAGAGGAAGGATTGGAGGCTGAGGCTGTTGCAAGCATGCCTGAAGCCCCGGGTTCCATCCCCAGCACCACGCAAAATCCTGGAATCCCAGCCCTCTGGAGGTAGATGCAAAAAAACCAGAAGTTCGAGGCCAGCCTGGGCTAGGTGAGTGCCTGCTTAAAAGCAAAAGCAGAAACAAACAAGGGAAGTGATTGCGGGGGAAGACAGAAGAAACTGCCCAGTGGGCTGAGCTATGCTGGACTCGCAGTGGTGTCTAGACTACTTGTTTGTTTGTTTTGTTTTGTTTTGTTTTGTTTTGTTTTTGAGATAGGGTTTCTCTGTGTAGCCTTGTCTGTCCTGGACTCGCTTTGTAGACCAGGTTGGCCTCAAACCCAGAGACCCGCCTGCTTCTGCCTCCCTGAGTGCTGGCTGGGATTAATCATAGGCACCGCTGCGCCCGCTGTGTCTAGACTATTATAAAGGGGATCATTCCATTTGCCTGGACGTGCAACAGAGGATGGATCAAGAGCCTTCCCTCTGCGTGCACCCCCTCCATCATCCCATGACGAACCAGGGATCACCAGGGCGCTGTTTCATTTGGAATCATAAAGAGATTGCTAAAACAAAGACCTGATCGAGCCCGTGAGCACGTGCTACTGTAGGTCTTAGCCTGTAGTCAGAGGCTGCTAATGGCTCCTTAGCAATCTTCCTCCTGTCTGCCGCTTCTCAGGGGTTCCCGCGGCCCTCGCTTTCTCTGGTTGTCAGTGAGACGTTCCTCAGTGTCTACAGACAGTCCTGGGGAGAACCAGCTCTGACAACACAGGCAGCCACAGTCCTTTCGGATAGAGGATTTTGAGGATTTTGCGGGGAGGGAGGCGTACAAGTTGCGCTTCAGGAGAAGGGCGGGGTGGGGGGAGCAGGGGAGCGCGGGGCGGGGGGCGGGGACCGGGCACACCCGGCCTAGGAAGGGGGACAGCCAGTGCCGCAGATTGCCTGCTCCCTTCCTGGAGCCATTCTTCAATTCTTCAGCGTTTGAACGCCTTTTTCATGCATTCTCATTTTAGCACATTCTCCCCCTGTCTTCTTTCTCTCTCGAGGGGGAGGCAGTAGCAACCTAGGATGATTTTTTTCTTTTTAGCTAACCTTCCTGCCCTGAGAAGATCCTTCCCTTTGCCCGGGCATCCTGCCCTAGCCCTCCTGCCTCCACACACACTACCATCTACGCTGTCCGGTCCCATCTGTCCCAGGTATGAGCTGGCGCCCACGAAATGCTGGAGGTATTTAACAGCGCTCTTTGTATTCGACGGTGTACATGTTGCTTTCAGCTTAGCTCTAACTTCTTTATTTTATGACTATGAGCGTTTTGTCCGCTTTTATGCTTCTATGTGCACCATGTGCCTGCCCGGTACCCGTAGGAATTGGAAGAGGGCGTCCGATTTCCCGGAACTGGAGGGACTATACTTACAGGCAGCTGTGAGCCACCACGTGAGAGCTGAGAATCAAACCGTGGTCTCCTGCAAGAGCAATCGTGCTCTTAGACACTAACACATCTTTCCAATGTTATCTTTTCTTTTTTAAATTAAGGAAACCAATATTGCTTCCAAATACCCTCTCAAGGAATGTGTATATGTGTTTATATATGTGTGTGTATGTATGTAGGTATATAGAGTAGTTTAAACAATTTTGGGCTATCATATTCTTTGTTGATTTTTTTTTTTTTCTCCTTTGGCTATGCCGGGAACTAAACCCAAGGCCTCATGCATTCTAGGCAAGTATTCTACCAATAAGGTATATCTGGAATCATTGTGTGTGTGCATGTGTGTGGTATGATGTGGTGTAGTGTATGTGCTCATGTATTCGCAGGTATGTGGAAGCCTAAAGTTGATGTCAAGGATCTTTCTTGATTATTCACCATTTTATTAATTGAGCAAGGTCTCCCTCTGAACCAACTCTGGTTAGTCTAACCAGCCAGCTTGCCTGGGAGACCCTCCGAGCACTGGGATTACAGGCAGCCTTTATAACTGCCTAGATGTCAGGTGAGTCCTCGGGATCTGAACTCTGGCCCTCGCACTCACACAGTAGGCACTTTTATTTATCCTTTGTGCCATCTCTATTATCATCTTTAAAAAAACATTTTATTTATAAAAAAACTGGTAAGCCTTTAAATTGTCACATTAAAGTCACAAATGCTTTTACAAACAACAGAATATAAAGAGAGTTAATTTGTCCAAATTTTAACTTCATTAGAGAGTTTGGGTGTGGTGGCACACATCTGTAATCCCAATATGTAGAAATTTGAGGCAGGAGCCATGAGTTTGAAGCCAAATTGAGCCACATACTGATTCCAGGCCGATGTTGGTTACAGAATGAGACATTGTCTCAAAACAACAACAATAACAACAAACCCAAAAATATAAAAAAGTGTTTCATTAGAATAAAGACGCCTAATACTTGATTTTCCTCTAATGAGAGCTGGAGAAAAGAAATTACTCCTTAGCACTGAAGACTGCCTTTTTCTTATTTACCTTTACAGAAAGCTTGAATATCACAACAACTGCCTTTTGTGTAGTCACCCGAAAAGCCCATGGTAACTGTCAACAAAGACAACGGTCCTCTGAGCTCCTCTGATACCTGCTTGTTGTTCAGCATGACCTCTTTATCCCTTAACTTAATGTAAATGGGAAATGAAGGACACGTTCTGTGCTCAGGACTGCCTCGAGCCAAAGTTTCTGCAGCTAACCAAGGGCGGAGGTGTCCCACGGTAGCCGCTACAACAAACTATCTGAACAAACAGCATACAGAAGAAAGGGCTAATCTTGGTTTAGTTTTGGTCCAGGGTCGCCAGGTTCCATTACCTACGCCTGAGGTGAAGCCGACATCCAGGTAGTGCGCATGTGCAGAGGGGAAAGATTTTAGTGCGTGCAGCTGGCATGCAAGAGGAGGAGAAAGAAGGGCCGAGGCATAGCCTTCAAAGACGTCCTCTAGTGACCTCACTCACCAGTGAGGCTTCTCTTTCCTTGATTTGCCACTTTTCCATCTTCCGTTTTGAATCCGTCGGTGGAACCAGCTCCACTCAACCACCTGTGGCATCACCTGCACAGGCCACACAGGGGTGTGATGTCGTGACCTCAGTGTCTCCAGTTCCGATCAAGCTGACAAGAATAACCATCACAGACCCTCCCCACCTGTTCCCACCTGCCTGTTCCACCCCTATGAACAGGGTAGCCTTCATTTCACGCTGAACTGAGAGCTATGGAAATAACTGCCGATCGGTTTTCACTGCAGGCCAGTTTCCCCAAACGATGTCCGTTCCCCCATCCTGCTCCCATAGCTCCTCCTAATTCTATGGGCAAGCTCTGTGCTGCTATGTCTTTTAAGAGTGAACTGAGGGATTTTATGTCACATCAGTTCTGTGATCTCTGCTGCAATAGTAAGCTATCTAAAACGCTGAGCCAGTTCACGCTTTAAGTTATCTGTGCTCTGTTTCATTTTATTCTCTTGTCTGTATAAACAGCCCCTGGTTCTGTATTAGATAGTAAGACTCCTTAGATATGATTATAACTTGCTCAATTCAGGTTATAAAATTTAGTTGAAACTTTCTCTCCTGAGAAATCAGGAAATTGGGCAGAGGAAGGAGTTTCCTAAGAAATTACATATATATGTCTATCTGTCTATCTATCTATCTATCTATCTATCTATCTGTGTTCACATGCACACACACACACACACACATACACACACACACTTTGAATTTCACCTTTCTAGCACACCCTTTAGAGTCAGTGTGAAGGACTAGTGTGTCCTGTCACCCCTAGGTTCACATGCTGATACCTAACACCATTGCTAGAGTTCTAGGAGGCCGGACCTTTGGAGGGTGATTAAGATCCCAGGAATGGCATCTTTATGAGTGTAACCAGTGATCTTATTAAAGACTCCAGAAAACACTCTTGTCTCCTCTACCATTCGAGGCTGTGGTGAGAAGCCATCAAACCACAGCTCTGAAGATGGGCCTCATCAGGATCTACGCGCTCTGGCACAGCTGGCATTGGGTCTGCAGCCTCCGGAACTGTGAGAAAGAAATGTGTTATTTATAAACTACTTGGTTTGCAGGACTTTGTTATAGCAGCCCAAACTCATGAGGGCCTGAGGTTTACTGGGGGATTTAGAGTCCTGAAAACAGAAGTCCGGAGACCCGTGCTATGCGCTCCCAGATCCTCAGTAAATATTTTATGAAGGTTGCTTTTAGTCACCGAGAAAGGGAAGACAGACAAGTGGACTTCCAGCTGGGCCGAGGGCTACCCAAACAGTGAAGAGAAGCCCTTTGAGTCTTCTGGGTCACCACTGGTCACATGCCTCTGCTCACTGGGCTACTCCACTGCTCTGGCTGCGGTTTTCTCATTTCTCTTGGGAGTTACTCTGCTTGCTTTAGGTCAGTTTTTCTTCTGCTGAACCATTTGGCCTGTGTTAGCTGAGCTATCCTTGATCTCCAAATGAGCTGTGGTATGTGTTTGGTATCACTGCAAGTGGAAGTCCACCATGGATAGTTCCTCATCATTTAGTGGCTGTGTATCAAGTCAATGTTCTGTCTATATGGGTGTTTTTGTTCAAATGCTTTCAAAAGCCCAATGTCCAATCTGTTTTCTGAGACCAATGACAATCTCTTAACTGTGAGCCCTTGTAAAACTAAAGAAAAAAGTTACATACTTCCAGTACATCATAGCATGAAGTAAACATTTTTGTTTTGTTTGTTTGTTTTGTTTTGTTTTGTTTTTTGAGACAGGGTTTCTCTGTGTAGCACTGGCTGTTTTGGACTTGCTTTGTAGAGCAGGCTGGCCTTGAACTCACAGAAATCTGCCTGCCTCATAATAATTGCCCTCATTTTCAGTATTAATTTTCCTTATTAGGTATGAAGCTCATTTCTGTGACCAAATGCCAGCCAAGAAGCAACTTAGGGAAAGAAGTATTTATTTTGGCTCACAGTTTAAGAGGACACAGTTGACCGTGGTGGAGAGGGCATAGAAGCAGGTGGATCCACAGCAGTGGGAGCATGCATCTGGGAGTCCTCACTGCCTCACGGCTTGGTGGAACAGAAATCAGAGGGATCAAGCATGGTTCTTCTGACTTCCTCAGTCCACCGTGTATGCCTAAAACCGCAATTTCAGACAGGAACTCTAAAATCTTATGTAAAATAATGGGCCTACAAGGAGTAGAAAGCTGGAGGCAGTTTAAGAGCTGTGTTTCCTGCTGCTCTATTGTGTTTGGGAAACTCTGTTTCTCCGTAGTTATCACTGCCTCAGCTGTTATGCCCCCTCTGAGCCTCGGTAGAAAGGGGGATACAGATCCCCCTTTTAGGGGTGAACATTCTGCAATCTCTTATTCTCTGCATTTAGACCAGCTGTGCGTCTCTAGGTTAACCACCAGCCACTGCTAATAGAAGCTTCTCTGGGCAGCTGCGCAGATGAACTCACTGTTGTGACAGCATGCTTAAAGCCCGTGCCAGCTCAGACAGACTCAAATTCCAGCATGGAGGGGGAAGGTGGACACAAAGCCCCACCCTTAGCCAAGGTGCTAATGGAAACTGATAGCTACTAGGAGATGGAGAGTCAGTTTTCTTTAAGAGTGTAATGCCTGGTAAGTGGACCATTTTCCAGGTGAAGATCACACATCTAAGAATATATAAACAGCACAAAGTGGACTTCGTGGGTGAAGGAGAAAAGAGGATACAGGGTTGAGTGGGTCAGGGAGGAGCTGGGGGGCTTAAATATTATCAAAACATATTAATTAAAAACTTCAAAGAACTAACAATTTTTAAAACAGGAACTGGGGCTCCCTATTGCTGAAACAGTCACATTAGTGATGTTATGAAGCCAAGTTAGGTGTCTAACAGCAGAGAAATGGAGAAGAAGAAATTATATATTTTACGTGTACAATGGGATTCTTTTCAGCCGAGAGAAGAATGCGCTTATGTCATTCCTGGGAGAATGGATGCAGCTGGAGACAGGTCTAAGAAGTGAATTAAGCCAGTTTCAGAAAGAAAAATGTTACATCGTTTCTCTCATCTGTGGGTGCTAGCTTTCATATGGTCACGTAAATCATGTCTATGTATTTCAAGTGAAAGTAAATCCAAACTTGTTCAGGGCAACAAAGACGACTAATAGGAGTGGGGAGTGGCAGAAAAGGGAGAGTGGGAAATTATATAAGGGTTCACACGCTCAACATGTAGTATATACTCATAGGGAATATAAAAATAATGTCAGAGTATCACATTATGTATCCGGAGAATTACGCCTCCCCACTTCGCTCAGCTCCAGCCTAGCGCAGAGGCCATTTGTGAGAGGATGTTGAGTTATTACCATCTCTAGTCTTCCCCACAGTAGATCAGAATTCACACCAGCTTCATTTCTAGTGAAAGAGTACACATTGTCCTATGCACCTCTCTTTAGGCTTAGGACGCCTTTTGCCTCTAGCACTGGGCAGGGTCCGTCTCCTCCATCAGTTGCTCTTTTTGTTGATCTCACCCTGCGAATCTGAATGTTCTGTTTTAGCTCTACTCGCTACTGAATAGATTATGTGAATTTCTTGGTGGTTAAAGTTCCCTGTTGGCGGGATGTACCCTGCATATCTTTGTCACAACATTTTGCTACTATGTAGAGATAAAACACACCTCCCCCTTTGCACCCCCCATCTATAGGTTAGGGGAAAAAGAAAAAAGAAATTAGAGGAGAGTTTGTTTCTTCTGACTTTAAAAAACAAATATTCAGATTTGCTTAAGACCTTTTGTTATAAACATGCTTTGTGCCGATGCTCTTGATCGTTTCTTTGCGCTGATGCTCAGGATCGTTGCTTTGCGCCAATGCTCAGGATCGTTTCTTTGCGCTGATGCTCAGGATCATTTGTATTTAAAGACCCTCCCATCACAGTGGATCCGTGGGCATTTGGACAGCAGTGTTCTGACAGCGTTCCAGCGATCAGAAGATGCCCAGGTGGTTGTGGGGGAAGAAGAGTGCTTTGCCGGACGAGGTGGTGCACACCGGTGATCCCGGCACTCGGGGAGGCAGAGGCAGGCGGATCTCTGTGAGTTAGAGGTCAGCCTGGTGGACAGCCAAGGGTACACAGGGAAACCCTGTCTTGAAAAAACCCAACAAACCAAAACAAAACAAAAGTAAAGAAGAGCGCCACACTGTCCATGCTCCCTAAATTCCTAGAACCGCAGAGCACTTGTCCAACTTGGATCATTAAGCTCCCTTCTGCCGAGCCTTCACTACCCGGCTTTCTTTACTGCATTGAGACACTGTGTCCCGAAATATGCTAACATCTGCATTTGGGGGTTAGCATGACAGGTGCTGTTCGTGCTGATGAAGCAAGACACCATCTGCATGGAAAGGTCGTGCTTAATCATCCTGGCTCTGATTTCTGAGCAGAGAAAGCACAGGCTGAAACGAAACCTCTAACTCTCAAAGTTACTGTATTTCAGCAGCAAAAGCAGCCGCTGACTCAACACAGTGAAACCGCGTCACCTGAGCTCATGGATGCTATGGACCTCATCCAGACAGTCTATCTTCTCGGCCAACCCTCACCTATTGGTTAATAGATGTCAGTGATAGTGAACAAGATGAGTAGAGCAATTGGCCAGCTGTGGTATTCGTGGGATTTTTGGCTTCCTGGATTAGTACAAACTTAGACACAAAAATGGGTCAACTTTACAATTACCAGTGGTGGCAAGAGTGAGGCGACAGCTCCGCCAAAATGTCTGAACACTTTGGGGTTAGAGTTCGGAAGTGAAAGGGAGCCTTTTCAACAAGAGGGAAAGCGTGGCTGGTACTGAAAACCTAGCGGACTAACCTGCATTAGTGAAGTCATGGATCTCTGAAGGGAACCTACAGCCGCCACTTTACCAAACCAGCATAAGCCCTAACTACATCCTGAATATTTGGCCTGACACCTACAGGTACAAATGGCCCCCGTGCCACATTAAGGAAGGCTGTCTTTGCAACACACTGTCTCAGGTGGCGCTAGATGCCAACAGAAACATCTACAACACAACTACAACATCTACAACTCTTGCACTTGTGTCTCGGGGATCATAGCCATGAATTTGAAGGAGAGCAAGGGCTGGGCACCTGGGAGGAGCCGGAGGGAAGAAAAAAAAAAAAAAAGGAGAAAATGATGTAATGATATTAAAGTCTCAAAAAATTATACTTGAAAAAGAGAGAAATGAATGGGAGGGGACTTAGAGCTTCTGGTGAACGTCGTGGAAGACACGGCTTTGGTTCTGCTGTGTGACAGGTGGCGCCAAGAAGCTTGGGAACATGGAGGCATTCGTGGCTCCTCTCTGCCGAGCTTAAGACGGGGTCGACCCATGGCCTCAGACCACCTTTCTTTCCTTACCGACTCCAGTGACTGAAAAACCTGGCAAACCATAGTGCCGTTTTTAAAATTGAAAATATTTTCTGAGCTGAAGTTAAGTCAATGGGAAAGTCAGAGGTTAACAATACGCTTTCGGTTGACTCACTACAGGTCCTTGTAGGACTTCCTTTGAAACTGGACCAGTAAACCTGGAAGCTATGAGCTGGCGTTGCAGAAAATAGAAGTACTCTCGCCACCCAGCGGAGGCCTTAGTTTATGGATGAGGTACCCGGTGTCCCCACACGGACTCAGGCAGGACCCCCGTGCTGAGGATATCTCGCCACTAGGTGGCAGTCATACTGTACTGGGGCTGCGGTTGTTTTAGGAGTTTGGTTCTATTGCTTCACCCTCCCCTGTTTACGTTATCATTAAAGTAGTTGAATCTAATGGCTGTCTCATGAAGTTACCGTGTTCATGGAAGACCCTAAACTACGCCTTTAAAAACGGTTCAGGAATAATGTGTAACCTACTCCGTCAAGTTTGACATGGCTTAATTCTTAATTCTATTTTCCATTCAATGCTTTGGCGGTTTTTGTTTTTGTTTTAGAGACAGGGTTTCTCTGTGTACCTCAGGCTGTCCTGGAACTCACTCTGTAGATCAGGCTGGCCTTGAACTCAGCAACTTGCATGCCTCTGCCTCCCCAGTGCTGGGGATTAAAGGCCTAGTTTGTTTGTTTGTTTGTTTCTTTTTTTTTTTTTTTTTTTAATTGTCAAGACAGGGCCTTAGGTTTTCCAGCCTGTTTTCAAGCTCCATAGAACTTTTGCCGCTAAAGGGCTGGGATTACCGGCCTCTGCTCTCAAGCCCAGTTGATGCAAACTCGGTTTTATTCTAGGCAAGCACTTTACCAATTTAGGGACATCTACTTCTAAAACTCTCAGATCACTACGGAAAGGATTTAGTGAATAAAAAGTGATTGGAATGCAAAGCTTCCATTTTATTCCTAGAACACCCCCACCCCCAAAATGCACTATGCTTTTAGAGCTTAACCTTTTGGTTGTTGTTTTTCTTAGCCTAATAAGTAAAATAGAGATTTTCTTAATATTTTCTTTTTTTTTTCATTTAAAATAAGACCTGAATGTATCTATAAAATTACTAAAGTAGAATCCTGTCATTAAGTGGTTAAAAACAAAACAAAAACAACAAACAAACAAAAATAAAGCAACCTTCGGGTTCTCAGAAGGACAATGGAAAGAGTTTGCAATGGTTCCGTACAGAGAAAACTTTTTGGTAGAAGTGGGACAAAGACCAGAATTCTGGGGAAATAGAAGATGTTTCCAGGAAAAGTATTGTGAAGAGAGGGGAGAAGCAGAGGAGGGCACAGACCAAGACGGTAAAATCCATAACGGAGACCTAGTGGAATGAAAGCAGAAATATTGAACTTGGCTCTGAAGGGAACCAGAGATCTGCAGAGGAACAGGAAGGGTGTGTTTCAGAGAACAGGGGAGTGAGCAATTTGGAGTTGGCACACTGGAAATAAAATTCAAGGGCGGGAGCTGGCGTCTCCCGAGGGTTGTCTCCAGCCTGACAAATCCCCACCAGAGGCCCTGGAATCTTCATTTTTAACAGCCGTCAAGGGAGTCTTGTGTTCTGCAGATTGATTGCCATCAGCAAACCCCAGTCCAGACTGTGCAGATCACCACTGTGTGGTGATGGATTTGTGGTCCCTAGGGAAGTGATTTATACCATGAGCTTGCGTCAGGTCAACGTGCCTCAGGACCTAACCAGCTTTAAGCCTGATCAACGCTCCAAAACAGAAAAAATCTGCCATCCCTTGGACCACCGTGCATGCGCGTGCGTGCGTGCATGTGCGTGTTAGTCAAGAGACTGCATAGGGAAAGAAGGCGAAACTTTCAGAAAGAGAGACCAGTTCTTTTCCTGCTCTAGTGGTGGCAGCCAAGGAATCTGGAGGTTTCCTGTCCTTGTGCATCCTGGTTGCAGCTCCTGCAAGGGAACGGCCAGCAGTGGGGCCTCAAGGTTCCCACAGAAATTCCCCACGTGTGTTTTCCATCAGCAAGGCTTCTACACACAGAGGTAGCTTGTCCACTCAAGCTTGGGCCCAGAGGTCCCATGGACTGGGATCTTAAACTTTGTCCAGACTTAGCATTTACACCTGCACAAACCAGGGTGACATATCCTGGAGGAAGAGAAAAGGTTGGGAAGCCGATTCTAGGGACTGATGAAGAGGTCCCCCGGGGGCAGTGAATCTCCCAGGTGAAGACTCATGGCTTCAGGACCAGGTTAGGCAGATTCCTGGTCCTAGTGACATGGTCTACCTTGCTCTCCTGTGAGATTTTATGTCTCGGTAGGAGGCATAAAACTGTTACATTCAGCTGTGTTATTCCTAAGTGATCTGGGGGAGGGGGAGGCTTCGGCCTTCCGAGGTCATCTTTTCGTTAATAATTCACAACAATAATAATTCCAGGATTTCCTAATCTGTGTGGTCTGGCAAACCTAGAGATGCCCATGAATTCTGGAAGCTTACACCTTAATGGTTACTGTTTTCCTAACTTCCACCGAAATGTAGGTGTTGGAGCCAGTCCATGGCGTGATTTTCCTCTCCACACCATCTACCCCAGGCTCCTCAGGGTTCCTCAAGCTCAGCGTTCTAGCGACATTATTGAGGGAGCAGATTTTTACCCTGAGTTTGCTTTTGGACATGGCGATCAGTTCACGCTAGTGCGAGCATAGCTTAGAAAGCTTACTGCCTCACAGCTCGTTGCCTGCTGAACAATTTGCCCTTGCTCGCTACTCCGTTATCTGCTCTGGAGTCTTTCCTGCTTTATGTCACAGCTCCGTTCTCCAGCTTTGAAGGGGCAGGGCCTCACCTGGAAGGATGGCCAGTGTTTCCCACCATGAGGTTCCTGCAAAGAGCGCCAGGTGACAGCACTGTAGCCAGCGGTGCCCTGGGCTGTGCGTGGTTGCAGATTGTGTCTGCAGCAGTAGTGATATTCCTGCTGCCTGAGAGAGGGGATTTCTTCCTCAAGAACAGAACAAGAGATAGGGCACCAGGCAGCAGAGCGGCCGGTAGAGGCCCGAGGGAAATGATGGTGAGACACTCTTCTCTGGAAGCGTCTGGAGGCATACAAACATGGGGTGCCCACAGTCTGGCAGACGGATGGTTTGGATCCAGCAACACCAGGAGCAAACTGTACAATGACTTTCCAGGGTCTGATAAACTAGTGCATCCTGGGGGCTAGTCAGGTGGAGTTCCAAGAGGGAAGTGAGTGCTGTTTCACAAATTCTCACATCCTCTTTTCATGTCGAGAAACGATACAGCATCTTCCCAACATGCAAACCAAAGGCGAATAACTATCGTCTTCAACTTTAATGTTTAATGTACATGCACTTTACCAGGAGTGCCGTTTGAATAAATTCTGATTGGATGAGTCTGAGGTGAAGCCTGGGGGATCTGGGGGGGTGGCAGTGTCTTCATTTGAAACAAGCCCTCGGCGATGCTGATGTTTCCACGTGCCAGGGCCACACTGTGAGCAAACAACAGAGCTCTCTGCCCTTTCCCGGCTCTTGATCCCAAAGACGGGAGGTCAGTGTTGATCCCACTGACCCAAACCCTCATGGCCAAATTAATGAAAGCAAGCTTTTTCATTCATGTACACAGGGTGCCTCCCCTAAGGTGAGGTTCCGGAGGTCAGCATTGGATGTGAGGAAAACAAGGTTTTTATAGCTCCGGGATATGGGGTTTCTAAATTTGGATGTTGGTGGTCACAAAGGGCAGGATTAGGAGCAAAGCATAAGCATAAGTTAGTGTCATAATGACCTCCTGAAACAAAGACATGATTGCAAGGTGGAACCAACAATAGGCAGTCATAAAAGGTTGCCATAAGACCCTTTTGAAAAAAGGTAGGGTTGCAAGATGGTTATTAACTTTTTGAAACAAAGATATGCTTGCCATTCCTGGAACAGGCAATACAACCCTCCCCCTGTACCTCCCCTCCTCCCCACTCCTTTTTCTCAGACAAGGGGAGGTGCCCAAGGGGTACCAACCCACCCTGGCACCTCGAGTCTCAGCAGGACAAAGCACATCCTCTCTCACTGGGACCAGACAAGGCAGCCCAGCTAGGGGAAAGGGATCCAACTCCATAGGCTGGAAGGCAGCTTGCTCCAGGTAGACTGTGGCATTAAGGAAAGGGTGGTAAGAGGAAAGAGCAGGGACAGTCTCAGGGATGCTCAGGGGATGGCAGGGATTTATTTTATCCCTGTTGGCCCAGATCAGCAACAGCAGGTGTGAATGGAGCCCCTGCTGTAAAGCCCTTCTTTCTGAGGCACTTGGCCACTGCTGGACTCCTTAGCATAGATCCCTGACCAGGCTGTGACCTCCCCCATAAAGATGCTAATGGCCACATTAAGGGAGATTTGGCTTTTTAATCAGAGTGCAAAGGTTGGACGTTTATCAGAGACTGAGAGGAGGGAATCCACAGGAGAGCTCCTTTAGTGACTCTACCCAGTTTAGACAGCAACTGGATGAATTTTCATTCCCACCTTTATCAAGACTTCTAAGCACCATCAATGCAAAAACACAACCTTCACTACAAGGGGTAAGATAACGTTTATTCTAGAGCAAAATACAAGTGATCAAGGCCCAGGAACACAGAACTAGGTTACCCCAAATTTCATGTTCCAAGTAGTTTCATTAAGGGTCTAAAGTGAAAGAACAAAGAAAGTCACAAATTAAGACACCTTTCGAGTCATTGGTGGGAACAATAGAGAGGCAGCTACAGAAGAATGAAGAAACTTCTGTTGTGGGTCCCAGATGATCCCGCTGACGCTCTTAGGGCTTGCAGAAGCCAGTTGTCTGTCAGGTTAGTACATTCCAATGAAAAACCAAAGCTCCGCTAGTACATTCCAAAGATTTGCCTAATGGTCACAAAGCAGCCAGGTCGGGTATAGTGGGGGACATATATGGCTATTAAGAGATGGCCCTATAGATGGCCCAAGATAATCTGGCTCTGGACATGCGAAGCTCCAACCGATCCACAGTTTCAGATCAGTCACCCTTGCAGAAGGTTCAGTCTGAACATACAACAGAAGAAAAACTGAAAACTGGTTCGTAGCGTCCAAGGCAAAGGGTGTGTTCTTGTGGTGTTATACAACAGTGGCTGAGGCTAGATCCACAGCCTGGGCTATCTATTCTTTGCCTCCCACATGACTCATCATTTTTCCGTGCAGTGACCACCCAAACAGTGATGATGGTTGGAATCTCCAAAGCACATAAAACAAAAGGAAAGCCAGACGAGACTGTCTGTGAACCCAGCCTCAGAGGACCCAGAAGTCTTAGAGGTTACCAAAAGTTTTAGGAGGAAAATCTGAGGGAATAGACTTGAATTAACAAAAACATAGCAAAGGAGTGGATGAAAAAAGTGTTTGTGAAGGATAGTGTCCCTACCTTTGGGGGCGGTGTTTTCTTTTTGTTTGTTTGTTTTGTTTTTTAATGTGTATTGGTGTTTTGCCTACATGTTTGTCTCTGTGAGGGTGTCAGATCCACTGGAACTGGCACGATATTTGATCACACTTTGAACCTTGAGATTGTGTTGTTTACAGGAAAAAAAAAAAAAAAACTGTCTCTAGTTGGGTGTGGCTCAGCCCTAGCACACACCTTTAATCCAAGAGCTTTCTGTTTGTTTAAATAAAATCAACCATAAGTCAAGAGGCGGGGCAAGCAACCAGTTGACAGGGAGTGAACATAGAGAAAAACTGTAAGAGGAAGTCAGGAGGACAGACAGAGAGATGCACAGGAAGAAGAAGGGAGGGCATTCAGTTTGAGGGTTTTGTTTGTTTTGTTTTGTTTTGTTTTGTTTTGAGATGGCACGGGGAAGGAGGTTTTGTCTTGTTTTTGTTTTTGTTTTTTCTTTTGGGGATAATGGCTGAATAAGAAGGCCAGCTGAGTGTTTTCTCTACCTCTCTTGAGTTAGCAGCCTTTCACCCCAGCAACTGCCTCTTGAGTCTGTTCGTAAAATCGTTTGAGATTTGGGTAAAAATAACAGTTGTGAGGTGCCGTGTGGGTGCTGGGAGTTGAACCTGGGTCCTTTGGAAGAAGAGCTAGTATGCATGACTAGATGAACCATCTCTCCAGCACCACTTTGTAAGGATTTAATGGCAGAGAGTGAACTGAGCCCAGGGCCAGGAGAGCTTTCATAGCTCGGATCTGCTGGCTTTTAATTTCTTCAACTCATGACTGGAAAACTCAGTTTGAAGGCTTTTTGAGAAATCTCTTAGCATCTTGAGAGTTCTAAGTGTTTTCCACAGCTCGCTGGGTACTGCACGGCTGCTGAATTAGGTGTAGGTAAGACATGCAGAATATGATGTCCCCACGTGGCACTCTGGGATATTGATTCTTTTGAGTTAAAGGCTCCTGACAAACAGCAAATTTAAGAGAGGATGCCTGCCCCCCCACTACCACTTTTTCATATGAAAAAGTGTAGGAAAAGTGCCTCCTTGTACCAGAAAGAGAGCTGTTCTTAAAGCCAGAGACAGTGTTGCAGGAGAATAAGGTCTACAGAAGGCAGCCAAGATTAACCTACGACAGAGGGGAGTTGTCAGAGAATGACTGGAAGCTATCCCCACCTGGGCTTCATTTCACTAACAGGACATTAGCAAAAAAACGTGATGCACAGATGTTATGTAAATACCCTGGAAAGGTCACCATTCTTGAGACACTGGGCTTTAGGGATTTTCCCCTCAGCTCACTAACTTGCTCCTAGTCTCAAGAGGCTCAACACGCTGTTTCTATTTCTGACCACGTGACCCTGGAGCAATCCTTTGTCCAAGGATGCAAGAGTCTGATGAGGTGCCCTCAGAATCCAGTACGAAGCTTCTCTTTCTTTTTTCTCTTTCTTTATTTCTCTTTGGGTACTAGTCCAAAGCCCAAGCCCGCTTTCTCTGACATTCTGAGCTCTTTCCCCGTTTCTCTGAAGAAGATGCGCCCTTTCCTCACCTGCTTGCTGAGCTCCATGCCCAACTTAAAAGGCTTTCTGTCCTCTCCCTCCTCATGGCAGCTGCCTAAATTTATAGTTTGACTGCCCTTTGGATTTTCTCTCAAACTCGAATAAAATGATCACTGGCTTTTCTCTGAGGCAGCGTTTAAACTCTTCTATAAATGTGCCTAAGAACTCACAAAAGGGAAGCCTGGGTTCCTTGGTAACAATGGGGGAGTTGAGGCCAAGAGAAATCTGTGCGCCAGTCATTGTTAAAGGAGCCCACAGTTAGCTGCCTTCCCCTGAGGAGCTTTGTCTGGACACACTAGGTAATTTACCACTCACGTCAAACTTAGTGCATAAGCCTTTGGTCCTAACTACTTCTTTTGTGGACTTTTTTTTGTTGTTGTGAAGGGCCCAGTGTGCATATAAAAGACGCTAACAATTTACTTGTGTTTTCTTCTTTCCTTCTGTCGGTGTTTTGTCTATCCTAGCAGAGGATATGGGACAAGCTTACCTCCCTCCCTACACAGGTAGTGAAAGGGACGCATACGGCCACTGCTTTTGAGGAAAATATAGAAGAGCACTTCATACAAATAAAGACAGTGCATCAGAGCTGGGCTCAGTGACAGCAACAATGACACCTGATTTCACTCACTCACCGTGAAGATGATGCCTTCCACAGACAAAGGAAAAATTCGGGGCTATCTGATTACGAATAAAGTCACCCCTTCATAGTTCTGGTAGTAAGCTATGTTCTGTGACTCATCTCAGATTGATGCTCTCCTCCTCTTTGTGGTATTAGTCTGAACCCAGCGTCTCCTAAATGCTCGGCAAGTGCTCTACCACTGAGCTACACTCCCAGCCCATTGATTGATTGATTGATTACTTCATTAAGTTGCCCAGGCTGATCTTGAACTCACTCTGTAGTCTGAGGGGGTGCTTCATTTTGCAATCCTCCTGCCTCAGCTTCCCAAATAGCTAGAATTTATAGGTCTGAGCTACTTTGCCCAAGCTACTGATTTATATAAAACTAACACTACCCAGTACTTAGTAACCTATATCTGATACTCTATATCCAATCATTTGGCCAAAACATGTCATATTCAGCAAAGGTGACTGTGCTCACCTAAATTATTCAAGGTGATTATTTAGATGCTAAAATTCCTTAAAGGTACAAGCAGTGGTGGTCGCTTGCCATGCACTTTATTTTCACCCTTTGAACCAACCCTTCATCCGCATGGGGAGCAAGGCCAGGCTTTCTAGGATAGAGATCTCTGTAAATGGAGAAGGGACCTCTTTTGCCTACAGGCTGGACTCTCTTCCCTTGAATGGGACAAGTGCTACCAGGATACAGAAAACTCAGAATATGAGGCAGACTCAGAGGTCCCATCCCACACCTGTGGGGGATGAGAACCACAGCCAGGCAAATGCACAGCTCAGGGCTTTGCGAAACACAGTGACCTGGTAAGGAATCTTCTGAGAAAGAAAATCAATTTGCACAATCACTCCAGAGCAACTCATGAAACGATCTACTTCCCAAGAGTAACTTCCCCTTCCTCGACCCCATCCACGCTACCGCTTTTCAGCCTGAATTTTTAAATGACTACTCAATCAGCACTAGGAGTTAGACTCATTAATCATTTATTTTGGGAAGAGAGTTAAAAGAGCCATATGGCCCACCTGTGGCAATTAAGCCTCCTAGAGTTCTCCCTGTTAGCCACAGGGCTGGGGCCCCAGAACTGGCTGTCTTCCAGCTCTGGTGTTATATTTAGCCCAGCTCAAAGTTCTCCCCAACAGTTGAGCCCAAGGCCACGCTTTCATTTTCCCCGAGCTTGTGTTTGGTTGCCCCATTTCCTTGGGGGCTTATCTCGTGAACCTGGCTCTGGCATTGCTCTGTAAGGGGATTTCAGAGAGAAGAGTCATTTGATTCTGGGGGACTCTCCTCCAGACCGTCTATAGAATGGATTAGTTCATGGACACCTGCCAGGAAGAAGCTGCTCTCTGGGAGAGGAGCATGGAAATCCACAAGGTTGTGTAGCCAGAGTCTTCTGGCCTTAGGGGAATGGGAAGCGTGGGGTTCTATTTCTTTAATGGTGTTCAGCCTGCAGGTGCTGTCAGATTCGGACAAGATTTAGCAAGAGAGACTACCTGACCTGGGGAAGGGAGGACTTGAGATAGCTCTGATATGGATGTGGAATTTACACTCTTTGGTGCTGCTGACCTGGAGTCAGGGAAATTTGTGTCTTTGTGTCTCAAAGTCGGCATAATTACCTGAAATCATTCCCGTTCATGGCAAGAAGGCAAGATGGAAAGGCATGGACAATTTTGAGGAGACAGGAAGGGAAGGGAGGCCCTCACTCCAGTCTCTTGAAACCTCTCACCAGCTGGGACTCAAGAATAGTAGCACAGTTACTGGCAACGGCTGTGAAGGCTGCTGACACAAAGACATTTTACACACGCACGCACATATATACATATGTTTAAATATATATAAAGATGTTTTCAAAGAAGAATGTTAAAGTAGCAGAGATAAGCATAAGGCTAACTGCGTATGTGCTTTCTCTTTTCTCTGCCACAAACCTGCAATTTCCTCAGAATCTCATCAGAAGCCCCGTTTACAGGAAAAGACATATCCTTAACCCCCTTGTGCAACCCTTGAGGCTCCTGGTTATATTTTATCAAATTCTCACTCATCTAAGGCACCCCTAGGGCCACTCTGCACTTACCAAAAATAGGACGGAGGAGGAGAAGTTTCTTAATAACCCTTGAGCGGTAACTTGAATGCCCCCCAAAGTGGTGTAGCAGCTATTGTTAAGACACTCAGAAGAAAGTGCTTTTCGAAGCCCACGCTCATGCTCATAGGTGGGCCTGCCCTGCCCTGCCCTGAGCGCCTTTCTATTTTGAATAAACCTCAGTTTGGACTCAGTCTGGAATTCTTTCCCAGAGCATCATTAAGGAGCTGGCCTTACCTTAACGGAGGACCCTAAGGGTTTATGAGACACCCTCAGGCTGCTGGTGACAGTTCTGAATTTGTTCCCTGTCTTCTCACACAGACAATAAGAAAGCAAGGCTATTGCTTTCATAAGAATATTTTCTGGTCTCTTCTTTCAAAGTTCACATGTTCTGAATGTTTGGTCTTAGGACCAGATAGGTTGTCAAAACTCAGTCTTGTTGAAATATCTTCTTATGTATTTCTTTGTTTATTTTGTAAGAGAAACACAAGAACCTCCTCCCATCCTGGCTTCGTGGAAACTACCTAAAAATCAAAGGAAAAAAGTTGTAAATTTACCGAAGTATATTTTTCTTTTCCAGTGACCTTCCTTCTTCCTCAAACTGTAATGTAAGGAAATAATCAAGAATCCATAACTGTCTGGAGGTAAATATAATCTCTTGCACGGCAGTCTATGGAATTGCTGCGAATGGAGACAAAGTCAGACATTTGCATGCACCAACTCAAGAATGCAAAGCGAAGGCAAACTCTCACCTGAAAGTATCAGTGGTTAAACGCATTGTTGAAAATGCATGCTCAGTAACTGAAAAAAAAAAAAAAAACAAAACATAAAAATTCCACAGCTGGGTATCAAATTTTCTTTATATTCTTGTTTGCGTCACTTAGGAATGCTTTATCAAAGTGTTTACCATTCAGTGAAAGCAAAGTCTACTACCTACTCTATCCAAGATCACTTGATGTCAGGCACACCACAGTAATCATTCTAATGATCTTTGTCCTTGCACAGTTTCAACCAGTAAATAGTGACATATGACCAGTTATTCTGGAAGAAAATGAACATGCTAATGTCCCTTCTTTGGAACTCTCCATCAAACTTTTCACATAATCATTTACTTCCGGTCACTTTTGGCCAGCTGTTTTGCTGAGAGCTGTCTTGCTATTCTAGCCCGAAGGAAATCACATGGGTTCAGGGATGTCAGTGATGTGTTACTGGGATTCTACTGTGCTCCACAATGACAGCCTCACTCCGTATACACCGTAGAAGCTTTGGGAATCTCAAAATTGAACACAATCAAGCCAAACCCATTTGTGATGGGCAGTTTGTCGGTCAAAGAGTACCTCACCTTGGTCACCAGGTGAAAAGCCTCATCTCCCTTTTAAAAGCCCAGGTTGTAGTTCTGGGCTGAGTTGTAGAACATGTGTGTGTGTGTATGTGTGTGTGTATACATGTGTGTAACATATAACATATAACACTCACCTCATTCTGCTGAAATTTTCTAGAAAGGGTTTTACCTTTGAAGATGTTTTTCACCTTCTTGTCCCTAATCTGGAAGATTCTCCAACGTGGGAAACAGTCTTAAATTTACTTAAACAATAACTTTCTGAATCAACAAAGGACGGCAAACACCCCCCACATGCACCAGTCCCTTGTCCAGCAGGAACCACTGTGTCAAGTGCTGTGAGAGGACCTCTGGTGGGCATCTCCAGTAGCTGCCAAATGACCTTTATGTAGTTTGGCAACTGTGTCCTCCACTGTCGTCTACCTTTCACGAAGTGCTTCTTCTTGTTGCTTCTGCATCTTTGTCAAGAAGTGTCCTTAACCTCTCCCCAGTGACTAGACTTGAGGTCAGTCTAGACTGAGTTTAGCTGGTACTGCTCTGGGAAGATCTAGAAGATTTGAAAGTGCCCCTTTCCAGTTGGTAGGTGAGCTGCAGTCACTGATCTACAGTGCGGGGTGCTTAACTCACGGCGAAGCATGACACACACTCACAGTCCCAACAGGCAGCGTGGAACGTCCTTCTTCTCTATTCACTGTGCTCACACACTGGAATTGGTTTCCCTGGCCATTCCTATTACACCACATCAAGAACATGGAGATTTCCCATATTAACCAGTTTAAACAAACAAACCCTCTAGTCCATCATTCATTTCCCTAGCAGCACACCTCAAAGTAACTCACAACCTTGATTAACTCCTTCTCATTGATCCATAAGAGACAAAGTCTACTTTTGGTCTGGCTTTCATTATCTGGCTTCAACCCACTTTCCCCCACAGTGCTGGGGACTGAATTTAGAACCATGCATGTGGTAGGCAAGAACTCTACTCCTGAGCTGTATTCCCAGCCTTCAACTTATTTTTCTGAAGTTTTATTTATTCTTTTTCAGTTTCATAGAGGCATACAGTGGATATGGATATTATATCCACCCCAACTTCATCTTTCTACTCTCCAGAGACCCTCTTCCCACCTTCATACTTCTGCCCTTCCTTTTCCTCCTTGTCTTCCTCCTTGTTCTCCTTCTTCTTCAAATCCTCTAAGTCCATTTAGTGCTGCCTGTGTGGCTACAGGCAACCTACCAGGAGTAACACAACAGAAGAAAAAAATGATTCTTTGTAACAGCTACCAGCTTCTAAGCTGGGGTAGAGCCTCATGAGCTCCTTCCTCTTCCACTCTGGAGCTTTGACTGATTTGATTTTAGGTAGGTAATCATAGCTGCTGTGAGTTCATAAGCATAGCGGGGGGCACGGCATGTCCAGAAAACAGCATTACAAAGTACTTTTCCTCATCCTCCAGTTCTTACATTCTTTCTTCTGTGATGTTTCTCAGTCCATGGGTAAATTAATACAGACATCTCATCTAGGGCTGAGCATCCATTAGCCACTTATTCTCAGTGCTTTGATCAGTCGTGAGTCTCTGTGTTAAACACTCTCCACTACAAAAAGAAGCTTCTCTGACCAAAGTGAGAGCAACACAAATCTGAGTATAAACATAAATACATAGAAGGCAGTTTGACAGGATGGCCATTTAGCAAAACAATATCAATAAATTCCCTCTTCAGGCCAGTCACCTCCATATTTATGGGCTTTTGACCAGGTTTACAGTAGCAGAATTCTCTCTTGTGGGGAGGCCTCAAATGTAATCAGAAGGCAGTTGGTTGCAGCCGTAACAGTCATGCCACCATTGCTTCCATAGGCAAACTTTGCCTGGCAGGTTGGTATTGTATCATGCAGGGTACAGTGACAGGTAGGACAACTAATGTCTTTTCTCT
Organism: Meriones unguiculatus; assembly: GCF_030254825.1. Classification (NCBI taxonomy): domain Eukaryota; kingdom Metazoa; phylum Chordata; class Mammalia; order Rodentia; family Muridae; genus Meriones; species Meriones unguiculatus. The sequence continues at coordinate 68,508,862 of NC_083358.1, read as the reverse complement.
GTACAGCAGCTTGCAAAGCATCTTCTGCACCATGAAAGCTAGGCACCAGGGGAAAAATTTCCCAGTCAGATCCACCTTGATTTCTATATGTCCTGCAATCATAGCCTATTGTGTCTTCAGCTCCACCTATTTTTAAAAAGCTCCATTTGTATTATGGCTTCTCTAAACATATGGTCCTCATCCAAATAGGTTGTACATTTTATATTCTTGTATATTCACTTATTTATAATCTTTTATATTGAAGCATTTATCTTCCTGGCAAAAGCAATATTGTCTGTTCTTTGATGTGTTATGGTCTCACAGCTTCATGATCCTTTGAGTAAAAATGTCAGCCTTAGATGTAACCATTGACTCTGACAGTTAATTAACTACAGATGTCCTCAAAAGCCATTTGGAAAGAAGGTGATCTTGGGCCTGCTGCATGCACACTAATCCCCAGGGTTGTGGGGGAGTACAGTGTCATTTTAATTCAGTTTGACTAGCAGGAGCTTTGTTTAGACACCTGCTCTTCTCCAGCAACCAAAGGTAACTGATATCTGTGTGCTTGTACGTGCCCAGACGGGTGTCCAGTTCCAAACAGTCAACTAAAATTATCTTTCTTGAGCCATCTATTTGAATCTGACATTTGCCCATTTCTTATCTTCAAAATGTACTTGAGAAACCACGAAACCACTCACCACTGTTATAGGAATTGGTCTCCACATAGTCTCTTAGCAAAGGCACATTTAGGGCTTTCAGAACCCCACAGTGGATGAAAGGAAAGGCTGGAGGCTAGATTTTCATCCTTCATGAAGAAGCCCTCAGAAGGGATGGCCCTGCTTTGGCTCATGTTCCTCCGGCCTGTAATGCCCTTCTTCCTTCTTTCTCCAATTTAATCATAGTCTTCGTGTTGTTAAGACACTGCTTCTGCTTCACAGCTTCACCTTGGTTTATGCAGACCAGACTATCTCTCTTTTTTCCTGATTGCCTCTGAACTTCTTATCAGTGACACCCACTTGGGATTGTGCAGGAGGTGAGGTTGGGGAGCTTTTTAGACTTTGAAGACATTAATTTCACTTTCCTGGACAGAAGGCCAGACTTATGGAGGCATTATGCATCTGTTTTTGCCTCCCAGGACGGCCCCACTAAGTAAGTACTGATTGGAAGGCGTGGAAAATAAGTTGAAGGCAATGTGATGAAGGCTTTAATGACTAGACAGTGTCTGGATGCCCTAGATTCTTAAAACTGCTTCAGATACTAAATACCAGACAAAACTGTTCCTTGAAGGACTATAGAACAAAGACTTGAAGCCTGAGAAGATTGTAGGCAGTTTCTAACTCAACATGAGTATTATGGGTAGGATCTCAGGCAAAGGGCTTTTGGGATGTATGCTGTCTTAATCCTGTTAGTCACATGGAGAGAGAGGCAGTAACCAGAAAAGCTCCTCAGAAGGGGCAGGATTAGTCCAGGGACTAGCTAGGGACACGCTGCAACAGAAGAGCCCAGACGATGTGACTGGCTTCTCTTTGTCAAATTTAGAATATGGTTCTGCCTTCAGTTGTTAAGAATCTATTAAAATTTATTTATTTTTTTTATTAATTACAATTTATTCACTTTGTAGCCCCTTCCCAGAGGTAGCCCCTTCCCAACCCCACCCTCCCTCCCTCCCTCTTCTCTCGTGCCCCTCCTCAAGCCCACTGATAGGGGAGGTCCTCCTCCCTGCCCGTCTGACCCCAGCCTACCAAGTCTTATCAGGACTGGCTACATTGTCTTCCTCTGCTTTGTTTGTTTGTTTGTTTGTTTGTTTGTTTTAATCTTTGTTTTAGTATCCTATTAACTTATGTGGGTTTAGTATTGTTGGAGATTTTTTTTTTTCAGTAAAAAAAAGACACATCTGTAAGAAAGCAGTCTAGCTTTGCACTTGTGAGGCCCAGGGAACTTCTGCTATCAGTTCACGTGGGATAAAACAAAAAGAGATGCTCGTCATAATGCAAACTCTATGGAGTGACAGTAGAATTATGGAAAGATGGTTTTATTGAGGGGAGAAACTGAGTGTGTTTGAAGGGGATATTGGATCAACAACAAAAAAACCCAGGATTCACTAAATTTATCATATTAAGGAAAAGGAATAATTAAGGAACCATTAACAGATAGAAAGTTATCCTTTCCCCAAACTAATTAAGGGTTCTATTTTGTATTCTGTCTGTCTGTCTGTCTGTCTGTCTGGTCTCATGTATTCCAGGCTGGCTTCCAACTTGTTCTGAAGCTGAGGATGACCTTGAATATCCTATCTGCTGGCTCCACCTCCTCACTACTACAGTCACAGGCTTGTGCCAGGATGCCTTGTTTATGGGATGGCTTGTTGAGCACTTTACCCCCTAAGTTAGACCCCTACTTCCGATTAGGAGTTTTCTATATTATGCCACAGTTCAATGTGGTTTGACTAGTGAACAGCGCCAGTAAAATGATCAAATGAAGTGTACGTTTCAGAGTGTTCTAAAGCCCTGAAAAGGAAAGGTGAAGCTAATGTTATCAAGTCTTTTCACTTTGGGAGAAGGAAGAGTTCTAGTTAGTTCTAACTGAAAAGTGAGGAGCATGAAAAATCTGTCTCTGCGTAAACCCCGTTGTTTCATTTTGACCATAAAAATGTATTACTGATTTATATGTACACACAGGGTTTCAGGGCTTACGTCAGGCAGATCTTAGCGGTGATCAAACGTAACCCAGACAAGTGTTCAACAGCAGGAAGCGGGTCTGACTGGCCTTGAATGCAGAGGATCAGTAATTACAGAGCTGGAGGCATTGGCCCAGGTAGACCCAGGAAAGCCTTTGATGTTTTCAGTAGACCCAGAGGCAACGGGAAGGGACGTTCTGACCCAGAAGAAAGACAGTTTGAGCGGGGTATGGAGTTGTTCTATTATGGTGCATTTTGAGCCACAGGAAGTGGTGCTGAGCAAGGCAAAATGTGTGCGATCTTAACAGACCTAGTTAAGATCACTTTTCTCAGAAGCCCATTTCGGAGCAGCACTCTCTACCCACACTTTTGCTTCACTGCCTGTGAAGATGGGGGAGTATAGACTGCTTTAATCTAGAGCTGTGTGAGTGTGCGTGCTCTTTCAGATACCTAGACACTTTAAAGCTGAATTCTTTGCCATCAAAGACAAAGAATTAACATAGAATTAACATATACTGTATATATGTATATACATATATATATATATAATAGTACCACATGTATAGGTATATGTCACAGTCTATCATATATAATAAAATATAAACAAAAAGTAACAAAGAGGCATCTAGACATTGGCTTTGTTCAAGGTTTCCTATGTAGTATGAACCTGAAATACTGTATGGAAGTACTTTGTGTGGTGTTCTCAGCGGCTGCTCAGCTTCTGTTTCGCATGACCAGGGATGGTGCTGATGAGATTTCTTGGAATATTCTGACTCCTGGGCTTCTTTGTTTTCTTTCCCTGCTTGTGATCCAATATTGTTCATCTTTTCCAAGATGGCAGAGTTTTTATTAACTAATTAGAGTAGTGTTGTTACTGTTGACACCTGAACATGTCCTGGGCTAGCATGCCATTGTAGAAAGTTATCATTGGTATCCAGGGGTACAGCCACAGGGCCACCGGGGTGATCCAAAACTTCAGAACTGAACTCACCAGAATGAACCTGCTAAGTTGTTTCTACCAATATAACGGCTGTCAAAGACAAAGCCACCTTTAAGCTGAGTGTGGCTAAGGCCAAAGATGTGTACTCGTTGTGTTGAGCACTTCCTGTTTACTGCTCTTGCTCACTCACCAGACCACCCATCACACCCACCTCCAGGTCCAAGCATGGTGAAATTTAGGCAAACCAAGCTTTTTCCTTTTTGGTTTTTCTCTGTCTTAGTGATTTTTTTCTTGTTGCGGCCATAAAATATCCTGACTACCAGTAGGCTAAGAAGGGAATTATTTTGGCTCACAGTTCAAGAATGCAGTTTACCATGACAGGGGCATCAAAGCAGCAGGAGTTTGAGGCAGCTGGTGACATTGCATCCACAGTCACGAAGCAGGGAGGGAGGAATCCCAGTGCTCAGCTAGCTTGCTTCTTTTTATGTAATCCAGGGCCCAAAGTTGGAGAGCTGTGCTGCCCATATTTATGATGGATTTTATTCAGGGTTTAATTCAAGGGTTTTCTACCTGAATTAAACTAGTCAAGACTAAGTCCTCTCAAGCATGATTTGATGTTAACCTCATCTAAAGCCCTCATGTCTCCTATGTGATTCTGGATTCTGTCAGGGTGACAATCAGCCACTATCAGTCACCTTTTAGGCTTCCTGTTGTCATGTCCTCATTTCAGTCATCAGGGTCTCTGTCTGTCTCCTCCTCTTAAGGTTGGATGCTCTTTCTACCACTGGATCGTTTCCCCAGCCAGCTGCTGAGAGATGCCAGCAACAGCAAAGGAAAAAAAAAGTTTATTTATTTAGCCTCTATGACTATGAACTTGTAGATTCTTTCCCCCACCCCCACAAGAGCCTGTGGGGTTATTGGGTGCCAAGCACATCAGAGACAGGCACCATCTTCTCAACCCTACAAGGACATTGACAGCCTTTGCATTCAAGTAGAATGAATTAGATGTTGGAACTATGGTACTGTCAACACTGATAGTGTTTTTGAGAGCATTCGTTGGAAAGCTGTAAGGACAATGGACGCTGTGGTACTGATGCAGAAGCAGGGGAGAGCAGTCGGGAAAGGCAGATGTGTGAAAGGAGAGGTGTGAGAAGATACTTATGGCAAGTAAATCAAAAGCAAAGAGGAAAGGGTCAGGAAGGGAGAAAGAAAGTGGAGAGAGGGAGGGAGGAACAGTGGGGAGAGGGAGCGAGAACAATAATGATATTTGGAAAAGAGCATTGCAAAGAGACCAGCAGAATTTAGAAGTGGGAGCATGCATGCATAGGAAACTAGGGGCATAATGAAAGAAAAACGAGGCAAAGAGAAGCTTTTTCCTAGCTTGTGTTTTGTTTTAAAAGTCTTGTTAAGTATCCCAGTCTGGCTTTGAACTCGATCCTTTTTTCTTAGCCTCCCAAGTCCCAGGATAGTAGCCATGCAACCAAAGGGAAGTTCTTAAAGACAAAAATGAGGATTACATTAGCTGGCGTGTGTATGTGTGTGTGTGTGTCTATAGTGTACATGTCTTAGTGTGGGTGCATGTGTGTGTATGTGGGGGGTGTGTGTGGAAGCCCATGCTTGATTTTAGTAATCTGTCCTGATCACTCTTCCACCTTATTTACTAAGGCAAGTACTCTCAGTCAAACACAGCTCACTGGTACGGGTAGTCTGGATATTGAGCTTCCTCTGGTATGCATACTGAGCTATCTCCCAGCCCCATGAGATCATTTTAAAACAACATTTTTTGTTTCCATGATCAGTAACAAAAGCAGTGTCCATTGGAGCATGATCAGGCCATTACTGGGCAGGTTCTTCTGTAGAAATGCTTTTGGCACAAGGTTGAGGTGGCTTCTGTGCAAGCTCTGGCAGACTCTTTGGTGATAGCTGTTATCAGGCAACTGTACGTAAGAACATCTCTTTCAACCTCTGGTCCTATTTCCTTTCAAAAAGTAAAGTTGACCCAAGTGACTCCATTTTAACTCCTACGACTTTTACACCTTTTCACAAGTTTAACATAGATGCTCTTCTTCTTATGATCACCTATGGTATGCCTGACCAGATGCTGAGAATACGACTGGCATCTTAGTGCCAAGCTGGCAGGAGGGCCTCAGGAATGATTTCTGAGAAGTGATCACATGGTGGAGTAACAGAGACTGTAGACTGAGAAAACACAGCAAAGAAGACATAGGATAATAGCTAACCGTCGAGCGTTTGACACCCGCTGGGTGTGCGCTAAGTGTTTTCCACACATGGTTTAATTTAATACATCTATTTACAGTATCACTGTGAGGGGTCCTGGGGGCAACGGAGTTCTCACATGGCCTGCTCAGCCTCTGCTACCCCACTTCCCAACAGTACAAGGTGGAACCTAAGACTTGCTTTGAACCAATCGACTAAGACAACGATGACAAGATGGATACTCTTAATTGATTACCTTCTAGGCCAGGAGTCTCTTGGTTTTTTTTTTTTCTTGCTGTGAGGACCTTTCCAGAGCCAGGGTCTGAGAGAGTCACAGGAAGCCGCCTTGTCTTCACGGGTGTCTGGCAGATTGTAAGTGCTAGTGGGGAAGAGGGTTCATTAGCCATTTTCCTCCTTTGAATATGGTGGAACAGAAGAGGAAGATGAGGCCTGCTACCCAAACAGAATGTATAGAGTAGACATCACTAAATACAGCCTTGGGCACCAGCCCTCTTCCATTTTGGTTTTGCATGTGTTGTGTACATATTGCCAGAGCTTGTGGATATGGTGTGGATATGTGTCTCTTGGCTGCTCCTGAGGGCTGTGTGAGTAATAAAAGATGTCTAAACTCATGTGGAGCCTGAATTCACCCTAGTAGTTTGAAACACTACCTTGAGGTTATTGGAGCCTTAGGTTTATTTCACACTCATGCTTAGCTGACTGGAGCTAGAGAATTCCTGTGGACTTTGAGAGGTGGTGATGTTAGAGAAACGCATGTGGCATGGACCCGCTCATGTCACAGCTTGGAAGTCATCTTCAGGCTGCTCGCTGGTAAGTGCTCACTCTCCACATTCCCACAGCACCCTCTCCAAAAGGCCTTCACAGGACAGTCCGGCATCAGGTGATCACTATGTGACAGCTGGTGTTTGAAAGCGTCTTTGCTTGCTTCTGCTGGGCAGAATGAGCTTATTTTGTTGAACTGAACTCAGGGGATTGAAACTATGAAGCTCTGTAAATACTGCTAAGTATTAGGCTAGTTTTGGTTTTCATAGTCACAGCTAAATCCCAGAACTTTAGGGAGGCCTGATCCTCATCAGTACTCTTCATCTGTTAATAACTACAATTTGAGACATGAGGAGTTATTTAAATAAACAGCATTGAGAATTAAAGAAAAGATTGATTCAAAGGATTAGACATTTTATCACAATAGTTCTATCACAGGAAATAATATTAGTAAAGAATTTCTAGAGTTGTATCATCAGAATAATGTTACACTTTGTAATATCAACATGATTAATATAAACTTTCATTTACACATTTTTCACAGCATGCAAAATTGCATTCTCAAGAATCTCTTTAAGATAAATATTTTTAAAGATGAAGAAAAGATATTCCACCACTGAATTCCCAAGAGATATTTCAACCAACCAAAAGACATGAGAAAATTCTAAGCAGTTGGTGATGGTTTAACATTTTTAAAAGTCCTTGAGGTTGAGGATGTGGCTCAGCTGGTAGCATGTCTGTCCAGCATTTATGAAGCTACACGTGTGCACTTCAACAACAAATAAATACACACACACACACACAGTACCAGTGCTCGTGAAGTGGAGGTGAGAAGATCAGGAGTTCAAAGCCATCGTCAGCCAGGTCTACACAGAGAGATCATGTCATGTCTTGAAAAATAAGCAAGCAAGCAAACAAACAAAAGGACCAAAACCAAACAAAAATTGTAAGTGTGGCTTGGAATATAGAAGACCCTGTCTAAAAAAAAAAATCCCAATCATATTTATAGAAAGCCAGCTGTACAACTATCTATGGCACAAGAACAGACATTTATATTGAGCTGCTGGGGGAGGTGAGTGGAAGGTTACTCCCGCAAGGATAGAATGTGCCCCCTAAGAAAGCACATACCAGTGGAGAGGTCACGAACCCACTGGCAAGCAAGGGCTACTACCTGATCAGGGATTGTGTGGGGCAACCAGAGAAGATAGTAAGCTCACGTCATACTGGGGGCCGAGTCCCAGCATACTTCAGACCAGCAGACAGCTTCCCATAGCTCAAAACAGCAATAGCAGCCACAGGATGGCAAGCTTAACTGAGGTAGTCAATACAGGGCACCTCTCCTCGAGGCTGTGTCATGGAGGGCCGTCACAAACCAAGCCTTCCTGTGGCTTTCTCTTTTTTCCTTGAAATGATCATCGCCACTATAGACCATCCATCTCCCCAATTATGTGCTAAGAGCTACTCAAGAATGTTGAGGGCACAATGCGTCGGTGCTCTGAGGGAACTGGGGAAGGAAGGGGTTAGTTAGCTTCCTGGTCTGATTGTTGGACTTGTGTGGGGAGGAAGCCTGGGAGGCCAGGGCTTTCCCATGATCAGTGGCTATAGTGTGAACACGCTGTGTTTTCCTCTTCTCTCCATTTCCTTCCTCACGGTTTCAGAATTGTGTGTCTCATCAGAGGAACGACAGTGGTCTCCCTAAACTCAGTTGCATGCTATACAGGTGTCTTTCCATATCCATTCGGTACTCAGGCATATTCTGGTTTACATTTTATATTCACGTGGAGTTCTTTATGCTCTTGTCCCACTGTCTTTTATTATTTTTTGTTCTCGTTCACTATTATTGGGCTGATACATAATGGCTATCTCTAGACTTTGGTCATGAAGGAATTTTTTTTCCTAGGCTCCCTAACCCCCATCTCCCAGTGAGGGTGATGATACTGTGTGTTGCTTAGTAACCGTTTACTAAGCATTTATTATGCTGCTCCCACAGTGATGAATGCTATTCATTTACTGTCACTGGATTGTTATGCTCATGTGAGTCACTGATCCATGAATTACTATGCTCTTTTGCTAATGATGAGCCAGTATGACATCATTGGTACAATCTGAAGTGAGCAAAGCTGAGAGTCCACCTGTGAGCACTTAACATTGAAGCTCAAGCCCCCTATTTCTTGACAGCTAATGCTGCATGTGGTTTCGTGTGGTTCTCCATCATTATTTCTTCGCATTCTTCTTACTGTGTGGAATCCGTTCAGTTTTATTTCAGTGTATTAGACAAATCCTATTGTGTCCATCTCTTAAATTTTTCTTTCTGTCTCAACACATCCAGACTATAACTACACTTAGTACTTCCAGAGTGTTTTTGGCTATTTCTTGTGGGCCTTTGTAAGGAAAGAAAATATTTGCTAATTTTCTCCAAACTCTCCATGACTTAGATCTTTCCTATAATTCTGAAGTTTGTCCTATTCCTAAATTACATAATCTTGATGCCATAGAAATATCATTGTTTTTTTTTTAATGCCCTTGAACTGATCTCCCATTTAAACTCTCTGAGTGATTCAGTAGGGAAAGCTTTGGATTGTTGTAGCTGGATTATCAAGAGGGACACTTAGAGCTCCTTTTCTGGGAACCAAAGTGTGATTTTTGCCATGAGGGCTTGAGAACAAGGGATCTAGAAGAAACAATACTTTTAAATTTCTTTATCTCTATGTTAGGAAGAGCTTGGGCTTCCCGTGTATGTTTAACCGATTTAATGAAGGAAAGCTCAGACCTAACAGAAAGAAGGCAGGATGCCCTGCAAGAGAATGTATTAGCTACTCTTCTTTATACATCAAAAAATTCCCTGGTAAGGAAGAGAGGGTTTGTTTTGGCTCACAGTGTGATTCTGTGGTCCGTGATGGTGGCAGGAGCTTGAGACAATTGGTCATTTATCAACCAGTCAGGAATGGGAGAAGGATAAATGTATAGCTCCCTTTCTCCTTTCAGTGAGGTCCATGAATCATGCCACCTACATTTAAGGTGGGCTGTCCCACCCTAACTAACCTAATCTAGAGAAATCCTCTGGAGAAATGCCCAGAGGGGATTCTGGACCTGGATTATCACAGGGAAGAAGGGAGATTTCAGATGCCGACAAGAGGGAAAAATCACCAGAAAATAGTTGCCATTTGTTGACTATATAAGAAAAAATGGGACTGTTGCAGTGTGGGCTTCTTCTGGAGCTTTGAAACCTTCCTATTGCACACTCTGTTCCTTAAATAGTCAACAAATGAGACAGTCCTGTGCATCTCTAGGAAGCTGCTGCAACCGGTGATTGCATTGAACTCACGGAACTCCAACCCAGCCATGGGGTCACGCACCCTCAGTTCACATGGGGAAGATGACAATGCCATTACTGTGGATAGACCTCTCAATGTCTAGCAACAGGCCCTCCCCAGTCCCTTCAAATACTGATCCTCTCTGTCTACTCCCTTTCCTCTCGCTCAGTTCCTCCTCCTTCATCCCTCCTTTCTCCCTCTCTGCCCCTTGTTCCTTCCCTTATTTCCTTCCCTTACTCTGCCTCCTCTTATTCTTCCTCCTCCCTCTTCCTTCTTCCTTCTCTCTTTTTTACTTCCTTTTCCTCCTTCCCTCTCTTCTTGGCTCTGACACATAATATTCATGGGACCTCCAGCATATAACATTTGTAAAATGAAGCCGTCATTAATATCTACTTTATTGATCTGTTTTGAATCAAAATTTTATATATGTGTGTGTGTGTACTTAACAGTTTATCTGGCACATTGCATATATTTTTTCTGTTTAAGTTTTTATTTTAATGAAACATGACTTACTTTTAGGTAAGCATGTGTCATAGATACTCAGTAGATGTATCTTCGCTTCTTATTTTAATTACCACATGAAGTAAGAGGTTTCATTGAGAACTTTTATTTTCACACGTATATCATATTTTGTTCTCATTTGCTCTCCACTGCCTTCTTCTCTCTACACTAACCCTCTTCTTCCCTGAAAGTCATTTCCTCTTCTGGTTTCATGTGACATAGACCCGTTAATCTGTCTTCTTCCCCCTCCCCTCTGTAGACCTGCTCCCTCCTCTCAGAGCCCCCTTTCATAAAGGTGCATTTTCTGCTATGTCACTTTGTAGAGCTGGGCAAAACCTATGTCTGTGTCTGTGGAATAAGTGACTCAACCGATCTTCTAGTGTTACATATTTAGAGGGTTTCCCCCTAACTTCTCACTGTTACAAACAGTCATAGCAAATATTCTTACAGGTGCATTTTAAAGAACGCTTGTGTGTGTACGCACCCTCCTCACACATGCAATGCTGATTCACATGTGCCATGGCAGAGGTCAGAGACAACACAGAGAAATCGTTTCTCTCCTACCACAGGTTCCAGAGACTGAACTAAGGTTTTCAGGGCTGCGAGGCAAGTGTTTTCACCTACTGAGCTATCTTGCTGGTCCAAATAGATGATTTTTAATTTTTGCAACAAATAGGGTGGGGTTTTACCCTTAACATTCAAGACATGCTTGCTCTCCATCAGAGGACAGCACATTTTAATATGCTGAATTCACATTTTTGAGTTTCTCTAGGGAGATTGAACTGACACTGAGGTAGGTGTCTTTCGACAAATTTAGCAAAACATGTCTGTGTGCCTATCTTTCACCTCTCTCAGCAATGAAATGATTCCCAGAAAGGTTCAGTCTTATGAGTTAGAGAAGCTGAGTCTGGACCAAGAAGCCTGACATTTGCTTTTCTAGACTGTGAAATCTGAGAAAAGCGGGGACGGAGGTTCTCAGTTTACCTGCCTTCATGACTGATGGCTGACTGTCATGATTCTCACACCCACAACCCCTGTTTTTCTATTGGAAAACATTTTGTTTCGTTCTAAATTGGAAGATCTTTTTAATTGGCTGATACCCTACATCATTACTTTATATCCCCAGCTGAAAAATGACATTAAAATAAAATCCATTACCCTGAAAATCCCTCCGGCCTTGAGATTAGTTCTCACCCTCGCATGGATCATCACGGCTGCAGCTTCCTTAGGGATTACTCACAGGAGCAAGAACAGTCACTCTGCGCATGGAAAGATTGAGAGCTGCTAGTCCGAAGAACTTAATTTAGAAACAACCTGCAAATGCTAGTTAGCAACTAATGAAGGTTAACTGAGCCCTCCCTGGAGACTGCTCTCCCGGCCTATCTATAACTGCAAAGACTTTGTTTTGCATTTCTTACACCTAAGGGACCAGAAAGGGAGATAAAGACCAAAGGGGGAAAACAACCAGCCCTCTTGCTACATCTCTGCTGCCCTACTTAGGAAGAGAGCACCACACACACATTTTTTGATAGGCATTTATGACCGTCTCTCTAGATTAGAGCTCCGTGCTGTGGTAATCATCACCAACAGTTTATTTAGTTGCTGTGTGTCAAACGGATGAAGGAGCATATTGCGCTGTAGACATTTTAAGTAAATTCCTACAGTAAATTTTCTTTGTGGTCTATGAAGCGGCACAATAGCGTTAACATTTAGAAAAATCTATGTGCGAATAACTGACGCATGTGTGTATGTGCCTGCACATGTACACACACTCGTAAGTGCGAACAGAGACAACATAGGCTGCTCAGTGTATGGCAGTCAGAGGGTAACTTTGGGTCTGGGCTCCTTACTTTCCGCCTTGCTTGAGACACGGTCCCTTGCTGTTGCCCACTATGTTTGCCAAGCTAGCTGTCTGTCAAGCTTTCTTCTGTCTTAACCTCCCGTCTTGTCTCTGGAGTACTGGGATTACAGAGAGGCATTGCTATTGCACCTGGTTTTACATAGGTCCCGAGTATTCAAACTCCGGTCCCCATCCGTGAGTGGCAAGAATGGGGACACATCTCCCCAGTTCCAATATTAACAGTTTTAACAAATCTGGCTAAGGGTCCCTGACAGACTCAGTTCATTTATGCTAGGAAAGTTCATGTCTCTCGTAAGAGCTTTACATCTCTTATGAAATAAAAATAAAATACAATGAAAGTACAAGGCTGATAGTCGTAGTTGAAACTGAACACGTGGAGCCTATGGATGAACTCATTTTAGAGGAATGACGGACAATACCCAGCAGGAGAGTTTGCTACAAGAAGATGTGCTCCAAGTAAGCAAGTAGCTGCTGAGACAAAAGGAAAGGTGTGAGATGAGAGAGTGCTTGAAGGTGTTCACACATGCAAGGTGGGGTGATGGGGGTGAGGTGCTGTGGGGTTAGAGTGAGAGTGGCCACCGTGGGCCCATGTATTTGAATATTCCATCCTTAGTTGGCAGAACTGTTTGGGAAGGACTGGGAGGTACGGCCTTGTTGGAAGAGCTCTGTCAGTGGAAGCAGGCTTTCAGAAGCCCACCCCGTCCCTAGTTAGCTCTCTCTTTGTCTCAGGCTTATGGCTCAAGATGGAAACTCTCAGTGACTTCTTTAGCACCATACCTGTCTGCCTGCAGCCAGGATCCCCACCATGATTGTCATGAACTCTGAATCTTCTGGGACTGTGAGCCCCAAATTAAATGCTCCAAATAAAACTTTTTTCTTCTATAGATTGTTTCTTATCATTATAATAAAAAGGTAATGATGACAGAAGCTGGTGCCAGAGAACAGAGCATTTCTGTGAGAGGCCTGGTTGTGCCGGTGTTTTGTTTGTTTGTTTGAGGAACGTAGAAGACTTTGGAAGTTTGGATTAGGAAGCAGTTATGAGCAGGTCTTAATGGGCCATCCTAGTAGGAGCTTGAACAACAGTGCTGGGAGCAATATGGACTATGCAGACCCACTTCAAAATGTTTCACAAGGAAGAAATCTAAGCAAGTGGGCTAGAGACCATTTTTGTGATATTTGGTAAAGACTGTGTCTGCTTTTTACCCTTGTCCAAAGAATCTTCCTTAGGCTAGAGTGAAAAGTTGTGGACTATTTTGTTAGAAGAAGAGATTTCAAGACAGTCTAATATTAACTCTATGATATGGTTATTATACAGGCCTACAATGATTTGTATACAGGTCTACAATGAAAATGAGCAGGGATGGGAAAAAGAAATACAAAACATACAGTTTGGGGAGAAAGAAGGAGTATTGGGAACTACATTTCCAAGACCAAGACTTATGCTGAAAGAGATTAAAAAACAAAATAAAACAAAACAACCTGATGTAAAATGGAATAAAGGAAGTATTGCCCTCAGGGCAAGATGCTTCCCAACTAACTCTGAAACTTGTGAAATGAAAAATTTTGAGAGGTTTTTCTGGTCCTAAAAGCAACAACAAAACAAAGCTCATACAAATGTAATTCAGGGAGAGAGCCAGGCTCCATCCAAGGCAGGCAGCCAGACTTGGCAGTGTTGGCCATGGGGTGCTGGCTCTAGCATCATGAAGAATACAGACGGAAAAGGGTTGTGGAATCTTTCTCCAAGAGGAAGGAAAGCTGCTGAAACTAGACACATGGCAGTGTAGTCCCTGCATCGAGACTTAGAGAGCTCGTGCCATGTAGCGGGGAAAGGCTACGAAGACGCTTGAAGTCTGACTAAATGCATTTTGCATTATGTTATGTCTAGAAGGGTACAGGCTCCAGGGAGTGGATGCGTGATAATGTGAGTTACAGTGGCCATCATAGGTCATGTATTTGAATGCTTGGCCCCTGTTGGTGGAACTGTTTGGGAAGCATTAGGAGGTGTAGTCTTCTTAAAAGAGGTGTGTCACTGGGGGTAGTCTTGAAGCTTCAGGAGCCCATAGCATTCCCAATTAGCTCTCTCCTTGACTCACACTTGTGGATATATATACGCTCTCAGCTACTGCTCCAGTGTCATGCCTGCCTGCCAATGTGCTCCCATTGTGATGGTCATGGACTCTAGCCCTCTGGAACCATGAGCTCCAAATTAAACTTGTTCTTTTACAAGTTGCCTTAGTTTTATATCAGAAAACAAAACAAAACACTAAGGTAAAAAAGAAGTTAAGAAGACACAAGCCCAAGCATGGGCATATAGCGTGGCACCTTTTTTAGGACGATGAATTTGAGATTGCTTACAGTTTCCACATTTGATTGGGGGCACATGAGACTCCAGAAAGGTAAAGCAACCTGGCTGAGGTCAGATAGGTGTTTAAGGAGCAGAATAAAGGAAGCAAGTGAAATTGAGGGCTTTATGTTTTACATATATTTTTGAGAACTTCATACATGTAAACAAGGCATCATGATTACCTCTCTTGCCAGCTGAGACTTCCTCCTGTAAGCCACCTCTCCCAATATGTCCCCATCCTTTATGCTCTTTTCTTCTCAAAACAAACAAAAAACAAACAAAACAACTTTGACTTCACTTATCGCTACCAGAGAGCACATGGCTACACCTCCAGAAAAATGACTCTCCTTTCCCCAGCAGGTTTCAGCTGAGAAGAACTCCTCAGCCAGGGGTAGAACCCTGTCAGTTCTTCCTCTTCTCTGCTGGAACTTTTACTGGCTTGATCTTACTGTAAGGATCTGCAGCTACTGTGAGTTCCTAAGTGGAATGCCAGGCCATGTCCAGAAAATAGTATTTCACAGCACTCTTCCTCATCTACTCGTTTTTATAATCTTTCTGCTCTGTCTTCCACAATGTTTCTTGAGTCTTAGGTGGGTGGGTTGGGGTTGATAATGATATGATAATTTATTTTCGGTACTTTGACCAGTTACTGGTCTCTGTGTTAACTGTTGCTCATTGCAAAAAGAAAATTCTGTGACCAAGGTTGAGAGTAGCAGAAATCTATGGTACTAACATAAGTATTTAAAAGGGAGTTTGACAACATGAACATTTAGCAAAACATCGGTAGCATATTTCCCTCTAGTACCTATGATCTCCTTATAGTCTTTTTGTTTTTAACCAGCTCTATAGTGTAGTCATGAATTTCCTTCTGTGGAGCAAGACTGAAATCCAATCAGAACGCAGTTGATGACTGCCATAACAGTCAGCCACTATTACACCAGCAGGCAGTGTCTTGTGAAGGTTTCTCTTTGTCTCCAAGATGATAAGAAAGTGAAAAGGGCACAAATGTTGTGTCTTTACATGACAGAGAACAGGCAGATCTCTGAAGACTTTGTTAATCCTTGTCATAAAAGCAGAACCCTCATGGGTAATCACTTCCCAGAGGTTTCACCTCCTAATACTATCCCTACAGAGGAATAAATTTCAAGGTGAGTTTAGGAGGGACACAAATGTCAAATCATAACAAATGCTAAATATAAGCTTGCTGATAAAGTCTTGGGGACTTTTAGTGGAGTGTAGTTTAGTGTTGATGTGCATCTAAAGGAAAGTACATAAATCTTTAATTTTTTAATTTTTATTAATTATAGTTTATTCACTTTGCATCCCAGCTGTAGCCCCTTCCCCTCCCCTGCCATCCCCACCCTCCCTCCCTCTTCTTCTCCTATGCCCCTCCCCCAGTCCAATGATAGGGGAGGACCTCTTCCCCTTCCATCTGACCCTAGTCTATCAGGTCTCATCAGGACTGGCTTCTTTGTCTTCCTCTGTGCACTGGTAAGGCTGCTCCCCCCTCAGGTAGGGGTGATCAAAGAGCCAGCCCATGAGTTCATGTCAGAGATGGACCCTGGTCCTATTATTGGGGACCTTCTTGGACACTGAGCTGCCATGGGCTACATCTGTGCAGGGGTTCTAAGTTACCTCCATGCATGGTCCTTGTTTGGAGTATCAGTCTCAGAAAAGACCCCTGTGCCCAGATTTTTTGGTTCTGTTGCTCTCCTTGTGGAGCTTCTGTCCTCTCCAGGTCTTTCTATCTCCCACTTCTTTCATAAGATTTCCTGCACTCTGCCCAAAGTTTGGCTATGAGTCTCATCATCTGTTTTGATACCCTGCTGGGTGGAGTCTTTCAGAGGCCCTCTGTGGTAGACTCCTGTCCTGTTCCCTGTTTTCTCCATCTTCCGATGTCCATCTCATTTGCCTTTCTGAATGAATATCAAGCATCTTACCCAGGGTCCTCCTTCTTGATCAGCTTCCTTAGGTGTATAGATTTTAGTATGTTTATCCTATATTATATGTCTAATATCCAGTTTGAAAACTCTCCAGAGTAAGAATACTATCATGAAGTGAAACATTTACGATAAGAAATAGATCATAATGAGGAATACAGGAATCTCTTTTAACCCTTCTTTCTGACCCCATCTGATGGCTAATCTTATTTGTCAACCTAATGGTATTTAGAATCAGCTAGGAGATGACCTGAGGGCCTGCCTGTGAGGCGTTTGGCTGGAGCGGGAAGAGGAGGAGGTCTGCTGAGCGTCAGCGTTCACGTGTTTCTGATTCCGGACTGCAAACAGTGTTGCCAGCTCATTGACTACAGCATGACTCCCCACCAGGATGAGTTATAACTGTCAGTCACAATAAGCCCTTCTTTACCTAAGTTTCTCTTGTATGGTATTCATCAAAGAAATGAGTGAGCTAATACGCTGTCCATTTCCCCAAATCAACCAAAATTTACTCTCCTTAAAGCTTAGGTGTTTGTTAATTTTCTGCTTTGTGGAAATGAGATTATAAGATAATTCCTTCCTGTATGGCTTCTTCTATTAATATATTCACTGTTGTTTATGAAGAGAGCATTGGATGCAGTCTATGGTTTATTTATGGGCATTTTGATACTCTTCCAGGTTTGGGGACAGGCATATATATTTGTTTGTAATGACATACGGAATCCAAGGATGTTCTTGAGATGTAGAGGCTCAGTTACAGTAGAATACTACATGTTCATGGGAGTACTTGTGACAATTCATGCTTACATGTGTTATTTTCTGCAGCCTTGTCAGTACTTGGCATTGTCTCTTACATTTTGGTTACGATAAATGCATTAGTATATATTACAATTTTGGTTGATAGTTTCCCTTAGAATAAAAAGTTGTATATTCTTTCATATGTTTATTAACCATTTGTATACAGGCAGGAAGTGCCAGTGTATGATTTTTTTTAATTAAAACTTAAAATTTTTAAATTAAAAAAATCTTGCATTGTTTTAAAGTTTCACTATGGAAATGGAAGAAAATCACTTAAACAACTTGTTCCAATAAAGGCCATTTACTTTTGGTTATCATTCCCACTTAATGAAGATGTCAGAAGGTTATTGGGTACAGTCAGGTTGGTCTCAAAGCAAAGCTATGTACTAAGCATAATTTCCCTTTGATGTTTTTTAGACTCACCTGCTGGTTTTCACCCATCCCCTTCTCTGTGCTACCCATGAGCCTCCTCTTATTCTCTGTCCTGGGGATTGGATGATAGAACAGAAACAAGTAATTGAAAAGCATCATTTTTTTTTCTTCTGTGTACTTTGTTTATATGATCACATTTGTGAGTATGGTATGTGGGAAGGTAGATTTACATCTGAATCCAAAGTAGGTAAAGGAGAGAATTTAACTGCTGGAAAGGTATCCCAGCAGTTAGGAGCACTTGCTGCTTCTACAGAAGAGCCAAGCTTGTGTCCCAGAACCCACAGTAAGTCTGTCCAATACCCTCTTCTGGCCTCCGCAGACACCAGCATTCACAAGGCGTACACACACACAGAGACTCACGCACAAATGCATAAGTAAAAAAATAAAGATAAGCCAGGAAGAGAGGGAGATCAACCTTAACTGAATCGAGAATGAAACGAGTCTAGATTTGAAACGGGGAAGAACTCAACTCTGAACAAATGTGTGTGTGGAGAAATGAGAGCGTTGTGGGAAGGATTCAGAGTCCACTGGCGTGTGAGTCTAGTAGAAAATTACCAGTGAAGGGATCTGAGAGTGTTTTCTTTTAAAAAGGTGTACTTTTATTTTCTGGGGGGGAAAATGCATTTTCCTAAGTCAAAACAACACACCAGAATGAAATAGAATGTCATAGTCCACTTTCCCCGTTTAATTCACTCCCCATCATAGAAAATGTCTATGATGTCTTGTTAGTGTTTCTTTATGCAAATGTAAACTACAATAAATGCACATACTCTTTTCACATTCCTAAGTACTTTAATAGCAATATCTAATATTCAACTTAAGTTGTTTGAGCTGTTAAAAAAAATCCTCAAACTTTTCTGAAATCTGCTTCATACAACAGTAGTAGTGTGTGTGTGTGTGTGTGTGTGTGTGTGTGTGTGTGTGTAGAAAAGGGATTGAGTTGACAGTTTGCAAAACAGTAGTATCATCGGGGAGAGAGAATTACATGTGCTGAATTAACTGAACAGAAGCAAAATAAGGCCAGATGTGAATCTTAGTATTTAAATCTACCAGGAAACTGATATCTTGGGAGGATGTTGGATTTTCCACAGAGTATGTATTGGATGTTGGTAACAATTTTCTTTAGCCCTTAAGGACAACGTGGCATCAGTTGATATCTGAATTATACACTACTGCCTTCAACTATCAAATAATCCTCAATTAATTATTAACTGGCATGCTGGGACTTGGAGATAAAGTGTCCCCACTGTCAGCCTAAGAGGCTTAGCTATTTCCTGAAGGCAAATGAGAGTCATTAAAAGCTTCTGGAAGTGTGGAAATGACACAAACAACTATATACCCAGAAGTTATCTATTGCCAAAAATAAATTCTCTCAAGATGTAGCAGCATCAACAAGCATTTGTTTCTTAAGGGCAGGATTTGGGTATGGCCACTGGTGGGACACAGCTTTTCAAGGATTGAAACCAGATTGGGGAGTTCAGGTTGTCAGCGGCCTTTCGCCAGAAGCCTCCCTCAGTTCCCTGCCACATAGCTTTCACACAGTGCGATTCTTCATACGGCATATGGCCTCCAGCAGAGTAAGTAAGAAACCAGAATCTTGTCCTGTCTTTTTCAGGAAGTGACATCCCATTGCACATGGTCTATTTTGATTATTTCAAGTGGGTTGCTATGGCACTCCAATTCAAGGGGATGGATTTCCACAAGGGTTAAAGACCAGCGGGTGAGCATCCTTACAGGCCATTTTAGAGATTACTTCAACCTACCAGGCTGGCAGCAGTGAGGCCTTACAAGATGGTTCCTTTGGACAGGGAGCTAAGGAGATGCCGTGGAAATGAAGGCAGTGTTAGGATGGCCAAGATGAGCAAACAGATTAGATGGGGAAGATGAACAGAAGAAATGAGCCAAGCATGGCAGATTGAGATGATGGTGTCCTGGGGAGTCACAGGACAGAAGGCACGGTGTGAGTGTGAGTGTGAGTGTGAGTGTGAGTGTGAGTGTGTGTGTGTGTGTGTCCAGGTTTTAGAGGATCATCAAATAATTAAAAGAAGCTTTTAGCAGACTTAACAACACATAATCAGGAAAGAAATATTACCTTTGGGCTAATACCTTGTGGCAGCTGCTATGGGAGCAAGCATGTCCAGTCTGGGTTCAGATGGACCCGAGTTCAAAACTATCACTATGTTCTGCAAGTCCTGCTCATGGCTTGGTTACTAAGCCAATTGCTATGTCTCCTTGTGGTTTTTAGGGTCATACATGATAACGTAGTTAACAATTCCTAGAGGAGAGTCTCTGCTCTTACATAGCCCCAAAGGTGTGAAACATCCTCTGCCAGCCTCTCTTTATGGCCATCAGAAAACCCCACTGCATCGTGTCACTGTGCTTACTTCAACGACTGCCATAAAGCTTTCATCTGTGTGCCTGTATAGTCGAAATAATTTCATATGTGTAAGTTACTGTCTTCACGGTATCACTCAAATATCCCCCAAATAAGGGCTCCTGAACCCGTAGGTGTGTGTACTATTAACTACTTTTCTGTTCAGATTTAATACATGGCGTTTTCTTTCTTCCTGTCTTTCATTCTGGTCTGGCTTCCATCGCTAGCTAAGGTGCTATTTTTATTTTTGTTTGTTTTTGTTTAAGTTTTGTTTGTTTGTTTGTTTGTTGGTTGGTACTGGTTTTTTGTTTTGTTTTTGTTTTATGAGGCAGGGTTTCTCCATGTGGTCTTGGCTGTTCTGGACTCACTTTGTAGACCAGGTTGGCTTCAGACTCACAGAGCTCCACTTGCTTCTGCCTCCCAGAGTCCTGGAATTACAGGTGTGTGCCACTGCACCCAGCTTAGAGTACTATTTTAATATTTTCCTTTACTGCACAGAAAGATAGAGTAGTAAGAAAAAGAAAGACTAACTTGCAGGTAGAGATATGACTTTGAATGCTAACTTGCTTTTGTTTTTTTTCCTAGTCATGAAAACCATCTTTTGGCTCCCAGATTCCTCATTCCAAAAAAAGAAAAAAAAAAAAAAAGAAGATAATGATTCCTGCTTTATATTCCTATGTTGAGAATGATAGCAATGGAAGTTGCCATCATTCTTACGCTCCCTGTAGACAAGGAAAATTTCAAAGACGTCCAGACCTGGCCATTGTGTCTACTGACCTGAGAGCACTAGAACGGGTGTGTACTGTGATAACTCAGCACAGCCCACTGACCAGCATGAAGAATGAGGTAGATGGATGGAGCCCAGCCAGAAGTCACTTTGAACATCAGCTCCCATGTGCTGACAGCTAACCTTGTAGATCCATGTAGATGACTCCAGTCCTCAAAGACTGCAGCTTTATTACTGATACCAAAACAAACTGACCACTGCGCCAACTAGCTTTATGTCAACTTGACACAAGCTAGAGTGATATGAAAGCAGGCAAGTTTTATTGAGAAAAACTCTAGGGGATTTTCTCAATTAGTGACTGATGGGGGAGGGTCCAGCCCTTTGTGGGTGGTACCATCCCTTAGTGGTCCTGGGTCTATGAAGAAGCAGACTGAGCAAGCCATGATGAGCAAGCCAGTAAGCAGCACTCCTCTACAGCCTCTGTATCATCTCCTGCCTTCACGTTCCTGCTCTATTTGAGTTCCTGTCCTGACTTCCTTTAATGATGGATTAGCATGTGGAAGTGTAATCCAAACAAACCCTTTCTTCTCCAACTTACTTTTGGTCACGGTGTTTCACTGCAGCAGTAGAAACCCTAAGTGAGGCAGAAATTAAGCTACTCCCTGTGCAAACTGAGATAAGTGTTCATTGTTGTTATACATTGCTACTTTTAGAAATCTATTATCTGGCCGCGTTTTCAGTGCAGTCTTAACAGGACAGCAAATGTTGGCAAAGTCATGTGAAGCCTAGCATGTTTAACAGTATGGTAACTGAGTACCACACATGCATATATATGCACATGCAAAACCCACTCATTTCTCACATCTTCTCCTTGAAACAAATGGAAGATCCCTTTAAGAATCATACATATGACAAAACAAAGTAAAGATTGTCTCTTAAAGACATGAGCATTGTATTCGTGTATGGGTTTCTCGATGCAATGCTAATTCTACATGTCAGCCTAGAAAAAAAAAAAGAATGGTAGGCAGACATAAGTTCAGTGATAAGGAGATGTCTACATAAGGAAATATATTAGAATTTTTTAACATGTAGGATAAGGGTTGAATGGAAATATAACACCAGCCTTTAATGTTCTGTCCAGTATTGCCAGGTTAAGGTGGAATTTATCTAACGACACCGTGAATGCTATTATCTCTAGCAAAGTGACATTTGTAGATTTCTGTTTACATATGGGTTATTAAATGCTATACACACGAGAAAATGAACATAGGTTAGAAGTGAGGCACTCCAAGCTAGTAACAACCATGGCTTCCAGGATGGTGAAACCGTCCAAGATTCAGCCTAACACAAACTAGTCCTCATTCTCAGAATTTAAGACCGATAACTGCTGCTCATATCCTTAATTGTTGAAATAGTCACATCCAAATCATCCTTCCAAACTGTTGCTTCCATTTTTAACTCTTGCCTTTTCCCAATCCATGTTTCACAAGGCAGCAAGCTCGTTCATTGAGAACCATCAACCTACATGACCTGTGCCTTGGTCTTAAACCTTCAGTACCTGCTCACTGCCTTTGCTCTTAATGACAGACGCCTGGGATCTACTGGGCCTTGCAGCCCCAGATCCTGCCACTTCTCTAATTCTCCTCCCCCCTCTCCTTTCCTCCCATAGGTCTTCCAGCTCCCCCTTCTCTGGCTTTAGTTTGCAGTCTCTCCCCTCCTGGAAAGTCCTTCACTGAGAAGCCCTTCAAAAGCATATGACACAAATTGAATACTCTTCTGGCTTCCTTTCTGTTGCAGTGATAAAACACTCAATCAAAAGCAGCTTTCCGTTGGAAGGGTTTACTTGGTTTCCCTGTCAGAATTCCTCACAGAGGGAAGTCAGGGCAGGAACTCAAGGCAGGAACCCGGAAGCAGGAGCTGTTGAAAGAGCCCTGTTTGCTGGCTGCTCTCTGGCTCTTTCCTTCTGCAGCCCAGGCCTTCATCAGCCTGTGGCGCTGCCCACAGTGGGCTGGCCCCCTCGAACCAATTCGTAATCAAAAGACAATCCGCTCCCAGACGCACTCACGGGCCAATCTGATCCAGGTAATTTCTCAGTGAGGCTCTCTCATCCCGGATGACTCTAGGCGGTGTCAATATAAACTAAAACTAACTGGTTTATTGCATAGCTGGTCCTTTCTGCAGCATTTATCATTTTCTGAAATTAGGTGCCTGTCCCTTACTTGCTCATTATCTGTTTATACCACTACATTTCAAATATCGTGTTCCTCACCATACTCCCAATCCCTATCACCGTACTTGATATTTATTATAGTAAGAATTATAATAAGGTGGTAGCACCATTTTGATTATGTAATAACACAAACTAGACAACTGAAAGGCTGGATATTTCATGGACAATTTTTATAACCAATAGCCGACCCCATTTCAACAACTCTTCCCTTCCCTTTTATTCCTCCCTAGCCCGTCACCCAGTCTATCTTTTGACCTCTCTGTGGCTCAACTATCTACAGTCGAAGTTTCTCCCATGGCTTTACACACAGAGCGAGGCAAGCATATTACGTTTCAGCTCCTCAGCAGTGGGCTGTTGGACGCTAATGGCAGCCACCCTTTCACTGCACTGAGCGCGGCTTTTCTGTTCGGCACATTGAGCTCCATGCTCTTCTGCAGAGCATGATTAGTGGTCGGTCAACAGGAAGTGCTGATTGAGTGGGGGAAAGTGCTTGGCGGCTATTTATAGCCCTTTTGAGAACTGAGAAGCACAAAAGTCAGACTCCCTCTAAACTGAGGACCTGCCGCATGGGCTAGCCAGGAGCTGGAGCTTCTGCCAGCCCTACAGAACTATCTCATTTCCCCTTTCATTTCCCCAAAGTAAGGGAGGGTATGACCCTCACAAAACTCATCAATTTATTCATTTGATTCCCAGGAGCTAGATTTAGCTTGATAAATTGACATTTTCTTACTACATACAAGGTGATAGCTCATAAAGTGTATTATATGTTTCTATGTTAAAATAAAAAGGATTTCAAGAAATGCACTCATACTTTTCCCATGCACAATTTTTTTTTCATAAGGATGAGATAATAGGATTAAAAACCAAGATCTGAGAGAATGCCAGTTGAGGCAGCTTTGACATTTAAGAAGCAAGAAAGTTAATGTTAAGAGTAGATCTTTAATCGCTTAATGAAACCCAACCTTCCAGAGAGTTCTAAATGTGTACCCTTGGTTTAATAGACTTCAGGTTTTAATAATAGAGTTTGTTAATCAATTATTAATGGTGAAACTGAATAACTACAATAATACAGCTTCTACAGATTTGAAGCCTAGTGTCTGAAAGCCAAAATGGTTTTAGCCCTTGCCACACCTCTAACAAAATCCAACCTCATGATACAAGGCTGCTAGTCATCTCTCTCTCTCTCTCTCTCTCTCTCTCTCTCTCTTTTCTGTCTGAGTATGAACAGCTCTGCATTTTGCTATGGAATTATTAATGTGTCTGACTTGGAGTTGTATGGGATTTGATTCAGGAACATGTGGGATTTAAGATCCCAGAGTGCTTCAATAGGTATCACACAGCATACATAATATTTCCGTTGTGAGATACCTATACCTACTAGGTCCCAACCTCCTCATTCTATGAATGAGGACTCTGTCCAGAAAACGTAGTGACCTGCCAAAGCTCTTACCACCCAGCTAGTAGCTAAGATAGAAATAGACTCAGTCTCCCAAGATGCTCAAGCTTTGGCTTCTCACAAGCGTTCGCTCTCTCAGCTTTTTCCCAATCTCCTCGTTAGCCACCTCACATACGAATCTGCCACGAGGTCAGCTACCAGGAGATTCTTCTTGGCTTCTTTTAAATCTAACAGGGAAAAGTCCTTGGCCTTCACCTTCAGTTTGAATTCATCCTTTGGCCAGTTTCTCTAAACAATACCCAGAATACATATTAGTTCTTTGCAAGAATTGACAGGATATTTTTTTTCCTGTGAGCTCATTGTGTTGAAAAGACCAAATCATCAGTTTTCAATCAGGGGAATATTGTCTTTCAGGGAAGATCTGATCAGATCTTTTCAGCTGTCATAGCTTGAAGTATGCTATTGACATACCTCGGACTGAGGTCACTCTACCAAAGATCAGCTTTACAAAAACAAGGCCAAGCACGTGTGGTCAATAGTTCTAAGACTGGAAGTACCAGGACTAAATCCTTACCATTATCGTCTTCTTCGGAGGCTCTGTGCTCTAATTCAGGGCATCTGGAAGAACGCTTAACTCAGTGGTCTGAAGACTTAGAGTCAAAAGACCAAAGCTCAGGCCCCACACTCACAATTTCCCCAAGACCTTTGGAAAATCACTTAAGTATTTAGAGCCTCTGTTTGCTTATCTCGGAGACAGGGCTGTTGATATAGCCTGGTACTCTCACCAAGCTGCCGTGAGCATCAAATGAGAGGGTGAAATACCTTGCGACCTGTAAAGCATTGTTGGAATGCAAAGCTACAACCCCACAATGCTTTGTAGCACAACCCTTTACCACATTTAGACATTTATCAACATCCACCCTGATATCACCTGTGGTCTAAGCTAGGAAGGCCATGTGATCTTTGATTTTTTTTTTTTTCTTTCACTCATTCTCTCCCCAGTCATTGAGTTCTGGGGAGTCCACATCCTGTCTTTTCGAAAGCAGTTAAATGCAAGGATAGAAACCCAAACCAGCATGGTCTCATTCAAGAATCTGAAGTCAGAGCTGATGCTGACCCACAGGCTAACAATACAATACTCTTTCATTACTCTGTATCATATTCTAATTATCCCTCCACCCTTCCCTCAAATCCCCCTATTCTTTGGGAGAAAACAACTTCCTTGATCATCACTAATAGTTACTGGATTCCTTGCCACTTCTGCGTTTAATGTAAACAGACCAGAGGGATGTCTGGGTAACAGCTGAGGCCCAGTGGAGGAGCTCAGGTAATTGTTTTCCCAGAGTCCTCTAGTTCCTTACGTCCCAACCTAGACTGTGGACTCTTGGAATATATTCCTATGAGGATGTGTGTTACCTGGCTGAACTGGGATCTCTACCCCAGGTTTGGGGAGCACCACAGTGTAGGACTTCGTGAGGAGGACTGCTGCTTTGTTCACACCCATCTATCTATAGCAAAAGAAGTATTGTATTATGTTTTAATTAGAAGATACTGGTTCTAAAATTACCCCCACCCTGTAACATAGACCACCCTGACCACTCCAGTGCATATAGCCACATAAATTTAAATCTCTCTCTAAGAGACAAAGTCTTACTACAGAGCCCAGAATGGCCTTGAATTCATGATCCTCCTGCCTCAGCTTCTCAAAAGCTGGGATTACAGGTGTGATCACCCAGCATACATAGGTAGATTTGTAAACACATTTTACAAGTGTATCCCACCTGCTATGTTAATTAGCACTTACTGTGTAGAAGGGAAAGCACAAGTGTGTGATCTCTGCATAGGCTGAACACTTGTATAGATGCATATTGCCATGGTTTGAACTTGTACCCAAAGTCCATGTGCTGGAAATACAGTCCCCAATGCATACTGCTGGGGTTGGGGCCTTCAGGCGTTGATTATATACTAAAGTCTTTGCTCTACTGTATGACTTAGTTTCTTGGTGGAGTAAATTAGTTTTCATGTGGAAGTGGGCTGCTTTTAATACGTTTGGCCCCATCTCTATGCTTGTCCTGTGTGTTTTCTCCTGCCATTTTGCCTTCTGTGGGAAGATTCCATAAGAAGACTCCTGTTAGACAACTTTACCTCAACTTCCCAGCCTCCAGAACTGTACAAAATGAATCACTCTTCTTTACAATGGATCCAGTCTAGGCATTCTGTTATAGCAGTCCAAAATGAATGAAGAAATACATATTGAGAAGGAAAAAAATGTCTCCTTTCAAAAACTTATCAATATAAGCTAGTTCATAAAAATAATATATGCAGGTTTTAAATTCACAGTCTTTTCATTGCTTACAACACACAGATCTTTTACTCTGATTTAATGAAGTATATAAATGAATGTGGTAAGTGATTGATTTTATTTTCTTTACTCTGGTGTTTTGATCTCTATCAAAATATAGAGTCTTGGCATATGGTTGTTCTTAAGTAAAATGTCCTCCATAAATTTCCAGTGTCACTCAATGTAATGTAAATAGTTATAATAAAACAGTTATATAACACAGACACCATTATTTTTTTCTCTTATGGTATTCAGAAGGACTCATTTTCCCCCCCACAACTCATATTTTTCTTGTACCATTGAACTATCATCTCTTTCTTCATCCCCCTTGTCCCCTCTCTGCTTCTGTCTTTCTGTCTCTGTCTCTGTTTATCTGCCTCTCTTCCTCTCTGTCTGTCAGTCTGTCCTGACCCTCTTCCTCCTCTCTCTCTGTCTCTGTCTCTGTCTCTCTCTCTCTCTGTAAATGGGTGTGGGTGGGTGCTGAGGATAGAATTTAGGTCCTCTTGCACACTAGGTGAGGACTCTCTACCTCTGAGCTATTCCTCTAGCCCCAGCCTACATATTCCAATTTTATTCTAGCCATTGAGCAAGAAAGAACCAGGCTGTGTGTGCTCTAACCAGGCTCAGCTACTGTCTCATCATTGTACAAATCCAGATGATCTACTTCCAACACTAACATTAGTTTGACTTTCTTTTTCTAAGCCATGTGTATCATTGTTGCAAAAGTTTTCATGAAAAAGTCTCCTTGTGATAGGAATGACTGAGGACTAGAGACAAGGAAATAAACTCGACAGACCTTATTTCATGAATTATATGGAAATCCAAGTTCGCCTGCACACTCTGAACTCTAGCACATAATGAACTAGACCATCCTAATGGATTTCTCTGTCTATTCCTAGGGTCTTATAGCTCACCCTTCCAAGGTTCACTCCACTTGACAGCGTTTACAGCTTTGCCCCGATAATATAGACTGACAAAATTTACTCTACGCAATCACACAGGAAAACAAAATACACCCCTTTAACTGTTCCGATAGAGTTTACGTTTTCTAGGAAAACCTCTTTCTAATGCACAAAAATCCACATCTTCTGTTCTTTCTTTCACTGAGCTCCATCTAATGGCAACCCCAAGCTCTTCAACAGCAAGGGAGATTAAATGCTTCAGCTAACTCCCCCAGGGTGTCCAAGGCTGCTGAGCCTAGCTTTCTCTGTGGTAGGGGTCGAGGCTTGGGATTTATCACTTGCTGACTTGGGGTTTTAACTTTTAGACGGATTTCATTGCTGGGTACAGAGAAAGCTGGATGAAAGAGAAAAACCTGTGCTTTGACTTAAACGTACTGCAAAGCAGCACTCTCTGCAGACCTGCTCCTAGCTGCGTTTGTCAGGGGCTGGAGCCATCCAGCTCAGCTCACTGTCAGAATGATGAGCGAGGAAGGGAGGCCTGGGCAGCAGTCCCTTGCTGCATTGTTTTGTAACAATGAAGTCATACTCAAATGGACAGAAAAGACAGTGTGGTGGCCAGAGGGAAATAGCAAGGACCAACTCATGTTGGCTCACTGTGGTCACTCTGCCTCTCAGAGCAGACAGATGCAGAGTAGCTGCTTGGAGGCTGTCATTCGGCAGCTGCTGGCTTTACGCTCTGCTGAGTCACTGGCCTTGGCAAAGTGTGTTAGCTGAGGCCCGGCAGGCAGGTGACGGACAGAGAAAACAGCTCTTTACACCGCCTGCTCTTTAACCTGCGTCCCTTTCACAAGACTCACTCTTTATTTCAGTCCTTCCCCTCCAGTGGTGAAGCCTTCTGAAGCAAGCTCTTCCTTAAAACAGTCCACCTCAGAAAACCCAACTTTCATTTTACTCCATCTATCTCATGTTTCTTGATGCATATTTTAAATTGTGTGTGTGTGTGTGTGTGAACACGCTTGACATTGTGCAGGTGTTCGGGTCAAAGGGGTTGGGTCTCTCTCCTTCTGGGGTAGGACTTGGGGATTGAACTCAGGTCATCACGCTAGTGCCGCAAGCACTTTTACCTGTGCAGCCATCTTGCAGCCCCTCAATTCTGCTCTTTATATCCGAGCCAGTGTCATAAGCACATTTATTCAGAAATGTCATATCCTCAAAATGCAAACCCCAAAGTCTTATCCTCACGTGTAACTCTGCTTAGAAAAAAAAAAAAAAAAAAAGACCTGTAAAGAGGTGATTAAATTAAATGAGGTCACTGGGGTAGGGCTAATCTAACAGAGTTTGTGCCCTTTTAGGGAGGGATGAAGAGACAGATGAGGATACAGAGAAGATAATGTGAACAAAGACAATACACTCACGTGAGCCAGGCAATTGCAAACATCGCCCACTCCAGGCAGGAGTCTCTGTGTCTTTCTTTCTGACCTCTTGTCCTGTCCTCCAGGCATGAAGGCATATGAGTGTGTGTGGGTATATGGGGGTGGGGTGGACAACGGATGGACAGACGACACATCTTCCCACACCCCCACACACCTCTGCCATCAATATTAGTTTGGAAAAGTTAATCCAGCACCAGAAATGACATAATTCAGAATGGATGAGCAGGATCAATCCCAGGCACCTGGCCCAGTGTGTGTGACACTCGGCTCTCCTTGCACCCAGATGAACTCAGCTGCCAATGGAGGTGGGCTCCTGCGGAAGCTTCACCAACTCCCACCATTGTGTCTTTACGTCGTCGACTTGCCTAACTGGGAAGATCTTCCATCCTGAATGAGCCAATAAACATTTCCGCTGAAAGGCTGGGGAAGGTGAGAATAACACTCCGGAAGCAGCTGTTTGAGTTCGGAAACACCCTTTAGAGCAGCTGGAGGTCCCTTTATTGTCTCTTTGTTCTTCAGCTGGAGTCGCTTCCTATAGAGGAGTGTCTGGCTATATTTACCCAGGACCCATGCTAGTGAATGCTAGTGACTTTGCTCTCCCCTGTAAAGGTTAATGAACGATTATCACAATACCTTGAACACAAGAGACGGTCTAAGGGCAAAGATAACTTTAATCTGTGAGCAGAAGCGTGCACTTGTAGGGCCAGAGAAGTCACTCGGTTGGCAGAGCCCAGCCTGTGGGAAATCCGGAATTCAGTCCCCAGCATTGCACAAATCGTGCATGGGGGTGTGAATGCCTGTAATCCTAGCACTGGGGAGGTGGACGCAGGATAGTCCAAAGTTCAAGGTCATCCTTGACTACACAGCAAGCCTAGGCTATAGGTCTCCCTCTCTCTCTCTTTTCCTACTTCCTTCCCTCTCTCTTTTTCTCCTTCCCTTCCTCATCTTCAGTAGAGAAGGTTGAATCATACACAACTTCCACAGTTACTTGGTAACGGTGTGTTGGGAATTATTTCTTCATCCTTTGAGGAATGAAACACACTCACCAACACCATTTCCCTCTCCACAGGGCTTCTCAGATCAGAGCTTCGTCTAATAGATTTTAAAGTATTTTTTAATAAATATTTAAAATTAAATCAGTCTTATAGGTATTCTCTGCAGGAATGCAGAAATGGCCATATGTTTATGGAATCCAAATTTGGAAAGTTGGAAAGGAAATAAACAAATAAACACAACAACAACAGAGCGTTGTGACAAAACTCTTCAAATTGAAGTTTTCCCTCTGGAGAAGCACCCGCTTCACACAGGCTGAAGAAGCAATTCATGCCCTGCCAAACTCCACTTGAACCTCCTTCCTTCCAGCCCGAATAGAACTGGAGAGAATCTAGCTCAGGAATCACTCGGAAGGTGATGTTGCAGGATGGGTGTCTGCATTCTTTCAGAGTACAAGATGAGGAACTGGACAACTGGCTGCGAGCTGAAATGATGGCACGCCCAGGAGCTACATTATGATGCTCTGTGCTCGTATCTCAAGCTTCCGTTGATTTCAAAATGTTCGCTTTTTTTTTCTTTGTCAGCTCTCTGGGTGTGTGTTCCACAGGAGAGGCTCCATTCATTGGCCAGCCCTGTCTGGATAGGAGTGTCTATCAATGCACGACGCCTCTGCTGTAGGCTGCTTTCTCTCGGTTGCAGAGGTAACTGAGTCTGCTTTATTTTGATGTTTCTCCAGCAGTGCACTTTGTCTTCTTTCACAGAAAATGTTTACACGAGCCAGGCCGATGATTGGCTCTACAAGTAGGAGCCCAACTCCCCTCTGAAAACGAGGTAACCAGGCAACCTTAGGCTCTGCAAACCAGCCAAGCATTTGCATGTAGCCTGTACTCAACTGTCATCAGTTAAAACAAAAGGACTTTGCCCTACAGCAGGCTGTAACTTCAGCCTTTTAACGGAAACCACCAGTACTGTTTAACTAGTACTGCTTTGTCTAAAGCGGAACTGACACAGATGTGACAGATTCAGGACGCAGATAGATTCAGAACAAGGCCTCCGCTGGCCCTCATCAGCAGATTCTTAGATAAAGACCCCTTCTGTGTGGCCACTAATGAGCTAGGACTCAGCACCTAAGATTCCTAACTATAGCCAACGACTGGGGAGCAGCTGGAGCCGAGGACGACAGATAAGGAAGCAGGCAGATACTCCAGACTCCCTTCTAGGAGGCATCTCTCCTGTGTGGCTGCCTAGGAGGCCGGTCTACTTGCTTTCATGGACAACTTTCTGAAATGTCTCTTTTCTCATTAATCGAAATTAAAAATGAGGAGAAATTAGGATCTTCCAAATGATTCTAAGACTTAATGTATCAAAACAACGTAATTTGAAGTCACTTTAGAAACCAACTCTGAGACATTCAAATATTATATTTCCTTGTTACAAAAAGATATCTTAAACACAAACATCTTATGGGAAATTTTCTTGTTTCTGTATGAAAAGTGGATAAAGTTCAAATTAACCCATTAACTGATGTTCTGTGTCTCCTCTATCCCACATTGTTTGCTTAATTAAATCATCATGGTCTCGTCATAGGAAGCACAGCTGCCTTGCAGGATCTGTAGGAGATGAAGTCTGAGCACACTTTAGAACACCAAAACCTGTGGAAGCCCAAGTTCCTTACAGAAAATGGTTATAATACATCCTCCTGTATGCTTCAAATCATCCCTGGATTACCTGCATAACTAATGTATTGTAAGTGCTATATAAATAATCGTCAAACTATACTTTTAGGAAAAAATGGAAAGAAAAAGTCTATACATAGTCAGTACAGATGTAATTTTCTATCGTTGATTGTTTGGATCCATGAACATGAGACCCAGGAAACACAGGGTCTGGGATATGTTAGTTTGATAAGACTGCCATAAGAAAGCATCACAGAGATTTCAACAACTAAAATTCATTTTCTCATAGTTCTAAAAGCTAAAAGTCTAAAATCAAGGGCCTGGCCTCATTAGTGTTTTGTTTTCTTTTGTTTTGTCTTTTCCTGAAACCTCTTTTTTTCCCCTCCTTTTTAAAAATATTATTAAATTGTAGATGGGTGTTGGTTTTGTTTGTTTGTTTCTTTGGTTGGTTGGTTGTGTCTACCACAACTCAATAAAGCCATCAGATTATGAGTTCATCTATGGGTCATCCATTAAGTCAGAACCTATGTAGTCTTCCTCAAAGCCCCAGTTCTAATCAAGCCTTCCACTTACAAGCTTTGAGAAGTTTCATAGCCAAGCCATAACAGATGCTAAAATTTATTTTATTCTCAACATAAGCTTGGCTTCCTCACCTGTATCAGGACTGAATCTTATCATTATTTATTTGGTTTTAATCACAGATTCCCAGCTAGCACTCTTTCAAATCTGTCTCCATTTTCTTCCCAATAATGAGAAACAGGATCTCTGCCTTTTCTTTTGGAAAGAATCAAGACCAATCTTGGTTTCCCATTATTAGAGTTTTATCCCTAAGAGAGGCCTTCGCTCATCTTCAGAACAGAAAGTTCCCCCCAACTTAATCAAGCTCATGGAAACTTTGCCATCATTGTCTCAGGTTCTACAGGAGGGATGAGTCACCCCCAGAAAAACTCTGAGAGGTTAGCATTGATAACCCTAACCCCGTACTATTTAATGTGAACAAAATTCTTCTACATCTACTATAAATGCAGCAGACCTGGTTTCTCAACCAAGGGATGAGTCAGTGACTAATGTATCTAAAGTATTAATTACTCCTTAAGATTAATATTGGAACAACCCCACAGTCTCTATTTTGAAAGCAGCATGCTCTACAAAGTACACTAGGGTCAGGGCATAACTGTTTACCCAGAAGATGGAGACTGTCTAAATCGTATCAGCATTCTGGAAAATAAGACTATTTCAAAGGAGATTCAGTCTGTAGATTAGATATCTTTGCACTCAGCATTAGTGTCATCTAGACCTTAAATGTCACTTAGTGCCATAGGACTTTTATCCACCATAAGTATGCTAGACACTACTAAGTTAGAATACTTCTCTCTATAGTTTCTTATATCTGTCCAACTGTTCTGCTCAAGGAAAGCTCTGAATTGCTACATTATTTACTAAGCAAGAGAAGAGAATGCACTTTCTGATGAGTCACCACAGCAGGCAGCCGGGTCAGAAATCATTCTGTGTTCATCAGTGTCAGCTGTGACAAGTATTTGTGTCAGAGGGCAGCCATGACCACTTGTGCTAGCTCAGTATTGACCATGCTGGTAGCAGGACGTCCATGCCTTCTGATGACTGGCTCCTTCCATCTGTAGTCCTCTTATTTCTACTCCCGAGTCTTGAAGCTAGCTACTCGGTCACACGACCAGAATATTTTGGTTCAAGCATAAAAATGATTCCTCATCTTGGCTGAAGTTGTGAATTGTCTTCTCAGGAAACATTATGGTGTGAAGCAGACCACCCGAAACGGAAGATGAAGGGTCCCATCTGCCAAGGCTCAGACACGAGGGAGAATTTAGCTGCTCACTGCTCCTCCTTCAGGAGTGGTGGGAAGTAGAGGAGGGTTCTTTTTTTTTAACATATTTTTTCAGATTATCTATCTCTATGTTGAAAATATTATTTTTCGTTGACCGTAGAAAGTCAACTAATTCTGAATGTGTGGGCCTCATTTCTAGACCTTTAATCCATCCCATCCATTGTTTTTCTACAGTAATGGTAATTCCACTTCTTTAAAGTTCTGTACTTCCACACTAAGTCTTTATATCGTAGGATGCATCCTGCAGCCTGTGAAATTACATTATATGTCAGTTATACAAAACTGCCCAAGAGTTTGGATTAGGATTATGTTCCATGTATAGGTCAATTCAGAAGGAGTTAAAATCTTAATGATATTATATTTGCCGGTCTCTGAGCATTCCATACCTCTCGACTTTCTTAAATCTTTTCGATTTTATTTCAGTCACCTTTACAGTTTTTAGTAAAGAGACATCGCTTGACTTTTAGTACATTTATTTAGAACTATTATAAGATATTTTCCTAATATTTTTCGGCAAGTACATAAACATAAAAATAGAGCTGAGGAAGTTAAAGGGCTTGCCAGGCCAGCGTGGGGAAGACCTCAGAACCCATGTAAAAAAGCCAGGAGTGGAGGCACTTGCCTCCCCAATGCTGGGGATGCAGAAATTGGTAGCTCCTTAGGGCTGACTGGTCACCTTCGCCTATTCAATAAACTCTGGCCAGTGAGAGACACTGTCTCAACGAAAAAAGATGGGCACCTGAGAACACCCTGCCCCTCCCCCCACCTGCACATACATAGACACATGTCCACCTAGCCCCACAAAAATGGAGTGTCATTTTTTTTCCTTTTAAGAGATGAAGTCTCACTATGCTGGTAAAGCACGCTTGGAATTCCTGATTCAAGGGATCCTCCTGCCTCAGCCTCCTTTGTAGCTAGGACTATGGGCATGGGACCCTGTGCAGGACAAGTTCCTTCTCCAGCAATGAGCCCAGTAAGTTTTTTAGCCTTTTCCAAACTCTCTTTTTTGTAACACAGAAGCGACTGTGTGTTCTGGAGAACAGGGTGATATCCGTTTACAAACAAAACACCGGGCATCTCCGCTTAGTCTATAGGTGTTCAAATAAAGGTAATTGAAAAGTTAATGATTATAATGGATTATAATTATAATGGAAACAGCAAGTGCTGCCAAGCACCGCGATGCAAATTCCTACTGCCGCGGTGAGGTCTATATTTGGGATTGGATCCCTGCCGCCCTGCAGCACCGAGCTCAGGAGACCATTCGGAGCTGCCACCTCTGGAACTTGCGTGCTGTTGGCTCTCCCTGCGGTTCTGTCGGAGGCTCTTCTGAGTCGGAGGACGAAGCGAGGCTGAGCTGTCCTCACTTCAAAGAGCGGCTAGGGCTCTTTGGCACAGAACTGTTCTGATGGGAAGCTGATTCATTTAAAGACAGAGCAAGACACTCCCTTCACCCCCCATCCACTGTAGCACAACCCAACTGGAGAAGAATCACTCACTGTGGGACTCTCCACGGCACCTGGTGATGCTCCTTGCCCACAAGACCCCCTAACTGTAAAATGACCCGGGCTGGGGATGTAGCTCAGCTGGTAAAGTGCTTGCCTGGTATTTATGAGGACCTGAGTTCACTCCCCAGCCCCACATAAAACCAGGCATGGTAATCCCACCACTCAGGAGATGGAGATCTCCATCTCCACTCAGGGTCATCCTCTGGTAGATAAAGAGTTCCAGACCCTACGTGGGCCACATGAAATCTGACTCAGAGAAACAAAACGAAAATAAACAGGAAGTTCATAGGGATTGCGTCTTTTCTGTGGATATTCACAGAGAGTTTATTTACCATTCTCCTATTTAAGCGAGGGCGCCGCAAATAAGTAGACAACATGTTTACTGTATGCCAAGCACTGCTCTGGGGGTCCCTGGAAAGGGACGTGGCAGACCAGCCGAGAAATTAAACAGCATGGACGTGCTGGTGGCTGGCACATGTCAGCATGTATATGCACACACATGTGCACACTGTTAAAAGGCAGCGTGAGCTTCTGAGTGTGCCTGTGTGTTTCCAGGCTGACTGTGTGACTGCCAGCACCATCTGCTCTAGGGCAGAAAGACTACTTCATAGGCAAAGACAGCTGCCAGCTTAGGCTTTAATGTACTTGTTCGGTTCCATCCAGCATGACCTGGTGTGACCACCCTTTCTAGGTAAAGAGGATTCTGTCTCCACTGGACAATAAATCCTCAGGCCGAATCCGAATGGCTTTAAGTCACAGAAGGGTAAAAGTTTTAGGACTTAATACTACTAAGCAAAGGCCAGTGTCGATCACGCAGGGTGAATCCAGGTGAGTTTGGTCTGGGATCCGATTTTAATCAGCGTTTCGATATCAGTGACATTTCTGAAGTACTAACAAATGTTCATTTCCCCCGGTGTTTCAAGTTGCATTAGAACACAGTGAATAATCTCTGGGAATGGGGTGCTGGTGGGGAGAAGCAGATGTCAGCTGGGAACAAAGGGGAATGAAGTACATTCCAAGTAAGGTTTCAACTATTTTAATGGAGACTTAAAAAAAAAAAAAAAAAGGAATTTGCAATAGGAAAAAAAAGCCAAAGTCTCTTTCTTACACCTTTCCTTTCCTGTATTTGGGGCCTCACACATGCTAAGCAAAGTGCTCTGCCACTGACCCCCAAATCCTGGCCCTCTTTTTATTTTAAGACAAAATCTTGTTAAGATGCCAGGCTGACCTTGAACTCACTCTGTAGCTCCCACAGTCCTTGACTTTGCAGTCTTCCTGCACCAGCCTCTGTCCTAGCTTGCTTTCTGCGTGATAAACACTGACCAGAAGCTACTTGTGGGAAGGGAGGGTTCATCCAGGTCACAATCCATCACTGAAAGAGGTCAGGCAGGGCAGGAACTCAAGCGGTAACTGAATTAAGAACGTTGTCTATTCTCTCTCTGTGTGGCTCATTTCAGGTCACCTTTTTATACAACCCAGGACCACCTGTATAGGAATGGTGCCGCCTACTGTGGGCTGGACCCTCCTGTATCAATCCTCAATCAAGACAGTGTCTCACAGGTGTGGCCAAAGGCCGGTCTGACCTAGCCAATTTTTCAACTGAGATTTCCACTTCCCAGGTGACTCTAGGTTGTATCGAGCAGACTATGAAAACTGACCAGTGCAGCCTCCGGAATGGTTGGGATTACAGGCCTGTGCCATTGAGCTCAGCTGGCATTTGGCATAGCAGAAACAGATGAATGTTCAAATGGCTTCAGACAGTCTAGAGGGAGTTGGTCTGAAATGAAAGCAGCCCAATGTTAACTGTTCTGCAGCTGGCAACCTCAGCAAATTATTTGGTAATGACAGTAAACACAAGGTCCTTGAAGACACCTGGAAAAGGAAAATTCCTCAAGGATTTATTTATAATATTGTATCCATTTACTGTTCTTGTTCTCTACTTAAAAAAAAATTAGAATTATCTGTGTTTAAAATTTTTCTACTTCACTTTCCCAGTAACATCTCACAAAGAATATTTAATTCTGATATTAAAATTTCTATGTCTTTAGACATATTTAAAACTACCTTGTTTAGTTGTACAACCCCAGGATGTCCCAGCACCAAAACACGGGACAAAAGCAGTTATTCCTAAAGCATGTTTGAGATCATAAAGGCAGAGAGGGGAACGGGTCCTAGCACAGCAAGGAAAGGTGTTGATAGGGGAAGGTATCTTCTCTCAATAGAGTGGAGACTTCCTATGAAGATGCTATTTTTCAGTGTCTGTAAGACACTTCATCCAGACAGACCTTTCAGACTTTCAGAATGCCTTTCTTACAAAGAGAATTGCTGGCTCTATTTCTTGTTTATGTCTTAATTCTTATGCTCTGTGTGTTTGTATGAAAGAGTTGGGTGAGGGGAGGGGAGACTGAAAGACAGAGACAGACAGACATACATGTGTAGAGATCAGAGGGCTCAGAAGTCAATGGTGGGTGTCTTCCTCTCTTGCGCCCCACCTTGGTTTTGAAACAGTGTCTTTCAGTAAACCTGTGGCCACCATTTCTGCTAGACTGGCTGGCCAGGGAGCTCCTTGGGATCTGCCTATCTCTGTGTCTTTCTCAGGGATGGGAATACAGATGGACGCTATAACACACAACTTTTGTGTGAATGCTAAGAATCTGAACCTAGGTCTTCATGTTAGCACAGCAAACATTTCACCCACAAAGCCCTACCTTAGCCCCTCCCCCCTTTTTTTTTCTTACATTCTTTGGTTAAATAAATCCTAGAGTGATAGTTCTCAGCTGGAAGCAATTTGGCAATGGCTGATGATATTTTTGTTTGACCCAGTGTATTAGTAACTTTTCTATTGCTTTGACAAAACACCCTGACCAAGACAACTTACAGAAGGAAGAGCATGCTTGGGCTTATGCTTCAGAGGATCAGAGGAGGAATCCATTACAACAGGGTGGCAGCAGCTTGCTGGAGAAGTAAGCTTGAGAGATCACATCGTCAGCCAAAATCTCAGAGCAAAGAAACTAAACCAGAAATGGGAGGAGGCTGTGAACTCTCAAAGTTGCCTTCCAGTGACATACATCCTCCCAAAGTGTCCCACCTCCTAAACCTCCCTAAACAGTGCCGCCAACTGGGGACCAAGTGTTCAAAACGCCATGGGTAATGAGGTGAGCAAGCTACTGTCATGTAGTGAGTAGAAACCCAGGATGCTGCTTAGGGTGATGCTGTGTGTGGGATAGTCCCCCACAGGTAAGCACGGTGACACCCGAAATACCAGTGCTGATGAGGCTGGGAAACAGTTTTTCTAAATACCTGCAGTCTGGAAGTGGGTGGGTGATGCTAGGACTTGAGCCACTATCTAGCACAGAAGAAATTTTCACAAACAGAGCTGTGGTAGACATATGATACAGATTATCTTCATAAATCCCTGTTTTCAGCTTAAGAAGCATTTTACTTTTTTCCTTCTTTTCTTCTCCTCATCTCTATTTCTGAGAAAGAAGCCCTGGGAAATTGATGTGGAGAGAGTTAGTCTCTGCATTAGTCACTTTCGGAGGTGGAGGAAGGGAGGAAGGATTTATTTTAGCTCCCTGTGTGAAAGATATAAATCATCATATCCAGAAAGTCATAGTATCTCTTTCACACCTCAGTGCACAAACCAGGGACTAGGCTAAAGTCTGTAAGACCTACCTCTATCTCTGCCCTACCTCCAAAAACATTCCACAAGCTTCCAAAACAGAGCTACCAACTGGGACCGAGCCTGTGTGGAACATTTCACACTCAAGGCATAATGGTCTCTGCCTCATAGTATGGTTCCAAAGCTCGTTCTTTTGATTATCTATTTATTTCTTATGGTACACAATTGCTTATGAAACCATGTCAACTAGTAAGTCTTTGCTGGCTGCCCACCCCGTGCTCAGCTTCTTCATATGTAGCATGATTCGCACATAGTGCCCCTAGTCCCAAGTGGAGGGATTATTATAACTCACTTTACACAAGAGTAAGCAGAGGGCTGGAAGGTGAACCATGCCCAGGTCACATGATGAGTACTTGGGGGGGGTGTCTCTGGATTTTAACACAGACTCATGGTTTGATTCCAAAGCCAATGACCTTACTGTGCAACTCTTTAAACTCCCTTCTAAGGCTTGGAGCTAGGTCACAAGTCCATTTTTCTTCCCAGAAGAACGGTGCTCTAACAAATTTTCCTTGAATTTGAGAAACTCCTCTAAACTCACTCTTGGCTTCCTCTTAGTTCAGTAAACGTAGCCCTGGATGAGGAGGAAAACCTCATCAAGGGAACACACACACTTTGCCAGAAAACATGGCCTCCTCTGCTTGTCTATCAACCTTGCTGAGATGTTATAAACAGCCGAGATCCGTTGGGGGTAACGACAACAGTGGGGGAACATTTCTGTCACCATGGCTACTCTCCATTGTCAGCTTGACTGGACCAAGAAATGCCTAATAGATTAGTGGCTTTGTACTGACATTCCTAGAGATGATTTTATGATGGAGGCTCTAAAGGTAGGATGCGGGAAGCCCTGGGAGGAAGTCAGTCACTGAGAACATGACTTACAGTCTACATATTGCCCTTGCCTCTTCTTGGATCCCCTCTTTTCTTCCAGTAAATCAGGAAAAGGCTCTTCTGAAACTGTCTCCCGCCACACAATATTTCACCAAAGTTGATAGGGCCTACAAGCCATTTACTAAGAAATCAGGACAGTGGTATATCATATAAAATAGTTACCACGCACAGTAGCACGCACTGTGAGTCGGCATATTTGTTCTCATGCTTCTCAGCTATGAATGACACTGTACACAGTCTGTGCTGTGCACAAAGGTTTTGATAAAAATATTTTTATAAGAAACTTACATGTGTTTACGGTAAGGACATACATTTGTACAGTCACAGAGAAATAGAAAAAGTGTAGGTCTGTCATGATTGCACAAATACGTATAACTTCTAGGCCATGAATTTTAAGTTTTTCAGATTTTTACAAAATGGAAAAGAAAGTTTGCCTGTAAACAGACCTACAGAGTTGAGCAATGCATATTGCTCAGGAGTTGGCTTAGTTTCAAAGGAAACTAAATCAGTACCTTGAAGTTCTATTACATGTCAATAAATGTTACATGTAATTAAAGTGGTGATGTATAAATAATGACACCATTTGTTATTTATAACTTAAGATGGCATTTAAATACAATGACATATTATTCAACCTTAACACAAAGAAAAAATTGTCAATTGTAACAGCATAGATGAATACGTAGGACAAGTGTGCTAAGTAAAACAAACGAGGCTCATAAACACAAATGTTCCATGTGTGGGATCTTACAAAGTTGAATTTACAGGAAAGAAAAGCAAGGTAAGTCATTCAGTGAGTGGTGAGCAAAACCATAAATGTTAGGGCTTGGGGAGTGAAGGGTTGGTCCAAAAGCATGAAGTTTTTGGTCTGGGGATATAGCTCATTCTGCAGAGTGCTTGCCTAGTATGCACAAACCAAGTCTATTGGCACATGCTTGTGACTGCAGTACCTGGGAGGTGGAGGCAGGAGGCTCAGAAGCTTCAGGTCATTTTTGTCTATGTAGAAAGCTCCAGGCTAGCCTAGGTGACATGAGACTGTCTGGAAAAAAAAAAAAGTACAAAGTTTGAATTATCCAGAACGAATCCATCTAACACCAGCATGGTGGTTATAGTTAGGGCTACCTTATAGTTCGATAAGCCGGACACTGAAAAACTGTAGGACAATGCTGGGGAATAGATTAGACTGTGTTTGGAGCATTCTTGAGCTATGCTAGTACAAGTACAGCCACTTTCCCTGAGACGAGGCAAAATCTCCTAGAGAGGGTCTCCATAATTAATAATACTGAACTGTATACTTAAGATTTCTGAATGGGGTAGCTCCTACTGCAAAACAGTGTTTGTATGGGAGGTGACTAGTATGTTAATTAGCTTGATTATGCCAACGATGTCACAACGTGTATAAAAATATCACATTGTACATCTTAAAGGCATACCATTTTTATTTGTCAGTTTTACTTTGGTGAATTGAAGTGAATTTGAACCATTCAAAGTAGGGTGCATAAAGCAAGCTGCTGAGTTAGAAATCATCTTCCTGAAATATGAATGTTTGCATATTCAACTGATATGCATTGACCTGTAACTACTATCACATAAAAGGGATAGGACAGTCCCATCAGGAATAGCATCACAAGGTCATAGGTCATAAAGGATGATTCTTAACTGAGTTGTAAGGACACATTTTATTTTTATTTGTATGTTTATGTGTGTTTGTGGTGTTGGGTTACGTGAATGTGAGTGCAGATGCCCTGGGAGTTTAGAAGATGGGGTCAGATTTGATGGAGCTGGTCCTCCAAATCAAACTGGTCCTCTTATGAGCAGTATGTGTTCGTATCTGATGAGTAACTTTTAATTTGGTGTATATACCTGCACGGAGGCGATGGTTAGCCTGACAGAGTGACACGGTGAGATCAGGAAAGCAATAAGATATAGCCAACATTTGCTTTTCAGGGGTTCAAGGACCTAGTCTGCTTTTCCAGGCAGAATTCTCCAGGGGACAAGATGCCACTCCACATACCCAGGCCTTACATGTAATTGAAGACAGTACACTCTTCATTTGTCAACTAAAGGGTGTACTTGAACAAGTCACAGATCCTTCTCACAAAACTGATATCTTTCCTGGAACTGCTTTCCACACCTAGAATCTCTACTCAGGTCTCAGAATCGACAGACAACTGGCATACATCTTCCATGCAGCTAATGCATTTCTCCTACTTGCTTGTATATTTCTTCAGAGCCCTGTCAAGGCTGATTTTGCTGTAAACAGTTAAACTGTCCTTGGGAGCAATGGTTTAGTGTGGTTGGTGGCCTGTCACTGCCCAGCAAAACAAGATAAGTCACTCGGTGGCCGGCGACAGTTACAAACAGAATCGGTCCGTCTTTGTCATGTTAGGCAAGCAGAACTCGTTGGCACTGAAATCACACCGGCCAGCTGGGGAGGTCCAGGCCACAGCATTCTCTGCACACCCCGGTCTTCCTTCATGTCTTCCAACTTTTTTTCCATGACCATCTTGCAGTCTCTGCTGAAATTTAAGAAAGACTTAAAATCAGGAACACCTGTTGTGGTTGGAAATGACCGTGTTGTCTGTGTTACGGTGGCCACTGAGCCTGGGACAGCTGCACGAATCAAGGCCAGTCAGGGTTCGCTTCAGTAGTATTTTCTCTTGGAAGAACCTCAGCCTCTCAGTGTTGCAGTACATTGGTCGGCTTTTACAAAAGGCAGTTTTTCTAAGTAAACACACATAAACACACACAGGCGCACACACACACACACACACACACACACACACAGAACTAACAGTAACTAAAAAAAAAAAAGTTAAATGAAAAGATCTTAAAAATAATGTGCACATATTGAGAGAGCTATGTTTACCCTCTGTCCCCCTGCAGTGACCTTTGAATTATGCTGGGCCCTCCAGGTTCACGCTAAGCACAATGAGAGACTCTGCCGCAGTCCTTTCACACCAAAACAATAAGCCAGGACAAGATACCACGACCAGAACTCAGCTTTCCTCATTTCTAAACTTACCGCCCTGCTCCCCCGCTTTGATTCCCATCTTTTATTTCTGGATTTCTGGGTGATTTGTGGCTGCTCTTCTGGGGTTCTTTTGTCATCTGATTATCTCAGGTTCCAGACCAGAGTTACTTACAGATACCCATTGTATGGTATCTGCTGCTGGCCCAGTGGCTAAGAATCACTTCAATCTCCTCTTCACCTTGTGTAGTTCACTGGATTTTGACACTAGCAATCAGTTCACATGCATCCGGTATGTCGTGTCTAAGGCGCGATATTGACCTTCCTTAATGTTGTCACTTTTAGATACTTTGTGGGTCCAGTAAGCATCATTATTGCTGAATTCAGCATCCACGGTTCTGTTTTCAGGTTTCTTCTAAAGGGAGGCAGTAGCTAAGCTGAGCTTGGTCAAATCAAGAGAGTGTGAAATTAGGGGGTGTTCTAGGTAGAGGCAGCACCAAGCCCAAAGACATGGTGGCTTGGAGGCAAAAGATAGCACAGGAGCCAGTTTTCTGTCCATACTGAAGAGTTTGGACTTTGTTCTGATGAGGCAATGGAAAGTTACTAAAGGACCAAAAGCAGGGGACTGAGAGCATCAGGTTTGATTTACATGGGTCAGCTTGTCAACACTGAAAAATGGACAGGGTGTGGGAGGGGATTGAAAGCAAGGAGGCAAGATAGAAGGCTGTCGCCATAATTCAGGGAAAGATGAAAGAGCCCTGAATAAAGGCAGTGACAGTCTGGAGAGAGGGTAGGAGGTGTGTTCCAGGGCATCAAGCAGGCCTGGTCTTAGGCAGGGCTTCTCAATGCCCTCTATTGAAGAGCTTGACTAAAGTGGCCAGAGGGTGACAGAGAGTTTGCAAGTGATCCAACTTCAGATTCAGTTGCAAGGAATATTCCAGAGTGTCTAATTTTCCTCAGCACTCTCATATTTGGCTACGTAGGCTGTATTCTGTGAGACTCTAGGACAATGAGAACGGGATTGGACTGTGTTTGAGCACCCTTGAGCTATGCAAGTACAGGTACCA
Organism: Meriones unguiculatus; assembly: GCF_030254825.1. Taxonomy (NCBI): domain Eukaryota; kingdom Metazoa; phylum Chordata; class Mammalia; order Rodentia; family Muridae; genus Meriones; species Meriones unguiculatus. The sequence goes on along the minus strand of NC_083358.1, from coordinate 68,465,036 downwards.
CCATTTTCCTCATGACTACAGAAGACCACCGAGAGGTGGTCTCCATAGCTTCTTGGGTATATGAGGTCTGTAAGACCCCAGGATGTGAATGTAAGATTAAAATAGTTCTTGTTGCAGACAAGTGTTGAAAGTACAGGGGAGGAGTGCAAATGAAAGCAAGCCTCCCAGCAGCTGGAGACCTTATAAGGAGGTCATGAGATGCCTTCAGTAGTACCAGGGCAGACAGAGAAAGAGCTTCCATCCCTCAATGAATGTGACATAGCTTGGGAATGCCAAAAAGTAGCCACACAGGGATATCCTGCCAAAGTACTGGACACAGGGCATAGGAATAGATGACAGAGGAATGTGAGAGAGCCTCCAGAATGCTGAGCCCCTGGATGGCATCCACACCCGCAAAACACGAGGCACGTTGCTTCCATTTTACCTGGAAAGCCGGAGAATACATGACTATTACATTATATGGTCCAGTAAAGAGGTGGTATGTCATTTAAACTAGACCCTAGGTCCACAACTCTTATATAGAGACATGAAGTAATATGTATAATTTTCTAAAAAAGAAAACCGTTAAATATGAGTCTTTTCTATCAAATACTATAAAAACATGTCTATGACAAGGAATTAAAATCTTTTTTTTTATCTCCCTCACCTTATAGGACTATTATGCAAATGATTTTATCTCCCCTACCTGACCCTTTGTTTACACAAAGGTCCTGTACATTCCCAGATTAAAGCAGCCGATTCATTGCCATGTCTTTTCGTCTGCACTAGCCTTCCTTTAAGGTGGCTCAGTGGAAGGAGACTGTGGTTGGACCCCAGGCAATGAGGAAACCATACAGTCACCACCTGAGTTAGAATGAAGGCCGAGTATACTTCCTGTCTTGAATTTCATTTTCCTAGCACACCCCCTTAAAAGTTTGCCTTGTCCAGACACTTCACTGGTGCTGGTGCTTTTTCTCTTTGTGATTCTGAAGTTATTTCTAACAATTTGCTTCTCACATTAGACAGCGGGGGGGGGGGGGGTATTTCTAAGAAGTCATGAAACCAAATTTTATTTTTATTTTTTAAATGTTTTTTTTTATCATTATGACATTCGTAAAATTGTACAACAGGGGTAGTTTAGACAATAAATGTATCCGATTACTACATGCCTGATAGAATACAGTATCATGTAGGGTTTTTAACAAGGTAGACAGAAGTGTCAGAGGAAAACTGCTGTGGAAAGTACATAAGCTGTGTGGATCGCAGCATCAACTCCAAACCCATCCGTATCCTTGGAGCACAGTGGGCAGTCCCTGGCCTGACAGATGAGTAGGCTTACTTGGTCATAACAAGTCGGTGAGGTAGGCCTTAGTATCTTCGTTTTATAAAAAGAAAACAGAAGCACAAAAAAGTCAACAGACTTAAGCGGTCAAGGTCACTGAGCAATACTGTACCTGGCGACAGCAGTTGAGATCTTCTGGTTCTTTGCACGGTGTGACGCCCGTTGGTAAAAGCTTTGTTTTGTTCAATTCGAACTTAAAATCACCTACTATGTTCCTCTTGTAAAGAAGAAACCCTAATTTGTATTTTGGAAGTTAAAACAAATAACAGGGAAGGGTCCCGCCCCCACCCCCCGTGATAGGATTGCTCATTTATAAATGCACAAAGTGTTATTATTCAACCTGTTTTGAAGAAGGGCTGATGGAGCTTATCAAGAACACACAGTTTACTGGTAGCCGCCAAACGAAAAAGGACAAAATGCCCACTTATCTCTGCCTCTTTGGTCCTGTGTGTTATCAGCTCTTTCACAGTGAACTAACATAACTACACTTTCTTCCCTACTTGCTTTTAGACTGAGAGATTCTTTTTATAAAGTTGTCACTATAGATTTGTTTGATCAACATATTAAACTACTAAAATAGAAATTGGCTGGAAGTGGGCAAATAGCCTCCTAAAACAACAGATTTTGAAAAATGGTAGAGAGGTATGGCAGTGTGCATCTCCGCACGCCCTTCCGGGCAACAGCAGGCCTCATGGTGGGGAAAGGTTATTTCAGACCTTGGGCCACAGGGCACAGGTGGTGCCCACTGGTGGCTGCTCAACTTGTGTCCCTTCCATTGGCAGTGCAAGACACCTCCAGCCACCACGCCCCAGGAGCAATCATGTGGCTCTCCCAGGCTCCGGTTCTGAACTCAGGCTTTACGCACACATGTGACATGCTCTCCATCCTGATCTTTGTTTTGTCTTTGGAGGAGGGTAAACAGAAACTGAAAGATCACTGGCTAAGAAAAGAAAGATTTTGTTCCTGCTGGACCCAAGGATCATGAAACAAAACAGAAAGCCGGGTCCTTCACCATCAGGGTCCTTTTAAACAGTAAAATAGCATCTAGCTCTTTACCACACCGCCCTGCGCAGAGCGACACAGCCTTCCTTTGTTTACCTCAGTCTTTATTTGATGAGTGAAAGTGTCGTGTCGTGGACCACAGAGACCTTGATCTCAGCAGGCTGGTGGACAGTTTCCCAGTACGCTCAGAGCCATGAACCAAGCCATCAGTTAGGTGTTATTTATTCAACCTGCTCTGAGTCAGGGCTCTTTTTCTTCGAATTAACTTATTGACAGTCCCAAACACAAACTGATTGAAGGTTGAAATTTAAAGTAAAGAAATGAAGCTGATGGTAAGTTGGTAAGAAGGTCCAGAAGCCATAAATATGTGCATGAGATTTCGGAGGGGGGGAAGTGGTCATGCTCTTCCCAGCAAGCACAGGGCAGATTCACAGTGCTGTTTACTGACGTGCTCTAAATTTAGAAGAGGCAAGTCTAATAGAGCTGGGGTCTGGGAGCCAGCCAGAGCCACCTGATCCTCCCTTGCATGGCTCTGCAGAGGAGAGAACTCTGAGGCCCCCATAGGGGGATCAGTCCAGGGCTTCTGCCTTTTCTCCAACATGCTCATCAGGAAGATTTCAGGGAAGGGGGCTCATCTCCATCAGATTCTTCTGGCAGAGCAGACCCACCCACAGAGCCAGGCTGGAAGAGACAAAGGGGGTCATTCTTGGGTAGTTCTGGCCCTCTTCCCAGTGCTTCAAGCTTACGACACAGCTGGTTTAATCTTCTCTGGAGATGAAGACGGTGAATGAACCTTCAAGGCTGTTTCTACACAGGACATGAGTGGAGTCCCGAATCTTTATTTGTCTCATAGTTTTAGAAGTTTTCAGAAGTCTTGTGGTCTGGTGGCTTGGTTTCTTAGCTCCTCTGGTGGTACCTAGTGGTCTAGATACCTGGCAGAGCAGAGTTGCTCACTTTATACCTAGAAGTCAGAGAGAGTTGGGGAAGATCATATCACACAGTATTCTTTAAAGGCCACGACCTCAGGGACCTAAAGAACTCCCACTAGGCCAGTAGTTTACAACCTTCCTAATGCTGTGACCCTTCAATACAGTTCCTCGTGTTGTGGTGACACCCCCCAACCATAAAAATATCTTTGTCTCTGTTTCATAACTGTAGTTTTGCTACTGTTACAAATTGGAACGCAAATATATGTGTTTTCCCATGAACCCAAAGGGGTCAAGACACACAAGTCGAAAACTGCTGCGTTAGGCCTGGCTGTCCCGCCAACCCAAGGTAATCTGTTCATGGTTAAGGTGGTGTCAGCGTTTCCCGTGCACTCTCTCCGTGCATGCAGAATCGTTTAATTTTACATTTTACAGCAGACCACCTTTCCTGGCTTCCTCAGTCTTTTTATACTACAGGAAGTCCTACATATTCTTAGGAAAGAAGTACAAGCAATTGAGCCAAGTGAAGCCGAATTTTAGTGATAGATTTAATTTTAGTAATATTTTGTACTGTTGCTCTTGATCACTCCATCTGCAGATAAGTGACTTGGTCCTAAAGAAGTAATTCAAGTGCACAAACTATTCAGCTACTGAGCCCTTTCTACAAAACTGTTTAACCATATCTCTTGACCAAGTATCTATACATTTTCCAGATTAGCTAAACTTCAGGTCCCTTCAGGATGACCAGATTATGTGATTTTATTGTTGTTGTTTTTTTTCTGTAGAGTTTGACAAATGGGGAAAGATCTACTTATCACTAATATCTAAGCCTCATCCAGACCTCACTGGCTATTCTTTGCCCATTTTAAAGGGCCTCCGAGGGTCTTACCAAGCAGGCGCTACACTTCCGGACAAATTGCGGGGAAGATGATTCCTACTCTCTCCACAGTGAGTAAAATTAAGCCCCCAGCATTATTTTCTTCACACCAGTCACAGTGGGAGCTGAAAGCAGTGCAGACCAACAGACTGGACACAGCAAAAGGACGAGTGTGGTCTAGTAGGCCATTCTAAGAGGGGTAACACTTCCCTGGGAAGCTGTAGAGCCTAGTGCTTCCTGACCAAAAACGTGCATAAGCAAGGCGCTCGTTTCAGCCACTGTGCATAATTTAAATTCCATACCATAATATAAGGAATGGAAAGCTCAGTTGCTGGCTTTTAAAGTCCCCTTCAAACACCACACCAAAGATCAACCAGATGAATGAATCGTTCTATAAAAGAAAGTCAGCAAATAACAAATAGGAAATTGAAAAGATCAGGGCTCAGACCGGGAAAGACAGCATCTCCTGCCTTTGCAGATAAGAGGCTGGCCCAGATCCGGGTTGTCTAATCAAGGCTGAGGCTGCTCCCGGGAAACAATGCCTGAGGCACACAGCTCATCCCAAATGGACAGACGTGTTTCCCACACGGAGCAGGAACAAATCTTGAGGACCGAAGTAAGAGTCCAGTGCCGAAACCTGTCTCTGAAGCCAAGATCCTTGAGTCTGAGGGTTTTGCACGGGTACAGCATCAATTGGCGGGGAGATGGAAACTGTGCTGAGAGGCGTTAATTCTCGAATGTGCTATTTCTCAAGTAACCACGGACGTTCATATATTGTGTAGGATTATGGGCTCTACGTATGATTGTATACTCACTCTCCTGAGATGGGACCTTGGAGTGATTCGGATGGTTTTTAAGGAGGAGTTCGGTTTCACTTGCTTTGTGTTGCGCTATGTCTCATAGACCTGACCAGTGCCCAGCCTGTGTCCAGCTGAGAGAGGAAGCTCATTACATAGATGTTGCCCAGACCCCAAGTCCCGATCTAGACCTGATTGTTAACACAGTGGTGTTTCTGCAGGAATGAAGGAGAAAGAGACAGACAGACAGACAGACAGACAGAAGTATGCGTGGCTCCAGGTTTGTTCATCTGTCCAATAGGATTCGACAGAGCTCCCTTTTGTCACACTATGACATTTATGGGAAATACAGAGAAGACCAGTCAAGTAGGAGAACATATTTCTAAGTCAGGGCTCACATAGGAAAAATGGATATGTATTAGCCTGGAGGGAAATGGCTTTCCTGCCAGTGTTTCTCTACATGAGTAGCCAGAAAAATCTTCTGCCCCCATTACTATTCCAAGAGGCCGTATGGATGGTAAACATACAAACACCAACTTGAATCTTATAGAAGGGGACACATGCTTTCAGGACATACTAAAATAGCACATCAAAATCAGGCAGGTGTTTGAGTAGGGAATATGAAACCATCTTCCCAAAAGAGACTCTGGAGGTTTCTATTTGAATGTTTTCAGCAAAATAAACGGTTACTAGGAAAACATGTTGTAAATATAAGAAGGGTCCGTTGGCTTGAAATGTATCTGGCTGATTTCTCCTTCCTTCGTAAGCCCATTAAGCTCAGGAGCAGAAGTCAGGCCTCCTGGCAAGCCCTGCTCACCCACAGCTGCTGGCAGAAATCAGCCACTGTTCTGAGCTCAGAGTAAAGCCTTGTTGGGTAATGACCCCTGACCTTTCAAAGGTGATGTCTTCAGTGATGTCTCTTGACCTGGAGGCTCTTACACGATCTAAAGGCTGATCAATAGATGGCAAAGAATGTTGTCGGAGGCAGAGGCTGACTTAAAGAAGGGAAGGAACATACCCTAAAGACGTCTATTCTGGATCCGACTCAACAGTTGAGCTTAATATATATATATTTTTTTAATTTAGGATTTAGGGATTTCTTTTTAATTTGTACTGATAACAATGTATTTAGAATTTTATTTCATCTTAAACAATTTGTTGTTGTTGTTCAGGCAGTTTAGAAGCAAAATAAAATGGTGATTTTTTTTGCTGCTTTTGGTTTTATTTCTAAGAACTTTGAATGTGGCTTTTAAAACTGTGTTAATACTATATACAGGTCAAAGCATTTAACACCTCATTTAAAAATCATTCTTTCTACTTAGCTAGTATATATATATATATCCTTAAGTAATTTTGGCAGTTGGTCTCCAGGTATTCCAAGTAAACGTTTAACCATTGACTCAACAATGCAGGATAAAATAGTATCTGCTCAGTCCTTACTGTCCAGTCATTTGCAGGCTAACAAAGATTTATTTTGTTCCTTAAGTGTGCCAGACCCTTCTCTGGCAGGGAGGGAGAGATAAGCGAATAAAAGAAGACTAACAATGAAGATATAATGGAAAACTTTATTTTTATGAAACCTTTTATTATCCAAGATGTTGGAATGAAAACAACATGCGAGTCAGACATGATCCTGACAAGAGTTTAAATTACAATGAGAAAGATGGCCAGAAAATAAGTTCCAATTTTTTTTTTAATAAGGTGTGGTGGTTTGAATAAGAATGGCCACCAGAGGCTCATGTATTTGCAGGCTTGGTCCCTAGGGAGTAGACTGTTTGCACTAGGAGGTGTGGCCTTGTTGGAGGAAGTGTGTCACTAAGGGTGGGGTTTGAGGTTTCAAAAGCCAACACCAGCCCCAGAGTCTTCTCTCTCTCCTTCCCCCTCTCCTTCCCTCTCTCTCTCTCATTCTCTCTCTCTCTCTGTCTCTCTCTCTCCCTCCTACTTCTCCAGAACCACACATTCCTACAGCCATGATCCAGGCTGTGATGATAATGGACTCAGGTCCTGTAATTCTAAACAAGTCCCTAATTAAATGCTTTCTTTTATAAGTGTTGGTTGCCTTGGCCATGGTGTCTCTTCACAGCAACAGAACAGTAAGGCATAAGGTAATTTGGTAATAATGTAATATACATGCTGGGGAGACACAACATGGTCATTCTAAAATACCATTGCAGTTAACACACATTTTTCAAAGTAGGCAGAACCAAAAACCCCAAGAGTTTAGAGCTCAAAATGCAACATTAAGACTTAAAAGAAAAAATAATCCTTCTTAGAACTACAGAAATATGTGACCTATGTGATTACATAAGCAGCTGACTTGGCTAATCATATCCCACTTCTAACTGGCCTGGGACAATCCACAGTAACCTATGAAAAGGCAAGAGAGACATCTTCTCTGCCCTGCTATCTCTCCCAGACTGGGAGACCCTATGCCACTTCCTTCTCTCTGGATATGCAACATGCAAGGCAGGAACACAGACAGGTCATGAATAAGACAGACCAAGATTTAGAGTTAGGATGTTTGAAGTAGTATTATATAGAGGTTTCCCCTGAGGGTGGTCTTCAAGGATCATTTGCTTTATAAAACCATATGTGAAACACTGATACCACCACAGCTATTTCAGAAGAAAGGCCAGATGGATGCAATGGTCTGACATAACAAGTCAGGGGTTTGGAGGAATTACAGCAGAGAAAGGGGCTGCAGAAGGCCCAGGAGGGCTTCAAAAGGCAAAAAGGGGAAGAGGGCAGCCACAGACAATAGACCCTCTGATATGCCTCCTGTTTCGGGGGCAATGCGAACAACACTCTGCCAAAGATCTGAGCTTGCGTGCAGACTCGGGGGCTGGTTAGTAAGGATTTATTTCTGGTGGTGAACTGTCCCTTCCTGTCCTTCCAAGTTGTGAGGGCATAGCTAAGGGTTTGCATCTACAGTGTGTGTGGTCCCGTGGTACAACGTGCTTGACTTCACTTATTCATCCTCATCGTACATGCTGTTTTCTCCTTCACAGGGATAGTCATTTCCTAATCCCGCCTCTCTGTGTCTTTGGACCAGCCGGTTCCGTTGGCAGGCTGTGAAAGAGCTTAAATAGCCTGTAATGGTCATGACCCTGTGACAACCCCCCCCCCCCCCACACACACACTTCATAGACTCAGTACTCAGTTACCCATTTAATGGAAGCTGGAACCACCTGAAACCCAGTTCTAACCAGGGTCTCAGCATTTGTTGTTTGGGAAAATTTGTGAAAAGCCATTTAGGGCACAAGTTTTCACTTAACCTCACTTGTTTTTTGTTTTTTTTTTTTTTTTATTTTTATTTTTTAATCATAAAGTGGAAACAATACTTACTTTTTAGTCATATGATTTTGAAGCACTTATTTCAATAACTAAATAACCAGGCAGCTTTTAATACTTTAAGGATAATGAAAAAGGTGATAGGGCACCTTCTTTCAGATTCTAATTTTCACGAATCCCAGCCTGGGCCCGGGAAGGAGCTGGCCACGCCCTGGGTCTTCGGCAGTGGTTTGCAGAAAAGACTTCTTCACATAAGCGAGTGCTGGGAGCTGTATGCACCCCTATGGAAAGACCTTCAACTTACCCTCCCTTCCCTCTGCACCCCTGAGAAAAAATGTCTGTGCTTGGCCAAGCTCTTGGCATCTAATATGAGGCTAACTTTAACCTAATGTATCTCTTCATTTCCAGCCTAGGGCTTACCTTCAGTAAACAATTTTTTTCCCCTCTTGGATGGCACTCTTAGTCACCATATTATGCCACAGTTGGAGACCGGAAATATAGGTATATCCTTTGATCAACTGGTGGGCGGTCTGGCCTTCATTCTTAATTTCTTAAATCATGTTAAGGTTTTGCCTATACTGATCTAGCTCAAAAAAACCTTCAGGGAAAGCTAAGAAACTTTCTCCATGGAGACAAAAATAACGATGCTGAGTCATTTCCTTTGTTGCTGTCTGAATTCCCATATAAAGTTATCAACAGGGCATACCTTGCCTGGTTTACCAAGTGTGCCTGCCTACCAGGGGTTAATACTGGCGATATTAGTCATGTCAATTGCTCAAGACTTGAGATCAGGTAGGCAATCTCTGAGTTCATCTGTAAAAAAGTGATTGTAGTCATCTGAAAGAATAAAAGGCACTGTGGCTACTGATGACTGCAAGCCATTTCAATAGATCTGAGACCATCCCTTTTCATTGTACTATAAACTGACCCAGAACTCTAAAAATGCCAGGAGGTAAACAGTTTGGAGTTCTTAATTGTCTTCCTTACCCTAAAGTTGGTCACTGTCTTTCTAGTTATAGGTTTCTTTTCTTCTAATAGTCAGTCCTCCTGCAGATTTTAGCTTCTATAATTTTAAAAAGAAATTTGTGGTTTGACTTAAACTTTTTGGAAATTAACTTTGTAGGAAGGAATATTCCCTTTTCCCCACCTACACTGGGATTGTTTAGCTAGAAAGCAGAGAAGGAGCCACACCAGTATTCTGAAGGTAAGTACCCACATTACAACTATGCTGGGTCTCGGGAGGTTTGGCCAGGGCTGTGCTCACAGTGGGAATAGAACTTGGGAAGATTTTCAGAACTTTGGATATGAAGAAATTTTGATAGGCTGTGGTGGCAAGTGCATTTAATCCCAGCACTGGGGAAGCAGAGGCAGGTGGATGTTTGAGTTCGAGGCCAGCCTTGAAAAACCAAATATAAAAAAAGAAAGGAAGAAAGAAAGGAAGGAAGGAAGGAAGGAAGGAAGGAAGGAAGGAAAAGAAAAAAAAGAAAGAAAGAAAATGTAGGAGTTACCTGACACCTAGGGCACAAACCTTCCAGTTTTATATTTTGCCAACCATAAGAAGAAACTCGAGAAAATCTGTTGTGTTGTCATGACAGAGAGGGCTGTACGGAAGGACTATGACTGCCTGATGAGCAGAAACTCTGCCTCTCACTCCGCCCAAAGCAGCCATGTTCCACAGTACCTGGGACTGTCTTCAGGGTTTTCTTACTGCCTGAGGCCTCAGGAAAAAGTTAAAATAGAAAGTTGAAAATTCTGCATGCCTGAGAGAAGGTGACTGTTTTTAATTCCATTTTGTTAACAGGATAGTGGTCCTTAATCCCGAGTCCATAAAGTGCTCTCAGGTTGATTATCTGAAATAAAATAAACAAACAAACAAAAAAAAAAAAACCAAAAAAACAAACCTCAGACAGTTAGGTGGCTTACTTGTGCTCATGCAGATTTGACATCTGAGCAGGTAAGTATCTAAGCAGGTAAGTAACCCTTAAATGGTTATGTGGGTATTCACCTTGACTGCCTATCATAACTGGACAGATCTCCAGCTGGGCTGCCTAGGTTTGAATCCTGTCCCACCTCCATGTCTTGGTATCAATACAGTAATTGTACTTAACTCATCAGGTTCTTGACCGGATCAGTCATTAATATATGCACAAATTAAAATGTTCCTAATTAGTTGTACTTATCAACTGAGACACTAAGATTTGAAAGGCATTTCTTTCTTTCCCTTCACTGTGAGTTATGGCTTTATGTCCATACTTTGATGCTTTCGGCCCCTCCCCGTCATGTTTTAGTGGCAGTGGCTTGTCCTGGGGAGAATGGGTGGCTTGGGATGCCTGTGTCCTAACAGGGAGAGAAGGTAGGAGCTGCAGTTCTTAGGGTGCCTCCTCCCCACCTACACACAAGCCAACTCAGAGGAAGGAACACTTTTGCGTGGGGGTGGCATTCATGTCAGAAGAGGTTGATGGTGTTATTTTCGATTCCCACAAATGTGGATGTTTAAAATAGGGCTTTATCCAATCTGCGTAAGTGACACACAGACTATGTATAGTGGTGGAATTGTGCCTGGCAGGTGATGAGGGCCAGGTCTCACCAAAACTGAGTCATGGTTCTCCATGGCCTGTGCCTAGAGAATTGCCTCAGAGGTTGCTAGCACAGACCCTCGTGTTGGGTTGCTTTGGCAAATCTTTCTGCACAGTTCTTGACTTGTTTGGAATGGATATATCTCAGAGCTGGTGAACTGGGATTTTGGCCATATTTTCATGGGGCATGCCAGCGGCTCACATTTCTTCTCTGAACCTCCCTCCAAGCCGCACTGTACTCATGAAGGGTAAGCATATTCGTTGTTCTTTCCTGTGTTTTGACTCTGTGCCCTGCAGGCCTGGCATGCAGCCAGGGAACCCAATCGCTGAGCTGCAGCTTGGGCTATATTTAACGGGGCTTATTGTCTTGCAGTGGGTTTACAAGTTTAGGAAGGTCTTCGAGCTTGAGTAGACACTGTGGGGATTTAAAGTAGAATCCTTATTGTCCTCCTGTGTTTCTTCAGAACGCCTGTAGCTCAAAGTTTATTTAAGGAGCTCTTAAGTCTCTGAAATTTCTCCTTTCGGCTTTGAATAAACACAGCAAGGATCCTAGAAGGGATTTTTCCTATTTTGAAACAAATAAGTTATGTTCCGCAGAGTATACGTTTGGTCAAAGGGAAGGAGAATGAAATATGAAAACTTTCCCGACCATCATTCCTCTGATTTTGCTTTCCAAAGAGAGAAAGAGAATGCAAATGAGGCAACTATAAGATTACCATATGCACAAGGGGCCTTGAAATATTTCCGGAGTGTCCCTAATTGATTTGAAGTGCAATGCAAAATTTGAATTTTGAGCAAGGAGATAAAATTCATTTAATCCGAGGCTGGGGAAAGATGGCAGCCAGTGAAGGGTAATTGTGTACTTGCTAGACGCCTCTAAAACAGATTACAATGAACATTTGGCTGATTTGAATCAGAAGCCACATTCCTCCCCCACCCCACCTCCTCTCCTCATCTCTCCATAGCCTCTTCTTTTTACCCTCAAGTGTAGTTTCGATATGACTAGGGAATGGACACTAAAAATATTTCTGGAATGACGTGACCCTCTATCTCCCCATCCAGGAAAGCGGCAAGGCTGCATAAGACACAGCACATGCTTTCCGTTCATTTCTGGCAGACTCGGGGTCAACCTACAGATGCTGCTTCTTCACTGGCTAATGGCATTAAGACCCCCAGCCACCGAAGGTGCCAGAGAAGTGACTGCACAGAGCGGCTCAGCAGCAGGACACTGGCCCCAGTCTCGGCCAGAGCCGCAGCCCCCTGGCTACAGACCACCTCTGCTGCCTCTCTTGGGAGCCCTCCCACCTCATTCTGGCTTGCCGAGGCCCCACCGCAGGGGCTGAAGAACTGGGTGGTGGTGGAAGCTGTGGCCGTAGTACCTACAGCCTTGGGGCCAGCCCAGGCACGTGGGAACCTGTTTCAGGTCATTCTGCGGCCCCTCCAGGACCAGAGGAGGACCCAGGAGAGCCCCAGAGCTCACCACTGTCTCTTCTTGTCACTGAAAGCTGGGCAGAGGCTCAGAATGGAAGGTGGTACTTCTGACAGAAACTCAGAGACCAGCCTGAAGCCTGCGGAGGACCCGGTGAGCCGAGCACAAGACAGCCCAGAGCCCAGGCAGCAGCTGCAGTCGCTTCCTGAGTCTTCAGCCTCTACCCAGCCTGAAGCCAAGTATGTGGAGGTGTGTGCTTCAGCTGGAGTCAGAAGGGAGAGCCCCCAGACCATGAAATTGCTACTGGAACACTGCCCTGAGGAGCAGGCCTCCAGGAGCCTAAAGACAGAAGCCCAGGATGAACCCGGCAGCCATCCCCTTGAGGCTCCAATCCCCAGGGAAAGTACTGCTTCTACCCAACGCTTCGGCTCCCAGGCTGGTGAGAATGATTTCTCATCTTCTTCCTCCACCTCCCCAGTGGACAGAGCAGAAGACAATGGCCGTTCCAAAATGGATGGTCCCACCAAGTTATTGGGGGGCCTGGCCACCTCCTCTTCATCCTTAGGCTTTGAGAGTGAGCCAGAATCGAGCTGCCGGCCACACAAGGGAGAAGAAGCAGGAGACGGGGCAGGAGCGGGGGAGGATAGAAGAGCCGGGGCCAACGATGGAGCGGATTGCAAGGACATTATTGCCAAGGCCCGTGGCAAGAGGGACCCCCTGAAAAATGAGGAAGCACACTACATCACCACCCATGAGATCCAGCTGAGTGAGGTTGAGCAGGGCATGGATTTCGACGTGGGGCTGGCTTCTCACTGGGACTTCGAGGACAACAACGTGATCTACTCGTTCGTGGACTACGCTTCCTTCGGCGGCAGTGATGAGACCCCCGGAGACATCACCACCGAAGAAGACGATGACAACAGCTGTTACGTCAGCACCACTCCAAGCACCAACACCGCTCGGACTCCCAGCCCCACCAGCAGCGACCCGGCTCGCCCTAGCGCAGGCAGCAGTGGCCGTGACACCAGCAGCACAGAAGTGGGCAGCGGCCCCTCTGACAGTGACACTACTCCCCCACCCACTGGACCTGGCACTGCCACTCCACCTGAGCCTTTGCTGGAGCTCCCGGAGACGGCCTTAGGGGCATCGGCTGCTGCTGCAAGCAGCTGTGGGAGTGCAGCAAGCCAGATCCTCCTATCAATCAAGCCAACTTCCCGGGCTATAAATGAGCCTAGCAACGTGCGTGCAAAGCAAAACATTATTTACGCTGCCAAGCATGAAGGCGACATGAGCCTCCGGGTCTCTACAGCTGCTGAACACAATTCAAGTTCACCAAAGCAAACTTCGGCTGCAGCCGTGGCTCAGGATCATGCAAAGAAATTCATTGCTGTCCCTGCTCGCCTGCAAACCAGATGCGGGGCCATCCGGGCGAAGGAGCTGGTGGACTATTCCAGCGGGGCCTCCAGTGCAGTGAGTGAGCTGGACGATGCGGACAAAGAGGTGAGGAACCTAACTTCCAGGGCCTTCCGGAGCCTTGCTTACCCCTATTTTGAGGCTCTGAACATCAGCTCCCGAGAATCCTCCACCACGCTCTCTGAAGTGGGCTTTGGACGATGGTCAACCTTCCTGGACTTAAAATGTGGAGGTGTGGGAGCCAGAGTGGAACAGAGTCTGCTGAGGAGCAGTGCAGCCTCTGTGGCTGCAGGCCTGAGGAAGGGTGGGGGCGCCCGAGCCACGGCAGACCAGCTCTACCTCCAGGCCAAGAAGTCCCAGACCAAGGCCTTGGAGTTTGTGGTCAGCAAAGTTGAGGGAGAAATCAAACATGTGGAGACTCCCCTGTGCTTCCAGAAACAGATCCAAACTGGCTCTCGGGTGGTCACACTTCTGGAGCCCCTCAATCTACGTAGCGAGAGCAAAGCCAGCTCAGTGACTGGGCCCTGCAAAAGTGCCAAAGGCTCTAGCAAGGGTCCAGGGTCTGTGTACACAGATGATGGATCAGAGACCTCCGAGAGCAGCAAGCCTGCCCCCCGCAGTGATGGCCCCCAGAAGAAGTCCAAGTTTGCCTCCAGCCTGCTCAAAAACGTCATTTCCAAGAAGATGCAGCGAGAACACGAATTCAAAATGGAGAGGGGAGAAGTCACTGATACGTCTCACCAAAATCCCCCCAGCACCTCTAAGGAGACAGATGGACCTCCAGGGGCTGAGAAGCCGTGGGAGAGGGGTCTGCAGAGGCAGAGCTCACGTCACTCTGAGGCTAGCTCCGAGTACACGGTAGTCAGTGTGTCTGATGCAGGTGGAGAAGGCTCTGTCGTCGGCTCTAAATCCCCCGTCTTCAAAGCCAGCACTCCTCGAGAGGGCAACACAGGCCCTGGGCGAAACTTCTCTGATGGACACACTGAAGTGTGTGAGATTAAAAAGAGCGCATCGGAGACCGTGAAGGGCATCTTCCTTCGGAGTCAGAACAGCGCCTTCCGGACATGGAAGGAGAAAGAGGCAGAGAAGCTGGAAGAGAAAGCCCCCGTTGGGAAGCTGAAGCTCCCCAAAGGTGGGGACTGGAGGGCTGATCTTGGGGAGATCTCTGCCAGCAAGTCTACCATCATGTCTCGCCTCTTTGTTCCCAACATCCAGCAGACACCCAAGGATAAACAACCGGAGAAGCAAGCCACCAAGTACCCGGCTGCTGCCCAGGCTACCTCCATGGCCGTGATCAGACCTAAGGCTCCTGAAATCAAGATCCGGCTGGGAAGTGTACAGCAGCCAAGCTCAGACTTCAACATCGCCAAGCTGCTCACGCCCAAGCTGGCCAGTGGTGGCAGCTCAAACCTCTTCAAGACGGTGGAGGACAGCAGCAGGGCCCAGCAGAAACTCTTCCGTGGTGGCGACAACCTGGAAAAGGTGCCCCAGTTCCAGGTGAGAGACGTCAGAGACAAGTCCAAGGCCCCAGGGCCTCTCCACCAGGTGAGAGATGTCAGGAAACTAATCAAAGGGTCAGGCGACAGCAGTGACAAAGGCAGCATCACCCCCGAGCAGGGGCTGACAGGGCCCAAGCCTAGGCAGCTGACTGCTGCAACAGGAGGATCCAGGTCCCTGTCCCCGATGGTGATTACCTGCCAGGCAGTTGTGAACCCACGAGAAGACAGCGTGGATCGAGAACCCAGGGAGGGCGTGGGCAAATCGGGCAGCGGCAGTAGAATCTTGAACTCCTCCCCAGAAGGGACTGTCTTGGTTCACAGGGCATCTGGCAGGCTGCCGGTGGCCACCATTGCCCCCAATAAATCTGAGCAGGGCTCTTACCTACCTGTGCTCAAGATTGTCTCCAAAGCTTCTGCTCAGAGGACACCGGAGAAGCCCAAAGAGGAAGATGTCAAGGAGGAGGGGAAAGCCCCAAAGCCAGCCCGGAATGCCTTGGAGAAGCTGACAGCTGCCGTGAGGTCCATGGAGGAGCTCTACAGCTTCAACAGGAACGAATGGAAGCGCAAAAGTGACCCCTTGCCCATGATGGCTGACAGCCATGTGCTGTCCCTCATAGCCAGCGAGGAGAGGGAAGGGATAGCCGGACCGGAAGGAGACCCCGACAAGCTGGCCAAGCAGTTGGGGCAGGCAGAAGAACGGGACACAGGCCATAAAGGCGGCGTGGTCCTGCGAGGGGCCCCCATCGAACGCCTGCAGAGGAGAAACTCAAACCCCAGCACCGAGAGCGTCTCTGCCCGGGCAGCTGCCTTTGAGAACATGGCCAGAGAAAGGCCCCGGTCCCTCTATATTCCCCCAGTCCACAAGGATGTCGAAAGAGCCCAACCTTTGCAGCCCCTCCCCCCACTCCCCAGCAACCGGAACGTGTTCACTGTGAGTGCTAGCAGCACTCAAAAAACTGGGGGTGTCGCCGGCAAATTCCCACAAGGGCCTTCTCCCGAGAGCCTTTCAACAGCCAAGGGCATCAAATCACAGGGACTCAGATCCCTCAAGATCTCCCCAGCCACCCGAGCACTTCCTGATGATGTCACCAACAGGAAAACTGCGATCTGTTTGGAGAAGAGCAACAGTGACTGTGAGAATTACCTGACCATCCCCCTTAAAGGAAGTGCTGCTTCAGGGGAATTGCTTGGCAGGCCTGGGGCTTCCAGAGAGGGCCCCCCCAGCTCCTCAGCTGCCACTCTCTGCAGCCTACCCCCCCTGAGTGCCCGCAGTCAGGTCCCCAATAACCCCAAAGGATCGCAAGTCAGTGGAACCAGCAGGCCGGCTTGGCGCACCAAACCTGACAGCCACCGGGAAACAGTGGCTGCCCCGGCAGGCCCGCAGAGCCCCGAGCACGCTCCGACTGCTGTCTACCACCAGCAGGCACTGCCCTTCACGCTCCAGGGGACCCAGCCTCAGGTCCTCTGCTTCTCCCCACCCGGGATGCCAGCTCCGGCACCTGCAGGCCCAGCCGCTGTTCCCACAGACCCCTTTCAGCAGCCACAGCCTCAGCAGACGCAGCGCAAGATGCTCTTGGACGTGACCACTGGCCAGTATTATCTGGTGGACACGCCAGTTCAACCCATGACCCGGAGATTGTTTGACCCCGAGACAGGGCAATATGTGGATGTGCCCATGACCTCCCAACAGCAGCCTGTGGCACCCATGTCCCTTCCTGTGCCTCCTCTGGCCCTGAGTCCTGGGGCCTATGGGCCCACCTATATGATCTACCCTGGATTTCTGCCCACCGTGCTGCCCCCCAACGCCCTGCAGCCCACGCCCATTGCTCACACTCCGGGAGGCAGTGAGCTCTCTGTGGCCGCAGAGACCCCCAGCAAAGAGACAGCTGCAGCGTTCCCGGAAGCCCCATACTTCATGGCCTCTGGTCAGTCCCCTGCCTCCTCTTCCTCCTCAGCCCCAGCAGCCACCTCCCAGCTTGTGGGGGCCAAGGGCTTTGCCCAGCTGCACGGCAAGCCTGTTATCAGCATCACCTCACAGCCTTTGGGGCCACGGATCATTGCTCCCCCTTCCTTTGATGGCACCACCATGAGCTTCGTGGTGGAACACAGATGACAAGAGTCACAGGAAAGCCTGGTGAGTGAAGGTTACTCTGATGCTTTGATGATCTGAGAGCGGCAAGCACTCTGTGTCTTTGTGTGGGAGAGGGGGCGGTTCCAAAGGCTGTCTGTAGACGCGGGCATTTTAGGAGAAGGACGCTAATCTCCCACTGATTTGTGAAGGAACTAATTTATTTTCCACGTTTCCTCCTCTCCTTACTCCTCAATCTGCCATGGATGGCCTTTTCCCTCTGACGTTTGCGAATTGCCTGAGTGTTTCTCCTACTAGAGAATGACAGGGAGAGGAACCTTCTGTAAAGTCTCTGGGTCTTTGTTTTAGTAGAGGTTGGGAGGAGAAAGAAATGCTAGCCTGGTCTAGATCTCGTGGGCTGAGCTCTCTCTTTGTTCCTGGCTTCCAGGAGAGATAGGCACCCCACCTTAGATCACCAGAAACACACTTAACCTGTTTGCTCCCTAGCTGGGAGGGAGAGTTTAAAATGGAAGTTTTTTAAAGTCATCACAAATTCATATTTTTCTCCCTTCTTTCACATCTTCCCTTTGGAATTTCTTATTCTAAAAAAACACACTTTTTTGTTTGTTTTGGACCCAATATTCTGATCTATTAAAGTAGTTATTTCGTTCTCCATTTAAAAAATTTATTATTTATTCTGATCTATTAAAGTAGTTATTTCGTTCTCCATTTAAAAAATTTATTATTTATTCTGATCTATTAAAGTAGTTATTTCGTTCTCCATTTAAAAAAATTATTATTTATTCACGTTGCGTCTTTATTTGGTTCTTTTTTCATATATTACATCCCAACTGCAGTTTCCCCTCTCTCACCTTCTGCCAACCTCACCCCCACTACTGCCCTCCCCATCCCCCAGATCCACACCCCTTCCTCCCCCCAGAAAAGCACAGACCTCCTAGGGACATCAACCAAACATGGCATAACAAGCTACAATAAGACCAGGAACACACCATCACATGAAGGTTGGACAAGGCAACCCAGTCGGAGGAGAAGGGTCCTACCAGCAGGCAAAAGAATCAAGAGACACCTTTTTAAAAAAAAAAAAAAGTTCTTCTTTTTGAATTTCCAAATGATCAAAATACTTTCTTTAGTGTATCTTATGTGTTCTCATGTGTGGGAAGATATACAACACACACACACATACACACAGTTTGACCTTCACAAGGGGATGAGATTCTGGGGCCCAAGTTACTCCTTGGATTTTCTGCAGTATTGTTCTGGCTGAAGCCACCATGCTCCAAGGTTAATCCCCGTAGCTCCCATCAGATCTGTGGTTCTCCCTTTGGAAAAGATCAGCTGCCACGCTGCAAAGGAAATCAGAGAAAATCTATTTCTGACACGGAGTGTGACCTGCGCTCGCCGGCAGGGATTTCTGCTGGAAATACAGTTCATGGAACTTGATAGGAGGGATGAATGTGAGTGGCTGGAACCAGGACACCTCAGGTCAGACAGAGAAGACAGAGTAAGACACCTTCCAGGAGGAGCACGTGGCTGTCAGGGCTGCAGGCAGACTGATCTTGTATACTCTTTGCCTTTCGAAGGAGGAAGGGTCGAGATTATGTGTCTCCAGGATTTTCACTCCTGGGTAAAGCCACACAGCATGAGGAAGAAAAGGGGAGGGACTGAGATAAGAGAACACTGTAACCTTGGAGATGGCAAACTCTCTCACATTCCTACATTATCTCTAGTGGGGACACATTCTATCCCCACTCCACCCCTCCACTCCCACCACTGTGTGCGTGTGTGGTTGTGTGTGTGTCTGTGTGCGTGTAATGCTGTTTCATGCATTACCAAATAAGATAATAAGATAAGATAAAATCCATGCATTATTAAATAAGGTGAACAGATCTATGTTACCAGCGTGGGGACATTAATATCCGTCATCCAATGTGTGACGTCAGCTGCTATGGCAGCAGCAGCGTCTTGCATGATATAAAGTGTCTTCCAGGATAAGAAAACTCCGTATAGGGACTTTTGCTAAGAATTCAAGTGGAAGCACAAACTTCTTTCTAGTTGCATCCCAGAGAAAGGTTGTTCGGATTGTTCCTCTCCAGGAGTCTGCAACAGGTGCTCACTGTGTGGCGAGCGCCACTAGGCAAGAGGGGCGGGAGGAACACACAGGAAAACTTTTATGCCTGCAGAGGAGACTTAGCACGGAGGAGCAGCTTTGCAGAGCACTGTCTTATAGGAAACAGGGTTTTGGTTCCCTGGACAGACAGTACGTCTACCTAGGAGCTGTTTGGAGCCTCTATCCCCAAGGAGTTTGTGAAACTGTGGAGATGCAAGGAGCTGAAGAGGGTGCAGAACGGTTGCACACTCCCATGGCGTCCTCTTAGTGGATGCCTTTAGCTTTTGTTTGATTTGCTGAGTCTGGAGAGAGTTGGTGTGATGTTGTTTCCATCAGACACAGGCATGAATCTGAGCTTTCCATCTCAAGAATTGAAATCTAGCTTTGAACCTGTTTTTTACCCTTGGTCTAGCTTGGCTTTAAACGTTATTTCTCCACAGGGTCTTGCCGGAAGCACAATGTTTACCTTAGCAAAGGGCTCTAAATGTAGAAAGATAAATGTTGGCGTTGATTTAGGCAGAGGAGTTGCCAGGGTATAGGCAAAAATTTAGCTGGCCAAACTCAGATATGAATGGAAGGTCTTCAGAATGCCTCAACCTTGTACTTTCCAAGAAAAAATCAGATTTTACAAAGTGGTGGACAGTACTGTTTCTTGTTTGACAGTTTTGAAAAAAAGCAATGCTCAAATATTCCAAAGCATTCATTGGTTCTCCTGGGTCTCTCTGGTTCCTTCAGAACCCAGACTTGTTATCAGTCCTTGCTGCAGGGATTTACACAGGGATGAGGTTTGATGGCATACTTTACAATGACAAGCCACGTAAGAGATCTGATCCAGTTACAGCAGTCACCCCGCACCCCTCGTCCCACAAAAAACAGGTAAACTAGGACTTAAGAGAGATATTTTTTACCGAAGTGGGAGGAAGAATGAAGAGTGTAAGGGCTGGCCCTCACCGCTTGCAGGCTACGCTCAGTGTGCTTTGGTCAGATATGCACAAAGGAACAAAGGGTGGTTGCTTTGAGCTTCCAAAGAGGACATCTGTGGTTTACTCCCCGGTGACATTTGGCTCTGAACTACTGATGTCTTCATTTACTTTTCTGGAGACTGATTAAATACCTGTTTCCAGGAAACAAGGTTGTGGTTTTCATGCAGTCACTGAATATGAATTCCGAGTCTACGCTCTCTAGCCATTGTGTGCGCTAGGGTGGGCTCTAAACCCACAAGGTGACAAACTATGGCTCTACCAGGACTAACATTCAAGTGTTGTTTAAGAGTCCTTTCAGCTCAAAGACAATCTCATTGTCTATTTTTAGCATCCCCCTCCCCTCTCCCCGTACACGAGGGCGCATTCTGCTTTGCTCGCCGCGTAGAGGAAGTACAAACAGCTGCCAGTCTTCTTTCTGGTTATTCCATTATGAATTGTTCCTTTCTCCTTCTTATAATTTTCCGTAATTGGGGTTGTTTTTTTTTTTTTTACTTGTCCTGTGCTCAATTTTCATTACTTCTTAAATTGTGCTATGCCACAATGCATCTAAAACGATCGTTGGTCAATTTATTTACTTATTATCATTTACCCATGCACTGGAACAATCAAGCAAATCTCGCTGCCGCCTAGCACCTGGTGGCCCAGTGATCATGTAGCTGGAAGGTTAATGCCATGGCAACACACCGAGCAGGACTGCAGATCTGCACCACCCTCTCTATTTTTGTTAGAATTTCTGTGTGAGTTTTTTGTTTTGGTTTTTGGTCTAGCTTGGCTTTGAACGTTATTTCTCCACAGGGTCTTTGGTGCCTTTCTGACATAGTAACTGACTTTAAGAAAGCTCTAATTAGCACTTTACCTGCTACCTAGGGTTCGGCTTGAGAGAACGGAAATGATTTTGTTTTAATTGAATGTCCCTTGCCTTTCTGCACGCCTTATTTCGTTTCTGAGTATGCTTCTGTGGTTTACTCCCTGGTGACATCTGGCTCTGACCTACTGGTGTCTCTGCTTGCCTTTTTGTACACTGATTAAATACAGATTTTCAGGAAATACAGTTCTGTTTTTTCACTCACTCCATGAATATGACCTTTCTTTTCTTCTCGCTTCTCAGGGTTATTTCTGCCCCAGGAATAGCACTTCGTATGTCAACAACTACAGAGGAAAGAGAAAGTGGGGTTTGGGGAGAGACATTTCCAATACCCACTTTCATGGTGTGTTCTGAGTGGCCCCGGAGGGGTTCTGACACTACCAAACCCAGGTCCTTCAGTGTCAAAGTTGCAGGAAGAAAGTGAGGCCTAAAGAAGTCAGGGGAACCTTCCTTAGTTGCCGCCCCTTCTGTGTAAGGCTTGGTTTTCATACCAGTCAGTGTCGTTTTAGTCTCTGTCTTTTTTCTTTTTTTCTGTCTCTCCAGGGATACTCCGATGGTCTTACTTCTTGCTGCCTGCTCTAGAGTTCTCCTTGCTCTCAGAGAGATTATTCTGGGCCCTCTGTTAATTGTTTATCTATTCCCAATATCCTCCCCACTGTGCTTTCTCATTTCCTATTCAGTTCAACCCAAACGACCTTAATGGCTTACCAGACAGCATCTATACTTACGCCCGTGTCCTTACTTTTTTTCAGGTTTTTTTATTTATTTTTATTTTTTAAACAGAATAAATAGCTTAAAGCTCAGGCCTGCTTGCCAGCTCTTTCACCACATCTTTCAAATCATTGAGTATCTCTAGTAGGTCAGGACTCTGGCTCCCTTCATGTCCTGGTGGCCAGAGGCCAGAGGTGGGGGGTGCTGTGTACGCCACATTTCATCTTCAGTTTGTCTCATGATTACATCCCACAATCAACAGTTTACTTCTGCTTCCCAAGAGGGTTGTGCTCTCTCTCCTAATTGTTATATTTAGCTGTAGTTTTGTTCTATGATATTCTTAATGTCCTTTTATTTTAATTGCCTTTTCTCTTCCCCCTTTTCACTGGATTGAGCTTTCCTTAGCTTATTCTCATACCTTTCTCCACAATTCTATTGTGCATAAACATATTAGCCAAGGCTGGCTCGGGACTTAACCAAAGCTGACCTTGAATCTCCGATCCTCCTGCCTCTGCTTCCCAAGCACCATGACTACAGGTATGCTCTGTCTACCTTTATATTTTCTTTCTTACCATAACTTAGTTTCGTGCCACTGGATTATTTAAACAAGTAGAAAATTTTCTTAATCCCAGGTAGGCAAATGAAGACATAAATTGTCCCAATTCCTAGGAAATGAAGTCCAGGCCATTTGAACTCTATGCCTGCATTGCTACAGAAGGTCCTTGCTCACCCATTTCTCTTACTTTTTATCCTCTTTTTCACTTTGTTATGCATTGTCTCCCTTCCCTTATCAGTCTTTTTGTGTCAGGTTCAATTTCTCTGAAAGCTTTTTTATATTAATTACAATTTATTTACTTTGTCTTCCAGCTATAGCCCCCTCCCTCATTCCCTCCCAATCCCATCCTCCCTCCCTCCCTCATTTCCTCCCTGCCCCTCACTAAGTCCACTGATAGGGGAGGTCCTCCTCCCCTTCCATCTGACCCTAGCTTATCAGGTCTCACCAGGACTGGCTTCAATGTCCTCTTCTGTGGCCTAGTTAGGCTACTCCTCCCACGGGGGGTGGGGAGGTCAAAGAGCTCGCCATTGAGTTCATGTCAGAGACAGTCCCTGTTCCCCTTACTAGGGAACACACTTGTATGCTGAGCTGCCATGGTCTCTGAAAGTTTTAAGCATCATTATTTGCAGCTTGGACAGTCAGCCTAGTAAAGGATTAATTATGTGAAATTTGTGTCCTCATGGAGGATGGCAGAACGTATCTAGGCTGGCTGCCTTCATGCTACTTTTTCTAACTTCTGTTCAATCAGGTGGGAAGTAAAAGTTCTACCCAGGAGAAAATTGAATCTTCTAGTTGTTTCACTATCGTGGAGAGTGAGAACAAGAGAGCAAGAGAGACACGTGTGTGTGTGTGTGTGTGTGTGTGTGTGTGTGTGTGTGTGTTGAGTCTGAGAAAAAGAAAGGCAGGGAGAAGGGAATAAGTTGAAGTCTGAATATATCCAACATATACTAAGCTTCTCATGATTAAGAGTCAGAACATTCTATGGTGTAAAGAGAAACCTGAGCCCTATGAGAGACGCTAGACTCAAGGTTATATATTCAGGATGAGAGAGTTCAGAAGAAGAAGGATATGGGATGTACATTTGAGGGACCCCCACCTCCCTCGGGGTCCTAATGGTAGAAACATTTTGGTTGAAGCGGCACCATGAGCCTCTGACCAGAGCACAGGTACATATGACTTGAAGTCAGGCAGCTGGGACTCAGGGTGTAGTGCTGACACTTACTGGTCTAGGCCAGTGTTATATCCACTTTCTGTTATCTGTAAAATAGAAGTAACTTTGGGAAAAGTTGTAAAGAAGGAATTGTCAGCCCACCTCAAAGAACATGGCATGTAGCAAGTGTCAATGTTTCTTGGAAACTAGAATGCATAAATGCCTTGAAGTTTCCCCAGGCCTTCAACAAAGCAGGAAATCAACCCTATTGTTCCAGGATAGCATCAGGGGCCTGTGCAAAAGATATCTGAAGTTTCCCAGTTAGGAGACAGTGTCTAGAGCTCTTCTGTCCCTTCAGAGCTGTTCTCCAGGCAAGCCAGGTGGCTGGGCGCCAGCATTCTAGCATCCCCTCCCCCCCCAGCCTACAGTGTTCTACAACTCGGGGTCCAGCGTGCCGGCTGCACGTAGTGGTTCTTCTCTCTGCTGAATGCTGTCAGTGTTTCGGGTTTAAACTGGAAAGGCATCCAGGGAAACCTCCTGGTAGCAGTCCAGCTAACACTTCATCTTTACTTCCAGGATTCACCCGAGAGGCCTCTGATGGGTTTTATTGGCTAATTATTATTATTTTATCCTTAATAAGAATTAAACCAACACTTTCAATTTTTCAAACAAAATTTCTCTAAAATTAACAGAAGCAGAAAAAAAATTCCTTATGGATACCCAGAAAGAAATATCTAGACTAATGATCCCCAGATATGATGCTAGGAGATTGCAGGAACAGATTTAGTCCCCCATTTCTTAGTTGGCTGTCATGTTGAAAGGGAGTTTCTTCCTTCCTCTCCTCCTCCTGCTTCTCCCTGGACTCCCCCTCCCTCACCCCCTCCCATTGGTACCCTGTCACTCTGCTCAAGGAGTCCTTATAAACCTTGCCTCATGACGGCGAGCCAGAACTACTGTCAAAAATTGACTTTAATAACTGAAGTTGTACCTCTTAGTGGCATGGTTCCTCCTTCTTCGCTTGTGATTGTGTCCAGGTTCCTCTTGCTGTTCTGTGTGCTTTAAGATAGAAAATCAAGTTTTGCTAAGTGTGTGTCCGGCGAGTTCCCCAAGACTGCTGAGTAGTGGGCAGTGCCTGCCCCACACACCAACAGTTCTGTTAGCCTGGAATCTATTTTCTCAATGTAAATATGAAACAAGAAGATACACTTGACGTATATGAGCTGCAGGAGCATTATTATTCTAAATTTCCTTCTTAATAAACATGTGCTCAAGTGGGCTTTTTTTTTTTTTTTTTTTTTTTTTTTTTCTAGACCAGGGGACTAGTGTATCCCTTGCCTTGCTGCTTCGGTTACATTTAGTGAAGGGGCTGTTATTTGATTCTTCTTTCTCAAAGTTGTTTTCACATGATAGAGACGTCTTACTTCTCAACAATTACCACTTGCGGTTTGTTTTGCTTTTGTCTTCATAATATTGTACCTAAATATCAACTTCTAAGCATTAAAAGAAATTTCTTAAGCCAAGTTCTAATAGGTGATACTTAAATTTTATAAAATAGGGGAAAGGGATAACTTCCTACACACTTTTGAATAATGTCAGTGCTACCTTAAGATGGGTTTAATTGAGTTACATGCTATAGCCAGAATATCTAACTTATATAACAAAGCACACTGTCAGAAATCCCACATCATTTAGTTAGCAGTCATGTGCTTTCCAAGAATTCCCAGGGTAAGAGTTCACTCATCTAACTAGGTTATTGACGTAGTAAATTTCAAATGATGCCATTTAATTTAAATATCAGCTAATTTTTAAGGAGACATGCAGTATACTGTTTTGTCCTTGTGAATGATTTCAGAGACACTAAACATTTAACTCTAAAATCACTTTGAACAACTGATTAAATCTGATTCAAATTTTAAAGACAAGTTTCCACTTGGTGGCATTTTCTGGAAGTCAGTAATGTTTATACCTTCAGGGGCATGGCTGCTGAACACAATTAAAACTGTCAGTTCCGTACTACAGAGAAATGAGGCAAATAATCAAATAGGAGATGGGGGCGCTATTTTTTTTACACCTTTGAAAGGGAATAATATTCTTTCAGAATTAGCCATCTTTTCTTTGACCATATTTTCTGTGTTTTCTTCTTCTTCTTTTGCAGGAGCAAGACAGAAATGAGGACTGTTCTTTAATTGTTGCATTGTAACACTATGGATTCATCTGAAGAACTTCCAACTGTGTTACAAACTTTTATTTCTTATGAACCACGTGTGTAAGTTTGTATATTTTCCTGAACAACTCCCTTGAGGTAGTTTTTGTTTATTTCGGTTTTACTAAAGATGACTGAATGGTTGCGTTTCTCCCCATAAAACATTTCTTTTTATACTTCAATACAGGTTATAAGCTTTCTTGCCACCGCCTTCTCTCCTGCACTTGTGACCAGGCAAACAGTACGCTGAGTGTTTGAATGGTTCATTCAAAACAGGCAGCAGAATCTGGTTGGTTCTATTGTAAACCAAATCAGCAAATCAATACTTAGGATCACAGATTGCTGTGGAGTTTCTTGAGCTATATCAAGTCTAGCTGACAGAACGGCATCTCCTACTTAGAAGTTAAACAGGACAGTCTACCTACAGTAAGAGACAGCAACTCCATCATTCTTGTCGCTGTGTTGTCTGGGTTCTACACCAGGTTTGGCACGATTTCCAATGCAGTCGTGACAAACAGTGGTTTTGACATTTGTGATTTAATTATTTTCCACTTGTTAAGTGCCACAGCACTGTTTTTGCCGTAAAGTAGAATGTTTTGAGGTGTGGGAGAACCAGTGATGGAGCTGAAAACTAAGTTCTCAGTCTCAGAAAGCATAAAACACCGGTTTTCCTTTAGGAAGCCACCCTTCATTGTAGGCTGCACACACACACACACTCTGCCCCTTTAATGATCGCCTTCATAGCTGTCTCCTGCCTATTTGTGGAAGTAGAATTAGCTGAGAACTTCGCTTCAGTGTTTCCAATTCGCTCCAGCCCTAACCATCCTGCAGGAGAAGCCTATAATTGCAAAGCTTGCTTCTTGCTTCAGGGTTTAATAGATGTTAAGATTCCAGATCATGGGATGTGTTACTGACCACTATAACCCAGTTCTAACTGAACTGATACAATTCAGCTTGTCCTAATTGGTGTCTCGATCAAGTGATAAGGTGAAATATTTGTAAATTACTTTTTACCTCAATATTCCTTTAAGAACCGTGTATTATTCTCAGGACTTCTGTAAGGAATCTCCATTTAGCTACTTATTTGTTTAAAGATAAAACATTCTGGTAAATTCTTTAGACGATCGTTTTGATTTTTCTTGATCATCAGTATTTTTGTTTCTTCTTAAAATTGCTTCTTGAAGTGAGGGATTTTATGCCACTCAAAGTACTGAATTTTCTAAGTTTTTTTTTTTTTTTAATTTAATACTTTGCAACTGTGGTTTTGTTTGTGTTTTTAATCCTGGCTCAAAAACAAACAAGCAAATTCAATGTCACTTCTGGGGGAGTCACTTTTAAAGGGGAAAAACAAGTTCTAAAAATAAAGTTCTTTTAGACAAAGAACAAGATTTGAAGGAGGAATAGTGGACATTGGCCACAATCTGCTCCCTCACCAGGGAGCTGTGAAATAAACCCTTGTCCCCTTTGTCTCTCAGGCAGGCAGAAGAAGCAAGAGCTCTGGGATGGGAGATGCCATATTCAGGAAAACATTGTTTTTCTTTTCATAGAAGATTCACCCCAGAACTTGAACATTTTTCACACAGGCTGGCTACCTGTAAGGTCACTTTATCTTGGAACAAGAACCTAGAATCCATTTCTCAAACCTGTAGACCTGAAAGCCGTGTGAAAGCTCAAGGACTTGGATGGAAAACATGGAATATACAGGGTTTGGGTAGAGAGGATCCATGCCAGGAAGGCAGCTTTAGTCCCAGCAGACCTTCGGGAAAGCCCCATGGTGTGTTTGCCAGCACACCACAAAGACAGGAAGAAAATGCGCCAGCCCAGGGCCCACGGGCTGCTATCGTTAATACCACCCGCAGACCAGAGCCTTCCACTCTCACACAGTAGGAGAGAAACTGAGGGGGAAAAAGAGAGAACTTTTTATGTGTTGTTTCTCTGTAAAAGGCCAGGTCCTCCCGCAAATTGCCAAGGATGTAGTAAACATTAATGTTTATGCCTTTCATACCAGTTATCGATTATTCCTCATCATTATCTTCTGGGCACGCATAGACTCCCAGTCTCCCTTTCCTTAGTTTTGTCATTTCTTGAGCTTGCGTGGACACTTGAACGAAGTGGCTATTCCCTCTCCTTCCAACCCAAGTGAAACCAACCAGGACTCTAGAAAGTCTTGTCATGCAAGAAGCAGTAGCTCTCAGCAATGTCTCTTAACGACTGAACTACCTGCCAGGTTTTATATCAGAGACCCATCAAATAAAAGTATCCTAAATGGAACCATGAGCTTGACTCTAAACAGAATGTGCCCTGACCTTTGCAATTTTCTCTCAAGGTCAGGTGTGAGGCTCAGTTTTCAGAATGATCGTACTGTACTCAGTGATGGAATTTTGACTTATTTATCCTTTTTCTCTGTTGGTAATGGGGTCATGTTGAAACAGGCCCGTCGGACCTGTTTCCTGAAAACTAAATACATTTGTAGCCAGTATGAAAATTCAGTTCACCAGAACATATTTCTTTGAACACCACTGAAATTGCCCTCAGGAATCAAAGAAGCCCAGGATTAAGTGTCTGTGTAAATACAACTGTCTCAGAGTAATTAACCCAAAAATGGATTATACGCTGACAACTTTATGATAAATTTCAAAAATTAGCATGCATTTCAAATTCATCTTATATCATTAGAAAATGTCTAGTGGCATAAATACTTTTTTCTTTATTTAGATTTGACCTTTTCACCCTTGCTTCTTAAAGAGAGCTGATTCTCTCCATCCACTGTAGTAACAAAAACCCAAATTTGCTAAGAACCAAATGCTCTTGTTACCTGAACTCTATCTGGGACTGTAGGACAGAATTAACCCTTAAGTAGATGGGTGCAGTGCAGAATTGACAATGAGTGTGTGCAGTGTTGATTTCTAAGTAGAGGGCCTTGATCTCGTGATAAGTGTGTACACGTGTGTAGAAAACATGTTCAGCGATTCTCTTTGTATTTAAGACTCTCGTGGTATGCATTTTCCTACGTGGTGCTTGAGGAGTTTCATTCTACAGTTTACAAGGTGTAATATTTGCACTCTAAATTCTCAGGGTATGCTATTTTACCCAGATACTTGAAAGAATAAGGTGCCCTGTATTTTTTTCAGTACTGTTGATGGAGGAAAATTATGTGTAAGTTTGAGAAAACTGCTCATAAAAAATCAAGTCAATAAGCTCTTGGGCTTTTACATAATTTCTAAGGAGATGTATACATAGGTAATATATATTGCCAAAAGACTGCTTATATATTCTTTAACTTCTGGGTCTGAGACAGGCCTCACAGGTGCATAGAGCGACTAAGAAAGCCTGTAGCATTTGTTCAAAAGTGCCTTGAACTTGAATCTAACCTGGATCACACTCCATTTGTGACATGTGTGACGTAAGACTAAGAAGGAAGACTCTAAAACATGGACTCCTACGCGTGCCCGTGTCTCTGAGGAGAACTGAGCATTCACCACAACACCCGGGAGCTGTCAACACACTCAGTATTTCATGTCGTGAGCGTACTGTTAGATTTATTCCTGTTTAATTCAAAATGGTGCACAACAAAATACACACATCTAGTTTGGTTTTCCTTTAAGTTTCTGAATTGCTTTTTTTTTTTTTTTTTCAAGCCAGTGGCATCACTGGGGTTCCCCGAGTTGCCATCCCCGCCCCCTTTGAAGGTGTGTGTGTTTATGTACTTATCTATAAAATGATGTTCTTGTGTCGTAAGGATAGTGGTGGTTGAAGAGAATGTGATGACTGTGGAAGTTATGTCTGAAGAGAAGATTATATATTGTGTGACGCATGAAGAGAGACGTGGGGTACTGTTGAAAGACCCCCCCCCAGACTGTGAAGGATGGCGTACGGAAAGAATGTGAACATTTTAACTGCATCAGTGTGGTAGCGTTGGGGGAGAAGTCCCTAGCTGAGGTGTGCTGGCATTCAATGGTACAGTGCCATGAGCATGGCACAGGGATGGAACATTGAATCCGGCCAACAGCTCCAAGATTTGCCTTTCAAGCGCTCTTGCCTGTGTAGAAGACTACTGAGACGGGATTCTGTGCGAGAAGCCTGCTTGCCTTTAGCTGCCAGCATTTGTAAATGATGGTGCAATCTTGTGTATTGGTTTTTTTATTTTGACAGTTTTGAAAAAAAAATGTTTGTTGTTGTTTTTCCAGTAAAAGTAACCACAAAGAAAGCTCGCGTGGTTGGTCTTTCTTTCAACTCATAAAGCAGGCATTGGACGGTTTCGTTTTCTCCTAACTTGCAGTTTCACGTCGTCGTTTAACAAATACATTCTGTGAACACTGTACAACCCGGTACATTCATTTTCTATTGGTGTGGTAACAAGCACTCACAGATTCAGTGGCTTAAGGCAATGGCACATTTATGCTCTTATAGCTCTGGAGTTTCGAGCCGTACCCAGAAAATATCACTGGGCTAACCTGAGTGTGGCCGAAGCATGTCTGTCTCATTAAGTAGCTTTTGTGGCGTTCTCAGCACGGTAAGTGCTGCTTCACTGACACCAAAGAGCTACGCTGACAAGTGTCTCTGACACCCACACGGAGGCGCAACAAACAGGGCATTACTCTTAAAATCTGCAGGTTACTACCCAGTGAAGCTCAGTGCTGTCGTGGTCCCTAAGCACAGCAATAGCCAACTGACATCAGTGTGAACATGAGCGTTCCAGACACCTGGACCCACACTCAAGAAGACTCTCAGCACACCTTGCATTTAACTAGGAAGGAGTTGGGCGATTCAGAACAAGAAAGAAAAGGAGCACTTCCCTTATATTTTTGACTCACCTCTGGCTTCTGGTTCTTGTTCCTTGGGAAATTTTCAGATTTCATGTCATGTCAGGTGTACGCTATTTTCCTCCGCACTGTGCTACCTCCCTAGTTGTCCTAGCAAAGTGGGGAGGAGAGAAGTTATTCCGTCTTGCTCTGAACAGTCCTTACTTTTCTACTGTTGCGATAAAATGCTATCAAATACAACTTGGGGAGGAAAGGCTTTACCTCACAGATTAAAGTCCGTCACTGAGAAGAGTCAGAGCAGGAACTCAAGGAGGAAGTGAAGCACCTATCCTGGAGAAATGCCCCTGACTGGCTTGCTTCTCCACAGCTTGCACAGTGTCCTAGTTAGGGTTTTATTGCTATGAAGAGATAAATGACCAGGGCAATTCTTATAAAGGCGAGCGTTTCATTGAGGCTGGAGTACAGTTTAGAGGTTTAGTCCATTATCATCATGTCAGGAAGCATGGCAGTATCCACGCAGACGCGGTACTGGAGGAGCCAGGAGTTTCACACCTTGATCTGGAAGGCAGCCAGGAGGAGACTGGATTTGTTTCACACCGGGCATAGCTTGAGCACTTACGACACGAATGCCCTGCCTCCACAGTGACATGCTTTCTCTCACAAGGCCACACCTTCTCCAGTAAAGCCACACCTTCTGGTAGTGCCAGTCCCTATGGCCAAGTATTCAAACACATGAATCTAATGTGGGCCAAACCTATTTAGACCACCACACTCAGCTTGCTTCATTACCCAACCCTGGCTAACACCACCAACAGTGAGGATGATTCACATCAATCGCTCATAAAGAAAAGGCCCCAAAGACTGGCCTAGAGGCCAATCTTATGGAGACATTTTCTCAGTTGAGATTTACTCTTCCTGGACAACAAAAGCTTGCGTCGACTGACAAAAACTAACCAGCATGCTAGTCTTCATTTCAGCCTAACCACCAAGTCCTTAAGTCCAGACTCGGCAGACTATAGGTGTGATAAGATTTCCCTAAAGGTTGAGCTTAATGACGTGCAGTTCAGCTGTGGACATCACAGGCCGGTGTCTGCGTTAGTAAAACACCTTAACCGTGAACTGCTGGAGTTCTTGTTCACAAACAGGCTCACGCCAAACAGGCTCACGCCAAACAGGCTCACACCACTTTTGATATGAGGTAATTTTCACTGATTTTTTAGTTCATTTGTGCTCAGCCACTATCCTTAGTAATGGAACTTTGTCCCTCCTTTGACCCTCTGCTTCCTCTGCTCCCCGTCTTGCTGGCTTCCAACCAATCCCGTGTTGTCTTGATAGATAACTTATCTACCTAATAAGGCTCCATTTATCCAAGACCTGCTGCAATATTGTAAAAACAATGTCTGACCATTCTTCTAGTTATATATCGCTGAGCAGTGCTCTACAACCACCGCCCCGCCTCCAAACCTAGTAATTAGAATAGTAATCACGTGGTTAGCTCACACGTCTTCGGGTTAAGCAGGGATTGGCATGGCAGGCTTGTCTCTGCCTCACAGGGCAGTTGGCGAGGACCAGAGATTACTGTCTCCCACTGCCCACTTACAGACCTGACAAGTTGCTGCTGTCAGCTGAGCACTGTGCTGAGCCATAGGCAAAATGACTTCCCTTCCTCTTGAAAGGCTGACCGCTCGGACATCTTCAAAATGGACTGGCTAGGTTCCATCAGTGAGACTTCCAGGAGGCAGGGAGCAGATGTTGCCAGCTGTTTAGGGCCCGTCTCAGAAATGGATGCAGCATTATTTTCATCAACTCCACCCAGCAGGTAACCATAAAACAAAGAGGCAGTAGGCAGGAATGTCACCGCCGCCTCTAAGTGAGAGGTTTGCTAAAGAATTGGGCGGGATGTTTTCCTACCACTATTCACACTAACCAGTGTTAGAAACAGGCTTTTTAGGAAGGAGTTCTGAAGTCAGTTCTTGGATAAGTTTAGGCTCAGTCAAACATTCTAGAAAAGCATATCTAGAGTGAGGGCAGTGGACAGTGGGTTAGGTGCGCAGACTTTTATGTTAGGGTTGGGCAATACTTTGGAGTCAGGGAGGACAGTCATCACAGTTGTACACCCAGTGTGGAGATAATCAGCTTCTTTTCTATGCCAGGCACTCTGGTTCATGAGGGATGTTGTTTTGGGGAAGCCTTGAACTAATTGTGGGAATGCCTGACATATTTATAGAGCTGTTTAGTCGAAGCCTTACAAAGGCCTAGAGAGTGAAAGGAAACTGGCCAACGGTCACCAAAAAGGGAGACTCGTCTGCCACCCAGCACATGACTGGCAGGGGGCGAAGAGCACTGGGTGTGGACAGGAGCAGGGAAATAAGGGTCTTGCAAGAGATTGGAAGTGAAGAGGCTGTTTAGCTGTTCAGAGAACAGGGCAGCCACCCAGGGCAGTGAGGAAGAGTGTGCAGACAAGGAGCGTCATCAGCACCCCAAGTCAGGAACCACCAACACAAGTAGTGTGGAGGAGAAAAACTGGTTGGTTTTCCTGTTCTTTGATGTTATAGCTTGATCAGTATAATATCCTTAACAGTGTTTCTAGGAGGCTTAGATACTTTCAATACTACTGAATGGAGAGGAAGAATGGGTTTATTTAAGACAGAAATGTCTAGTTTTGAAAGATATTTCTGTCTTTCCTATTAATTACTTTGATTCCCTAAGCCTTCATCATTGCTGTGAAATTAGCATAGTCACGGACATTAGAGTATTACATGCATACACACTATAGTAATGAACTAGACACACACACACACACTCTCTCTCTCTCTTAAATACACACACTCAACTTAAAAATAAAAATAAGTATTTTTAAAAGTAAAAACAAAGTTAAAAAACCTAACAGCAGAGGCCAGCCAGTTTTGTTGGTGCAGTTACTCTCACCTGGTAATAGTTGACAAGCACTTGGGAATGAGACGCCTTTGTCCCTGATAGCTTCTGCATGCAGGGGATGGGACAGGAGGTGAGCTTGGGAAGGTCCATTTGGGCAGAAAGGCAAAGGAAAGCAAGAGCGACACTAAAGGAGCAGCCAAGTAAATGTATAACTGGTTTGGAAAAAGCAGGCCTTGGAGGGCAGAAGGGGTGTTCGTGAAGAGCCACGTCCATGTGGCTGCAATGAAATGCCGAGGCTCACTAGCCTTTTCGGAACTTCCTTTCTATACACCTAAGATTGCAAAGTGACAGTTCCATACCCAGAACTGTGAGAAGCAGGGAACGCTTGGATATCTGCAAAGCAGCTAGAACTGGGCACAGGATTTGCCTGTGTGCTGAGCAGTAAAGGGAGAGGGAGCCTTTAGCTTCTGGAAACTGTCTACCCTCCAAGATCTCTGTATTGCTCTCCCCTCAACCCCCTCAGATGCCCAACTTCACATTTAAAGAGTGTGAGACCACCTCTGCCTGGAAGCACCTCACTCTCTCTCAGCACTCCACCTCACGCTGGACTAGAGCTCTGTGGCTGTGTTTACACAGCTGGTTTTCAAGCGGAGCTAGTGGAACACGGATAAAACAGTGGAGACAGATCCCCAAAGCACGATGCAACTGACCCACCAACCAAACAGGTCATTCAAGTCTATGCTGGAAAGGGAAGGCCCATACTTTTATGTGTAATCCCAGAGGATGAGAGCAGGAATCTTTCCGGGAAAGATAGAAGGGCGAAAATATTTTATAGGTTTGTGTGATGCTCCAAGCCAACTGTAAAAAAATTAAACCTTCATTAATAGGGGAGGAGGACAGGAGAGGAGAAAAATCACTGATAGTCTAACCCACCTGTGACGCCAGGGCAGAAGAGAAATGATGAGTGTGGCTCATTCCAGTGGTAGAGATTTTAGGAGATCTCGATTTTTGTGTTGTTTTGAATCTTATCACACACGGTCTGCAACTGTACAGCTGGGTCTCTTGGAGAGAAGATAGAGGGCCGACCCCTCTCTGAGATCTCAGATGACCCAGATAGCAAGGGAATCTGGGAAACAGCTGAATCCAGAGGCCCATTCTTGGTGAGTAGTGGCTGGGGTAAAGCTGGAGAAATTATGGGACCTAGTTCAAATATCACTTCTTGGGCATTTTTTCCTTCCTCCCTCCATGGTCCCTTAGGGTTTGTAACACACCGATATTGTTTTAGTTGTACTGTTTACTTTAAGGTTTCTTGAGGCGAGACAACATAGCCCAAGAAGATGGAAGTAACAGAACTTTAAAACATTTATTCTTTGACAGCTTCATACGTGATTAATATATGATGTATTTTGCTCCTATTCATCCCCCGTTACCCTCAATAATGTCCATCCCACTCCCGTTGGGCCCCCTCTTACTTCCTTGTTGGTTAGTGTGTTTGGTTGGCTTTTTGTTTGTTTTAATTAACCTGCTGGACTTAATTAAGGGTTGTTTACTGGAGCACACTGTAATGAAAAATGACTCACTGTAATGAAAAATTAAAAATGGTTTTAAATGTGTTAGAGCTTCAAATAATTTATTAGTTTTCAATGTTTTAAAAATTGGCACATGGAGTCATGGACTTCATTGTGAAATTTTCGTTTGTGTATGTGTGTGTGTTTTCTTCTTATGTATCCCCTTGCCACGCCCTATTTCCCCTGTCCTGCATCCCCTTGCCTTGTTGGTCCTGTTTCTCCACCCAATAGTCCTCACCTCTGCTTTCATGCCACATATTTTCTATTACTCTCTGTTGCCTTCTTTGATTTTTACCTGTTTCTTTCCTTTCATTATCTCTTTTTTACTTTCATGTCACACGCACACACACACTCTAGACGGTTTGAAATCTAGCCATCACATGTAAATGAAAAGGTGGCATTTGTTTTTGTGAGTCTTGTTTATATCACTTAACCTGATGCTCTCCAGTTCTATGTATTTTCCTGCAAATATCAGGGTTGCCTTCTTCTATATAGCTGACTAAAAGTCCACTGTGTACATGTATTATATGCAAGAATTAATCTGCTGATGGGAAACTGAGCTAGTTCCATATCTTGGCTATGTGGCCATGTCGGTATCTCTGTGGTATCCTCTGAATAAATATCTAAGAGTATCCCAGCTGGATCACATGCTAGCTTTCACTTCTCGGGGAACAATCGTAGTGATTTCCATAAAGACCCTACCAGTTTACATTCCGACAAGTAATGAATACTAAATGTTGCTCTTTCTCCATATCATCGCCAGCAATTACGGTTTGTTTTCTGGATGTCAGCCATTTTGACTGGAATGAGGTAGAGTCTTTATGTAGTTTTGACCTGCATTTCTCCTGATGGCTAAAGATGCTGACTGCTTTTCCAAGTATTGAATGGCTTTTTGTGTTTTTTTCCTTTCAGAATTGCTAGTTTAACAGTCCATTTGGGGGGGGGGCTTAATTTTTGCAGGTTGTATTGTTTACTATTCTTGTTGCTATGACCAAGTTCTGACCAATATCAGGTCAGGAGAGAATGGTTTGTTTTGACTTCTGATTTGAGGGGACACAGTCCGTCACTGTGGACTGGCATGACAGCAGAAACACGAGGCACCCCAGGTCTGCTGTCAGGAAGTGGTAGACGGCGTGTGGCTGGGCTGTAAGCTCTCAAGGCCTAATGTCTGAGACCTGCTTTCTCCAGGAGGCTTCTTAAAACTTCCACACCTCTCCAAATCAGCACCACCAGCGGGAACCATGTGCTCAAACATGAGCCTATGGGGGACACTGTGCATTCAAAGCACAACAAATGCCTTTATAGATTTTATACAAAATATATAATGTGTAGAATAGCTTTATACAAAAGCTATTAATGTCTTGTCTGCTGTGTAGCCGACAAAGATAGTCTTCTATTCTGGCGGATTTTCCCCCCCTTTCTGCTGATTGTTTCTTTTGCTGTTCAGAGCCTCTTTAATTTTATGCAATTCTATTTGTCCCATGCTATTAGAGTCTCTCTACAAAAAGTCCTTGCCTATGCCTCTGTCTTAAGATACTTTGTCTGAGCTTTTCTCTAACATTTGAAAAAAAAAATGTGTGTGTGCAAAGTGAAAGATATTGATGCAATTTCTTGTGCCAGATGCTGAACAAGCTGTCTTTTTTTATTTTTTTCTAATCTTTGTGCCTGATACCTTTGTCAAAATTTCAGTGGCTATGGCGATGTGGATTTATTTCTGGGTTCTCTATTCTGTTTTGGGTCCGTACCTTGCTGTTCTTGTTGCAGAGGATCTGTAGTGTCATTTGAGGTCAGGAACTTCTGTGCCTCCAGCATTGCTTTTCTCCTCAGGACTGTATTTGCTATTGTAGGTCTTCTGTGATTCCTTATGAAGTTTTGAGTTTTGGGGGGTGGTTGTTGTTGTTGTTGCTGCTGTCTGTCTGTTTTTGCTTCTGTAAAGAACAGCATTGGAATTTTGGTGGAGGCACATAGTAGATTGCTTTCCTTGAGGCAACCACTTCACAATATTAATTCTGCCAATCCATGAGCATTGGAGGTCGTTTATCTGCTAGTACCTTTTTCTGTTTCTTTTTACAACATCTTGAAATTTTCATTATAGAGGTTTGCTAACTTCTGGGCTTATTCCTTGAAAATTATTTTTAATATACTGTGAATGAAATTTTATTCCTAGGTTCTTCCTAAGGAAGCTTGTTATTGGTATATAGAAAAGCTGCTAATTATGTTCATGGAGTATCCTCCTACTTTGCTGAAAAGTGTTTATCACATTGTAGAATTTTTCTCATCACTTTTAAGGGTCCTTAAAGTGGAGGATCATGTTATGTGCCCTTCAATGGATGAACAGGAAAATAAATGATAAATCTGTGATGGAATGTTATTCAGGCATAAATAAAAAGAACAAAGCACTGATTATGCTACAGTGTAGACAAACGCTGAGAACACAATGCTGAGTGAAAGAATCAAATAACAAGTGATACATCTTATTCCATTAGTATGAGGTGTTCAGAACAAACAGGTTATTGATTTCCTAGGGTTAAGAGAATGAAAAGATTGGAAGCAGTAGGTAAAGGGATGGATTTCTTTTTGAAATGATGCAAATGTTCTAAAAATGATTATCATGACTATACAACACCATGACTATACTAAAATATTGACTTCTACAGAAGAGATAATGTGTATAAATTCTAATCCTGTAGATGCTTTGTCTAAAAAAATGTACAAATGTTATTGTAAATTAAAACTTACTTCTAAGCCCAAAAACTTTTCAAAGAGGAATGGACTTCTGGCAAAAGAAGAAGGGAAAAGAAAAGGAGACCTTCGATGTTGGAAAACCCTGCTGCGAAGGTCACAATCCGCCATCACCAGAAAGCCCTGAGCTCAGTGCAAAATGGAGGACTCCGTTTGTTGGTGAGCCTTCCTTTTCTCTGCCTGGGGATCCTGGACCCCTACTCTCTCTCCCTGAAGAATGTCACTAGTCCTCAGGGAAATTATCACATTATCCCCCCCAACCCCCTAAGACCCATTCAGCAAGTAGCTGGGACTCCTGGAATACCTTTCCATCTTAATGAGGCATCTCAGTGCCTTAACCCTTTAGCCAATGACCTTTGCCCACCCTGAAGATCCCTACCCACTCCACAAAGTCCTATATAAGCCTTGTTCACCCCGAAAAAATTGCTTTCCTGCAGCTGGTCTTGGAAGGTCATTTCCGTTTGTGCCCCAAATCCCCCGTTAGCAGCTTCTGCTACTACCATGCCCCTACCCACCCTCAACTTTTGATCCCTTTTCTCACTCTTCAATAACAAAAGCGTGCCCATCTATGTCACTTTGCTGAAAATTTAGTCGTATGTTGTTTGTAAGCTGCCAGCTGCCAAAGAATTCAGGCCGTTTTCAGAGACCCTTTCCATCGATAGCCCCTGAACACTAGCCTTGCTGCAAAGGTTTGGCTCAGCTGGATCAAAAAGCCACGGATTCAAAGTAACATGACAAAAGGAGCTCAGCAAATTACATCTTTGTTTATTTTTCATCATCGCAATTTATTTTCTACTGCAGCCAAACTTCCATTTTATGTTTTTTCCAGTTCCATTTTAAACTTCCTTTTGTTTAGTGGACAAATGAGCATCTGACATTGGGGAGGGGTTACTGTAATAAACATATCTGCTTTATTAATAAATTACGTTTAAATGTTTGGGGTGGCCTTTTAATTCATACAAATAAAGATGGTCTTTATTGAATTTCATAGTTTTAAAATACAAATCCATTATTTTCTTGAAGCAACAATCATCCCAGTCGCTGTTGGATGTTGTATATACTGCAGTCAATGTACTGGATGGAGCGTCCAAACAATTGAGGTATAGATAAAGCGGTAACTATAAGGGTGTCCCCTGCAAAGAACTGTGTACCATATAACAGTATCAAGAAAGACACAGCCTGAGAAAAACCTAATGGATGCTCTGAAACTCAGTTATCTGTATTCCTGTATGATAATTCCATTTTCATTTTAAATGGGTAAATGATTTCCAAGTGGTCTCACTGCCTGGCCGGGAGAGACATGGCACAGTATGCTTTAATTCTGTCTCTTACTTTCACGGTTATGAAACTATCAAAAAACATAAATATTAATTCTTGACATTGACTAACAAAATTCCTTTAAGTCTTGTCTCTACCCTTTCTATAGACTTTCCCATAGACACCAGGAGGGAAAAAAGTAAAGAAAGAAAAGAAAAAGAAAAAAAGGAGGAAAAATCGCTTGCTTGGGTTCCCCCCCACCCCTGCTCTGCTTAGGCAATGTGCTTCACAGGAAGCAAGCTTGAAGTTCTGTTAAGGGTTTACTTTGGCTAAAAGTTGTTGAATCAAATTGGCATTTGCCTAAGCCTTTAAGGTGTGGGTTTTGTTCTGTTCTGTTTTGTTTTGTCTTTGTTTTATTCAAATACTAGTTTCTTCTTAGAGCAAGCGCAGACTCACTGTCCTGGTTAGGACTTTTGCAAAGTACCAAAAGCAGGCGTGTTGGGTCATGTGTTGACTCAGAGTGACACTGTGGGGCATCTCCTGAATAGGCTCAAATTTAATCAACTTGCAGTACCCCATTGCTCTTTACGAACTTCTTAAATACAGGCAAATATGTAAACACTGTGCTCTCAGAGAGCAAGGATTAGGCACGTCAAGGCACACCACTCTGGCAGAAACGGATCCAAGGGAAACACCAGGCATCAGCTTCAAAACCATCCAGCAGAGTCAGCGCTCTCTGGCTGCGGGGGGAATACCACATTGCACATCTCAGAGTTCTCCTGATGGAGCGGGAGTTCACATCCGGCCACGAGGCTCTCCTTTCTTCTCCGAGAGACAAAGCCCCTACCTGTAGACAGCCTTTCGTATTTGGTCTCAAATTGCCTGTGTAGCAAGAAGAGGAAGGACAGAGTTACATACAGCCAAGCCACCCAGGCAGCCCCAGGCGCTCTGCTGCCCTCTGGAAGCTCTGTCTGGAGAGGAGTTGCAGGTACTATTCTGTAGCGCGTTCCTGTTGCTGTTTCTTCTGATACCAGTAAGTACATTGTGACTGGCTGGAATGTGGGGGTTCTACCATGTCCTGGAACAGAGGGCTGAATTCCTGGGGGGGGGGCTGTAAACCTCACAGGCCCTTCTGCCTCCCACCACTCATTCCAGAAGCCCGGCCTCAAGGTCATGTCCCGTCAAAGCATTGAGTCCAACAGGGTTTAAGAGCAGAATGTTGAGAAAGAAATGTTTCCAGCCTATGGTCCATGTAAAATGATGACCGAGTCTAGCTGGCCATGTGGCCGGGCTTGTGGTCACTGCATAAATACATGCATATGCATTATGAGTAAATTTGTAGGGAATTATTCCAGATGTACACATACGTTAACATTAGCGAACAGTTAATGTCCTGAGCATAAGCCACCATTATTTGTTCCAGGAGAATGTAACTTAATGCTCAGTTTGTACTTAAACTATTGATGCATTTTAAAAAGATGAATCATGAAATCTCAGGAGAATAAGGTACTTAACTTTGGCCTGGTTATTACAAAAGATGATATAAATTGTAACTTGCTGTTTCAACTGTACAGATTATACCATCTGGTTAGATACTGTCCAAGGAAACCATTATAACTACTAGGGAGAAGTTGGGTGTTACCTAGACTCAAATCATTCTAGCTCTACAGGAAAGCTCTGCTCCACAGAACGGCAGCTAGACCATGTTAAGGACATGGGGTTAATGAGAGTCAAGCCCAGAATGGAAGAGGGGTTGTGAAGATAAATGAGCAATGGTATATAATAAGCTTTTAAGGACCTAAGCTTTCTAACACTTTTTGTTGTTTTAATCCAAGATGCCAAATTCTCAAGGTCCAAAAGTATAGCAAGGTGAAGTTGCTCTCGTACAAATAGCTCTAGGTTCCCTTGGGCTATAGGAAATGGATGGCCAGATGCATTCTGACAAAGAAGCAACTGCAAAGATACCAGACAGCAAAAGCACATGTGCTATTTTTACTTCTGAAACTACGTGCTAACTCCTAGAGTAAACTTTGTTTCCTTGAAAAGTTATTTCTAGATTAAATATGACTGAATTCCGTCTCACATGAATGGACTTCAGTATCTTAGAAACTGAGTTTTCTTTCTTTCTTTCTTTCTTTTCTCTATCATTCCCTTACTTCTTTAAAGATAACTTGCTGCTTACCCGGTTTCTACTGTCTGTCACCTTTGAACTCTCACACTGAATGTTAAGGATTAAATGCAAGCTCTTGGTGAGGTAGGAATGCTGGAACTTGGGTGAGCATTGGTCTTACCTGAATGGCGCTTCAGCCCTGTCCATCTGCATGCAGACCAAGAATGGGTACTGCGAGAACTGCACTGTGGAGATGAACTCCAGGCCTGCCTCTGTCTCTGCTCTACTCTCCAGGCCAGCTTTCACAAAAGAAGAGTCCACTGTGACGTCACTGGTCAATACGACAGCCACCCTGTAGTTTAGACAAACATCTCTTATTACATTTAACTGAACAACTCACCAACTCTCCATTCACGGCACCAGTTGGCTGAGAGGAAACACTTCAAAATGGAGACAGACCCTCAGTGCACATAAAGCCTTGTTGGAAGCAGGACACAGTGTTGCCAGTGGTTGGCCACAGAAGAGTTGCTCTTTCCCTGAGTCTCCCTTGCCTGGAATTCTAGACATGGGAGCTAAGCACAGATCACATATAACACTATTTGGGATGTGTGTACCAAAACCCAAGATGAGCCGTGCCTGAAAGCTAGTCCTCTCTCAATCCCAGAAACACCCACATTTTCTTAGAAGTATGAATACGTCAGGAAGGCAACAGGCATTTATGATATATATATATATATATATATATATATTTTTTGTTAACTATCTCTGTTGGCTTCAAGTTCACTGTTTCAGTTGCATTTTATTATTTTCTCCAAAAGTTTGCTTAGAGGCATGTGTATGGTTGTCAACGTACTTGAAAGAGTTCTGGGTAACAAAAAGCCATTCCTGTAGTGGGATATAGAGTGAAAAATAGGATGGGGTTAGCAGTGGTCACTGAGAGAACTAGACAGACAGGTTGGATGACTAAGCGATATGGCTTGCATGACAATGAAGAAATTAAAAAATAAAATCTAGTACAGGCTTGGATTTCTTTAAGCAATTGTAAACTTCAGCTAAATGGTGGGAAATTATGTTCATGGTGAAAGCAGATTTACATGTCCATACATTTTTTTTAAAGAGGAATACTAATTTCTGTCTGGCAAACATTAGGTATAAGAGAATTCTAAAAGAAATTCTGCTGCTGTTGTTCTCAGGATAAGACAGGCCAATGCGTTGTCTTAACCTTAGTGCTTTACCAGACTGTGTTATACTCAAGCAAATGTTCAAGGGGTGTTATTTAAGTGAATGAGCGAGCAAATAAAGATAGAAGACAGGATAGTTACAATATGGACACTGGGGAATGGGGGATGAAGGAGAAATGAGCGCAACAAATAGTTTATACTTATGTGAAAGTGTGCATATGAATACATGCAATGAAAAAAAATTAAATTT
The DNA here is from genome assembly GCF_030254825.1 of Meriones unguiculatus. Classification (NCBI taxonomy): domain Eukaryota; kingdom Metazoa; phylum Chordata; class Mammalia; order Rodentia; family Muridae; genus Meriones; species Meriones unguiculatus. The sequence goes on along the minus strand of NC_083358.1, from coordinate 68,422,493 downwards.
GGTTAAAAATGAGATTATCATTTTATGATAGCCTAGTAGAATTAGCAAATTAAGAGAGATTGATGCCAAACAGAGATAAGTTTAGAATTTTGTGTCTTATAACATAAGATCTCGGGGATGAACAAGAAAAGAAAAGGCTGTGGTTTAACAGCAATGTGTTTGTGCATCAGTTTGACAAGGGATCAACTGTGCCGGCTAGCTTGATTGTCAATGCAAGTTGGAGTCATTTGAGGAGACTCTCAGTTGAGAAAATGCCTTCATAAAAATCAGGCTGCAGGCAAGCTAGAGGGCGTTTTTTGTTTTGTTTTTTTAATTAGTAACTGAGGTGGGAGGGCCCAACTCATTGTGGGTGGTGCCAGCTCTGAATGTTCCGGGGTGCTATTTAATAAAAAGCAGGCTGTGCGAGCCAGTAAGCAGAGCCTCTCACTGTCTGCACCGGTTCCTTCCGTGAGCTCCTGCCCTGACTTCCCCAGAGCATGGACTAGGATGGACTACAAGCCGTAAGAGGCAATAAACCCTTTCCTCCTCAACTTGTTTCTGGTCATGATGTTTTATCACAGCACTAGAAACCCCACTAAGACAACTGTCAACTACTAATGTGAAATGTGAAAACAGGATGAGTGTTCCTCTCTACAGTCTGTGGGTGTCCTTAAAAGTAGAAAGACCCTCAGCGCTCATAAAACTGACCTGTTTCTAAGATGTTATCAATGTAATAAATTTCTACAATCATTTCTGACCCCCTGGCTTACAGTTGCAAAGAGAAAGCACAGATTTGGAAAAGTCTGAAGGTTAAACAGCATCTAAGACATATTTCCTGCTTTTTTTCATTACACTTACCGATTTTTCACTCGGGTTTTAGACTCTCGATACCACAGACTGAATTCCATTGAACCCGAAATATCAATAGCTAGACCACCCTGGACCTCCAGATTAGCCTTTAGTCCTGATTGCAGCTGAATATCCTAGAAGAAAAAGAAATACAGTAATAAGCACAAGTTAGTTAATACATCCTCCAGAGACGCGCTTGGCTTTCTGCTATACAGTGAACAGTCAACCTGCTCCACTGGAGGGACTTTTTTATATCAATGCACACTTTTTGTTTGCGTCCGCGCAAGCCCAGGACCTTTCACCTTCTAAGCTATTGGTCTGCTCTCACAATATACCCCCAGTGAAGAAGGCTTAGGAATATGCTATCCTCAACTTGGTCACCAAAAGAAGGCATTGCCAATTTGCTAAATAAGGCAGTTAAAATAGGGAATGGAGTATCAGTTGAAAAGGCTCTTTTTCTTTGATCCTTGCCTCCCTTTGGTGGTGGTGGGGTCATTCATTTTCAATGTGTGGCTTTAGGCAGAGAGTCCGCACTCTCTGGGAACAGTTTCAAACACAATTTCTCCAGTCCCCCACACCTACTGATTTAGAAACCCTGTGGGTGGGGCCCAGCAACCTGCTTCTACTATGCCTTCCTGTGATTCTGAAACAACTGAATTTGAGAACCTCTGGAACAAGAAGATGAAGGTATTTCCATCAGAAACCCAGCTGTGGCTTTTTTTGGGAACATGAAAGAATCAGACCAACTTTGTAATCTATGTTTCTTTAATTGCCTTATAACTTATATTTGCAAGTTTTAGGCCCATGTTAATTAAAGCCTCTTAGTGCTTCTCCAGAGAGCCAAGGAATGTAAAAGTTCCTGACATTAGCCATCTGTGAGGGCAGAGATAAGGAAAAGAACAAGCAGAGATCTCCACTAAATGAAGAGAAAATCACCGGCTGGCGCCTGTGAGATGAGCTTTGTTTGGAAACTGGGCCAAATGGCCCCAATCCTTCTCCTGACCTTTGATCCAAAGCCTGTAACCCCCACTCCTCAGAACAGACACGGGATGAGTTAATCACTTTCCCACCTTTAACTGTGGCTATATCTCATATGGCAAGAAATTCCAAACTGACTTGAAGATCAGATATTTATGACAGGGCTGACCGGACCTAAGGGTGCCCAGAACCAACCAATTATTTTAAAAGTTAAATACCTCATCCAATCATGAATTGCCAAGAAGGCAACCCCTAGAATTCCCCTCGCCTTGTCTTTTATTTTTATTTTTTTTTTATTCTTTTTATTTTTTTTTTATCAGTTACATTTTATTAACTCTGTATCCCAGCCGTGTCCCGATCCCTCATTCCCTCCCAGTCCCTCCCTCCCTCCCTCATCTCCACCGTGCCCCTTTCCAAGTCCACTGAGGGGGGGACCTCCTCCCCATTCATCTGATCCTGTTTTATCAGGTATCTTCAGGACTGGCTGCAAAGCCCTCCTCTGTGGCCTAACAGGACTGTTCCTCCCTTCGGGGGTGGGGAGACCAAAGAGCCAGTCATTGAGTTCCTGTTAGAAATAGTCCCTGTTCCCCTCACTTTGGGAAACCAATTGGTTACTGAGCTACCACAGGCTACATCTGAGTGGAGGTTCTAGGTTATATCCATACATGGTCCTTGGTTGAATGTCAGTCTCAGAAAAGACCCTGTGCCCAGATATATTTGGTCCTTGTGGAGCTCCTATCCTTTCCCCATCAGACTAACTCGCCTTGTCTTTTAAAAACCTAAGGTCTTTGTCTCCCGGTGCCACTCCTAGCTGACCAGCAGGGGTGACCCCATTGCGAAATGGTCAAGATGAACCTCTTGTGATTTTGCATCGACGGATGATTAGTTTCTTGAGTTCTCTTCATACCTTCTTATATTTAGGCTCTTGCTGGGCCTGACAAACACAAAGTTTGGACAAAATGATCTCTTCAAGTCCTTAAGCACTTTGCTAGTTGAATGCTGGGACAAACACAGACAACTACATCTTCCACCAAAAAGAAAAGGGATGATAATTCCCAGTGCAGGATTCAAGTTCCAGGAACTGCCCTAGGTCAAGGGAAGGCAATTTAACTAGGCTTCAACCACCCATTTGACGTTTGAAATGACATTCAGACAATGGCCAAGCCAAGCACAAATTCAACAGTATTTCCCCAAAGCACAGTGACCATTTAAAAAAGAAAGCCCCTCCTGGATGGCTTTCTTACTGCCACAAAACAACTGCTTTGTGTGGTCTGCCTGTATGCAGACTTTAACCCTCACACTTTCTGTGTTCATGAAGTGGGGTGACGCTAGCTGAGGAGGTTTTGTGCTAGACTGAGATCAGGTGGTCTGGGGAAGCTCTGAATATGATAATGTTTCCGGGAATCTAGGTCTGTACCCTTTATGTTGGTACCCCTCCAAAGAGGTTAAGAGTTCCTGGCAGCTAAGAGCATGACTAAGTTCTTTGTGTAGCTGCCATAAGCAGACCAGAAAAGCCGTGCTTTCGCCAAGCCCAAACGCCATGATTGCACCTTTTAGGTAGGACTGTGCCGTTCTCTCTGGATTTCAAACAAACCAGCAAATCAAACATGGCAGGAAACCTCAGAGAAATGGTTTACACTCAAGTAGACTGAGAAAGTTTGACCTTGATACAAAAATGCTTTCATTCTGAAGGACACTCCTGTAAGGAGTAGCGAGTGCTCAATGGCAGGGTTGGGACACATGAAGCGACAACCTTTAGGATGCTTAAAGCTATATTTACTGTTGGACACAAATGTGGTTGCCATAGGATATAGGGGCTATGCCATGCCTTTAACCAATGGAAAGAAACACAACCTCTCCTGTAGAATGCACAACAGCCATGCCCAAATGTGTAGTTAAACCTTTGAAAAACCAGGAGACATCAGAGGTCTGCTGCCCACCACGCCCACACCTGTTGCCAAGTAACTCCGATTGCGTCCTGCCTCAGGAATACTCCTTTCTTCAGATAATCTTGTTTTCTTCATTTGACGTATGTAGTCTTGTTAATCCATCTACCCCAGCAGGACCCTATGATGGAGCTCTCGACCTTCCCATTGGCCATATATGAGCTGGCTGTCAAAGCACCCAAGCCATAGAGAAGAGCACCTCACAGTTAACGGACAAGAGGCCTTGTGTGAGAAGGCCATGACTACTGCAAGTGGTTTGGAAAACAAAAACAAAACAACAACAAAAAAACCACATTGTCTTTCTCAAATTATTCCTTTTCTTCCCTGCAGAGGGACCAGGGAAGAACTCTTGTTTGTAGCCACAAGGAGTTCTACTGGATCTATTTATGAAGACAAAACAACCTGCCCACCTCTACCCCACCCCCATCTCTGTAAAAGGGACCACACCATACAGCGCAGTGGTCCTAGTTCTTTAAGAGACTGGAGCGAGTGGAACTAGCAAATTTTGAGCACCTGTGTGTCCAAAGCCTCATGCGTGCTTTGGACATACAGGTTTGAACTTCCTGCTGGTCTACATCAGAAGCATTACATTTCTTCACTGATAGGAATGCTATGGCTCCGAGCCTGCACTTAGAGCCAGAAGAACTACACACTCTGTGGCTAAGGTTGGGGCTTCTTAGCTGTTATCAACTACTGTCACATAGTCACAACTCTTTATCTCATAGTCTGTAAGAAAGTCTGTTCTGAGGAATACTGCAAAGAAGACAGAGCATAAACTTAAGGCCTCAGTTGGCCCAGAATACATTTATTTAATGCTTTGTCTATGGGCTAGAGAAAAAAAGGTGCCAGCACTTTGTAGCTCTGGTTGTCTGGTTGATGTGATCCCTTTGCTCTTTAATGATGACATGAAAATTGTTTCTTATAGAATAGACCCTGACATTTTGACAGCTCCTCATTTTCTTCTATTTAAGAAAACGCATTACTTCCTGGCTAAGAAAGCTCTTCTTTTTCAGGTATGTAATCCAAAGACAGATAGACAGAGAGGCAGAGACAGACAGGTTCACACACACACACACACACACACACACACACACAGAGAGAGCACTGAATAATTCGATCTGTCCTGGTGGCTGTGACAGGCCGCCAGCTGCCAATATTTCCTTCAATGTCAGCACTTGACCTGGAGTGGTGTGTGCTTCTGAAGCTAGGATAGCATTGCTGGAGTGTTTTTCAGAGTCCTGGGCCTCGGCAGCTTATTTATGAAATAACCCCAGATCTGTCAAATTCTTCAGCCTGATACACAATGACACTGGGTATGTTTAGTGGTGAAGGGGCAGTCTCTCATCTACCACACTGTGCCCAGGGTGCCCTATCTTGATGAGCAGAAAAACTATGTAAGGATATTTAATTCGGGGACTAACAGACTATGGCCTGCAGGAAACTCTGTTCCACTGGCTGTTTTTGTAAACAAACTTTCATTGGAACACAGCTCTACTCATTTAACATACTGCTATGGCTGTTTTCACTCTGTAATCACGGGGCTACATAGGTGTATCAAGACCTTTTGGCCAGAAATATTCACCCTCTGCTCTCTACAGGTTTGCCAGCACTGAGTGTTTATTTATGTAAGACTTGAGGGTTGGAAAGTGTGAGGGAACCTCTGGTTTTTCTCCTTCTCTCCATTCACAGGAAGAGAAACATGCTTTTCTTCAAAGTGCACCTACACTTTGGTACTTTGGAAGAAAATGGCCCCCATAGGCTCATAGGGAGTGTCACTATTAGGCATAGCATTGTTGAAGGACGTGTGTCACTGTCATTTCCTGCTACTTGAAGGTCGGATCAAGATGTAGAACTCTCAGCACTAGGTCTGCCTACGTTTTGCCATGCTTTTCACCAGGATAATAATGGACTAAACCTCTGAAACTATAAGCCCCAGATAAGTCTTCCTTTAGAAGACTTGTCGTGTTTATGGTTTATGGTGACTTTTCACAGCAATAGAAAATTTAACTAAGACATATATACAGTGCAAAGCTGCAAGATCCTGCTTCCCTTGCAGCTAGAGATAGCTATGGGACAGTGACTTCTGAAAGGGCAACCAGCTCTTTATCCTTTCCTTTTTCCTTCTTTGGAGGGGTGGGGGATGGGTGCTGTGCTGGAAGGGAAGTGCCTGTCACGTAGTCACAAAGTGACAGGTGTGAGATTACAAGTCATAGTAAAGCTGGGCACGATTGCTCATGCCCTTAGTCCCAGCGCTTGGAAGGCAAAGGCAGGCAGATTTCTGTGAGGTTGGGGCCGGCCTGTTCTACACAGTGATTATCCAAGCCAGCCAATATTACACAATAAGACCTTGTCTCAAAAAAAAAAAAAAAAAAGAAAGAAAGAAAAGAAAGAAAGAAAGAAAGAAAGAAAGAAAGAAAGAAAGAAAGAAAGAAAGAAAGAAAAAGAAAGTTACAAAGTCACAGTTAGGCAGGCTGAGCTGAAGTGCATAGGTTCTGGTCCCTGAGGATTTCTGTGTTAACCCTGGACTGTCTACTTCCAAATACTTATTGCACCATAAAAGTCAAACTATCAAATGCTTTTACGATCTATGACTACCTTGAACTTATATAAGGAGATATAAAGAAAGAGACTAATAACATTTAATTACAGTCATTGGTGTTTTGGGGTGATATGTTTTTTGGTTTGGGTTGGGTTTTTTGTTTGTTTGTTTTGTTTTGTTTTTTGTGACAGGGTTTCTCTGTATAGCCCTGGCTGTCCTGGACTCACTTTGTAGACCAGGCTGACCTCAAACTCAGAGATCCAGCTGCCTCCACTCTGAGTATTGGGATTAAAAGAGTGCACAACCATCGCTGGCTGAGGTGAACTTCAACAAAATGCCGTATCTAAGATTTCCTCGGCTCTTAAAACCCATGCTTCATAACCAAAACAAAACAAACAAACAAGCCAGAATTCTTAAATTATTGGTGGAAAACAATAGAGCTGCTAAAGTCTTCAGGTCGATTGTGGCTGCCTCACTTTGCAGTGGGAAGCCATGGCTTGACGCTATTCAGTAGCTTACTTCCCAAGATCACACCAAGGAAGCAGTAAAAGCTGACCTCCGACTCAGGCTCTCACGGATGCTGTCACCACACCACCAAGGAAGCCAGTCCCACAATGCATACATTTTAAATTAAATCTCGTATAGCGCTTCAGTCCAATACATATGAGTTAGAGTACATACCAAGGCCTCATAAGATGCTACTTTGTAATGTTCCATTTTTAAAATCATTGTGCTAAGACATGCACCAAAACATTAAAGAAAAAGAACATAGGCACCAAATGTGCCTCAATCTCTAGGGCTGTTTATGTGAACCCTCAGAAAATCCAATTGGGCAAGTTATCTGAATACCACAGTATCTTAGTCACTGAATCTCTTCCACATAAGAACTATTGTAAGACTTAGAGCCATGGAGCACTGAAAAAATATCCTGAAGAACAAGGTCAAAAAGAAAGACAGACAGAAAGAAAGAAGGAAGGAAGGAAGGAAGGAAGGAAGGAAGGAAGGAAGGAAGGAAGGAAGAAAGAAAGAAGAAAGAAAGAAAGAAAGAAAGAAAGAAAGAAAGAAAGAAAGAAAGAAAGAAAGAAGGAAAGAAAGTGCTTATGTTCTCTATAAACGAGCAAGCTTCCCTAAAAACCCATGAACCTGACACATGGGTTGGGGTCAGCAATGGCTCAGGCCTTCACTAGTTTGGCATCATCAAAATGATGTGCCACACTGATTTTCAAATCACTGTCATCACTAACAAGGGCAGATAGCTCAGCTCCTGCATTCAGGATAGATAGGCAAGCCCCAGAGTGAAAAACAAAAACAAAAACAAAAACCAAGAATGCACATAATGCCGACTCTGCTCTGTTGCAACTCAGGCATGCTCTTCTAAGCAACCAATAACCGGGAAAGCAAAGGCTGCTTATCTATAGCACAGGAGAAAGGGCCACAGTAGCAAGAGAACTAAATGCACAGAGCGTGAGCTCCAGGGCCACAGAGCTTTAGCTTGTATTCCTCTAGACATGTTAAAAATGTGTGTGGTGGGCTGGGAGAGACTCCGCTGGGAGAACTGTTTGCCTCGTGAGACCTGATTTCAGTCCCCATCACTCGTGCAAAATCAAGGCATAGTAGTGCATGCCTGTAATTCCAGTGTTGGGTGGCAGCGATGGGAGTCTGGCTGTGGTAGCTTAATTGAGCATGCTTCAGAATCAGAGAGAGAGAGAGAGAGAGAGAGAGAGAGAGAGAGAGAGAGACAGTCCCAATAAATAAGCTGGAAAGCAATTGAGGAAGATTTCCGGGGCTGGCCTCTGGCTTCCACATAAATCGGATCATGTAATGATGTGCTTACTGTGCACAAACATGTACGCACACACACACCAGTGGGATGGGACTCAGTAAATACTTGCAGGCTAAGAGAGGTGGAGAGTTACCTGAGAATGGTCTATTAGCAGAATAAGCCCTTTCACCACACTGATAGGGTCTCCAGACGCTGACAGCATTTTGGACATCAAGTCACTGTATCCATTGAAAAATGTGACAGGTCTGAGCTGCACATCAAACAGGATGGCTGACATGCCAGCGTAAGAGTCGAGGTTCTCCTCTCCTTCGTCAGGAGTGGCTGCAATCAAGCCTTCCAGCCCTTGCGCTTCAATGACCACCTAGGGAGGAGAGGACACAAGGTTGGTGACTGCAATTCCCTTCCTGCTCCTTGAGTCCATGAGAGCCCTCAGCCACAGACAGAACGTTTTCAGGACCCAACTCTCAAATATCTTCTTAGGCAAAAATGGAAACTAAGCCTCTGTGCCTAACATAATGGAGATTGGTTTTCTTCATATAATCTTCATAACTACCCTTAGCTGTATGGAAGATTTCACCCATTTAGGAGAGGAGGCGGAGATAGGTGAGTGTTCTCTTAGTTAGCATGGGGCAGAACCCGGGCTTGAACCCCTGCCATGTGACGCAAAGTTGGAAGGCCTTCTGTTGGACGGTATCACCTGTGACACTTAATCTCCCCACGCTGTCTCCTACAAGGGACCCGCCATCTCTGTGGGCCTCTGACAGGAGATGGACGGACGTAAGTACTGCCACCCAATCTGCTACTCTGAGGGGGACATCAACATGCCTGCATGTCACTATGAAAATGAGGCTGCACCATGGGAGGGCTCGCACCCCGATGACAAGCAGGTAAGGCATTTTGGGTATTTTCCATCGTGCTTAGCCAGGCTCTCGGCACTGTGTGTTTTGCATTTCTGTGTGCATATCAGAAAGCAGATGGCAGTGCCATGGCATGGAAGGTATGGGATTCTGACCGTGGTGCTATGAAGGCTGTGGTCGTTTCACATTGATGAACACTCAAGTTTCCAGAGCAATGGATCATTTTTGAAGCTTGGATAACTTCAATTAGAGGTTACAATCTAATATTCCTAAAACTAAAATGATTGTATGCTTCATAATAAAGATAAATCAACGTTTAATTTTGGGCAAAAATTCAACCAGTTCTCAACTGCTAATCCTTAGTTCTTTTCTCTGCTAGCAGTATTGGAGAAAAAAATAAACTAATTCCCTAAGAGCTGTACATTATATTATGATTTTTCTTGTAAGGGGAATCAGTCACTGTGGAGATAAGTGAGGAGGCAAACACAGCATAAAGTTAAATACTTAGGAAGACCTAAGGAATACCTAAGGAACGTATCTGCGAATGAAAGCTTAACTAGCAAATTCCGTCACCACTTCAATTCTGTAAATGTGTGCTTGTTTAGAGTTACAAGCAGAACATCTGGGAAGTGAAGCAAACCAAAGTAATCTGGTTTCGATTTTAGATTTGAAACTTCTTGGCAGAAACCACCATTCGCTTGCAAACGCATCCTGCAAAGCTCCTCTCAGTGTATGTCATTTTATCTCAGACCAGCAGTGTTTGTTTGTTTGGTTTATTTGTTTCCCAGTAATACCTCACGGGACACGCGGTACCTGACTACCATGAAGCTCGGCCTTTCCGATGTACTGGAAGATGTTCAGGTTGCTTCTCCTCAGGATGCCGGAACCGGAGTAGAGAATGTCCAGGCTGTATGTGGAAGCCGCATGGGGGCTACCTAAAGGCGAAACAACCATAGGACTCAGCAGTTCCGGCAATGCTAACGACACGGGCGGGAGGGAGCGCTCTTTGGGGATCACCTACGGTCTATGTAGCCAGTGTAGGCGGAGGAGGAGCCACTCTTGGAAAAGCGGTCGTAATTGTGAGCGGCCATCTCTTTGAGAACGCGACGGATAGTCTTGCTGCAACACAGAGGAGAAGACGTCTCACCCACAGCAATGTCCGTTTCCCACATCAAGTCGGGAATGCAGTCAAACCCTCAGTGTTAAAAAGAGGAGGCTACATTTTCCTCACGACACTCCAAGGCTGAAGGAAGTGCTAGCTGGGCATCAGTGGTCAGATGAGGGGCATTCCCTTTGGTCCTCAAATATCTGGAATTTAGTTTGGTGTGGAAAGGGCAGAGAGGAAGGATGGCCAGCTATGAGATGCCTTCAGCTGCCTGGTGGACACCTTTGGAGCTGAAAATGCATACCCTTTGAGCCATCACAGTTGTACTGTTAAAATAGTATATACATTTAAGGAAGCTGTGTCAAACAGGAGGCTCCATACATTTTCTTTACTCTTTTTCTGCCTTCTAAAATCACCATTGACAGATGATACAGGAGAGTCAAGTCGAGCCTGGTGCCACTTGCCAGGATGGAAAAACAACAATAAACAAACAAAAACAAAGCAAAATAAACAAAAAAGCCACCCCTACACTGGAAAGAGATACATACCAAGCAAGGTGGACAGTAAAATCCCATCCAGCTTTAAGGGTTTGGATTCTGAGACTCTGATGTAAATGTTTATAATGACTTTCTTTCCATGTCTCAGGCTTCTGTCTGCCCTACTACCTCCTCTTTCCTGTCCCCAATTGCTAGGTTCACAAAGCAGAGGCACCAACCACGCCTGAGGCCTCTTCCGAGAAGTCTCCCATGACAAACAAGAGACAGAAGAAACTGATCCACACAGTCCAGAAAGGCCTGGGTTCTTTTCTGCTCCCTCACCTCCCTTCTAACTGTCCTGCTTTTCCCTCTGTTCTAACCCTACTTATTGTCCCTTCTCCCTTCTGCTTCTTCTTTCTCGGCCCTCTTCTTTTCATTTTCGTGTCCTTTTACTCCCACCAAACCCCAGTCCTGCTTCCCTTTTCTGTAACTGAAAGCCAACATTGGATCCTCCCTGCGGGGAGTGCTCCTCATGCATCTCAGAGGAGACGCACATCCCTCTCTGATTCCCGTGAGCCGGAGCTTGGGTGGAGATGCCCTGAAGAATGAGTGATGATCAGAGTGACTTTGAAAGGCGGCACGGTGGGATGAAGTGAGTCTAGCAAGAGTGACAGAGCACAGTGAAGCCAGCTGGTACGGCGCTCCCTCAACTGCGGGCTGCGACTAAGATTTGCAACTTGAGCAGCAATTTCAGGGGAGCTGTGAGAAGAGTCTTCAAAAAGAGCCCTTGCATTTAGAAAGTTAAGACGAAAGAGCATTTGTTGAGAGCTTGCTTCCTCTCATTGTGCTACTTACAAAAATAGTCCTGTTGAAAATGCACTGAGGCTTTAGAACTTTGCTAACATTTGGCGATACACGTTTCCATACGGAGCCGATACCCAGAGAAAGAGCCCTACCCAGAGTTCCAAATCACGATCCTTGAAAGGGAAGCTGTCTCAGTTAACTCCCTAAAAAGTTTCACTGGGGAAATTGGACACTCATTGGGCTTGTGTAATAGTACGTGTTTGATGAGCAAGTCGTGATTATTAGCTACGTGTGGGCATCAACACGCAAATAGGCTTGCCTAGGAAGAGGCCTGTGGAGCCCATCGTACCTGGCTGGCATCTCAAACCGCAGGATGTCCTGCACCACGGTCAGCATGTATTTACTCATCTCCTTGGGAAGTTCCCCGATAGACAGCAGGATGTTCTTCGCGTCCATGTAGGACGGGTTGTTCTTTAGGAGAACAGCGGCTGCAGTGGTGCGCACGGTCTTCTCGTGAACCTTTCGATTCTGGTGGTATATCCTGTTCAAGGTCTTCTTTACCTGTTGGAAGATTCTTAATCTTAGCAACCCATGGAGTTTTAAAATTGATACTGTGGGGACGGTGAGATGGGTCACCACTTCTGTGGCCAAGCCTGATAACGTGTGAGTTCCACCCTCTGGACTCCCGTGGTGGAAGGAGAGGGCTGACTTCAAAAGGTTGTCCTCTCAACTTTTAATGTATGCCATGGTACACACACACACACACACACACACACACTCAATAAATTAATGTAATAATTTTAAAATTGACATTGTAGTGAGAATAGCAAGTGCTTATTCAGATACGCCTGTTATTACATTTGCTAGATTTCTTTGCAAATTAGGTGAATGCCACGTGATGAGGCTAGCTACTGGACCATAAACACAACTGATGTAAACGGCTTTTAGGCAGAGGCAGTCACCAGCTGGCATGACTTCTGCATCTCTTTCGTGACTGCTATCACCACATAGCTGCATATTGCCTAACCCCTGTTAGACGCAGCGTGAGTAGTAAACAGTCGATGAAGGTTTTGATCAAGGTTTTATGGTTCACGTGTTATTACAACAGTGCATGGTATTATCCAATAAACCCCTGAGTCTGTTGCTGTGACAATGGGGGACCTGGAGGGGGGAAGGTAGTGTGAACTGGTATTTTCTTAGAGTAAAGTACCTTAGATTCCTTTTCTCTCTCTCTCTCTCTCTCTCTCTCTCTCTCTCTCTCTCTCTCCCCCCCCCCCTCTCTCTCTTTCTTTCTCTCTCTTTAAAAATTAATGAGGCCAGTCTCTAATAGTAGTTTTATGTTTATAGCAGAAGTAGAATTTCCAAATTTCCTCAACCCCAGCACATGCACAACTCCCCCAGATCAACATTCTGCACCAATCTCTGGTCTGAGTGTGTCCCCCGCAGAGGTTTGCATGTGGTCATCAGTATGGTGGTGTTAAGATGGCAGAACCCTTGAGAGGTGGGGTATAGTGGAAGAAAATCAGGCCATGGAAGCCTTGCCCTCGGGAGGAAAGAATACAGGTTTCATGGGACTACACTATTTCCCTTCAAGAGTTGGTTTCTGGAAGGGATTACACCAGTCTTGAATCTCAAGTCTACATGTACTGTGCCATTTTCTTAGTTCTCCTTGCCTCTTGTCTTTTCCTACCTCATCACATCTTGCCTTTGCTCTCAGACTTGTAGGAGTTAAATAACCCACCCAAGAATAGACAACTGAGAAAAGACCACTGAGAATTTATAGCTGGGTTGGTCTTTCTCAAAACCCTCCATCTCATGCTTCATAGCCAACTACCTTCTTACAAAAAGGGGTAGGAGGACACTAGGCTGCAAAGTGCAGAGATCATCCCAAGTGGCAAACACCCTCACAGAAAGATCACATTTGAAACACTCTCTGCTTTAACCAAATCATAATGTAGGTGACTTCCAGGACATGATACGTGAGCAGGTGAAGTCACATACGTCAACCAGCAGAAAACGTGACCAACGTTTTGAAATGTACAAAAGTAAAGATATTTCTAAAGAATTTGTTTCTTAGCACCACATTTTAGCCAGCTGAGCTACCTGGCCAGCTACTAGAATTTGTTTCTTAAAATAAGAAAATGTGATTTAATATATATATATATATATATATATATATATGTTTTGGGATATAGGTTATACCTGTTCAAAATGTGAGGCTGATTGGAATTAGCCTCCAATACAACTTAGAATTATTTCTAAGCAAGAGAGCTTGACTGTTCTGAGTAAAAGCCCAACCAAAGCAGAGTTGTTTGAGTGTAGATAGCATTGTTTTACCAGAAATGTTTTTTTTCTCCCTCCTTCTGTTAATTTTTACCTCATCTGTGATGAAGGAGACGTCATATCTCTGGAGAACCGTGGTAGCCAGGTGGCTGATGGGCCCTTCTCCAGACTCAGCGTACTTCAGAAGCAGAGGGATGCCCTCAGGTAGCAGGGCATTTTTCAGGGCCAGCAGGTACATTTTGGTATCCTCTTTTTTCTCTGGTTTTTCAAGTCCTCCCAGGATCAGCTTCTTAGCTTCAACCACTGCCTAAAACACCACACACCTCAGACAAATGTCCAACTGCAACACTCAGACAAGAAAGCAACATCGACATTGACTTGCTTTGGCTGTCAAGTAAAATTTACGAAGGCACTGAGCCTTCTCAAATGTGTGCTTCTGTGTTCTGGAAAGGCAGAGCACAGTTAATAGGGCATTTAGTCTTTAACACGCTCTGAATGCAGAAGGGTAATTCCAGATGAAGCTCGGTGTTCTATGTGGAGAGCGTTTCCTCAGCGGCTCACACAAAAGGCAACTGTGGTTCCATATTCCCATTTAATACTACAGCATCTGTAGGAATTGCCTTCTGGACTTCCTGGTGATACCATGATCATGGGTGCTTGGGATCCTCAGATAAAATAAGACAGTATTTGCTTGTCCAAGTGTCCTGCTTACTTGAGTAATCTCTAGATTATTTGTTGTCTTCAATATAATGTGACTGGTGGGCAAATGGCGTGCCGTGCTGACTACATCATCATTGCACATGCTATTTTCAACCCAGGCCTCATTAGAGAATCCACATATGCTGGTATCTTTGTATTTGATAAACAGACAAGGAACTCTTTGAGAGTGGTGTGATATCCTACGCATCTTTATATTAAAGGATTGGCATCATGCCTAGTAAATTCAGTGTTCACTAAATAATGATGACTGGCTCTTTTATGTGTGGGGTTTGTCTTCAGACACAATATTTAACACAGAAATGGATCAAATAAATCAGCTGTTTAGTAATTATTGAAACTGGAAATGTAGGGATTTGTCATTCTCAGATGTCTTAGATGTAATACTAAATTCAAAACTGATAGTCATTTTCAATATCCTTGTTTTAATAGTCCTTTGTTGCATGCTTACAATGAATTTTATCTGTAGCCTGCTCTCTGTGGGACCATTTGGTCTCAAGAATGATCCTCCATGTTGGGCTTTTGCTTGTTTGTTGGGTTGGCTGGTCTTTCCAGCCAAGGTTTCTATGTATAATAATCATGGATGTCCTGGACTTGCTTTGCAGCCCAGGCTGGCCTTGAAGTCATAGATCTGTCTGCCTCTGCCTCCCAAGTTCTGGGATTAAAGGTGTGTGCCACCACCTCCTGGCTCCATATTGTTTTTAATAACAAATATTTAGAAGAAAAATATGACACAGTGATGTCTTTCTGTAGAAAATTATTAGCTGACTGCTAGCTCAAAATCATTATGGGGAGAAAAGAGTCTGTATATATTCAGCATTTTTATCTTGTAGAATAGAAAAACAGGCTTTTTAATAGATATTACTAGACTGAACCCACTTGGGGTTTCCATATTAATTATGCTTACAAATAAAGTTTGTTTGTTTGTTTGTTTGTTTAATGGAACAGATGAGAGATTTGATAGGCTGCTCAGGCAAGCAAAAAGCTTTAAGCAAATGTGACGCAAAATTCTAGGGGACCAGCAGCATGTAAATTCATATCAACAAAACTCACACTTGAAGGTTGCACCCATCACAGAAAAGGTTCCAGTCAGGGAGGAAGTTGTAGAGTTCCATAACTTCTAAGGACAAGAATTATTCTATACATATCAATCAAAAGATAGAAAGAAGATCATTCGATTGTGCAGAGGGTTTGGTCATCGAACCCCTTACAGTCAGAACTATAGACACATACACACCCAAGTAACAGAACATCTTCACACATAAAAGGGCCAGTTAGAAATCTGAAAGAAGAAAGACTGCAACCCAAGAAACAGATAGGACTTTACAGGCCATTTAGACAAAGTCAGTGAGGAAACACCTGACTTGAACTCCCCTTGGGGCACAATGGATCCAAGTCATGTGCTGAACATCACACTCAATACCTACAAAGTAGACAAAAAAAATGTGCAGACTACATCATCTATTAGGCTACACTATAACTTTGGGGGTTTTGCTGTTGTTGTTTGGGGCCATTTTTGAGACAGGGTCTCACTATGTAGCCTTGGCTGGCCTGGAGCTCACTATACGGAGCAGGCTGTCCTTGCGCTCTCAGAGATCAGTGTCCCTCTGCCTCCCAGCGCTGAGATTAAAAGCAACACTACATCTGGCACACTGCTTTTTAACAATTTAAGAAGGCTGAAACCATATCTAATATTTTTCAGCCACAATTATGTAAAACTAGAAATCAAGTAACAGAGAGAAATGCAGAAAACGTGACAAATGTGTGGAGATTAAATAATATTCCCCTGAACAACTTGGGTCAAAGAATTTTAAATACATCTTAGGTTAATAAAAAAGGAAACACAGCATACTTTATGGTTGCTGTAAAGACAGCCCTAAAAACACAGCTTATAGCAGTAATTACTGACATCAAAAAGTGTCTCCAATAAGTAGCATATTATATTTCAAATAACTTTTAGGTACAAACTAAACTCAAAATTAGCATAAGGAAGAAAATAACAAAAACCAGAAATAAATGAAGTAGAAAATAATTTAAAAAAATCAATGAAAACGAAATTGTGAGTTTTTAAAAAACATAATCAAAATTAACAGACCTTGTGCTAAAATAAGAAAAAAAGATAAAAGACTCAAGTAGGCAAAATGAGAACTGAAAGATGAGAAGTTATCGCTGATAAGGCAAACACAAAAGTCCTCAGAGTCAGCTGTGAGGAGTATGGGGCACACAGACTACACAGCTTAGGGAGACAGCCCACAGCAGAGCCAAAGACCCTAACAGAAGACTAGGAACAAATTTCCCTGCTGAACATAGACCTGAAACTTCTCAACAAAGAACAGCATCGGGGAGAAAGAGGGATGGGTCGGCAGTGAAAAGCACTCGATGCTCTTCCAGAGGAACATGGTTTGGTCCTCAGCTGACAACCACTGGTAGCTCCGGCTCCGGGGTTTCTCCTGCCATTCACAGGCACCAGAAACAAATGCAATGTAATTACATACATGCAGGCAAAGCACTCATACACATGAAATCAATAAATCCTTTTAACTCGGCAAGAGTACACTAGAATACCAACATACACATTCTGCACGGTTGAATGAGATTTATCCCTGTGACGAATGCAGTCAGGGTTTTGCAAATGCAAATGAACAAATGTAGCTGACCATCTGAGCAGCTATATGGCCGTGTAGAAGAGACATCAGACGAAATGCTGCTGTCTATTCTGATAACTCCCAACAAACTGGGTGCAGAAGGAATGTCGCTCATGACCATCCCATAGGTGATGAACTCATAATTCACGAACACACTGCACACTGAAAAGCTGAGGGTGTCTCCAGGACCAGGAGCAAGAAAAGAACGCTTAGTGGGCACCGCTATTCACCGTCGCTGTGGAAGTCCTAGCCGGAACGATTAGCCAGAAGATAGAAATAAAAGCTATTGAAGAGGAAAAGAAATACGTGAGCTCACTTGTTTCGTTGCCAGATAACTTTAGACATAGGAAAGTCTACAGACCCCACTATCTCACTATTGGAGCTGATAAATAAGTTTGGTCAAGTTGCAGGACACAATGTCAACCAACAAAATCAGTAGTATTTCCAGACATTAACGATGTACTATCTGAAAAGGAGGTTAATAAAACAGATCTTTTTAGAATAGCATCAAAAATACTTAGAGTATACTCCAGGACATGAGACACTGCGTACTGGACACGAGAAAATAGTGATGGAAACAAGTGGAAACAGCACTAATAGGTAAAATGATATCCCATGGTTATGGGTTGGAAGAATCAATATTGTTAAATGTATATGTGATCCAAAGTCACCTGCAGATTCAATGCAATCCACATAAACATACCAGATATCTTCAGAGAACTAAAAAAAAAAAAAGTTTTAAAATCTGTACAGAATAAAAAAAGATACTGAATTGCCAAAACAACTGAGCAAAAAGATCAAAGCTGGAGGCATCCCATTTTAAAATACAGTACCAAGCTGCAGTCATAAAAATGGCATGTTGTTGGCACAAATTTATAGTAACAACAGCCCATGGAATCAGCCTGGGATAAATAAGCCCACACAGCAATGGCCAAAGGCTTTTAAAGAAAAATGTCAAGAACATACAATGGGGTAAAGATAGTGTCTTCAATAATGGCTATGGGAATATGTACATTCCCATACAAAAGAATGAAGGTGGACCCTTTCCTAACTCCTCTGCAAGAAAGAGCTCAAATCAATCAAGTTATTTAAAGTTGAGACCTGAAACTGCAAAATATCTAGAAGGAAACAGATTCCTCACAGAGGCCCCCAAGACATGGAGGGAAAGAGAGCAAAAATAGACTAAAGGAAGTGCCTCAGATTAAAGACCTGCGCAGCAAAGGGTTGAAGAGTAGAGACAGCAGAGAGACTAGAAGATACTATTTGGAAATCATATGGTGCAGTTGCTTTGGAAAAATGGGACTACCCATTATACAGCAGCCACATCTGAGAATTTGCCCACAGAAAATTCAGTCAGTATGATGAAGAAACAGCTACACGACCGTGCTCACTATACTTCTATTCACGATGGCTGTGAATTTGGTATGCACACACAGTGGAATGTGATTCAGTCTTTAAAAAGGAAGAAATTCTATCGCTTGTTAAATGGATAGATCCGGAGGACATCGTGCTAAGTGAAATAGGCCAGGCACAGAGAACCTAATACCCTGGAGGTGCAAGGCAGAGGAGGATAGACTGGAAGTGGAGAGATGCTGGTCACACAGCTCCAGTGAAACATGAGGCCATACAGCATAGCAACTACAGTTAATAATACTGTATTGTTGTATTTCAAAATTCCTTGAATACATTTTAAATCTCTTTATTCTAAGGAGACAATATGTTTTGGAGGTTATGGATATGCTAATCACCCAATTTGATGATTGCACAATGCATTCATGTATCAAGGATCACATTTACCTCACGAACACATTCATTCATATGTATGCATATGTGTATACATACATATAGGTGCATAATTTGTCAAAGACAAATAAAGACAAAGGCAAAATATGCGTGAGTGCATAAATGGAGGACTCTCAGCAAACTTGTGTTAGGAGGAAGACTGATGGGTGATCTGCTCTGTAGAGTGTTTGTTGACCACAGTCTATGCGGTGGGCATCATTTAAGCAACGGGCATTGAAAAGCAAAGATTCATCACTGTGTGGAGCTTACATTCCAGCGAGAGACAGAAATAAACAAGAAAGCTAAGCTAAACTGTAAAGTGTGTGAGATGGGAACGATGGCTAGGCAAAAAAGACAAGCGGAGTTGAGAGGTGGGGAGTGTAGGCGACATGGCATACCCCTTGGGGGTCCAGGCAGCAGCAGACATGAGACTCTGGCACTTACTTTGAGCTTGCAGCCTTCGTTCTGACACAGCTTCCGGACAAGGGCTCCAATGATGATCATAACTGACTCCCTGATGTCGTTGCTTGCGAAGGAACCTTTGAACTTACTCTGTGGACAAACAGGGATCAAATAAGTCATCAGGACACTTCCTCATTCCAAAGGGACACTTTCCAGTGAGTAAAATAGTCAACATCTGGGGAAATTATTTTACATTTCTAGACAACCAACTCAGAATTTTGTTCGTGAGGCACCTAGAAACGTGTTGTCTGGTTTTGCATCAAGGATTACTAGAATGCCCAATCCCAGATGATCTTGCTCTCAGTCTGTGAACCCTTCAGGGTTCAGGGATTTGATTATTCAGGTTAGTCTAGGATCCCCCCAAAAAGTCTGTGATATTCTTTATATGAAGCAGGGACATCAAAGTGTATGTAGAAACAGCAAGAAGATTTTTTAAGTCAAAGTAATTTTATCTGCTTATTGAAGCATCGTATAGACTCTCCGCTCTGATGTTTTGTCCTTTGTCACATGATAAAATAGGAGCCTGTAATCTCTAGGTTGTCAGAAAGTATAGGTTGTGCTGGTCACTAGGTTTGCAAAGAACCTCAGTGAGAAGGTTTGCTGAGCTGTTGGTGATTAATATGTAGAATAGAAGCCAGCAGCCCGCCTCCCCCACCCCCTACCCCCACATGTGAACGCTAGGAGGGCTCTCCCTCTGGTTGGATCCACTTTTAACACCTGCTTAACATTTAAAAGGTTTTTGTTTTCACTACTTTCACTATTTTCCCAGTGTCCCCTACTTACAAGGAGGGCACGAAGGAGTTCCTCATCGGGGTGGGAGGCGAATCCACAGGCATACAGGAACCTCTCCTGGAGAATGATACTGCTGTCGCTTTTGAAATCTAAAAAGTCTAGGATGGCTTCCAATGCATCTGGAGTCTGAGCAGAGGTGACGGCATCCACAAGCTGAGGTCTGTAAAACAAGCGTCACCTCAGGCATCAGTGCTTATAGCGCTCAGGACATTACTCCAGATCTCTGCCGCCCATAGCTACTCAGTAACTTGAACTTCCTGAAGAAGTACATTTTTCCTTTAAACAAAAAATATGAATATTCTCAAAATACCTCTTCATTCTACTTAAATGATTCCTTAATTCTCTTTCTTTTTCTTAGAACGTTTAAATTATTACTCTATACTAGCCCCAAAAATACAATTTGAAGATCTTTAAGTTACAATTAGATAAATAAAATCATAAACTATGCTGAAAATATTTCCTAATTAATACATAAACTATAAAGTCCAAATTTCAACACTTTTGTCTAATAAGCTTTGCAAACATAAACACTTCTCAAATAATTTTTTCAAATGCCTAGTTTAATTAAAGTACATTATTGATAGAAAATGATGATAACTATTTTAAATTCATATGTAAGGTAGAATTTTTTTCCCTTGAAAAATAAAAAAGACATCATGGTAGTTCTATTTTATCCACAACAAATATGTTATTGTCTTCCATGGAAAGATTCTAGTTAAAAACTAGTCATGAAAAACATCATTGGTTCGTTGAGTCTGGGTATGATAAAATTTTTAACTGCATTTTCATGCTAATGAACATATGTATCTAAATACCATGCTCACAGTTGTCTCACTCCTGTTATCTCAGCAGGAAGGAGGCTGAGGCAGGAGGATCAACCCAGGTTCAAGGCCAGCCCGGGCTACATAGTAAGTTTCAGGATAGCTTGGGCTACAGAGTAAAACCTTGTCTCAAAATACACCAAACAGACAAAATCAATTAATAGCTTTAGAATACAGTTTCACAGAGGGAAGCAACCCTCATCCCAGGGCATGATAAACCCAAGCCTGTACTAATTTAGACTCATGGACACAAAATAATAGTATGAGAATCAGTGTGAAAACTTGCTACTGCATTTCAGGCCCAGTGAGCATTGCATTTCTGACCTGTGGCACAGCTGTTAGACAGAAAATGCAGGCCAGAAGAGCCACCGGTATGGAGGTAGGACAGGAGACTGGAAAGGAGTCCTTCTCACTTAATAAGAGAGATTGCTCGTGGTTTAGGGCACTGCTGCTCTTGCAGAAGAACCTAGTTCTATTCCAGCACCCATGTAGCAGCTCACAACCACCTGTGACTCCAGTTCCAGGGGATCCAATATCCTCTTTTGACCTCCAAAGACAGAAGATATGCAGCAAAGCATTTGTACACATAAAGCAAACCTATCTAAAAATAATTAAAAGAGGGGCCTGGAGAGATGGCTCAGAGGTTAAGAACACTGGCTGATGTTCCAAAGGTCCTGAGTTCAATTCCCAGCAACTACATGGTGACTCACAACCATCTATAATGAGATATGGTGCACTCTTCTGGCCTGCAGGCCTACATGCTGACAGAAGACTGCATGCATAATTAATAAGTAAATCTTTTAAGAAAATTAAAAGACAGTAACAGTGTGAAACTCTCTGCCTGGCAGATAGATGGCCCTGAGCAACAGTGTGGCTTACAGGACGTCTTTCTTCTCCGCCTTCAGGATCTGGAGGATCTCTTCTCTTCTGGAAGTCCTGAGGTGCTGAATGAAGGCCAGGAAGCTCCGGACAGCCTCGGCTTTGGACAGGTTGTCAGGCTCCAGGTGCTTTCTGATAGACTGCCAGTGCTCCGCCAGCTGCGAACACAGCCACAGGTGCCATTGTCTTAATCCAGAGCTCCCAGTTTACCAAAGCTGCTGCTCTCCACAGAGATGCAGAGATGCTCATCGCATACACTTTGTGAAGCTAGAATCAAGTAGGGCAGCCTGCTTCCCCTGGGGGCCTTGGCTCTTCAGTACCATCACCCTCTGCTTGTGCAGGACCTAAGACAATAGCCAACTGATGTTTGGATGTGTAGGTCCACCTATGACTGGGTTGTGATAACTGCACCCGAGGCCAGGCTTGGAAAACACCAGTGGAAGTGTGCAGAATTTTCACCAACAGCAGGGGATGTGGTATTTGGGAAGGGCGAAGAGAGATCTGTTTTCTGACTTACTTGAACCTCACTGCAAATCACATTTTCAAACAGTCCGAGCTCCCTGCTCTCCTTATGGTATTGCTTGTGTGAAATCCAATACCATGCTGTTGCTGGGATCTAAGAGCTTGGATCTATGCTAATGGGTAGTATTGAGAAAAGGGCAGTATTCTCACACACTACGGTTATTGTACAATGGTTTTGAAAATAAGAATAATTCTAATCAGTGGCACCTTTCAGCTTTGAAACAAGCCAAATAACTTCGCTTCCCTCCTTCAGTACTTTTATTTTCAGAACTCATTGTATAGAGTGCTAAATTGTACCGGTGACCGTTAACTCTGTGGTAAATCACCATGCTGTCTGTTTGAGAATGGCTGATCCCTTTACAGAATTAGTAGATACGTTTGCTGTGGAGAGAAAGAAAGGAAGGAAAGAAGAAAGGGAGGGAGGAGGAAAGAAAGAGAGAGAAGAAAAAAAGGAAGGAATGAACGAAGACAGAAAGAAAGAGAGAGAGGAAAAGAAAGAGAAAGAGAGTGAGCGATTCCAATCTAGCTAGCTAGTGTGGCGCTTGCGCACTTACAGAGGGGCAGCCTTTACAGGCGCGCTGGAGATCACGTCCCACAATAGGAACGGCCGTGTACTTCGAATCAACCGCTTTAATTACTCCAGCAACTTGCTTCCCAGGTATCAGCCTTGGGCCTGCTTCAGTCGTCTTCAGCTCCAGTTTCTGCCTGTGCAACACCAAACCGGAACAGCACACTTTAAGAACTGGTGTGTGTGTGAGAGAGAAAAGGATACTAAAGTTTCAATTCTTTCAGAAAGCACAAAACCAACTAACATCCTCCGGTCCATTTACCCTCAAGCTGCGGCCCTTCGAGGGATACCTTAAACCCCAACATTATGCATTTTCTGGTGCTATTTTATTCAAAGGTTTAGAAGTTTGAGTCTAGATTTTCAAAATATCATGCCAGACAATACAAGGAAGAAAAACTGCCTGGATGCCGAGCAAGACATGGGATGCTAGCCCTCTTGAGTTCAGACCAGCTTCCTGAGGGTCACGTTCAAGGCAAATACGTGTCGCCTGTTAACCAAGTCAGTCAGCAAAGCTCATGTTCCAAGAGTTGGTCTTAGTGGTGGTTTCTTTTCTGACATACTCTCCTAGAATGTTGTCTCCCTGTCATCAAAATACAGGCAATCCTGAAACTAGTACCTCCTAGGGGTCCTCCAGTGTGTGTGAAAGATGAACAAGTTGTACCTGATGCTCACAAGGATTTCAGTCTAAATGAAGAAGGTCTGTGCGCGACACACACACACCTATTTACAAGTCAGATACACTAATGTATAAAAGAAAAGGTTGACTCTAGCAATATTTTGAAGGAAAACAAGACTTGAAGCATTGTCTTACTTCGACACCATTTTTCCTGCGATGGTTTGTAGGAAGTTCAAGGAGAAAGTCCTCGTCTCTTCTGCAAACACAGCTGTGACAAAGCTGTCCTCTATCTTGTAGGTGGTGACAGATGTGGCTTTTGAACTGACGCCCAGCACCTGTGCAAGTAAACAGGAAGTAGAAAGTAGATTATCCTGAAATCATGTAATTGAATCAAATAGCGGCTGTCTATCAGTTTGCGGGAGAGTGCCTCTTTTACACCATCACCCATCACCCACACACAGCCACCACACATTTAAATGTCTGCTGTTTTGGCCTGTGTGAAAATACAAGCTAAACTAAAAATAACAAATGTTGCCGCTTTGCTGCCTTTTCTGTTATTTGAAATTGCTACAAAATGTCCTTATCCGGTAGGCATACCTGATTTGCCGTTGTAAATCCAGATCTCTCGATTTTGCATGTATCCAGGGCCTTAATTTTGACCACTTTGTCGTGCTGAGCCTGGTAGGTCACTTTGCAATCCCCAGAGATGTCTACCTGGAACAGAAAGCAAGATCATAATGCTTGGGGTGCCATGTGGGCCATCTGCATTCTCATGGAAAGGTGCTTGAACCCTAGGTTTCCTGTTATGCCATTAAGAACCCCACCCAACCCCAGGATGACAAAAAAAAAAAGACAGAACCATTTGAAGGCTCTTACAGGATGCTGATTCTCACTGTCTTTGGTTAAGTCTTAAAACTCCTTTTCAGTTGTCCCAAGAATCGTGGAATGTTTTTAAAGGCTGTATAAAGATGGTATGTGTGATTTTTAAGTGAGGAAATTTTTGAAATTTGTAATTCTTGAAACTCACGGGATTAACTACATTCATTTTCATTCATATAAGAATTTGAGTTTAGACAAAAACATCCCAAAATAGACTCTGTTTGGCTCCTCTGAGCCTTCCCCTTAGGCCTGGAGCCAGCACCATGCCTGCTGCTATTTTAGCAAGCTAGCCACATTCCGTTGGCCTAACCCTGCCATCACATTTTCTCATGGGCAGGGTGAGTTAAGACCAGGAAAACTGGTGTCCAGCTTGACTCAAGAGTGATAACTGAGATCCCCTGAGTT
This sequence comes from Meriones unguiculatus, assembly GCF_030254825.1. Lineage (NCBI taxonomy): Eukaryota > Metazoa > Chordata > Mammalia > Rodentia > Muridae > Meriones > Meriones unguiculatus. The sequence continues at coordinate 68,397,806 of NC_083358.1, read as the reverse complement.
CTCTAAGTCATTTCTCTTTCCTCACTGAGTCAGGGGACTTGGGTTGAGCAGTGATTCTGCATACCAACAGTACATTCCAAATACCGGAGATTATTCAAACACAGCTGCCCAGCTCCTTGCTTATCTACGAGTTCAGCTTCCCTAGGAAAATTCTGGGGAATATACCAACATGCTTCTCACAACACAGCAGGACAGAGACACCTAACAACCATTGGGTCCCCAAAGTTTTCTGCATATCTAACAATTTATCCAAAGTTCCTTTCACGTAACTGATTAATTCTGTATTGAAGCAATAATTTCATATGTAAATGAACTCTGACTATTCAGTTCAAGCCATCTTTCCTAAAACAACACAGCAGTTATAATTTCCTGTGGCATTTCAATAGGCAGAAATGCTTGTAAATGTTTTTGATGTGCCTATTAACAAATAAGAGGCTGGTTGATGTATCTACTGACCTGCTTGTTTATTTTGTAGTGCTGGAGTTTGAATTGGGCCTCCTACATGCTCAAAGAACTCCCTACTGCTGACCCATACCCCCAGCCATCTTTATATTTTATTTTATTATTGCTGGGGAGGTATGTGTGTATTGTGTATGTGTGTGTGGTAAATGCATGTGTGACTACCTGTGTGTATGTGTGTATGCATCCATATGCATACATGTATGTCATAAAGGACATAGAGTGTTTTCCTCCATCACATACTGCCTTGCTCAGGCTCTCTCACTGACCCCGAAGCTCACCAACTCGGTCAGCACGGCTGGCCAGTGAACTCTCAGAATTCACCCGCCTCTGCCCTGTAGTACTGGCAACACAAGTGGCCACATCCAGCTCTTATAAGGGTGGTGGAGATCTGGCGGGTTTCACTGTTACCCAGGCTGCCTTAAAGTTACGTATGGCCCAGGCAGGCCTTCGCTGGAAATAGGGCCTGGGTTTCCTCGTAGCTGAGACTGCAGATGAGCCCCCCTCCCCCTTCACCAAGATGCTCACTGCATTCTTAGAACTGTCACTAAATACCTCGTTGGTGGTTCCAGAGCTCAGCTGCATCTGGAATAAGCTAGCCAAGCCTCTCTTGAGGTTCTCTATGCCCACAGGCTCATTTTCATACGAGTAGAACTCTTTGACCTAAAGGGGAAAAGAGAAATACAAATGAAGCAATGGTACATTGTTTATCAAATTTGGTTAAATAAGTGGCCAGAGAGACCAGATTCTCACCCCTACTGATAGTGTGAGGGATTATTCTGTTAGTACAAGGCTGTGATTTCTTTCTTGTGAAAGGAAGCAGGTTTCTAAGAAGCTAGATCATCAGAAAATGGGACTTAGGAGCCAAAAATGAAGGCTCTAAGCATCATGAGGGCCAAAGTGTTTCCAGAGCATTGATACTGCTTTGGGTAGAAGGGCGTTTAGAGGTCGAAGGACTAGAGGGTGCTTCTACCGTACAGCCTGCCCATAGCCACTGCTTACGGTTCACATCAGAAAGAAGATAGAGGAAGAGGTTGAGATGAGGTGAATGTGATTTGGCAAGAATAAGAGTGGCTTGGCTTTGTTTTATCCTTGACATTTACATTATATTTATATTTTATTATTTGAATGAGTCAGACCATCTGTAAGAAACAACACAAAATATGGAGAAGTTTTTAGAGGGCAGCCTATTGTTTTCACCTTGTATTGACTTTAAATATATCACATGGTTCAGAAGCAAGGAACAGATATGCCTTTCCTCTAAAAATTACCATGTTCTACAGAAGCTGTGTAAGAGCATTTCTGCCCCTACCCTCAACCCCCAATGCTTTCCTATTTTCAAAAAAGAAGGAAAGAAAGGAAGAAAGAAAGAAAGAAAGAAAGAAAGAAAGGAAGGAAGGAAGGAAGGAAGGAAGGAAGGAAGGAAGGCATTTCAAACAAAAGAAAGAAAGAATTTCAAACAAAATAGAGAACTCACTAGGCTCTGTGGTGCACACTTGTAATGCCAGCACTCAGGGAGGCAGAGGCAGGTGGATTCGCTGTGAGTTCGAGGCCAGCCTGGTCTACAAAGCGAGTCCAGGACAGCCAAGTCTATGCAGAGAAACCCTGTCTCAGGAAAAACAAACAAAAACAAAAAACAAAAAACAACCTCAGTAATGGGATGATTTTAATTAATACTAATCTGAATAATTCAGCCTACCTAAAAAGTTCTCATGTCTTCAGAGACAATATTGTGCCTGAATTAACCACGCAGGTGTCTCAAATTTCTATTTTTACTTCCTAGACATGTTTTGCCTAGCCAGGTTTTCTGGATACTGTATCTGTGTTCAGTTTTAGTCACTACACTGCATAATCCTTAAGGACTAGAACAGCGTTGTCTGTGCTGGTTAAAAGGGACCTGAGCCGGTGACTTCACTGTCTAAAACTCCAGGAAACATCTTCTCGAACAAATCACTGGCTGTTTCTCAGAGCTGACCTCTATACTAGCAAATGGATTTTCTTCTGTTAGCACTAACAGTATGGTTTCCAGTGCAAATGCCTGGGGGAAGAATATGTCTGGATTTCATGGCTCCAGGAGTCTTATAACTAGAGTTCTGCATGCATGTGTATCCATGGAAAGTGACATTTTTTGGTCAGAGTCTTAAATGCTTCAGGAGGCATTAAATGGGGAAGCTAATGCACTATCTCATTAGCTCCTATGTCCCTAGCCCACAAAGAGTTCTTAGAGTTCTGGCTGTGTCGCAGGAGACACATGGCTTGGATTAAGTCTACAAATCAGGTCACACACTGTTCTTTCACTGATCACCTCTGTGACGTCCATCTGGCTGCCTCAGCACTTAAAGAAAACGATGCTACAGCATTATTTTTTCCCCAAGTAAGTAAATCTGAAAAGCATAAACTCTGAGACACAACCAAAAAGTTTTAATTTTTTTCTATTGATATTTACTGTTTTCCTACAACTAGAAAAGTGAACAAGCCTTTTGTTTTGTTTTGTTTCCTTTGTATGGCTGCAACTTCAGAAGCTAAAACTGTTCGTTTTTAAAGCAGGCCCATCTGACCCCAAGTGAAGCTGACATTCTGACCTATATCCGTCAACCGTGAAAATGACTTAACAATGATAATATTAATAAACTAGAACTTTGAAGTTTGACCCAGGTGACTGTCACAGCAGTAATCTTAAATTCACTATTTTGCAAGAGGAGCTGAGTATGTTTTATGGTGTTCGGGCCATAAAACTGATAACTTCATTTAGCTCTGAAATGAGTTCTAAATACCCACGTGCTCAAGCCTCTGATCTGAATCCACAGTCAACAGAGTTTCCAGAGAAGAGCAAGCTGAGTTTTCTACACAAGGAACTCAGAGTGAGGTTAGGCAGGCTGCCAGCAAGGAGCATCCAGATCACGCGGTCAAACCTAGAGCCATTTTTTGGGGGGTGGGGTGGGAACTATATTTTCCCTAGGAACAAAATGCCCTCTTAATTTACGGACACAATAACAGAAGGCAAATTTACATCCATTGCCTAAACAACATGAATAAGTCAGATTGATCCTGGCAAACAGGGATTCACCATTTCATCTTTGGTATTTATTTAAGACAGAGCGTAGTTAACAAGTGCTGTCTTGAGACAGAAGCAAGGGAAGACATGGGTGAAGAAGAACTTGGAAGCTTCCAAGGTGATGTTGACAGGTACCACACACAGCTCCTTTGCCAGATTTACATAGCAGAGCCACACCAGGAAAAAATGCAAAATAAGAGGCAAATTTCATCAACAGAGAGAAGCAAAAGCAGGTGTGGAGCCTGGAAGCTGTCTGGTTGGCTGGATTAGCTTTTCAGACTCTGTGTTATGACTAAAGTTAATTCAGTGTTAATGAACTTAACAGGTAACCGCCTCGTTCCCAGCTTACTTATCCCGTGCACACAAAGTCAGATCATGCCCAAGCACTTACATATGGGCAATGAATGACTGTGTGGAAGAGAAAATACACAACGAATATGTATCTAGGTATTTCCTTAGGTTCTTTCACAATGTAAATACGGGAGCTTTAAATGGGGAGAGGAGAAAGGGGGTGCTCTAGAAGAACAAAGATTCTCCTGAAATCCCCTAAATTTTATGTAGACTTTAATTTTGGCTTAGAATAGAAAATGTCCTCCAAAAAAAAAAGTTCATCAACAGTTCTCTGCCTTCACAGTTTCTCTTCTTGTACTCTGAAATGACAATGACCTTTCCAACAGTGATGTGGCCGGAAATTCCCTTTGGCTTCTTCTTAGTCTACAGGGTCGAGCCTTTTCCGAGTACTTTATTGTACAATTGAGAGATATAGAATGATGCACTTTAACCTGTGGCTACAGCAAATCGTCACAGAGCACAGCTCCCGCTGGGCTGGCACATTGGTGTCACCGAAATAGTGATGTGGCAGCTTCCTCCAGCCTTTGAACAGTGAGGGCACCCAGTTCTTTGTGTGTGTGTGTGTGTGTGTCAGTGTAACAAGACTTTGTACTCAGCTTTCTGCAAAGACACTGTAAAATGATAGGCTGTGGTTAAGATCATAAATGCAATTAATATTTAATGCACTCAAGAAGTTTGCCACTTTGGAGGGCCAGAGAAGAAAACGACTGTTTTGTGTTAATAAAGTTGAGCCATATGCAAATCAAGCACGTGAATTCATGTGGTAAAAAGAAAAAATAAATGAAATTAAAAAAACCTCCAAGTCAGCCCAGAAGGGTTTGCAATGAGAGAGAGGACAGTGGAAGAGAGAAGCTTAGAGTACAGACTTTGCTTCAAGTGCCAACTTCAGGACCTACCAGTTCTGTGCTCTTTGGAAATTTTCTTAACTTCTCAGGACTCTAGTTCCTCAGACATCACAGAAGGATGATAATAACCCAGCAGGCGCCTCCTAGGTGTGTGACTAACACAGGAGACAGTGTTCAGTGTCTTCTGATAGAGCTCAGTGCTGTAAGCATCGAGTTCCCCTTTCTTATCACTGACCAAATCACAGGCCTCATGGCTTACTTAGCCTCACATAAACTGTTGTGTTCATCCCTTTGCTTTGCATTCATTGAATTTTCACTATAAGCAAGTGGCCCGATGCTCTGAGAGAAAGATGTAATGGCAGCCCATGAGAAACTCGCTGCTATGGAGTGCAAGGTGACAACTTCTTCAGTAGAAATGATCTCAAGGGGCTGTGGGCTTGGGGGATGGGAGGAAAGCTTCATGGGCACACCAGTCAGCACAAGGCGGAGGTACTCTGGGAAAGGTGCAGAGAGTGGAGGGGCTGGACTGTAGAGAGGATTGGGCCTTTTCTCAGCTGAAAGCTGTAAATTAGAAATGGATATAGATGGTAAAAGGAAAACAGGAAGAACCATGAGTGGGCTGCCAAGTATCAGGAGTGTTGTGAAGTCAAATGCTTGCTTCCTGCTGACTAGGAGGGTCAGAAAAGAAAGACGGACATGTGAGCAAGGCTCGAATCACGTAGTTACTGGAGTGGTGGAGAAAGACGAAGGCATTCTGAGAGACTGGGGTTCGCATTTTCTATGATGCCTGCCTGCAGTTCTTCTTTCAGGACTTCATAACATAAAAATGTGCATACTGTTTGCAGTAAAGGTTTCTGATGTTTTTTACATTCGAGTACTTCTCTTCGTTATTTTGAGTGTAGAAAGTTAAACTTTAACCTGGGAGTGGTGTCAGGAGCCTTTAATCCCAACACTTGGGGAGGCAGAGGCAGGCAGATCTCTGTCAATTTGAGGCTAGCCTGGTCTACAGAGTGAGTCCAGGACAGCCAAGGCTACACAGAGAAACCCTGTCTCAACAAACCAAAAAATAAAATAAAATAAAATAAAATAAAATAAAATAAAATAAAGAGAGAGAGAGAGAGAGAGAGAAAGAAAGAAACAAACAAAGAAAGGAAGAAAAAAGAGAAAAGAAAGAAGAACTTTGGAGACATGCAAAGCAAAAACTAACTTTCCCATTTGTTTTTCTCTCATGACAGAACTTGAGCTCCCATCTTCTCAATGTGAGTAAAATTTCAGCAATTTTCCTAAAACAGAATGTGGTATGCCTAATAATTAACTGATCAAAATTCTCAGTTTCAACATATTAAGACCATGACATGGGTTGGGTTTAAATCATAAAACTTTTGAAAGCTTATAGAATTTCATTGCCAGGCTTCTAGGTAGATATTAAAATATTCATTCATCATTTTGCTCTGTGTAATGCTTTTTTCAAGTCAGATTTATAAAGAATATCTAAATATTTTGAAAGCTGCCCTGTCTTCAACATGATACAGCAAAACATTAGTTTCGTACTTTGCCCAGACAGATATCCTCACAAATGAATACTGTTTTTCTAGGCTCTAACCTTCCATTCTAATCTGCCTATTTTCCTGAACTTATGTGAGCATGCTGTGATTATTATGCTAGCTCTGAAACCCTTCCTAATTTAATATTAATAAGAGATGCACTTTAGAAAAGTGTTTCTCACATAAGCCAATGTGCCATTCTATTACAAAGAGTTTAATGAAAGAGAGAGAGACACACACAGAGAGAGAAGCTGGATAGGAAATAGAATTCAGGACATGATTTTATTTACTTTGGAGACATTTAGTCAGTAGCCTTTGCCCCTCGGTTCTTGAGAGGATTCCACTGAAAATAAAGGCAGCAGCAATATGACTCCCTCAGAGCACCGCCTGCTGAAGGGACCAGACTAGGAAGCAGGGAAGACAACCCCAGAGCCTTTACCTTTCCATGGACTAGATGAAGAAGCATGGGTCTCTGCAGAGCCTGCAGGTTGTCCTTGCCTAGGATCTTAGCTTCAGTTTTGCCTTTGAAGATGCTCTTCTCTCCTCTCTGTTGATTCACATTGTCAACGTTGACAGCTGTTATCTAAGGTCAATGAAATAAAACTATGAGAAAAAATTCCCACGTCTGCTCTCTTGAAAAATAAAGTGGTAAAGGAGCCCACTAAGCTACAGAGCCTTACCATGTCATTTCCTTTAAAAGAATTTAATGTTGGATAGTTTAACTAGTCAAAAATGAAGATACTTGACTCCGTCATCTCGAGTTATATCTGTGGCTTGAATTTGGCTTTTCTGTGTCACTGTCACTTTTGTCACTTGTTTTGAACAGTTGCTATCTGCCTCATCCTTTCCTTGTCTGTGGTGTGTCTGCAAGGATTCCTGCCCATCCTGCATCCTTGTGTTTTTTTAAAATGAAAGATGAGCATTACAGAATAAGGATGTAGGCACTGTTTTCTGCAGGAAAGCTTGCTGTTAGTGATAAGTGACTCAGAGTGGATTGTGATGTTTTGATCCAGCTTTGAAAATACAATGACCACTAGAGACATCCAAAGAAACAGCAAGGGATTGGCAACTAGGTTGCAATAAACCACACTATAAAGAACAGCCAAAGCTATTTGTTGCAAGCACTTGGTCCAGTGTATCAGGTCCCATAACCAGCAGAAGAAAAACTAACTTCAAAAGGAATCCATTGCTGTCAGGTTCTTGGAAAGTAGAATCACAATGTTTCAACATTAGAAAAAGTCTCACAAATCTAAACCATCATGGCTGATCAAATACTGCCATTCTATAAAGAACTTGGTTCCTTCTAGAAGAGGCTCTGTCCCTCATTAGTAATTCCACCTGTTAAATAAGGCCTCTTCTAACATATCTCTATTTCACTCTCCGTGGTTCCTTGCACGGCATGCATTGCAAATCCCTTCCACGCAGAACTTTTTGAACGGACTCCAATACAATGTCCCTTTCATATTAAGATGAGATAAAGAACTGGAGATCAGACTCCAGCTACTCAGCAGCATGGAGCCAGTATCTCCTAACAGCCTGCTCCAATAATTTGCCAAATACTCACTAGTGATCAGCAGCAACTTTTGTGAAAGATAACGAACCAAGTTTAACCAAGAGTACAAAACAAGTGCATCTGGGTGATTCTGACATCTAATCTCAGTGTGGTCTTGTGTGTTTCACTTTGGTAGAAAGTGCCCACCGTGACTTGGATCAGCTGGTCATCGTCCCCGTCAGGATTCCGCCACAGTAACACAACGTCCACGTCACATGAGATCCTGTAGCCCACGCTGTCTTCCGGTTTCCCTTTGCCCCCATTAAGAAACACTTCAGTGGAGTATGTGAGCTTGTAGAGCCGCTCGTTATTTAACGAGAGACCAGTTGTGTGACCTGCATTAAAGGAAGGACACTGGTCAAGTTCTAATTGTCAGGCACCTGTCAGGCCAGAGAACATACCGTCTCACCACCATTGCATTCTTCCAGCTCACTGGGGCTGATGGAGCTTAGAAGCACCTCCTGAACCGAAGATGGTATGCTTCTCCATCTACTAAAATCAGTGGCTCACAAACCACAAAGCCTAAGTGAACTGATGAACATACAAACAAGCTTCCATTACAGAAAACACTGTTTCTGTAAATTATCCCTGTCATCCCTGTCTATCCCTATATTGCCCTGATTGGACAGCAATTCAGTTCTAGAGTAACAGTCAGGTTGCTTTCAGTCACGTGACTCTAAGTTCAAGCAAAGGTCTTGACCAGATTTGTTTTACAAATTGAGTAACAGCATTGGTAATTAACATTTAAAGTTGTATGTGTATGGGTGCCTTCCTGTATGTACACCATAAGCACGCAGTACCCAAAGAGGCCAGAAGAGGTCATTGGATTTCCTGGAACCCGAGCTACATTCCGGTGTGAGCTGCTATGTGGGTACAGGTCTTCCGGAAGAGCAACAGGTTCTTTTACCCAAACCACACATCTATCTTTACCATAATTAATATGTTTTTAATTCCAACAGCTGGGTGTCAAAAAGTGTTAGTCATCTGAAAGAGTTCTTCCGTTTGCATACTTGCTGCATTTAAAGAATGTCTTTTCGTTGTAGTTTTCTCTACAAGCTTAATTAGGAAACTTGTCCAAAGAACATTTCAGTGGTGGTTGTGCTGGTTCATTCTTGTAATCCTGGAGCTTTGAAGACTGAGACAGGAAGATGCCTGTGAGTTTGAGGGTAGCCTGGGCAGCCTGGACTACATGGTGAGTTTCATGCCGACATAGGGTACAGTGTGAGACCATGTTTCAAAAATAAATTAATTAACTAATTAATTAATTAAAAGCACATGCCCAGGTATGTTATTTTGTCATAATATTTTAAAGAAAATTGGAACATTTTAGAGACTCCTATAAATAAGTTTAAATTGATTGTTCCTGAAAAAAAGACAGTTACATAAAATCTTTACATGGGATTTAATTTGATATTTAATATCAAATAGTATACAGGTCTGTATTGGGTACCCCCCCAAAAAAAACAAAAAACAAACAATAACAACAACAACATAAGCACAGAGGAGAAGTTCACAGAGTTTCCAATTCATTTTAACTCACTCCCACGACACTCAAAGGTGTAGGTTCAAATTTTTCTCAGACACAGAAAGTTTTTGATCACCAAAGCCAGTGTGTATATTTTCTGTGTATCGCTCATTGGATGTAGTCAAGAAGGATTCGGTATGGATACTCTTCCTTGGGGTTACTGGGGTTGCTTTGTTAGTTAATTCTAACGGGAGGTCACAAATTACTTTCTCCTTAAGTATGTACGTATCCAGATGTTAGTGGTGCATGATTTAATCCCAGCACTTGGGAAGCAGAGGCAAGTAGATTTGAGTTTGAGGCCAGCTTGGTCTACATCAGATACTGCCCATCCATGCCATGCAATAACTATATAGTCTCCAGGAAAAAGAGAGAGAGAGAGAGAGACCAAAACATGTTGCCTCAAGATTACGTGTGATGACAGTCAGAAAAATCTAATAAATTCAACCTTGTTCTGTTGTTATTTATTTGTCTCTTTTGAGACAGGGTCTCACTATGTAGCCCAGGCTGGCCTGGAACTTTTCTTTCTCTTGCCTTTTGCTGCAGTTGCTTGGATTACAATTTTGCACCCCCACATGTGGTGCTGCATGGGCATTACTGCTCTTCGTTAGATGAGGAAATGGAAGGACATAAAGATTGCAGTTTGCCTAGGGTTACTCAGGTAATTAACAATAGTGACATGACGGGTACAATAGCCATCTGGCTCTAAAGATCCTGCTCTCTTACCACACGCCTCTAAAATTGCAGATCTACTTTTCTTTAATTCCTAGGAAAGGAGACAGGACTTTACTCTTTCCTTCAACAAGGATGTGCGGAGAAACTCCTAGGACATGGGCAGTTTTCTAGAGTCAACAGTCATGCCAATGAGCGAGGAGACACAATCTCTACCCTTACGGAATTAACATTACGTATGAGGAAATACCATAGGATGCCATGCATGCTAATGGAGACAGGTCTGCTAGAAAAGGGGTTGGGTGGACCTCTGTGTGGCAAGGGCAGCTTTAGGCTGGCCACATGTACCTCTACAGCAAGAGTCATGCTCTTCTCTTCCCACTCCGATTCTCACAAAGAGCAGCAAGCACAAAGGCCCCAAAGAGGGCTTATGCAGACTTAACTAAGTGAGCAACACAGCAGAAGAAGGTGGGGTTAAATAAGTGCCTCTGGGCACCAGGGAGACTAACGGGACAAGTCCATAGGCTTAGAGTTTGACTCTGTGAGACAGGAAGCTGAAAGAAGTTTTTTGACCCAGTTCTAGGTTCCATGCTCTGACAAAGGTTCAAAAGGAGGGCAAGAGATTCAATAGGAACACAGAAGAGGCAGGTGACAGATGAGTAAGGGCTGGCAAAGCACTAAATAAATAAATAAATAAATAAATAAATAAATAAAGCATCAGACACCAAGTTGGCCAAGCCTGAGGCATGAGATGTAGAAGGAAGATGTCAAGAAGACCTTGAATGGGACACAGTCTATAACTCTGTCAACCTTTTCTTCCTCCACCTCATTTGCATTTTAACTGGTTGCTCTGCAGCAGTTCAAACACTAGTTTGTGGCCAGGAAGGAAATCTTGGCCAGAAAGACTTTTTTTTTTTTTAATTCTTAGTGACATCTATCAAATTCCATATAGGGCACAAAAGTACTGTGTGCTGTCTTATCTAATCCTGACAGCAATTTTGAAAGGTAAGCAGTACGGGAGAGCTGACAAAGGCTGACTCCAAGTTCAACCCCTACACAGTGCAGACTTTGAAGTTTAGGTTTTATGAAACCTGAGTTTATGGACATGAAGGTGCCTTCTGATGAAAGTCATGATGGAAAATGTATAGGTGGGAGTACTTCTTAAAGTCCAAAGCTTTCAAAACTATTGTGCTGATGTTTTCTTTCTTTTACTTTCCCAGTAACAAGGAGCAAACGACAGATGAGCGCCTGACTGTGCTGGGAAGGTGAAGCCCAGAGCAGGAACGGCTCTGCTCTCCCATCGCTTCTCTCCCTCTTTCACCAGGCCGCAAGGGTCTGACCTTTTCATCAAAGTTTAAGATGGTCCAAATAACTGGCCTGTGCTCCAGTGTTACTTGCCACCCTTCCTCTGGTAGTTCTCTGTTCATGTTGTCCAGGGCTCCGGCAACACTGGGCATCCAATATATCATTGACTTAAAGTTTGAGATTCGGAAGGGAGAACGTAAGACAGAAGGAGGGATGGGTGCAGAGGTAGCGGGTGATGACTGCCAATGGACTTAGACTGAGGGTGGGTCAGGCACCGAGTGAAGACTGGAAGTGAAGAAGCCAATAGGAAGTACAATAGCTGACAAAGCAAATAGAAAGTAAAAGCCCAACATGAACAAAACCCAAGTCAGTACTGGGGACAGATCCACTCTCAGCAGGCGCACCTGTAACAGGTGGGGACTCCCTGAGCCTTTGAAGTTCGTGCTCCATAAATCTGACTGCCCTCCACACCACCTTCATCCTAAGGAAGGTAGAGTCGTCTCGAGTCATTTGCCGGTTACATATCAATCATTCTGAGGGCAGAGAAGCTACAGGGGTCCCCTAATCCCAAAGGACATTGCATGTACACGGAGGGAATTAAGCCCTATATTGTATGTTTGTTATATTTAGCATAAGAGAGTCTTTGAAATAAAATGGAATGGAGAAACTCCTGTGAAGAAGCATAATCCCTAGGCCTCTCACTTCCCTGGGCCCCTTGCAAGTCTTTGGAGGAGGGTCCTAGCAACCTGTACTCATTCCTTATCTTCCCTCAGTAACCTTTGTAAGCATAAGGTATTTTTGTAATGTTTTCTCAAAGACGGCCTCTCAATTGCACAAGCCTTGGGTTCTGAAAACTCTAAATTTGTCATGGGGCTTGTACACAACAAACTGTCATGTTCTAAGTCACCTTTCTCCCATGCGCTGGTGGCGTGCCTGCATGCTGCTGAGGTGTGTGTGCGCGCGTGTGTGTGTGTGTGTGTGTGTGTGTGTGTGTGTGTGCATTTGCTACTTTTTAGTTTACAGAATGGGAATCAAGCAAGAAGCTACAGCAACTACTATATCTCCATTATTTTTTCTTCAAAATAATCATGGTATTGGGTTCTATATTATACTGTTTACATCGTATTAGAGAAACAATAAAACACTGTCTTACATGCTTTACAAGATTTTTTTTCCACCTATGTAAGGGTTGTTTCTTTTACACTAATGATTTTTGAAGGTACTGAAAATATTCCATCTAGTTTAAAAACATATTTGCTCTGGTGAAATAATTGAATTACAGCCCTCTGTATCATGTTGTAGTCCTTTTTCAAGTAGAAACTTCAGACACACGCACACACATCTTGAGACAAACTTCATTCTATGATCACAAGCCACAGATTTAACAAGTCTGTGTGTAATTATTTTATCAATCGCTCAGGATACATAGTACTAAAAGTTGGCCTCTACTATGACAGAATGCCCTTAGATCATTGGTTTGAACAGTATAACTTTTTATGAACTATAAAAGATGACATCTTTATACAAGGTAACAATCCAAAACCCAAACTTGTTTATAAACTGGTGGATAGATTTCAAATTAGTACATTCTACATACCACTTTGAAACCATTCCTCGTGAGATGCTTTTTCTTTTGTATTTTTTCTTACATTATTTTTAAAGTAATTTTCGTCTTAAAACAGAAACTGTTGGCTAGTAATACATATTTTAAGATGTCTTATTTTTTAAATCCATATTATATAGCTTTATTTCCTTTAATTCACTGACTTGGATTATTCTACTTCTTTTGAAAGCCAACAGAATTCCATACATGTTTTACCATTTCATTCATAATTCTTTGGCAATCAAATCCCCCTCCCCCCCTTTTTTTTTCTTTTTTAAGTCTGATTCTTCTTGGTATTTCATTGCTAAGCAACTAGAAGAAAATTTCAGGACTGGGTTTTTGTGTTCTTTTTTTTTTTTTTAATCCTATTTTACAATTCAAATGAATTCTGTGTGTCCATCAGCAGCAGGTAACAATAGCTCACATTTGTTTTCCAGGAGTAAGAAACCGAAGCTAGAGACACTGCTCTGGGGAATGGTGGGCTGAAATGGAAAGGGACCCCGTTTCTGTATGAGACAGCCAGAAATTAAAATTTTGTTTTCATTTCCACTTAGTTGTCTCCCACCCCCACCCCCAGATATTCCAGTCTTATTCCAACTTTTAAAAATTGTGTAGTTAGGAACTCTTTCAACACCCACATACATAGTAAGGGTTGAGGGAGAGGGAAAGAGAGAGAGCGAAGGGGAGACTGAGATTCAAGTTTAGGAAGCGGCAACATAAACTTACCTTTAACAGAAGCAGAATACGAGGAGAAGAAGCAGAGGAAAAGAACGGCAAGCAGGATCATGCTGCCTGGCTACCCTCTGCCACATCCAGTTCCCAGGAGTCACTGAGAAGTGGACTCTTCTGGTGGCAGCCAGCAAGGAAGTGACCCTCCTCAGAAGCTGCGACAACAGTGTTTATCTATAGGGGAAAGGTCAGATTCCAAACTCCAAAATCAGGACCTAAGTTCATGGAAGGGCTCACTATTAATGATTAAACGTAGGTGGGCTATAGTTTTTAGTCTCTCACTTCTAAGACATTTGTTTCGTTCATGAAGGAAAATCAAGGAAGTTTTCATCTTGGAATCCAAACTAAACCAGTCCACAGTGTTACAAATGCAGAAGGCACTGGGTAGGGGTGGGTGGAGGGTAGGGGAGGGTATATGACCAAAAAAAAAAAAAAAAAATCACTTGTTGTAATACTTTTCTGCTCAAGTTGATAATTATTATCAAGCTGGAATAGTTCCCTAATTTATATTTAAAAAAGTGGTGAGGTCCAATTAGTACCAAACACATTGAAACTGACTGAGCCCGAATACATCTTCTATGGTTAGTTTTGAATGTCTATACTAGTCATCAGAGGATGAGTCCCAATTCTCACCACTTGCAGCCAAATATTATTTAGGAGAGCTCTTTAAGGTGAATGCCCTTGTGTAGCTCAGGCTCAGGCCTCAGCAGCTGACCCAGACACTTGTCACAGGAAATTCCCACTGGAGTCCTCATAGAAACATAAACATTTCCACAATGAAGTGTCATAGTGGTCGGGGAAGGTAGGGGAGCAGGGGACAGGGGGAAAGGGGGTGAGCAGCGGGGTGGAAGAGGAAGAAGAAGAAGGAGGAGGAGGAGGTGGAGAAGAAGAAGAAGAAGAAGAAGAAGAAGAAGGAGAAGGAGAAGGAGAAGGAGAAGGAGAAGGAGAAGGAGAAGGAGAAGGAGAAGGAGAAGGAGAAGGAGAAGGAGAAGGAGAAGGAGAAGGAGAAGGAGAAGGAGAAGGAGAAGGAGAAGGAGAAGGAGAAGGAGAAGGAGAAGGAGAAGGAGAAGGAGAAGGAGGAGAAGAAAGTCTGGCAGCAGGGTTATTGAAATGCCTATGAAAATACGCATGGCCATGTTTTATGTATAAAATGGGTTCTTAAATTTATCCTGACTTCTCTGAAAACCCAGCACTCCTCAAACCTCGCGTTTAAATATTTTAAAGAACTTAATTAAAGATAGCCAGCAATAAGTTTGGCAAAACACAATTCAAAATTAAAAAATCTCCAAACAAGCATTTTCTTTGGCATGTTTTTTTTAGATTTATTTATTTATTATTTGTACAGTATTCTGCCTGCATATGTGCATGCACACCAAAAGAGGACATCAGATCTCACTACAGATGATTATGAACTAACATGTAGGTGCTGGGAATTGAACTCAGGACCTTTGGAAGAAGAGCCAGTGCTCTTAGCCTCTGAGCCATCATCTCTCCAGCCCTTGACATGTATTTTTATAAGCAGAATTGAAAGGTGAAAATTATTTTGAATCCCCTCTTGAAACTAGAATTTCATTTGTTATCACTGCTTTCTGGGGCCAGGCTCAAAAGAAATAAAAATAAAAAATAAAAAAGCTCTACTGGAAAAGAATTTGTGGATACTAAATATCCACATAGAATGTACTGTGAAAGTGCTTGTCACTTCCTTTTTATTTAGCTGCTGTTGCTGCTACTATAATTTGTTTTTTGAGATGACACTTCACTATGCAGCCTTGGCTGACCTGGAACTCGAAGTGTAAAACAGCATGGCTTTCCACTCACAATGATCCTCCTTTCTCTGCCTCCCAAGTTCCGGGATTAAACACGTGTGCCACAATCTCTACCTTTGCTTTAATTTTAATAGATTGCCAAATGTGTCCACAATATTAGATAGGCAGACAAAGAAAGCCCTTATCGTCTCTTAAGATTACACTCATATTTATTTCAATCAACAACTTTTTTGGATCTCAGTCAAGCGCATAATAAATATCTTACATTTTCATCTCAGAGTCACAGTTGCATATATTTCCAGCCATCATTAGACTGTGTGGTGTGTGATACGTGTCTCTTTGGGTAAAGTTCTAGTAGTTGTCAGGTGTTTGTATCAGAGTCCAACCAATAAAAGCCATATCACTATTACCCAATCAAGTCAGTGCTGTTTCAATCCAGCATTTTATTTCCACTAGAAAGCACTATATTCAATAGTCGTTTCATCACAAGACACACAGATAGGCTGCTTCTGCTGGTCATGATATCATCCTTTAATATCTGGCTTATATATCTCTTTTTGAAAAGATTTCTCATGATTGTCTCACTGAGATGAAATAAGATTGCCAAACACTTCCATATTCAAAGACCTCTGTGTGGCACAAAGCATTGGCCTTGAACACAGAGAACAAACAGTGTACAAAATACATATATGGGAGATGTCTCCTAAACTCACCAGCTAATTTGCAGGGTACATGAAGCAGAAAAGAATGATAGTAGAGCATAAAATAACAAAAGCTGGTTCAGTACTACTTGTGGCCATTACAACAGTCATTTCCTCTTGGCTCAGGTTAATTGATTAAACTACTTTAAGGAACAAAGAAAAATGAAACTTAAGAGATATAGTATCTTTGTTTTAAAAATATGAAAGTTGGGATTAAGAAGAAACTAAAATTTTAAACACAGGATGAAATTATTATTAATTGGGTCTGTCCTTTCATAGGACTATGACAATTTAATGTGGAAGTAAACAGAACACTTGTTTTTGGGATGGGTACTCCAGACTGACAATACAGGGGTAAGTCAGCAAAAAGCAGACAAAACAACATTGTTGCCACAAACCCTTTGGTGGTACCTAACCCTGCATACTACCAAGATGCCTTGACAAATGAGGAAACTGAAATTAACCATGGATGACTGATTCCAAAGTACAGGTGTGTTCTGTTGAGTATCATAGGTTGTTAGGAGTTAACTTATTTCTATAAATTAGAAGATAAATGAACTTTAGCCTACTAAAGGTTGAAAGGAAATGAGTTACCCTGTTAGATACAGATATGGCAAGTCAGGATGCTATGATTAGCCTTGAGAAGAAAAGCCTATGGGTGTCATCAGAACATTTGCTCAGTTCTTAGAATGTGGCACTGTAGGAAGGAGGGAGGTAGATACGGACAGACGGAAGGAAAAAAAGGAAGGAAGGGAGGAGGGAGGGAGGATGGAGGGAGAGAAGGAAAAAAAGGAAGGAAGGAGGAAGGGAGAGGGGAAGGAAGGAAGGAAGGAAGGAAGGAAGGAAGGGGGAAGGAAGGAAAGAAAGAAGAAAGGAAGATTTCAGACACTTTAAGTCAATCTTAGAAGCTCATACTGTTTTAAAGTGTGATGGTGTTTGTAATGTAGTAGGAGACTTAGCATTTTGGTGGATTCCTGAGAAACAGACCTTGTTAAGAACATTCTTACAGTTGCATGTTGTCTTTCGTACTAAGACATGGTAGAATATAGTTCAACAGATACTGTTAAAGATTTTCTTTGATAAGAAAGAAATATTAAATTACTAACTTTAATGAATGTAAAATTGAGGCATGAGACATTTGCAATCTAAAATAAAAACATAGTCTTTTTTTCAAACAGAATTCAGTAAACATGCATAAACACATATACACATATTTGTCAATAATCAGAAAAACATTGTGCATCACATTAACCTAAGAGATTTCTAATGGCATGTCTTATCACTTAGAACTGAGTTGACAGACTGAAGAGAACTAGCAAAAGTGATTTCAACAGATGAGTAGAAAGAAAATAAAAATTCAGTTTTGATAGAAATAATAAAATAATTTAATTGCACTTATTAAAATAAACATTTTAAGCCTAAAATAAAATATTGAGTAGAAGTACAAATTTCTCTTAAAGGCGTACAAAATAGAACTCATTTACATTTATAGTCAAATTAGTTGCAAGGATAAACATGAATTAATTTACAGCAGAGTCAGAAGCCAATAGTTTTTCAGTAACCACCAAAATAAAAAACAAAATATAAAATATTTAAGATTGGTCAATAGATGGAGGATAGAGAGCAAGTAAAAGATGGCGTTTGGGGCTCATATTTGAAGAATTTTCCAGAACTTTTGGAAAGCACCGTATGGACTCTCTGTAGTCGGCAGAAGTAGTTACTGGCTTAGAGCAACAGAATTTTGTCCTCCAATCCTGCAAGTCAGAAATTCTCCATGGAAGCGTATCATTGGGCTGAAGTCAAGATGTGGGCAAAGTTTGCTGCTTTCTGGAGACTTTAGGGGAGAATTTATTTCCTTTCAGACAGCTTTCGGGAGCTGCCTGTGTTCTTTGGCTCATGACCCCCTTTGTACACCCTCACAATCAGCGTGAGCGAGCGGGATCCTTCCCAACAGAGCACTCTGAAGAGCTCTCCCATAGCTTCTCATCCCGTGTGAACACAGTTGGTTATATCAGGCCTAGCTGGCCGATCAGCACAGTCATTTCACTTGAGGGTTAACCGACGAGTGACCAAAATTAATCTACACTGTTAACATAACATGAATGTTCTCTGGGTATTAAGACGTTAGCACCTTTGGGGAGCTATTTTTCTTCCTGTCAAAGATATAGGCATCAGACAGGTTTAAGAAGCTCTATAAACTGCAAGCAGAATAAAACATGGGGGCGGGGGCGGGGGCAGGGGGAAAGAGCACAGAACATCATGAAATGCAGACTACCAATAGAAAGGGTGATATGTTAACAGCCAGATAAGAAGACAGATCACCTTAAAGGAAACAAACAGACAACCACGTAATGATTAACATCACTAATAACAAACAAACAAACAAACAAAAACAAAAAACAGGCCTTAGAACAGAGTTCCTCAGCCTGTAGGTCACGACCCTTTGGGTTCAAGCGACCCTTTCACAAGGGTCACATTTCAGATATCCTGTATATCAGATATTTACAATTCATAACAGTAGCAAAATTACAGTTAGGAAGTATCAACGAAAGTGATTTTACGGTTTTATGCCTGAGGGTCACCACAACAGGAGGGTCGCAGGGTTAGAAGGTTGAGAACCAGTGCTTTAGAATGATGCCTTTAACATGCAGAGTAAATATTGTTAATCTGTAGTTGAGACCCATCAACAACCGTAAGCCAAGTATTCTGTACTGTGTAAATAGGTGCTTTAATTCTAAGATAGAAGTAAAGATGTTTCCAGAAAAAATACAATTAAAAGATCCTTCCGCAGGTGTGGTAGCACTCACCCTTGATCCCCGCTCTCTGGAGACAGAGACAGGAGATTTTCTGTGAGTTGAAGGCTAACTTTGTTGACCTAGCAAGTTCTGGGCTAGCCAAGGCTACGCATAGTGAGACCCTGTGTCAAAAGGAAATAGTGACTCTAACTCAAAGTTTCAAACTGAGAGCAAGAAGAAGTGAAATTTGAGGAGACACACACTTTAAATATTACTATTTTGTGGAATTGAACTGATCTTAAGGTATGCAAAAAATAACAAAATATGTCACAAAAATTAGATATTTATTCAATGGCAGGAATTAGTTCAATAAATTAATGAACATTAATTCAGAATGAAACCATCAAAATACTACACAAATATGTTTATTGATAGGTCTACTGTATTTTGGAAGTAGACTACTAAATAGCAAATGCAGATATTTCGAGACAATTTCTTGTTTAAATGTAAATATAGATGTGAGCATAAAAGGGTTAAGGGAATATTCACCAAAACCAGTTACTATTACTAATTATTATAATTTTTATTTTGCTTTTATATCTTACTTATATCTTCTTACCTTCTATTCTATTACTTAAAAAAAAACCTAGTTTAAATTCACAAAATATAATTACAACAATACAGAGACTTTTCAAATAGCCTGTATCCAATTACAACTGTAACTGATGTTTTATATCTATGTGGTATATTTAATATTAATAAACACGTATTTATAAGTTGTTAACTAAAAGCTGTACTCTGATTATGTTTGTTCTTTTAAAGACTTATTTTATGTGTATATGTCTGAGTCTGAGTCTATCTATGTGTAGCACGTGTTCAGGAGCCCTCAGAAGATTGTGAACTACTGTGTGGGTCCTGAGAACAAAACCTGGGTCCTCTGCCAAGAGCAGAAAGTGCTCTTAACTTCTGAGCCATCTTTCCAAGGTCCTTAGACTACATCTGCTTTTAAAGAGTCCTTTTCCTTCTGTTCCAGCGTCCTATCCAGGGTACATTACATTTGATTGCCATCTCCCCTTGGGTTCTTCCTGGCAGTGACATTATATTGAAGAATCCTCTTCGGAATTCTGTATAATGTTCTTCTGTTGGAAACTTTGGAGTACTATTCCAGCAGAAGATCGCAGAGTTCCAGGTATGTTTTCATCACATTGTTTGAGAAGATCAGTGTGGTCTTATCCTGAGTCCCCGGCTGGCCGGTGTTGTCAGATCTCTCCATGTAAAGTTATTTTTATTTTTCACTCTCATTTTTTTTTTCTTTTTTAGTTCTGGACTCCTTAGAAGAAAGTGCTACGCTCAACTCCCTCTTTAAAAAGGACCCCCATCTCTCCCTAGCAGTGGAGTAGTGATGTGTGTTAGTAGAGTTTCTTTGGCATGCTTCTTGTCTTCTCTTGCCCATTTCTTTATTTGATCCTTTGCATCGGAACTCACAGACACTTTAGACTTGGGGGGAAACCCGATACTACTTTACTTAGTCCTGCTATAATTGCTTATTACTTTTACTCATTCGGAGTTCTTTCAGGGAGCTAGGGAGATGGCTGCCAGGCATAGCTGTGCTCACCGCAAACAAGATGGGTGTGCAGAAGCAGTGGGAGCCTGGGGGCTTGCTGACCAGCCCAGCCTGGAGGCAGTGGCTGCTCTGCAGATGCAGCAAGTGACCTTTTCTCCAAAAGTAAGTAAGTGAGGAAAAAGTGAGTAATCAAGGAAGACACCAGATGTTGACCTCTGTCGTCTACACACACACAGCAAACATGTGAACTCTCGAACACCCACACATGAATACCCACCCCACTCTCACTCATGAGTTCTTTCCGTTTTACTAGCTCACCCTCTATATTTTTCCTTCCATTCCTAAAATCGGGTATTTCTCAATGCTTTCTGGTTCCTTTTATTCTTGAAAATCCTAAAAGCGTAGTGTGGGCATTCTTATAATTCTGAATTTCCAGTACACATGAAATCTCTGAATTTATTTAGATCTTAAGATTTTGTCTGTCTTTCAGATTTCCTCCTTGAGGCTCTTTACAGATCTGTTAGATTTCTATCTGTGTCACAAGGTGGGGGTGAAGAGTTCTTAATTTCAAGATTAGCCTGTACATTGCTCGAACATAGATCAGCTAGATTTTCCTAAAGTTTTGCCGTAACTGATGATTAGTGAAATGAGGATTTAAGAAACTTTTTTATGTGATAGACAATCATGCCATCTATAATTTCCTTTCCTTTCCATTTCTTACTGTATTTCACTGGGTAGGACTTTGGACATGTCTTACACACACAAGCAATTTTTAATACTTATTCTTTTCTCAACTAATACTTTTAAAAAAAGTGTTCCTTTCTTGAACCATTTTATTTAATTTTTCATTTTGTTTTGTCATATTTTATCATTTAAAACTGTATCCAGGTTTATTTATTCTGAAACATTGGCTTATGGTTTCATCCATTTATCTTCTTCATTGTTTGTTTTGTATTCTGGCACCTATAAATGGAATCCGACCAATCCAGGCTGAAATAAAAGTACACACAAGTGTCACTCTGCCTGCCCTCCCTCCAACCTACCACTCTCAACTTACTAGAGTACTAAGAATTAAAATCATAACTGGATTGACAAAAATGAAATTTTTTTAGTGCTCAATGTGGCCAAACATATGGAGGAACTCATAAAGTGCACTTATTACCATGTTTCGTGTCCTAAAACTCTGTGCTATCTGTAGCCCTCTCCTTACTCTGCAATCTGCAGTCCAGCTTGACAAACTGGTTGCCAATTGTCTGGAATCGGTACACAGATATTATTTATTTAGGGTGTTCAATATTTATTTGTGATTAAATCACATAAACCTTATTTTTTCTGTTAACGTCACTGCATGCATTTAAGGCATACAAGACACTCTGAGCTACATATGAATAGTAAAATAGTTGCTATGGTGAAACAAATTAACATGTCTATCACAGTTAACCAACTATTGTTTCCTTTGTGATGAGAGCCACTAAAACAGACTTCATTGGTATAGAAATAATCTACAGAACAGCTCTATGACCTACAGCCCTCATGTTCCACACGTGTTCTCTAGACTTATACATGCAACTCTGACTCACATCTTCTTCAACCTCTCCTGCACTTCCCCTTCCTGATCACTGCTGATTTATCCCCTATTTCAGTGGATTTGAATATTATTTTCCATGCATAAGTGCAAACACTTACCTGTGTCTAACTTATTTCACAGCACAATGTCTTCTAAGCCCATCCATACTTACGCAAATGCCAAGATCTCATTTTTTTTTCAGGACTAATAGCTCATTATATATGTTTATTTAACAGTTTCTTAATTCATTCAATTGCTGACACTGACAGATACTGGTTTCCCTATCTTGGTGATGAGGAATGCTACAAAGAACATAGGAGTGCCCATATCTAAGAGGCAGTAATATAATTTTCTCAGATTTATGTATATAGTTCCATTTTAAACTTCTCCAGAAACTCTTACGTTATTTTCTATAATGGCTCCTCCATATTTTAAAAAGCGAAACAGTGTCAACACTAACAAACCAGATTTCACACAAATTCAAGTTCTGACTGCTCTTTTAAGACTTAAGGTCTGCTATCATCGGCGCCACATTGCCACTTGGAGCTTGTACTCTGATTAAAAAGGAAACGCCCTTCCAGGCTTCCCTGCAGATAAATTCTCTCCTTTGTTACATTCCTGATCCTACAGACTTTATAGGTTTGTGACCCATGGAAACCTCTTATATTGGCTCAAAGTACAAACATACTATTGGTTGTAACATCCGTTTCAATATATAAATATATATATGTATTTAAATCCAAACTTGCTAGTTTTCTTTTAAACACAATTTCCTTCCAACATTCTCTAAATTATCCAGTTGAAAGAATTATATTTCTACCATTGTTCAAATTAGAAACATCCTTAAAGCTATTCTTCCTTCTTCTACCAATTGCTTTTAGCCAGTGTGTAAAGCCATCACGTTTTTGTCTTTGTTTCCACTGTTCCCAACGTTTTAAGTTATGTTTATAGTCCAAGATGGAGCGAAATTACAAGATCTCTGAAACTATGTGCTCAAACATTCACTTGTTTCTTTATGTCTATAGGCCTCTTAAGTATGGATTCACTTCTGGATCTTTAATTCCTTTAGGCTAGACCTAAGTATTTAGTCATCATTGTATAAAATCTAAGACAAACACAATGAACTTTTTTTAAACGTGTTAATTAAACATGAGGTTTATAAATCAGTGACTGCTTCACATCGCATGGCCTTACCTCAGACTTTTTATATGCTTTTGTCTTTGGCTAAACTGCAGTTTTGTTGTTTTTTTTTTAAGATTTATTTATTTAATGTATATGAGTGATCTGACTGCATGTAAACCTACATGTGGGAGATCCTAGTATAGATGGTTGTGAGCCACCATGTGGTTGCTGGGAATTGAACTCAGGACCTCTGGAAGAACAGACAGTGCTCCTAACCACTAAGCCATCTCTCCAGGCCCTAAACTGCAGTTTTTTTATTGGTACTTTTTCTTTTTTTCATACTTTGGATAGATTTTGCAACTACAGGATCAAATAACCAAGTCCAAATCTGTGACATCATTAAAATGAGGATTTTTCTCATTACTTAAAATTTTTTTTTTAAATATCAAGGATGCTAGGCATCACCTCTAAAAATGTATCATTATTTATAAGACAGATCCCACAGGGGCAACTGAACAGCTGCTGAAAGATTTGGCAGCCACTATGCCAGCCTGAATTTAATGACCTACATGTGAAGGGCTCCATATCCAGTTACTAATCCTCCCTCTGCTACTCTCTGCCCTGATATGGAGGCAGCTGAAAAAAGATGCCCTACTAACAGCTCATAAATGGATCCAGATCTCACTGCCAATGCTCAGCCAACAGAAATCTTTTAGATCTGAGATCCTGGTTCACATACTTTTCCAAATAAAACCAGAGTTTAAGAAAGACCAGTTTTGTTTGTTTGGTTTTTTCACTAAATTCAGAGATGTTTCAGTTTATTTAAGAGTCTTTAACACGTTCAAAGGTCAAGTGACAAGAAAAATCTACATCATGGTCCTTTCAATACTGAAAGGGCAGACTTTTATTGAAAAACTTAAAAACAGGTTTATCTTCAAATTCTACAAGTCATCAATCAGAAAGGGAAAAAAAAGTCAGTCTATACATTGTTTCTCTCCCTTGACTTGGTCTATATTTAGCAAAAAGATGATATAGGGTCAAGAACTACAACAAACGATGAAATATCATTAGTTCTGCAAAATAGCATAGGATGGGAGTGTGAACTGTGTATTTTACTAAGAACATAAAAAAAAGTTAAAATCCCGAACTTCAATGCATTTTTATTAACAATTTTACCTTAATTTTATTTTTTTTCACTTAACGAAAGACCGTGTGATATTGGTACCGTTTCCTACGTAAACTAGCCATAATTTGGGCAATAGTAGACCATCTTCTCAACAGAGAAAAAAAAGGGGCATCTCGCCTGTTTCGCACTTTAACCTCTATAAGCGGGGCCACCTTCGTCTCGGGACCCAAGCTTATCAATGACTGAAAGCCTGTGGGTGCAAATCCACCTCTAGATAGAGAAAAACACCTCGTGGCAACCCCTACGCTCTCCCACAAACCCCAGACCCTGACTCCGCCCCCTACACGCCCCTCCCTTCTCCACCTAAATCTGGAATTAGCGCAGTTCGATGACGTAGGCCGTGAAAGCGCCGTCACCAGGCGTGCAGCCACCGCCTCTGGGAATTGAAGTTTCGGGAGGAGGCTGACGCGTGGAGCCGACAGCACGTCAGGAAGGCTTTCCGACCGCAGCCCGGCATTCCCCGTGGGCCGCGAGGCTTGGTACGTATGGAACTGCGGCTGTCGCGCCCTCGCCCTTTGGTATCCTTCAGGATGCTGAAGGAGCGCGAAATACCCTACCCGCCGCGGCAACCAGGGCTTCCGGAGGAGAGGGCGCGGGCCCGGGAAGTAGTCGCGGGTTCTCGGAGGAAGTGACGTCGGGTGGCGCGGTTCTCCCTCCCGCCTCGCCCCGCCCAGGGCCGCCTTCCCGCTTCCCGATTGGTCAGCTGCGGCCTGCCAGCTGGCGGACGCTCGCGGGCTCCTGGCAAGCTGGGGGCGGGCGCGGCGGGCCTGGGTGTGCGCGTGCGCGCGTCCTGGGCCGCGCAAGGTACTCTGGGTTTTTGTTGTTCGTGGGGTCCGTACCTGGAGGGAAATGTGGCGTCCGAGGGCCGCCCGCGGCGGTGCGGCGTGGCGCCTAGAGAGCGGCCGAGGGGCTCTCCCGCCTCCCTTTCTTCTCTGGGCCTGGTGTGCCGGGATGTAGGGAGCCGAGGGGCGGTTGCTGCAGAGCGGCCGAGCCCTGTGGTGAGCTGAGGATGAGTTTGAAGATGGACGTGTGGCTAGTGGTCACGAATACTAAAATGTGGCAGCGTGGCCGGAGGTTTAAGGAGAATTACGCAGATTATCCCCCCCCCCCCCTTTTTTTTAAACCATCTGAGATTTCCCTCCCAAGCCAGCACTCCGGCCCAAGGGACCTGACCACTGAACAAAGAAAGCGCTGTTGCTACTGCAGAATTGACCGACGCGTTAAATAAAGTAAAAATACCCCTTACCGGAATACCCCTTACCGGCAGGTCATTGATTCTAGCAATTCCCGAAAAGAAAGCTTGAAAACCACGAGGGTGATTATTTTAGCTGGTTTGATAACAGCCAGGTTTTTGTCTCTGGCCTTCCGGTGATGTATGCTCACCCCCCCACCAGACAGCCTTAGTCATCATTAGCTGGGTTTTGTGTTCCCATCTGATACACTCTGTCCATGAATTAATCGTCCAATGAAAAAATATGCTAAAGTAAAATCTCACACTTATGTTCTATACTTTCTGTAAATTGTTCTTAAGTACTTGTTCAACTTGGTTTAGTGAAAGAAAATGTGCTGTGAGCATCACTCCGGGTCAGGGAGGAGCCCAGCACTCGCTGCCAAACAGAGATTTGCTACATGACCCAGACTAAAACCAAGTATGCTCAAAAGTGCCATGTTTTGTATATAAGAGCATCAAGTTTGCATACAATGTGTTTATTGCAGAGTAGACAGCGGGAGCGGAAGCTGGCTAGGTAAAGTTTAGCCAAAATAAGATAGTATTTTATCTGCATTTCATTAAATGAAAAACATTTCGTGTTCAGTGCGTCTAGTTTACTTAACTAAAGCTTGGGAAATTCACCCAGCACAGTGTTTTGAGGATCACTAAAATAAATTAATTTTGGTTAGGGCTGGATCATGATTGGCTGCTCAAAAGTGTTACTATTCTGTGATAGGTCAAATTAAATTTAACTTGACAAATTTCAGATGTGAAAGACGAAGGCTCCCCCTGGTGTGCATGAGTTATAAAACATGGCTTTTGTGATTCTCACAGTAGAGCTAGCCCAACACTTCAGATTGTTGAGTAACGTTGAGAACTACTGGAAAACGGTGGGATAAACAGCAATGTGCTCTCTTGAAAATTTGTGCCATAAAATGTTTCCCTGTTGATTTTACTTTTACGTTTGCATGTTTGATGAGTTGTTTTTTTCCACTATCCATTGCTTTGGGTATGTACATTTTTGAATTTGATTTAATGCCTTTAGAGCCATCTCTCAACGTGTGCAGTCAGCACAGTGGTCTCTTCAGAATCACTCACCACCTCCACCCCACGCTCAAGATTTTAGGTTACTGGGAAGTGCTGGTATTGGAGCTGGGTTTGAGTCATACTGCCATAATTTCATTCATCTCTTATCTAGCCAGCTACTTTGAGTATTTTTTTTTTTCTGCTGGATTTGTTTGAGATGCCTTGTTCATAGGAATTATTAGACACAGGAAGAGTTAGTAACTTCCTCTATTCACTTTCTTTTAAAATCATTTGAAATACTCTATCTACTCACTCATTTATCCTATCAGTATGAAGTAAGAATCAACAAAATCTCAGCTAATATGACACTGCACTTTCAAAGAAAGTGAGAATCGTATAATAAAACTACTGTTTAAACCATGTTCTGGAAAGGTTTTGTCCTCATCAACGTGGAGGCTCGTTGTTTTGTTGTTGTTTGTTTGTTGTTGTTTCAGCTTAGATTGTGAAGTCTCTGTAGAGACTTAATAGCTCTGTAAAAAAAAAAAATCTCAGATTGTTTCTTAAGGCCAGACGCTATTTAGTAGATCATGCTTAGTCTTTGGTGGAGATAAACAGGCGCTTTTAAACTTTGTTGTTAATACGGTATTAGAAGAAAAGACATTCCAGTTAGCCTCCCCTAATCGGCAAGTTCGTTCTACCAAATATAGATAAAGATGTGTGTGGTTGGCTTTAAATGAAGATTTATTTCAGTTCAACCCTAAGAATTTCTCAGACTGATTACAGAATTTTTATATTTTGTTTTTAGCCAAAAAAAAACTGTTTATAGAGATACAGTGACATTTATTAGAGAGAAAAAAAACTTGTCTGTATTATTCAAGTTAGAAAATGTAGATATCCATGAATAAAAATTAAAGATGTATGTGTGCTTTTAAAAATAATAATTTGATATAATAGGAATATTAGTATATGCTTTAATTATCAGACTTAAAATATAACTATTTTCTTTTATCAGTAAGTAATTTTGGAAATCACATTTTTACTGGCTGCTTAGTATGCATAACTGACCTATATTATAGATGAACCGTGATTTATTTACTCTTTTTGCTGATACTCAAGTAAATTCTGACTTTTCACAGTTAAAAATAATGTGAAGGTGAATAAATTGTGATGCAAATTTTAATGTACATCTCTTTCTTACAGGAATTCATTCTAAAAAAATACATTGCTAGGTCAGAAAGTCTCTGCTCTAGTTCAGTTTGCTGTGATAAAGGACGCTGGCCAAGAGCAAGTTAAAGGAATGGTGTCCCTGGCTTATGCTACTAGATTACGGTTCAGTATTGAGGGACATCAGAGCAAGAGCTCAAGCAGAAACCGTGGAGTTTGCTGCATGTCAGCTTCCTCCTCTTGCCAGGCTTAGTTAAACCTTCTATATGGCTGAGGACCACCAGCCTAGCGATGGCGCCACTCACAGTAAATGAACAATCATGACAGTTCCTCATAGGCATGGCCACAGAGCAGTGTCATCTGGGCGGTGTCCATCTGTGTGTCCCATGGTCCCCCACCCCAGCCCCGTGTCCTCCATTGAGCCTTCCTTTCATAACCCTAGGCTATGACAGCTTGACAGCTGTCAACTAGGTAACTAGGACAGTGTCAGTGAATTAGCTGCCTTCTGGAAAACCTGTATGATGACCCTCCATAGTGTATGTAAACACTCTGTTTCTTCAGTCTTTAGCAGTATTGTCAACAAATGGTGCTTCAAGTTACCTGATACTTAAAGATCTTTGCCAATAAGCAGAATTTAACTATCTAAATTTGTATTTTTATCAGTGATGAAGTTTAAAATCTGTTGGAGGCTGTTGGCCATTTGGGCTGTTTTACTTTATGTTTGTAAGTTATCTGTTCATGTAAAAATTTTCCTTTTCAATTTTTTTCAGAAACAGCAACTATGTCATCTGAAATGCTGCCAGCATCTGTTGAGCCTTCTGAAGTGGAAGGAAAGACGGGCATGAGTGAATCTGAAGCGGAGACACAGAAGCCAGGAATCGACGCAGGGACAGAGACAATATCTAAACGACAGATGAAGAAGCTGATGAAACAGAAACAATGGGAAGAACAGCGAGAACAGCGCAAGTGTGTATCTGAAAGCACGTGCCGTCTTAGTGAGAAATGGGATATTGGGTCGTGTTAAAAGTTGTCTTCGCTGAAACTCAGGTTATGAAAAAATAAGATTATATATGTTATTAGCTAACACTGAGCTGCTGTTAAAACCACACGTGTGTGGAATTGTGTCTTTGTTTTTTCAATACTGATGAACTTAGGCTCAGCATCTTTTCTCACCTAAGACTACCTGAATAGGAGCAGACACCCTGGAACTGCTCAGACAGGGGAGCTGGGATCCGTGTCCTAGATCCGGGTAAAACTGCAACACAGGAAGGCCAAACTTTGCCCTGATATGGATGTAGCTAAAACAGGTTTTCATGAAAGCATTTCTGCAACAGCCATTGTCTGATGCCAACATTTACAACAGATTAGAAAAACGTTGCACTTTTATTTATTTATTTATTTTAAGTAAATTTAGTGAAGTTTTCTTTTTAGTATTCTCTGTGAAATTGAACTAGAAAATAGTTTAGGGGATGAGTTGTGAGTAAATTCTTCATAACTCATAAGTTACTCTTAGACCTATATGATGCTAGTAATGAAAACATTGAATAATGTAGTTATTCATTAAAGAAAGCTTTATGTTATCTTTGCAAAGTCATTTTCTTCATGTGTAAAGTTATTGTTATTGTATGGAGTAAATAAAGTTGCTAATATTTGACCCTTTTCTTCCCACAGAAGAGACATATTTCATATAACCCTATTTTAAAATGTCATGTTTTGTTCAATTAGAAGTTTTGTGAATGTCTAAATAAATAACAGAAAATGTTTTATTTGCTTGTTTAGGGAAAAACGAAAAGAAAAACGCAAGAGAAAGAAATTAGAATGGCAATGTCAACTGGAGTCCAACTCAGATGGAAATGACAGAAAACGCATTCGAAGACACGTCGTTCATAGCAACCTCCGCCTTATCATCGACTGTAGCTTTGATGACTTGATGGTGTTAAAGGTATTATAAGGTCCCTGTTTGCGAACTAGGTTCTATCACGTTATTTTCATATGTAGTATGAAAATAGTATTTATACACTAAGCTGCATCTTAAGTTTTTCAAACTCTCTTACTCCTAAATTGAGTGCTTTTCTATGTATAGCATATTTATGTTTATATATGCATAGACAGACATTTACCCCATAATTAGATACTAAAACTAAGTAACCACATATCAGTTATAGAGATTGCAAAGTGACTGAGTGGGATACATTTTGGAAAACTGAGACAGGAGCATCTCAGAGTTTTAAGCTAGCCTAGGATATAGCACATTTGAAGCACATTTTGATCTACTTAGTGAGATCCTATGTCAAATTAAAATAAACAAGTGTGTGTGTGTGTGTGTGTGTGTGTGTGTGTGTGTGTGTTTGTGTTTGTATCTGTAGCACGACTGGAGAGATAGATTAGTAACTCCAGTTTCAGGGCATCTGGCCTCCACAGGCACTGCATGAACATGGTGCGCATACATATATCCAGACACACACACACACACACACACACACACACACACACACACACAATTTGTTTCAAATCTGGCATTTTACCAATGCCAGTGGGGTAAAGTATGGAAATAGGATGATTCTAAAAGAAGCTTTTTTGGTTTTATCTATTAAACCAGCATCAACTAACATATTGAACAGATAGAAACTTTAAAAGGACAGGTGAATTATGGCGCATTAACTTTACATATAGTAATTTGTTAGTGTGTAGGAAAATGAAATGAAAATTATCACAATAGCTTTAACATTTTAAAAGGAAGATTTTTGCCTCTCTGGCCATTCCTTCTGCTTAGTCTCTTCCTTTAACACCATGGAATGGCCTTGGATGATTTTGATAATCCTGTTTTTTAAATTGTGCTATTTTATAGGATATTAAGAAGCTTCATAAACAGATTCAACGATGTTATGCAGAAAATCGGCGGGCATCACATCCCGTGCAGGTGCGTGCGAGGGATTAGAGGAGACTCGTTGTCTTTCCCATCTCTCATGACAAGAGGCATGGGTTATTCTGGCCACCCTTACATGAGAGGCTTAGAGGCTTCTTGGATCATGCTTATTTGATTGTTTTTTTTTTTTTCCTACAAAAATATTTTGAATGTGAGTGTCATTCCCAGACACTTCCATCACTAGCCTTGTCCATTTTCAGTGTCTGTTCACAGCTGTGTAGTGGGGAGTCTCTGTTTTAGGACATGTGCATGTTTTCACAGCAGTTGCTCAGCCTTTGATTCCTTCCAGCCTTGGGAAGTGGAAAGGAGGGGAAGTAGGCTGCCACTGTCTGTTTGTACAGCCTCTTAGATGTGTCTCTCTTACTTTTTTATTTTTGAGCCACGGACAATTCTGAAGAGTATTGCTTAAACTTAGAGAGTTTAAGGCTGGTTAGAGGTATGTTTTATCAAGTGGAAGCAGTATGGTACTATGTTCTTGTATGATTTTTATACCCTACCTTTACATCTTCTTTTTCCCCCTCTACGCGAGGCTCTGAGCATCTTTGATTCAGCTGTGAAGTAGGTGTCAGGAACATCTCAGCAGTTAGCAAAACTAATAACAATAATAGTGACAGCAGCACCTTCTTCCATGAAAGCTTGATGAAAAGAAGGGAGTTTGCAGACTCTTCAGTGACAGCCAGGTTATAACTGCCCAGCCAGGACTCGGGATGCAAATGTTGGAGGCACGCCAGATCCAGTGCATTAAGGGGACGCCACCTTCACGTGTGCCCTTTCTCCCACCTGTTTCAGCTCTGCTCAGAGTTGACCACAAGTTCTTTTCTAGCTCAGTGAAAATGTTTTCTGTTTCATTGGTGATCAGATGAATGATGAGGGGATAAAATATCACACTTAACTGATCATATTCCTTCTCTTTCTCTGCCTACCAATTGCTCATCAGTTTTACTTGACAAGCCATGGAGGTCAACTGAAAAAGAACATGAATGAAAATGACAAAGGATGGGTCAACTGGAAGGTAATAGAACAGTCTTAAGTATTCTAAGCTAAAAGGCTCTTTTGTTTTACCTAAGTTCTCAGTAATGGCATGCTCCAAAACCCTCATTACACCCATGTCTAAAGTTACAAGGATTGAAGGTGAAGAAGAGAATGACGCTGTTCATTTGTATTTACTGCCATGAATCTTGTCTGCTAGCTTAGAGCCACTCTTTAAAAACGAAATATCTGAAAGCCTTAATAAGATCTTTTGTAGCAGACTCACTCTAAAATTTAGAAGTGTCTCTACATTTCATCTCTTCTAAATCATGCTCTCCATTCTGTGACCACCAGCCAAATGTGGTTGTAAACTCCTGAGATGAGGAAATCTGGGTTGTGAGTTGACAAACGCTGTAAATGTGAGATGCGTGCTAACTTAGAAGGGAGGGGGAGTATAGCATGGGCATATTATGTTAAAATACATTGAGTTAATTTATCTATTTTTACTTTTTTAGTGTGGCTTCTAGCAGATTTAAAATGTATTCGTGATGTATAATTTCCCTGTTGTAGGTATTTGTAAAGATGGGGTCAGCTTGCTCGGTACCGCTGTGGCCATCTTGGCTAGGAAGAGTTGGCCAGGTACACATGTATCCATCTTGTCTAGGAACAGATGTGGCCACCTTGGCCAGGTACAGACATGGCCATCTTGGCTAGATACAGATGTGGCCCTCTTAGCCCAGTACAACTGTGGCCAGCTTGGCTTGGTACTCCACTGTTCAGAGGAGTGCTGTGTTGTGCCTGTACATTTGTTTACTGACTGTTTTCAGCTCCCACAGTGTCCCACTTTCCCATAAATACCTACTAATCTAGCAACTGCATTTATGAAGAGCCTATGTATGGACATTTGCAAGAGAAGTATTCTTGGCAATTCTTTCAGATTCATGGCTCTTTTTCTAAGAAATAATGAATACGTTAGACAAGCATGCTTTTTGTGTCTTGCCAAGCTGTTTACAACCTCAGGTTTCTAGAGAAATACAGATTCACTGGCCTCTAGTTACTCAAGCTACTCTTGAGGCCCTGATTAAGTATTTGAGTCAGATTTATAGCATAGTGTTCTCTAGAAAAGACATTACATTAATCAGTAGCATAAAATCTAAGAGTCTGATTCATTTAAATTTTTTTTTTAATTATTGTATAAAAGTCAGTCTGGTGTCATATCACTTAGGCGGTTAATGTGACTTGAAAAATCTTACGGCTCTTACTAAGTCTTCTACCCCAGAATTGACAGTTTTGGTAAAGAACCTTTCAGATGTATCTTGTAGAAACAGACACATCCTATTAATTAAATTGACGTGGTTTCCTTTTGATGAGTCAAATGGGAGATGTAATTAGAAAAGACATTTCTTGTCTGAAAAACAGTGTGATCAAGAAGGCAGGAAACTGCATTTTAATTTTTTTATTTTTGGAGCAGAGATATAGTTAAAAGGTAGACTGGTGCCATATCTAGGAAAGATGTCCTGGGTTGAGGAGTTGGAGTTGGACCCTATAGGAAAGGGCTGGATAATGCAAGTGAGATTTTAGATAACACAAGTGTGTGGAATTCAGTTAGGGACTGAGGCCAGCCAAGGAAAGGTTGGTAGAATGACTGAGGTATGAGGTAAGGAACTGGCTATGGATTTTAAATGCTATTCTAGCAATAGCCTCTCAGGCTTGAATTCAGATGTTCTGTTCAGGTTTGTTTTGGGAAAAGAGGATAACCATTTTAGCCAGCTTTCACAGAACCCTGTTCTTCTTTTGTTTTTGAAGGATATCCACATCAAGTCAGAGCACTATAGTGAAGTCATAAAAAAAGAGGACCTGGTTTACCTGACATCAGACTCACCTAATGTACTGAAGGACTTAGATGAGTCCAAGGCTTATGTGATTGGAGGGTTAGTGGACCACAACCATCACAAGGTACTGGATTTATCCTACGTAAAATCTGTGCTTCAGATGGTGACAGAATCCTAATACAGATGGTCTTTTCTTCGGCACGTACTACAGTGGTGGTGACCTAAGCTAAGCAAAAGGCTTCATGTTAACTTACTTAACCCCCTAGCTCAGGGAGGTCAGTGCAGTTATTTCTACATTTCACAGCTTCAGGGTCTGAGGAACAAAGACATGAAGCCTAAAGTCGGCCGTGCTAGGTGGCAAAGCCGAGGACTGGAGGTGACGAGACTGCCATAGAGCCCACGTGTGTACAGTGCTGTGTCACTGGGCTCTGCTGCTAGCGAATTGCTCCACCACTGAAGTTAATACCAATATTTAAAATAGGTATTTTTATTTTATAAGTGTTTCGCTACACTGTGTGTTTGCCAGATGCCCTTGAGGGTCAGAAAATGTCAGATTCTCTGGAACTGGAGTTAAAGTTGTGAGCCACCGTGTGGGTGCTGGAAACTGAACCTGAGCAGTGCTAACTGCTGAGTCATCACTCCAGCCCTATATTAGTGTTTAAATGTGTGATTTCCCAAATTGTTTTTCTTGTCTTTTTTTTCCCTCAACTTACGTTTTTGTATAGATAAGAAGTTGCAGAACTCCACTTTCAGAAGAGAACATTATTGTTTACTTTGCAACATGCTCATTTCATCCCATTTTTTTCTAAAGGGTAGTTTTTCCTAAGTGAAGAAATGTCAGAGAGTGTATGAAGGAGTTGTGTGATCTTCAGCAGCTGTGTGCACATAGAATTTCTGCCGTGTCACAGATGACCACATCCACCTGTCCAGTGGTGGCGTCATGGCTGGAGCTCCTCAGTGTGATATGGCTGAGAATTGGATTTTGTTTGTTTGTTTGTTTTAATTGTAATCTTGAAGTCAGATATGGCTAGGCATTGGATAAACAACTCTAGAACATTACAAGGGCCTCATCAGGGTGGTCTTCAACCTTTTTGTTGTTCTTAGAAAATTCTAATTTATAATTTATGCCTGAACAGCTTCTCTGCTCAGGTTGTGTTCAACAAATCATTTTTATTCCAAAAGCCCTTGGCTCTTCCCGTCTTTTACCCCCACCTATGCTAAGAACTTATTGAGAAATTAAGCTTACACTTCCTGGATGGTCAAAGGGAGTCTTCATCTGGGATAGACACAGATTTCAAGCGTTTTAAGTTTGGGAAAAATATGAAATCCCTATCTAATCAATTTTTAGTTTATTGAAAGGGAAAAATAAAATGTGAGGACAATTGAAATACTTTCACTCAGGATTTCATTTCATTGCCATTTTTATGTCTCAGTATAAAATAGAAACTGAATTTCTTTTATGTAAATACAAAAATAGCCGAATTTTAGCAGAGCCATTGTATCCTGTTTTATATATATATATATGCCATTCTGGAGTGACGGCACTTAGGCTTTGAAGTAGCCTTTATAACAGTCACTGTTAGCTGAGATTTTATTAAGTTCTTCTTTCAATGGATTCTCAGAGCCTTTGTATAACTTAGTCTGGGGACGGGCCTGGCAAACCAGGAAGTCTTGTATGGCTGAGAATTGCGTGGGTAATAGTTCCTTCACACAACCCCTAGATCAGGTAAGAGGTTTTATGTGGAAACTGACTTGTTAAATGTCCTCTCAGTAACAGTGAAGAGCATCAGGTTGATGCCCTGCTGCTGAGACGCCTGAGCTCATCCTGCAGTGTCTCCTTCTATCAGTCAGCACCCAGTGTAACCCCGAACACCGACAAAGAATGACGGTGCTTCTCTCCTAATTCAGTTGGAGGGTTTAACCCAGAGAAAGGGGGTAGGGATGGGAAAGAGAATAACCAGAAAGCCGATACATTGGGATTTCATTGTTCTGCCACTGAGAAGATTTCTACCTGCTGGGAATGCAGTTTCTTCACCTCTGTGTTGTGAGATGGTTAAACAAAGGCTGCAAATGCTCCTACTGTCAGGACTAAAACACACCACGTGCTCTTAGGTTTTCTGTACTCAGTCCTTTCTGAAAAAGATCTACACTCTGAGACTGTACATCACCTAAGTCCTAGTGTCTTTATTTTTAGGGACTGACTTTTAAACAGGCATCCAGTTACGGAATTGAGCATGCACAGCTCCCTCTTGGAGATTTTGTGAAGATGAACAGTCGAAAAGTCCTGGCAGTTAACCATGGTAAGCTGCTGAGGTGACTGAAGGGTACCTAAGTGAACACTGCGAAAGAGTACATTTCAGATTTGGACAGATAGAAAGGAGAAGTCATTTATTAGAAATAAAAGTGAGTGCCTTAGGAATTTTTGAAAGTTCAAAAGGTAAATTCAGAGTACAAAAACAACTAGCTATAATATCATGACTTGTGGGTACTTGCTATTAACTTTTGGTTGTGTTTCCTCCCAGCTCTTCCTGTGACTGGCTCTCTGACAGCATTGCTACTCTGGGGTACCTAGTCCTCTCTGCATTATAGTTTCCATGTGATTGGTTTTTAGTGACTGTGCTATTCCATCCCCAAAATAGATAATCATTTAATCATTTTCCCATTGTTGAATATTTTTAATTTGTATTTTTTTGTTATGTAATACCCAAAATTAACATGTAAGCGCCACTTACTGGAATGGTGGGAATTGTACTTCTTGGAAAATAACAAAGGCCAAGCGGAAAGTATAGTGGACTGTAGGTTTGTTCTTATACATGCCTTCAACATGTGGTTAGGGGGTTAGGGTTAGAGTTAGGGTTAGGGTTCCCATTCTCAGCTGAGAAATTCCAGGGAATGGTCCTGACCAAAGTCCTCTTGGTCAGTATTTCCTATTTAATAAAGCTTACTGTAAATTTGGCCCAAAATGGTGGAATTGGTGAATCTCAGGATTAACAGCTGCTATGAATAACATTTGTAGGGCACCACTGCTTAAATATAATTTTTTGTTTAAGTATTATTTAAATTTTAATTAAAAAATTTTTTTGAGGCAGGGTTTCACTATGAGACTAGGCTGGCCTTCAACTAATATCAGTACACCTGCCTCTGCCTCCTTCCTTAATGCTAGGATTAAAGGTATACACTACCAAGCCACGCAACTTTAATATTTTAAAGATGTAGTTGTAATTTTTGTGTGTTTTGCTTGCATGTATATATGTGTACCAAGTACGTGTTTGGTGCCTGTGGAGGCCAGAAGAGGGAATTGGATCCCTGGAACTGGAGTTACAGGCAGTTGTAAGCAACCATGTGGCTATTAAGAACTGAACCCAGTCCTCTGTAAGAGTAGTCAGTGGTCTTAAAATTATCCTTAAAGGAGACTGAGGCATCTCTATGTCTCCTTAATTTTTAAAGTAACAACTTATCTAATCCTAAATGCTTCTGTATAGTAGGCTTTATGGAGTTAGAGAAATGAAATTACTTATTCAAGGAACAATTTTTTCTTTTAAACCTTTGCTACCTAGTGGTCATGACTTTTCTGCAACATGGCCTGGAAAGCTGTTCCATAGTGTGGTGGGCCTAGGAATAGACGGTGTTGGTTTCCTTTCTACTAAATGAAAGCAAAAGCAGAAAGCAGACAAAAGGCTGTTTGGAGTGGCTCTTTGTAGGGAAGATAGAAGAAATGTAGCTAAGTGTCACCATCTGTGTTCTAGTTTTAAGTTAGTACATAAGAGATGAAAAATAACTGATGAAAAACAGGATGGAACCTCAAAAGGTCTTCTCTTGATTATAATGGACAACTGATGCTTCTAAGTTTCTGGGGCTTGAGAACTGACTGAGGGAAAGCTGGAGAGGACATAAAGGCTGGAGAGCCATAGGGCACTTTGTCCCTGATAACCAAAAGGAGAAGGAAATAAGAACTTTTTTTAATAGGACAAGTCAGCACTTAGCACAAGGGTCATACTACAAGACAGTCTGCAGCATCTTGGTGTCCTTGACTAAGGAGTCTGGATTTGTCCTCGTTGCAGTGTTTGAAATTATCCTGGAGTTCTTGGAGACAAGAGACTGGCAGGAAGCATTTTTTACAATCTTACCCCCACGGAAAGGAGCCGTTCCTGCACACAAGGCCTGTGAAAGCTCCCCTTGGGACCAGCAATCTCTCCAAGAAGGATGGGACAGTGGCAGTGAGGGAGAGCCTTGCGGGAATGACCCAGACTCGCCACAGAAAGAGCAAGACCAGCAAAGCAGCCTGGCATCTGCAGCGAGCCCTGCCCCACAGTAACCTTCCCCTGCTCTCCTCTCGCCGAAGAGAAGCCAGACAGTGAGGCACTTCACAGAGGCCTCGGACTGCAGGAACGTCCATCTTCTCTCGTCTCTTGTGGAACTTTAAATCTTTTTCAAGAGTTAAATGATAATGAAAAACCCTTTAAGCACTAAGAAAGGATTGTTTGGTTTAAGACTTAAAGGTATGATTTCAAAATTGTTTTAAGCCTCAAATCAGAGTCACGGCAGATGTTGCCACACTGGTATGCCTTCATTCTTCATTCACTGGACTATATACTTCAGGGCGTGCCTTCTGACCTCTGAGCTTTGCTCTTTTATGTTCCTATTTGTGTCTTTTTGGTCTGATGCCTATTTGTTGGAGTAGCTTCCCAAGCTACCCTTCTGTGTTCAGTGCTTTTGTGTTCGGTGAAGTTCTTTCTAAGAAATATACTAATTCTAGGAGGAATAGGAGGTGTTTGCTGGCCTCAGCAATTCTTTCCCTTTGGACAATGGAGCCCATTCCTGTGCCTCCTTTGTGATGCCTTCTCATGTTTCTGAAATAGTCAAAAAAATAATTGTAAATCCCTTAATGACAATAATTTATTCACTTATAAAATTAATTTTTTGCTGGCTAGATTATTTTATAAGGTTATTTTTGAAGGATCAATTTGTCTTTACCTCAGTTTAAAACAACAATATAAGCTACCCTTTCCAGATATTTTCCATACATAGAACATATTTGCATATATGTGATTATTCATCTGCATCCTACTGAATCTGCCTAATGTCAGTTTATTTCTGTAAATAACATGCATGTAGGAAAATGTGCATGTAATGTTTACATCTGTCTGGTTCACGTTTAGCTGTCACGTTTTGATCCTTGATGACAGGACTGATATGTATTGTTTGTGGAATGGTTGTATTGAATGCGCTAATTTGAATTTATTAAATGCCCAAATCCAAAATTAAATATTTTGGAAATTTACGAAGGGAGACAGAGCAGAGGGGAACGTTACACAACTTCCATGTTCTGCATAGTAGTTGCAGAGAAGTGTGTTTAGAGCAAATGCTCCTGGCCACAGTGCAGGTGTCCAGGAGCTCTCAGAGAACTGTGACATAAGCTCTTGTGCTCTTCTCTCTACTATATAATGTATGTGCTGTCTTAACATCACAGACGGAAGCTCATTAGGCTTGGGTCTGATGTTCCCTGTCTGTTTTTGCTTTATTCGTAGTTACCTATTGTAGCTAGTTCTTTGAAAGCTTATTAAAAAAGTATGTAAACAGTTATACTACAGTTCTAAAAAATAAAGTTCATGTTGTTACTGTATTTTTCTAAGGTTCAGATTTTCTGAGCTGTCCCCACATGCCATTTGTTTTATACTGGTCTCCAGCTGCTGGCACTGTTGTAGAGGGTGTTCCCCTCTGGGAGGGGAATCTGTACTGGAGGAGGCATGTCACTCGGGGTGGGCTTTGCAGGTTTACAGCCAGTTCTGTGTTTCTTTTGTGAAATGTGAGCACTGCTTCCTCACTGTCAGGCCTTCCCTGTCATTATGGACTGTCTACCTCCTCCAGAACGCTAAGCCAAAATAGCCCCTTCCTTCCCCATTTGTTTTTTGTCAAGGTATTCTGTCATGCATCAACGTAAGAGTAACTAATACAATGCCCTCTGTATCATTTTATATGGAATAAGACCCTATTTAATTATGAAAGTGAAGGAAATTATTTCAAGTACCACATGGTTTATTTTTCATTCATTGCAAAGGCTCTGTATTGAT
Organism: Meriones unguiculatus; assembly: GCF_030254825.1. Classification (NCBI taxonomy): domain Eukaryota; kingdom Metazoa; phylum Chordata; class Mammalia; order Rodentia; family Muridae; genus Meriones; species Meriones unguiculatus. The sequence continues at coordinate 68,358,330 of NC_083358.1, read as the reverse complement.
TTCCTGTGTGTGCTATAAGAAATCATAGACTGAGTGGGCTAAAATAACCACAACTTATTTTCTGCAGTTTCAGAGACTGCAAGTTCAGAATCAAGCCTGATAGGGCCACAGTCAGCATTATAAGCACGCATTATTTAAAAATTGGTTATATAAATAACTCTTAATGCTGCCATGCTTCTTGCCATGACAATAGTGGACTAAACCCCTGAAACTGTAAGCCAGCCCCAATTAAAGGTTTGCCTTTATAAGAGTTACTTAGTCATGGTGTCTCCTCAGAGCAATGGAAACCTTAAGACAGAAGTTGGTACCAGGAACGGGATATTGCTGAAATAGGCCTGACCATGCTTGTGTTTGGAGGACTGTGGATTTGGGGACTTTGGGTTAGGAAAGCAGTGGAATGCTTTAGGCTAGGCTTAGTTGTCCATCCTACTAGGAACACGGGAGCCAGTGGTGCTGAGGCTGATTTGTTTCAGAGGAGAAGAATCTTACTGTGTTGCTTAGAGATCGTTCTTGTTATATTTTGGTAAAGAATGTGGTTGCTCTTTGCCCTTGTCCAAGGAGTCTGCCAAAAGAGGCTAAGGTGAAGAGATTTAGATTAACTACATTGGCAAAGGAAATCTCAAAACAGCCTAGTAGAGACTGTTCTGTGGTTCACTCTCATGAAGAGCATTTTGATCAAATGTGGCAAGCTGAGAAAAGGAAAATATAACAGGTATGATTTAAGGATTAAAGGGGCACCAGGAAGAAATATGGAGCTAAATCCCATGTTCAAGCAGATAAACAGGTTAAAGATATTAAATGGGATTAAGGAAGTGTTGACCTCAGGGCAAGATCCCAACCAGCTAAGCTTCCATCTTGTGAAAAGGATGTTCCCCAAGGGACATTGCCACCTATTCTAAATGTGCATGCATTTTTGGTTGTACATAAAATAGTTATATCATGTTAGGGGTTATTATGACCTGGTTATTCTTTTGGACATAAGGAAGTATGATTGTGTGTCAAGTTGACAAGGCGTGAATTGTGATGCTAGTCTCATTTGTCAACTTGACTCTTCAAATCAAGATGTAGAACTCTCAGCTACTCCAGCACCATGTCTGCCAGGATGCTGCCATGCTTCCTACCATGACAATAATGGACTAAACCTCTGAAACAAAGCAGCCCCAATTAAGAGTTGCCTCGGTCATGGTATCTCTTTACAGCAGTGGGAACCCTAACTAAGACACATGGAAAAGAGAGGATGTGTAGTGAAGAAGGCTGTTCTTAGTCTTCATTCACAGTCAGTACTGCTCTATAGCACAGCACAGATTGAGAGACAGCCCTGAGGATCAGATAAAATAGAATTGCATCGGTATAAGGAAGTTTTAAATCATGTTTCCTGTGTCATTACAGTGCAAATGCATAAAGTAAAGATACAGAAAATATAAACACTATAATTAATAACAGGTGTATCTAGATCAAGATACATATGTTGAAAATAAAAACAAAACTCACTTTGTTTTCCATTATCTTTGGAACATTTCTAAAAGTGGCTGTATTAGGCTACCAAGAAAAATAAAGACTTAAAAAGAAACTGTAAAAGCAGGTTCTTTGATTGTAACCGTGTTAAAGGAGACAACAAAACTTGGAGGCTGGAGAGATGGCTCAGTGGGTAGAAATGCCTGTCATTCGAGCATGAGAAGCTGGGTTCAAATCCCCAGACCCCACATGAACAGCAGGACATATTAGTGTGAACACCTGTAATCCCAGTGCTCCTACTGACAGATGGGAAATGGAGACAGAGTCCCCAGGACTCTGGCACACAAAGCAGAAAATCGGCAGAGACTGTGTCTTACAAAGGCAGAATAGGAATGATACCCAAGGTTAGCCTTTGACCTCTACATGTGCAGAATATACCTGCAATCACACGAATACACACATACACATAGGCTGTACAACAAGTATACACATGCAAATGTGTGCTCACGTAAAGAAAACTCATTGAGATAAAAGCCTCACAACCTATTCATTAGAAAGGAAGAAAGAATAGAATGAGAGGGAAGAAAAGAAAGAAGAAGGAAGGGAAGGAAGGAAGGAAGGAAGGAAGGAAGGAAGGAAGGAAGGAAGGAAGGAAGGAAGGAAGGAAGAAGGGAAAAAAGCTAAGCAACTGGAAAGAGGAAATCAAATCTGAAAGCAAGCACTTTACCCACTGAGATGACCTTGATGAATCTGGAGAACAGAGAGGCCAGTGTCATCATGAGAGTCTTTAAAAGAACAGGCAAAAGAATGTCAGACTGATTTGGTACAAGAGGTGAACAACTTGATTAGCTATTATTCTCTTTCAAGATAGAAGGGAGCCATGAATGAAAGACTGTGGATCACTTATAGAAGAGAGAAAACAGAGTCTTCCTAGAGCCTCCAAAAGGAAATTGACATCATTTTCTTTTTAAGCCGTTCCATGTCTCTGCCTCCAGAGCTGTTAAGATATTAAAATTGTATGGCAATAAGTTGCTGAGTTGGTAATACTTTGTTACAGCAACAGTAGAAAAATTTAGTACTTTCTTCTGATCTAATTTCCTTTTGCCAGCTGAATATATTTGACAGTGATACCCTAGATGATCATTGAGCCACATAGAAGGATCCTGGGCCTCTCAATGCAATGCAAATGTATCCACTGAGTAGGAACATAAGCCCTGAACTCTTACATACGAAATAAACCATGTTACAGTTGAACCACAACGTGTTACAACCTTGCACTAAGTAATTGTTGTAGCCCAAGAATAGTTAATTAAAAAAAAAATTAAATTCTATAACATCCAACTTTAGCACTGAGTGGAAATAAACTTCTTTCTGGCTCATGAATTAAGGATAATTTTTACATATTTTTTTCTTTTTGGAGGGGAGATGAAGATTTTTCTATAATAGTCCCCAAACATGGAAACACTGTAGGTTGCCGAAGTTGTCTCAAATGTTAAAATTCTCAAGCAATTTTCCCCAACTCTGAGTTTGGATTCAGCACTCAATTCTGGTAATAGATGGTTTTCTAGTTTTGGCCTTAAGCACATGACAGGAAATGGTATTTAAATAAGCGTGTCTTTTATGTGTATTAAAACACTACAGATAGAAATAGTCTTCATTAGTATTTATTTCTAACATTATATACACGTGTTTTACATGTTTTACAATGTACCACATATAAAGAACCATTTGGTTATTTTTAAACTACTTTGATGCACTGTCGGTATGATGCTCATTTTGCTAAAAATCTGACTAATGTTTCTTTCTACCTTTGAGGTGTTAAAGGATATAATGCTTTTTGAAAGTTGTATCCTTGCACACTCCTTGCTGACACTGGTTTCGCTAACCCACTGTCCTGAGAGTTGGACCGGAGAGGAGCCTTCGGCTTGCTGAAATATTCTGTAACAAGTGTTTTCATCTTGTTTGTTCTTATAAACAATGGGATCTTAGCCCCTGAAATAGAAAAAAAAAAAAAAATCTAAATGAGACCATAATCGAAAAGACTGAATATAGTCTCTACCCTTTTTTATTATTGAATGGTGTAGGGTTAAAAACAAAACAAACATGAAGGTTAGATGAAAAACACTCAGGAGTCATAACAATCTATTCATCTTTACCATGTTCACCTTTGATGAGATGTTGTGGTAACATACATGTGTGAGAGGGTTGGGGCAATGATTGGACCAGTGACATAAGGACCAGTTACCCCAGTGGGTGAAACGAGAGAACAGACAGGCATCTTAGAGCAACTTAACTGCACTCCTCAGACTTTTCCAAAGCCTGCACTGTTCACAGCTATTTTGGGAAGGTCTGGTGACGGCAAATGCCGGCCATGGGGAGAAGCAGCGAGATCTGGAGGTCTTATTTAAAAGTCTGTGTGTCTAGGCAGGGTAAGCTTACAGTTGAAGAGAAACCACCGTGTAATAACTGTCGTTCTCCCGTGAGGATCTGGCAGGAGAGGTCAGGTGCAAAGGGAGCAAGAGGCTAGGTTTGCTTTCCACCTCTGGCTCAACTTGCTGCTTGTTAATGTATGGGGCCACTTTGGGGCTTAGTGAACTCCACCGGACAGTGATGGGGTCTAGGGGAACCCTAAAGAATTCTATTTGCTGAATCTCACATTCCTGGTCAAGGCAAACTTGGAGAAACAAGATGGATTTTTAATTTTTAATATATTCCTCTGCCGTCATCCTCCTGAGAGGCTGCTCGTGGACTATTGAGGACCAATGTAGGGCTTTCTAAGACTATTGAGTGTCCCAGCTCTAAACTGCAGGCTGGTTCAGGGCTTCTGATTGGGGCACACTGTTGTTCAGCTGCTTCAGGAGGTACCTGCTTGGAATTGCCGCAGTTGTATCCTTTTCTCTGGTGTCACCAACCTTCTTTACAGTGAAATCGGTGAGGCCCGGGACAGTAAAACTTTTCAGAATTGACCTGTGAAGTCGCTGTCTCTGTGTGGTCAGCGATCCTGTTCACTGAATGGGTGTGACCCCTTTCAACACCTACTGTCTGTTTTCAGAGTGTTTTTGTCCCCAAAGACACATTTTTGTCAGTTTTATCTTACGCAAAATAAGGCAGATACATTTCTGAAGAGTGGAGCTGAAAACATCACTGGTTTTCCTTTAAAAGCAAAGATCTTTAACACTTACTGATTTCCTTATACCATCTGTAATCACCACAAACCATACTTAACCTTGTGATGCCGCCTTATTTCCTTCGGATCCTTGACTTGACATTCTAAATCAATTGGAAAAAGAAAAAAATTTTGAGAGATAGCAATCCACGGTAGCATTAGGCAGCTGATGAGGTCTATCTTAAACACGCTCTCCCAACGCTTCCTTTCAATCACTTACCAATGACAACTCACTTTGAGCAAACAGCTAGCGGGGCTATCATAAGCCACTCAATGAAAGAGGTCAGCTCTTACCGTGTCCTCCTTTCTGACTTCATGGAAACTTAATGGTGCAGTCAAGTTAGAATGTATACTTTTTAAAAGCAACAATGTTTTTTTTATAATTTTCTTTCTGTGACTTTACATTTAACCCAACTTAAGTATAAACTAACAAAATTTTCTCTCCCAGCCTAAACACGTTTTCTTCAGCAGGTTATACATAAGGAGCTGTGTGCTTCTTTTGTTTGTTGTGTGTTGTTTTTGAGACAGGCTCTTGCTATGTGGTCCAGGCTAGCTTTCAATTTTCAAAACTTGCTTCAGTCTCCTCAGAGCTGAGATTACAGATGTGTGCCACTGCACCCAGCTGTTTCTTTATTAAAATCCCATGGCTTAAGAAATCTTTCTTAGAAAACAGTTTCCAAACGGCTTAGTAATTTTTTTTTTCCCTCACTGGAACTTCCCAGGAATATATCAGTGAAAATCAGTTGAAGCGATTTATTTTTATCTTCATTGCTTTGCATTAAAATCCATTCCCGTATAATAGTAGCACTTAACAAAATGGGCATAACACTGATAATAGTTCCATTTTCTGTTGTGCTTTGCGTGTTTAAACCTTTTTAAAGTTCTTAGGGCTGGAAAGATGGATCACTGGATAAAAAAACCTCACAGCTCTTGTAGAAGACCCGTGTTTGGTTCTCAGCACTGACATGAAGAGGCTCATACCCTCCTGTGACTCAACTATCAGGGAATCTGATGCTCCCTGGCCCCTGTGAGCACTGTACTCATGTTCTCTGTCTCTGTCTCTGTCTCTCTCTCTTAAAAATAACCTTAAAAAACTTTTAAAAAGCCTTATGTTTTCCTAGATTTCTAGATGTCTAGTCTTACTTTGCCATTAGTAGAAAGGGAATTGCCCTCAAAAGAGAAAGGCTGGTAGCTAAAGAACAGAGGCTCTGCCAAAATGTTCTAAATAGTGGAACTGAGAACAACTTTGTTATTATGTGTGAAAATGAAAGAAAACAATTACATATGTGCAGTCGCTTACTAGACGGAGCTGAGACTGAAACTGCAGCAGTTGGAAGAGAAAACAAGAAAGTATGAAGTCTTTAGGTACAGCGGCCCCCAGGTGGCATCTTTATTTACTCACCTGGGTGGCTGATGCCCTTCTCTAGAGCCAGTCAGCACTTTCGGCGAGGCAGATAAATTCTGCAACGATTTGGTTGGGGGGGGTGCTGCAACTGTGGCTGGCTTCCTGGGCTCTGCTGCGGCCTCTGTTGAAAGGGTTCTCCTGTGGCACACGTTTACCCCAGCCAGTTCAGAATGAACCACAGCTGATACCCACTCCTTTTCTGATTTGGGGGAACAAATTTTTAACAATAAAATAAAAAGGTCGGAGAGAATGAAAGTTACTATCGTCACACTGACTTAGAAGCGCAGGTTTGTCCCTCCTTATGTTAGTAATGGGTTTCATTATGTCATTGTCATACATTTATGTCACTTCAATTTGGTCTTCTTCATTCCCCTTTCCCTGTCATCCTCCCTCCCTACCTCTTGCTGGTCCATTGTGCATTAGGCATGGATGCACAACATCCACGCCTGCCTTGCACAGGCACACAAATGTACGCACATACACGTTTTTAAAAGGAATTATTGGGAATTTGTTAAATGTTATCTTCTTTTAAAAGCCTCCCCCTGCAGAAATAGAAAATTGTTCCCAAGAACTTTCCGATTAAAAAGTAGTCGTAAACTCTATGGCAAGGCTTTGTTTTTCCAAAATGCTCCCCATCCTCAGACTGTATCCCCAGTCCAATGTCACCAATGTTTTGTAACTGGGAACCTGTTACAAAAGGAGATTCTCGAGGCCCAAGCAGGAAGTTTTGGCTCCGTTCATGATGAGCTCGTTTGAGGATAGCTGCTGTGTGCTGTACTAACTGCCCTGCTTGGGAACGGTGTTTTCATGACACATGCCAGGGGCAGCCCAAAGGAGGCCCGGAGGCAGCTGAGTCATCAGCTAAGATTAAACAATCAGAGTGGTCAGGAGTCTGAAACATGGAAGGCTATGCTGCTGCCATCCACAGCAAAGGAAGGAAACAAGCTTGTGTTCAGACTTCACAGGAGGCCAGAGGATGTGTTCGTGGAGAGCTTGGGCTTTCACACAATATGGGGGAGACGCAGAATTCAGCCTTAGCCGAGAAGTCATGCTTCCTATTACTCTAATGAGTTCAGTTTGAGACTCTGCATTGGTACCTGAATGGCCAGCAGGCATGCAGGGTAGGTATTTGGGCTTATAGAAATTCTGGTAAGGAACTCTGGGAAAATAATTTTTTGCAAAAATATTTGCAAACCCTGGGGTAGAAAGCTTCAGTTTGGCACATTCATCATCTCTGACTATAACCGGAGGTAGGTTCCTGCAAATGCTTGTCTTAACCTCACCTTTGGTACTTGCATGAAGCAGCCACTGCAGAACCTCTGCCAGAGAATCGGTGTGTAGAATGTCACAGAGCTTTGACAGGATCTGACAGGGAACATTACAGTCACATAGTGAGGAAGTAAGCAATGCCTCCACCTGCTAACCTAGGGCTAGTCCTGGGTGCTTCCAGCCTCCGTTCGATCTAACTTAGGCCTAGAATGTTTTCAGCCTGTGAGACTTATTTTTTTAATAAGCTCAGCCTTTCTTGTTCTTTCTGAGCTCTGGGCTGACTTGGTTCAACTTAGCTGTTCTGGCTCAGACTCCTCCCCAAGCTGATATACTCAATCTGGCTTTTCTCTTGGCCTCTGAATTGCTATGCTTGGCCTCAAACTAACTCATGCAATCTGCTCTCATCCCCTGGCTCTTTCTTATTCTCTGGCTCATTCAGTCTTCACCCAAGTTCTCCCTCTGCAACCTTTCTGTTACTGTCCAGGTAAAAACACTGCCTCCTCTCTGCCCCTTAAGTAGCTTCCCTTTTCTCTCCTTTCTTGTGAGAGCTGGTCGTATCTTAGTCTGGCAAGTCTTTCTCAGATTCATCACTGTTTCTGCTACTCAGTTAAACATCACTTTCAAACATAGCTGCATCCTTTTACAAACTAACTTTATCTTCATTGCTTAGGATTAAAAGTGCATGCCACCACACCTGGATCTAAGGTTGTCTTTACCTGAGACTTGCTCTATACCAGGTTGGTCTCAGATCTGCTTGCCTCTGTCTCCTGAATTAAAGGCGTGTTTGCATTCCAGCCAGCTCACACAGACCTAGAAGATCTTTGGATATGCTTTCTTGCCAGAGCAGCCATGTTCTGAATTAAAATTCCTCCACAGGGGCTCTAACAGGAATCTGCTAGTCACAGAAGGGCGTCATCTGGCTGCTGCTCTCCTTGGTGCGGCTAAGAAGGGTGTGACCTGAGCTGGAGCGTGCCTCCATTCTTTGAATACAGCATTGGGCCCACTGAGAATGGAATCTAAATCCCTTTAGTCAGTAAGAAACCATACTTGAGGTTCTGGGAGGGGATTTTGTTTGCTTGCTCTTTAAAAAAATTTTAATTTTCTTTCCCTGAAGCTACAGGCTTTTCCCTCTCACACTATCCTTTCCCTTTTGAAGAACAGAACTCTCAGATGAGAGCTCTTGTTGTGTAAGCACTTCGCAGATGGCATTCCATTGTCACGAGTGTGCAGGTTTCTACTGAGAAGTCAGCAGGCATCATAGCACTTTTCTAGTTTTCAGCAGCTGGATTACAATGCTTAGAAGTGATTTGCCTTAGTTCATCTTCCTTAGGTTTAAGTTTCTGTCAGCTTTAGGAGAATGTTAGCCACTAACTCTGCCCATAATTTGAATGCTCTAATTTTCACTGTTTCTTAGACTCCAGTTACACACAAATATTAGAATGCTCAAAATATTCTCATAGGTCAATAAGGCTTGTTTATATTTTTATATCTACTTTTGCTTAGATAGTTTTTATTGTTCTGTGTTTAAATTTGTTAATATTTATGTATATTCTGAATGTGTGTGTGTGTGTGTGTGTGTGTGTGTGTGTGCGTGTGTGCGCGCGGGCATGTGTGAACATGTATGCACATGCATGTGGAGGCCAAAGGTTGCCTTTGGGTGTCTCCCTCAGTCATTCTCCCCAGCTGTAGTAGTATCAGTAACTCTGTTCTTCCATTATGAAGTTTCTGGGTCTCATCTGAACTACTGGTGATTTAAGCAACTCTCTGCGCTCTGGTGTGTGTGATTGACAGCCAGCAGTTCCAAGAACTGTTCCTTTACTCACTCTTTTCTGCTAGGCCTCTGCAGTCTGCTCTGTGCATGTAAAGGTTACTGGTGGGCCAAATTCTCGGTGGGGCCCTGTGCATCTTTCTGCAGCTTGGTCTCTACAAGGATTCTCCTTCTTCAGCATCTTTCTTTACTAGTCCCAGCCAGCCTCAGCATCCTCAGACTCTAGAAGTTTTTTCCGACTGAAGCCCAGTGCACTGTGGATGCTACTGCTCTGTACCATGATTAGGAAACTACCCTAGCAGAAGTCCGCACTGAGTGTAGTGATTACCCTCGTCTTAGCCATGAAGCTGCATTGTTTGTTGCCAAATACCTAAAAGCAGCTTCTTCATATTCTTCCCAAGTATGGGGTGATTTCCACTGGAGGCTTTCCTGAGAGAATCTAGCATTGTATAACCAGTGTCAGACACCTGTCACATTGCTACTCATTCTCTTCTAGGGTGTGTGTGTGTGTGTGTGTTCATTAGTGTGTTCATTCATGCTGTTTCCAACTTATGGATTTAATAAACCTGCCTCTTACTTTTATCTCCTGGTCCAAGTAGTTTGGTATGCACACCATGCTTTCATTCCCATCGGTCTTTGTACTGGTCATTTCTAAGCACTGGGAGACAGCAACAGAGTTCATCCTTGGAGTCAGTAGTGGCTTTTTAGCGTTGAATTCATCCTAAATCAAAGGTATGGTATGATTGGCATGCGATTTTGCACTTGTAATTTCCATATAAATTAAATGCACCACTAATAAGAAGCTTTTAGCTTTGTTTAAATTTTTTAAAGTATATTTATTATGTGTGTGTGTGTGTGTGTTTGAGAGTTTGCTTGCACATGAGCATGGCATGGTACATGTGTTGTCACAGAACAGCTTTCAGGATTCAGTTCTTGCCTGATATCACGTGAGTCCTGTGTGTCTACTTCAGGACACTTAGGCTTGGCAGGAAGTACCTTTCCACATGGACTCATCTCACAGACCAGATAAACGTTTTTCTTTAATAATAAAACCACAAAAGCAAATAACTTGTGAATAACTCTGAGTGCCCTTTAAACTCTATGGAACATTTGTGTTTGTAGACAAAGCAGATGGTGACTTATTACTAACTTTGGCTGAAATCATTTAAAGCCCTGGATGAAACTAAAGATAACAGTTTAAATGTTGAATGTGAAATCTTTTTGTATATTGTTGTTCCAGGCAGCAAATGGATCCTACTGTATGAGATATGTGCTGAGTTGGAAAGAGTTCTTTTTTCACCAGGAAAGCAAGAAGATTCGTGTGTTGTCTATGAAGCAATGTCATTATGTGTGCTGCACTTCTTGCTCTGCTAACAGCTGGAGATTTAGAATTAGGAACTCATTTCCTTTTCATTAGTTGAAGAAGAAATAGAAAGGCCTGGGGTAGGCTGGGAATACAGTCTGCAGTTTAAGCAGTGGCAACAACAACCAAAGGTGAGGACTTTATGTCCATAAGACTTTATGTTCTTGGCTCTCTGTACCTGTTCCAGGAAAGGTGCTTTTTGTTTTTTGTTTTGTTTTGTTTTGTTTTGTTTTTGGTCGATATTGACCAGCACACCAAGCTAATGAGGAAATGAGTCAACCTGAACTTGACATGACCAGAATTGATGACCAGATTGCTGGCAGTTATGAGAGTAAAGCTGTATCACATTCTGATTCTTGTTGAAAACTTCTCATGCATACACTTAGCTGGCCTGGAGAAGAGGGTTACACATTTTGCTTCAATGCTAATGTTGAACAAACTGAAATGCCTGGTTGGAGTTTTAAAAAGTAAATCAAAGAGTCAGAATGTGTAAGACAAGCATTTACATCAACTATTTAGGAAACTTTCATATCACAATTACAAAATGGCCAACTACTCAACTTCAAAAGATCTGCACATCCATGTGCCATGAAAGGTCTCATAAATGACAGGGAAGAGGAGGAAAGTTGTCGTCTTCATTATTTGTGAGAAATACCAAAACCCAAACCACACAAGCAACATCCCTGGATGAACAGGGTTTGTTTTTTGTTTTGAAAATAGCAGTCATATTTCAACCTCCTCCATGCTAGGATGATAAACTGAAACTATACTTCACTTCCATCAGCTAGATTCTAAAACCAATCAGACAACATGTAGGGAGAAAGTGAAGACAAAGAAATTCCAGGCGCTGCTAAGAGAATGGAAAGCGAAAAAAAAACTTGGCCATACTTCAAGATGTAGACACAAATCTTTGTAAGAGTCAGTTATCTCATTTGCAGGTATTGACCAGGAGGTAAACAAGTAGGTAAGTATACAAAGACTGTGTGTTTAGCTTTATAAAAAGGTGGACATGACCCAAATGCCCTTCAACAGACCCAAGTCCCTTGGCTTTAAGGACCATGTAAAAAAAAAAAAAAAAAAAAAAAGAATAATCAACTGAGCAACTTGGGTAGATTTTTGCTGAGTGAAGCCTGATCTTGAAAGAGAACTTGCATGTGACCTCATTTACATAAAAGTTAAAAGTCTGTGCCACTTTAGTGACACAAAGCAGATCAACATTTGTCTTTGGGAGGGCTGGGCTCATGAGTGTAAGGCCCTGGAGCCCTGGGACTTGGGAAAACCAACCTGGAACAAGAGTGGGGTTGAGGCATGTCCAAACCCAGGAAATCTTGTCCTGAGATTAGCAGGAGTAGGACTGATCTTTCCCCATACTCCACACCACATACCCTGCCCTGGCATGTGTGTCCTAGTGCCTCCACCTTTACCCCCTGAAGGAGGTCACCTAGCCTGGTATGTGATCTTATAAGGTCATGTCCAGCAGCACCTGGAATTCCTCCTCATGCAAATGAGGCATCCTCAGCACTCTGACCCCCTGAAAACCTCTATCTACCCCTCAAGAGTTTAAGTGGCTTTGTTCCCCACAATTAAATGAGCTGTCTCACTGAAGCTGTCTCCCAAGAATGTTTCTTATAGCACTCACAACCACCTGAGGTCTCTCTCTTTCATCACTGGCTGTTAACTACCACCACTTCCTTTCTCAGGATCTACTGGTTGGGCTGAAGGCCAATAACACTGTAACGGGCTGGCTGGGGAAACTGAGCCTGAGCGGCACATGAGGAAACCCATGTGCATTCTCCTGGTTTGGGTGCTGCTTCCCTGGGGGACATGTGTGTACTTGGCAAGATGCATTAGACTGTGTGTTTGGGATGTAGACGTTTTATATCGTGTTAGCTCTACCTGCACAAAGCTCTACAAGTAGAGTGAAAGAGGCCTCTAAGAAGTGCCGTAAAGAAGAACAGTTGCTAGAAGTCAAAGCAGCTAGCTGTGGCAGAGCTCCCTTACCTTCTTAAAAACTAAGGGATTGTCAGTGGAAGTCTTGAAGTTCTTACTGACTTTTCTACATGGCTCTGAAAGAAATTGGGGAAATACATTTAAATTAAATTAAAGAAATTTCCATTCATGCTTTATGTATTAGTTGCTGAAGTAGTCTAGTCTATACAAACTTAAATAAAGGTCAGCTCTGGCCTATGTGTGACAATGAAGATACTTGTGGTAGAAAACCATGTACAGTAACGTTATACAAGTGTATTTATGTTTTTAAAAAATACTATTTAAAAAATTCTGTTCCCAGATGAAGACACATTGCGAACTAACCTCCCTCCCTCCACCCATCCTTCCCTCCCTCTCTCCATTCCTCCCTCTCTCCCTACCACCTTTTCTCCATTTCTTCCCCTTCTCCCATCTCATTCTCACACCGTTATCCAGGCAGGCCTCCTGACTCAGCTTCCCAAGTGACTAGGATTACAGGTCTCTTTCAGCAGCCCTAACTAGTCCAAGCTTTCTTGATTTGCTTAAACTCATTTTAAAAGTAGAATCCTACTGAATGTTTCTTATCCATGTGCCTGTCATTTTTATTTAATAGGCAATTTGTATGTTTTGTTTGCCTCAAAGACAAAGGGTTTGCCTGCATTGTAATTGTATTTTCTTTTTCTTTTTTTAAGATTTTATTTATTTAGTTATGTGTATGAGTGCTCTCTCTACATGTACACCTGCATGCCAGAAAATGGCATAGATCCTAGTATAGATGGTTGTAAGCTGCCATGTGGTTGCTGGGAATTGAACTCAGGATCTCTGGAAGAGCAGACAGTGCTCTTAACCACTGAGCCATCTCTCCAGCCCCTGTATTCTTTATTTTATTTGTTTCTCATACTTTCAACCATATCATTCATCTGTGGTCTAAGTAAATCAGTCTCAACCTGAAATTGTCCACAGCTTTCCTTGGCTTTCTTTTTACTGACATGAAGATATGTCTTCTCTAAGCAAAGCCATAGGTATAGACCAGCTTTAAATAAAATTTTTGTGCATAATCCCCATAGTAACAAAATTCATCAGTTTGGTCTGAAGAAAGATTGTTCCCTTCTGGTAATGAACAGAATTATGGCTGCTAACCCTGACTAAGTAATGAACAGTGTTGTGGCTGGTGAGCATGTTCAACTAATGAACAGTATTGTATGGTCACCACAAACAGGTAACGAACACTGTTGTGTATTGACCATTCAGGTAACGAAGACAATGTGACTGGTGACCATGTTCAGGCAATGAACAGTGAGTGACCGGTGACTCATGTTCAGGTAATGACCAGTGTTGTGTGGTGACTCATGTTCAGGTAATGACCAGTGTTGTATGGTGACCATGTTCAGGTAATGAACAGTTTTCTATGGTGACCACGTTCAAATAATGAAGAGTGTTGTAGCTGGTGACCACGTTCAGGTAATGACCAGTGTTCTCTGGTGACCACATTCAGGTAATGAAGAGTGTTGTAGCTGTTGACCATGTTCAGGTAATGACCAGTGTTGTGTGGTGACCATGTTCAAGCAATGAACAGTGTGTGACTGGTGACCACATTCAGGTAATGAACAGTGTGTGGCTGGTAAACACATTCAGGTAAAAAACAGTGTGTGGGGGATTCGACAAGATGGTGGTGCCAGGAGAACACTGCATCTGAGGAGCAGGACATTTTCCATACAGTGACCAAGAGACTGAACTCTGGGCCCTAAAACAACAGTGATTGTGTTTCACAGGTGAGAGGAAACGCCACAGTGTGGGAATCAGTTGGGTCCATGCTCAGGTCACCGAGCCAGAACCTGGAAGAGATCCTGGGTCCCGCAGGCACTAGGTCGCCAGACCAGAACCACACGCCTGCTTGTCCTGATCACCTTCCCAGGCTGATCGGTGGGCACAAATACATCAGAGACTGGGAGTCCCAGTCGCAAGAAAAACCCACAGGGAAGGAAGGAAACGGGACTGGCCTCGGGTCACCCAGTCTTTCCCTGGAAAAAGTCTCGCAGAATGGCCGGTATGCGCCTCCAGCGCTGAACTGGACTCCAGCTGCAAGCACAGAGACTTGCTGCCCGCCCAGCTCTCCATCACACACAGAGCTGTGCGCCCCAGGGCAACAGAGAATGGGAGTCCCTTTCAGGGGAAAACTCCACAGGGAAAGAAGCAAACAGGGACGGACTTAGGCCACCCAGTATATCCCTGGAAAAGGTCCCACAGACCAGCACGCCTGCCAACCCAGGGACCTGCTGTGCACCAGCTAGCCTGCTGCTCCCAAGAGAGCAGTACTCACCGGCCACTGATTACCGCTTGGGTACTGGGGCACAGAGCCCCAACCTCAGACCTACAGAAGCCTGGGGTCCCTGAGATCAACCCTCAGATACTGCTCCAAGGGGCACCCACTTATCCCTAACAAAACTGACCAAACCACGGGGCACCCAGGTTACAGCAGCAGCTCACTAAATTTACAGCAAGAAACCCAGAAGCAGGGCAGCTGTCTCCAGGACTTCTCCGGGTGAGAGGAGAACCCTCTTGCCTAACAAGGACCACAGTTACCACTCAGGTCTGTATGCCTGAGGTGAGCTGTGGCAACTCCTAAAAAACACCAGCCATTCAGTGACCATACCAAAAAAGTTGAGGAGGCTTCCTTCAGGAAAAAGCATCTTCCTGCCAAGGGGATTCGCTCCACCACAGGATTCTAGGAACCACCAGAAACTAACACCCAACACCTAAGATAGCCCAACATTTTCCATACAGTGGAAAATGTTAAATACTAACATTTAACAGCGTAAAAGCTCAACCAACAAAAGACAGAACAATATGGCATCTCCAGAACCCAGTTATCCAGGGGCAAGTATCCCTGGACACCCCAGCATAATTGAAATTCAAGAAGATGACCTAATATCTATGCTTATGAAGAGGATAATAGAGGAAACAAATAAAATGCGAAAAGAACTAGAGGAAGATAAAGTCAAACAGATTATGGCCATCCGTAAAGAAATATAGGAAGTTGCAACCAAACAGTTTGTAGCCTTTAGAGAGGAAATACTTAAATCACTGAAAGAAATAAAAGAAACAGAGGATTGTTCAAACAGCTGCAGGAATTGAAGGAAAAACAGGAAAATACAGTCAGACAGGTGAAGGAAATCAACAAAATGGCTCAAGATCTGAAGATAGAATTGGAAAAATTAAAGAAAACACAAATGGAGGAAATTGTGAAGAGAAAGAACTTAGAGAAGAAAACATGAACTACAAAGGTAAGCATAACCAATAGAGATGGAAGAAAGAATCTCAGGTGTGGAAGATACAATGGAAGAAATCAATGCATCCATCAAAGAAAATGTTAAATCTAAAAAATTCCTGACACAGATCATCCAAGAAATTCAAGACAACATAAAAAGACAAAACCTAAGAACAATAAGAATAGAGGAAAAAGAGGATTTCCTCCTCCAAGGCCCAGAAAGTATTTTCAACAAAATCATTGAAGAAAATTTCTTCAACTTAAAGAAGAGGCCAATAAGAATACAAGAGGCCTACAGAACATCCAATAAATTAGACCAGAAAAGAAAATCCTCCCACCACATAATAATCAAAACAGTAAGTATACAGAACAAAGAAAAAATACTAAATACTAAAAGCTGCAAGGGAAAAAGGCCAGGTAACATATAATGGCAAACCCATCAGACTCACCTGACTTCTCAACAGAGACTATGAAAGCCAGAAGGGCCTGGACAGATATCATGCAGACCCTAAGAGAACACAGATGTCAGCCCAGGCTACTATACCCAGCAAAACTCTCAGTCCTCATAGATGGAGAAAACAAGATATTCAATGATAAAAACAAATTTCAACAATACCTACACACAAATCCAGTGTTACAGAAGACACTAGAAGGAAAAATACAACCCAAGAAAACTAGCTCCTTTCAAGAAAACACAGGAAATAATTAACCTCACTACAGTAAAAACAAAAAGCAATCAAGCACACAAACTTATTACCACAGCCAACATTAAAATCAAAGGATCTAACAGCCACTGGTCATTAATCTCTCTCAATATCAATGGACTCAATTCTCCAATAAAAAGTCACAGACTAACAGAATGGATGCTTAAACAAGACCCAGCAATCTGTTGCATACACACCTAAATCACAAAGATAGACATTACCTGAGGGTAAAGGGCTGGAAGATGGATTTCCAAGCAAATGGACCCAAGAAGCAAGCAGGAATAGCCATTCCAATATCTGATAAAATAGACTTTCAACCAAAATTAATCAAAAGAGATGGGGAAGGACACTTCATACACATCAAGGGAAAATTCTACCAGGAAGACATCACAATCCTGAACATCTATGCCCCAAATACAAGGGCACCCACATTTGTAAAAGAAATATTGATAAAACTTAAACCACACATAGATTCCCCACACATTAATAGTGGGAGACTTCAACACCCTACTCTCAACAAAGGACAGGTCAACAAAACAGAAATTAAACAAAGAAACAATGTCTCTAACAGAGGTCATGAATCAAATGGACCTAACAGACATTTACAGAACCCTACACCCTAACACAAAAGAATTTACCTTCTTCTCAGCACCTCATGGAACCCTCTCCAAAATAGAAAATATAGTTGGTCACAAAGCAAGCCTCAACAGATACAAGAAGATTGAAATAATCCCTTGTATCCTATCTGATCACCATGGAATAAAGCTGGACCTCAACAACAACAGAAATAGCAAAAAGCCTACACACACATGGAAACTGAACAACTTGCTACTAAATGACAGCTGGGTCAGGGAAGAAATAAAGAAAGAAATTAAACTCTAGAATTCAATGAAAATGAAGGCACAACATACCCAAACTTATGGGACACAATGAAAGCAGTGCTAAGAGGAAAGTTCATAGCACTAAGTACCTTCAAGAAGAAATTTGAGACATCTCATTTAAGAAACTTAATGGCTCACCTAAAAACCCTGGGAAAAAAAGAAGTGGACACACCAAAAAGGAGTAGATAACTGGAAATAATAAAATTGAGGGCTGAAATCAATCAATTAGAAACAAATAAAACAATTCAAAAAAATCAATGAAACCAAGAGCTGGTTCTTTGAGAAAATCAACAAGATAGACAAACCCTTAGCCAAGCTAACTAAAAGGCAGAGAGACACCATCCAAATAAACAAAATCAGAAATGAAAAGGGGGACATAACTACAGACACTGAGGAAATCCAAACAATCATTAGGACTTACTTCAAAAGTCTATATGCCACAAAATTTGAAAATCTAAATGAAACAGACAATTTTCTGGATCGATTCTACTTACCAAAGCTGAATCAAGACCAGGTAAATCAATTAAATAGTCCTATATCCCCTAAGGAAATAGAAGCAGTCATCAAAAGTCTCCCATCCAAAACAAGCCCAGGACCAGATGGTTTCAGCACAGAATTCTACCAGACCTTCAAAAAAGAACTAACTCCAGTTCTCTTCAAATTTTTCCACAAAATAGAAACAGAAGGAACACTACCAAACTCATTCTATGAAGCCACAGTCACCTTGGTACTTAAACCACACAAAGACTCAACAAAGAAAGAGAATTTCAGGCCAATCTCCCTTATGAACATTGATGCAAAAATACTTAACAAAATACTTGCAAACCGAATACAAGAACACATCAAAGATATCATCCACTATGACCAAGTAGGCTTCATCCCAGGTATGCAGGGGTGGTACAATATATGGAAATCCATCAATGTGATCCACCATATTAACAAACTGTAAGAATAAAACCACATGTCAATCTCCTTAGATGCTGAAAAACATTTAACCAAATCCAACACCCATTCATGTTTAAAGTATTAGAGAGATCAGGGATACAAGGCACATATCTAAACATAGTAAAGGCAATATACACCAAGCCTATAGCCAACATCAAACTACACAGAGAGAAACTTAAAGCAATCCCACTGAAATCACAGACAAGGCAAGGCAGCCCATTCTCTCCATATCTCTTCAACATAGTTCTGGAAGTCCTTGCTAGAGTAATAAGACAGTTGAAGGAGATCAATGGGATACAAATTAGAAAGGAAGAAGTCAAATTATCACTATTTGCAGATGATATGATAGTATACCTGAGTGACCCCAAAAATTCTACCAAGGAACTTCTACAGCTGATAAAAACCTTTAGCAAAGTGGCCGGATACAAAATTAACTAAAAAAAAAAAAAAAATCAGTAGGCCTCCTGTATACCAAAGACAAAAGGGCTGAGAAAAAAATGAGGGAAACAACACCCTTCAAAATAGCCACAAATAACATAAAGTACCTTGGTGTAACTCTAACCAAGCAAGTCAAAGACTTGTATGAAAAACTGTCAAGTCTCTGAAGAAAGAATTAGAAGAAGCTATCAGAAGATTGAAAGATCTCCCATGCTCATGGCTTGGCAGGATTAATATAGTAAAAATGGCCATCTTACCAAAAGCAATCTACAGATTCAATGCAATTCCCATCAAATTACCAACACAATTCTTTACAGACCTTAAAAGAAAAATTCTCAACTTCATATGGAATAACAAGAAACCCAGAATTGCTAAAACAATCCTCTACAATAAAAGATCTTCTGGAGGTATCTCCATCCCTGATCTTAAGCTGTACTATAGAGCAACAGTTATAAAAACTGCATGGTACTGGCATAGAAACAGAATGGTGGATCAATGGAACCAAACGGAGGACCCAGAAATAAACCCACACACTTATGGACACCTGATCTTTGACAAAGATGCCAAAAAAAGATAGCATCTTCAACAAATGGTCTAACTGGATCTCTACATGTAGAAAAATGAAAATAGATCCATACTTATCACCCTGCACAAAACTAAAGTCCAAGTGGATCAAAGACCTCAACATAAAACCAAACACATCAAATCGGTTAGAAGGAAAAGTGGGGAAGACCCTAGAACTCATTGGTACAGGAGACAACCTCCTCAACAGAACACCAACAGCACAGGCTCTAAGGGCAACAATCAATAAATAGGACCTCATGAAACTGAAAAGCTTCTAAAGTAAAGCAAAGGACACCGTTATCCAAACAAAATGATTGCCTACAGATTGGGAAAGAATCTTCACCAACCCTTTATCTGACAGAGGGCTCATGTCCAGTATATATAAAGAACTAAAGAGGCTGAAAAGCAGCAAACTAAGTAATCCAATTAAAAAAATGGGGAACAGAGCTAAACAGAGAATTCTTGATAGAGGAATATTGAATGGCAGAGAAACACTTAAAAAAATGCCCAACCTCATTAGCCAATAGGGAAATGCAAATCAAAACGATCCTAAGATTTCACCTTACACCCATCAGAATGGCCAAGATCAAAAACTCAAGTGACAGCACTTGAGGTTGTGGAGAAAAGGGAACCCTCCTCCACTGCTGGTGGGAATGTAAATTTGTACAACCACTCTGGAAATCAATCTGGCACTTTCTCAGACAACTAGGATCTTTCTCAAGATCCAGATATACCACTCCTAGGCATATATCCAAAAGAGGCTCAAGTACACAGTAAGGACATTTGCTCAACCATGTTTGTAGCAGCTTTATTTGTAATAGCCAGAAGCTGGAAACATGCCCCAGATGCCCCTCAACTGAAGAATGGATACAGAAATTGTGGTACATCTACACAATGGAATATTACTCAGCAATGAAAAACAAGGAAATCATGAAATTTGCAGGTAAATAGTGGGAACTGGAAAGGATCATCCTGAGTGAGCTATCCCAGAAGCAGAAAGACACATATGGTATATAATCACTCATATAAACATATAATATAGGATAAAGATACTAAAATCTGTACACCTGAAGAAACTAATCAAGAGGGAGGATTCTGGCTAAAACGCTCAATCCCCATCCTGAAAGGCAAAGAGAATGGACATCAGAAGAAGAAGAAAACAGGAAACAAGTTAGGAACCTGACACAGAGGGCCTCTGAAAGGCTCTGCCCTGCATACTATCAAAGCAGATGCTGAGACTTATGGCCAACTGTTGGTTAGAGTGCATGGAATCTTATGAAAGAAGTGGGAAATAGTAAGATATGGAAAGGACAGGAGCTCCACAAGGAGAACAACAAAACCCCAAAAAATTTGAACACAGGGGTTTTCCAGAGACTCATACTCCAACCAAGTACCGTGCATGGAGATAACCTAGAACCCCTGCACAGATGTAGCCCATGGCAGTTCAGTGTCCAAGTGGGTTCCATAATAATAGGAACAGGGACTGTCTCTGACATGAACTGATTGGCCTGCTCTTTGATCACCTCCCCCTGAAGGGGGAGCAGCCTTACCAGGCCACAGAAGATGACAATGCAGCCACTCCTTATGAGATCTGATAGACTAGGATCAGAAGGAAGGAGAGGAGGACCTCCCATATCAGTGGACTTGGGGAGGGGCAGAGTGGAGAAGGCAGAGGGTAGGTGGGATTAGGAAGGGAGGAGGAGGGGTTTATGGGGGGATACAAAGTGAATAAAGTGTAATTAATAAAAGTTAATATAAAAAATAAAAAAGAGAATAGTTGTAAATTATACCATGATAAAATTTACATGAATGAGAAAAAAAAACCCAGCGTGTGCCTGGTAAACACGCTCAGTTAATGAACAGAATTGTGTGATGACCATGTTTATGTAATGAAGAGTGTGTTAAACACGCTCAGGTAAAGAACATGTTATGTGGTGACCGTGTCCATGTTCAGGTATTGAACAGTATTGTGGCTGGTGACCATGTTCAGATAATGACCAGTGTTCTATGGTGACCTTGTTCAGCTAATGATGAGTGTGTGACTGGTGACCATGCTCAGGCAGTGAACAGTGTTGTAAATGGTGACCACGTTCATGTAATATAAAGTGTGTGACTGTTGACCATGTTGAGGTATTGAACAGTGTTGTGTGGTGACCATGTTCAGGTAGTGAACAGTTTTGTGGCTGTTGAGCACGTTCAGGTAATGAACAGTGTTGTGTGGTGACCATGTTCAGGTAGTGAACAGTTTTGTGGCTGTTGAGCACGTTCAGGTAATGAACAGTGTTTTGTGGTGACCACGTTCAGGTAGTGAACAGTTTTGTGGCTGTTGAGCACGTTCAGGTAATGAACAGTGTTTTGTGGTGACCATGTTCAGGTAGTGAACAGTTTTGTGGCTGTTGAGCACGTTCAGGTAATGAACAGTGTTGTGTGGTGACCATGTTCAGGTAGTGAACAGTTTTGTGGCTGTTGAGCACGTTCAGGTAATGAACAGTGTTGTGTGGTGACCATGTTCAGGTAGTGAACAGTTTTGTGGCTGTTGAGCACGTTCAGGTAATGAACAGTGTTTTGTGGTGACCATGTTCAGGTAGTGAACAGTTTTGTGGCTGTTGAGCACGTTCAGGTAATGAACAGTGTTGTGTGGTGACCACGTTCAGGTAGTGAACAGTTTTGTGGCTGTTGAGCACGTTCAGGTAATGAACAGTGTTTTGTGGTGACCACGTTCAGGGAGTGAATAGTGTTGTAGCTCGTGACTGTTTAATCAGTGCTCCCTTGCTTGAAGTAGAAACTATTTTTTTTTTTAATTTAATTCATAGAAGGGACTGCACTTGTGTAATTACATTGGAAGGATTGCGGCACAAACATTTTCTTGAGGTCTAGAAATCAGAGTGACTGGCTTATTCAACCTAATCACCAAGGAAGAGAGTCTCGATGTGGAGTTTTCAGGACCAGGTTAGCCTGTGGACACATCTTGATTATCCGATATCATGTGGGAAGCCCAGCCTGAACGTGGGCAGGATCATTCCCTGGTTTGGTCACTGAACTCTATCATCAGCTTGAGCACTAGCCATGTATTCTGTCTGCTCTCGACTGGAGATGTCACGTGACAGGAGCCGTCTCAAGCTCAGCCTGCAGTGACACACTGTAACCAAGAATCGTGACCTAAAACAAAGCCTTTCTTCCCTAAGTTGCTTTTTCTCTCATTCAGTCCCAGCAGCAAAAGGAAACTAGGACAGAAATCAGTACCAAGGGAGTGAGTTTAACCCTGCTGCAGTTAAACTGTGCTGGGGCTAGAGCAATGATGGCTGGGTCGGGAAGAGCCCTGGACTCTCTTGCAAAGGACCTGGGTGCAGTTCTGGCTTGCAATGGTAGCTCACAACCGTCTGTAATTCCAGTTCCAGGGAATCTGATGCCCCCTTTGGAATCCTTGTGGCACCAGGCACGCAGGTGACGCACATGGATGCATCCAGGCAGAGCATTCATACATATGAAACAAAATGAATCTAAAAAGGAAAGTTTAAACTGAGCATGTTGTTTTATACTTTGGGGCTGTTTTGTGGGAGAAATGTGGATGCTTTTGATGCACTGATCTAGGAAAGCCGCCGCATGCCGGAAACATTTTGATGGGGCAATCTACTGGGAGCTTGGAGAATAGTAAACATCTATTAACTTATTTAATCATCTACCAAAGACCAGACACTGCACGTGGGTCAGAGGGATGGATAAGTGCCATGAACACAAAAGGTGTGGGGAAAGAGGTACACAGATTTCCATCCCCATGTGTTTACCTTTTGCTTGTTTTTTTGGTTTTTTTTTTTTTCTTTTATCAGTGCTGGCTAGACACTCATATCTGATGTCTAGTTTGTTAGTTATTTTCCTCATGGTTTGAGGTCATATACCCGTCCTTGTAGGAAGGCTTCCAGAGGGAATGCGCGATAGCTGTGGAAGAAATGCTCAGCTGGCTGCTTTCTTCTTTCCCTGGTTCTATCCCCCGGGGACAGCCAGCGTGTGCAGTGGTGCCATTCTTATTCCCTGCTTACCCACATTCTCTAGAAACACCCTTCTCAACACACTCAGGGGCGTGCCTCCAGGCCATTCCAAGTCCAGTCAGGAGCTGACATTTGACCTCAACACACTTTTCTGAAGATTGGACACTACACCCACCCCAAATCTGGCCTGGACATAATAATAGTAATGGCAATAGAAGCACGATTACTACTGCTGCTACTAACGTTTTTAACAGTGGTGTCTTACTGAACTGTGGCTAGAGGAGTATAAACTGTGCATAGTGAATAACCTATCACATAAGTTGCTGCAGTTACTTAAGCAATCAGATTTCTCTCCAATTATCTTCAAGAGACCTAAGGACACATTCCATTTCTTTACAGGGACTCACCGGACTGAGGCCTTACAGGAACTTTGTTTGGGGCTGGTGACAGCCCTCGGACAGGGCTTTCCAGGGCTGCGGTGCAGGGCAGGCTACTGAATTTGGTTGGTGTCTCGTTTCTCTCCAGGGCTGCGGTGCTGGGCATGTTACTGAATTTGGTTGGTGTCTCGCTCCTCTCCAGGGCTGTGGTGCTGGGCAGGTTACTGAATTTGGCTAATGGTGTCTCGCTTCTCTCCAGGGCTGCGGTGCAGGGCAGGCTACTGAATTTGCCTTGTGTCTCGTTCCTCTCCAGGACTGCGGTGCTGGGCAGGCTACTGAATTTGGTTGGTGTCTCCTTCCTCTCCAGGGCCGTGGTGCTGGGCAGGTTACTGAATTTGGCTAATGGTGTCTCTCTCTTCTCCAGGGCCGTGGTGCTGGGAAGGTTACTGAATTTGGCTAATGGCGTGTCGTTCTTCTCTAAGTGGCTAAACTGACCAGAGCTATGTAACATTCTGAGAGGGATCTCATCGTCATTCACATTGCAGATTGGGATGTTGTTCAAACCTGGAAGGATAAGGATAACCATTTATTTGTTTCCTGGCAAACCTTTTCGGAACACACCCCATCGCTCACCATCTCCTATTGCACTCAATTTCCCACAGCACTTATCATTAGTTCTGTTAAATCTCTTTGTAAAGCTGCTTGTCAGAGCTACACCAGGCTGTGAGCCTCCTGGATGGGGGTTTTGCCCGTTTTGTTTACTGTTGCTAGTACCTACTCCAGTGCTTGGCAGAAATCTGGTGAGCTCTGACGGTGAAGTGAATTGTCTGGAGAACACTGCCAGCCATTTTATTTGGTTACATACTTCAAATATTATCAATAGTAACTATATACAATAGATATGAGAATTCTTGAAGACACTATCATATGTTATCATTATACTTTAAACACTAGAGTACTGATTGGCCCAGGTACACAGTAAAAAAAAAAAAATCACACTAAATTAAAAATTGGCAAGCCTACACACAAATATGTCAATTGAGCCCCCAATTTCTCCTTTAATTGGGTTTTTAAAAAGAAAACATGCGGCGTGTGTATCTTATACGTTGGAGGAAATTCACAGAGCAGCCCTCTCAGTTCCCACCTTGTTTCTGTTTTATTATTGGCTCCCACTTCTTCTCATATTCACAGACAAATGTGCCCACATGACAATCTCACAGTAGACAGAAATAATATGAAAAAATTCGTAGTCCAGCTATTCAAGAGTTGAGGAAGGACTACTTTTCAAAAGTGCAAAGGAACAAGAGAACAGCATGACTGGCTTGAGAGTCCAGTGAGCCATTACATGACTGACATGACAGCCGTTGAGGAGATGGGATGGAGCTCCGGAGAGGTCAGGCCCATTACTGGGACTGCGGTGGTTCTGCAGCTGAGGTTGCAAAGGCTGCCTGAGCCAACCAAAAGCTCCTTCTTCACAGCCCTTAGTCTCTGACTGATACACAGTCTTTAAAGGGAAAGTGTTGTTGCTGGTTTGTTCATTTTGTTTTGTTTTTTGCTTTCCATTCTTTTTGTGCAAGACAACTGTTTCCTTAGTGGATGACAGTCCTTTAACCATTAGAAAATTTAAAATGATGGAAATAATTAACTAAGAAAAATGTATACTATGTCTCCCACTTTGCTTTTCTGTTGCAGTAATAAAACATCATGACTGAAAGCTTAGCAGGGAAAGGGTTTGTTTGGCTTACACATCCATGGCACAGTGCATCCTGAGGGGAAGTCAGAGTAGAAGTTCAAGGAAGGAATCTGGAGGCAGGAACTGAAGCAGAGGCCATCTCGCCTACCGACACAAGTATCAACTGTTGATACTTAGGGTCCAGGCTACATCTTCTCTGTCTGGAAATGTCCTTTTAGCTGAAGAGAACCCTCGTGCACTAACAAAGCACTAACACCACCAATGCCTGGCGGATGGTGGATGGAAGTCACAAAAGGATCAAGTCTTTACCCTGGAAGAGGCCACCCCTGCTTCGCTCTCCCTTGTGGCCCCTGTGACACCCTTGTGGCGCTTCACACTCACCTTTTTGCCTAATTCTGTTTCCTTCATTTCCTTTGTAAATGTTGTTCCACAAAGTGCTTCCAAATAAAGCTTCTTGACACAAATTCCCAGATCAGTATCCTCAGAGAACCTAATTTAAGACAACTTCTCTGGAGGAAAATATAGGGTACTATGCCAAAATATCACATGACAATCTAGACTGACGATATGGGCCCTAGAAAGTCTTTTGAAATGATGCTAAAACCAGTATCTCGAAGATAAGAAACAGCAAGGAATGAGGGAATTTTCTGTCGAGAGGAAATGTGTGAAAAGCCAGAACTTGCCAAGGACTTGTTTACATCTTCAAGGAACTTGGATAAGCCTATAAGGTGCGAGCAGAGAGGGGCGGGTGCTATGTGAGATGAGTTATAGGAGACGGACAGCACAGGATTAGACAGTATTACCGCAAACGCCTCTGGGGGATTGCAGCAGGATTTGTCAGTATAAGAATAGTGGTAGCATCAGCAAGTACGTTTTGCATGAGGTAGGGTGGTAGCCAGAGTGCCGTGGGCTAAAGAGTGGCTCAGAGGTGAGGATGGGAGAACCCAGAATGCGCACATCTCTCCTGGCTTCGAGGCAATGCAAGTTTCTAGGCGTATGTAGAGAGAATTCTGGAATTTTGGTTTCTTTAAAAAACAGAAATGTTGTAAGGATATGCTTTTGTTTTAATTCCAGGTGTGGAGATATGGGGGCTGCTTCACGGCAGCTGACTACAATTTGCCTCATGCTCTGGCAGAGTTATGGTTTTGCCAGCTGCAGATAGTTTCTGTGACTATGTGACGTTTGGAATTCTGGGAAGTTTTCAGAGGGTGTATACATGCTAGAGCCCTACTAGGTGGGGTTTGTGGTTGTTGGTCATTCAGGGGGCTAAGTTGCGGTTTGTTAGTAGGTGTGCTCAAGAAGAATTAAGAAGAAAGCTTACTTCTCTCTCCCCCCCATCCTTGTTTCTCTCCTATCTAATGATAGGGGCTGAAACTGGGGTAATAAAGGCTGGGAAAAAGAAGATGCTACAAATTAACAAAGACTAGCTACAAGCAAAGAAGAAACAAGAGGAAAGAAATAAGATTCAAGAATCTCTAGCTCTCTCTCCCCTCTATCCTTTCACTCCTATCTATTGATAGGGGGTGAAGCTGGTGGGGGGGGGGATAAAGGGTAAGAAAAAGAAAAAAACAGCAAAGTAGCAAGGGTCAACTACACTACAGAACCTCCTAAATGTGCTCTGCTGCCAGTGACCACTTCCCTCTTCTTGCATGTATTCTCCCTGACCTGTCCACCTTCTGCTCCGTTTCCTGATGCTCTCTTCTCTGTTGGCACCTTGCCCTTTGCCTCCCATGCTCATATATTTCACCATGACACGGGTATTATTGTCAGAAGGCTCTGCCTGGGTAGTCACTCCAAGTCGGTGTGTTTTGAATAAATGAATGGATGGATAGACGACTGAATGATTAACCAGATGATCAATGTCGCTGACTTAAATACCATGTTTCTGTTGATGACTCCAGGATGTACATCATGCTCCTAACTTCCCCTTAGTCAGATTATTTCTACCGGGTGCCTGGAATGCAGTTTGCCTCGCTGCACTGAATTCAGTGTTTGACTAGGCTGTAGTCTTTGTAAGACTGTTTTTGCTGATTCATTCCCTCCATCCAGAATGCAAGTTAATCTGCCTTGAGACCAGTAAGCACCTGCTGAGAGAAATGGCTCCAGCTTCTCCCCTTAGCCTCCCTGTTTTACCAGAAGCAGCATGTTTTCTCGTTACGATACCCTCAGGTGGCAAAGGGAAGCAGCATGGGTTCACGTGAGATCTCTTGCCTTCCTGCTTTGTTCCATTTGGTTATCAGGACATTTGCTTTTCTCTTGAACAGTCTCCCCAGCCTCATATTCTGGTGTTGCTTAGCTACCATTGTAGCTAAGGGATATTTGTATGTTTGAACAAGATTGGCAGCCTTCTAGTTCTCTTTATTTCCAGGCTCTACACCTTTCCATTAAAAGATGCTTAATTTGTATTATGAAAATGTTCTCTCTCTTTTTTTTTTCAAAGGAACATGACTCATTTTCATCTATTGGGAGTCATTATACCTTACAGAGGTGTGTCTTCCTCAATAAGGACATGTCTACCTTCTACTCAATTTCCTGATGCTCTCCTCTGTGTTGGCACCTTTCTCTTCACCTCCTGTGTTCATATACTTAACCACAACCCAGTCCTATTGTTAACAGGCTCCGCCTGAATAGTCACTCCAAGTCGGTGTTTGCTGAATACACTCACCGAGGAAGCAATGTGGCTCTAATAGGAATGAGTCTCAGGAAAGGACATGAAAGACTAACCCACCAGCTGAGGTGGCTTTTGAGGGAGGTGTCCCACAGTTACCCTATCTGGGGTAAACTGACTGGTTCACTGTATCTACTACCAACAGTTCTGTTTGTTCTCCATGCACTTTGTAATCTTGAGAAATCTGCCTCTCAAAACAGCATTTCTCTCTATAGCCCAGATACGTGTAGAAAGCATATGTACTTTCATTCTTCAGCACAAGAGAAGATTCCAGCAGTGTCTAATTCCCAGGGGGCTTGCTACAGAAAGCTAAAATAAGAAAATGGGAATGGAAGGAAAGGTAGGAAGGTAGGCAGGTAAAGAGGAGGAAAGGAAGGAGAGACAGTATATATGCAAGGCCCTGGGCTCCATACTGTAACAGCATGGTCTGCTGCTTTGTATTTGATTGTTAATTCTTTTGCCCCCTAAGGTCTGCTTGCTGCCTTTTATGAGAAGACACTCACGTACCCTAAAATGAGGTTTGTAATCCTTGCCTCCAAAATATCCCCAATTGGCTAAAAAAATGCCTAAATACCTGGGCAGGGCAGAAGTTAGGGAGGTGTGGCCAAGGTTTGTGCACCTGAGGTGAGGATCACAGGGAGGAGGAGGAGATAGGTACGGGATGAGAAGAAAGCAGAGTTGCCATTGGCTAGGTAAAGAACCGCGTGGGCTGGGAGGAGGAACAGCGTGGAGAGTAGCGGCCCAGATGGGAAGTATGTGCAAGTATTTGTGGGGAGATAGGGTGGGAAGTAGCCCAGACAGGAACAATTAAAGCAAATGGCATAGAATGTGGGGCCAAGAGATAACAAGATAGATTAGGGGGTAATCACTGCCAAGCCCCGGGTGAAACAAGGATTATTTAAATACAACAGGTGTCTGTGTGTCTTTTATTGTTTGACAGCAGTTTAAATAAAATTGCTGTAATAGTTAAGGGCCTTAGTAATAACATTATTGGCAGTTTATATTTTATCTAACACCACATCCAGCATATATTCCTATATGTGCGCACTTCGCTTGGGCATGTTTAAATCCTGGCATGGGTGCTGTGATGGCTATTCTTGTTTGTCAACTTGACTACATCTGGAATTACCTAAAATTCAAAATGGCTGGGCACACCTGTGAGGGATTTTTTTTTCCTTAGTTGGAAGTGGGAAGATTGACTTCTAATCTGGATCTTTGAGGTGAGAAGACACACCTGTAAGGTGGACCATGCCTTCTTCTGGAAGCCTTTATAAAGGACATGAATGAAGGATGATTTCTCCTTTTGCCTTCTTTGTCCTGCCCTAGCTAGCAAGTCCATTCCTTCCTAGCTTTAAATCCCATTTCTTCAGGATTCTGGCATATACTTGGAAACCTAGCCTCGTGAACTGAACAATTACTGGATTCTTGGACTTTCCATTAGTAGACAGCTTTGCTGGACCCTAGCCTGTAAATTATTTTAATGAATTCCCTTTAGATAAATCATATGATAGATAGATAGATAGATAGATAGACAGACAGACAGATAATAGAAATATAGATTGATTCATTCTGTAAATTCTGATACTCTAGAGAACCCTGACCAATACGGTGGGAAGGTAGTTAAGATATTAAAATGTGTTTAAGCCAAATTGTCAGTGCCCACTTGGACCTCCCTGAATGACTTCCCAGGTTCTGAATACTTTGGCCATTTCCCTGGCCGCCATCCCAACACAAGCAATTTCTGGGCTAATGTCTGACAGAGCAGATACCTACAAACACCCACAGGCACTAGGACCTGGCTCCTGCTGTCTTAGTACCCAGCTTTACCAATAGCTAAATGTTTGAAGTAAAAGTTCAGGTTGTGCATGGAGAAGAGTGTCTGAGTAGCTGGAGCCCCATTACCTTTGATGTGGCAGACCCGTCTGGGGTGAGGGGTGTGCCGGACTCGAAAGCAGCTTTCGTTTCTCAGCATCATGTGGCTTCTTCTGTATTCTGAGTAAAGAGAAGATGTTGGGGATCTGAGGATAGGGTTCATGGCCTGCTGGTTTCCCCCTCCACAGCTGCCACAAAATTTCGTGGGATCTAACTTGATTGGCTTAATGCACAGATGGGCTTGAAACCTTGAAAGCACAGAATGACAAGTCTCCTGAGAAGAGACCCTGACATTCGCTTGTCTACCAGATACTAAATTATCTCTCTTGTCAAAACAATGAGAGGATAATAAAAACAAAAAAAATGAACAAAAAAGACAATGGGGGGGCTGTTTGCTATCAAATCAAACTTTTATAAACATTCTAGTTCTGAATGGAATGTAAGTTTCCCTTGGATAAATAAATGAACTATACATTACTTTCAATTGTATTTAAGATCAATGTTGTCTTGTGATAAAACTGTTTACATGATTATTATTTATTTTAGTGAAGTAAATTTAAATTAGGCTTTTAAAGCACTATGTCTGCGAAAGTGCTTTACATTAAATTAGCTTAATATAAGACACTTTCATATTGTACCTTTAATAAATCTAGATTTTCATGTGTATATCATCCTCTGAATGCATAATGATTCCTAAAAAGAGTAAACAGATGAATAAAATGACACTACACATTCAGCTGGCAAGCTGGATAACATTTGGAAAGTTGTTTGCAGTGTTCAGTGATAGCAATGGCCTTCTATGATTAATTAACATCAATCACACACCATAGGTCTAGCACATTAAAGATGGCATGGTTCTTGGTCAACTCACAACCAGATGATGAAAAAAAAATCTGTATTCAGAACATACAAAGGAATTACTTAAGCCTTCTGAAAGTGACATACTGTTCTTAGAGATGGTTTAGAGGTTAAGAGCACTGGCAACTCTTTCAGAGGACGAAGGTTTGATTCCCAGCACCCACATGGTAGCTCAAAGCATATAACTCCAGTCCCTGGGACTCTGATGCCCTCTTCAGGGCTCTTCCAGCACTGCATAAACATGGTGCGCAGACTTGCACCCAAGGGAAACACCCACACATTTAAAACAATGCTATTTTAGACGACATAGTGCTCTTGAAGTCTAGAAAGACATTTTTTATAGATGTCGTATATTTTCCATGTCCTATGGGAACCTCATTTATCATACCAGAACTGGCAAAGAGACATTTTTCTTGTCATTCCTCCCTCCCCATGAAAATAACATGTAGTATCAAACACGTGGAGCTAATGGAACTTCAACAGGATGTTTGCTGAGTATTTCTAGTTTATTGGAACCTTTCATATATTCATTTGCTAGTAGTGTGTATGTGTGTTTTTGAGAGCGGGCTCGTTCATGCTGCAGTGTGCATGTGGGTACAGAGCACAAGTGGGTACTTTCCTTCCACCTTGGATGAGGGGCTCCATCTCAGATCATTAAGCCCATATAGGAAGTACTTCTACCATTGAGTCATCTCACCAGTCCATATTGTTATCTTTTTCTACTATGGCAGTATGTCCAAGCTTTTCAGGGTATATGTCTAGACTGCATGATGTACAAATTACCAGCCTTGTTACCAGAAAACATGACTTTCAAGAATCTCATTTTGGGGTGTGTGTGTGTGTGTGTGTGTGTGTGTGTGTGTGTGTTTTAGTTAGCTTTAACTCTCAGCTTATGCAGCATAGTCACTTGAGAAAGGGAGTCTCCGTTGATGCAGCTGGCCTGTGGGCAGTCTGGGAGGGGATTATCATGGTTGCTTTTGTCATAATAGAATGCCGTCCTCTGTGGATGCTACCATTCCCTGGTAGACAGTTCTGGTCTGTATAAGAAAGCCAACTAATAAACCTCCGGAGGGTCTGGGATTCTTCTCACTCTTCCTAAAGAAATGCTGTAGCTTTTGTTTGAGAGGGTTGGTCAGAGGTCACGTCCTGTGTGATGAGTGTTTAGAGAGTGAAGAAAGCTTGCAAATATGTTGTTCGGATAGATCACTAAAATTTTACAAAGATATAAGCTATCCATGGAAGTCTGGTGCCCCACAAAATTTTGTTGATGTATAATCATCAACATGATAATTAGAAGATGGAGCCTTTGGAAGGTATTTAGGTCATGAGGGTGGAGTCCCCAAAGGATGAAGTTAGTGCCTTATAGAAAAAGTCCCAGAGAGCTGCCTTACCATACATATGCTGAGAAGACCTGTCCCTATGCGGGAGACAGCTCTTACTTACCAACCTGTGAATCTACTGGTATTTTCATGTTAGACTTTGCAGCCAGAAGCATGAGAAGATAACTCTCTGTTGTTTATAACTTGCCCTGCTTATGGTATTTTGTTTATATATCCACTTAATGGATATGACCATGTTCTTTGAAAGTCCAATATAAATTTACATTGTTAGAAATGCAGTTGATTAATAAACTGAAGCAGTACTGCAAATTCTTTTAGTAAGTGAACTAATGGAAAAAAAATCAAGCTAACTTAAACCAGAAAAAAAGCAAAACCATGCTCATTTATCCTACTAATGGCCCACACTTTTCCCCCTCATGCTCATGCTGACTTCAGTATGGCAGATTACTCTTTGCCTCCTGTGAATTGGTTTAGAAGAACATTTTTTTCTTTTAGAGTTTTATTTTAATGCAGATGAGTGTGAATGATAACTTCTTAATAATTATAAACTCAGAAGAAATTAAAGTATTGTTTATCATCATATCCCATACATTTAAAATACTTAAATTTTAAACATTTATTATCTTATGTATATAGGTATTTTTCTTGCATGTATGTATGTGTCCCATGTACATTCCACGCCTTAGAGGCCAGAAGATGGTATCTGATCCCCTGGGACTGGAATTACAGACAGTCGTGAGCCACCATGTGATTGCTGGGAACTGAATCTAGGTCCTCTGAAAGAACAAGTGTGCTTAACTGCTGAGCCCTTGCTCTAGCCCTGAGCATATTTTTTAAAATAAGAGATTAATAGAAGTGGAGACCAAGAAATAAATTACTTAATTATTGAACAAATATCTTTATTGGAGCATCAGAAATGACATTGATTTCCAATAAAGAGACTAAATCTTTTTGCTGATCTAAATATTAGAGATATTTGTTAGTGCTAAGCTGACTGACGTCTACCAGAGATGAAATCCTTAAGCAAAGTCATGATCATTTCTACATGTAAACCATGAGTTAATCAGCCAGTAACATATAGAATCTTGTGATGCGTAATGGAAGCGAGGGGGAGCCACACATTCATTTCCAGTACTTCATAGGCATGCTATAGGAAACAATTCCCAAGCTTTGATCCTGTGTCACATGGTCATACAGAAGCCATGTTCTCATCACAGGAGCCTATACCTCAAACCATGGGGAAGCAAATACTAAAAACTACCAACTCAACTGTAGTGTCAGTGACTGTGGCATGCAAAAATGGCACCCATGGCTGTAAGTCCAGTCAGATCAATCAAGTTAGCACAAGCAATAGAGAGTGGCCTAGAACTTATGTCATTTTGTACTAATTTCTATTAAAATAAGATTAAGCAATTTTTAGTAAACATCCCAGCTCTTACCTTGCTAACTACATATGATAAAACCTGCCGAAGACGTCCACTCAAGAGATTTCCTGAGAGAAGATAGCTCTACTTAGTGATGCTCACAGTGCTATCACTTCGAAAAGGAGATGTGAAGCGCACGTGTGAGGAATTTAATTGCACATCGCATTCATCATTCTAAAAACTACAGCTGGGGAGATGACTCAGCAGTTAAGAGCACTTGCTGCTCTTGCTGAGGACTCAGACTCATTTCTCAGGACCTACACTGAGCAGCTCAAACTGTCTATAATTCCAACTTCCGGTTATCTAAAGCCATCTGGCTTCCATGGTACTGCACATATGTGATGCACACCCATATATTCAGGCAAAATTCAAAAGTCAGTTTGATCAGGAGCCCCACAAGGAGGCCAACAGAGCCAAAATACCTGGGCCCAGGGGGGGCTGCAGAGACTGATACATATAGAATCCAACCAAGGACCATGCGTGGAGAGGACCTAGATCCCCCTTCTCAGATGTAGCCCAAAGGCTGCTCAGTTTCCAAGTGGGTGCCCTAGTAAGGGGAGCAGGGGCTGTCTCTGACATGAACTCAGTAGCTGGCTCTTTGATCACCTCCCCCTGATGGGGGAGCAGCCTTACCAGGCCACAGAGGAAGACAATGCAGACAGTGCTGACGAGAGCTGATAGGCTAGGGTCAGATAGAAGGGGAGGAGGTCCTCCTCTATCAGTGGACTAGGGGAGGGGCCTAGGGGGACAAGGGGAGGGAGGGTGGGATTGGGAGGAGGGGTCTACAGCTGGGATACAAAGTAAATAAATTGTAATCATAATAAATAAATAAATACATAAAAAATAAATTTTTTAAAGACTCAGATATGCTTATGAAAGCAACATTTCTTGTAGTCTCTTAAAGCTACCCATATATTAGTAAATTATTAATTTTTTTGGCATATGGGAAATACAATCTTCCAAAGAGAAAGATTGAAAAGAACAAGTTAATGTTACTCAGAAAAATGCCCTGACCATTTGCATAAATAGTGATAGCCTTACATTCAAAATAGTACATGCATAGAACATGTGCTTACAAAGAGAACACAGTAACGAAAAAGAAAACGAGTAATGAACAGCTGAAAGTCTCGTGAGGTGAACATTTTGTACAGCTGTTACTGGAAACATGAACACTGCTCTCCCACTCTTCCGGCCCGGAACACTCCAAAGCCGTCCCCATGGCGTCTTCCCTTCCTGGATGAACTTTTCTGTGTACACACTTTCTCCAAATGATGTCCCAATCCCTCCTTATAGTAGTTCCCATTCTGACCGCAGCCTCTGTCACTTTCTAACCATTTTCTTCTTTAGAGCACTCGTCATAGCACCTACCACTTCCTCCTTTTTGTTTTTAAACATTCCACTTCTTCACTATTCCTTCCAATCATCAGGCCTTGACCTAGCCTGGGCTTTTCATCTTTGTTCTCCCGCTGCGTGCACACACCCACCACGTGGCATAAACTCGACAATTGCCGTTGAATGTGCTAGCGATCTTTCCGCCGAATAAGTGTCTTTATGAATTAGCACAGTGTTGTCAGTATGAGCCCCGCAAAATGAGTGGCTGACTTTAAAAGACTATCCTTTTTCCTCAGAGCGACTTACTTGGTTTTTGTATGTCTTAAAAAGTATATTTGAAGGTCATAAGTAAACAGAACTAAAAGATTAGCAAATTATTCCAAAGATGAATAGAAAATTATACCTGAGGACAGTTTTTAAAGCAGATAAATCAGTGGATGCCCTTCCAACCTCATATTGGGTCTCCACTGAATTTCTGTTATTTTCCTTAAGTCTCCGACTTAAGCTAAGGAGATTATACTGGTGGATGCAACCGACGTCTAATGCCTTCAAAAGAGCACAGCTGTGTCCCTTCAGTTTCTCCCACTCTCACTTCAAAGAGTTGAGGTAACTCCCTGGTTGTCAGGAGATACTTAGCAACTGAATAGCATTCTGGGAAATCTGAGTTCCAGAACCTTGTAGCCGCCATTGCTCTCGGGCGGCTAGTGCCGCTATTGCTGTCCGGCCTCCAGTTGCAGTGTCACTATGTAGCAGAAAGCATCTCTGCCCAATTTCAGACCTAGGTAGAGGTCTGTGGATCAAAGGAGAAGAGAAAAAAGGCGGGGGGAGGGGGTGGAGCACAGCGCACACTAATCAATGACTCCCACAGTTCCGCTTAACGGAATGCTATGTGACATCAACAGCTCACTGAACAGAGATGGTGCAATGGTGGGGGATGATGGGAAGGCCTCCCAGTCACTGCGAATGAATACTACCACATGATATTCAGAGATGGGAAGAGGAGGGGTATCCCTAGCCTTAAGGGAGGGTTGAGGAGAAGAGGGCGATAGAGTTCCTCTAAAAGGAAAGGAGGGGTAGTTGAGAAAGGAAGGGGGTCAGAAGGAGAGGTGAGGGGAGTGGTGGGAAAGAGATGGTGGGAAATAAATCAACAAAAACAATGTGTATAAAAAATGCCACAGTGAAATTCATTATTTTGTATGCATATTTAAAAATAAGGAGGGTGAGAGAGAGAGAAAGAGAGAGAGAGAGAGATTGAGAGAGAGAGAGAGAGAGAGAGAGAGAGAGAGAAAAGAATGAAGAGTCTGGGCATGGTGACCCAATCCTATAATCCCAGAATTTGGGAGACTTAAACAAAACGACTGATGTGAGTTCAAAGCCAGGCTTACAAAGTGAGATCCTATCTGAAAAACCAAAACAACAACAACAACAAAATGTGTGAAGTTCCTAGGACTTCTAATAAGTTTATCGCAGTTGACTAGTGAATTTTAAAAGATTATCTGAGAAAACTAAAGGCAAGAAAGGCAGCTCGTGTGTTTCTGAGCTCCTCAGAAACTGCACTTTAACTCTTTCTTTACTGTTCACTATCTTTCAATGTGCTTGCTCCCTCTCACCCTTCTCACCTCCTCAACCATTATAACATTTGCTGTGAGATCTTCAGAGAATTGGCAACATACTGTTCCAACAGTCAACCTCCCAAACTGGAGCTGAACACACCTCTTTTCTTTGTAAGTTAGTTGGTCTCCTACATTTTATTGTAACAACAGGAAACTGGCTGATATATAACTAGGTTAAGGATGTTTATATACATAACATAAAAATTCAATAGAGTCGGGGGGGGGGGGGGGCATTCACCAGAGAAGGCTGCTCAGACATGGGTTTAAGCCAATAGAAAGTTTTCATTAGCAGGTTGATGACTACACTGGGCGTCGGGATCCCAGTGTAGCCCTGAGCCTTTCTCAGTGTGAGCTTTTAAGCAAAGAAAATCATGTCCTGGGTTGACATACTTCAGTTAACATGAACAGTTATCAAGAAGCAGAACTACAGAAGCCAAAAAGCAAGGTCAGTACATTTAGCCCCCTTCCCAGGATTATGGGCTTTGCTGGGTTAGGTCTTTGTTTTGGTTTTGGCATATGGTGCTGTCTAAGTGCTGAGTGTGACAGCTTGAATGGTTTTTTCATCATGGAGTCAGTCAGGCTTAGGTCTGGGAGCCTGCTAAGGGCTACTGCCCCATTACAATAAGAAAATGGAAAAAAATTTTTGAATAGAAATCTTACAAAAGCAAAATTATGCAGATGTAGAATAATTAGGTCGTCATTAGTGATTGGCATCAGACAAACTGAAACTATGTATTAACACCGAGTGTATGTAGATGATGGGGACTCACATCTACCGTTACTAGAATTGTAACTGTACAGTCAGTGAAAGCCCAGAAACTCCACCCTAGCTCCAACGTTCACACTCATACACAAAGTCATTCGTGTAAGACAATTCGCAGACATGATCGTTTCTTAACAGACAAATCTATCATACGAGACATAAGGTACAATAAAACTACATCAATTACATGTTTAACATGAATGCATTTGAAAAAAAATAATGTAGAAAATAAGTTGAAGAGCTTATGAGAATTTTAAAAGAAATACAATAAAACTGTTTGTAAAATTATTTGCAAACACATACATGTATGAATCAACTAAGAAAAACATAAAATTCAAGAAAATGATTTCCTGGGAGGGGAGAGAAAACCAAGTGAGGAAGGGTGCAGAGGGCTAAGCTGGGACACAGAGAATAAGCCAAACAGAACACACAACCTCCATGCACACAGATTTTTCTCATAGATTTGCTAGAAAATTTCTTTTGTGGAAGTTCTTATACTTGGACCATCCCACTTTGGATAATATTTTAGTTGATGTAATTTGATGTTTTTACAGGGCACACAGGGCTGCACTGACACACTGTATAAAATAATGATTTCAGGACAATTAACATACCTACCAGCTCACATTTATTACATTTGATGTTTTGATGAATGGAAGTGTGTGTGTGTGTGTTGAGATTATCTAATTTTTTTTTTTCTCTGAGACGGGGTCTCATTAGATAGCTTTGGCTGGCATGGAACTTGCTGTGTAGATCAAACTGGCCTCCAACTTTGGATGAGCCCTCTGCATGCTGTGATTACAGGTGTGGGTCACAACGCTTGGCTAAAAAGTTCGGCACATTATTTTAAGCTCATAGAAACCATAGTCCCCTCTCTTTCTATCTCCCCCACTAATTTTAGGTCATTTTCTAATCATTCGCTATAAGCACTGTCTGGTTTTGTTTTATTTTGTTTGTATGTTTGTTTTGTTTTGTTTTGTTTTGCTTTGTGTGCATATCCCATTGTGTTCTATTTTGGTTGTGGTCCTGGGGCTCAAACAGGTCCTTGTACAAGCTGGAATAGTGTTCTGCATCCGAGCTACAGCCACAGCAAACACAAATGTCTCTGAAGTTCTGGGGCCTGCATGCAGGGCCTTGCACATGCTATAATTATACTCTGTCATAGCAACAGTCCTTGGCATGTTCAATAATTCAGAACCAGCTATGGAATGTAAAAATTAGGCGTGTGTTTGTTTCCTGTGGTCCCGCTGACAAATCTTTTCAAGTTAGTAACTTATAAACCCACAGGTGTGTACTGAGTGTTCTGAGGCCGCAGTCTCAAACCTACGTGGAGGATCACACAACCTCCACAGGCCTGAGCAGAGTCTGGCCTGGCTGGCTTTTCATTCTGGATGTGCCTTGGCTTTCTCAGCTGATGACATTACTGACTGTCTCTGTTTCTGTGAGGCTTCCCCTCTGTCCCTGTGGCTGCCATCTTTGAGTTTCTTTCTAGGATACTTGTCCTTGAATTTTGGATTTAGCTGGCAAGATTGGATGATCTGATCACACGATTTAATTGTGTCTGTGAACACCCTTTACCAAATAAACCCACAGTAGATAGGCTCCAGGGAATTGGAGCACATCTGTTTTGGAGGAAAGGGTAACTCTTCAAGGTGACTGCAGGGTCATAAATCTCTTAACAAAAGTGTATGTGTGTGTGTGTGTGTGTGTGAGTCTGTCTTCCACTCATGCAAACATGTGTTATGGATTCAGGAATAGCTGCACACTGACCACTTGAACACAATACTCAGACTGATGCAAGTTTACTGAACACTGGACAAAGACTGACAGGTCAGGGACATAATCTGGGCTCTGGAGCCAGACTATGACACCAGTCTGTTTCTAAGGCTTTTATATATAAAAACCATAACCAGGCAACAACCAGGTAACCAGATGTAGGAGGCAATGGGGAGGGAGGGAGTGGCGGCATTACATCATTTTGACCAGCTAATCGATTTTGTTCCAAGTGTATTGTATTGTGTCTAGATAGCTAGACAAAGCCCTTTAAGCTGATTGGCTGGGAGTTAGGGTAGGGGGGCCCTTGGGGAATTTCCAGCTTTCTGGGAGTAAGGAACATAGCAGAATGTTGCAATCTTAAGTCTAACAGAGCATACATTTATCTATAATTCAAGCAGAACAGCCATTTATCATCTGTTGTTTTATTCTAAACAGCAAGAGTTGAAGTTTATCCTGGTCTCAGGCATGTAGGGCCTGAGAACTTGAACTTAATTTCACCTTATGATCAAAATGCACACTTGGAAGCAAAATGGCTTCTGCTATGCTAAAGGCGACAGCAGGTGTATACAGAAGAGCTACAGCTATGCTAAGAACTAAGTCCCACTTTAGTGGGTCTCAACAGAGGGGCTGTAGAGTTTAGCCAGGTTAGAGCACATGCATATGAACTTAGTAGGGCTAATGTTTTTCATTCATAATTTATTTATTTTTATTTGATGTGCATTGCTGTGTAGCCTGCATGTGTGTCTGTGTGAGGGTGGCAGCCCTTGGAGTTACCGACAGTTGTGAGCCTCCATGTGGGTGCAGGGAGTTGAACCCGAGTCCTCTGGAAGAGCAATCAGTGCTCTTAACCACTGAGCCATCTCTCCAGCCCGAGGGCTAATCTTTGCATTGCTTTCTAGTGTTCATAATTGAAACCTAGAAAACAGGAGCAGGTCTTCCAGGGTCACACCGTGGGGACCTGGCCTGTTTCTCACCTGAGCAAAAGGAACCCACAGGGGAAACGTCTGTGGTGGGCACTCCAGTGAGAGAAGGTAGAATGAGTGGCTTGCTGTGGGTTAGGACCCGCCAGGATGGAGATGCATCCAACTTATCTATCCAATGCTGTCCATTCCCACCAGGCAACCCCCTGCTCCACCTTGAGGGCAAGCTGCTGGTTTGCTTTCTGGGAATCCCCAGGGAGCATTTTTGCACAGCTCTTCTCATGCTAATGGGTCTCCCTTCACTGAGAAAAGAGCCGTTCTTCACAGGTTGATTTAGTCACCTTTCTCCTCCCCATGCACATCCATGCAGGACACTTCACAGATCTGAGGAGTTAGAGTCCTCATTTGCTTTTGACTTGTGGCTAGTTGGGGCGATGGCTCCATTGGTATGGTGTTTGCCACACAAGTGTGAGGAGGTAAGTTTGGGTCCCCAGCACCCACCTAAGCAGTGAGGTGCTGAAGAGCCTGCCTTCAGGGCTGGCAGAAGAAGGGAGGATCTAGACAGTCTGTGAGCTCTCGTTTCCGTGAGACCTTGCGACTAAAAATAAAGCGTCCTTGCAGGCTGTGTTCCTCCATGCCTGCTGCGAATCGCCATCCAGCACAGCAGGTTCACTGCCTCCCCCAACCTCCACAGGACCGGCTGGCTGCATGGTGGTTGCCCAGGAATGCCACCGGGCTCAAAGCTGGCACTGTTCCAGCGACTGGCCTTGAGTCCTCAGTCATCGCCTCCGTCTTTAGGCTGCATGTTTTGAGCAAGTACATACATTCGTCCATTCGCTATGGGTTTTGGCTGCATACATCTGCCACCTGAAGAAGGGGGGAAGAGCATCACTTGGACCAACAATATAGTGACTTTCTGTCTCCATCTTTGCAGGGAACTTAGTAAAAATAGACTTCGAGCAATATTTAAAGGGGAGAGGTGGCTGATTACCCAGCATGGAGCTCTGGCCTCAGCAATTGTGAGGACACCTCCGTGTGCGCGTGTACCCACTCCACCCGTGCACACACAGAAATGCACATATGCACGGGAAGAAATAAGTGACTATAGAAAAGAGAGGAAAGGGGCACTGCCATTCATGCCCACGGGAGCGGGAGATATCTGCTTTAAAGATGTTGCCCAAGAGCGCAGGGAATCGTAGGAAAGAAGGGGGAGACAGAAAGACCTGGAGGGGACAGGAGCTCCACAAGGAGAGCAACAAAACCAAAGAATCTGGGCACAGGGGTCTTTTCTGAGACTGATACTCCAACCAAGGACGATGCAGGAAGATAACCTAGAACCCCTGCTCAGATGTAGCCCATGCCAGCTCAGTCTCCTAGAGGGTTCCCTAGTAAGAGGAACAGAGGCTGTTTCTGATCTTAGTGGCCTGTTCTTTGATCACCTCAGTCTGAGGCGAGAGCAGCCTTACCAGGCCACAGAGGAAGACAATGTAACCAGTCCTGATGAGACTTGATAGACTAGGGTCAGATGGAAGGGGAGGAGGACTTCCCCTATCAGTGGACTGGGGGAGGAGCATGGGAGGAGAAGAGGGAGGGACGGTGGGATTAGGAGGGGTCTAGGGAGGGGGCTATAGCTGGAACACAAAGTGAATAAATTGTAATAAATAAAAAATTTAAAAAGAAAAGAACCATAAAAATAAATAAAGATGTTGCCATGTTGGTCTTCACTTCATGTCTGTAAATGTCAAATTTACCACTAGGTGGCGGCAACGGGCTGTAGCATGACAGACCGCTGTCCGAGGCTAGCACACAGGGGAGGCAAATGCTGCTGTGGCCATTCAGTTCCATAAATAATAAACCTTCATCTCAGGGATGAAGGTGTCTCAAGCTTATGTACAGGCCTTTCAGTAAGCTTCGGGTCCACCAGCGTTGACAGCCTCCACTATGGACAGACATTTGAAACATGGATGTCCTTTTCTTAGACTGTCCCTCCACCATGTTGTCTCCCCTTTGTTGAGGTTGTGCTGTGAACGTTCACATGCTGCCATCAGGATGAGCAGAGTGGACAATTAGTTTCCACAAGAATGCCTAACGGACCCAGAAGTGCTCGAGAACTCTGAACTAACCATTGACTCCTATTAATCCTGAGTGAGAACCCTGGGAAGGGCAATTCTCAGTC
This sequence comes from Meriones unguiculatus, assembly GCF_030254825.1. Classification (NCBI taxonomy): domain Eukaryota; kingdom Metazoa; phylum Chordata; class Mammalia; order Rodentia; family Muridae; genus Meriones; species Meriones unguiculatus. Next base: position 68,316,338 of record NC_083358.1, on the reverse strand, counting down.
CTGGGTATAACAAAAGGTTAACTCAGGGATGTTTTTGTGGGTGGAATTTACACCCTGTGATAGATCCATATTCAATGAGTGGATGGATGGATGGATGGATGGATGGATGGATGGATGGGTGGGTGGGTGGTAAAGGAATTTTAATCCGATGCCTTTAATCCCAGGAGACCGAGGCATGCAGATCTCTGCATTCAAGGCCAGCCGGGTGTAGAACAAGTTTCAAGTAAAGAAAAGCTTAGGTCCAGGTGTGGTGGTACACATCTTTAATCCCAGCACTGGGGAGACGAGATCTCTTGAGCTCCAGTCAGTTCTGTTCAGGCAGTTTGGGTGAGTCAGTCAGTGGAGAGGCAGTGCAGCAGAGTTGAATTCATGGCAGTTCAGCTTGTGGACTTCAAAGGCAGTTTTACAGAGACAGGTTGAAGAGAAAACAAGCTAGACACAGGTGAAGAAGGATGAGCCAGAGAATGAGAAGGAGCCAGTAGATTAGAACAGATTGCCGAAGTTAGTGTAAGGCAGTTAAGTTAGCAGAGCAATTCAGTGAGAAGCTGAGAGAAGCCAGTTTTAACCACTCATCTAGGAGAGGAGTTTGAGCCAGAACAGCTTGAGTTGAGCCATCCAGCCAGCAAGCCAGAGTTCAGGAAGAACTAGAAAGGGTGAGTTTATTCAACAGTTAAGTCTCAGAGGCTGAAAATATTCTAGTCCTGGATAAGATTGTGCAGGGGCCGAAAGCATCCAGGGCTAGGCCTGCGTTAGCAGATGGAGGCAGCAAGCATCCCAGATGACAATCACAACAGGAGAAAAAGTAGCTTTTCATGTAAAAGTTAACAGGAAATGAATGAATGCATGACTCACAGGACAGGACTGGAGCTGGTGAAGTGGAGAGAGGAGGGTCATGGGAATTTCCAAGCAGTGACACATACTGCACACCCTGCTCACACAGAACCCCGGCGGCTGGAGCCCCGACTACAGACCTCATGAAGAAGTCCGGGCATGGAGCATTTCCCAGGGAAGATGAATTACTCACATCTGGAGGCAGGACATGGAGGCAGGTTGAAGAAACGACTCCCACGTCTAACCTGTGGTGAGATACAATATGATACATGATGATAAACGATCGGCCACAGCTCTTAACTAATTCCAACTGTTCTTTGAGGGTTGATATGACTGATCCTTCTCCTGGACTGGGGAAAGAGCTATGGGGCATATTCACGGCCCCCTCTGCCTAGAGTGTGGTTCTAGTGCTTGGGCTAAAGAACACTGGTTCTGGCCCAGGTTGAACAGCAACACTGCCCAACAGGCTTCACAAAACTTCTGTGGACTCTAAAGACTGAGCCTGGAGTCTGCGTCTGGGGGCACACGAAAGAATCTGTGGTGCCAGCCGCCAGCAGAGACTCACGTCCTAGGGAGATGGAGCTGACGGCTGCCCTATTTGCAGCCCTCTGTATGTAGCAGGCCTGGGCCCTTTTTATGCTGGGCTCAGACGAAGCCTGGCTTTTCAGTGTTTCTCCATCATGGCCTGATAGGTGGCACTGTGAAGACAGATTTCACACCCAAGCTGTTCATGTGTGTTCAACTGGCGGGTATCATTTGTGTGTGTGTGTGTGTGTGTGTGTGTGTGTGTGTGTGTGTTTGCATGTGTGTGCACACATGCTCATGCTATAGAGAGCAGAGGTCAATTGTGTATTATTTCTTGGTCACTATCTACCTTGTTTCTTTTTTCTCTTTCTTTCTTTGTGTCTTTCTTTCTTCCTTTCTTTGCTTCCCTTCCTTCCTTCCTTCCTTCCTTCCTTCCTTCCTTCCTTCCTTCCTTCCTTCCTCCCTCCCTCCCTCCCTCCCTCCCTCCCTCCCTCCCTCCCTCCCTCCCTCCCTCCCTCTTTCTTTCTTTCTTTCTTTCTTTCTTTCTTTCTTTCTTTCTTTCTTTCTTTCTTTCTGTGATAGGGTCCCTCACTGGCCTGGCGCTCATCAATTTAGCTAGACTGGAAGGCCAGTGACCTGCAGAGAGCTACCTGCCTATCTCCTCAGCACTGATATTACAAACAAAGACTACCATGCTCGGAATTTTATGTAGGTACTAGGCATCCAACCTAAGTCCTTACGCTTTCTCAGCAAGCATTTTATCCACCAAGCCTTCCCTCAAGCTCCTTGGCATGACATTATTATAAATGGCAATGGCCACTGAACAATTTCTATGCTCTAGGCTGAACAGTTTGTAAGCACGTACTCCCTTTAACTGCTACAGTGGCACGGGAGCCTGGGACTACTCTAGCCTTATTTTACAGGGGAGGAATTTTGCAACCAGAGTCACAGAACTTCTATAGGTACAGTTAGGACCCAAACTCAGTTCTCTTAGGAACCAAGGCTTCTGTGTAGCTATAACTCCTCCAGAGCCCATGCTTGTGCTGACTCTGATAAAAAGCCCAGGGGAGACTCTGATTACTAATAAGATCCTTAATCAAAGCAAGATGGACCAAATTTAGAACCACTGTGGAAACCACTGTAACGGTTATTGTCATCTTTAGTTTTAACTGGAAATAAACAGCACCCTTAAGGTGAGTAATTGAGGAATTGATGGGTTATTAATAAATAACCTGGACAAGATTGTAAGGACCAGAGGTGGTGGCGAGGTGGTCTTAGAGAGGATGTGGGTGAATAAAAATATGCTTCATAATTATGATTTCATAATTTTCAATAAATCATTAGTTTCTATAACATGATAGCTCAAATATTAAAGATGTCTATACTATTCATTCTGCTCTTGTTTTCTCCTCTAAAAGAACTACGTATGGAATGTGGTCCTGGACACGGTAAGATTGCCCACCCCCAGGTACTTTCTGCCAGCCTCCTCTTTCTGCCTTAGCGCGTGGAGGTCCGCTACTGAGCAGGAGGCAGACGTCTCCTGGCGAGGGGTGGCCTAGGGCTGCACAGGTAGTCTCATTCTCGTGCAAAGTCATGAAGGGGCTTCGCCAGGGTGCTCTCTGGGAGGCTAATTCCCCTGAAAAGCAAGCAGGCAGTGAGCTACAGCACTGTGCCTTTCTGGATTCACGTGCAGGGGAGGGGGAAGGGTGAGTCGCTCCCTGTTGGCAGCCGTCTGACCAGCTGAAAGCAGGACGGTGAGTAACCCTAAACTCAGGCCCTGGTCACCAGTTTCTGCAAGCTTTGTTATGTGAGATTAAAAACACACGAACATTCTTAGTTTAGGGCATCCTGATTGTGGTAGGATAACCACTTTCTACCTGTCATTGAGGTAACTCTGAGCAGTGTGCTTTAAGGGATTATAAAGGATCATGTACCCAGCTGTCACTATGCCAGCACTGTCTTCCCAAGCACCTTTCACGTCCTCCTGTGGTTCCCACTGGACTAGGGATTTCTCTTCACAGAGGCTTAAATCAAACAGGAGATGGAGGTCACTGGCTAGCTATGGTCAACCAGAATCCCAATTCTCACCAGTCAGATGGTGCGCCTGACACTTCCCAGGACTAACCTGATTGAAGGCATCACTCTATTCAAGTAACAGTGTAGAGTGTAGCAGGCCCTCAAATCCCTGCCTTTACCGCTGTGATTCCACTTCCCTATGCCTAAACCATGGTCTGAAAATATTAATAATCCCTAAAATGAGCCAGGCAAGGAGCTCCTCTGTCCTTTGCCTCCCGCCAGTTGATGAGATAAAACCCGTCTCATTTGCCTTTCTGAATGAAGATTGAGCATCTTACCCAGGGGCCTCCTTCTTGATCAGCTTCCTTAGGTGTACAGATTTTAGTGTGATTATCCTATATTGTATGTCTAATATTCGTCTATAAGTGAGTATATACCATGTGTGTCTCTCTGCTTCTGGGAAACCTCACTCAGGATGATCTTTTCTAGATCCCACCATTTGCCTGAAAATTTCATGAGGTGGACATTGGAAGAGGGAGAAAACAGGGAACGAGACAGGAGCCTATCACAGAGGGCCTCTGAAAGACTCTACCCAGCAGGGTATCAAAGCATATGCTGAGATGCATAGCCAAACTTTGGGCAGAGTGCAGGGAATCTTATGAAAGAAGGGGGAGATAGAAAGACCTGGAGGGAACAGGAGCTCCACAAGGGGAGCAACAGAACCAAAAAATCTGGGCACAGGGGTCTTTTCTGAGACTGATACCCCATCCAAGGACCATGTATGGAGATAACCTAGAATCCCTGCACAGATGTAGCCCATGGCAGCTCAGTCTCCAACTGGGTGCCCTAGTAATGGGAACAGGGACTGTCTCTGACATGAACTCAGTGGCTGGCTCTTTGAGCACCTCCCCCGAAGGGGGGAGCAACTTTACCAGGCCACAGAGGAAGACAATGCAACCAGTCCTGATGAGACCTGATAGACTGTGGTCAGATGGAAGGGGAGAAGGGACCTCCCCTATCATTGGACTGGGGGAGGGGCGTAGGAGAAGAAGAGGGCCTGAGAGTGGGATTGGGAGGGAATGGGAGAGGGGGCTACAGCTGGGATACAAAGTGAACAAACTGTAACTAATTTAAAAAAAATGAAAAAAAAGAAAAGAAAAAATGGTTTTCCTCTTACTGTGTTTTTACTATTTCATGTTGTTCTCAGTAAAGACAAAAAAAAAAATACTAAAAAAAAAAAAAAAAGAGAGAGATAAAACCTATGTCAGAAGGGCTTTGCTCTTTCCACTGCTGGTTTGATGTGCCATTTGTTGAGGACATCTGTTTGAATTTGGCAAGAAAACATCCCAGGAAATGCCAAAATGAGGTCTTGGTAGAGCATCCTAAGCACATTAAAACAAACAAACAAACAATGTCATAAAAACAAAAGGGGAACAAAAGAACAGTTTCTATGGCAGGCTATCCCGTGATTCAGGGCGGGTGGTGCAGTGGTAAACACCTTTAATCCCAGCACTGAGCAGGCTAGAGACCCTGTCCTCAAACAAACAAACAAGGCTGATACACTCTCATTTAATACTGTTGTTTAAAGTCCACATTGTCGTTGGAACATACAGTGATAAACAGCTTTTAGCTACATGCTTAAAAGGGGCTGTGAGTGGACAGTCCCTGAATCTTAGGTATCTCTTGAAGAATTTGGACAGCCAAGTCTCTAATGATTCAGTGTGACCGTACTTGAGAGTACCTATGGCCCTGGCCAACCACTCTTGACACATAGGATGCCAGGCGCTTGCTCTCCTGGTGTCCCCTGGTGAGTCCATCCTGAGGCTTCTACCTGGACACCTTTGGGATCCACACAAGAACTCATCAGCAGGTCTTGTGCAGGGCTAAGCTTTGAGGATAGCTGGCTTCCTTCTTGTTCAGGCACTGTCTTCTCAGCTCTGCATTTGTGTCGTATCCCAGCATGCCCTTGTGAATTTCTGGAGCTCTCTCTTTTTCTTTCTTTAAGGCAGATTCTCCTTTGTCCTATTTTGACTTTTATCACACAGGTGCAGCCTCTAGTCTGCTATGGTGCCTACAAGTTCTCACTCAGCCTTCCTTCTTACAAAGATGCTGATTGCTGAATTTAGGTCCAACCTTAATCAAATGACTTCACCTTAATGTCTTACATCATATGCACACACACACACACACACAAAAAAAACATTTTCTAATAATATTACAGTCTGGTATTTAATGGACATGAATTTGACTCTAGTCTATCCAGCACACCTCTTTTCTTCCTAGAGAGTTACACACACACACACACACACACACACACACACACACACTCAAGACAGCACTCAACCTTTTTATTTTTTGCAATTTAGCCTATACTCTGCATCTCTACTTCTGTGTGTAGCTTCATCCATCTCGCAAGAAGAGAACTCTCAGTAAATTCTGCATCACTTGTCAACACATTTCAAGCCAACAGTTCTAAAAGAATCATGTGCACACAAACTGTTCAGTGTACCAGATAATGTTGTAGTGAGGTACCATGTGCTTGGACGTCGTCTGAGCCAGCAACACCCGCTGGTTGTTTGCCATTTGTCAGAGACTGGCAAGTGTCTCATACGTTACATTTCTTAAGTCCTTCTCACATGGTATGAGATATGTGCTGTTACCTACTTTTCATAGATGAAGAAAATGAGGCTTGCAGAAATGAGGTAATACATCAAAATTATAGTATTTTAAAATTCATGTCATAGCTCAGGGATTGAACTCTGAAGTACTGCTCAGCATTTTCTGTATAATAAGATGAATCCTCTCCATTTGCAGATCAGGGAAAGAAATGCAAAAAACAGGGAATCATTGTCCCCCTGTCTTATACCTAGTGAATCTGAAATGCAAGCCCTGGTTTGATTTTATGCAAACCTAAATTTCTTTTATGGCAACTGTTGGTTCAACTCAACAGGGACCCTGATGATGATAGAAGTGAGGGAACGAGGGTGGTTGGCTCTTTGAAGATACAGCAGATCACAGAAGGAGAAGTGGAATCGTGGAGAAAGGCATGGCCGGTTTGTTCATTAACTTACGAAACATGTCAGCCTGGTGGTGCCTAACTGTACAGAACTCTCCTCTTCGAGACTGTGACTGTCAGAGCATGCACGTGCATGAGCAGGAAAGTGAGGGCTTCACACTGCAGTTCCTAGGGTTTGGGGTCTCAGCAATCATCATCAGGGGCTCCATGCATTGACAGATGGAATTTGTCTTAGGGCTCAGAACACTTCTCTTTTCTTGGCTCCTCCTCCCTCCAGTTTCCATTTTATTTTTTTCTTCTCTTCTCCCCCCTTTCACTTAGATATTTTATGAACATTTCCACAGCCTAGGTCCCGTGTCCTTCAGGTCCCTTGTTCCTTCTTGAGATTACCTCTGAGGTTATGTTGTGTGCCTCATTCTCATCTTTGAAACAAACAACAATATTACTTGGCTTGTAGGGGTTTAACGATTACATCTGATAATGATTTGATGAGACAGTAAGCATTACATACAATTAGCTGAAGGTAAATTCACCAAGTCATGAAGACAAAACAAAACAAAAAAAAAATCAGCTTGACTGAGGTCATTCCTGACAAATTACTTCAGCTGTAAGAAAGTTCTCACCTCTTTATACACGGCAGAAACCTGGGCTGGTCTCCGGCTTTCAAGCATTTCCCTGATATAAAATCTTCTACATCATTTTCCCACAGAGTATTGAAATATCTCAAGAAATCCCTAGGAATAAATGCCCAAATTAGTATTGCCAGCTGGAGGTCTCAGCTGTGGAAGTGAAACCACCACCAACAAACTCTAACCCTCGTCGAACTGTGCATTGATTTGTTTTTATCTCATTCATTCAGTCTTTCATTCATTTAGTTTACAGCCCTCCCTAGCCTGGAATCATGAGCTAGAACAGGCTAGCCTCAAACTTTAGGCCCTTCTTCTGTTCTTGCTTCAGCAGTATTGTGGATATGCACCACCCTGCCAGGCACACCTCTAATTAGAAAAACAAATTGACCACAGCTTGGGCATAATTAAACTATGTCTATGTTTGAACTTGAAGATTTTCTGTTTTGAAATAATCCAGAACAGACTGCATGCTTGTCTTCCAGTAGACCTCTCTGCTAGGATTACACCTCAGGTCTCAACTTGCTACCAGCTTCCTCTTGTTAGGTAACAGCAGGTGCCACTCTCAGTGAAAACTGTTGTATCATTCACAGCAAGCTGGGAGATCTGTGCTTGGGTAAGGTGCCTACATAAGCAAGAGGACTTCCCAAAAAACACAGACTAGACATCAGAAAAGAGGGTAAGAGCTCTTGATAAAGGGAAATCTCAGCAGAAGGATAGTATAGCTTATCAAGGGTGGACCAGATAGATGTGGTCTCTCTGAGTCTTTGTGTATTCACGATTTTATTGAAGCTTAAGGTGGATTGGGGTGTTCCAACTTCTGGATTTGAAAAACCCGTCTACTAGGGCCTAGGGAGCATGCTTTGCCAGCAAAGCATTTGCCTTGCAAGCTTGACAACTGAGGATAGGACTTTGTATTACCAACACCCACAAAAATGCTTAGAGGGTAGAATGGCTCCAGCCTGCAGGAGACCCCTGGAGCACGCTGACTGGCTAGCCCACACATGAGCTCTCTGGAGTTCAGCAAGTTCATCTCAATGAAGAGCTGGAGAGCTGTCATGGAAAATCCCACAGGTATGCCATAGGCTCAGCCTCCACATGCACTCACACTTATGTGCCCTGAAGAGAAAGTGTTCCTGTAGCAGTGTTCTTTACACACACTTTCACTGTAACCCGATGTGCTGTCTGAAGACCCTGAACCCGTCTAACATCTTCAGAGATGGAACTTTGAGACGTAAGTCTTCTGTCTTTCTCAAGGCCAGCCGCCGACAAGTTTTCTTCCACTTAATTTCTCTCGCCCAGTTTTCTGGCAGAGTGACCACATGAACCTTAGATTATGGTTACAGCACCATCAGACTAGAGTAATATTGGTCCCCATAGTGACCTCTCATGGAACCAACTGGAATTTTTTTTTCAGACGGTTGTATTTAGCTAAAAGAAGGACGTGTGAAAGTTGGTCTTGGGCATTCTAACAGCTTTTTTTGCTCTTTTTAGTATGCACCAAGGTTAAGAAATAATTGCTTTAGAATGTAAGACATTGATTTTATTGAATCATTTCTTTCCAAGCACTAACAGCTAGAACTGATGCCATAACAGTCAACAGGATGCAGTCATTTCAGCCCAATGTAACTAAAATAAAAGTCTGGCTTTTTCTTTTTAGAGACCATCTTGGTCTCTAAAGTTCACAAGGGAACTGTAAGGAATTTTTTAAAGAAACAACTATATCTTTTGCCTTTATGTCAATATGAGTTATTATATGAGCTAATATGAGCTATTAAATTTGTTTCCTGTATGAATTTATCAAGACAGGGTACACTGTACACTATGGTACACATTAAATGCTTATTGTCAGAACACAGTCCGTGAATGAAGCTGTGTGAGGAGATTTCTGAGACCTTGTGAGGAAGCTCCAACAAGACAAGTCTTGAAACCTCTGTTCCTCCATAGCACGGGTTTTTCTTGGGATGTGTTTTTGTGCTCCTCCCAGGCGTGGTGGGTAGGAGCGAGTTTACTTCAGCTGTTGGTATTCATCTGTCATTATGGAAAAACTGTTACTGCCATTTGTGTCTTTTCCTTGGGATTGTGCAAGTTACTCAGTGACTGTTATTAACCCTCAGGGTACAAGATGTCTGATGCTCTGAACAAAGTTGGCTACTGCATAAGATTTTAGTTCGTCTCATTTTTAGGCCCTACTGTGCAAGGTTTACACCACCAACTACAGCCACAACATTTATAAACCAAACTCTACATTTCATTACCTACAAGATCAAAGGCAAGTTTTTAAAAGTTACTGAGTCCCAGTTCCTTACAGCACCCTTAAAACCAATGAAAATCTATCAAAGGTTTCAGAACCATGGCTTCTTAAATGTCTGCCTCAGTGGATTCCTGTGAGTTCTCAATGTATAAATGTATGCATAGTTCACAAAGTTGATTATATATTATTATGCTAGTATATAGTAATAGTTCTTAAACATCAATGTGACACAACTTTGGAAAGCACCTGGGAAAGTAATCTTAATTGAAGAATTGTCTGAATCAAATAGGCTGTTGGCATGCCTATAAAGAGGTTGTTTTGATTGATTTGATACTAGAAAACCAAGTCCATCGTGGGTGGCACCATTTCTGAGGCAGGTAATCCTGAACTACGTAAGAAAGGAGAAACTGAGCAGGTCTGGATGGGTTCATTCTTCTCTGCTCTTGACTGTGAAGTGACCAGCTGTCTTGGGCGCCTGCTACTGGGAGTTCCCCACAGCAATGGACTGTAACTAAAACTGTGACATCCTAAGTAGCTTTTTGTCAGTGTATTTTACCACAGCAACAAAAAATGGATCCAGAACAGATCACAGCAGTAGAATTACTCAGTTATTACCTCTGACCTCCATTTCCAGGGATGGCACCTACTTAATACATCATGAAGTATCATAATAGCTGTCCTTTATTATAATGCCCTGTAGACCTGACTGATTGGCCAGGTTCTTTTGGGTCCATAAATATTTTTTAATATTATATCCTCATCGTTTCAGAAAATTAATAAAATACACCAAACTGGAACCTGGTTCATCAATCATTCTTGAAGATAGTTGGTATGAATCTTACTTCAAAATCTCACCACAGTCAAATACACTGACAGAATCAGTTCTCAGACTCAAAGAACTGAGAGTATTTGACACAGGAGCAGGGTGTTATTCTAAGGGGGTGAATATCCTAGCTCTACTATGCTGTTAGTGCAAAACATAAGAAGTACCTGGGTAGAAGAGTAAGTACGAAAATAGATGACTCGTTGTGACAGCAGAATTTTTTTCTTGGAAGGCCCAGAGAGCAATAGTGCTTAAGAAATGGGAGAAAACAAATGAGTTGATTAATGTTATGGGGTTGGTGCATTTTATAAAATTATGTGGGATTACATGTGTCTCTCCCTCTTTGTCACCATATTCGTTGTCCTTGTGAACTGTTTTATGGTTCAGCATATACGAGATGTCAGGGCCCACACAGGAAAAGCTGTGGAAAGCAAGTAAGCTTCCTGGAGGTGGTCCGCCATCTTTGTATGGCTATGATGGGGGAGCCCTGGCTGAGGCATGGCCCCAGGGACTTGGTCGTCAGATTGCTTCTTGATGCTGATATGCCTTTTCGTGTTTGTCAGTCATTACTGTATCCCTCACATATCTGGCCTAGTGTGGAGAGACCCTCACTGTCCATTGTTTCCTGGGTATTTACCCACTCTGTTGGGCAAGTTTCCTTCAGAATCAATATAAAAATCTACTTTCATGAAATAATGCTGTTTAGATGAACTGATGATTTTATACTTCCTCATAATGATTTTATAGAATTCCTGATTTCATTCAAGTAACTTTAAGCCCCGCCGTAGAAGAGCACACACAAAAACAGCTGCATTAGGAGCTTTCGTGCTAACTTTATTGCACACAACTTCAAAAATAAGACATGAGATAGATGACCTAAACTCTAATTTTATTTAAAACTCTAATTTATTTAGGGTTCCATAAAGCCTCTCCCTTCCAACCCCCCAACCCTAAGTAGAAGAGTCAAGGTTAGTGGAGAGAGGTGGTGCAGATCCTTTTACTTCTCCTGGCTACTTAGGGTCAATGGGTTCTTTTAGGGCTCTACCAATCTCGTCAACAGCAACTGCAGCCAGCAGCCTCCTCCAAGCCGCTGCACTGTGAAGCGTTTCTCTCCTTCTGTCTGCTCCAAGCCGCCATACCACCCGTTTGTTTCTGGCCTCTCCAAACTGCTACTCTCTATACTCCACCACTGCACGCTATACTTTTCCTTTTGGGGCTCTCATATTCATTTCTTCAGAGCCTAGACCATGCCCCTCTCCATGCAGCTCGAGGCAGGCCCTTATGAGCTGTCGAAGACCGCATTCTGCGTGAGCCGGTTATCGGCTATGGACAAACTTGAGCCCAAACTAAAATCCCATACTTGGGATTAAAACAAAAACATATTCACATAACATAACTGAGTTTACAAAAAAAACAAAACTTCCATTACAGAGCTGTTTCTTGGTAAAAAAAAAAAAAAAACCTGGATAACCTATGACTTAAAAAGCTATTGCTTTGAACTGATAATGAGCTTCTAAAATGAAAGACAGATAAAACTATTGCTTTGATCTTATAATGAACTTGTGGAGCTAAAAATCGATAAAGAATGTTTAGTCGGGTGCTAGTTTTGATAGAAAAACCATAATCAAAAACCCTCCTGTAACTCCCTTTTGTGTAACATTTTATCTGTTTTTGTGATAATTGCTTTTATGGCCATGAGGTAATTTTTCTTACGACATAGACAGCTTTGCTTTAGAGGACATGTAAGCCTAGGACAAAAAATAAACAGTTGCTGGAGCCCACTTTGCTTCATCCATCAAGTGTGTGTGTGTAGGAATGTCTGATCCCCACCCCCCACCCCCTTTTTTTTTCTTTCTTGCTAAGAGCAATCAGCTCTGGCACCAAAGGAGTTAAAAAAAAACCTCAAAGAGTTCAGTCTCTCTTCTGGGATATGTCAGACTTCACTGACACCCACAAGTAGCCAGAAACGCAGTGCTGGTGTCAAAGAAATCAGTCGCAATGATTTCTGTAGACTTACGTCTAAAGCGAGCAGTCCTGCATCTCCATCAATCAGTCCACGTGTAGACAGCAGGAACTTTAGTCCTCTATCCCCCTAAGTGCAGGGCTTTGTGTTTACTGTTTCTTGTAAATAGTTCTGCCCTTGCCCCAATGACAATTAGTTTAAAATTATCATGAGTTGAGGGCTGGGAATTTCTTCTTTACATCAAGAGAAAATTCATCTCAAGTGTTTCATGCACAGTTCTGTGTCCATGATTCAGAAAACAAAGGAGGCACTTTCTTTCTTTCTTTTTTTAAATAGAAGACTGAAGAGCCTCTTCTAAAATGAAGACTTGTGAATATAAAATAGGTTGAAGCAGAAGTGAGAGAGTAAGGTGGAGCATTGACTGCTCCCATCCCTCTCACCACCGACCACAGTAATTCAGAAAGTAACCTCTGAACAGGGCTTGAGCCTCTACAAGAAGCCATGGTCTACAGACACTTCTGCTAGTATCCTGGCCTCCTACTCTGTTTTATTGAAACAAGCCATGAGGAGAACACTGGATAGAGATGTAAAGAGAGAATGCATCATGAGCCTGACTCATCAGCAGGATGGATGGCTTCTCAGGGCTACCAACCACTTTCTTCCAAGGCCATGTCTTGTGCCTTTGGGTTTTAGGCAGGCTTCCTTCCTAGCATCTGAGGTGTATTGACACCTGTTTTTCTCTGCAAAGAGCAGCTTCCAGGTTCAGTCTTTAAAATAATTGTTAGGTCTTAATAACCAGAAGCTATTTTCAACATGACCTAGAAATATTTACCACCACCTACTGTGTGTGTGTGTGTGTGTGTGTGTGTTTAAAGAGAGATAAGACCAGAAGGAAAATCAGCTTGGGTTTATTTTTTTCTCCACATTTCTTGATATCCTCAAATTGAAATTCCTATCAAACAGTAGTCAGTTGGTAAACTGAAAAAATGAAGAGTTTATTCAAATCATATGTGACATCCCTGTCTTTCTTTGAAAGAAAAACTCTGGAGCGGGCTATGCGTGCAAAAGCAAATGTGCTAAAAATGCCAAGCATGGTCTCCATGGCAGCTCTGGGAGCTGGCTTCCAGTGCCTAGCCAAGGATTAGCCTCCCACATCAGGGCAGAGCTTCAGGTCCTTCCACTCCCTGCCACTGGCAGGACTTATCCCCACATGGCCTGGCATAGCCGAAGAAGGCAGGCAACGATGAGTTCCAGCTTGCAGCTCGTTGCTTACAGCTTAAGTTTTTAGCCTTGCACAGAGAAAATCTGAGAAACAAAGGCTGGAATGAAACCCCACCCTTAAGGTGTGCATTTGATAAGGTGGATCAAAATTCAGCGATGTCTATTGTGAGGCTGGGTGACTAAGCAGTTCTGTGCCTTCAGTAATTACAGTTCCTTGACTATCTCTGCTAAGAAGAATAACTCTACAGTACATTGATTTCCATTTCCACGTTCATGCAATGGCTTTACCCTCTAGTAACCTTAGAGATATGGCTATTATCGTTCCCATTTTCCCTTCACGAGTGCACCTACACTTCTGTCTCACTGACACCTCCCAAGAAACTCCAAATGGAAATGCTTGCTTCTCTTCGCGTTTTCCTAGTGTCCCCATAAGCACTTACTGGCCACCACCGGAGCAGATATATTAGCTAGCTCTTCTGACTTCAAAGGCTCGTATCTATTCCTGCCGTCCTTGGAGGACAGGGTGATCACAGTCCTGGATGAGTTAATGAAAACAAAACAGAACAAACAGACAAACAAGCAAGCAAACAAGCAAACAAAAAACCAGTGTCCTGAGAGACAAGAGCTAATGACCCCATGCTAGCACCACCCGGAAGGTCTCACGCACTCACACTCTAGGCAAAGCAGCTTGAAAATAATGGCAGTCTGCTGGTTTCCATATGCCTGGCCCTCTCCAGGTCAGCACACTGAAGAGTCCTCATTCTGGAACCCTCCTGCTGCTGGACAACCTGATAGGTACGGATCATAGGCTATCCCTTCATCTCTGAGTTTCAGTAGCGTTCTCTGTTCAGAGGACTCTTAGTGCCCAAACTTGGAAAATTCTGGAGGCTTCTAGGACCTCACAGCTAAGCTATGTGAGGACATTCTCTCTAAAGTGATTATGTCTCAAACCTTTTAATAATTGCAGCAATAAATCAGAATAATAATCCGTATGACTGGAATCGAGTTAGTAGCGCCATTTGCTTCTGGTTATGAATGAAGCAGTGTATTAGGAGTTGTAAGGTCCTCCCCATGAATCCTTGGGACACACAAGCACTGTAGCTTCTGTGTCTCCCACGTTTACACGCACAAGTGAGAAGACAGGCTCTGAGCCAAGCACACAAAGTCGCAAACCTTTCTTCTTGCAGCACACTTCTCAGAGTTCCCCCCAGTTTCCCAGCAATCTGGGCTGTGTGGGTCCTTCAAGCTGAGTCCTTTTCATGACAAACCCTCCTTAACTCTGGGATGGAACAGACTCCACCTCTTAAAATGCTCATGTGGTTTCCGCCCTGAACCTGCTTATGTGCTGTTATGCTAACTAATTTATAGGTGCCGAACCTTCTTTTCATCCCTGAATGAAACCAGTTAGTTCATATTCTATGATCTTTTTGATATATATTGGTTTGGAGGTTTAGGTTGTTTGTTGTTGGTTGGACAGTGTCTAAAAAACTTTTACAGATCTGGCTGTACTGAAACTCACTATGTAGACCAGGTTGGCTTAGAACTCACAGAGATCTGCCTGTCTCTGCCTCCCAAGTGCCTGGATTAAAGGCGTGCGCCACTATGCCCCGCTTTGATGTATCGTTAAATTCAGTCTGTAAGCATTTTGTTAAGTATTTTAGCATCTACCTCCATCAGGGGAACTGGTCTACATTGTTTGTTGTTGTTGTCCTCGTATCTGATTTTTGGGATCAGGGTCCCAGCCTTCACAGGATGAATTTGGTGTGCTCCTTCAGACTGGATGGAGATGTTTGAGAAGCAGCGCCGTCAGCTCTTTTTTAAAGAGTGCTGGAATTCAACAGGGAATCCTACACTGTCCTAAGCATTTTCTTACTGGACGTCTTACTATTTCAGTGTTTTTGGTCATTACAGGTCAGTGTATGTTGTTTATATATTAGTCCAAATTTTATGGGTCATAGCTGTCTCTGAATTGATTCATTTCTTCCTCTCTGAATATAGGTTGTTCAAGTATTTTTCCGTGATTCTCTGGTGTCTATTATAATGTCTCTCTTTTCGTTCCATTACATTGGTCTCCTCTTTCATTTGGCCAGTTTGGCTAAGGACTATTTGGTCATTATCTTTTCAAATATTCAAAGTTGTATTGAATTCTTTGTTCTATTGTTCCTTTTGTTTCTATTTCATTGATTTGTCTACTTTCTCTGGATTCGGCCTATACTTGCCTTCTGATGCTTATGGTGATTCATTAGTTTACTTTTTCAAGATCTGTTTTGGGTTTTTTGTTTTGCTTTGTTTTGTTTTTCTTGAGAACAATCACAGGTATAAACTTATTTCTTAGCCTTAACTCTCAAGATGGCACCTGGCCAATCTGGGTGTGCCAATCGGGGTTCCTCTGCAGAGATGCATCATAAAGCAAGAGTCGCTCACGGCCCCAAACATCCCCTAATCTATTAGGGGCCTGTGGTGACTATTACATGGGTAGGACTGTGAGTCACTTTTCTTTCTTTCTTTTTCTTTTAGGGTGATAAAAGGGTTTATTTGGCTTGTACTTCTACATCACAGCCCATCCTCAAAGGGAAGCCAGGATAGGAGTTCCATGCAGGAACCCAGAGGCATAGCTGAAGCAGAAAGCATGGGAAAATCTGCTTACCGGCTTTCTCCTTGGCTCACATTCAGCTACTTTCTTTCTCTTTTTTCCCATTTATTTATTTACTTAATTTTTTAAAAGCCTGATCCCAGCCCCCTCCATCTTCTTCTCCCAATCCCACCCTCACACCCCTCTCTCCCATTCCCTCTTCTCCTTTTCAGAGAAGGGGAGACCCCAAGGGGTACCAACCCACCCTGGCACCTCAAGTTGCAGCAGGACTAAGCACATCTTCTTCCACTGGGGCCTGACAAGGCAGCCCAGATAGGGGAAAGGGATCCAAAGGCAGGCAACAGAGTCAGAGATATCCCCTACTGCCATTGTTAGGGGGCCCACAGATGACCAAGCTGCAAGTCTGCTACATATGTGTAGGGGTCTAGGTCTGGCCCATGCATGCTCTTTGGTTGGTGGTCCAGTCTGTGAGCCCCCACGGGCCCAGGCTAGTTTATGCTATAGGTCTTGTTGTGGTGTCCTTGACCCCTCACTTTTAAATTCTTGTCTTTTAGATGAGGCATCTGCTCCATTGGAGAGCGGCATTTTAGCCATGTGCTGCCATTCCTTTTCAGTGTGTTCTGCTGTTTCTCCCTACTTCTCGGCTTTCCTGTTCAGTCTCTCTGTCTGGAATGCATTCTACCCTTTGCTATTTGACTTTTCTTACTCATTGCATTGCGTGGAGGAAGCTTCTAACCCGATGTCTCACCCTGGAAACTTCAGGCCTTGCATTTTAATTGTAATTTTTGATGTAACATTTTTATTTATTCTTTGAGAATTTCACACATGCATACAATGCATTTTGATCATGTTGATCTCTCTCATTCCTTCTCTTCAACTCTTCCTGGATTACACACACAGACACAGACACAGACACAGACACAGACACAGACACAGACACACACACACACACACACACACACACGCCTCCTAAGCATAGTTAATTTTACTGGGTACTTTCCAACCCATGTTTTTTGTTTTTGTTTTCGTTTTTTTAGCCAGTCAATTCTGGGAGAAATTGATTAGGAACATAAAAACTTATTTAGCTAGTAAGCATCACCTGGTACCTTAACTAGAGAATATTTGAAGTTTTGCAAAGCCCTTATGGATTTTTCCAACTGAGAAATGTTGCCTTAGTGCTGGCACTACCCAAGTTGGTGCTCTCTTGCCTTTGTTCAAAAGCAAACAAGCTTTTGTGGCTGAGCTGGGGCTTGATCTTTGTTTGGCAATTGAGACTCAGAATGTCTGTGTCCGTACCTGCCCACTGCGCCTACAATATATGCTGGGTTTCTCAGTGGAAACAATGCTGCTAAAACAATGTGCTTGTATACAAGCCTGGTCCATTGGCAATACTCTTACCTGCTGAGCTTTATTCGGCCAATCCACTAGAATTACTGATTATAATTACTACTTTTGAATTAAATACGTGTTAATTCGGATTTACAGCGGCTACTGTGTCATGTTGAGAGATTTGTGGCCATGTTTTCCACTTTTCAAAGGAAAGAGCTGGGCTGATGTAGAAGTAGCTGGACAAAAACTCTGGCAAATGTCTTCTGGGTAGGCAAGAGTCCTCATTCCGTGTTTCAGAATGGAAGAGTTTATCTAAAGACAGAAAGCCCATGTCCCTGTGACACTCCACAGGAGTGGGATCTCAGTGTATGCGGAGTGTGCTGGAGGCAGTAGTGTCGGTGTGACAACGGACCACTGCCTGTAAGAAACACCTTGGACGCACTCCTGTCGAAGGAGAAAGTAGACTTGGGAGGGCCTGCTGCTGCTTCTTCTACAAAATAGTGGCCTAGAGCAGTGAAACAGCCAAATGCCTGCCTAGGTCATTTCTTTTGGGGATGCAGGAGTCTCTGTGTACAGCAGGATTCTAATTCCCTCTCAGTCCTTCAACCAATGTGTGTAAGCAGTCAGCAATTCTGTGGGCAAATAATGTGATCTAGAGCCAGGTGGCAGATGGGCCTAGTCCAGGGACAAGTTTTAGGCAATTTCCTACCTCCAGGATACCTAGAAATTATAGACATCCTGATCCCTTACTCACTATTTCTTCTACGCAGCACTCACCTTTACTGTTTTTACAGATTTCCTTGCATCTATTACATACATACAAACATACATACGTGCATATAATATATAATTAAGTGTGTGTATGTGTGTGAGCCCAGAGAAAGACATTGTATCACAGAGTGATATCCCTCCCCCTCATTTATATTTAACCACATTTTCTACAAGTTTCTATCATGTGCAAATGGAACGCAAATACAAATGCTTAAATGCACCTCTAAAACCAGCTGCCCTACAAAACAGCTTGCACTTAGAAGCACACAATGCATTTCTTATCAATTGTACTGAGCTGAACTAATCTGACCTGATTTTATAATCTCCAAAATAAAATGAGAAAGAGTGGTTTCTGGCCCTTCACAGTAGAGTCGGTTATTTAGTGTTGCCAGGTTCTTAGTCTTGTCTAATCATAATAGTTCCTGTTATAGTTTCTTTTCACCACTTGACTTGCTGGAGGGTGGAGTGTCTTGGGTTGGGAACTTTTTAAGGCTATGAATCATGTTGCTGAAGGCAGGCAAAACTTCCAAGTCACGCTATTTATTCAAGGCAGAAGAGGCAACTGTTCATATCAGAGTGAACTGAGCATCAGAAGTCAGAAGACGTTCCCGTTTGCAGACTACAAACCCGAGAAAGCCAGGATGGGCACTGCTGGAAAAGTAAGGGGAACGTTTTGGCTTCTTCGGTCTCTTGAGCTAATATGTGGGTTGCTTCTGAGAGCTGTGAGTCCAGTAGAGTAACTAAATACTTTCTTGAGGAAGGTGAGGCTTTTAAGTAGGCACACTTTGGGGAAACATGGATAAATTGCATCAGAATGCCAACAACAGCAGGATTCAATTGAAAACCACATGCTGAAAGTTCTTCCAGAAAGCGATGATGGGAACTAGAGAAGTGTGGTTTATATGGATACTATTCATAATTTAATTTCCTGCCAGCCAGTCATTTGCTCTGGATAGCAAACTGTTCCCATAAGGAGACTTCAGTACGGTAGTAGGATGTACTCACTTCATTTCTGGAATCCAATGGGTCCAGGATCTCCTGTGCAGCTGTTGGGGAAAATGTGGCCCTGCTGTTGAGGATGGAAAATGCTAATTCAGAATGCAAAGTCAACAGCAAAGAAATCACATTTTCCAAGTTTCTGAGGACATGTTTTGTATCAAAGCGTAAGTGTAAACACTCTTGGCAGATAGGACTGTGCAGTGGATAAAGCCTGTTTATTCCTTCAGGAGATAACAGAGCCAGCATGGCGACAGTAACTCAAAAACTAAGGCTGGCCTTTTTCCCCACTTGCAGGTTGAGATTATTGGGCTCCTGCTTTGAATGGACACTTAACTTCATAAGATGTTGGGTACTTTTATCTGTATTACTTTTAAACAACTTTGCCTTTAGTCTACTTTAACATTTTAGGAAGAGAAAGATGGTGTTTAACGTCTGTATAACACAAGAGAGGAGGCACTAGAATGCTAGAACCTGAAATAACTCCCCCCTCCCCAAATTAAAGAAAGTTAGAATGAAAAACATTTGAGTCAGAAATCCAGTAAGAGCTGAGAGTCAGGGCAGTTAATTTTGCATCATGGAAGTTAGTAGCTTTTGCCCATAGAAATAAATGAAACAGAGTTGAACCGAATCTTAAAATATTTCCGACTCCACATGACCAGCTCTGTGGCCTCTGTCATGTGAATGTCAGCCACCGTCAGAACATTTCCAGCAATGGAGAATTCAGAGTCCAGGCAGCACCTCCTAACTATAATTAAGAGTACAGCGTATACGACAAATAGCACAGCGGATTTAGAATTTTGGTTTGGCAATGTTATACGGTAGAGCAGCTCACGGGGAGTTATGTTATCCACAGAACTATTCTGGGGTTTCCATTCCATCCCAGAAAGTGAGTATTCCCTCTGTTAATTTTTTGCTATTTCATTAACAAAAATAAAAGGATGGTTATAATAGTTTGCTAAAGATGCCATTAACAAAGTACTGGGGACTGTGTGGCTTAAACAGCAAATTTATTCCCTCAGACATCTGGAAGCTAGGATCCTGAGAACAGAGTGTGGACAAGACTGGCCTCTTTGGGAGCATTTCCTTTGCTCTTCTTGCAGACTCTATGGCCTTCTCTTGGCTTATGTCTTAACCTCATTATGAAAAGAGCCTATTGGACTGGACTAACTTCAGTGACCGCATTGTAACTCGATAGCAATGGGAAAGCCCCATTCCAAGCACTGTACCATCAGATTCTGGGGTACTGAATACTAGGGCTTTAAGACATAAATGTAGGGAAGATTTTGGTCTATTACAATGCTTAGTCTAAAGAACTTGGATAAACAGAATAGATGGGGGAGGGGAATCAAGCATGTTCTAACATTCTCAAACTACCACTGACTTTGTTTTAACCTGGTGTGTTTCCTCTCTGCATTCTCCAAAAATATTTTTTTAAATTTTTTATTAATTACACTTTATTCATTTTGTATCCCCCCATAAGCCCCTCCCTCCTCCCCTCCCGATCCCACCCTCCCCTCCAACAATATTTTGTGTGCTGCACTCATATAAGATAGAAACATCTTTAACCTATTTTTCCATCTAAATGAGCATTTTTTCAGTATCCAACACGGATTTCTAGATTTAGTAAGGTTTCCTTCATTTTTGTTTACATATTTTCCTTATAGTTCTGAGGTGACCTCTAACGCATACTAAGTTTTGTTTTTGACACCTTGTTCTCCCTTCAGGCTGATTTGAAAGATGGAACCGTGGGGTGGAAGTGTCAGTACACACCTGTTTCTGAGGTAGTGAGCAAACTGCCCTCCTAAGAGATGAGCCTGAACAGGTTGCTCATTTTACTGCTTAGAAAAAACTGGGTGTTCTCGTTGAGTGAAAATTCATTACCAACTACAAATAGAGAATTACAGCTTGTTGAATTGTAGCTTGTCATATAGCATCCAGCACCGTCAGAGCATCACACATGCCTGCATTCCCACCTCTCAGGAGGCCGGGGTGGGAGGGTTTTTAAGTTTGGGGCCAGCCTGAAGCCTGAGCTATGTAGCAGGATGAGACGCTGGGGGTTTGCCTCTGCTGAGCAATGTTTCCTTTACGACGTTTTTCCTGTCACTGTTAGATGTAAAAGTTTCCCCGTGCCGTCTGTCTCTGCCATTAATGTGGTGAGGGTCCTAGTTCAGGGTCGGCCAGATTATACCATGACTGAAAATACTTTCCTCAGCAAGACAGAGGGTGCCCATTAAACGGAGACATTGGTGACTTTCTGATGCTCATTTGTCTCTAGCATAACGTTTCTCACATTTGATCTCTGTGGAAGGCGCTGAGTCATCTAAAGGGCCATTCAAGTGTTGGCCAACAAGTTGAGAAGTAGCTGGATTTGAATCAGAAAAAAAAAAATGAGTATTTTACATTTTGTTTAATTTTTATCTGTGTGCTTGCTCGCCCGCCCTCCTTCCCCGCCGTGTGAGTGTGTGTGTGTTTACACATGAATGTGCATTTTTGCATGAATATAGGTGCCTTTGTGCCATGGCTCACGTGTGGAAGTCAGAAGCAAACTTACACACATTCTCTGTCTGTCTGCATTTCTCTCACTCTCACTTGCTCGCTCACTCACTGGATATATACTATTTGCACAAGGAAAGAAGCCCTGACTTGGGCTAGGTATGAGAAATGAGGCAGAGATGGAAAGACACCGTCATGCCCCAGAAACACATTCACAGTGCACACGCTTCGTGGTGGTAACGGCTCTATGTCTTACCGCAAGCCGACTCACTGCTTCACGATTGCCGCATGGTTGCAGATGTAAGGGAAGACATTCTCGCAGGCAAATCAGCTGCGTTTTCTGCACTAAAGACTTGCCCTTTTCTAATAAGCAATTCACGGATGGCAGTTGCACTCATATGTCGCATTTGAAGTCATACCAATATACCAGTTTATTGGACGATTGCATGAATCCCAGCCCTTACCTCGTGTCCTGTGTGGCCATAGACCGGTCATTCCATGTGTTTGGCCTGCATGCATCAAGCCATCATATCAGACAAAGATCCACACAAGATGATCTGCAAGGCTTCAGATTCTGTCACTGAAGGAAAACATTCTGAGGAAACTCAGAGTTAGAGGTGCTCTTCTGTGAATATTTCTATGACTCGGGAAGCCTGAGTGTAAGATTAGCACCAGTGATGACGGTTGATCTCGTAGGTCATCAAGTGCAAAGCGGCTGTGCTATGGGGAATGAACCAGCCCTTCTCCATTGAGGAAATAGAAGTGGCCCCACCGAAGGCGAAGGAAGTTCGAGTTAAGGTAAGAAGGAGCTGAAAGGCAATCCAATTAACCCTGAGAAGGCCACTGGTGTGTCTAGCTTCCTTTTAAAATGTTATTTATGTATTTATTTGATGTGTGTGGGTGTTGTGTCTGCATACCACATGCATGTTTGTATACCACACGCATGCCTAGTGATGGAGGAGGCCAGAAGAGGGCGTTGAATGCGCTGGAACTAGACGCGGTTGTGAGGCACCATGTGGGTGCTGGGAATCAAACCCGGCTCCTCTGGAAGGGCAGCCAGGGCTCTTAACTGACTGCTGATCCATCATCTCTCCAGCCCAGAGGTTGGCTTCTTAAAAAATGTTTCCTAACTAATTCTGCCACCAATTCATGCACGTTGTTAGGGAAGTGGTCAGGCTGACTGTGAAATGCACCAATTAACAATGCTAATCTAGCTTATTAAAGAGAATATTGAATTTTTAGTGATGCAGTGTTTGATAGAGAATGATCAATAGTTATTACCAAGGATTGTCTTAAAACCTTCTGGGAATCACAATATATTGAGATATGTATGTATGTGTGTATGTGTGTATGTATGTATGTATGTATGTATGTATTTGTGTAGCTTCTAGAACAGAACCTTGGGTATCATGAACAACGCCAGGCAGGTACTTTCCCAAGGAACTATATCTCTAGCCATATTTTCATTTGTTGCTTGAAGACAGGGCCTTACTAACTGACATAAGCTTACCTTGAATTCACTTTGTAGCATGAGTAGGCTGTAAACTTGGTGATTCTCTTGCCTCTGTTTCCCAAATAGATGGGATTACAGACCTGTGCCACCGGGATCACCTAGAAGATTCTTGATAGGAACTCATTTGTGGCTGAGAAGCAATAGCTTCCTACGGTGCCCCACCCTGATTTTGAAAAGCTCTTCACCTTTGGCTTAAATGCTCTGTTTATCAGGCCTTCATGCTAATCCTTCTTTGATCTCTTCCCTGTAGAAAGGCATCAAGATCCAAGCGGGAAGGGAGGCAGCAATGCTGTAATTCCCTGAAGCAAGGAAACTTAGCCTGATGCTTGATTCAGGCTCAGGCTGTCTCAGCATGATCACTATAGTGTGAGAAAATGATGCAGAGTTAAACAGCACCCCACTGGAAAGCGATCCATCTGCTGACTGTGTAATGGTGTTTATTGCTTGTTTGTTTTAAACACAGATTTTGGCCACAGGAATCTGTCGCACAGATGACCACGTGACAAAAGGAACAATGGTGTCTAAGTTTCCAGTGATTGTGGGCCATGAAGCAGTTGGGGTTGTAGAGAGTGTGGGAGAAGGAGTCACCACTGTGAGACCAGGTACAGAGGCCTTGCTTATGCTACTGAAGGAAGCAGCGCGTCAGGCTTGAGGGGTCAGCCTAGCTTAAGGAGACGCCAGGAGAGCAGATTGTACTGAGTAATTCCAGCTTGTCAAATCTCAGCCTTACCGCTCTACTTTGTGGTACTTATAACACTGAGACTATTTTAAAGACATTTTTGTATATAATATAGTTTCATTTCACACCTGTTTCATCTATGAATTAATTAAATAATATAAGTATTTTTGGTCCTTGAGGTTCATGACTCTCTATGTTTCCAAGGCTGGCCTGAAACTCCCTCCGTAGTCCAGGCTGGGCTGGCAGTCTTCCTGTATCAGGGATTACAGGCACGAGCCACCAAACCCTAAACCCTCTTAGTTCATCTTTTAATGCAAATCGATGGCATCTGACGTCATGTTACTTTCTTTCCAGGAGACAAAGTCGTCCCCCTCTTTCTACCGCAGTGCAGAGAATGCAATGCCTGCCTTAACCCAGAGGGCAATCTCTGCATCAGGAGCGAGTAAGGTGTCATTTTTACCCCGTCCTTTAAGTTCCGCCTCGATAGCTTCTGAACTGAATGAAGTAATGTGTGCATCCGCTGTATCCAACAGTCTGACAGGCCGTGGGGTGCTGGCCGACGGCACCAGCAGATTTTCCTGCAAGGGCAGACCCGTCCAGCACTTCATGAACACCAGCACCTTCACCGAGTACACGGTGCTGGATGAATCTTCCGTAGCCAAGATCGATGCCGCGGCTCCTCCCGAGAAAGCCTGTCTGATCGGCTGTGGTTTTTCCACGGGTTATGGGGCAGCTGTTAAAACCGCCAAGGTAAGAATCAGGGCTAACTAGCCAGAGCTTTTTCCTTCCCACCTGACAACCTCTCAGAAGAGGATTTTCCTAGAACCACAACAGTTAGATGAACTGCCAGATGAACTAGATGGAAAATAAAAGGGGCGTGGGGAGAGCGTGGAGGGAATCAAAGTAGAAATTGGATTTGGTTGTTTAAAAAAAAAAAAAAAGACAACATATCTTCAAATGACTCAGAGAGTAAAGGTTATTCCAACCAAGGCCGCCAGTCAAAGCTAAGACCTAAAACAAATCAGCTTGGCTTTGTGCAAAGATCAGAGGTCTCCGTGTTTGTCTAACCCTCCTGTGAGAGCAGAGGCTTATGGGTAGGGCCAAGCGGGCTATAGAGGCTGCTGGCTGCTGGGTAAACCTTTAGGAAGGACTTTTGTTAATCTGGCAAGTGTGCTTTCCTTTGGCAAATACCTCTTTTTCTCAGACATTCTACTTCTAACACCTTTTGTCATCTGACTAAGTCATTTGAAGTCCTGACCCTAGTCATGGCAATTCTCAGAATTTGGTGTGCCTGACACTGAGACTACTTTGCGGGTTTCACTGGTGACCCTTAGAGGGACTTTTATCTCTACAGGTCACCCCTGGCTCCACCTGTGCTGTGTTTGGCCTGGGAGGAGTTGGCCTGTCAGTCATCATGGGCTGTAAGACAGCGGGTGCCTCCAGGATCATTGGAATCGACATCAACAAAGACAAATTCCAGAAGGCCCTGGATGTAGGTGCCACAGAATGTATCAGCCCCAAGGACTTCACCAAGCCCATCAGTGAGGTGCTGGCTGACATGACAGGCAACACCGTTCAGTATACTTTTGAAGTTATCGGGCGTCTGGAAACCATGGTAAGACTCAAGATTCAGGGAGACACAAAGTACCCAAGCTTCAAGACGTGTTCTGGCTAAAAGTCATTTTTGCATTGCTTTATTAACAATCAACATGTCTGTGGCTCAGGCCACAAAGCACAGGACTGGTGAAATGGTTCAGTGAGTTAAGGTGCTTGTCTTCAAGGCTCACGAACCGAGTTTGATCCTCAAGACTCATACGTAGAAAGAGAAAACCAAATTCCATGAGTTTATCCTCTGACATCCACACACATCCCATGGCATGTGCTCACCCATTCTCATGCCCACACAAAGACAAATGCATGAAAGTTCAATTAAAAATGTAAGGATAACCACATAGGAATTTTGCCTAAAAAGTCGAAGTCTTAAGTCAATTTTGCCTGACCATGTAAGTCTCTTATCACGCCATTTTCACGTAAGTAGAGGGCAAGGAGTCAACCTGTGGACCATAATTTCTCTTGCGTATGTGGAGATCTTGGCAACAGTGATTCCATCTCTTGAATTTGCAAAGCAGGCTGAAGAGGGCAGAGGAAAGGTTGGTTTTTCTAAATGTGATCTACTGCCTCTAAATCCTTCACCTGAGCTTGGCTTATCACGCACAGATAACAGACTTCAGCACCCTGATTCACGCCTCCCATGGGGCACTCCAGTGCCAGGCTTTACAGAGTTCTTGGAATTATAAATCCCTGGCCATGAGGAGAACATGGAGACTTAGAAAACCAAACAAAACCAGTTTTGCTCATAACTACACTATGGATAAAATTTGCTCTGAGGCATTTGGTAATTGAGAAGAGACCTTCAGTTCATCATCGCCGTCTCATCCCTTTTTTGGTCTCACCTAGAATTTATCCCATAGCAACTGAAGCATTCTGGGTTGTACTCTACAAAGGAAAGAGCCAGCTACGTTATGAAGTCCATTGGTTCTGAGGTGGTACTTGCGGCAAGTGCCGTCTGAAGTACGCTGTTGATGCTGCCTACTGAATATTTAAAAGTGTTATTTGTAGCTCAGTAACCAAGTGGGTTCCCTAGTAAGGGGAACAGGGACTGTTTCTGACATAAACTCAATGGCAGGCTCTTTGCCCTCCTGCTCCTCCCAAGGGAGGAGCAGCCCTGATAGGCCACAGAGGAGGACTTTGCAGCCAGTCCTGAAGATACCTGATAAAACAGGGTCAGATGAAAGGGGAGGAGTTCCTCCCCTATCAGTGGACTTGGAAAGGGGCAGGGAGGAGATGAGGGAAGGAGGGTGGGATTGGGAGGGAATGAGGGAGTGGGATAGAGCTGGGATACAGAGTTAATAAAATGTAACTAATAAAAAAGTGTTATTCAAGAATAAGTGACAGAGCAAATGACCAAACACATGGGTCTACCCTCAGAGATACCACCAAGAAAAGAAACTCCTTTGCCTCATAGCTTAGCATTTGATTTAATTTTCAGACAAAAATTTTCAGATGTTCTAACTGACTAATTCAATTTCATTTAGCTCAAATAAGCTAGGGCTTATCTGAAGTGCTGATGTGGTTATAAAAGTCTCACAAGGATCTCCTTCCTGATGTTAGTCGGTAATGGTCGACTAAGTGTACTAACAATCACAGCTACGCTGGCCTCAGGAAAGTTTACTATGCATCTGAAGAGGCATATGCCCCTAGGAGATGAAGCACTAAGGACTAAGGTTGCATTGAGACTTTTTGAATCAAGCAGGAAGCCTGGGGGCATAATTTGATTTTGATTCTAACTACTGGAACTCTGGCTATGTGCTGGTCATTCCTGAGCCCATGATCTCCAGAAACAACAGTCCCCTTCATCTGAATCTCAGGTCAATGCCCTCTCATCTTGCCATATGAACTATGGAACCAGTGTGGTGGTTGGTGCTCCGCCGTCAGCCAAGATGCTCAGCTATGACCCAATGCTGCTCTTCACTGGGCGAACGTGGAAGGGCTGCGTCTTTGGAGGTGAGAGTGGCTGGGCCTTTGGACTGCGTGTAATAACTTTGCCTTTCCTGCCTATCAAGTGAGGGAGACTTGTGTTCTCATCTCCTCACCCTCAAAGCACCTTCCAAGGATGAGTGCTAAATGACCCCAAGTGGAGGTATGATAGCAATCACACAAAAGATGACTATCTGTTCTTTATGTGACACAGAGCCAACAGCAGTGGGCAATTAGATCACTACCTGCAGCCCCTGTCACCCAAAGGCATGAATTAAAAGCGTCAGATGTGTCTCCACTGAGATGACTTCTGAAGCATAAAATTCTCATTGCTTCCATTGTTCTCCATACACCCAAGAACACTCACTCATGAAAGAGAAGTTGCTGTTACTCACGAAGACCTTGGCAAAAGTTCTGTGCTCAGAGCCTAAATAAGTGAACAGATGGGGTGTCACATTTTATAGGGACAGTTCAATTTCCCACCAGAACAACCAAGAAGCAGTAAAGATGAGTCCAGAATCAATCACTTTCCTGTAGTAGATAGTACATTAGCAGGTTCAAACCCCACCCTCAGAGCCTGGTTCTCTGTTACCTTCATGCAGCATGGGGCATTTCAGAGGCACGCCTCATTAGACTGTCTTATACCGTGAGAAAGGGTAACCATCTGAGCACCTGCTGAGAGTATAAAAAGAAGAGAGGTGATTGCTCTTGGATTAGAGAAGTATATAGTTTGTTGGAAAATGCAAAACAAAGATATTAAAGAAATAATATAAAATTGGCACTGCTATTGACATTAACAGACCAATTATAAGAGGAGTCATTTAACGTTTATTTTATGTTGACAGTTTCACATAGGGCTGGGGAGGTGGTTCAGGGACAACGTGATTGCTGCACAAGCCTGAGGACCCAAGTTTAAATCCCCAGACTGGGGGCCGGTGCGCAGGGGGTGGAATCAAGAATACTCAGGAGCAATTGAATCCTTTATGACTGTTGCCATAGTCTTTTCTAGTGTCAGCTGCATTTCTCCCATAGTGAAAATGACTTAGTTGTATATTTACAGGACAACATCCAATATTGGATATATTATTAGGCCTTCCAATTTTACAGAACTCTGAGGAACATGTGCCACAGGTAGGCAGCTAGCTACGAGTCTGTGCTGAAGAAAATGTCCCACTGGAGACAGAAACTTAAGTGTTGTAAATATAGTTTATTTAAAGTTATTAGACTAGAGGAGATTACCCTGAGAGAGACAAAGAGGAGGAGAGGTATGAAGACCAGTTCCCAGGACACATTAGAAGTTTCAGAGACATGAAGGATTCAGGAGAGAGCTTCTCCTAGCTGAAGTAGGAGATGAACTGTGATGATAATATGAGCAGAAGCAAGTGAGCAGAGTGAGGGACAGGAAGGATCAGCCACCAAGACTTCCCAGAGTACACATTAGTTCAGAAATCATAGTCCACCACTGAGTCAAAATGACGTGTGAGTGTGTGTGTGTGTGTGGGGGGGGGCAGGGTACCCTTGGCCAGAGCTGAAACATCAGCGTGCCGGAGTGTGAGTATATGTAGGGTGAGCGCGCAGGAGAATGGGCGGTACTGGAAGCAGCAACTGCGCACGGGAGACAATTCTGTCTGTGGTTCTTACCACACAGATGTGGGGCAGCTGGAAGGAGACGCAGGACTCGGGAAGGGCTTTGCCAGCCTTTGTTTCTTAAGATGGGAGAAACACGGCTCATTTGTACGGTGGGGGATGGCAATAATGCGTAAGAGAAATGACACAAATATAACGCCATAAAACGTGAGGGTTACCTAGTAAAGTACACAGGACCTTTACCCACAGGTTGGAAGAGCAGAGATGATGTACCCAAACTGGTGACTGAGTTCCTGGAAAAGAAGTTTGACCTGGGCCAGCTGATAACCCACACATTGCCTTTTAAGAACGTCAATGAAGGATTTGAATTGCTCTATTCAGGGCAAAGGTATGTGTGGTGACTTTTGACTCCTTTCGCATGGTATACGTTTAACTTTCCTTCCATTTTTATTTTGGATTATTTAAGCTAGCCAGGTGAACGCAGCTACTCAGTTCTTTCTATTCATAGAATGGCATCTCTACATGAGCTCTTTAAAATCCCCTGGGCTTCAGTTTTTCACGTCCGCTGGATCTCGTTGGCCGCTTTAAAAAAAAAAAAAAAAATTTAAAGCTGCTAGAATCCTCAAGTAATGCCACAACTAACTTTTTTTACAGTTCCCGAAGCTCTTATGCAACTGTGCTTGTTTTCTGAGTCTTGTTTCTCAGATGTTATTCTTGCCAGATTCAGCTGATGAAACAAAGGTTGCAAAAGGCAAATAAATAATATCTGATCTCATGGGAGTGGTGTCAGGGTGTGCTGTGCTCTACGCAGGCCAGACTTCTCACCCAAAGCCCCGCAAGCTCCAGGTAAATAGGAAGTCCTCCTCCAGGTTAACAGTGAGTGCTCCTGGCATACCCCTCCTCTCTGCTGAGCACTGGGCAAGAGCCAGGTGGGATGTGAGGAAGTCAAATTTCAGCTACTCTTTTCTTATGAATCTGTTTTGGAGCTGCCTGTGCGAACGAGATAGACGGCACTCATTGGCCCTGTAAATACTGAGTATCTACCATGTGCAGTGGTTTTGGAGGCTGCCTGAAACAGGAACTAGCATTTCTTTCCAATGTACTTTCTAGCCTGGTGCGGTCTACGGAATCATAACATTACATATGTATGTTTACATTTTAATTTTTAAACAGGGGAACAACGAATGGCTTTCTACCAGAAAAAGAAATGTCAAAACTCGTTTATTTACATAAAGAAATCTGGTATTTTAATATGGTTTGAAAACAATTACTAATTGTTTTCCAAATAAGCAAAATTACTTTCAGAAATCTTATTCTCCTATCTCCCTGCCAAGTGACATTTGTAATCCTGAGCCTCTCGGTTTCCATGACTTCCTGCTCAGAACCCCCATAGTGTTCCATTCACGTCAGCCTCACCAGGACAATTCTTTTCTACACCTAAACAGAGAATGGCATGTATTCTGCATCTTCATTCTGACTGCTGGCCAGTGTGTCCAAGGCGAGGCTGAGCCCTGCAGGCAGCCCCTTCTCCCCTTCTCCTGCAGGCTCTCTCTTCTTCCCCTGCCCAAGATCTTTATCCTGGCTCAGTCTGATCATGGCTCTGTACATATTGTCATAGTTACCTAGCGGGCCTCCTGCTTTCTGCGCTCCAGCCCTGGTCAGTCCTTCAGTAGCAGATGCATTCAGGCTGTCCTTAAATATCAATGTCTTGGGGTGGTTTCATGACTGAACTAACACCCACTTTAATTTACTAAGTTGTCTAATATCTGGTAACTAAGAATGCAGCACCACTCTTCTAAGCCCCAGACAAACTCTGAGACACAGGGAAAGTGGGTCTCTCCTGCTTCTACCATCTCTGGGGCATCAAGAAATCTACATCCTCTGGATTGTCGTTCCTGTTCTCCCCACTGCAGCCTTAGTCCTGTGTTTGCTGGACACTCCTTCCTGTTAGTGGCTGCAGTTAAGCACATGCTTCCAAAGTCAGCTCAATACCCACACATGTTCCCTTCCAGAATGCACAGAAGGCATGAACCTCAACCCAACTAACTTTCCCACAACAGAACCAACCATAATAGAAAGGAAAGCCTTTCTTGACTGAATAGAACCCCCCCCCCACACACACACACTGACTAAAAGCTATCATTTTCCATTTCAGCGTTCGGACTGTCCTGACATTTTGAGATCCAGAGGGTTGGGTGTTCTTTGCTGGGTGACTGTGACCTGAAGCCTCCTTCCTGACAAGGACCTCTGACATCATGAGTCTGTCTGAGAAATGCATGCAGAAGCAGATTTGGGGAGGATATAGAAGCTTTATAGAGTTTTCTAAACCTTTTTAAGTTTAGTTTAGTGGGTGCCTAGGCTCAGCAGAGTAAATATTTTAATTTGTGTTTCCTAAGGCTATAATTCTATATTTTTATAAACATATTCTTGGATTTCCACTTGTTGGAACAGGGACTGTTTTCATCATTTTACCAGTTGTTGTGACTTAAAACAGACTCAGCATGTAGAGGTGCAGTAAATACATGTTTATAGAAATACATTTCAAACCTGAATGACTCATTCTTTTATTTTTTTTAACAGAAACACTTTTAAAACATGTCATAAATTAACTTGAATTAACTTGCGAAATTGTACACATCACTTGATTAGATCAAGAAAGAAAATTGGGAAATTTAAGGGAAGGGCACATTTTTCAATGATTAACTTGAAGAATTATCATTATGTAACTTTGTGACCTGGGACCAGCACAACAGTGCCTGGGGCTATTTGTAAGTGTGTATTCATAGAAGACAAAAAGTCTTAGGATAGCAATTAAATATGAACCATAGTGATAATCACATTGTGATACTTACCACAATATTCAGTTCAATAAAGTAGAATGATAAGTCAAGATACACAGCAGCAACTATATTTAACATGAAGATGCTTTTAGTTTGCAGCATGAATAGGTATCTGTCTGTGGACAGGTACATACATACATATAACATGTGTTAAAATTTCATTACGATGTGCACCAGGCTGACCCAGGATAGCCTCAAACTAGGATTACCAGCATGTATACCTGGCTGAATGTTCTTTTATTAAATTTTTATTAATTACACTTTATTCACTTTGTATGTACCCACAAGCCCTTCCCTCCTCCCCTCCCGATCCCACCTTCCCTCCCCCTTCTTCACAATGCCCCTCCCCAAGTCCACTGATAGGGGAGGTCCTCCTCTCCTTCTTTCTGATCTTAGTCTATCAGATCTCATCAGGAGTGGCTGCATTGTCATCTTCTGTGGCCTGGTAAGGCTGCTCCCCCCTCAGGGGGAGGTGATCAAAGAGCAGGCCAATCAGTTTATGTCAGAGGCAGTCTCTCTTCCCATTACTATAGAACCCACTTGGACACTAAACTGCCATGGGCTACATCTGAGCAGGGGTTCTAGGTTATCTCCATGCATGGTACTTGGTTGGAGTATGAGTCTCTGGGAAGACCCCTGTGTTCAAATTTCTGGTTGTGTTGCTCTCCTTGTGGAGTTTCTGTCCTCTCCAGATCTTACTATTTCCCACTTCTTACATAATATTCCATGCACTCTGCCCAACAGTTGGCTATAAGTCTCAGTGTCTGCTTTGATAGTCTGCAGGGCAGAGCCTTTCAGAGGCCCTCCATGGCGGGTTTCTAGCTTGTTTCCTATTTTCTTCTTCTTCTGATGCCCTTCCTTTTTGCCTTTCGGGATGGGGATTGAGCATTTTAGTCAGGGTCCCTGGCTGAACGTTCTTAATAAAAAGTTACACAAAATGATTTGTAGTGACAAGCTTGTGTGAAATGAGCAGTTTTGTTTAATTGTTGAGGTTTTAATGGTTTTAGAGTATTGGAGTATCTGGAAACAAAATGGCTCATAAGGAAAAGTTGAATAGGAGTAGCAGAAAACAGATATCTACATAAGGACATAGTCTAGGTTGAAAATCCAGGTGACCATGAGCCAAATACACGATAAATGTTTTCCAATAAAATGTGGCCTGAACCCAGGGGACAAACACATGCCTTTATTTTTTCCAAACTCATTTTAGAAACTGTGTTTCTCTGAGAGCAGAAGCAGACAGGGACATACATACAAACCAAAACTGTTAACATACATGCCTAATAACACATGAGGAAAATATCTCAGTGGGGCACTGGAGAGATGGCTCAGTAGTTAAGAGAGCAAGCTCTTCCCAAATTCAGTCCCCAGCACCAATACTGGTGGGCTCAGAGCTGATCTTAACTCCAGCTCCAGGGCATCCAGCACACTCCTCCAGTCTCAGGGACACCTGTACTCATGTGCACACACCTCCTCACACACGTATTTTAAAATAATATTTTTTAAAAGAAATTCTCAGTAGAATTTTATAAAAATAAAATATTGAATCCTCTAAGATAAAAGTGGTTCTATACTCTATTTTTAAATTGGGTTATTTATTTTCTTGATGTTCACATTTTTAAGTCCTTTGGATAATCTACTAATAAACCCTCTGTCAGATGTTTAATGGGTAAATGTTTTATCTGTCAGGTAGGCTGCCTCTGCTCAAATGCTGGTGTCTTTCACTGTACATTAGCTTTGATGAGGTCCCATTTCTTACTAGGCTTAATGCCTGTGCTATTGGAGTCCTGTTCAGAAAGTCCTTTCCTGGCCAATGAGTTTAAGCCCATTCCCTGCTTTCTCTTTTATAACATTGAAGGTATCAGCTCTTACATTGGGGTTTTTGATCCATCTGGAGTTGTGTTTTGTGCAGAGCAGTAGATATGGATTTATGTCCATTCTTCTACATGCAGCTCTCCAGTTTGACCAGTGCCACTGGTTGAAGATGCTTTGTTCCAGTTTGTATCTCTGACTTCTTTGTAATATATAAATATATATATATATCATACAATATGTACACATACCATACACATGTATATTTAATATACATGTGTGTATCATATTATGCATACGTATATTATTATATATGTATGTGTGTATATATACAGATATATACCATATAGATGTGTATGTGTATTGTATGTAGCTATGCCTGGCTCTTCAATTCTATTACATTGATCAATGTGTCTGTTTTATGCCAATATCATGCTGTTTTTAATTACTACAGTTTTGCAACATAACTTGAAATCTGGAATAGTGATGCTATTCCAGCAGTTCTTTTATTGTTCAAGGTTGATTTGACTATCCTGGTGTGTGTGTATATGTGTGCGTGTGTGTGTGTTTCCACATAAAGTTTAAGATTCATTTTTCAATTTCTGTGAAGAATAGAATTGGAATTTAGATCGGGATTGCTTTTGGTAGAATGTCTATTTTCAAGTTGTTTATCCTACTGATCAACAGCTCTGGAGGTCTCTCCATCTTCTGATGTCTTCTTCAGTGTCTTAAAGTTTTTTATTTTATTTTATTTATTTTTATTTTTTTAATATTAGTTACAGCTTGTTAACTTTGTATCCCTGCTGTATCCTTCTCCTTCTTTTCCCCCCCAATCCCACCCTCCCTCCCTCATCTCCTCCCTGTCTCTTTCCAAGTCCACTGATTGGGGAGGACTTCCCCTTTCATCTGACCCTGGTTTATCAGATATCTTCAGGACTGGCTGTGAAGTCCTCCTCTGTGGCCTAGCATGGCTGCTCCTCCCTCAGGGAGTCGGGGGGGGGGAAGTCAAAGAGCCTGCCATTGAGTTCTTGTCAGAAACAGTCCCTGTTCCCCTTATTAGGGTACCCACTTGTATACTGAGCTACCATGGGCTACATCCGAGCAGAAGTTCTAGGTTATGTTCATACATGGTCCTTGTTTGGAGAAACAGTCTCATAAAAGACCCCTGTGCCCAGATATATTTGGTCCTTGTGGAGCTCCTGTCCTCTCCAGGTCATATTAACTCCCCCTTCTTTCTTCAGCACTCTGCTGAAGGTTTGGTTATGAGTCTTAATATTTGCTTTGATACACTGCTAGGTAGAGTCTTCCAGAGGCCCTCTGTGGTAGACTCCTGTCCTGTTACTTGTTTTCTCCTACACCCAATGTCCATCCCATTTGTCTTTCTAAGTGAGGATTGATCATCTTAC
Organism: Meriones unguiculatus; assembly: GCF_030254825.1. NCBI lineage: Eukaryota > Metazoa > Chordata > Mammalia > Rodentia > Muridae > Meriones > Meriones unguiculatus. The sequence goes on along the minus strand of NC_083358.1, from coordinate 68,281,504 downwards.
CCCGAGTCCTCTTTCTTGTTTATCTTTAGGTGTATAGATTTCTGTATGTTTGTCCTATCTTATTATACAAGTCTCTCTCACTTGGTTAGAGTCCCAATATATTTTTGAGGCTATTGTGAAAGGTATTGTGTCTCTGATTTCTTTCTCAGCACATTTGTCATTTGTATATAGGAAGGCTACTGATTTTTATGTTACTTTTGTATTCTGTTATTTTGCTGGAGGTTCTCAAAAGATGAAACACAAATGGCTGAGAAACACTTAAAAATGTTCAGCATCCTTAGTCATCAGGTAAAGTCAAATTAAAATCACATTGAGATTTCATCTTACCTTGTTTAGAATGCCCAAGAATAATAAAACAAATGACAAGCAGAGAAAGGGGGAAACTTATCCATTACTGTAGGAGTGCAAACTGGTACAGCCATTGTGGAACTCAGGATGGACGCTCCTCAAAAGCTGAAAATAAATCTACCACAATATCCAGCTGTACCACTACTGGACTCTACATTGTACTACAGAGATACTTGCTCATTCTTGTTCATTGCTATTTTATATATAATAGCCAGAAATTTCCAGTTTCCAGTTGGACACAATTTCTAGCGGTCTATCAACTGGCAGATGAATAATGAAAATGTGCTACATTACACAATGAAATATTATTCAGCTCTTAAGAAAAATGTAATTTGGAGGTAAAGGGATACAGCTACAGTCATGCTGAGTGAGGTAACACAGATCCAGGAAGACAAACCTTACATGTTTTCTCTTACACAAGGATGCCAGCTTTTAAGCTTTAGATATGTGTGTTTCACTCAGAATAACTACAAATGTTAGTTAGCTAGTGAGGGACCAGGGAAGAAGAGAAACATTCCACAGAAGGGGAAACACACATAGCATTATAATGAGATAGAGGGAAGCCGTAATTAGAGGGAGTGGAGAGGGAATAGCAGAGGAAGGAATTAGGGAGGGACCTCCAACACGAAAGGCCTTTTGAGAAGACATATGGAAGCCTACTACTGAAAGACATATATGTATATGAACGGAATTTAAATTGAGTCACCATGTAATGGAAAAGACAATGCCCAAACTAGGTGTCTATGTTACCAAGTAAAACCCCAGTACCAGGAATGGGTTATGTCTTGTTGAGTTATTGGCCAAAGGGGTCTCCCCAAACATCGCTAAGGCCCTGTAAATGAGGACACTACTTCCTAACATCATCAACTATGTAAGTGAGAGAGTGAGCTGGTGCACAGCTAGACGCTTCATCCCTGTTGACTAGTCTTCACGGTGCTGGAAGATAGCATGTGTTCATGATGCAGGCTACAGGAGGAGAGAGGCAACATCAAGATTGCCCTGCAACCTGCAATAGTGCCTGCATGATATACTGGTGCAATAGTGGCACAAATGCTATGGCAGTAACCAACCAGCTTTGGTTGGATTTAAGGCTCACTCACAAGATGGAACCCACATGTGACACTGCTAAACTGCCCATGAGCTTAGACTAGGTAAGTCATGGGCCTTAATAGAAAACCTATTACTATTATTCTGCTAAGTGAACATAGCAATAAAACAACTCCTAATGACATATCTCTATACCACAGATCAGTGCACTGTTCAGCTCTCATCAGAGAAGCTTTTTCTTGCACTAGATGGTTAATTAACACAGACACACAACTGGCCAACACACAAAAAATGAGAGCCGTTGAAGCACTCAGCCCTAACTAAGATGTTTTTATCAAAGCCTTCCCCTCAAGGCTCAGGGATCTCTACAGAAAAGGAAGTAGAAAAATTCTGAGAATCAGAGGTGATGGATGACCCCAAAGAATCAGCCTCTTCCAGACACGGGAGAGCTGATGTATATATGAACTCACAGAGTCCATGACGGCATATACAAGAGGTTCACAGCTTCAAACTAGACAAAACTCCAGCACAAAGCACCACCCCCAACCACGAGGCTATCTGGAGTTGACACCTGCTAGGAGAGGAAACATCGGTTTTCGCTAATGTAGTGGCAACGGATCTGTCAACCACATCTTAAGCAGGCCACATGCTCAGGAATCATCGGCCGACACGAGGGCTCTCTGTTTCTTTACGTGCCATTTGTTTCTTTGCATGACTGGGGATTTTTATTTCTTTTTTAATTAAGTTTTTTTTGAGACAGAGAAAAGACATCACAAAATTTCATGGGTGGGGGGAGGGGTGCCTGTGAGAAGTCAGGAAAAGGGAGAGAGTATGAGCAAAAAAAAAAAATTGTATAAAAAATTTAAAACAACACATTTTTAAAATAAAAAAGTATGTCTCCTAATATTGACTCCCTTATTTCACTCCACGATAGATGGGTGAACGATACACAAACCTCCCTCCCCAGCTGAGGAGGTATTGACAGTGGATGGCTTGGCAAGAGAAGGGGAGTCAGTTTTCTTTTGGGGTGAGGTCCTTGGTTGGCTTACCATGCTTCAGTGGATGGCCCCACAGCATGTGTCAGTGGACAGCAAAGGCTATAATAATTAGGACTCAGTGGGTTATAATAATATTAGTAGTATTATAATTGTATTAACATGCATTATTCATATATGTGTTTGTATTAATTATAATTTTACTATTATTATAAAAGGGTTCTCAAATTTGGAATGAGAACATGGTGGGGGGAAGAACCTGGGAGGAACCAGAAGATCATTTAGGGAGTGAAACTTAGGAAAGGCTCACCATTTGCTTCTGTAAGCTTCAAGAAATCCAGTGTGACTGGTATTTGCCTGCCACAAAAAGTTAATAGTTTTTACAATGATGAAGCTTTACAAAAAAAAATGCCAACTCCTAATGAGTATTTTAATTCATTCATTTCATTCAATAATCAGCTTTGCCATGTGCTGTGATTAATATCGGTGCTGATGTGAAATTATGTTAACCTTCTGTTATGTTGACAGATTTCTTTCATTGCTCCCTGGCCCATCTCGTCAACTCCGGTCAGTGTGGACTGTGCCCCCCCCCATTTCCACGTCACGCCTCACTTCTCTTTACATATAAAATTGTGTCTCTGGGTAATAACAGGGGCGTCACAAATAGGTTGACAGTCGCCATCTGCTTCATGGAGATGCGTTTCTCCATCAATTTGTTTGCCTTTGTGAAGAAGTGCCAGCTTTCTGTTACACAATCAGCCTCATGTTCCAGTGGTCCTTTCCACTGTTTCTGTCGCGTTGCCAGCCACCCTCTCAGAGGTGGCTGAAGAGGTGAATGTCTCCTAATGTTCCCTCCCTGATGTGTACAAAGTTAGAAAGACTGTTCTTCAAGTTCTGTCTTTAAAAGAGACCTAGCAGAAGATCCTGTTTCCAGTGGATACTGTGCAAACATTTGCACTGATTCAACAGCAGATTGAGAGTGCTGTTTGTTCCTGACTTGGGTCAGTTTTCCTGATCATAAAACGCTTTGTCAGACTCGTCAGTGGACTGAAGTAATGAAGCATTTTCTTGTCAACTGCCCTTCCAGCTGTTTAGTCATTTTAAATTTTTATTTTGTTTGCGGTGAATAAATAAGAACTTCACTTAAGGTTTAGGACAGTATTGCAAACAATGCTTACTTGACTCTGCAGTCACATATTTGGGAAAACCATAAAGGTAGTGTTTTAACTTTGCTAGCTTAAGCTTTAAGGCCGGTGTTGGCAAAGAACCACAGAATTATACAACTAGCTGGCATGTGTCGAATGCGGTGTTACTCATCCAGTGAGACCTGTTATAAAACAAACTTTCCCGTCCATACAACAAACACACACTGTGGCTAATGACTCCAGGCAAAGCTTCATGCAATGGGAGATTGCCAGGAAGCCAATCTGACCCAGCACCACCTCGAACCGAAGCCCTCAGCAACTATGTTCTTGCCCATCCCACCCCCCAGCATTCATAATCCCGACTCTCAAAGGCTCTGGTTACAATTAGGGTTCTCTAAGCTTAGTTTCTCCTAACTTCTAAAACTGAGATCAAGGACTATGTCCTCAGAAATGAGAATGAATTAAACTCGTAATTCCTTCCTTCTAATCTAGTGCTTTAGACGAGGAATGAGAAACGGGTTCTCCTAAGGAAGGAAGCCACTGAAGGTTCTGGGAAGCACTTGTCTAAATCCAAAATAAAAGCTCAAGAGGATTACTGTAATGGAGGACTAAATCCCTCAGACAGAATAACAAGAAGGGTGCTAGGGTGCTGGTCCTGACACTACATGGAGGTCCCATTTTATTCCCCTTACCTAGAGGATGCTTGACCTGGGCAGAATTCTGATCCTAATTTGGACTACCATCCCTTACAAATATTGTGTGTGCATGTGTGTACATGTGCGTGTGTGTGTGTGTGTGTGTGTGTGTGTATTCATGTGGAGGTCAGAGGACAGCCTCTGGTGTCAGTCCTTGCTTTCCATCTTGTTTGAGGCAGGGTTCACCACGGGCTAGGTGGTGTGGAGACAGGGATTGTAGCCATGCTGGACCACACCCAGGGGTATGAGGGTTCCAGCCATCTAAACTCAGGTCCCATGCTTGCATGCTGAGCCACCTCCCTTTGTTGTCTCTTGGGGAAAGAAAACATGACTTCCATCTTGTTGGAAGAAAAGTGACTCTCTTTTACAGCTTTCTTCAAGCTGCTAAATTGTGAGGAATAGCAGGCTGCTGCAATAGCAAAGGTAGCCGCTGAATCAGGGGATTAGTCAGCCCACTGGGGACTTTTAGTGAGGCATGGCCCTCTAAAAGTGTCAGTATATTAGATGGCATTTCCATAAACAGGAAGAGACTCTAAAAGGGGAAATAGCTAGTCATCCCCTGAAATCTCTGCTCTCCACTCAGGAGAGCTCTAACTCGAGGCCTCTATGAACTTTAATCCAGTTTTTTTTTCTCCTTTTCAAAATTTGCACAAATGAGGGTTACTGAGAGTCCACCCCAGTACTTTGCCCCGAGGATAGCGTGATGCTGGGTAAACCCAGAAGCCAATGTAAACTCTGACCTAAATGCTAACGGAGAATTCAGCTCAACCCTTCATTCCGTCCACAATTTCCTGATCCCTGTGTTCTCAAACTCTCGGCCCGAGCACCTAGGGCTCTCTCAAGCTGAAAACCTGGACACCATTTGGATCTTTTCTTGTCACCCATTTCCACATCCCATGGATCCCGGAGGAGTGTGAAGCAATCAGTGCCCAATTCTTTCTCCCCTCCTCTCCCGGAACCTTTTACCCAGATCCCTGCAATCTGGGTAATCTGCCTCCTGTGGGAGAGATCTGGACTAGCTAAACCAAGCACTTCTCTTTCTCTGTTCTTAAAAATACCAAAAGGGATTTTTTTTTTTTTTTAAAAGCAAAGGAAGAGGCAGAACCAAATCCTTCGGAGCAAATTTTCCCGCGGAGCCTCAAAGCATGGGGTGCCCCTGTCTTTGTGCAGTGTCCCTGTGTGAGCGGTTAATGTTGGTTCATGCAGGCGTGGACGGACAGGGTGTCACCTGAAAGGGTGGCAGCAATGCCACCACAGGTGTGCTCAGGCTTCTGAGCCCTTCCTCCTCCCCTGCCTGCTATTAGAGCAGAAACTCTTGCTGTTCTCTGGCCTTTCGCTTTTTCCCCATGTAAGGCTAAACAGAAGACACTGCTGTATATTAGTAAATTGTCTTGTGCAGTTTAAGCTCCCCCAGGAGCTGGCTATGCAGGCAGGGTGGAACCCGCATTACAGACCCAGGCATGAACACAATAACATGTCCCCTAACATCCCTCCTCTAGGGTGGGCTAGCCTCTGACCCTGGGAGCAAGGGAACAGAAAATAGCAAAAGGGTTCAAAGTGAAGAGACCATGTCCTTAAGAACATAAAGAAATACATCTTTAGTGTGAAAACATTTTGAACAGAGCTGGGAGGTTAACATTTCTAGACCCCTTCCTAAAGCAAAAGACTCAGCCACAGTTTGTCTCATGGTGTTAAAATGCCTGGGCAGCGGGGTGGTGTGGGAAGAGATCGCTCAGTGGTTAGGAAGGTACACTGCTCTTTCAGAGGGGCTGAGTTCAGTTCCTAGCACTCATGCCGGGAAGCTCACAACTGCCTGTAACTCCAGCTCCAGGGGTCCTCTTCAGCTCTCCAGAGGACCCACAGACATGACAGATGCACATACATAAACATACATGAACATAAAATCTTGTGTAAGATGGGAGGAAGCTCTGTGGTAGGAATGACTAATCAGATGTCTCCCTCAGAAGAAAACAGTCGCTTGGGACCCTCTCTGTCAGTCACAGCGGGTGACTGTCTTGGTGTGTGTGGCTTCCCCCGTTGCTTTCTGATGGTTGGTGTGTCTGATCAGATGTCCGACTGTCTTTCTGTTGTTCACTGCTTTAGTCTTTCATCCCTGCTCTCTGTATACTTAGTAAACTCAATCCTTCATCCTCTGTATGAAGACTAGGGGTTTGATTGTCATAGACTCCAGCTTTATCGCTCATTAAAGAAGAGGTTAGTGAGCATAACTTTTTAATGGCAGTCTCATATAATCTGGCCTAGAACTCACTCTGTCGTTAAGGATGACCTCTGACCTCTGTCCACCTGCCTCCACCTCTGGACCGCTGGGATAGAGGTGCTTCCTGAGATGCTGGGACTCCAATCCAAGGTTTTGTGCATTCTGGGCAAGCACTCTCCTCTCTCAGTTTCTTCCCCAACCCCTATTCCTAGATGTTTCTTAAGTTAAAAAAAAATAAGTTAACTTAGTATTCACCAAGAACAGAAGCCAAACCATCCAGAACGATAGTCTATGTGACTTACAGTCTGTGTGATGTAACTTTCACTATGCTTTGGAAAATTGCCAGTAACTTCATATAAAATATGCTCTCCCGTTATCCGCATCCGATTTAAAGTAGGATGAGAACCCAGGGCAAGTTCTTGTCTCTTCCCTAAGACGTAGTATCTCCACAGGCAGGGCTGGGCTAAGCAACTGAAAGGCCTGTGGTTCCTGTGCTTAATGGCATTCAGAGACACTTTCCCCCTGGGTTCCCTAACAGAAGCGGAACCGTCACACCAGCTCCACAGCTCTCTCACTCCCCTGCACCACCCTGGCACGCTCAGGGTGCCTTAAATAAAATGCCTGAGGTTGCTGCACTAACCCCATGGGAACATTTCCTTTCCTTGGGTTCTCTCTGAAAGTCATCCTGCGATCTCTGTTCACCCCACCCTCTCTGCCTTCGCTAATTTCTGCTCTCCTTTTAGGATGCAGCTTCTGATCCCGGTCTCCCGCAACCCATGTGCTCTCCAGAGCCTGGGTGTGCTCCTGTCACTGTGATTCTGTCGCTCTGCGTACCACATCGTACTTTATTTTTATGTTCGTGAGTTTGTTCCTTCACGGGTCTATTCATCCATCACCAGCTGCTGGCCCAAGAACTGATGTCCTACAGTCTCTGTGTGCATGAAGGACTGGTTTCTTCTGTAGGCTTTCTAAAAGACCAGAAGGTGGCAGTATGAAGCTAAGGGGGAGGGAGCAAGCTGGCCAATCAGTTAACCTAGAAAGGCAGAGCTCCTAGCCCTGCCACCACCACCCCAAACACACACCTCTCCTCTCTCCCTCCCTCTCCCTCCCTCTCTCTCTCTCTAAGTTTCAGCTGCATTTTGTTTCTTTCCCAGTGGAATTCAAGAAATAGAAGTCACGGAGGAAAAAAAAATGTGCTCAAGAGAAACACCACACGTCAAAATACTGAACCAAAGGAACATCTCATAAAACACACACACCCTCCCACTGTGCTTGTGTAGTACCTGGAAACTGCTTCCCAAACAGCCCGTTCAGTCCACAAACCTCTGCCTAGTTTACAGGCACTTTCATGGACTGAGGGAGTTCTTGGGGGCAACTGTTTACTCCTCTACTGTGATTGGTCGATGGCCTTCTCTCAGTATGCTGCATTCACTCTTGTTCAGCTCCAGCCCCCACATCAGTGTTCTGATCAGTCCAGCACACCATCCACCCCTCCGGTCTTAGTAGTTCCAGGAAAACACGGCTTTCAGCTCAGCGAGGCCTGGACCTCTGCTTTGCGGTGCTTTTCATTTTATATTCTCTCTCCCTGCCCACCCACCGGCACCACCTCCCCGTGAAGTCCTAAGAGGGCAAGCCAGAAACCTGAGTCTTCCTTAGATAATTGTCAGCGCTAAGGTTAGCAGCCCGAAGGCAGGAAGGGACTCTGGGTCGGGCACTTAGCAGGGCTGCCAGAGTCAACTAGAGTTCAAATAAAAATGGTTTAGTTATTTATGTATTTTTCCATGTGTAATCAGGGTCGGACACACTAAGAGCGTGATAAAGGACCCAGGGTCTTGTGATAAAGGATGCTGTTACTGCCTCTAGGGCAAGGGGAGAGAAGAGAATTACCAATACCTGGCAAGCATCAGAACCACAAATGAGGGCTGCCTACCAGGAGCAGGGGCCAAAATGGGAAATAATTGCAGTTCAAATCATTAACCAGTCAAAAAGCCAAATCTATTGCATGGAACCTGACTCGCTCTCAATTATGAGGAATACGGTTGCGTTTTCAGATATCATTTCCACAGTCTGTCAGGTATGAGAAATTCAGTACAGCCTCTTCCTTTACTGTGATGGACCCACATGAACTTCATGTCTTCAGTGTAATGCAATAGCTATTTCCCTCATTATTATGAACCCAAACGACCCATTTGCTTTCAACTCTAATCAGCAAGAAAACACAAACATATAGGAAAGCCAAGCGAACTGTTAGACTGAATTCAGGCTCCCCAGCCACAAGCAGTTTGATTTCGTTGATTTCCCTAGGAAGTGTTAGCATTTCAAACACACACAGGCTTGCTTAAATGTAGCTCCGGTCTGTCCTTTCTTGAAGCAGCCGAGGGCCCCCTGTGTATGACCACCTCAGCTTTCATTTACCAAAGGCTTAAACATACAAGATAAATCACCAGGACACACTTGGCTCCCATTTCAGTAAGCACTCCTCAACTGAGAGTGTGTGCCTCCAGTTAGGAGCCATAAGGCATGAGTTCTGTGGGGAGGAGGGGTGGGGAGGAGGAAGAGTGAGTGAATGCGGGCCTTAAGATCGCCTTGCCAGCTCTTTCATGCTTTTCTAGAACAAAGTCACACTACATCTCAGGGGTAGTGAAAGGAGTGCTTGTTCCCAATTAACTCAGGACTCACCTTGGGAAAGGCAAAGGAGCCCTTCGCCTTGGTCACAATGGAGTGAAATTGTTGACTGGGTAGGGAAATGGCTGCCTTGGTCCTTCCAGCAGCTAGGGAACCACACAGCGAAAGGGACTGCAGTAGAAGCCTGTGCGGTCTTTCTTCCTTAGAGCTTTGCGTACAGCAAGAAAACTTAACTTGCCTTCTCTTCCCAGCTGGAACATCGGTTTGACTAAGAAATTAGACATATCTTATGACCCAAATTGGGCGCTGCGGAGGCAAAGCTTGTGGGGCATTTGCTCACAGCTCTCCATCTGGGTGCGGACTTCCTTGTGCTGTGGCCTTTTGAGCCTTTGACGCCTAACCCCTCGTGTTTCACTGTAGCATCCGGGAGAAGCTCACTACTGCCTAGGCCCAGCGCTACTCATCCTCCCTCCGAATAGGAAAATCGGGGTGGGGCTTCTCGGGCAGTCCTGGGGGCTGGTGGAGGGTAAGGCACTGAAAATGAGTCTGACCAACCCCCCGGAGATGTTGACTGCTCCAGCTTCTCCAGCCTTTCCCCTGCCCCCTCTCAGTATGTCCAGCTGCTGCATGCATACCGAGTCAAGCCAAATTATAAAAGTCCCAGGAGTACCCTGTTCTTATTGTTGTTTTGCTTTGCTCTTTGCTTTGCTTTGTTGCGGTTGCTCGTTTCTTGCTTTTGTCTGTTTGCTTGCTTTGATTTCTGGGGACAGCATCTTACTTTGTAGCGTTGGCTAACCTAGAACTTGCTAGGTAGCTCAGACTGCCTTCAAATTCATGACAATCCCCCCACCCCCACCCCCACCTCAGCCTCCCTGGTATTGGGATTATAGGCATGGACTATAATAATAATAATAATAATAATTATTATTATTATTATTATTATTATTTTATTAATACATGTTTGGGTGTAGTCGATGCAATGTACCCAGATCCTCAGGAAGCCCTTCTGGATGAATAAATACGTCAACATGTCTTATTTCTGTTTATAAAAAAGTTGCAATGTTCTGAATGTTTTTGTCCCCCTTAAAAATTCATACATTGAAACCCTAATCCCCAAAGCAATGGTGTTAGGAGATACAGTCTTTGAGAGAGGATTGGCCCATGAAGTGGCACTCTTGAATGGGTTTAGTGCCCTCATGAAGAAGCCTGAGAAACCCCACTCGCCTCTCCCAAAACATAAAAGTGAATGTGTACAACCAGGAAGAGACCTTTCACCAGCCTCTGAGCGTGCTGGCCTCCCATGCCACTTCCCAGACTTTCAGGGGCGAGAAATAAGTTCCCATTGTCTATGAACCGACTGTCAGTGACTGTATTTTGTTGTAGCAGCTCAAACAGACATGTACCTAGTACTGTTATACACAAGTTCTGTAACCTGGACACTATCTACTGAGGGGAGAGACCTGTCAAGTGTGTGAGAGCATTTTCCTTCACCGTCACGCTTCTCCCTAGAGTCAGAAAGCGGGAGATCCAGACCATCCAGAAACCTGGATATCTTAGCAGGGCTTACCATTTCCTTCCCTTGCTGCCAGGACCGTGGACTCACCCAGTCGCTCATGTGATTCTTTGTTAAGAATTTGGCAGAGGTGTTTCTTTCATAGGTAGTGTTTGCCTGGAATGGCACCAGCTCAGAGCTGAGCTTCCAGAATTAGCTTTCCATGTGGCTGGGGACATAGGAGGAGCAGGACACTGCCTACATTTAGAGATCTCAAGAAGGAAAAAAGAGGGTGGGAGTCACCATGCTCTCTCCTTGGGGTGAAAATTTGCAATTCCACACTTCATCCCCTTGCTTGGTGAGGTGTGAAAGCAGTAGAGTGGGAAGGGTGACATGGCTGAGGCTCCATACCAGTGGACCCGCCCACTGGCTTTTGGTAAAACCAGACAATGGTTCCCTAAGAGGCTAAAGGATAACTTTAGATCAGTGTGAGGAGGGTTGAGGAACAGGAGCTTCATGAGTAAAGATTGCTCTCAGTGTTCAGAGGCCTGTGGCTCTCAAAATGGCACTTCAGATTTGGGCACAGGCCCAGTTCAGATGGACAAGAGGATAAGATCAATGAACCTAATGAAAGTCTGTTGTGAAGACAGGGAAAAAAGGAGGTGATGCCCACACTAGGGTTCATTGTCTTTTTCAATACTAAGTGTGTATGTTTGCAGAGCAGAGCAGAGGTTCAATTCCTGTGTACCAGGCATAAGGATGTACAGAAGATGGTTACTACTTTCATTTTCGCAAGCATGTTTTCACCATCGCTATCTTTCACACTTAATTCACACAAAGCAACTCCCTGCATGCTCAACTTGTGGGAAAGGGAGATCCCTTGGCACTTGTTGTTTTACCTCTGCATCCACAAACACTCCCACATCGTTGTGGCCAGCCTTCTCTGTCCACACAACTCAGGGCTACCCATGATATACACTAGGCTGGAAGAGAATACCTGAACTCCAGTCTAAAACCAAATCAAACCAAATGAAACTGAAATCTGGGATGGAAAACAATGAATAATATATGGTGAACAGATGCCAAACTGCTAAAGAAAACATTTTGGAATTATAAGAGAGCTGAAAATGACCTTGAATTTATGCAAATTCAACCCCTTTGTTTATAGCTGAGATGGGAGCAGGGATGGAAGACTGGTGGGCCCAAAGCAGAGCTGGAAAACCAAGGTTTCTTCTTTTTAAAATTTATTTATTTTTATTCACTTTACATCCTGGTTGTAGCCTCATCCCTCCTCCCCCACCCAAGTCCCACCCTCTCTCTCCCTTTTCCTCCCTCACCTCTTCCTCAGAAAAGGGGAGCTCCCTTTCCCATCCACCCCAGCTCACCAAGTTGCATCAGGACTGAGCATGTCCTCTTCCTTGGTGGCCTGATAAGGCAGTCCTGCCTGGGGGAAGTGAATAAAAAGCTGGCAAGTGAGTCTGTGTCCAATGCAGTCCTCACTTCATTTACTAGAGGACCCGCGTGAAGCCTAAGCTGCCCATCTGCTACATCTTTGTAGGTGGCCTAGGTCTAGTTCATGCATGGTCCTTGGTTGATGCTTCAGCCTCAGCAAGCCCCTCTGGGCCCTGGTTAGTTGGCCCTGTTGGTCTTCATGGGACGCTCCACCATACAATAAGGAAACTTAGTCAACTATGTTCACAGCAGCTTTATTCATAATAGCCAGAATCTAGAAACAAACCAGATGTCCCTCAACCAAAGAATGGCTAAAGAAACTGTGGCACAGTCACACAATGAAATACTACTCAGCTATTAAAGACAAAGAAACCATGAAATTTGCAGGCAAATGGATGGAACTAGAAAAAAAAATCATCCTGAGTGAGGTAACCCAGACTCAGAAAGACATACATGGTATGTGTTCATTTATAAGAAGATTACAGTCATATTGTATAGGATAAGTATACTATGAGGCATAGACCCAAAGATGGTAAATAACAAGGAAGATCCAAGGGAGGATGCATAAATCTCACTTGGAAGGGGAGAGAGAAGAGACAGAGGTAGTGGTTGAAGAGAAGAAACAAAGTAGGAGAGGAGGCTCAGAGATTAGAGGGTGGAGGTCAGACCTGGGGAGAGCAAGGACAAGAGAACAGAAAGCCTGTAGAGAAAAGAGAAATGGAGTGTGGGGTATCTCTGTGACATGCTAGAGACCTAAGTCAGGGTAGACTCCTGGGAGGATATGAGGGGGGATTCAAGAAGAGACTCCTAGTAGCAGAGACCATAGAGACCGAAAAGGACTGAAGACTGAAGACTGGCCTCTTAGCAGAGGGAGGAGTACTCCAACCCACCCACAAAAACTTCAACCCTAAATTTACCCTGCCTCCAAAATGTGCAAGGATAAAGAGAGAGCAATGTTTCTTCTCAATGCAGCCTTTTCTGATTCTTCCAGCGGGTCCCTCCACTTTCCAGAAGCTAATGTGTCATTATCGTCAAACTTTAGAACACATGGAGCTGTTCTCAGCTGGTTGTAAAAAGGCCAGAGAACAATGTGTGCTCTCCAGCTCCCCAGGCAGTTCTGGTCTCTGGTTAGGAGCTCCCCACCACCACCAGAAGTCACCCATGGAGACGTCCATCCCTTCTGTCTGGCGCTGGACTTTGCTCCACTGTGGTCTGCCAAAGCGTTGTGTAACTTCTGCAAGAACATCTCCAAGTCTGATACTCACAGTTCTTTCCAAAATTATACTCAACAGCTGGGGAAATTAATATACCTAATATATATATATATATATTTATGACGTGAACACAAAGATGGTATAGAAATAGTACCAAGCAGATGAAGAATGATCAACAGAGAAAGAAGGTTCTGGAAGCTGATCATCACATTAGACTCAAGTGCCTCTTTCTAAGCCCTAGCTCTCTTGCCCTGCTTCACAGAAATGGGTCTGATCTTCTGTCCTTTTGGCAGACTTGCTTTTCAGCTAAAGGTGACTTTCTATACTGTCCCTGAGCATCTCTCTGTGCAAAATAAACAGCCTAATTTCTTTGATACCTCTGTCCGTCATTAATCTTCCATTATATTTACACTCTAGTGCTTCTAGTTTTCTTTTAAATTCAATAATATTTTTCTTCTGCAACACATAGTCTACTATTGACTCCATCAAGAGTACATTTATCTGCATGTCTGAAAGTTCAACTTGGATGCTCTTTTTATTATAGTAAAACATCACAAACATCACCATTTTAATCATTCGGGTATGGGGTTCAGTAATGCTGTCTTTCCTTAGGTTATTAAAACACATCTCCAGAAACCTTCATCTTGCAAGGCTGAAACAGTATTATTTTTTGAGATTATAATACAATTAATTACATTATGTTCCCTTTCCCCTTCCTTCCATATACCCTTCCTCGCTCTCTTTCAAACTTACAGCCTTGTTTTTCATGAATTGCTGTCACATGTGTGTATGTAACAAACACAAATGTATCTTCCTAAATACAGCCTGTGGAGCTGTGTAATGTTACTTCTCTGAATATGTTTTCAGGGCTGATTGTTTGGTGTTGCATAACCAATGGGTGTGCTCTTCCCTGGGGAAGACCCTCTCCTACTCTCAGCATTCCTCAGTTGCCTGTAGTTGTCTGCATAGGGTCAGCCTCACGGACTTTCTAACCGCTTTACCATGCCTGTTGCTGTTTTCCTTGGTCAGCTCATGCTTAGGCACTGATGTTGGTGAGACTTTGTGGGTGTAGCTTCTGACACTACTAGGACATGCAGCAAACTCCTGATCCTCTGGCTCTTGCAGCCCCTCTTCCACAATGCTCCCTGAGCCTTGGGTACAGGAGCTTTGTCATAGTGAATCAGCTGGGACTGGCTCCGCAGCTCTGCATTTTAATTATATTAACTCTCAGTGAAATTTATGATTTGGAAGTAACTTCTCCTCTTTCAGAGATTCCTTTTCATTCTACTAACTATGTCCTTGGATAAGAAAATTTTATTTTCTCATTTGTCTGTTGTTGCTTTTAGCTCCCATGGCTTTGATGTCATGGTCAAGGAATGGTTGCGGGCCAGCAAATGGCTGGAAGGTAGAGGTGTTACCTACAAGCCTGATGACCTGAGTTTGATCCCTGGAACCTGACATGATGGAAGAAAAGAAGCCATTCCTGCAAGTTGTCATCTGACGGTCACAACCATGCCAAGGCATGTCCTACACACGCATGCATGTGCAAGTACACACACACACATACACACATACACTTACAAAAATAAAAAATTACCAAATCTAATGTCATGAAAGCTTTGATCTGTTTTCTGCCTAGAGTTTCATGATTTAAAGTTTTCTTTTCCCGCTTTACTCCAAGTCGTGTTGTCTTTTGATTTAACCGGGATAAGGTTCAGGTTCATTCTCATCCAGTATCGCTCGTAATGCTGAAGAAAGGTTTGGTGTTCCTCCCACAGAGTGGTCTTGGCACCTTGGGGGCACCAAACCTGACTCCCAGAGACTGCCTGCCTCTAAGACCTTACGGCCACCGTCCAGAGAGAAGTTCTGACAAATTAGAAAGAAAACACAGAAATAAAAATCACAGCAACATCAAATGCTACAAACACTAACTAGATGTTACTAGGCAATCACTGACAACACGCCTGAATTGGGACACTCCATTCAGAGCCTGGAAGCGACCAGTGAGACGGCTCCGTGTGAAAGCACCTACCATTCAAACCTGAAGAGCCGAATCTGATTCCCAGAACCATGGGTGAGAAGGAAGGAGAAAGCCCTTCACACATGCCCCAAACTCTGTCACACACTGTGTTCACACACTAATAATAATAATAATAGTAATAATAATGATAATAATAAATAATTTTTAAAAGACTCAAGAGATAACTAACCTTATGATGCTCAGAAAGTTGAAAGGTTCACGTCACACTTAAGTACTGACTAGCCCACTGGATCTTCGTGCCTCATTCTTGTTTGTAGTTAGTGTTAGAGCAGCAGTTACTGGAGGGCTGCCCGGCCCTACTGAGTGTCTGGGCATCCTTGCTGAAGGTTAGCTGATCGTGAATGTGTGTGAGCATTGTTTTCTGGGATATCTGTTCTGGTCCATTTGTCCTTCTATCGGCTCTCACGAAGTTGCCATAGCGGTATATGTTTGTGTGTATCTAGGTGTGGAGGTACATGTGTGTACACACGCATGCTTGTGTGTGTGCAGGTATGTGGTGGCTGGGAGACAACTTCAGGCGTCTGTCTTCAGGAACTCTCCATCTTGTTGTTGTTTGGGGTGTTGCTTTTTATGAGGTCTCTCGCTGGTCTGATACAAGTTGAGCTAGACCGCCGGATCAGCACGTCCTGCTGATGACAGGTGATCTCCACCCATCTAGCAACCAGTTACCGTTGTTTTTAATGTGGGTTCTGCAGACCAACTTCATTTACTGAGTTATCTCCCCACTCACATACTGTTTTGATATCTATAGCTTCGTAATATGTTTTGGCATCGGCAAATGTGATGGCTCCAACTTTGTTCTTTCTTAAGATTGCTTTGGCGACTCAGTGTTGCAAAGTCTTACATGCGTTCTCGGATATTCTTTTGCTTTATCTGTAAAACAGCTCCTTGGAATTGTGACATGGATTTCATGGAATCTGCAGAGTGCTTGGTTGCTATGAATATTTTTTTTACTCCATTCTTCTGGCATAGCCGTATAGCTCATGTTTCCTTATAGGAACAGGTGTGCTGAATAATTTTATCTTGTGTTGTTAAATAAAGTATACTAAGGGTTGGGCCCCATCTCAACTGTTAAACAGTAAGAGAGATAAACAGCAATAGGCTAGAATATCACATTTTATTTGTCCATAAAGGATAGCAGAACCATGTGCTTTGGATCCTGAGCCAGGGTGAAATGAGATTGCCGAATGGCACCATAGGCCTAGCTAACACCCTGGGAACCTGAGAGGAGGACAAATCACTCTTTTCCTCTCTTCTTTGGGGAGAAGTCAGGTTAGCCTCATGGAGATTCCAAACTAGAGCCTTTCTGCAGTGCTGTACTGAGCAGCAGCAATTGGAGCTCTGAGCTTTGGTGTGGGGGAACCCTGCTTAAGAATGCCCATTTCAAAATCACGAAATTTGCAAGTAAATGGTGGAACCTGGAAAGGATCATTCTGAGTGAGCTGTCCCAGAAGCAGGAAGACACACACGGTATATACTCACTCATATAGACATATAACATAGGATAAAACTACTAAAACCTGTACATCTAAAGAAACTAATCAAGAGAGAGGACCCTAACTAAAACGCTCAATCCCCATCCCGAAAAGCAAAGAGGATGGACATCAGAAGAAGAAGAAAACAGGAAACAAGTTAGGAACCTGCCACAGAGGGCCTCTGAAAGCCTCTGCCCTGCAGACAATCAAAGCAGATGCTGAGACTTATGGCCAACTGATGGGCAGAGTGCATGGAATCTTATATAAGAAATGGGAAATAGTAAGAGCTGGAGAGGATAGGAACCTCACAAGGAGAGCAACAGAATCAGAAAATTTGGACACAGGGGTCTTCCCAGAGACTCACACTCCAACCAAGTACCATGCATGGAGATAACCTAGAACCCCTGCACAGATGTAGCCCATGGCAGTTTAGTGTCCAAGTGGGTTACATAGTAATGGGAAGAGGGATTGCCTCTGACATGA
This sequence comes from Meriones unguiculatus, assembly GCF_030254825.1. NCBI lineage: Eukaryota > Metazoa > Chordata > Mammalia > Rodentia > Muridae > Meriones > Meriones unguiculatus. Next base: position 68,264,274 of record NC_083358.1, on the reverse strand, counting down.
ACTGATTGGCCTGCTCTTTGATCACCTCCCCCTGAGGAGGGAGCAGCCTTACCAGGCCACAGAAGATGACAATGCAGCCACTCCTGATGGGATATGATAGACTAGGATCAGAAGGAAGGAGAAGAGGACCTCCCCTATCAATGGACTTGGGGAGGGGAATGCGTGAAGAAGGGGGATGGAGGGGGAGATTGGGAGGGGTGGAGGGAGGGGTTTATGGGGGGATACAAAGCGAATAAAGTGTAATTAATAAATAAAAAAGAATGCCCATTTCAGGGAGGGCCGGGCAGAGTGTAGTGTTAGCTCAGTTGCATCAGGGTAAAGTAGGAGGACAGCACTAGAAATGATTAAATCAGGTGATTTATAAGTTATGCATGTAAAAAGTGATTGAATCCATTTTGGCACCAGGCTTGTGTATCTTAGTGTTCCCTGTCCTATGAAGTTTTAGTCTGTCCACTTCCTCCACCTAAATACAGAGGTTAGAGTTCCTTTTATTAAAGCCTTTTGTCATGGGTCTAGGCAAAAGTGGCTTATGATCCCAGCTGAGCAGCTTCCTAAAAACTTCAGGTTTTTATTGCTTCTCTTTTTTCACCTGTGTGTGAGCGACCATGCTCACATCAGTATGGTACATATGTGTGTATGAGCTCTCAGGGATCTCAAGGCTGATGTCACGAGTCATCCTCAGTCACTTCTCCTTATATATCGAGATAGGGTGCCTCGTCAGCCCCGGAGTCACTTCTCCTTATATATCGAGATAGGGTGCCTCGTCAGCCCCGGAGTCGGCTGCTTCAGCTAGTCTGGCTAGCCAGCTTACTCTGGGGAGTCTGTACCTCTGCCTCCTGACTGTGGGATTGCAGGGGAGCTGCCACAACCACCCAGCTTACATTAGAGATTGGGAGACCCGGACTCCAATCTTCAAGCGTCCGTGGCAAGTACTCTACCCACCAAGCCATTCCCAGAGCCCCTTCCTTGCTTCCCTGAGACATATTTAATCATGTTTTCTTCTTGCCAATTAGCTGGTGTAATTCAATTTTAATTTTGTTTTTTTTCAGAGCTTATGACTCTGAAAATGTATGCCTTTGCGGGACAGGAGTTTGAATCCATAGCCCAGTTATGCATTCTGTAAGTCTTTCCTCATAACTCTTCAAAACAGATGATGATGTCTGTATAGAGCCTGTACAGTAATGTGATATCTCCTTATCGATATGAACAACTTGTATATCCAGCAAGTTCATGAGTTACCCGGGATGGTGTTAGAGAGCACTCTGTAATTCAGTAGAAGTGGGGTAGGCCTTCCTCCTCCCCAACTCTCCTAGGCTCTGTGGTGATGCCAACTGTTGTTCTGTGAACCTCACTTAGCATAACAAGAACTTGCCTGAGCCGCTATTACCTGGTGTCATTTCGCTTGTAGCCTGTCCACCCTTGTGAATAGCAGTCTTGTTTGTACCCATTCCACTCCCATAGATTAGAATGGTACTTCCAAATCCTGCTGGTTTTTCTTCCCCCCTCTGTAATTCTAACTTTTCAAAGCCAGCATTGTTTAGGACTAGGAAGCCCCCTCATTTTGCAGCTTTCCTTTTGTCAATGGCCTTCTTTGTCCTGCTTCATGCTTCCTAAACAGGACTCTACTGGGTGAGATGGTTCTCATTTGTTTTCGTTTGACTTTATTCACTGTATGCCCCAAACATTATAGGTGCTAAGTAAAATATCAATGGAATGGTTTGCTTTCGACCTTTGTCATTTCGTTTTGACAAGCTCCCCTCATTCCCCTCTTTCTGACTGAAGGGGATTTTCAATATCTTGTTTGCCCTCTATTTGATGATCTGGTATAAATGACGTCAGTTCTAGCCTCCTCTGCTTTCACACTGAGGATTCGTTTGTTTGTTTTGTTGTTGTTTCTTGCAGTTGTATCACTAGTTGTATCTGTGTAAATTGCCCATTCGTAGTTTGTCACCTGGGGTCCCAGCCTTCACCTTAGCCTAATGTGTAAAACATCCATTTGAAGACCACACATCGCCAGGCTCAGCGAAGCCAATAACACACGTGTTCTAAACTGACATTTGTCTCACTTAACATCATAGGCCTTGGTATTTAGGATACTGTCCTAGGTGTTGATGACCTTTCAAAGCCCCGTTGTAGTTTATCTTCCTTCTCTTACATTTATTCAGATACTGCATTTGTCTGAGGATGGATGGATCAGGCTTAAGTTTGGGAGCTAATTTTTGTAGCTGAAGCTGAACTCATGAACACAGTTCCTAGCTCAATTTGCATTGCCTGGCACAGCAACTGCCATGCACTGTGCTTTTTTAATTGAAAAATGTAATGCACAAAGACTGGATTGGAACTGTTCCACATGCTGAATCTATCTAGATAATACGACTTTTACTAAGCCCTCCAAAAGTCTCAGGAGGGTTATCCTGGTTGGTTTGTTTTGATTTTGCTTTTATTTTCTGGTTTTTGTTTGTTCGTTTTTCTATACAGAGTTTCTCTGTATAGACAGCATAGCCCTGGCTGTCCTAGAACTCGATCTGTAGACAAGGCTGTCCTTGACCTCACAAAGGTCTGTCTGCCTCTGCCTCCTAAGTGCTGGGGTTAAAGCCAACATCACTTACACTGGAGAACAGCAGGGGTGATGTGGGCCCTGACCCCCATTGTTCTCCAACCCAAGGAGGCCTGTGGGGGCCCCCAAGCAACAGTCAGCATAGAGCCCTCTCTGCCTGCTTCAGATGGCCTGATCACCTGGGGCATAGACAACAGAGCAAGCAGAAGCCTGAGGGACCCCAGAAACATTCAGATTCACCTGAGGCAGAGCTACCAGTGCCAACACCAAGAACAGCCAGATGACTAAAGGCCAGCATAAGAACACAATCAACAAGAGCCAGGGCAATATGGCACCACCAGAGCCCAGCTACGCTATGACAACAAGCCCTGGATATTCTAATACAGCCAAAGCAGAAGAGGATAACCTTAAATTCAACCTTATAATGATGATAGAGGCCTTTAAAGAGGAAATTAACAAATCCCTTAAAGAAATACAGGAAAACACAATTAAAAAGATGAAGGAAATGAATAAAACTTTGAGACCTGAAAATAAAAGTAGAGTCAATAAAGAAAAAACAAATTGAGGAAATCCTGGGGATGGAAAACCTAGAAAGAAGAACAGGAACTACAGGTGTAAGCATCACCAACAGAACTGAAGAGATGAAGAAGGAATCTCAGGCAGAGAAGACACAGTAGAAAAAATTCCATACATCAGTCAAAGAAAGTGCTAAATTTAAACAATTCCTGACACAAAACATCCAAGAAATCTGGGATACTATGAAAAGACCTAACCTAAGAATAATAGGAATAGAAGAAGGCAAAGAGTCCCAGCTCCAAGGACCAGAAAATATCTTCAACAAAATCATACAAAAAAAAAAAAATCCCCTAACCTAAAGAAAGAGATGCCTGTAAAGACACAAGAAAAATACAGAACATCAATTACATTGGACCAGAAAAGAAAATCCTTCCACCACATAATAATAATACATTAATCTTACAGGGGCTGGAGAGATGGCTTAGTGCTTAAGAGCACTGTCTGCTCTTACGAAGGATCTGGGTTCAATTCCCAGCACCCATATGGCAGCTCAAAACTGTCTCTAACACCAATTCATTCCAAGGGGTCTGACACCTTCACACTAATGCACATAAAATAAAATTAAATAAATTACTAAAAAAACTTACAGAGCATAGAAAGAATATTAAAAGCTTCAAGGGAAAAAGGCCAAGTAACTTACAAAGGCAAACCTATCAGAATTACACCTACTTCTCAACAGAGACTCTAAAGGGTGGAAAGGCTTGGACAGATGTCTTGCAGCCTCTAAGAGATCATGGATACCAACCTAGACTACTATACCCAGCAAAACTCTCAATCACCATAGATGGAGAAAACAACATTCCAAGACAAAACCAAATTTAAACATTATCTATCCACAAATCCAACCCTGCAGAAAATGCTAGAAGAAAAACTCCAATTGTAGGAGGTTAACTACATCAAAGAAAACTCAAAAAATAAATAATTTCACACCAGCAAGAAAACAAAGGGAAGGGAAGCACACACAACAAACACACGACAAGCACACACATACTAACACCATCAACTTCAAAATAACAGCAATTAACAATCATTGGTCATTAATAGCTCTCAACATCAATGGACTCAATTCCCCAATAAAAACACAGGCTAATAGAATGTATGTAAAATCAAGATCTGTCATTCTGCTGCATACAAGAAACATACCTCCATAACAAAGATAGATATTACCATGAGAAAAAAGCTTAAAAAAGGTTTTTCTAGAAAATGAATTCAAAGAGCAAGCTGGAGTGGCCATTATAATATCTACTAAAATAGACTTTCAACCAAAATTAATCTTTTGAGATGGGGAAGGACACTTCATACTCATCAAAGAAAAAATTCACCAAGATGATATCTCAATTCTGAACATCTATGCCCCAAATGCAAGGGCACTCACATTCAGAAAAGAAATATTACTAAAGCTTAAATCACATGTTGAAGCCCATACATTAATAGCAGGACGTCAATACCCCTCTCTCAACAATGGACAGATCATCGAAACAGAAACTAAATAGAGAAATAATGAAATTAACAGATGTCATGAATCAAATGGACTTAACAGATAACTACAGAACATTCCATCCAAAAGGATATACCATCTTCTCAGCACCAAACGGAGCCTTCTCCAAAACTGACCACACGGTTGTTCACAAAGCGAACCACAACAGATAGAAGAAGAATAAAAAATAAAAAACACTTTGCATTTTATGAGACCATCATGGTTTTTATGAGACCCCATGGATTAAAACTGGACTTCAACAACAACAAAAACAACAGAAAGTCTACAAACTCATGGAAACTGAACAATTTTCTACTCAATGACCACTGGGGTCAAGGAAGAAATAAATAAAGAAACTAAAGACTTTCTAGAATTCAATGAAAATGAAGGTACAACATACCCAAACTTATGTGACACAATAAAAGCAGTGCTAAGAGGAAAGTTCACAGCCTAAGTGCCTTTAAAAAAAAAAAAAAAGAAAGAAAAGGAAAGATCATATACTAGCAGCTTAACAGCTCACCTGAATGCTCTAGAAGAAAAAGAAGCAAACACACTCAAGAGGAGAAGGCAGCAGGAAATAACCAAACTCAGAGCTGAAATCAATAACTTAGAAACCAATAGAACAAAATAAAGAATCAATAAAACCAAGAGCTGGTTCTTGAAAAAAATCAACAAACCTTTGCCCAAACTAACCAAAAAGCAGAGAGATAGTGTCCAAATTAACAAAAGCAGAAATGAAAAGAGGGACATAACAACAGACGCTGGTGGAATCCAAAGAATCATTAGGTCTTACTTCAAAAACCTGTACTCCACAAAATTCAAAACTCTAAATGAAAAGGATGATATTCTCCAGGGATACAGCTTATCAACTTTAAATCAAGATCAGGAAAATAATTTAAATAGACCTATGACCCCAAAGGAAATATAAATAGTTATTAAAAGTGTCCCAACAAAAAAAAAAAAAAAATCCCTGGACCAGGTGCTTTTAGCACAGAATTCTACCAGATTTTCAAAGAAGAATTAATACCAATACTGCTCTAACTATTCCAGAAAGAGAAGGAACATTGCTAAACTCATTCTATGAGGCCACAGTCACCCTGATACCTAAACCACAAAAGATCCAACAAAGAAAGAGAATTTCAGGTCAATCTCCCTTATGAACATTGATGCAAAAAATACTCAACAAAATACTTGCAAACTGAACCCAAGAACACATTAAAAACATCATCCACCATGATCAAGTAGGTTTCATCCCAGTGATGTAAGGATGGTTCAACATAGGAAAATCCATCAATGTAATGATCCACCATATAGACAAAATGAAAGAAATAAACCACTTGATAATCCTATTAGATGCCGAAAAAGCCTTTGACAAAATCCAACAACTCCTCATGTTAAAAGTCTTGGAGAGATCAGGGATACAAGGCACAAACCTAAACACAATAAAAGCAATATACAGTAAGCTTCCTCAAATTGAATGGAGAGAAACTTGAAGCAATTCCACTAAAATCAGGGACAAGATGAGACTTCCCCTCCCTCCACATCTATTATACAGCTGATAAACACCTTTACCAAAGTGGATGGATACAAAATTAACTCAAAAGAAATCAGTAGTCCGTCTTTATACAGACGATAATTGGGCTGAGAAAGAAATTACGGGAAACAACACCCTTCACAATAGTCATAAAAACAAAGTATGTTGGTGTAACTCTAACCAAGCAAGTGAAAGACCTGTATGACAAGAACTTCAAGTCTCTGAAGAAAGAAATTGAGGTAGATGTTAGAAGATGGAAAGATCTCCTATGCTCATGGATCTGTAGGTTTAACATAGTAAAAATGCCATCTTACTGAAAGTAATCTACGGATTCAATAAAATCCCCATCAAAATTCCAACACCATTCTTTACAGACCTTGAAAGGGCAATTCTCAACTTCATATGGAAAAGTAAAAGACCCAGGATGGCTAAAGCAATTCTGTACAATAAAAGAACTTCTGGAGGTATCACCATCCCTAATCTCAAGCTGTACTATAGTACAATAGTAATAGTAGTAAAAACATTATTGGCATGAAAACAAACAGGTTGATCAATTTACTAGAACTGAAGACTGAGAAATAAACCCACACACCCATAGGTGTGGACACCTGATTTTTGACAAAGAAGCCAAAGTCATACAATGGAAAAAAGGCAGCATCTTCAAAAAGTGGTGCTGGTCTAACTGGATGTCCACTTGCCGAAGAATGAGAATATATCCGTATTTATTGCCCTTAACAAAACTCAAGTAGCATAATGCTAGGGGCCAAAGACAACCCCTCATGGACAGTTGAGTGAGGACCAAATTTCTCACTGGCCAGTAGCATCCTTCACCTTGAAAAGACATAAAGAACATAGAGAGGGGAGAAAAACAAATCAAAATCAAAATACTGCCCTATTTCTTCCCTCTTTCTTCTGGCACTACAAAGAGCAATATGATTTAAAAGCTCAGGTACACAGGGTCTGCCTCAAAGAATGTGTTTCTCAATATAAAGAAACAATCCACTCTGCCCATGCCTGTCATTGGATAGGTGTTTTGTTGTAATTCTGGCTGTATTGTGAAGAGGCAAAGGTAGTCTCCTACAAGAGCCTAATAACTTGACTCCTAAAGACACTGTGCTACAGGTGGAACTATGGACCGTCTGATCAGACTCCCAGATTAGTAAAGTGTGCCAGGAAGTGCAGCTCCCTCTCTTGGCTGGCTGCACGGACCACACAAGTCCACAAGACCTTTGCTTTCCTCAGTTTAGTGTAAATTATCTCACCCAGCTGCAAAAGCTTTGTAAACAAAACAAACAGAAGACCCTCGGAGGGCGATAGGAAAGATTTATTTTTCCCAGTAGAGCACCATTCTTTGTCTTTTGCCTCAGACCTGTTACCTTGTGGTGCTCCAAGAAAATTTAATCCCATGGAAGAAGGATTATTTGCCCCCTCTTCTTCCCCTCCCTCCTGCTTCTCTCTTGCCTCTTTCTCTCTCTTCTGTCTCTCTCCCTCTCTTCTTTTGTGAGTGAAGCCTATGAAACTCAGCTGAAACATGTGGCAAAGTTCCTCCTGGACCATGGCCACATGGAAGGATAAATACCATTCTTCTTTTCTTTGAGAAGCAAGACAGAGTGAGTGTGTGAAAACAGCTACACAGATGAGCGTGTGTTTTAGCAGTGCATGGCCTGTCCAGTCTGCTAAGGACCGGATCTTTCCATTTGCTTTTCACAGGCAGCTTTATGGGCAGTGAGTGGTACTCAGTAAGACCCTGAGACACCTTGAGTCCGTGTTGACAAGCGCAGCATACAGGAGGAGAAGAAGCAGCTGTTTCTATTCAGCAAGATGCCCTTCAGCTCTGGGCAAGAAAGAGAGAGATCTGAAAATCATCAAAATTCTCTATCCGCTCTAAAACCTTCTCAGTTGACCTGAAACAGCCATGTCACTAGTGGCCAAATAAACACAGCCCAAGATTGTGTCCACTCACTTCCTGACACTTCAAAGAGGACTTTGAAGTGAGATAATGAGCTTTAAAGGCAGGTTTTCAGGGGAGAGAGTTTTTCTTTTCTCCTTTTCTTTTCTTTTTTTTCTTTTCTTTTCTTCTCTCTCTCTCTCTCTCTCTCTCTCTCTCTCTCTCTCTCTTTCCTCTTTTCTGCCAAAATGGAAGAGTCCGTTCTGCCCATGACAACCAGGATTGCTACACAATGGAAAGAGAGCATCAACACAGAATAAGAAGCCAGCGAAGCTCCCTCTGGTGCTGGGGCTTATGGGATGGAAATGAAAAAAAAGAGAACAGGAAGATCCGTGAAAGAGTTCAATCTGAATTTCTTAAGAGCCCCCATCCACTGGGTGCCACGGTACAGCAGGGACATTGTCCTGTTTGGTTCTCTGCACAGTGGTCATTTTCCCAACCTTGGCAGAGCCACAACAGAATTGAATTTGGCAACCAAGTGTGATTAGTCAGAAATTACTGCGGATTTTTCTTTTCAACCAGGGCAGTGTCTGTCACTGCACGACAAGAATAAGAACTGAATGTCTGTTTGTCTCTGTACCATGAAATAGAAGGACAGAGGTGGTAAGTGTCATTAAGAAATCAGGTGATCTGCAACCAAATTACAGTCCTGCCCACGGGGCCTGGATCGAGGAGGTGAAACAGGATTCCTAGTGTTGGCTTGGAACAGATTATCAAATGTGCAGGCTGCACAAAGATCACAGGGTTTGTTTTACAGGCTAGAGTTAAAGAAATGACACCAGGCTCTGTCTTTTCAGCCCCCGAGTTCAGGAAGGCTTTCGACAGTAAGTGAAGACCTCGCCATGAACACAAAGACACAAGGGAAGGGAAGCCTCTTTCCTCAGCTGTGTCAAGTGCCACTTCATCTGATGCCCCAGCGGACAATCAAGGCAACCCCAGGAAACCGAGTGCTTCATTTTACCAAAAGATAAAGAGCCCAACATAAAACGTTCGTCTAATTTATTCGTTTTCACGGATTTGTTTGTGTGTGGCAAGGTCTAATCCACACTGGCCTCTAACTTGTCACCTTCCTGCTTCAGACTTCCTAGTGCTGAGACTACATGTGTGTGACACCTAAAACGGTCATGTAAATCACTGTAGCAACCCACTTCTGAGACCCCCAAAGACCTAATGCCTTAGATGCTGCAAACAAACATTTCCAATACAAACATTTCCAATACAAACGCTTACTAAATGAAGCCAGGCTTGCTGGAGCATGCCTGTGATCCCAGCACTTGGGGAGGCAGAGGCAGGCGGATCTCTGTGAGTTCCAGGCCAGCCTGGTCTACAAAGCGAGTCCAGGGCAGCCAAGGCTCCACAGAGAAACCCTGTCTTTAAAAAACAAAACAAAAACAAAAACAAAAACAGTTCATGTGTATTCATGAATGAAACAATTAACAGTGGTGCAGTGGAGAGCAGGTAAGAAACTTAAAATGCTATCTCTATCTGCAGCAAAGACCCGTTGCCAGGGAAACATGACCAAGCCACAGCTTTAGTTTCTAGCTTATGGTTCCCTCTGAAAAAGAAGTCACAGATAAGACAACTATTACGCATAGCGTGCTCTCGGGGATACTAATTAGGTACCTCAGAGTGAATCTATTGATGTTAAATATGCTAAACACAGAAAAAGTTAGTACATTTAAAGTTACTTCATTGCTACCTTTAAAATGTATAGCCGTAACCATTATGTCAAAGACCAAAAGAGCTAAGTAGGGATGGAGACAGACCTTGAGAATTCTGCTCAGGCCAAGGTTGGGCATGGATCCATAATGCTCTACAGCATGACTTGAGAGAAAGAGGGGGTGAGCTAAATGTCCACCTTATAGGACCGCAGCCACTGTTCCTTAGACTGTTCCTGCCGAAAGGACAGTAAGTGAGGAACAAGGTCTGGACTGGGAGGCAGGGGTGACAGAGCACGGCATGACAGGGGCCTGGGGGTGCACTTAGAAGCTGGCAGGAAGCAAAGGGGAAATGAAGGTCCTCAGGAAGGGGATGTACCCGAGGGCAAGGCCAGCGTGCCCAGCTCCCACTCCTGCCAGTCTCCAAGTCATCACCCTGCGAACTTTCATTCCTATTCATGCTAGTAAGGGTACTGCCCTTTCGTTTATCATGTTAGGCATCTGAGAAATCACGGACATCTACCTGATGACTGCTAAGCTTATTGTCACTCTGTGTAATCACTGTGACAGTGGGTAGCCCTGGCGATTTGACAGTGACAACTGTCACGAAGTAATCACTAATAGCTCCCCTTCCACTCTCAGTGTTCTAGCTCGAATGTCTAGCTGCAGGATTACTCTGGTTAGACAGCTGTCAGCCAGATCTAAGGCAGACCAGATGGACAAGCTCTACAAAAAGCAGAACAAACCAGTTGCTATGTCTTCCTCGATAGAAAGACCAGAGCTAACAGACTTGAGCTTCAAGTTGCTTAACTACCAGCTCTGTGGCCTTGACCTAAAAGCATAATACAGAAAAAATACATAGTAAAGCCTTGCAACTTTGTGGCTCTACAAACCCCTAGGGTTAGAAGTGCAAATGTCAGTGACAATTACACCCAAAAGAGTTGGTAGAATTAGGTGGAAATTACTCTCTGTAGCATAAATAGAGGGAATCTAAGCCTATGCTATACAAAGAGAGAATATTTAAGTACTTGGTGTTGGCAGTTCCATTAGGTACGCCCTAAAAGACTCGAAATTGGCAATTTCAGTGAAGTCACAGTTGCAGAAACTTGCACTGATGTGGAAGTTGGCTGTGGCAGAAAAACAGGTGAAGTTGTTTGTGTAAGAATTCGTGAAAAAGCCAGGCCTGGTGACTGTTCACCTTTAACCCCAGCACTCTAGAGATAGAGGCAGGCAGATCTCTGTGAGTTCGAGGACAGCCTGGTTTGCAAAGTGAGTCCAGGACAACCAAGGCTACACAGAGAAACCTTGTCTCAAAAAAAAAAAAAAAAAACAAAACAAACAACAACAACAAAATGAATGCATGAGAAGTACCATAATACTGACTTAGAGCTTTTTATCAAATTGGTGAGAGTACACACACAAGTTTCTCTTATTACTGGGGTTTGTTGTTGGTTTTAACTTAATTAGGCACTTACCAGAAAATAGCAGACATTAGTAGAATTTGTTCAGTACCCTGAATTACATGCTAAATGGAAATATTTAGACTCCCGAGTCACAGCTGTGTAAGAGGATGTCCAGGTACACAATTCTTGAAGCATTCACTCTGACAAACAAAGATTGAGAAATCACCCTTTGAGTGGGAGCAAAACAGAGAAAATGCAAGGTCACACTTACATAAGTCTTAGTTCTGACTTACCCCACACCTGGACTGCACAGCCACAGCCAGGGATTGTAGAGACCCTGACTGGTTCCAGTGGCTTTAAAGTAGATTACAGTAGTGTCAAATTAAATGTGTTCTTTACTTTCATGTCAAAAGCATGGGATGCATTATCTGGGATCTGAGTCTAGGGAGAGGAAAGCAGAAGAGAGAGAGAGAGACTCCAGGACTCAGTGTTTCTTTCAAGTAGATTCAAGCTTCGGGAAAGCAAAAGCTAACAGAATAACAGTAAAATGTTATGTTGCACATAAAAAGCTCAAAACTATTTCCCCTTAAATGTTCAAACATCTCCCATAGCTTGGATATTTCAAGGAATATGACACTGAACAACAGGTAAATTCCAAGCCTGGATCCCTTAGGCTTTACAACTCTATGCTGACAATTAATTTTAAATTTACTTCTAGTATCAACTTTCCACATAAATATACTCATTTTACTTGTACAACTCAATGAGCCTAGACCAGTCCTCACTATTTACTGTTCATCATCTACAAACAAGATAAAATACTCACACCACCCCTTCCCCTGAAGTTCCCTGTAGCCCTTTGTGGTTCATCTTCCTACACAGGCCCTCACAAGGCAACCTGGGTCTGCCTTCTCCTCTCAGGTTGCTTTATGTAATCTATAATTTTACTGACTAGTTGAGTGCTGTCTCTCTGTCTCTCTGTGTGCACGGGGGCAGTGGCGGGGGGTCAGAGAATGACTTGCAGGGATCAAGTCTCTCCTTTCTCCGTGTGAGTCCCAGGAACTGAACTCAGGTTGTCAAACAGGGTGATAAGCTCTTTTACCTACGGATGCAGTTTATCAAACCTGTTCTATAATTTTATATGAAGCCCTCCCACCCTGCCCAGCTGCCTAAACCCTGGGTTTCGCCTTCCATAGCTTCACTTACACAGGGCCAGGAATGGTTCAACAATATTAAGCGAAAAAAAAATCTACAAATAATCATAAGTTCTCCACTATGCACCAGTTCTGAGATAAAAAGTGTTTACTGTTTTTTACTAAGTGGTAGCACACTGAATCTATTTAAAACTATTGAAACAAAAACGTATACCTTCCCCAGAGAAGAGGTGTGTTTCTTGCAATACTCACTGTAAGTATTCTGAACATGTGCTCATTCCTTTCTATACAAATAACTAAGAAAATTATTAGCTCATGTGCTGTGTTAAGGTTGAAGATTCTATAAAAAATATCAAGGCTATTAGCCCTCTGTCAGATAAAGGATTGGTGAAGATTCTTTCCCAAACTGTAGGCAGTCATTTTGTTTTGATGATGGTTGTCTTTTGCTTTACAGAAGCTTTTCAGTTTCATGAGGTCCCATTTATTGATTGTTGTTCTTAGAGCCTGTGTTGTTGGTGTTCTGTTCAGGAAGTTGTCTCCTGTGCCAATGAGTTCTAGGCTGTTCCCCACCTTTTTTTCTAACCGATTTAGAGTATCTGGTTTTATGTTGAGGTCTTTGATCCACTTGGACTTTAGTTTTGTGCAGGGTGATAAATATGCTTTATGGATCTATTTTCATTTTTCTGCATGTAGACATCCAGTTGGACCAGCACCATTTGTTGAAGATGCTGACTTTTTTCCATTGAATGGATTTGGCTGCTTTCTCAAAAATCAAGTATTCATAGGTGTGTAGGTTTATTTCTGGGTCTTCTATGCGGTTCCATTGATCCTCCTTTCTGTTTCTATGCCAATACCATGCAGTTTTTATTACTATTGCTCTGTAGTACAGCTTGAGATCGGGGATGGAGATACCTCCAGATGATCTGTTGTTGTACGGAATCGTTTTGGAGATTCTGGGTTTTTTGTTCCTCCATATGAAGCTGAGAATCTTTTTTTCAAGGTCTGTAAAGAATTGAGTTGATATTTTGATGGGAATGGTGTTGAATCTGTAGATCCAGTATATATAAAGAACTAAAGAAGCTGAAAAGCAACAAACCAAGTAATCCGATTTAAAAATAGGGAACAGAGCTAAACAGAAAATTTTCGATAGAGGAATATTGAATGGCAGAGAAACACTTAAAGAAATGCTCAACCTCATTAGCCATTAGGGAAATGCAAATCAAAACGACCCTGAGAATTCACCTTACACCCATCAGAATGGCCAAAATGAAAAACTCAAGTGACAACACATGCTGGAGAGGTTGTGGAGAAAGGGGAACCCTCCTCCACTGCTGGTGGGAATGTAAACTGGTACAAGCACTTTGGAAGTCAATCTGGCACTTACTCAGACAATTAGGAATAATGCTTCCTCAAGACCCAGCTATACCACTGCTAGATATATACCCAAATTTGCTCAAGTACACAACAAGGACATTTGCTCAACCATGTTTGTAGCAGCTTTATTTGTAATAGCCAGAACCTGAAAACAACCCAGATGTCCATCAACGGAGGAATGGATACAGAAATTGTGGTATTTTTATACAATGGAATACTACTCAGCAATCAAAAATGAGGAAATCATGAATTTGCAGGCAAATGGTGGGATCTAGAAAAGATCATTCTGAGTGAAGTATCCCAAAAGGAGAAAGACAAACATAGTATATACTTGCTTATATAGACCTACAAGATATGATAAACATAATGAAGTCTATACACCTAAGGAAGCTAAGCAAGAAGGAGGGCCTTTGGTAAGATGATCAACCCTCACTTAGAAAGACAAATGGGATGTGCATTGGACGTATGACAGGAGTCTACCACAGAAGGCATCTGAAAGACCCTACCAAGCAGCATTTCAAAACAGATACTAAGACTCATAACCAAACCTTTGGCAGAAGGGGAGTTAGTATGATGGGGAAAGGATAGGAGCCCCACAAGGACCAAATATATCTGGGCACAGGGTTTTTATCTGAAACTGTTTCTCCAACCAAGGACCATGTATGGATATAACCTAGAACCTTTACTCGGACGAAGCTCGTGGTAGCTCAATAACCAATTGGTTTCCCATAGTAAGGGGAACAGGGACTATCTCTGACAGGAACTCAATGGCAGGCTCTTTGACCTCCCCACCCCCACCCCCAAGGGAGGAGCAGTCCTGCTAGGCCACAAAGGAGGACTTTGCAGCCAATCCTGAAGATACCTGATAAAACAGGGCCAGACAAAAGGGGAGGAGGTCCTCCCCAATCTGTGGACTTGGAAAGGGGGAGGGAGAAGCTGAGCGAGGGAGGGTGGCATTGGGAGGGAATAAGGGAACGGGATACAGCTGGGATACAGAGTTAATAAAATGTACCTAATAATAATAAACAATAAAAAAAAGAAAAAGAATACCAAGGCTGCTTTATAATGTAACTGGCCCACTTTACATGCCCACAGCACTGGGTGTGAACCTAGAATGCCCTCCACACATCACAATGCTGTCATCTCTTAGACAGGCATCCTTACCTCATGAAACTGAAGAGCTTCTGTAAAGCAAAGGACACTGTCAGCAGAACAAAACAACAGCCTACAGACTGGGAAAAGATCTTCACCAACCCTATATCTGACAGAGGGCTAATATCCAGAATATATAAAGAACTCAAGAAGTTAAAATGCAACAAATCAAGTAATCCAATTAAAAAATGGGTTGCAGAGCTAAACAGAATTCTCAATAGAGGTGTATAGAATGGCAGAGAAACACTTAAAGAAATGCTCAACATCCTTAGTCATAAGGGAAATGCAAATCAAAAAAAAAAATCCTGAGATTTCACCTTACACCCTTCAGAATGGCTAAGATCAAAAACTCAACTGACAACACATCCTGGAGAGGATGTGGAGAAAGGGGAACCCTCCTCCACTGCTGGTGGGAATGTAATCTGGTACAACCACTTCAGAAATCAATATGGAACTTTCTCAGACAATTTGGAATAGAGCTACTTCAAGATCCAGTTATAACCACTCCTAGGCATATACCCAAAATATGTTCAAGTATACAACAAGGACATTTGCTCAACCATGCTTGTAGCAGCTGTATTTGTAATAGCCAGAATCTGTAAATAACCCAGATGTCCCTCAGCTGAGGAATGGATACAGAAATTGTGGTACATTTACACAATGGAATGCTACTCAGCAATTAAAAACAAGGAAATAATGAAATTTGCAGACAAATGGTAGGAACTAGAAAAGATCATCCTGAATGAGTTATCCCAAAAGCAGAAAGACACACATGGTATATACTTACTTATAAGTGGATATTAGACACATAATATAGAATAAACATACTAAAATCAGTACACCTAAAGAAGCTAAGCAAGAAGGAGGACCTTTGGTAAGATGATCAATCCTCAGTCAGAAAGGTAAACGGGGTGGACATTGGAAGAGAGAGAAAATAGGCAACAGGACAGGAGCCTACCACAGAGGGCCTCTGAAAAATGCTACCCAGCAGGGTATCAAAGCAGATGCTGAGACTCATAGCCAAACTTTGGACACAGTGCAGGGAATCTTATGAAAGAAGAGGGAGATGAAAGACCTGGAGGGGACAGGAGCTCCACAAGGAGAGCAACAGAACCAAGAAATTTGGGCACAGTCTCTTTTCTGAGACTGACACTGCAACTAAGTACCATGCATGGAGCTAACCTAGAAGTCCTGCACAGATGTCGCCCATGGCACCTCAGTTTCCACGTGGATTCCCTAGTAATGGGAATAGTGGCTGTCTCTGACATGAACTCAGTGGCTGGCTCTTTGATCACCTCCCCTTGGGGGTGGGGCAGTCTTACCAGGCCACAGAAGAAGACAATGCAACCAGTCCTGAAGATACCTGATAGGCTAGGGTCAGAGGGAAGGGAAGGAGGACCTCCCCTCTCAGTGGACTCGGGGAGGGGCATGGGAGGAAATGAAGGAGGGATGGTGGGATTGGGGGAGGGAATGAGAAAGGGGGCTACAGATGGGCTACAAAGTGTATAAACTGTAATTAATAAAAAAAAATTAAAAAAAATTTTAAACAGAAAGGCATCCTTAGTTTTCCTGTTTAATGTTTTCTGGCTTTTGTCTGCTGTTCCTGCTCTAATGTGCGCATGTTTGAATGTCAAATTTCTGAGAGTAGAATTTCTCGTCTAGGTGCTGACCATAGGTACTGACACATTTAATATGAAGCTTGTTGATAGCATCAGGTTTCTCTAAGTTTAAATTTTGCAGTCATGCCTGGAAATAAGGTTTTTTCCCAAAAGTCTACTTGCATCTATGAGGATGATAGCACGCATCTTGCCTCTCTTCTGTGTTGTCTGTGTTCTGTGTTGAGTTACATTCACACTTGCAGGCCAAACAACGTTTGGCCATGTAGATTCTACTCAGCCATAAAGCATATTATTTTTAATGCTGTTGAGTACTAGTTATTAATACTTTTTAAAAGATTTTTGTTTGTATGCTCATGAAATCTCAAGGTTTCCCATGAAGCGTTAGATTTAGCTATCAATACCTCGCTGATAAAATGGATTGGAAACTGTAAATAATCACTGTCTTCTGAAGTGGAGAACGTTGGTTTATTTCTTCTTGGAGAGATTTCTACAGTTTATGACCCATATTACCAGGGCAAGGGCTTTACCTCATGTGAAGGTTTAAAATAAACATCGGCCACAGGGTTTATCAGATTTTGTTTTGTTTTGTTTCTCCTTTGGTCGGATGGCAACCTGTAGCCGTCAGGAAATTTTCTCACTTCGCTTAAAGTCTGATGTTCATCAGCATACATTTGTTTGTAAGTACCACTGATATCTGAGAGTCTTTAATGCATGTGTGACTGTCTTCTGCTTCAAGACTGAAGTCGGCGTTTGTGTATTTTAATAAACCGCACTGGTGAGAGATTTATCCATTGGAATGATCTTCTCTAAGAACTGCCTTTGCTTTTGTTGATTTCTCAATTTCCTCTGCTTGTTGCTATGGATACCCATTTTTATCTATCTTAAATTCTGGGCTCGATTTTTTTTTAGTTGTTTATTTACTTATTTTTCTTAACTGGGGAAAAGCTTATACTGAGAACTCAAGTCTTTATTCTTCCTTTTCTTCTGTTACCATTTAGTGCTTCCATCTCAGCCCTAATTTAGCTTCATCAAGCACTTGTTTCATAATCCCTTAAAAATGTGTGGGAGTACTTCAGGCTTCTGCATTATATAAAATATTGAGCTTTATTAGGATATTTTATGCATAATATCACAGTCACCCTCCACTGCCAGTTTTGCCTCCCCTCCCATCACCTTCTTGTCCCAGACACCCCCTCTTCCCTTCTTCTTTCATGTCCTTCTTTCAGTACAAGACAGAACATGTGATATTTGTCTTTCTTCCTGGAACTCTACGCTTCACTTAACATGGTCATCTCTCAATCCTCCTCTTCATCAAGACATCATGGTTTCCTTACTGCTAGTAGTCATTCACCTTCCAGTAATACTGCTGCTCCTCATGGAAACCACGTAGGATTGTGCATCTCTGCTTCTCCCCACGCTCAGTGTGGCTGGTACCACGCACTTCACGTCTAACATCGTCATTATGAGATTTGATGAGGACGACAAGCATTTTAAAATGAGAAGAAATGTCTTCTACACATGCCTTCATTTTGGCTTCCAGTGTTCCTCATTTGTGTGCATCTGATTTTCCTCCTGGCATCATAATCCTTTGCTACGGAAGTGACTTAGCGACTGGTTGGAAAGAGGAAGGGGCTCAGAAGGAAAGAGAAGTCAACAGGAAGGGGTGGGTGAATGTGATCAAAATACATATGTACATGTATAAAAATGGCACAATGAAACCTATTATCCTATTTAATCAATATATGCTAATGAAGAACATCAAAGAAAGAAATATCAATGACATTTTGGCCTCACAGCTATGCCTGGAAAAAAAAATTCAGATTTTGTTTCTCTAAAAATTATTTTGCCTTTATTTTTAAAGGTGAGGAATTATGGGCAGCTTTTCTTTTCCGTACATTTGTTCTGTGACTTTCATGTTCTGTGATGTAATGATATCTTCAGTATTTTCCCCTCATCTTTAATATTCATTGATCCTGATACAGTGTGCCCGGTGTCTGCATATGTGTGCCTGTGTGTGTGTTCAGATCACATGTGTGGGAAGTTCTCAGAATTCTTGTATCTTAAGTCAACTTTTCCTTCATTAGCTTTGGAAAGTTTTATTTATTTATCTCTTAAATATTTTTTTTATTTTTTCTAATGCTGCTTTTCTTCTGAAACTCTTTTTAAAAAATTGTCTTGTATTTTTGAGATTATAATGTAATTACATCATTTTCCCCCTTCCCTTTCCTCCTTCAAGACTCTCCCATATGCCCCTTCTTGCTCTCTTTCAGATTCACGTCATATTTTCATTAATTGTAGTTATATAGTTATATATATGCACATATATATCCCTTACTCCTTCTTTTTGCCTTCTCACTGCTGCTGAACCCCTTCCTCTTCCCAGCCAGTCTCTACATCATTTCCTTAAGCACAAGGATTATGATGTCACATGAAAATTCAAATGTATATATAGTTATATTTTTAAATATAACCTGCTGAGTCCATATAATGTTACTTGTAGGTTTGTTTTCAGGGCTGACCATTTGGTACTGAATAACCAATGGATGGAACTGAGCTCCAAAACTCAGCATCTTGATTGGTTTTTTGGGGGGGACTCTTGTTTCTTAGATATCAGACCATTTTACAGCCTTTAAATCACGATGCTGTGATATTTTCCTATTCATTTTCTTTTTTTCCTTCATTTTGTAGAACTTCCATTGCTCAATTTCTTTTTTTACTTTCTTCAGCTGTGCTCAGTATTTTCGCAGAGCCATCAAGAGAATAATCTGTCTGTAGCTCAATGCATTAAGATTCTTCTTACATTTCCACACTTGACTGTTTTATACGTCTCCATCATGCTAATGAAATTCCCCAACCTGTTTCTGTGAGCTACCTGATCTTCCTACTTTTAAAATACAATAGTCACAAGCATTTCAAGTCTTTGTCAGATCCTTGCAACATCCGAATTATATCTCTTTTCCTTGCTTTATCTGCTAATAAAAGATATATTTTCTTATATTTTGTCTTATTTTTTATTGGATGTCAGACACCTTGATTAGGATAGCAGAAACTGAGCTATATATTAATGTCAAGAAATGGGTGTCACTTCTCTCATGGAGGTTCTTTGCATCTTATTAGTGTTTCAGCGAGGTTTGGATTTGAATTTTATTGTTCTATGCCTCTGTGTCAGTTGGAATTCTCTATGGAAATATAAAAGCACGACCTGGCTAGCTAGCTTTGGTAAGTGGATAGATAAACAGGCCTACCCAGTTTATGACTCAGTCCCAAGCACATTTGCCTCATCGCATTTTCATAATTTACTAAGTACACTAGATTTTCATGGCAGGACACAAGTATTCAACCCTGCCTTTGTCCTTCATTTTCTTCATTAAGATTCTAGTGCCACATAATACTTATGCTAAATATTATTATATCCTTTTTTAGTTTTTCTGTTTCATGTCATTGTAGTTCTAGGATCTCACCAGGGTAAAATTGCTAAAAATATATCCACCACATCTACCCAGACCATATTGTTATAAAATTTCAGACAAATATATGTCAGCAAAAGACTCCAAAAGTTTCTAAAGACAGGTAGAAGAAGATGAGGACGAGAAGGGCACAAATGAAGTGATTGTAGTCACAAGCTAAGGCATGCAAGCAGCCATAGAATCTGGGAATGGACTAAAAAAATTTCCTTGCTCAGGGCTCTGGAGAGGCCCTCTTGTCGACATTCTGTAACCTAGTGGTAAAGAGTTCAGATCGCTGGCTTCCCAAATAGCAGAAAACAAATGCCTGCGATTTTTAATAGTTTGTTAACACACAGCAGGTGTGTCCCAGATGCAGCCTCTACCCAGGCCTTCCTGAGCCAGTTAAGATGTCAGAAGGGACTTCTCAATAGACAAATTGGCAGGCTACTTGACCCACGTCAGTCACTGTTGGTGTTTTAAGAATTAGATTATTTATAGATATTAAGCAAACCTAAGCTAAAGCTTTAAGGAAATGCTTGATTATAGGGGAAAGGTTTCGCAAAATGGCAAGTCTCGTGGACTCCTGGGGGTGTCCATTGCATTAGGTTTCTACCTCGCCCTGAGGAGGAGACATCTGGAGAAGGAAGGGGAGGGAGAGGGTGGGAAGGGAAGAAGGAAGGGAAACTGCCGTCGGGATGTAAGATATGAGAGAAGAATAAATTAAAAGAAGAAGAAGAAGAAAGGAAAAAGACATGCCAAAGGGAAACCAAATTGGCAATGGACAATATGAACTTAGGAGAGGAGAGTATAAGGTGTTCAAAGCACTGGCTTTGGAGAAAGCCAGGAAGGAGTGAGAGAGCAAACGCTGCTGTCCTCCAGTAAGATGCCACAGGGAAAGCCACGTATACAGATATGTGTGAGCAATGTTGATAAAGTGAAAGCCGAAGGCTGGGAAATAGGAAAAAGAAATGATAGAGACAACAAAAGTCATTATAATTGAGGATTTGCAAATAAAGTAGTAAAAGTTTAAAAACAACTTTCATAGCTTCCTGTGAGTGTATGTTTGTGTGTGTGTGTGTGTGTGTGTGTGTGATACCATTTTAAATGACTGTGTCATATATGAGTTCGAAAGAAGCTACCATGTTTCAAATGCCATGGCAGTATGGTAGGAATCTCTGCATGAAGGCAAATGGAGGGTCTCTGTAGAGCCAGCTCTCTCACACCAGTAATAGAAAAGGGAGCCGGGGCTCTGCCGCTCAGCTCCATTGGCTTCTCCTCTGCTGGTCCTTCTAGATCTTGCCCTATCTCCTCAAGTCATATAAACAGCTTCACTCCAGTGTTAGTTCAGCAAATAACAACCACCAAAAAGCCATCCCTCCCATCTGTTCAAATACGTGTGTTTACTTGAAAGGCTATCTCCTCTTCCAGGGCTTATGGTGCCAGGAGCCGTCCACATGTCAATGTGCCCAGTGAGAAGGCTCTGCAACTCAAACAAAGTAGATTAGACTTAAAATTACGGGCATCTTAGAGGGTCAAAAGGTCACATGATGAAGTCACTTAGAACACTGAGAACACTAAGTCCCTTGAAAACTTGGAAGAAAACAGAGTGTAGCGGGATTTCCAGAGAAAGGCCATGGGGATTTGGGGTGGAGACTTTTGATGCAGCAGGCTAGCCTGTGGTCACTTAGAAGGCAAGTCTCTTTTCATTCTACCAATAGAGTTACAGGTGCCGCTCACCTCTCTGCGGGCGCAAGACAAGGCCAGTGTCTGCAGGGCCTGAAGCAGCTGGCAGATGAAGCACGAAAAGGTACCACCGAGAACTAGGAAAGAAGCCCCCTCCCCTCCCTCGCCTCATACCTTCAGATACCCCCAGTGTCGTTTATTGGCAGAACTGTTAGGAAAGCCAAACCTCAAGGGAGTTTGCCAAATTGATTCTGCAGATCTGTAGCCCCAGCAGCACGGAGCATGCTCCAAAAGGAGAAAGTGGAGATGACAGGTGGATAAGACAGCTAGCACTTGTTTGTTTGCTTTAACTTCAGCCCACGTGCACCTTCCAGTGGCCACACGTAAGGTCTCTCTAGAAGACTAATCTCAGTCCTAGGGCCCCCTTTCTCAAGGCTGTCCCTTTCCAGTACCCGCTCTCACTGGGTTTTCTTGATGACCTCACTTTTGCACAGGCCACAAACTGCCATGAAAAACTCAGCTTAGGGTAGCCTGTCTCCCATTTGCTTCCTGCTTCCTGCCCTTCATTCCCCAGGGAGGAATTCCACCCCCCTCGTTCTCATCCTGACAGTTCTCCAGCCTTTGGCTACAGGCACACTCACTCTCCTAGAATGCTCATTAATAACCCCAGTGTGTGTTTGCCTTCAGTTTCTTCACTCTACAATTCTCTTGGAGAGACTGTGTTACTTAATTCCCGCTGCTGTGATTGTAAGTGGGGCTGGGAGAATGCTTTCAAAAGGAAATCCTCAGCATGCTGGCTACATCCATGCCAGCTTGAAAAAAGCCAGAGTCATTTGGAAAGAGGTAACCTCAACTGGGAAATTGTCTGTAGGCAACTTGAGGGGGCACTGTCTTTCTCCTTAATTCATTAATTAATAATTTATTAATTTATTAACTCTACATCTATTGCCCCCTACCTCCTCTCCTGTCGGTCCCACCCTCCTTTCCTCTTCCTCTTTTCCCCCCTCCTTTACTCCTCAGAAAAGGGGAGTCCCTTCACCAACCCACCCCAGTACCTCAAGTCACATCAGGACTGAGCTCCTCCTCTTCCCCTGTGGCCTGGTGAGGCAGCCCCACTTGGGGGAAGAGTTCAAAAAGCAACAGAGTCTGCTTCAGAGACAGCCCTTCCCACTGCTCCTTTTACTAGAGGACCCACATGAAGCCCAAGATGCCCATTAGCTATATTTGTGTAGGGAGCCTAGATTCAGTCCATGCATGGTCCTTGGCTGGTTCTTCAGTCTCCAAAGCCCCTCTGGGCCTTGGTCAGTTGGCTCTGTTGGTCTTCTTGTAGAGCTCCTGTCCCCTCCAGGTCCTTCTATCCTCCCACCACCACCCCTCACACACACACACTTTCCCACAAGATTCTCTATGTTTCACCCAGGTTTGGCTGTGAGACTCAACATCTGTTTAGATCCACTGTTGGGTGGAGCCTATCAGACGACAGCTATGCTAGGCTCCTGTCTGCAAGCGTAGCAGAGTATCTTTAATAGGATCATTTTCTTAATTGGTGATTGGTTTGAGAGGGCCCAGCTCAAGGAGGGTCGTGCTGCCCCTGGGCAGAGGGTATAAGAAAGAAGGCTGAGAAAGTCTTGGGGAGTAAACCAGTAAAGCAGCACCCTCCAAGGCTTCTGCTCCAGTTCCTGCCTTGAGTTCCCGCCCCGACTTCCTTGGATGATGGACTACACACTGTAAGGTGAAATAATCCCTTTACTCCCCAAGGTGCCTGTGGTCATGGTGTTTTATCACAAGAGAAACTCTAACTAAGACACTCAGCATGAAAGTGGGACCGTCATCCATTCCGAAAGATGGGCAAAGCAACAGCAAAATATGCAAGGTTTGAGAAAGAAAGGCAGCTGACTCCTTGATAAGTGACAGCTCTACAGTGGCTGAATTAGGAGAGAAGTGAGCCAGAATGCCAAACAAACAAACAAACAAGCAAGCAAAAAAGAGATAATTTAAAAAGTAACCAATGACCTCAGGAATTCTACACATAAACATCTGAGTAGATTAAGGAAGACAATTCGGGATATGAAAGAATTCAGTGAGAAGAGAGAGTCTAAAGACAGGAACCACCAAAAAACTTGTAAATGAAAAAAAAATTGATAAATCCAATTTTAAAAACTCGGTGAGATGGCTGAGAGGGCAAAGAGAGTTGCAGTGAAAGCAGGGAACCTGTGCTCAGAAGCCAGAATCTGCAGAAAGAAGGACAGAGCTGCCCTCTACAGAGCTGTCCTCTGACCTCCACATGTGCGCTGTGACACTTATGCCCCACTTCTATGAAAAACACTTTTTAAAAACCTCAGTTGAGAGCCTCCCCAGAGCAAGCAGAAGGGAAGCTCTCGGGGCCTGCAGGCTAACCTCGAGACTCATAACATTGAGGCAATAACAAAGAGGGAAACTAAGAACTCATAACCAGAGCTTTCAGGGATTCGGGGACAAGTTAAAATAGCCTTGAGCGGTTTACAGATTCACCACCAAGCCTATCAAGATTCTAGTGGCATTCTTCACATAACTAGAAAACCAATTCTAAAAGTTACACAATACCCTGAAGAACTGAAGAAACCTGGGAGAAAAGAACAATGCTTGAGGCACAGCAGCATTTGGTTTTAAGGTATACCACAGAGCCATAATAACAAAAATAGTGCAATAGTAGACACCTAGACCAGCGGAGTAGAAAACAAGCTTGTTAAAAAAACTAGGCCCATGATGACTGGCATTCTCCAACAGAAGCCACCTACACTGTACAGTCTACAGAAGCTGGTTAACTGATTACGATTTGAGTGATTATGGGGAGGTTGGAATACTGCTAGTCCAGAGCCTACAATATCATCCCATGCTATCTTGGTCTCTCTCTCTTGCTTTTAATTCCTTTTCTAAAATTTATTTGTTTTTGTTTTTGTTTTTTTTTATAAATTACAGTTTATTCATTTTGTATCCCAGCTGTAGCCCCCTCTCTCATCCCCTCCCAATCCTATCCTCCCTCCTTCATCTCCTCCCATGCCTCTCACCAAGTCCACTGAAAAGGGAGGTCCTCCTCCCCTTCCATCTGACCCTAGCTTATCAGGTCTCATCAGGACTGGCTGCACTGTCTTCCTCTGTGACCTGGTAAGGATGCCCCATGGGGGGTGGGGTGATCAAAGAGCCAGCCACTGAGTCCATGTCAGAGACAGTTCCAGTTCCCATTACTAGGGAACCCATTTGGACCCTGAGCTGACATGGGCTACATCTGTGCAGGGGTTCTAGGTTATCTCCATGCATGGTACTTATTTGGGGTATCAGTCTCAGATAAGACCCCTGTGCCCAGATTTTTTGGTTCTGTTGCTCTCCTTGTGGATCTCCTGTCCCCTCCAGGTCTTTCATCTCCCTCTTCTTTCATAACAGTCCCTGCACTCTGCCCAAAGTTTGGCTATGAGTCTCAGCATCTGCTTTGATACCTTGCTGGGTAGCATCTTTCAGAGGCCCTCTGTGGTAGGCTCTTGTCTTATTCCCTGTTTTCTCCCTCTTCCGATGTCTGTCCCATTTGCCTTTCTGAGTGAGGATTGATCTTACCAAGGATCCTCCTTCTTGCTTAGCTTCTTTAGGTGTACAGACTTTAGTATGATTATCTTATATTATATGTCTAATATCCACTTTTAAGTGAATATATATCATGTGTGTCTTTCTGCTTCTGGGATAGCTCACTTGGGGTGATCTTTTCTAATTCCTACCATTTGCCTGCAAATTTCATGATTTCCTTGTTTTTAATTTCTGAGTAGCATTCCATTGTATAAATGTACCACAATTTCTGTAACCATTCCTCAGGTGAGGGATATCTGAGTTGTTTCCAGATTCTGGCTATTATGAATAAAGCTGCTACAAACATAGTTGAGCAAATGTCCTTGTTGTATACTTGAGCATCTTTTGGATATATGCCTAGGAGTGCTATAGCTAGATCTTGAGGAAGCACTATTTTTACTTGTCTGAGAAGGCACCATATTGATTTCTGAAGTGGTTGTACAAGTTTACATTCCCACCAGCAATGGAGGAGGGTTCCCCTTTCTCCACATCCTCTCCAGCATGTGTTGTCAGTTGAGTTTTTGATCTTAGCCATTCTGATGGGTGTAAGATGAAATCTCAGGGTCGTTTTGATTTGCATCTCCCTGATGACTAAGGATGTTGAACATTTCTTTAAGTATTTGTCTACCATTCTATATTCCTCTACAGAGAGTTCTCTATTTAGCTCCGTACCCCATTTTTTAATTGGATTGCTTGATTTGTTGCTTTTTAACTTCTTGAGTTCTTTATGTATTCTGGATATTAACCCTCTGTCAGATATAGGGTTGGTGAAGATCCTTTCCCCCTCTATAGGCTATCATTTTGTTCTGCTGACAGTGTTCTTTGCTTTACAGAAGCTTTTCAGTTTCATGAGGTCCCATTTTTTGATTGTTGCTCTTAGAGCCTGTGCTGTTAGTGTTCTGTTCAGGAAGTTGTCTCCTGTGCCAGTGAGTTAAAGACTCTTCCCTACTTTTTCTTCTAACAGTGTTGTGGGTTATTAATATTTATTATTGATTTATCTTTTAGTTAAATTGTGCTTATTCCTAAACCAGCTGTATACCCAAATCACCACACACAGACTGGAATTTATTTAATTAACCTAGAGCACCATGCTGGGCAATAATTACTCCATCCTAAAACTCCAAGCCCACACAGTTTCCTACCATTTAGATTTCACCCATTATACTTGTTTTTTAGTCATATCTCAGGTCAGGTTCATCCCTCCACGTGTTTCACAGTCCTGTCCTGCTGATCTCTGCTCTTCTCTCCTGCTTCCTTCTCCTCCCATCTGGACCAGGATGTCCCACCCTATTCTCCCCATTGCACAGCACTGGCTGGTTGTTTTATTGATAACACAGAGAACAAATGGTGGCATATTTATGCAAACTTAAGGCAGGTGATGCTTAGAATGCTTAGAATGGTTCGGAATGAAACCAGATAGTGGGGTAGAGCATTTGAATGAACAAAGATAAATTGTATACATTCCACAAGAATATTATACCAACATAACGAATTCAGTGTGTCTGGTTTTATGTTGAGGTCTTTGATCCACTTGGTCTTTAGTTTTGTGCTGGGTGATAAATATGGATCTATTTGCATTTTTCCACATGTAGACATCCAGTTAGACCAGCACCATTTGTTGAAGATGCTGTCTTTCTTCCATCATATGGTTTTGGCTCCTTTGTCAAAAATGAAGTATCTGTAGGTGTGTGGGTTTATTTCTGAGTCTTCTATTCTATTCCATTGTTCCACCAGTCTGTTTCTATGCCAGTACTATGCAGTTTGTATTATTATTGTTCTATAGTAGAGCTTGAGATCAGGATGGAGATACCTCCAGACATACAGGATCGTTTGGCAATTCTGGGTTTTTTGTTTTTCCATATGAAGTTGAGAATTGTTCTTTCAAGATCTGTAAAGAATTGTGTTGGCATTTTGATGGGAATTGCATTGAATCTGTAGATTGCTTTTGGCAGGATGGCCATTTTCACTATGTTAATCCTACCAATCCATGAGCATGGGAGATCTTTCCATCTTCTGACATCTTCAATTTCTTTCTTCGGAGACTTGAAGTTTATTTTCAAACAGGTCTTTCATCTTAGTCTCTTAAGTGACCATTTACTGATCATCTGTGTCTGTAACATCCTTGTGACTAGTAGTAAATCCTTTTGGATTGAATAAACAGATCTATCTTCCATGAGCCCCAAAGCTAGAACATCATCTGAGGCCTAGAGATATCCCCCCAAGTTAGCCCACGTGACTGATGTATATCCACCAATGCATTTAAAAGTATTTTGATTTGTACTTTCTTTGTTCTGTTTCATAACAACTTGACAAAACCGCTACTGTATTGGAACATAGAATTGGGGGTAGCTTATATCTATATTCCCAGGCTATGCTAATACAAATTAATACTTGGCTGTAGAATAAACTCTTATTTATTTTGATGTGAAATGTGTGTTTTTTACATTGACTCAGTAACAATGGCGTGAACTATAGAAATCTGCTCCACATCTGATAAACATGTCAATCTTTTTAGCTGGTGTTAAGAATACTGCAGAGGACTCCTGACTGCCCCTGCTTTTTTAGCGTCTCTGAGATTATTTCTAAGATCTTGGGCAGCGATGTCCGTGGACAAGTATTTCTAACATTCTCTTCATGTGCGTTACATCAAAATCAGGATCCAACTTGGTGATACATTCTAAGCTCAGGAAAGGGAGCTTGCATTCACTCTCCCACCAGCTGTGGCTTCAGTTTCAAAGGAAAACGTTAAGCAAATTCTTGATGTCTGGCATTGGGTTTGCATGAATTAAGAACATTACTCCAGGAAGTGGATTTTTTTCTGCTTGCCCTGTCTTAACTGTCAGCAGTTGAAGGCTACTTGATTATTTACATATACAAAAATTTAAACACACCTTTTCTTTTCCAAAAATCTTTTAAGTAAATATTAACCACAGTTACTTTGGCAAAATCTTTGATCTAGAAAATTCTGAATGTGAAAAGGATGGTATCTGAGCTTCAGGCTATCTGGATGTCTTGTTTCGTTTTTCTTAAGCTTCACAAAATACAAAGACTACCTTTGTGGGTAAACTGCCCCACACCCTCTTGGTGGATGAGCGAGCATGCATCTCTAAATCAGGTATGTGTAAACAACTGGAACAACTGGTTACCGGCTTATGGCACCTTGGAAGACAGTGTCATCTCAATCCCCTTGATTTTCCTGAAGGTGTCAGAACGAGACACTAAACCTAAACTGACCCACCCGAGTGACGAACTCTACTCAAAAAGACAGAAGAATTAACACCAAAGTTCATTCAAAGAGAAGGGGGCAGGGAAGGATAAGAATTAACCCTAACTGCTTGTTCAATAGTCCGTCCATTTGTTGTTTGATGTTTTAGTGACCTGCCCGCTGTGTTCACACTACAAAACTCTCCTGAACATCAGCCGGCACAGAGTTCCACTCTTGAAGTCAACATCTGTGTCTTAGAAAAGACATTTAGAAAATCTCTAATGCTTCTCTAGCCGTATCTGTAAAATGCGTTGAGATAATTTTCCTTGGAATGCTGTTTTTGGGGTCGTGTGATAATGTAGGAACTCCCAGCAAAGTCTTAGAAGCACAACGGATATCCACTAGCTTCATGCAAATTTGTGCTTCATAAATAAACCACTAAACTATTAAGTTTCAAATGACTTCTGATATCCTACCATGTGCTTCCATTCTTGGATAAACATAGCAATCCGGTGCGTCTTTCAAAGGTGTTGGACCCAGTGGACTCACGGCTACCACTGCAAAGCAAAGTGGGTGGGGGAGGGAGTCAACCATTCTCTGGAAGAGGTGCCTGATTAGACCATGTGACTTCTACTTGACTCTCCACGCCTGCATCATTAAAATTAAGCATAGACAACAAAAGTAATTATTGTTTCTTTCATAACCCTAGAGACCTGTGCATTGCGTGCTTATGCATAGGCGTTGACTACCTATGTTTAATTAAGTAGTGGTATATACTGTGACCCACCGTAGTTGGTAGAAGACTTGAAATGCAATAAAAATCAAATGTGTGGTCTTGTTCCCGAGCTCATGACACTAAACAAAGGACAATGGAGATGTCTTAAGTGACTTCTTAGCCTGTTTGCCAAAACAACCATTCTTTAGACTAACTCAGTGTATGCTCTCTCTAAGCTTCCTCTGAGTCCACAGTCAGAATGACCCTTTCTCTCCTAGCACTAACTACATGGTTGACATGCATACCTATGTCCCCTTCTCCCCCAGTGTGTTGTAAGCTTCTCTTCATGGATGGCACTTGTAGCTATAATTCATTGAGCTGTGGCCTACCTACATGGCTCCAAAATAAGCCATGCACTTATTGTTTTATTTATTCACCTCAGTGTTTGTAGTGACACTCTAATTCATCCTTGTCCTACAGAGAAGGAAACTGTGGCAAAGAGCAGTTAGATATATCCAAGTTCTCTGAGCTAGAAGGAACAGGGCATGTTATAACCACTATCTCTTGGCAGGAGTGGAGTCCATCCCTTACTCATGACTGCCACCCCCAGGCCAGCTCCATGCCCACCCAGGCTCTCAGGCAATGCTGACCAGCAGTGTGAGCAGCAGAAATACCAGGCCTCAGCACCTTTGTGGCCGAAGGTGCTTCTCTGCTTTGAAGAGGAATAGCGACCCAAACCTTCCTTCCCTGAAACTCTCTGTCTGTCTACTCCATCTGTCCTGCCTCCCCCCTCTCCTCCTTACTATATACCCTGTGGACTTTAAGTTGCAGCTTTAGGTAGGCAAAGGAAAACAGTGTTCTAAACTGACCGAGCACAGTAGAGAAAGGGGGAAAGTGGACCGAGAGAGGAGAGATAAAGAGAAAGGAAGCAGCGTTAAATCTAATGAAAACAAAATGTGCCCCAAAACATATCCCCAGAGCAGTATTTCCTTGAGAGGCCAGTGCCCTTTGTTTTAACCTAACTCCCAGTAAGAATAAACTGATGGGTGTGTCGTAAAGGGCTGGATCACATGTGGAATCAGCTGACACCCCAGCAAACAAAATTTGTGTGCAATTTTGGCCCAGTGCACTGGAGGAGGGAAGAAGCCTACGGGACCCATCAATTTCCTGCCTACCCTGCAGTGAGGACAGACAGCATGAGCACAGCCGGAAAAGTAAGAACAAGATCTCACGGTGGGAAATGTGTTCTCCCTAATATGGACAAAAGATGCAGGTTTCTAATTTAGAAATAACATGCACTGAACCAAAATGTGCAACATGCTCTGTAGGACAGGGCAGGCACTGGGTTACAGTGCAGCTAGACCTGCTACTAAGTGTCTTTAACGAGAGTGTAGAGAAGCTAGGTCTGTGAACCTCCTTGTTGCCACGTTAACATTGCAGGACAGGGGATCTAGTCCAAGTCAAGGGTACTTTGTAAAGAGAAAGTTTTCTAAAGGTCTTTTATCGAAAGTCTGTATTTACATTAAGAAACCAACAATGTGTTATTCTTTGTAATCATATTTCTTTTTTTATGAACACAGAAAAGTTAAATCCGACAAGTGTTTCATAACAGGAATTTGATTGGGGGAACTTAGTAGAACCGTCCCTGTAACCTTTAGATAAAACTTCTGACAAGGAGTGGATTGATTTCAACTCATTAGAATCATTCACAGTAAGATTACATTACTGTGTAAATTGTGATTGGAAAGGGTCCATCTCTGCACTGCTCACAAAATTTCTGCAAAACTTCTATAAGCAGTCTCTTCTCTGCTAAAAAAAATTGTTCAGATTTTACAGAAAATTAATTTTAATAACAACTGACTCACTTGTTAATGCTAAGGATGCAGACATTATAATACTAAGTTTCCCACAAGTTGCTCAATCTGTTTACTGTACCACAGTGACTGCCAGCAGTATAATTAATTGATTCATACTATCTACTTGCTTAATTCTAAAACCCCATGCTTCTGTTGGCTCAGGGGCGATTTTAGGAGTGGATCAAAAGTCCAACAGCTCAATCCAACAGTGAGAACTGGGTGTTGGAAGTTCAGAGGCTTCTGCATACACTGTATGATACATTCGATACTGAAATGATGGGTTTTTTTACTTCCATTCATTTTATTTTCTTTCACTACTGGTTATATTTACTATGGCATATTATATTTAAAGAAAAGTAGTTAGGAAAAAAGAGTGACTGAAAAAGTTAAAAGAAATAGTTCATACAGCAAGAGTATAAACCAACCATATCAATCAAACAAGAATTGAGGGAACTGGGAATCCAGGTTTTTAGGTACAGGGTCCATAAGAGTGCTGTGCTCTTTGGTTTATGTTTTTACTGCCTAGAAGAGCAAAAATAATAATGTAGCCAGGTATGGTAGATCATCCCCGAAATCCTGGGACTAGGAAGGCCCAGCAGAAAGGTCCCTAACTCAAGGCCAGCCTGGGCTGCTTATGGAATATTTTCTCAGAAATCCAAAGTCTGGGGGTTAACTCTGTGACCGAGTACTTGCCTAGAATGCGCAACGTTCTGGGTTCTGCCTCCAGCACTTCAAAAATATGTTAACAGCTGTAACTTAGCATTAAACATACACCCAATGATTGCAATTAAACAACCTTTTTGAGAACAGTACAG
The DNA here is from genome assembly GCF_030254825.1 of Meriones unguiculatus. Classification (NCBI taxonomy): domain Eukaryota; kingdom Metazoa; phylum Chordata; class Mammalia; order Rodentia; family Muridae; genus Meriones; species Meriones unguiculatus. The sequence continues at coordinate 68,232,508 of NC_083358.1, read as the reverse complement.
GTGACCATCAAGGGAAAACAAACAAACAAACAAACAAACATAGTGAAACTTTGTAAGAGCATGCGCCACTTTATGGGAGTGTACTACATTTAGCTGCATTTTCCTGACCTTGCGCTATGGTGTCACACGTTTTAAAAGGTATTTTTAACTCTTTGTAAATGAGAAGTGTCTGCTTCTGTGTAACACTTACTGGGGGTTGGGGTGGGGGCAAAAGGCAGAGACAGATGCCACATGTATAAAATGGAGAGGACACAACTGCAGTGATCTGGTGGGAGCTGAATTAACCCTTCACCTTTCAGGTGATCAAGTGCAAAGCTGCGGTGCTATGGGAGCCCCAAAAGCCCTTCTCCATCGAGGACATCGAGGTCGCACCCCCCAAGGCGCATGAAGTTCGCATTAAGGTGATACCCCTTCGCAGTTTCTGAAAAGTTAGGTTTGGAAAGCTCAGAAAATACTCCACAGCTGCTTCCAGAAATCCACTAACATGCTTTAACATGCCGATCCTGACAATGCATTCATTTGTTTCTAAGGCAAGCTATCAATATCAATTGCCAAAAGTTGGACGTGACTGAAAAGTATGTTTAACATAATCCCAGAATTGTTTTTAGCCATTTATTTGTTTATGAAATGATTACATGTCTTGATTCCAAAACCAATTATTACTAAGTAATTTCTAGAGGTTAATTTCCTTTTTCTATTTCTATAATGTTTGGAATTTGGAAGCAGTAGCGATGGTTAGCAAGCTCCTCAGAAGCAGGGTTTCAGGAGAAGAGGCGTGTGAAACCCCCACACTCACGAACTTGGCTGATTAAACTTTATCTCCGATCTCTAGATGGTGGCCACAGGAGTCTGCCGCTCTGACGATCACGTGGTTAGCGGATGCCTGGTCACACCTCTTCCTGCAGTTCTAGGCCACGAGGGAGCTGGGATTGTGGAGAGCATCGGAGAAGGGGTGACTTCTGTAAAACCAGGTACAGAACCCCGGGGTGAGCTTAGAGAATCAACTGCGTGCCTGGCTTGCAGGATCCGGCGGCTGAACCACACTGTCAACCTGATGGCTTCCTCCGCTCCTATACGCGCTTCCTTTTGAATATAGAAAAAATAAGATACGATAAGAGGAAACTCTAGAGGGAAGAGCATGGGCAAAGGCCTCCAATCGCAAAAAGGATTGCGATTTCCTCTTTAATATCTTTAATATCGTTAATCGTGGCTGAAAGTAGTAGGTTGCACAATGCTTATCACTTTGCTCGTGTTTTTAGCTTTTTATGTTTTCAGAGGTCAAAGGCAAGTGAAAATAAATTTTCCACAGTGACACCCCATGTTAATTTTATCCATAGAACATAATGCCCCAAGCCTTTCTTTTTTTTCAACCCAAAAACATAGGTAGCATTTAAAACCGAAAAGTATGTTCATCTCCAAAATGACAGCTTTAACCAGTGGAGTCAGACTTCTCACCTAAACGGCTGAACTGTAAGCAGAGAATAAGAAAAGACCTAATCTGGTCTGAGTTAAGCTTTTATTGCTTTCTTTGGCTGGAAAAACAACTAGCGGTAAAATGACACCTTTACATCTCAGATTGCTTTTTCTATAGCAGAAAAATGGATAATTCATAAATAATTTTCTAAAAAAAAAAAAAACAACAGAAAAATCACTTTTTCTTTCCTGGAGAAGATATCTAATTCATTCTCAAGAACTGAAATTTCCAGATCAATCTGTGACTTCTTCGTCACATTTTTATTACAATTTTCAAAAAATAACAGAAATTATTTTTAAGCAATCATTTAATAATTGGGGAATCACAATCACTTTGAAAGGCCAAAAACTAGGCGGTGAGGCGATGATTCAGTGGTTAAGGGCACACCCTGTTCTTCTGGAGCACTTAATTATGGAGTTACAACCACTGGTACCTCCAGCTCCCGGGGACCCAACACCCTCTGCTGGCCTCCAAGGGCACACACACACAAGCGAAATGAACACAGAGCTACTCTCACGTGCACATGAAAAGCAAAACAAATCTTTTTAAAAAGAAAAAAAAAAGCTCTCAAAATTCTCACTTCTATCCTATGATCAAGTTTAATTTGTTTTGTTTTGATTATAAAATATTTCCCATGTTGTGTCTTTTATTTTAGTATTATTGTAACTATTATACAAGATATCAGCTATCTCCAGCATCTACTAGGAAGGTAGCAGCTTGCTTGCAAGCAAAGTATACGTTTATACTTAGCAGTGAAAATATTCAAGGTTTGATTAGGATAATACGTGCGAAGTTTCTACAAGAGAAACTGAGGCACACAACAAATGTTAACTGCTGATTCATGGGGAAATGGCTGGTTTTACCTTTTCTTTTTCTCTTTGGGAATCTTTAGGCTGGGGGGCGATGACCTAGGACATAGTGTGGATGGGTCCTATCTCTTGGAGACTTTTTGGAGACACACGTCTCTACAGGTAGCTTCAAGTTCTTGCTTTCGTAATTCCTGGATAGACATTTAACCTATTTTGTTGTTCTTCCTCCAGGCGATAAAGTCATTCCGCTCTTTTCTCCCCAGTGTGGAAAATGTAAGATCTGCAAGCACCCAGAAAGCAACTTTTGCCTGCAGAACGAGTAGGTTTCTTATTGTCTTCTCGCACAATTGGGTTGCACACTGGTTTTCTTCTGCCTCACGACCTTTGTATGCCTGTGTTTTGATGTGCAGCTTGAAAATACCTCAGGGGACTTTGCGTGATGGCACCACCAGATTCTCCTGCAGGGGGAAGCCCGTCCACAACTTCATCAACACCAGCACCTTCTCCCAGTACACGGTGGTAGATGAAATTGCAGTGGCAAGGATCGATGGGGCTTCACCCCTGGAGAAGGTCTGCCTCATCGGCTGTGGGTTCTCAACTGGTTACGGCTCTGCTGTCAAGGTGGCCAAGGTAGGATGGACCGTGGCCCATGGCACAAGCTTTGATGCGTATTATTGATGCCAAAGTGGAAGCAATTGCTCACAAGCGTCCGAGGGTGTTTTTTTTTTTTTTTTTTTTTTGTAGAAGAAAAATAAGCCTCTCCAACCGCAGTGAGAATTCACTCCACACACTCATGAAGAGCAGAGAAAAGCTTCAAGATAGTATGCATCCAGTTCTGGGGAGGGTCCAAGGAGAAAATGGCTTCCCATAGAAGTTATCTGAAGCTTGCATAGATCTTGCATGCTGTTGTCTGCAAATCTGTTATATCCCAGCTCCAAATACACTGAGCAATTAAATATGTTTTAAAGGGACAGGAACTAACAAGCTTAGCCATTTTGGACAAATGGGAGACTTTATAAAGTGGAGATGTCATTACTGTTATCTATACAGCAAGTCAAAGTGGGGAGATTTGTTCAGCAGAAATATTGTCACAAGTTGTTTTTGGTTTTGGTTGTTTTTTGTTTTTTTGTTTGTTTGTTTGTTTGTTTTTGTGTGTGTGTGTTTGTTTTTGTTTGTTTGGGGTTTTTTTGTTTTTGTAGACCAGTATCGTTACCTAGAGCCATCCTGCCTGCCCAGTGGAATTTTCCTGATAAGAAAATGGAGGCTTAATAGTAGACCGGGACTTGATGGCACTGTGACCTGGTGCAGCCTCTCTGAGCTGCCTGCCTGATGGAGGCATGTTCTTTGACAACCAGAAGAGCCTGTGGGCCATGGCTGTCTCCTTTTGTGATCGGGATTATGAACAAACCTTAAGAGAAACATTTCCCCAGCAAACCAAAATGTCAATGAAGTCCGAGGCACACCCTTTCCTATTGATCCTGACAAGGCTGCTTAGGATGCTGCTCATCCTGGACTCACACTGGAGATGGGACACTGTTGGCTAAACTCTACTCTGTGGGACCTAATATTTCCTAAGCTAGTTTGTTAGTAGATCCTGAAAACATCAATCTCTTACTCTAGGTTTCTCCTAAATCATTTCCATAGATTGATGGTTTTGATTAAATTATTAATAGAAAAATAACACCAGAAGGAATTTGAAAGCATGCAGAAAATTCACCTGTTTTTTTTTTTTTTTTTACAAATGAAAAAGTTGCTGATACTGAATTAAGGAAAAGTAAATATTTTATGTTCAATAATTATATTCTGTATTTTCTATATGACTACCAAGTTTTAGAGCTGGGAATTGAGGTAGTCACTCATTCTACAGCTGGAAAGAAACCCCAATCATATTAGTCACGACGGGTTCTGTCAGGTTCTGACATAGCCAAAAAGCAAGCGGCTTGCCTCCTCCCAGCCTTACTTTGTATACCTGTAGCATGGCCACGACTAAGAGGATCCTAGAAGACACGAGAGAATTTATTATATTTGAGACCTCATCACTACGACTTCTCCCCTGCAACCAAAACTACACACACACACACACACACACACACACACACACACACACACACACACACTATAAGTGATACATTTTAGGCAGTAATTTTAAACTTAATTTTCTTCCCAATAGTTGAAAAATCTAGTAGTGTATTTCACTTTATGAAAACTAAGATCCAGAATCATAAAGCTATTTGTCTACATTTTTATTGCTGGCTAGTAGAGAGACTAGAACAACTATCAAATGATCTGCTGAGTCTGAAACTAGAATACATAATGGCCATCACTGCAATCACCATAACAGGCAGGCCTTGCATTTTTTTTTTTTTTTTTTTAGGCAAAGTAGAAAGTGGTGCTGCGCCCCATAGCATTTAAGAACATTTGATGGGTGAATAATAGGGAGACATGTGGTGGGCTTTACTAAGAAGACCTGAAACAATCAAAGTAATGACCCTGCCTTATGGCTTTTGTGGCTTCTGGGTCCTGCTTGCAGTTAAGTGCCTGTGCAGTTGCTTATCTGTCTCAAGCCTATTTGCAAGCCAAGGGTACTTGTGGTCATGGGTTTCAATCATTATTAAAATACAGACCAGCTTTTGCAGAAGTGTTTTTTCATTTGCTTTAAACATTCAGGCTTAAAGTCCCACAAAGAATACATTGGTCACATGTCCTATTTTCTTAAAGTTTCCTGTCCACTTTCCTGTTGCTTTAAGCCAGGGACGACTTCTGAATGCTGCCCAGCCAACTTCTGCCCTCAGTACCGTAACTGTGAAAGTTACTACTGAAAGTTAGTGAACCAAGAGAAGAGTTATTTATTGAAGGGCAGTTGGATTACTTTTTAGTCTCCTAGAATAAACTTGAGCAACTGTTTCACTAATTCAAATTGCTTCTGTGCAAGTATAAGATGCTGTTGTAAGGCTCTTAAAGATTAGAGTGATTTCTGTTTAGAATGGAAAGATCATCCAGTGTAGTTGGTCTCAACTTGAGTGTCCCAATGGATTAGGAATGGGGTTCCCCCTGCAGAGACTCCAATTTAATTGTTAGAAGCTGCTACTGAATCCTGAGATTAAACAAAAAACTATGTCTAATATATAGCAAAGGGTGAGAACCAATGAGTACCGCTTTGGGCACCCATAAGCAGAAGAGGGTTTGCCAGCAGATGGAATGAAATCTGAGTAGCCATGATAGAGGACAAAACAAGGCACTTTGTGCAGTGCAGACCACTTCCCAGCAGTCACTGTTCTGTCCATTTTTGCATTTTCTGAAAATGTAGGTGACCCCAGGCTCCACGTGCGCCGTGTTTGGCCTGGGAGGTGTTGGCCTGTCTGTCATCATTGGCTGTAAAACAGCAGGAGCGTCCAGGATCATCGCTGTGGACATCAACAAAGACAAGTTTGCGAAGGCCAAAGAGCTGGGTGCAACTGAGTGTGTCAACCCTCAAGACTACAACAAACCCATCCATGAAGTGCTCCAGGAAATGACTGATGGAGGGGTGGACTTCTCGTTTGAAGTCATCGGCCGTCTTGACACCATGGTATGTACTGTGGAATGCCTTGAGAGCTGTCCCGCCATCTAGAATAATCTCTAGGCAGAAAAATGAAAATCTCATGCAGAAAGCTTTTTTTTTAATGGTAATTTCCCATCTTCTTTTTCCAGATTGCTTGAGTCACTGTTATGATAAACCTTTCATCTTGTCAGTTCTACAGACTTTTCTTAAGCAATAATCCTCCTGTAATGAAGGAAAGCTTTTAAATAAGACACTGTAAATTAAATTAATGATTTTCAGTAAAAAGAAATAAAATCATTTCATCAAGCAAATTTAAATACAAACCCTGACCTTAAATGGATCAATGTGCTTTTCTCCCACATTCTTAATATTACTTAATAGTTAAAATTAAATATTCTGAAAAGTGTTTTCAAGTACCATCTTAAGGCCAAAGGGAATAAAGAAAAGCTTGGGGCCAAGTATTATTTTATTAACATAAAACACGTAGAGAGGCATGGCTGCTTTAACCCATCTCTCATCTCAGAGCTAGCACAGTGCTGGGCAGCAGCCACCAGCACCCAGACCTACATGTTGGAGTAAATACCTTTTTAAAAAGAATTAATTCTTTTTTAAAAGAATTAACAGCCACACCCCCTAAATGTAAGAGATACATTTTGTAGGATTCTTTACGATTTACATGGGATACTGCATATAAAATACTCACCACGAAGCCACCTGCCGTGTGGTAAGTGCTCATCTAAGGCCCGCTGGGGAAAATGATAAGAAATACTATTGTCAAGCTGACAGTGCTTGTGAGTTTTGGAATGCACACGATTTTTCATTTGAATAGTTGCAAATGTCATCCTCCGCTAAAGGACACTTCTCCGGTTACATCTCACCTAACCAAAGACCCCTAGAATTCTAATGAAAATATCCCCAGAGACCTGACAGATCACCATTATTGAGGTTCTCCAGAAAGTCTCAGCGGAGCTGGTGATAGAAAATGGGTGTGGTGCCGAGAGTCATGTTTTTCTTGGCCTTGAACTGAGAGAAGATGCCATAGATGATAGATGATCCAAGAGAGCTGGCACCTCCTCTTTGCATGGAGGATCCTTCCAAGCTCAGGGTCCCGGCTTTTCCTAGCGCCATAGCCCTGCTGTGACTCACTTGAAGTTTTTCTCTGGTTGTTCATCTTAAGCTAGATGATTTGGACATCCAAAAGTCTGACAGCCACATGTTCAGAGGACATCTGGCTTTCCAAATGTCAGACCAGTCATCTTCAAGGATTTTAAATCATTCTACTATAGAATGTGTTTAAAACAACAGCAGCAAAAACACCTATTGGAAGGCAAAAACTTCCTGGGTGTTTACATAATGTAAATATGAGAATAATGTAGAGCCAATGAATAACCACTTAAAACATGCCTGTTCTGGATATAAGCACTAGAGCAGGGACTTTTTAAAAGAGTTTGACAAATGGACGAGAGACAATTTTTGATGATGTCATCATTACATCTTCTTCACCTTCAAAGTTTCTGGCTCAGAGTACTAGTTTTAAAATCGTACTTAACAGATAAATGAAAAGTGAATTAACTGACTCATCGATTGCCTGAGAGGTATGTGATAGGGAAACAATATTCACCTTTAAATACCCAGGTTTACATGCTCACAATGATGCTTGCTTCGTTCTTGGTTTACAAGGAAGAATTACACATAGATAAATTAATTCGTTCACTCTTTCATTCAAAAAAATATCTTCTGCCCTTTTCTTCATATGCATGAAACTGTGCATTGTGAGTAGAGACTGCGAGAGAATCTACTTTAAATACTCCTTTTTATTCCAGACTTCGGCCCTGTTAAGCTGCCATGAAGCGTGTGGTGTAAGTGTCATTGTAGGGGTGCCTCCTAACTCCCAAAGCCTCTCGATGAACCCCATGTTGCTGTTGCTGGGACGTACCTGGAAAGGAGCAATATTTGGTGGTATGTGTTTACAGCTAAGGATCAAACTCTGAGTCTGTTCATGCATGTCAAGGTGGATGTGAATGTGTGTGCGTGTATGTATGTGGAGGCCAGAGCATATGTCATTACTTGGGCGCACTCTGCCTTGCTCTTTGAGACAGGGTGTCACAATGGCCTGTAGCTCACTGGTTAGTCTAATCTTGCTGGCTGAAATCTACTAGTTTCCTTCTCCAGACCTGGAAGTACAAGCATTCCCACCACCAAATCAGCTGTTTGCTTGCTTGGTTGGTTGTTGTTTCATTTTATTTTGTTTTGTATTATATTCTGAAGATCAAACTCAAGTCTAAGTTGACTTAGACTTATTGACTGGGGCAGCTCCTCAGCTTTGAGGATTAAATTCTTAAATTATTTCAGAATTCCTTTCCTTTTATAACAGAAATGGTCAGATTTTAGAAGGCAACATGGGTTAGAAACATACCTGAGCAAAAACTAAGCAGAGAACCCCAAGACAAGCTTCCCAGGACCTTTCTGGCTCCTCCTACTTGTGTCTTTGTGAGGCCCCCAAAGTACCTCCCAGGACACAGGAAATTCAAGGCAGTAGTTTATGCCTACACTCATTACCTAAATTGGACAGCTTCCTCTTTGGGTATAAACATCTGCAGAATAATTTCTGTATGAAAGAACTGATCAGCTACCTTCATTAGCCAGGAATCCTGGGTTTTCAGGGCGGCATACTATAAAAATGTTAGTGCAATGCAGAACGGGTTGGGCCTCTGTGTCTGACATGCAACCCGTAGACTATGGTGCTTACCCTCTGGCTGGATCATAGGGTGATACCGCTCTCCTTTCAGGCTTTAAAAGCAAAGATTCTGTCCCTAAACTCGTGAGTGATTTTATGGCGAAGAAGTTTCCACTGGAATCATTAATTACCCATGTTCTACCTTTTGAAAAAATAAATGAAGCATTTGACCTGCTTCGTGCTGGAAAGAGGTAAGCTTTGAGGTTATGTTTATAGTAGAGGAATTGGCTAGCAGACAACGAAGGAGAAATGGGACAAGAACAAAGATGGAGGGCCTGGCTTCTGTCACCACTTCAGGCTCTGCACACAGATGTATGACCCAGGGCAATTACAAACCCAAGCCTCAGTTTTCAGTTTCCAAAATGGACAAAATATGATAACCTGCGTTAGAGTGTTGCTGTATATAATGAAGTTTAAATGGGATAATGCTGACTACACGCTTCTATAAAGTACATGGCAAATAACAAAAAGGAAATGCCTGTTGTTGCATTGTTATGTTTCTTCCATGAGGCATGCAGGCTTTCAATATTATTTAAGAATACCAAGCTAGAACCAAAATCTAAATGGCAGTGGTATTAGAATGTTATGTGAGTTTAGAGTTGCAGAGAATACAAGAGAGATCAGAAAAAGGTAGATCATGCATTTATGGACTTGACCTTGGTGACAAGGGTGGACATGGGATACTTGGGAACCCAGATGGATCTTCACTGAGACTTGTAACACACGATTTACTCACTCACATGGGGACTGTGAATTAGGGAAGGTGAAAACAATGTCTTATATTTTGTATTTCAGCATCCGTACCGTTCTGACGTTCTGAAATCATGTTGACACTTTCCTGTGCACCAGTTTCTGACCTCTCCACCCGACCCCACCAGATCACAGCACCAGCCACGTCACAGCCTTACTTCTATTCTTTACAGACACAGTCAATAAAGTACTTGAATAATCTTTCCACAAGACGCTGAATTTTCTATCAGGCGTTTTCAAGCACATGTTTATAAGAGCTATCACACTTCAGCTGGGGTACTGGGTACCAATCCATCCTTATTTGACTGACTTGGAGTATCTTTCCTACTGCGGACACTGTCTCCTGTGACATTTTACATTCTTTTATCTTTGGAATCCTCAGTTATGAAACTCAGTAGAGCACATAGATCTTTCTACCCCAACACCCAGGATGACCTGCATGCTCAGTCACACCCCTCTCTACAGTCTGTACTTTCTTCATGAAATGTCTGAGTGTGGGGCAAAAACCACAGCTTGCCAAGGGAGAGGCCTGCGTTGGCAGCTGGAGAATCTCTGTCTTAGTAACCAAAAGGAAACGTCACACATCTCCATTCTGCTTTTATGCTATTTTGTAAACAATGAATATGCAGTTGTTCCCTAAAAAAAAAACAAAAAAAAAAAAAACTTGAGTCTGAAATAATGACTCAACACCTCCAGAAACAGTGGCATGGAGGGGGCTAGCCATGGGCTCCAGGTTATGCTTGTGGTGTTTAGCAAGTCAATTGGAAGCTGTAGGATAGACAGCCAGGCTACAGTTCTGAGAACATCACTCCAGAGTTGAAGATGGAGCAAACTCACATTTAATAATCTCTTACTTCCACAGATCAGTCATTCTGTTACCTTCATGCTGCTATAACCATTAGTGAGGATTCCCTTTAAATGTTAAAGTAGCAACTTTATCCAGATACGTTAAACAATATTCAAGAAGTCTATCATTGCATAAAAAGAGAAAGTGGTAAGTGCGATAAGTGCAATAGTAAAGTGGGGGAAGTTTAGCTAGGGTCAAACGCTCTTCTGAGAAGACATATGCACCCTTGTGTGAACAAGTATGTGGAATTTGGAGATCATGTGCACCTGTACGGATAACTATGTGGACTTGAGAAGCTATATGTGACCTGTGTGCACAGGTATGTGGGTCTGAGAAGCTGTATGCATGATCACCCGTGTGAACAGGTATGTGGGTCTGAGAAGATGTATGCATGTTCACCCGTGTGAACAGGTATGTGGGTCTGAGAAGCTGTATGGGCAGCTGTATGAACAGGTGTTTGGCCTTGGCAGGTTCATTTCATTTACCTAGGACTCAGGGTCAGCAAACAGTCTCTGTGGCCCTGCTTTAGCTATCAGGAGAACCTGGAGGTTTCTCAGTATCTCACAAGAGAAACCTTAGAGAGAAAGACTTGGTTTCTGCACCTCAGCCTGCTCCTTCAAGCATCCAGCATGGCAGTAACACAGTGACTTTAACTGGCAAAGCAGGTCAGACAGATCACCAGATAATTCATGTGTGGGGGTCGGAGGGCACACATGCACGTGTGTGCACATGAAGTCAGAGGTCAGCATTGTGTACCCTCATACACTGACACATGGATGCTGTCTATATCACTCCCACCCATCCCTCACCCTCTAACTCCTCCCATGTTCCCTTCTCCCCTGGGCTCCTCTTTGATTATTGTTGCTACACATATACATGTTATTATCTTAGTTAGGGTTTCCACTGTGATCAAACACCATAACCAAAAGCAGCTCGGTGAACCTACAGTTCCACATCACCATCCATCACTGAGACAAGTCAGGGCAGGAGCTCAAACAGTGCAGGAACCTGGAGGCAGACTGAAGCGGAGACCACGAGGACTGCGTCTTCCTGGCTTGCTCACCGTGACTTACTGTTGGCTTTCTACAGCACCCGGGACCACCAGCCTAGGTACAGCACCGCCCACAGTGGGCTGGACTTCCTACATCAGTTGCTGATTAAGAAACTTTCCTACAGACTTGCCTGTAGGCCAGGCTTATGGAGGCATTTTCTCAGTCAAGAATCCCTCTTCCCAAATGACTCTAGCTTGTGTCTAGTTGAAACAAACCAGGCAGCACATGCATGTTTATGTGGGTGCGTGCACAGACACACTCACACACACACACACACACACACACACACACACACACACGGGGTGCAGGGATCTGTTTCCATCACCCCCGCCCCCATGAAATATTTACATTGGTGCTGGGAATCTGAACCCAAGTCCTCATCCTTGCAGAGGTAAGACTTTACCAACTGACCCATCTCCACAGCCTCTCACCAGCTAATTCTCCTCTATGTTGAAAAACACTTCTCACACAGATACCAGCAACTAACAGATATCTAGATGTCCTACGGTAATATAAAAACAGTTTTGAAACAAAGAGATTCTTAGTGAGCATAAATAATAAATGTTACATAGGTGATGCCACACTGCAGAGAAAGTGGGAAGAAAATATTGGGAAATAACTTTGAAAATAAAGTTCTCCTTTTGAAACTTCCAAAAACTGGAATAGTATAAAACTGGAGGGAAGCAAAGCCTTCATTAACAGAAAGTGTCGCAGAGAGAAGCAACTAGAAGCAGAAAGAATTCAGTTGGCAATGGACTTAATAAATTTAAATAAACACGGACTTTTCAAGTGGAATTGTCTAAACCAAATGCAGAACTAAGAATCAGAAAGATTTTGTTTTCTTTTAATTTTTAAATTTTTAATTTTTTAAATATTAGTTACAGTTTATTAACTTTGTATCCTGTCCCTTATTCCCTCCCAATCTCACCTTCCCTCCCTCATCTCCTTCCTGCCCCTTTCCAAGTCTACTGATAGGGGAGGACCTCCTCCCATTTCATCTGACCCTGGTTTATCAGGTATCTTCAGGACTGGCTGCAAAATCCTCCTCTGTAGCCTAGCAGGGCTGCTCCTCCCTGGGGCAGGAGGGGAGGTCAAAGAGCCAGCCATTGGGTTCATGTCAGAAATAGTCCCTGTTCCTTTTACTAGGGTACCCACTTGGATACTGAACTACCATGGGCTACATCCAAGCAGGGGTTCTAGGTTATATCCATATATTGTCCTTGGTTGGAGAAACAGTCTCATAAAAGACTCCTGTGCCCAGATATATTTGGTCCTTGTGGAGCTCCTGTCCTCTCCAGGTCATACTAACTCCCCCTTCTTTCATATGATTCCCTACACTCTGCCGAAAGTTTGGATATGAGTCTCAGTATCTGCTTTGGTACACTGCTAGGTAGAGTCTTTCAGAGGCCCTCTGTGGTAGGCTCCTGTCCTCTTACTTGTTTTCTCTTGCTTCCAATGTCCATCCCATTTGTCTTTCTAAGTGAGGATTGATCATCTTACCCTAAGTCCTCTTTCTTGTTTATCTTCTTTAGGTGTATAGATTTCAGTATGTTTATCATATCTTATAGGTCTATATAAGTGAGTGAGTATATACCATGTGTGTCTTTCTCCTTCTGGGATACTTCACTCAGAATGATCTTTTCTAGATCCTGCCATTTGCCTGAAAATTTTATGATTTTCTTGTTTTTGATTGCTGAATAGTATTCCATTGTGTAAAAGTACCACAATTTCTGTATCCATCCCTTTGTTGATGAACATCTGGGTTGTTTCCAGATTCTGGCTATTATAAATAAAGTTGCTACAAACATTTTGAGCAAAATGTCCTTGTTGTGTACTTGAGCATCTTTTGGATATATGCCTAGGAGTGCTATAGCTGGATCTTGAGGAAATGCTATTCCTAATTGTCTGAGAAAGCACCAGATTGATTTCTAAAGTGGTTGTACCAGTTTACATGCCCACCAGCAATGAAGGAGGGTTCCCTTTTCTCCACATCCTCTCCAGCATGTGTTATCACTCAGGTTTTTTATTTTAGCCATTCTGATGAGTATAAGGTGAAATCTCAGGGTCATTTTGATTTGTATCTCCCTGATGGCTAAGGATGTTGAGCATCTCTTTAAGTGTTTCTCTACCATTCTATATTCTGCTACAGAGAATTCTCTGTTTAGATCCGTACCCCAAATTTTTAATTGGATTGCTTGATTTGTTGCCTTTTAACTTCCAGAAAGATTTTGTTACCAGGTTGACTGAAGTATACTCTTTGTCATCCTTGTGGGAAAGAAATCTCTGACCTCACTTGAAAATAGAGCATTCTGACTACATTTTTCTAACTAAAAATTGTTGGTTGAATCGTGTCTTTTAAAACCCTTTATGTGAATATTCAAAGTAGAGATAATTTCACATTTATGTGGAATATAGAACTCTCTGAATATTAGGCTTTCATAATCTTTTCCATTTTAAGTTGAGTTAGAAAGTAGCATTGCTCCCTCAAATTCTTCTGCGCCTTATCCCATGTGACAGCTGCACCTCCTCCGACCAGTCTCCTTTGCATCATTGAAAAGCTTCACTCTCTCTCTCCTCCCTGAAGATTTTTCTTACTATTTAAAAGTGGTCTTTTCTTCAATCCTCACTCAGGAAGACAAACTGGGAAGGACATTGGAAGAAGGAGAAAACAGGAAACAGGACAGGAGCCTATGGCAGCCTCTGAAAGACTCTACCCAGCAGGGTATCAAAGCAGATGCTGAGACACATATCCAGACTTTGGGCATAGTGCAGGAAATCTTAGGAAAGATGGGGGAGAGCATAAGACCTGGAAAGGGCAGGAGCTCTACAAGGAGAACAATAGAATAAAAATAATCTGGGCACAGGGGTGTTTTCTGAGACTGATACTCCAACCAAGGACCATTCATGGATATAACCTAGAACCCCTGCACAGATGTAGCCCATGGCAATTCAGTATCCAAGTGGATTTCCCTAGTAAAGGGAACAGGGACTGTCATAAAAGTTAAATTTGTAAAGATTAAAAACCTGCACAATAATGACAACCTAAGGGGTTAATCGTATGAAACATTTTTTTTCAAGTGCACACTAGTTTTCTGTTTCCAAATGAAATGTGCTGCACAGTTAATGGCTACAGAGCATGCCCATTCGTTTCCTTGAGCCTTTTTTAGGTCAAGAATCTGGATGTGGTAGAATTGGTTTCTCTGTGGTCTCTAGGTGTTCACTGAGGGGCCTGCACTGCCTTCTAGAGCTCAGGGCCTCTTTCCGTGCAGAGACACTTGCTGTCTCAATCTGAAATAATAGAAATAGTGTGTGGGTAGACACTTAACAGGAGCAGAATTTGTTCACGGTGTCTGAGTAACATAGAGGCTCCCATTCTCTTGTTGACTGTCAATCATGGAAAATACCTCAACCTGCTCCTCTGTATCCTGTTACAGGGCCACTTCCTGCTTCCAACGCCCCTCCAGTCGGCAGTGACATGGTCCTATATCATGTAATATGATCATGGCTGTGGGGATTTAGCACTGCTTGGTCCATAACACATTCTAAGGCCCCAGGCCCACTTCAGTGTGAGAGATGCCACCAGGACACGTGCACAGAGGTTGGAATCTTGAAGGTCATCTTAGAATTCTGCCTACTGCTATGTCTTAGTCAGCCTGAGTTGCTAAACAAAAATAACACACAAGGCTTGAATTAAAGAAAGACATTCATAGCTCACCATTCTGGACACTAGATTCAAGGTGCTATCAGAGCCAATGCCTGCTAAGGGCTAGCTTCCTTCTCCCTTTCTTAGCCTAGGGACCAGTTGTCCTCACAGATTTTAAAGGCTGCCAGCTCCACTTACAAGGGCCAGAGTTCTTCCCAAGACCTCAACCCCAAATACCATCACACCGGACATTAGGCCTCAACATAAGAATTTGGGTAAGACACAAGCACATATTACCACGGCACACTCATGTCAAGAGAATATGTGAGGCAATCTTTGCTCTCACGTTCTCAGACTATTACAAAATGTGATTACCCTGCTTTTGAGGGCCATTCATGAGAAGATGATGTAACGCAATTCTTACTACAGGGAGAATGGTTTAAATAGGTTAAGCAGCTGTATTTATGTGTGAATGTATTCCAACCTAGAAATTACCGGTTGGTTCTGAGTTGGTGAGTATTTTCATGGAAGTGGGTTGTGTGGTCGGAACACAGGTGGCTTCATGTGTGGTAAAAAGAAGATTATAGAAGTAACAGAAACAGGGGTGCAGAGGACAAGAAACTGACCACATTTGCAAATGTATTCCTCCAATTCTTTGATAATATGTGACGTGACTCAGAGTGGGAGATGGATTTCAATAATTTCACAAACTTGTACTTGCATATAGCCATCAGTCTAAAAGAATGCAAATATTGCTATAAAGAAATAAAGTCAACAATATAATGGACCATATGCCTACAATTCCAGAATTCAGGAGGTATAGACAAGGGGATCCAAATTTTGTGGCAAGGCTGGGCTATATAGCAAGATCCTGTCTCAAAAAAAGAGACAGGGAAGACAGAGGAGGGAAGAAAGACTAGGAAAGTAAAAAAGCAATGTGCAAGGAAAATATCTGTAATTTGTGTTTGGCAAAGATTCACTATCTCTCATATCTACATGCTTTTTCGTTTAGGGGGAAAAAACCTCAATAGAACAGGCAATAATAAAAACTTCCAGAAGAGAAATCAGTGTCTAAGGAGCATACAAAATGGCTCTGAGCCTTGGCAATGATTAGACCACAAAATAACAGCAGAGGGACCATGTCTCTACTCACCCCCTGGTCTATGATCCCCACTGACACAAATCATCACAGGTTCCCGGCAGCCCCTTAGCGACAGTTACTAAAATGTAAAAACATGTATGTCCACTCCCTGAAGCAATGTTGCACTTGGGAAATAATGCTACAGAAATAGAAGTATCTGTGTTAACAGATAAAGGGACATTTTACCTGGAAGAAGAAGAGAGTCTAGCTTCCTGTCTCGAAGGATAATTGTATCTTCAGACAGAACAGACACTGCCTTGAACTCTGATAGGGTAGGAATGATGCTTCCCCAAATATACATGGCCGGGTTCAGAAGAACACGGTGTATGATCCAATTGTTGTGAAAGTCAGAACAGCAGATAAAAGTTCCCATTTATTCCCATGTGGCTTTGCGTGCCTGTGGAGAATGTGCCCATGTCCTGTGAACTTCCTATGCAGCTGTTTTGTTTCACTCCTTACAGTTCGACTTAACACCTCACAAAGAAAGTGCAAAGGGACAAAATAAAAGTTTCAGATGCCAATACTGTAAAATAGCTTTGGAGCACTGTAATTGCTGTTTTTGTTTTTTGTTTTTTTAATCTTCTGACCAAATAACTGTCAAAATAATATTAAGTGCCCCCAGATGTTGAAAAACTCAGGGGAAATAGTCAAAAATATTTTGTCTGTGTATCAAAAATATTTTGTCTCTGAATCATAAAACTGTTCTTTTCACTGGATCATTTAGGAATCCAAAATTATCTAAAGCAGATTCATGTATGTCATATATTACATATATTGGTACACATTAAACATTTTCTCACAGGCCTTAATGGAAAACATGATGTCTTATTAGTTAAATAGATGTTTCACTTGCAGTTTCATAAGACTAATACAAACAAACGTTCTGGAATCACCTAGATAGTCCTAGATTCTGACATTTTCTCCCAGTTGGTTGACATTTCAGTTTTCAATTGCTCCCTTGAACCTCTAAATGTCAGCGGCTGGGTATGCATCTTCTTTGCAAAAACTTTGAAACTGTCTGCAAAAACTCTGGCCAATCCAAGAGGGCAAAATGTCCCACCGCTGTGGATTTTTCCAGCAGCTGAGCTTACCAGATAATTCTGCACAAATCTTGCAGTCCACAGACTCCACCCACGTGTTTGGAGGTTCCAGCAGAAGACAACATGAGCTGAGGCTGATGTTCTGATGGGAAGGATAAAGCACAAAGCAAATAAAACAGAAGACAAATGAAATAATTTCATTTTAAAGTATTGTTAATGTTCCTAAAGAGA
This sequence comes from Meriones unguiculatus, assembly GCF_030254825.1. Classification (NCBI taxonomy): domain Eukaryota; kingdom Metazoa; phylum Chordata; class Mammalia; order Rodentia; family Muridae; genus Meriones; species Meriones unguiculatus. The sequence goes on along the minus strand of NC_083358.1, from coordinate 68,215,243 downwards.
AACAAAGTTGCTCTATGTAACAATAACACAATGTCATTTTTTTTTAAAGCTCTTGGGAACCAAAAGACAGTTGCCACAAGAATGGAGAGTCAGAACATGTACACATGATCACAGTAGGTTTATCCTGACAAAGTACCTTGCAATTTGATAAATTATCCCTGAGCAAGACCTGGGCCTGGTGGTCTCACCTAGAATGAGGAAAAAGATTGCAAGAAGGAGTGGGCAGGTCCAGGTGGCAGGTATGGCCAATGCAGCAAAAGCGCTGTCCACAGTGGAGAAGCTTGACTCCAGAGGAGCACAAGCCTCAGAGTGAAATTTCCAGTAGCTATTTCAAGTGTTGCCTGCTTATCTACTGTATCCTAAACTTCCAAAGGGCAATGAAGTTGACTTACCCTCAGGGAAATGTGCTACAAAACTTAAAAAAACAAAAAGGTTTTAAGCGAGTAGAACCCCCTCGTAGTTTCATGAAATAACAAATACAAAGCACTTTGGAATACTTCCTGGCACATACTGATTGGGACAAGCCAGCAGCTCTTGCTATTTATCGTGGGAGGCCTGAGTGAGTGAAGTCAGGGTCCGTGTGGGCTGTTTGTCAAGAGCACAGCGATATCAAGGACCTAAACCCTCAGTCACATGGGAAGATGACACAGCCTTCCCCGTGGGGTGAGCCTCAGAGGGATGGAGAGCCTTCCTCTGATCTGTCTGTGGGTGTTAACAGTGTGGGCAGCAAATTTCCACAGTAGCGTCTCTGCCTGGATGTCTGTTTATTATGTGAAGACTGCTCCTGCCCAGATTGCTAAGCCTGCCTCCTCCTTTATATGTAGGAACTAATCCTGCATCCTTGTTTAACTCTATGTAATAAACACACTGAGCTTCTGGATTGCAACCACCTCTCCATCAAAGAGCCCACTCCACCCAATCCTAGCTCTTCTGACTACGTGTATGTGTCATTTCTTCATTCCCTTGCCTTCCTCAGGCAAGTCAGTCCCGGGAAGCTGTTGTCAAGAACACAGTGATTGATATCATTATTGCATCAGATTTCTGTCACTATGACAAATAGATAATCAGCTGATAAACCAAAAGGCTGATTTGGGGGTACAATCAGAGAGGCTTCCGTCCCTGACAGGTTGGCTCCCTTACCTTGGGTGAGGCAGCATACCATGGTCAGGGAAGTTTAGATAGAGGAAGGATGACTTGTCAAATGGAGCCTCTAAAACACTAAGAAGACATCAAAACTAGGGCAGATTTAAATCAGCCAGGAACTAGAAAAGAGGAGAAAGCATAGATAAGCAAGGGACTGAGCAAGAAACGGACTTGTTTGGGGGACAAAGGAATGGCATGCATTTAACAAGCGCAGGCGCTGTATTGAAGAATGGGGAAGAGGAAAGCAAGTGGAAAGAAAATCATCAGATCATGATGGGCCCTGAGTGCCAGTGCTTTATACCTTCACTCCTGCCAAAGAGCAAGGAACTGCACTGGCTGGGACCCTGCCAGCCTGCTGGGCGAGCGACTCTCCACGTGGGGTGACGCTCAGTGACTACACAACTGACAGGCATTGGCTCGGTTCTGAAGTGATCATCAAATTGCTTCTACTCCTAGAGCCCCTTGTGTTGACTGAATCAGCTCCACCTAATTACTTTCTCCGACTCACAGAGTGTTTTCGGAGCTACTAGGTATGGATAAAAAAAGACCAAACTCCTTCTCTCTGAAAGCCACACATACAACTGCGCTGAACAAAAGGCAATAGAAAGGGCGCCACAAGGATTTAATTTTTAAGAGCGTTTGACTCCTGCCTGCCCCAGGCACGTCATTCAGAATAGCCCCTCCCTCTCTGTTCCCAAAGCACTCACAGCTGTCTGGGCACCGTGCAGGCCCGCTGACATTTACAGATGTGTGTGTGTGTGTTAATGTGCCTTTCCTCCAGAGCCACCAGCTTCATTTGGGGCAGGGATGTGTGGGTACATGCTTGTGTGGGTGCCTGAGTGTACACTTTGTCTAGGCCTTTGTCTAGAGGACGACCTCACGTTCTTTCTTTCTCAAGTCATTCTTTCTAGAACCAACGTGCCTTCTCAGTGAGAAATCACTCTGCGCACTTTGAGGTTAATTACAGGGAAAAGCTCTTTAGTATAGCATGCATCCATCTCTGGCTAATGCTCAAGAGGAGCCAGCTGGGAATAGAAGATCTTACTAACTTATATTCACCTCAGGCTTATGCATTTCACAAACACTGTCATCCTTAAATCTCTTATGTCCTGGCCCCAGGTTACACTTTGAGACATCTAAGCAGAGACAGGAGACAGCAAGTCTGGCTCCTTGGGCAGATGGGAGATAGACACAGCACAGATATTGCCAGAATTATTTCTTAAGTACAGCAGTTGTGTTCTTTCTAATTGTTACCTAGGTACATCCCGCCCACCTGGCAGAATTTTGCTTTTCCTGATAAGAGCACAGGGCACTCCGTGGCGCACCAGGACTTATGGTGGTTGTGACCCTGTGCTGACCCCCTGAGATGTCTTTGGAGGTATGCTTTTTGCTGTAGAAACAGGTCTAACGGTAGGTTGGAATTCAGGACAGTCCCTTTTTTGTATGAGAATGCAGACTAATTGGAGGGGAACAAACATTAGCTCCCTGCCATCTTGCTTCTCTCTAACAGGCCTGGTTAGCATACCGCTTGTCTCTGGGATATTTTCGTGGCAAGGCTCTTAGCTAAATTTTACTTTGTGTGACTTAATGGCTCAAGCAAAAACTGTTAGTAAATCCTTTATAGCATCAATTCCGCCTCTTCCATTTTCTTCTACATCAGTTCTTCTGGAAGCTGTACACCTTGTTTTTTGAAGTAGGATCTCTCATTGGCCTGGAACTCACCAAGTAAGCTTGGCTGGCTACCCACTGTCTCCCTCCCAGCGGTTGGCTACAAAGACATGGCAACCACACCAGGCTTTTTAAAAACCTGGATTTGGGGGAACAAGCTCAGGTCTTCATGCTTGCTCAGCAAGAAATATAATAGTGGATCCATCTCTCTGGCCCTCACTGAAGAAGAGTGACTGCAGCTAAAATCCACTGAGAGTTTCCCAGGGTGGCACCATACTTCTTCACAGTGTTAGTGTCTCCTCACTGTAACAAATCCCCAAGATGGCTGATAAAGAACAAGGGTGATTTTGGTCATGGCTGTAGCTTGACCATTTTTGGTTACTTTAGTGGGTTCTTTGCTCTACCTCCCTACACCACCTCTACCCCTTCCCCAACACCAGGTAGGAGAGAAAGAAGGTTAGAAAGGAAATGGGGAAAGGGGGCTTCGACATTGTAAGACTACTTCTTGCTGCTTGGGGCTTAGAGTTCCTTGGTGCAAATTTTATCTTCTTCATCTGGATGTCTCCAACCAGCAACCAACAACCAGCAACCAAAAACCAGAAACCAGCAGTCACAGAGGAAGCAGCAACTGCCACACCTCTCAGGGACCTAGCATTTTATACCCTCTGAAGAGTCCCCAGAATTCCAAATGTAAACTATCTGCAGCTGGCAAAATCATACCCTTGACAGAGCACGAGACAAATCATAGTCAGCTGCTTTGGTCAATCTGAAGCAGCCCCTTATCCCACACCTAGGATTAAGACAAAAACAGTTATATAACTTTTCTGTGTTTTAAAAGAAACCAAACTTCTCACTACACTTGGCTTTGGATGCTTTACACCAAAACCGGTAGGCACCATTGCTTGGGCCTGTGATGCCAACAACATAGCAAGGCTCAAGCCATTCAGCACTCAGAAAGAAAGGGAAGGCTAACACTGGGCTCCACAACACCCCAAAGGGCACACACAGCCCGAGCAGCCTGAAAATGTTCACTAGGCCCTGCCTGTTAAAGTTTCCACCACCGTCCAGTGACGTCAGCGTGGGGACTAAGCAAGTACCACGTGGTGCCTCACAGGCCAGTCCGGATAGTGAAAGAAGATCCTGGAAAGGAGCATGCCAAAGCTGATGGGCTGACACATCAGCACATGTGGAGGAGCTGGAATGCTGCAGTTTCAAAGCATAACTTATAGGTTATCACGAGGCTCTTTAGCCAACCAAATGGCCATTCCTTGCGCGCCATGTGTTGGACCATGTCATCCTAAACAGATAAAAAGCTTTGGAATGCGCTATCATACCGGAATCTCCACCAACGAGAAGGCTAAGGACGCTGTCAAATGGCATCTGGGGCTTGTCTGCTTGGCTGTGAGCTGCTTCTCCACTGTTCCCAGCAAGGTTATTTTCTTATCTTCTTTTTTTTTATTACATTTTAATTTTTTATATTAATTACAGTTTATTTACTTTATATCCAGGCTGTAGCCCCCTCTCTCATTCCCTCTCAATTCCACCCTCCCTCCCTCATCTCCTCCCTGCCCCTCTCCACTGACAGGGGATGTCCTCCTCCCCTTCCATGTGAACTTAGCTTATCCAGTCTCATCAGGACTGGCTGCACTGTCCTCCTCTGTGGCCTAGCAAGGCTGTTCCTCCCTTGAGGGTAGGGAGGTCAAAGAGCCAGCCACTGAGTTCATGTCAGAGACAGTCCCTGTTCCCTTTACTAGGAAACTCACTTGGATACTGAGCTTCCATGGGCTCCATCCAAGCAGGGGTTCTAGGTTATATCCATACATGGTCCTTGGTTGTTGAATCAGTCTCATAAAAGACCCCTGTGCCCAGATGTATTTGGTTCTTGTGGAGCTCCTGTCCTCTCCAGATCTTACTAACTTCCTCTTCTTTCATATGATTCCCTGCTCACTGCCCAAGGTTTGGTTATGAGTCTCAGCATCTGCTTTGATACACTGCTAGGTAGAGACTTTCAGAGACACTCTGTGGTAGGCTTCTGTCCTGTTGCTTATTTTCTCCTACATCCAATGTCCATCCCATTTGTCTTTCTAAGTGAGGGTTGATCATCTTACCCTGGGTCCTCCTTCTTGTTTAGCTTCTTTAGGTGTACAGATTTTAGTATGACCATCCTATCTTATAGGTCTAGTAACCACTTATAAGTGAGTATATACCGTGTGTGTCTTTCTGCTTCTGGGATACCTCACTCAGGATGATCTTTTCTAGATCCCACCATTTGCCTGCTCTTACCTTCTTTTTTAAATTCTTTTCTCATATATTACATCCCAATTGAAGTTTTTCTTCCCTCTCCTTCCCCTAAGCCCTCCCCCAATCTCCTCTTTCCCTGAGATCCTCCACCCCCCTCCCACCCACACACACTGTTTCTCTCCTCAGAAAAGAGTAGGCCTCCCCAGGACATCAACCAAACACAGCATACAAGCTACAATAAGACCAGGCCCATACCATTAATCACATCAAGGCTGGACAAGGCAACCTAGTAGGCAAAAGATTCAGAGATAGACTCTACTCTCCTACTCCCACTGTTAGGACTTCCACAAGAACACTACGCTACTCAACCATAACATATAAGCAGAGGATGGCCATTTGCTGCAAGCAGTCAAGGCCTCAAGTGGAGGGATTGGGACACCAACCCGGCCACAAAAGCTTCGACCTACAGTTTGTGCAGGCTGCAGAGTGTTCTGGGACAGGAGCCTAACAGAATGTCTGGTCAAAGAGACCAGAGAGACTTCATCCGGCAACTGATGGGAGCAGATGCAGGTATTTTCAAATCACCCTGATTTGTGACTTTCTTTGTCCTGCTACTGTACAACTTCACAGAACTCCTTCCATGTAGGAACCTGCAACCCAGGTAACCTAGCTCCGTTTTCCTCATATTTGGCTCTAGAATAAACTCTCATCTTCCCTTTGAGGTGGAAGCTATGTTTCTATGACAACGAGGTTCAAACTCTTGCAGCACAGACTCTTCCTGGAAGTGGTTTTTTTACTCATCTCCTATCTTACAGGTAAAGAAGCCAAAGAGAAGAGCAGCTAAAAAACAAACAAACAAAAACCTCTGTCCTCTGATCTACGGCTGTGCAGCGCCTGACTGGTTCTTGGAAGGCACAAGGGGCCATTTCCTTGTCATCATCGCTGTCACCTCTCGATGCAGATTTGTGCCAGGCCTGGGAGATGCTTCATCTGTAGTTGGCATCGCATGCATCGAGATGCCAGGGTGTGAGCATCTTTGCTGGGACTGATTGGCTGTCAGCCTCTCTGCTGTGTGGAGGAAAACACCACAGCAGAACCATGTGCCTGAGGTTGATCCGACTCGCTCGCTGCCTTTTAAATATATGATGTGCCTCAGAGTCCACGTTTAATACAAACAGAAGAACACAACTCTGAACTGAATGTCCTGAAGGAGGAATATAAAGTCCACGAAGAAGGCAGTGAAGGTTTTTATGCTGGGAAATATTTAACCTAATAATGTAGCCAACATCTGATCTGGCACAGGCTGCTGTAAACAATGCCCAGGTTTCAACTGCTAACTCAGCATGCTGCGCAAGGAGATGTGCCACTGTGGTCTAAGGGCTACATGCTTCAGAGGGGGTTATCTTTCTGCTGTGCAAACTCCAGGAATGCGCAGAGGACAGAAACCACATGTACACTCAGCAGAACTAGATTGTTTATAGTCTAAGCAGACTACAGAAAGAAATACAAGGTTGCAGGACTGGCTCACTGTGCTTAAATTAGGAACGACAGAGACATGGTGACAGATTTACATGTGCAGTATGCAAATCTGTGAAAATAACTTTATTGAGATTTTCTTCCAAAGCAAATGTGATGGGACTAACATATGTTTTGTTTTAAGAGTATGTAACCATGGTGTTATCTTTAGATGAAGAAGTTAAAATCTGTAAGGACTATTCTTTGAGGTCCTGAAAGTGCAAATTGACGAATGGTTTTATGTGACTATTTAGAATCCAGTGGCACTGAAGAGATTCTCTGAAGCATCTTACAAAGCCATCAAAGCACATCAGTCCAAGTAATTAGAAATGTCATAAAGGCACAAGTAAGTACTGTAAGCTGCTCGTGATAATTCTTTTTACACACATTACACCACCGTCCAGGAATTTTCCCAGCGCATCAACATGTAGCAGAGTCCCCATCCCGAGAGGGCATTTGTTATCCTTACACATGATGGTTACTAGTGAGATTTTTTTGCACCAAAAACACATATTGTACTTTGATTTCATTTACTTACAAGGGAAATGTTTGAGCACATATGCTCAGTGCACAAAAATGGTCTCCAGGCCTCACTGCTCACTCTAGCTAATTCACTTACTCTTCTAGAAGTTGACTGCATAACAAGGACAACGCAAGTCGGCATTTCTAGGGGCCCTGGAAAGATCCAAAGGCACAACAGGGTGGCTAGGAGCAGATGAGCTCTGAGTTGCCTTGTCCCGTCCAACCTTTGTTATGTAAACACTCATAGGGAATTCTGAGTAAGGTAGAAAAATGAGTGGCATGAGGGAATATCAAAAGCCACAAATCTCGACGGAGAAGACATCACCTGAGGACTCAAGAGGAAAGGGACTAAGGCAAGAAACAGTGCCATGGGGACAACACGGGATGAAGCCAGGGATGGTCGGCCCCGTCTATCAGCTATGGCAGGCATCCCTGGACGACATCTAACATCTTCACATCCATTTGTCTTCGGAAGATCTCCACAGCCTGTGGAGCTGGCACGAGGATCAAACTATTCTATTCACAGAAGCGTGCAGGGCTAGCGCACAGGAAAGACTGGTGAGCGTGGGCTGTTAGCTCCGTAGCCGCTCTGTAGCTTCAGGGTGGCCTTTAAGGAGACCTTTGGCTAAAAGAAGGACGATATTGTCCGCTTCATCTGGAACCGGAGCACACCTTCACCTCGGACCTCAGTCTTTGTAGCTGTAAGGCCTAGGATTGTTTTCATCTGCTTTCAAAACATGACAGGAATAACTCTAGGGCGTTGTATTATGAAAATCGACACAAGAAAATAAATTCCTTCAGATAGTTCTCGGTATATTGAGTCTATGTCAGCTGTGCCGGGAAATGCTTCAGCTGGCGGCAGTTTAGTGACAGTGAATGGGGAAGTGACATGAATGAACAAAGCATCCAAGTCAAATTAACTGCTAAAAGCAGGTACTATTAAAGTTCCTGCAGGAGGGATTCAAGCCTAGTACTGAGAGGAAGTGAAAAAAAAATAAAGAGGGAGGAAGAACACAGGGTTCTTTAGTTTTGGCTTCTGGGTTTCTTGACTCAAATCTAACCCAAAGGATAGTGTCTCCATCAGAAACCGGATATGCACGCAGGGTCCGGGTGAGCTGCAGAAACAAAACGCGCCTCCTGAACTGCTGGGAGAGTGAGCTGAAAGAGGGCAGCCTGCTCAGGCAGAGAGAAAAAGCCTTCAGGGGGGCAGGAGGAGGAGCAGAGAAAGTACACGATACGGAGACTGAGCTCATATCTGTTTGATTGAAGCAAAAACTGGAGCCAAAAGTGCACTGCCTTGAATACAGCCTGTCTTCCGGAGATCAACTGTTTTAAGGTCCATAGTTTCATGGCAAGAGCAGCCCAGCTAGGAAGGTAAGCCAACTACGACAGCTAGAGGTGCGACCCAGGTCATCAGGTAGAGTGTCCATGATCGAAACCTGCCGACTCTGTAAGGAGAAAGCGACACATGGGGGTGTCAAATACACGCCTGCCCCCTCTCTGATGTGATGTATATTGCTCAGAAGGTAGGAGGGCGAGGAGAAGAGCCTGCGGCACGCCGCATAGATCTTTCCCATCCAGAGCAAGGCAAAAAGAAACCTGTTTTTTTATTTAAACACGGTTGTCACATGGATTTTACCACAGTAGTGGAAAGTTAGTTAAACAAGGAGAAATTTAGACTATATAGACACGCATATGTTTTGTCAGGGAAGCTAGAACTATAATGACATACAACTGTGAGTACTTAACTTTTAGGACAGCATTAGAAAACACTAGGAAGACACAGCTTTGATAAAAATTATAATAGCTTGAAATTCAACTTAATCTCAGTATTTTATTATGTTTTAATTGTATGCCTTTTATTACTTCTTATTTTTTAATTTTATTTTTAATTATACTTTATTTACCTTGTATCCCCCCTCTAGTTCCCTCCCTCCTCCCCTCCCAATCCCTCCCTTCCTTCCCCTTCACACATGCCCTTCCCCAAGTCCACTGGTAGGGGAGGGTTTCTTTTTCTTCCTTCAGATCCTAGTCTATCAGGTCTTATCAGGACTGGCTGCATTGTCTTCCTCTGTGGCCTGGTAAGGCTGCTGTCCCCTCAGGGGAAGGTGAGCAAAGAGCAGGCCAATCTGTTCATGTCAGAGGCAGTCCCTGTTCCCATTACTATGGAACCCACTTGGACACTGAACTGCCATGGGCTACATCTGTGCAGGGGTTCTAAGTTATCTCCATGCATGGTACTTGGTTGGAGTATCAGTCTCAGAAAAGACCCCTGTGTTCAAATTGGTTCTGTTGCTCTCCTTGTGGACCTCCTGTATTACTTCTTTTTACATAAAATACTAAATTGTTTCTATAAGCCAGTGGTTATTTTGCCTCATATCAGTTAAACATTGTATTATTTTCCAAGAATTATACGAAAGTTGTCTCAACAAACACATCTCTTCACACTGCCCCCTCTACATCTTGGTACATTATCTTCTTCAAAGGAAATCATGTATGTTAATATGAGGCAGAGTAATCTGGCATGTTTCCATCCAAAGGAACAGTGTGATCTGGCATGTCCTCATACAGGGGAACACTGTGATCTGGCATGTTCCCATCCAAGGGAACACTGTGATCTGATATGACCTCACACAGGGGAACACTGTGATCTGGCATGACCTCATTTAATTGAATCTATAGGTGAAAGGTAAGATTTTGAAGCAAAGTTTAGGCTTCTTTTGTCCTTAGTGAGTGTGAACTGACATCAGAATCATCTGCCCTACAGCTTCCCCTACCCACTCTCACTTTCTCGGGGGTCTCTGCATAACTGCCACAATGGTTGTCGAACTCTTACCCAACCCCACAGACTTTTCTAGACCTCCTTACAGCAAGGAGAGCACATATCCTTGCAGAGAAAAGAGAGTTTTCCTTGCATTTGTGGGCTTAGGAGGAGAGGGATAAGAACTCTCCAGTTGAAGTTGTTAAGAATCAAATGTTTTCTTCATGGCTGCATTTCCTACCATAGGGCAAAAGCGAGTCAGTATGGAGGAAAGACGAAATGAATGTTCTGAGAGACACGATGATGGTGGTGGTGGTGATGGTGGTGGAGGTGGTGATGATAGTGATGGGGATGATGGTGGTGATGGTAATGATGGTGGTGATGGTGATGACGATGAACACTTGCACAGAGACCTGCTATGTACATGAGACAGGATTCTGAGCATCTGTGTATGGTAATTGCTTAGTGCTTGTGAGGAAACGTATGAGGTGAGTGCTAATATAACATCATCCCTTTATTGACAGGAAACCTGATGCATCAAGAGGTTGTAGTTCTTATGTCTCAGTGAGTAGATGATGAAGGTAGGATTTGAACATGTAAGTGTCCCTACATGTTGGTAAAACATACAATGTGTGTTTATATACTTTAGACCTGGCATTTCACTCTTGTCTACCTTACTCTCTACCTTCCTGCCTCATATTGGAGAGAGGAGGTCAAAGTTGGACAGGTTTCAGGTTCAACTCCCAGCAGCACTTGTGTTCCTTTCTTTCAACGTTCACTCTTTCCAAGGTTTCTGTGAGCCAAACACTTCGCCTTTTCCATTAGCTTATTGCTGCTGGGTTTTTATAACCCGGGAATGACTTATCTAACAAAGAAACTGAGTCCCAGAAATGACATGGTTCATTGGCATCCATCAAACATGGAGCACACTGAGTGGAGGGGTGGGAGGACTGTCAGGAGTCACTGGGAACACCACCACACACATATAATCTCTTAGGAATCTAAATCCATGCCAGAAAAGCTCTAAATTTAGGAAATTTTGTAGGAGGAGGAGGAGGAGGAAGAAGAAGAAGAAAAGGAGGAAGAGGAGGAAAAGAATAAATTTTTCCAGGTGGGGCTAGAGACAGCTCAGTGTTTATGAGCACTGGTTGCTTTTCCAGAGGACCTGGATTCTATTCTAGCCCCCACAGGGTGGCCCACATCCATCTGTAATTACAGGTCACAGAGATCTGATGGTCGCTGCCAGCCTCCGAGTGTACTACACAGGCACCTGGTACAGGCATATATGCAGGCAAAACACCTATACATATAAAGGATTTTCAGTTTTTGTTGTTGTTTTGTTTAAGGTTCCAGGTTTACGGCTTTTGTTAAGGTTTTGTTTAAGGTTTATGACAGGTGCTGTCAGAAAACGTAATGAGGCCTCTGTAGGGTGAAAAGGTCAATCTGTACATTGCCTCAAGGCATGGCCTTTCTTGCTAGGCTGGTACCCATCGCATGAAACTTTGCTGAACAGAGGTGGTATGTAGGTTCAAAGAATAGGAACATGGATGCAGAAAGTATGGAAATGGGACACTATGGCACAAGGCCATTTAACAAACAGGTTTCAGTCCCTCATCCCCAAAACTCCCTTCTTGGACCATCTCTGGGTACATAAAGGCAACGCTTCCCTGTTTAAAGCACACTGATCAGAATGCCTGCCTAAGAGCATTCTTTTGGTTAAGTTTTATGGTAGGTAAACCAGGTCTTATGCCGAATTCACAAGACCCCAAAAGACTACCAGGAGTTGAGTCTGTTGCAAAACACATGAGGATCTTTTTATCACAAGCTCTACCTTGGGCTCACACCCTCATTGCCGCAGCAGTTGAGAGCAGAAAGCCCCCTGCTCAAGTTAGGTGGTTGATTTAAAGATTCTGGTCCCTCCCGGCACACACAAAGCAGGGTAATTCCTGCCTTGCAAGCGTCTATTGGTTGAAACACAAGACGGGATGTTGTATTTTGAACTGATTGGCCATAGGAAGGCCCCTAAACCATTAATGGTCTGGCTTCCCTTGTTTGCCTCTCCTAGGGGAGAGGGGCAATCTGGGCCAGTTTCCTAGCAACCATATCTCTAGTGGGCAGGAAAAGAATACAGTAAGGCTGGTTCCTCCCCACAGGTGGCTGGGCATGTCTCCACCTGTCTGGCCTTTGTTCAGGCTTGCACTTTAAACTTTAATTCAATAACTCAAAAAACTAATTTTTAATTCTTTGGTCTCTCTACCCTAATTCCAATCCTGGCCCAGGAAGAAAAAGCAGGTCCCTTGAGAGTCTTTCTGAATTGTTAGGAAACACAAAGCCATGCAAGTGAAACTCATAACCATATGACTAGAATGTAAGGATTAATCTGTTGCCAGATGCTCTCTGCTCCTAGAGACGCATGACTGCAGAGATCTGTCCCCAGTGACTGACTCACCCTTGATCCCAGCAAATGGCCCTCACTGTATAGCTGCCATGCACCATGAGGATGGCAGGCCCTAGGTATTAGCAGAGAAGAGACTACGGGAGTCCCAAAATGTGCTGGGCAGATGTGACTACCAGTTGAGAATTAGAGGCGGACAAAGCCGGCAGCCAGAGCTTGCCAGCATTCAGGATTTGGTTGGTTGCTTGCTCTTCTGTTCACCTGGAGACAAAGGTAGGATGTTTTGCCAAGTTCGCTTCCTTTTGTTTGCGTGAGGATCACACAGACAGGTGGTCAGGTAGTTTGACCTCTCTATGAACCCCTTCATTGTATAGAGGTGCTGTGCTCTGACTATAAAAAGAGACTGTGGAATAAACCAGTACAACAGTTTTTACTGGCCTATCCTGCCTATTCCAGTCTCCAGGTGAAGGCCAGGGTGAAACATGCTTTTCGCTGAGAGCTCAATAACAAAAGCAGCCTGACAAACAAGCGGATCTCCATACCTGGCCCACTAGGCTTCTCTCTCTGCTGAATGACAACACAAAACAGAAGAGCAAACAGATCATACGTATAGTGTGTTGGGGTTTTTTTTGTTGTTGTTTTTTGTTTTTAATTTTCTTTTAATCCTCACTCCTCACTCAAGAACTGTTCAACTCTTCCGGCAGTCAGGCCAGAGTCATGGACTTTGAACATCTTCCTCCTCCTGTCATGACCTCTTTCTATCAGCTAGCCTTACTTGACTCAGCCCCTGTTTTGAACACACACCCATGCCTTGCTTTTTTGTAGGTTCTACTTGCACGGCCACAGTCTTATCTTGTGTGAGGCTCTTTCAGGATGCCTTACTTCCTCTCTCACATTCCTCATTTTCACAATGCATTATCTTACGTTATAATTTATGTGAGTGCTAGTACCTTGTCATCCCTCTGTATACTAGTAACCCAGTCTGAACCCTGTCTTTAGTGTTCATTTGGCAATAGCATCTATCTAATTGCTTCTCCAGAAACTCTGTTGGCTAATTAGCAGGTGCTGTCTGGCTTATGCTTCTCTATGTTTTTCCGAAGTGCCTCTCAGCCTTCCACCTCTTCCTCCTCTTCAAGGTGATTCCCACCCAGGCAGCATTGGTTGTCAATATCCTCCCTCATTATCCTCTCCTGGTTTTCCGTATTCCTTTCAGTGCTTTACTTTCATGAACTTTAAACCAATTGCCCTCTGAGTCTTTAGTCCATCTTGATGATGTAATTACTTTTAATGGCTGTCCGTTTCCTGAACCCTATAAATACTTGGCCTGGGTTTCCACCCTTCAGAACCAAAGTTTATTCAGATATACCTAAGGACATAAACAAAACCAGAGAAGCCACCATGGGTGACAGCTTGGGAAAGGTAAGTGTGCTGCCTTGTGGTGGCCCATGGCTCCTTCACTTTAATTAATTAATTAATTAATTAATTGCCATCAATTTAGATTCTGTGCTCTCTGATCACACTAACATCAAACTTTAATGACAATAACACCTGAAGTTTCCCAAGATGTGAGAAGTCTCCTTCTATTGCCTGGAGAATAGAAGACTTCTGACAAGTCTACATGGGACAATTTGCTAATTCTCTCTTGTAGCTTTAACACTTGCCTATCATTTCATCTGGAAACTTATGAGGCCGACACACTATCTCTGTTAGCAGGGATGAGAGCTGGATGTCAGGTTTCCCGTGTTTCTTCCCCTTACATTTGTCTGTGAAACTTATGTGTATTCTGTTTTTCAAGTAAGGAATTTTTTTTCCCCTAAAAGTTCCGAAAGCAAAATCATGGTAATTATGTTGTTCTCCGTCAGAAGTGGTATTTTCTATGCCTATACTTGAAAGCTGAAAGCTCTCATGACATGTGTCTCTTTGCTTGTTTTTGTTTTTTGAGACAGGGTTTCTCTGTGTACCCTTGTCTGTCCTGGACTCACTTTGTATATCAGGCTGGCCTGGAAGTCACAGAGATCAACCCATCGGTGCCTCCCTGAGTGCTAGGAACACAGGGGTGGGCCACCATGCCCAGCTGTGTCTTTATAAGATAAAATCCTGTATTACCTCTTCCACTGAGGTCTAAACTCCTTGAAGACATACAGGTTTACTCCACTTACAATTGCCAGGGCAGAAATCAGACCTACAAATGGAACACGTTTCAAATTATACAAACTAGTATCACCCAATAGTAAATCTAAAAATTAAGCTAGTCCACTCACTGAGGAAAAACAGAAAGATGCCCATGGCAATAGAAACAGCCCCCAAAGAGAAGCCTGGAAAAATAAGAGTTTGTACTGCAGCAACAGTGCTAATGTAAGTAGAAAAGGTAGAAATGAATAGTGGCATTCCACCCTGGGACAACTCATTTACATTCTAGCTTCACATTACACAACAAAATAATCTTCAGTTAAATACAAAAGCAAAGTGGTTTTAAATTTAAATTTAAAAATGAACTAAATTTAAATTTTTAAATCAAACACTTTTTTCTTTATTTATTTTAAATATTTTATTTTTTATATTAGTTATAGTTTATTAACTTTGTATCCCAGCTGTAGCACTTTCCCTCATTCCCTTTCAATCCCACCCTCCCTCCCTCATCTCCTCCCTGCCCCTCTCTAAGTCCACTGATAGGGGAGGTGCTCCTCCCCTTCCATCTGACCCTAGCTTATCGTATCTTCAGGACTGTTTGCAATGTCCTCCTCTGTGGCCTAGCAAGGCTGCTCTTCCCTTAGCGGGGGTGGAGTGGGGTCAAAGAGCCAGCCATTGAGTTCATGTCAGAAACAGTCCTTGTTCCCCTTAGTAGGGTACCCACTTGGACACTGAGCAGCCATGGGCTACATCTGAGCAAGGATTCTAGGTTATATCCATACATGGTCCTTGGTTGGAGATACAGTCTCACAAAAGACCCCTGTGCCCAGATGTATTTGGGGAGGAGTTACTATGACCTGGAGAGGACAGGAGCTCCACAAGGACCAAATAAATCAAACACTTAACTTAAAAAAATTTCAAAGAGAGGATGAGAAACATTTGTTACTACACAGAGAAATTCCAGGCTGTAGAAATGGAATAAATTACAAAGAAAGAGACTTTTGTAAACAAACATCACAAAACATATGCATAATTTCATACAAAATTAACATAAAAATCAGCAGAGGAAAAACTTGTAAGATGAGCTGATGGGCAGTAAGTTACTCCTTTGCTGTTTAAAGAACCCTTTTCATTAACACAAGAAACAAGATGCCAATAGGCCTGTAAGAACATGAGCAAGACTTCTCCTCCCCCTCATGTCCCCGGGAACAACCACGCTGCTACTCTGGAAAAATACTAAAGAAGATGGTGGGCTTTATCAGCCTGTCCGACATTTTGTTAAATGATACAGTCAATGCTAATTAAAATGGAATAAATGATAGATAGCATATGCTATTTATTATTCTGGGGAGTGAGTCCAGGGAGTTTATCTTTCTTTACAGAGATTTGGAAATCAACTTAGCACTAACAATAACTCCATCGTTTCCAAGAAATTTTCACTTAAGGAAACCATTCCAGAAAAAATAATGAACAAATATGTTTATCACAGTGACTTTTGTGAAAGGAAAACAATAGAAATACTCCCGTATCTATGTAACTATTAAGAAAATTAGGATATACTCAAATAAAGTGGTTATTTCAAACTATGACTATGAAGTTCTTCAAATTCAAGAGAAATCCTTATAGATTTGTCAATGGAAATGGTTCAATACATAAGGATTGTTTTAGTAAGAAGACAAGGAAGAAGAAAAGAAGGGAAAGGCGGCCAAATTCCTCAGATGGAATGATCTCAACTATTTTTAAATTATTAAAATTCTGTGAGTAAAAGTATTTTGAAGGATTGAGGAAAAACGTATTAAATTCTCAGTAGCTAACACTTGAAATGCAGGTGACTTATTTATATTTATTTATTTTTGCCTTTTCCCCTATACTTTCATACTTTTACAAGTAGTAGCAAGTGTGATCAGAAAAGAATGAAGCTTATCGGTAAATGCCATTTGATTTTGTGTTGATCAGACAATCACATGTCGGGCGGCTGTTGCCTGGGCAGAAAATGCTCCTCTCTCCATTGAAGAAGTGCAAGTGGAGCCGCCGAAGCTGGGAGAAGTTCGTGTCAAGGTAAGTTTAAGCCGGCCAGCCTTCATTTTGAAGCCAAAAGAAAATAATGCTACACTTTGAAAACAGATGTGGGGGTCAGAGAGACGGCTCAGCGTGTGGCAGCCCTGGCTGCTCTCCCAGAGGACCCGGGTTCTGTTCCCATCACCCATGAGTAGCTCACAGCCATTTCTAACTCCAGCCTCAAGAGATCTAATGCAGTCCTCTGGCCTCCACAGACACTGTAGCACAGGGCACACAGACAATAACGCAGGCCAAACACATAAACACATAAAATAAAAATAAACAAATCTTTTTTTTTTTTAAATGCACATGGGTATAGACATGTGCAAATGAGAGAAGCATGTGTCTGCATTGTGCCCTCTCCATTTTTGTTAGTAAAATAGTAAAAGAGAATAATTTTAAACTGGAGAAATAGTATTAGTGAATACTTAGAGGCAGTTGTTTGTTTGAGACAGAAGATATAGCTCAGGCTGTCCTCAAACGCACGACCTCCTGCCCCAGCTTCCTGAGTGCTGAGACGATAAGCCCGTGCCACCACAGCGGAGAACATAGTCTTCTTCTCAGATGTATTTACTAGTTTATTTGTTAGTTTTACAATTATGTGAACGTATGCATGCCTATGTGTGGGTATGCACACATATTCATACTAACCAAGTATTGGCAAAGACATTACTTATGATCACTGCGTCTAATTATAATTCTAACTTAAACCACGTACTATTACAGGGCTATATTGTTTTCATTTTCGAGAGACTGTGACATGCATATCCCACACCTTGTGATATAAAAGATTAAGACAGTGCCATGCAGTGACTAAGAGACTAACTGCTTGCTCTCCTGACTTATGCTCACACATTGTATAAGCCTGTGAAAACCCATCTGAAAAACGACACTGGGAATCACACTTCATCCTCCAGGAATGAACAGCAAGGACTCCAAGATGGATGTTTTCCAGAACGTAACATACCACACAGAGCTTCAACAGTGTCTAGAAAAACACGGACTCACCAGAAGCCCCTCATCACTTCCAGTCAATGCCAATCACTCACCTCAAATTTTACAAAGCCATTAAGTAGTAAGAACCGGGAATATGCTGACTAGGATCTCACAGCCTGTGGCATTAGCGTTCTGGCGCCATAGCTAGATACCCAAGATAACTACCTTAGAGAAAGAAAGGTTCATTTTGGGGTACGATTTGAAAGCGTTCACCCCAGGATCGGTTAGTGTTTGACCTATGAGGAGAAGCACACTCTCTCAGCACATCCCAGCAAAAGGGCTCAGCCAGCAGCCACACTCATTTCACAGTCAGGGAGCAACGGGGCAATTCTCTTCAGAGACATTCTCCCACGGATCCCAAGGTCTCTAGTCCTCCGTGCCTGAAAGTCCCAGCACCTCAGAGCACCTGGGCCAGGCCCTTACCACATGGGCCACGAGGCCAGCATGTTTACCTACATAACACACATTAAATTCACCTGTTTATTTTAATTTTACCCGTGAAATTCAACACTAGCTCCACTGAGCATAATACCTACAAAAAGCTACATTAATTTCAGCCCATAACAGCTAAACAAAGTAGAAGAAGATTTTGAATTGGGGCTGGGGGCTGGGGTGATAGTTATAAGAGAGACAGAGAAAAACCAACTAAAGGCATTTGGCAAGGTGCCAGAAAACAAAAACCAACCAAAGAAAATAAACACTGAAGGCCAGACTGGCAGGAAGGTCCAGTGAGCAACTACTGCTCATCTAAAGGACCTGTGTTCAGTTTCCAGCATCCAAGTTTAGTGGCTACCTGTAACTCCAGTTCCCGGGGATCCTAATCCATCTTCCAGCCTTCACAGGCAGTGGCAAACATACACATATCCCTACACAGATACACATGCATACACATAGTTAAAAAGAAAAATAGGAATTTTTAAAATTCTAAAAGAGAAAAACCTGTTGGAGGAAAGGAGAGCAACAGAAAAGGTCAGCTGAGAAATGAAAGGCAAAACAGTAAAGCAAGGAACTCCCACTTACTAAATTACCAGCGCCATGGCCAATGTCGTGCCCAGAGAGAATTTGGGGACAAAATGAGAGTGGCAGGTATAACAAAGGACAGGGTTCAATCACTCTTGGCCACACCCACTCTTTCGAAGCTGAGTCCCTTATTTCTCACGGAGAGCAGCCAGTGTTTATGTGCTTACACTGTGCTGAGCCACCATCTACAATGTATCCTGGTTAACTGGTCACTGCTCTTACACAGCTACACTCCTTATCCATGATGACTATAGCCTAGGTCAGACATGCAGACTACCCCAACAGCTGGAGACTGTGGTGGAAAGAAACAAGCCATGGTAAACATCAAAGCTAGAGCCTGGCTATGCCCACGGTGATGGGGAGCCCCTGCCCTCCTAGCTTGTAGGAGCCATGGCCACAGACAATTACACTTGCTGCATACCATAAACTCAGAGGGTTATAGAACCCCCTATATATATATATATATAAAAGCATTTCTAGCCTTTGGCAGCATCTTGAAGCCATCTTGACCCAGTGAGGACCCAAAACTTGGGGATTTCTCCCTGGCCCATCTTTTCACCCACTTTCAGCATTCAGACACAGCTCTCTTTCCGGTTTTCTAGCCACCTCTTTGGCCACAGATGATGGCGTGATGATGTTCTTCACTCTCCTAGGAGACAGAACACATAGGCTTCTGTGCATCTAATGTCTCATTTGGAAAGTCTAATGTAGATGGCTTGAGCCAAACACAGACAAGAAAGCTTAAGTAATGATCTAAAAAGTTTTCAAACTTCCCAGTAAGAGTTAAATCTTGAACATTAGTTTATTTAACTTAATCTACTTTTACAATACTAGCTCCTCCATATTTGTCTCTCTGTGTGTCTCTGTCTCTGTCTGTCTGTCTCTGGCTGTCTCAGTCTCTCTCTCTTTCTGTCTCTCTTTCTCTTTGAAGACAGGACTATGTAGCCCTGACTGGCTGAGAACTCTCTATGTACACCAGCCTGGCTTTGAGCCCATAGAGATCTGCCTGCCTCTGCCTCCCAAATGCTAAAAATACCCTGGCTATCTTGGAACTCACTATGTAAACCATGCTTGCCTCTAATTCACAGAGATCCACCTGCTTTCCCTCCTAAGTGCTGAAATTAAAGGTGTGTGCCACCATACCCAGCCTTAAAGAAAATTCTCAATGTACATGTTTAAATTTTTGAAAATTTATTTCTAAAGCATTGAGTTTCACAATATTGGACCTAAACATGTGTGTTTCTTGACAGTGATGCTATTACTAATATTTCCAAAAAATGAAAACAAAGCCTTTATTTTAAAAATGTTCATTGCATAGGTCATATAGATTAGATTTAAAAAAAAAACCTTTTTATTACAAGTTCTGAACATGAAGCCACGTGACACTGGATAAGTCATTCTAAGTCTCTGGTCCTCCCTCCCTCCATACCTGAATTGATGGTGAGACCTTCCATGTTCCTCTTGTCAAATATAATAAAAGAAGCAATAATAAAGCAGTAGTGGCCAGTCCAAAGATGGAGCTTGTTGGGAGAAAGGGCTTCACGGCCATGATCAGGGCTCAAGGTTGAGAGGGAGGATGGGCATTACACAGAAACAATACAATTCATGGAGACAGAAATGTGATGGAGATGGAAACCTAATGGAGACTGAAGGAGCAGCTTCTCTTCAAAGCCAGAAGTGAAACTTCATCAAAAGTGAAAATGAGAGCAATCAGAAAAGAAACAAAGAGCAGCCAGGAGAGGGATGGCAAGAGGCCAGAGAGACCTCATAGAGCAGTCTTTAGAGTAGTCTCCAAGCAAATGCCCTTGAGAAATCTCTGCACCAATCCCCAGAACAAAGGGAAAATATGACTTGAATAAGTTTTGGGGTGAGGGGACTGATGGGAAGTTTGATATCCCATGGTGGGCATGACAGAGGTCATGGAAGAACCGTGTTGTCTACACTGAGAGCTGTCAAGTCACAGCATAGACTGCCTCTTACCTCTGCCACACAGAGAGCTACAAGCAGGCATAGCAGAGTCTCTTCAGGTATTAGGGTCTGGCCTTTTAAAGGGAGATCCCTCTTCTAGGGGCAGGTTTTTGTTCTGCCATTTTGAGTGTTGTTTTAGAGATCAAGTGGTATCATTCATGTCTAACAAAGCAAAACTGAACACTGAGTCTCAAAAGAGGTAGAAAAAAAATCATAAAGCAGTTGTCTTTTGGTCACTTAATTTCTCTGCAGATGGTATCTTCAGGGATCTGTGGTTCTGATGACCATGTGCTGAAAGGAAAACTCCTGATGAAGTTTCCTTTAATTCCGGGTCATGAAGGAGCAGGAATTGTGGAGAGTGTTGGTGATGGAGTTTCTACTGTGAAACCAGGTACAAAATGAGAAACAAGATGCATTCAGAACAGCATGCCGGGAACTCCTGGCAGGCTCAGAATGCATGTTCAGCTATCATGTTCAGCAAAAAATCAAGTTGGGTTTGCCTCCAGGTTCCTCTAGTTAATGAGGTACCATGTTATCAAATGAAGCCAGTAATCCAAGGAGTCACACCACTGTCACCTCTTTTCTGACAAATCTAGGGTTTGGAGAATAGTTCCTGAGTCTCTGCCCACAGCCAGCTAAAGGTAGATGTAAGAGCAGAGAAACTCTAAACTGGTTGAAAGGTCCTTAGGCTTAAAAACTACTTCTTACCTCTTGATGCCCCAGAATGTTTTAGAATAGTGTCCATTCCGAAGTTGGAGTGTTTAACTAAGGAATCTTTTAATCAGCTACAATGTACTGCCTAAAAGTTACATGACAAGACAGGGGTTACATTTCAGCAAATCTTCCCCAGTTGCATCCTGAAGGTTCTTGACATTATTATTCTTAGCATGCCTCAAACGATCACAGTGAATGAGCAATCACTCACAGATTATGGTAATTTAGAAACCCTATAGCTTGGGGCCAGCTGCATAAAGAGGACTTAAGAAAGGGCACAGCAAGTCCATTTATGGCTGTCAAGTGCATTCACAAAATGTAGAGCGATTATGAGATGTGGATCGAAGAAGAAGTTGGAAAGCAAAGGGTTGAATATGCACCTCCCAGAACGTAATATAAATAGAGAGTTTACAGTCTGCCTCCTCTTTAGCTAGAAGATTCCATGGGGATTTTTGTAGGAAACAATAACGAGCATTTGAAGGGAAAAGAACTTTTTCCAGATCTGAGATCTAGTATCTAGAAGCTTTTAGAGCCAAGAAAGGTCAGGTGTGCTTTATCTAAACGTAAGGAGATTTTTAATGCCATCTTAAGGAATTTTCCTATACAATAAACATTGGTAAGGGTCAGTACACAGATAACACTGTCTTCAGGACTCTGTGATGACTGAATAGGTCAAAGTTCTTCCCAAGTCCTCTCAGGCTGCCACTCTAAACCTCAGGGATGTGAACTGATCCAAGGCCCCAACTTCATCAAGATCCTCTCCACAAGTCTGTGGCTTGAAAGCTACCTTTCATAGTAATTATTCCAGAAGGAAAGTCTGAGAGACAGAGCCTTTACTCTGAAGTTGATGCAGATTTAGAATTCATCACAAATAAACTAGTGCCAGAGGCTTGCTGAGTGTTGGTGTGCGAATGGGCCAGGAAGACTCCAGAGAAGGTGCCGCCATTGCTGGGCTCCTGTAAATGAGCTACAACCAGCAAGGGATTGAAGTTTTAAAAGGGGAAGCAAAAGAATTAAACCAGATGACTCTGAGGCTCACCTCCGGTTCTCTTGCTCTATTTTCTAAGTAGGAAAAAACAGACCTAAAAGGATCTATTCAGTAGACAATGTCTCCTCATCATTACCATTTTCCCAAAGGATAAGTATCTGAAACCAGGGAAAACCACTTACCCTTTAAAATGATCCTGGGTGTCACACTGCTGCCATCTGTCCACAGCACATGTTAAAGAGATCTGGTAAGATTTTATATTTTTATTCCACTCATAATTTCAAAATTAATGATTTATCTCTCCCCCACTTTTACAGGCGATAAAGTCCTCACTCTTATTGTTCCACAGTGTAAAAAATGTGACTCCTGCTTACACCCCAAAGGAAACTTCTGTGACAAGCAAGAGTTAGTAGATTTGTCCCTTGCCCTTTTAGCCAATGCTCACATTGTATGCACCTAATGGTAACCACTTCTCTCTTTTCAACTTCTTATGTCTGTGCCTTTACATGTCTGGGGGACAGCATTCTTCCTTGTTCTGGGGTGATGCTGGACGGGACTTGTAGATTTTCCTGCCGAGGACAGAAGGTGTATCATTCTTTCCGAACAAGCACATTCACTGAGTACACTGTTGTGCCAGAGATTGCAGTGGTAAAAATTGATGATGCTGCTCCTATGGACAAAGTTTGTATCATAAGCTGCGGTGTCCCGACAGGCTACGGGGCTGCTGTTAACTCAGCCAAGGTGAGCCACGTATTTGTTGTTAGTTCACAAAGCAGGCCCCAAACAGCATTGCTGCCAGCCCTGCTGTCCTAAGATGAGGGCCTGCACCTAACACAGGCCAGGTCCTTACTGGGTAAACAGAAGGATTCTCATCCGGTAAACAGACACCTAACCTTGGCATTCCTCAGAAACCTCACAGTGTGGGTTTCTGTTATCAGGAAAGCAATTACTTCCCTTCCCCACCCCCAATAGCAAAGCTAACTAGTCCCTGGTTAACCCAAACAGCCTGTATCATTTCAAAGTCCCCACACTAACTCCTAGCTGTTCTGGTCCCCACCGACCTCCCCTGACTACCTGCCCCGATAAAACTGACAAGAATTTCTCCCCACTCCCACCCTCCATCCCCATTCTCCCATCCCCGCATGCTGCTGTTCTTTGGTCTCTGAGGCAGCTGGCAGCCCAGAAGTTTGTTCCCCAATAAACTTCTTTCTACCCACGGAGTAGTCTAGTTGGTGGGTTTTCTGCACCTCTATATAGCACAGGTTTTGTTTTTTTGTTTTGTTTTGTTTTGTTTTGTTTGTTTGTTTGTTTTTGCCTGGGGTTGAGGAGCCAAAACTAGGCTGAATCCATCCAAATGATCAAAGTAGTATACCTAAGTTTTAAAAAGCTCACTAGTTTTTCACTTGCTGTTATTTTCTTAACTGCCTGTGCCCACCTTCGAAAACTTATACAAGCACATCTTGTGACTGTAGGTCACGCCTGGCTCCACCTGTGTGGTTTTTGGACTCGGAGGGGTTGGATCAGCCATTGTCATGGGCTGCAAAGCCTCTGGTGCTTCTAGAATCATCGGGGTTGACATCAATGAGAAGAAGTTTCCTCAGGCAAAGGCCTTGGGTGTCACTGACTGCCTCAACCCTAACAAGCTCAAGAAACCCGTCCAGGAGGTGGTGATGGAAATGACAGGTGTTGGAGTTGACTTTGCCTTTGAGGCCATCGGATTGGTTGATACCATGGTGTGTTTAATGGGTATATATATGTACAATTATAAACTGTACTGGAAATATTCTTAGTCCTGTGTGCCCCAAATGAAAAATGGCATATAATTCCACTCCACAGCCTTATTTTATTACACAAAAGCAATATGTATGAAGAGATAAAGTTACTGTACACAAAATTTAAACAAGCAAAATGTCATGAGATCAGTAATTCACTTTTCTCAAGTCTAGTTATTTATACCTAAATAAGAACATTATTGAATTCACATATATTTGTCTGTGTTCACTAACAGAACTTGAGAAACTGTCAAACTCTTATACCTCCATATGTCAAGTTCTATGGCACCAGTAATTAATGAGCTAGGTGCCATCCTCCTGAGCCATACAGTTTAGAGAAAAGAATGTATAGACTCATTACACTGAACTGTGTGGCTAATTCCTTGCTCAAAGGCTGCAGTTAGGGATGTAGATGACAGAAAATAGGCCAATAGGTAAAATTTGAGGGAAAGTGAAAGAAAACAGAGGTAGGAAGACAAATAGATAAGAAAATGTGTGCCTATGGATCACTGAAAAATCAATTTTTTTAAATGAAGCTTCCTCAAATTACATCTATATTTACCACATTCTGTTCTGTTCTGTTTTAGTAGAAATTAATTGAGCAGTAAAGCATAACAGGCAGAAAGTCAGACAAATAGAATATGCGGCCTTTAAGGCTGTAAATAGTTTTATTGAACACACCATTTATTCTTGTACACTGATATAGCACTGGAGTGTTAAGGATACTAAATCTTTCGATAGTCAGAACAACCCTGCAAGGAAATGGAGTGAACAGGAAGTTAAAGAGCTTGCACTGATTCCCTGAGGAGATGCCCATGACCCTGATAGTGAAGTTGAATTTGAAGTAGCATCTATCCAAGAGAAGTTCAAAGTCCAGGGTATCCAGGACTGTTACCTTCGTGGGTAGCTGGTATTAATGCATGGGGTATGCAGTGGCCGTCACTGTCTTCTCAGATTGCTGCTTGGAACTCCTGCAACAACAGCTATGGTGTCTGTCTGATCGTTGGGCTGGCTCCCGCAGATGCACAGCTACCCCTTGAGGCAGTCAAGATTTTGTCTGGGAAAACCCTGAAGGGCGTGTGTTTGGGAGGTAGGTCGACGAGTAGAAGGGTGTGATCACTGACATCTAGGGTAAATGTGTCCAAAGACTCCTCCTGAAATGAGTGTAACATTTTCCAAATTACTTTTTTTTTTAATGTGTGGGAGGATGTAGTATGAGGTAGGCATGTATTCATGTGTGTGTACAGGTTCATGAGTGTACTTGTGTGCAAGCATAAGTATGTGAGTGTGTGTGGAGGCTGGAGCTGGATGTCAGGGGTTTTTCTCTGTCTAGTTTATTTTTTTGACACAGAGTTTCTCAGTACACCTGGAGCTCACCAAATGGACAAAACTAATTGGCCAGTGAGTTCCAGATATCCTCCTGTTTTGTTTTCCTAGTGCTAAGATTAAATGTCTGTAACTGCCATGCCTGTTTGTTCACTCTGGGGACCTGCACACCTGGGAAAGCCCTTTACCATCCAAGACATCTGCCCAAATCATCAAATTAATTTGAATTAGCTAAATAAAATAGTAGAGCCACTGAGGATTACAATTTTTTTTCCTCCTAGAGAAATATTGTTACAACAATCAAAATAAGTTAATCAACTTTGTTTCTGCACTGATGGCTTCAAAATTTATTGTGGTGTTTTAGTGTCTTAAATGTCATTAGATACACTGAATTGGTATTTTCGACCTTGTGCTTCTCTCTTCCCAGACAAAAATCCTTATTTCAGAGCAATATTTATTAGCTGATTAAAAAAATTAATACTCCCATTTCTATCCATTTATCTAGTGGTAAAAGTCCATGTCATTTCCATGCCTATAGACAGAAAGGGTTTTCATGCGATCCTCATGCATGTGGTCAGAGGCTTGCATGTCATCCCCAGGCATGTGGACATAGAGGATTTCCATGTCATCCCATGCACATGAATAAAGAGGGCTTCCATGCCATCTTCATTCATACAGACAGGTGCAGTTTCTATGCCACCTCTAAGTATGTAGATAGAGAAGTTACCCATGCCAACCCCCTGCATGTGAAAGGAAGTGGTTTGGTAATGGTAATCCCAGAATGTGAGTTAATAAGGCTAAAAGATTATTTTTCAATCAGTAAAATGAACATTGACCCAGATTTTATTGAACGGTAAGAGAATTGTCTATAGAAGCTACATTTAAACAGCAGCTGTCAGTGGCTTCTCTGGTACAAACGATTTTTCTTTCATGTTCAATGATAAATTTTCAGAGGAGCCTACCCATTGATCATGACTTACTTAATTTTTTTTTTTACTCTTTTGATTGGTTGATGCCTTTTATTTTTAATTACATTTTTCATTATTATTTGTGTGGGTTTTTTTTTTTTTTTTTGTGTGTGTGTGTGTGTGCATGCCAGGGCACATATGAGAAGGCCAGAGGATGACTTACTGGAATTGGTTCTCTCCTTCTGCCATATAGCTCCCAAAGATCTAATCCAGGTTGTCAGGTTTCTACAGCAAGTGTTGTTACCTGCTGAACCATCTCACCAGACTGTTTGATCTCAGGTCGTAATATTAATAGCTTTTTGTTTTGTTTTGTTTTGTTTTGCAGATTATAAAACCAGAGACTGTATTCCCAAAATAGTGACTGATTATCTCCAAGACAAGATTAATATAGATCCATTAGTGACTCATCAGCTGCCCTTTAACCAACTCCACAAAGCCCTGAAGCTGTATCATGCAGGAAAAACGTAAGTGTTTAATGATCTCCTATAGTCTAATAACTCATAGGTTATTAGGCTATTAGTGGTTTTGTCAGAGAGAGAGACATGACACACACACACACACACACACACACACACACACACACACACACCTATTCAATTCAGGGAACTCACAATAGGCCAAAGTGCTGACTTCATCAGAGTCCAGCTTGGCAAACTGCTGAGTTTTATTGGGGTTACTAACGGGAGGGAAGGGTTACTCACAGGAACAAGGATGACTCTAAAGCGGCTGCATCAATGAAAAGCCTCCCAGTGTGGGTGATGATTCATGAGGGCGGCATCCCAGGAGCTCTCTGTATGACTTACAAGCAGCTCCAGAGTCTCTGTCACTGGGCTACAGAGTTAGATTCCCCTCTTGAGCAGTTGCTTATAGCTTCCGTGACCCTGGGGAGAGGCCACAGAATCTTGCAAGCTTCAGCTTTTCCAGACGTGAAGCTCCTTTACCTCCTGACTTTCGTGAGCCTCCTTTCCCCCTCCTGGAGCAAATGCTTCAGTTTGGAGATGACTGACATTTAATTGTCTTCTGGGGCTGTACAAGTGTGGTACAGTTAGTGTAGAGCAATAACAAATAGTAAAGAAACAATCAAAACTGTGATTAATATGCTTTTCTGGTTTCACTTTGAAGCAAGTCTCCATCTCATACTATTTCCCCAACTCTTGTCTTCACACTTCATTTGCTTAATGATTTTTATATGAAAACCTTCACGTTTTTACCCTATTCTTTCTTATCAAGTTTCACTGACCCTGTCAACCCATTTAAATCAAGAACAGAACATCAGGGAAACTCACTTGAATTTTTTAAATGATTATTGTATATGGGGGAAGACATCTGGCAGTTAGTGGACATACTGCAAAAGGAAAAGAAACCAGAGAAAGTCATCTTTTTCTTGCTGGTCCAGATGTTGGGCAAGATGTTACAGGAGCAGGATGTTGAGAAACTGCAAGTGAGGTCCTGGGTTCTTCTGTAGTTGTGCAGCCAAAAAGAACAGTGCTTGAAGAGGATGACTTCCTTTTCTGTATGATGTTGGGTTCCAATCTAGACCCTACCCAGATGACAATGTTTTACTTGGGTGAATTAGACCAAAGGTGGAATCAAGATGTCAATGGGTGGACATCGAGAGTCCTTTGGGTGCCGCATACATTGCTTTGCTGAAGTCTGGGCTTCCCAGGCATTTCATGATCACACTTTGATGTTTCAGCATCCGCTGTGTTCTGCTCTTCTGAGATCTCAGCGTTGAGGGGCACAAGAGCATCCTGAAGGGCTCCCCTTCCTTTCCCGTGTCACCTCCCTGATTATTCCTGAGCAGCGGGAAGAGATGATGCAGCAGCGGCAAGAAAACAGTTCAGCTATGCTCATGAAATGACGACTTCTTGTCCACAGGCTAATAAAATTAATTGGAAGAACTGGTGTTGTGCAACTCACACTGTGACCTTACAAACAGCAATGATGGCATTTTATCCATGATAGTGTTGATCGTGTCCACAACCCAACTGACCTCTGCCATAAGTTCATGAAAGCTGTCCCAATGTTCCTGTCTTTCAGGTGCAAATTTCCCAGTATCTTTCATATTACTCTTGAGCTAACATAATGATTTTGCTGCTTTTCCAACATGCTGTGGAGCTGTCATTAGTGAGAGCCATTTTCTGTCCTTCGGTGTTTGGATCAACCATTGCTTTTACTCATGAAGTAGTGAAGCATGACTTCCAGCTGCCTATTTGGGAATTTTTAAAATTTGCAACCAAAGGAGAATGTAGAGCATCTTCTCCAGGGAACTCAGTCCTATTTCTAGTGTCACCTCCATCCCCATTCCTACCAAGACTTTTCTCCCCACCAAACCCAGTGTAGTTATCTCTTTTGGAATTGAGAGACTGAGAATTGGGAGAAAAAACTTAGCTCTTCTTTAAAAAAAAAAAAACAAAACTTTTTATTAACTCTGTGAGTTTCATATCATGCACCCCAGCCCCACTCATCAACCTGTCCTCTTGTATCTA
This sequence comes from Meriones unguiculatus, assembly GCF_030254825.1. Lineage (NCBI taxonomy): Eukaryota > Metazoa > Chordata > Mammalia > Rodentia > Muridae > Meriones > Meriones unguiculatus. Next base: position 68,186,569 of record NC_083358.1, on the reverse strand, counting down.
GCCTCTGCCCTTGCAACCTCACCCCCCCCAAAAAAAAACCCCACAGAAACAAAAATGAAACAACACAAAGCATAGAAAACATCTCACCATGGAAGCTGTAGTGTGTCACAGTGTGTTCCACAGTGTACCCCTCTGTCCACACATCTTCACTTGCAAATGATCATTGCGCTAAGCCATTGGTCTGGTTGAGATCGCTGGCTTCTGTCACACGATTAATATTGGATCCTCACCAGGACTCCTCCTGGTTATCCTGACGTCGCCCTCTTTCATGGAGATCCTCAATCTTTGGATTGGCAGGACTGGCCCTTTCACACATCTCAACCAGTCGCAGATGATATAGATTTGGGGGTGGGTCAACTCAGAGGCCTGGATCCGGGCCTGGTGGTAGCTGAACTACCCGGCTACCCGTATCCGCACCCTGAGGGCAAGCTCTCTAGCACGGCTCTGGCTAGCCCACCCAGTGTCTCTATCAGCAGGAGGCAGGGTCAGCTCTTTTGCTCCCATGCTTTCAGGGTCTGCTCACCCATACCAGCACCTCCAGAGCCGCTCCACTGGGCCATCCAGTCAAGGTGCAGGGCCAGGAAGGGGCTGCCTCACTTGCCTTGCCCATCAAGGCCAGCTCCATTGTGTTGCCCCAGTGACATGCGGGGCAGCTTAGCTCTTCTTATTTTTGACTTTTCCTTCACATCTTCTACCTTTACCTTCATTCATTATTAGCCATCCAATCCTCTGGATTCTGAAACACAAGTCCGTGAGGTAAAGTCCTCTTACGTTTTCCTTCACTCTGCTGCGACCCTGCTGTTTTGAGTTGGAATCAACCATTTCATAGATGAAGGGAACTACATGTAGTGCTGCACTTTTACATTTTCAAAACAGGGTTTTAAAACTGCATTGTTTTTATATTTTTAAATTCACTTTCTAAAACACTGAATTTTAAAATGCTAAAATGCTCTTTTAAAAGAGGTATCTAAATGTTCCTACTTTTGCATCTATGCTTTTGTAACCAACTTTTTAAAAAGCTGGTAACAAATATGATTTAAAAACAGTGGGAGGAGATATACTTATATTTTATATTGGTAATAGAAAACAAATACGTATAAAAGGTATTTATATTTTTCCATAAAAATGGTAATAGGTAAATTATTAATAACCTCAATGTATAAAGAATGCTTAGAAATTAACAAACACATGATAAAGATCTCAGTAGAAAACGAATTATGTCAGAAACAGGTATCTTGCCAAATAAAAAATACTAAACAATGAGCCAGTGACGTGGCTCAGTGGGTACATGTGCTCTGGGAAAGTCTAGGGACCTGAGTTCAGTCCTTGGAACCATGTAAAAGTGGAAGAGGGGATCTGAGTCTGCCAAGTTGGCCCCTGCTGTGGCAGGTGCACGAACACACACCAGGAGTGCTCTCTCTCTCTCACACACACAAATGTGCCAGTCTGCCTCTGTTTTATAGAAGAAAAAGGAATGTTGAATAAAATAATGAGACAATTACTCATACTCATACTCAACTCAAGTTGTCAAATGCGAAACAAATAGCACTGGGTCTATGTCAAAGTGGAGGAAAAAATGAGAGTATTTGTATTTCTACTGAGAAACTATTTAGTACATCAAAAGTCTTAACCACTCCCCAAAACAGCAATTTTTAATCTGGTAATTTATCTTTGACACACATTTTCTAGGAGTGGAATAACGCATGCAAATGCTATGAGACAGGAGACAGCATGTTCAAATTACTATAGCATTCAGAGAACACATGGAATGTCTTGGATGAGGCGAGAGAAACAAGAAGGTAGATATGATGGCCTTATGTACCATTTTCTTCAAAGATTCTTATATAAATACAGACTGTAACAGTTAAAATTAGAAATAGCCATAATGTCCAACAGTTGCTATTGATGGAATAATGATTTTTTTTCCCTAAATCACAGTATGCTGTACAACTTTCTCAAATGGTGAAATATATTACTAAGTTTAAAAACAAACCAGAAGACTAAGGTAGTTTGCAAATGTACGTACCTGTTATGAGTTTTTGGTATATATAAGCAAACAAACAAATCTAGGAGTTTTTGTATTGAAATGAATAATCCTGACTCGTAAGATCATGTTTGTTGCAAGCGGAAATGGAGGTGTTTTCAAAATATCTTGATTAGAAAATGTTACAGAAATGCTGGCCCATTCCAGCCACACCTCAGTCATAGCAAGCCCTTGTCAATCCATCTTAGATCGTCCAGACAGAAACTGTCAAGGACTGACTCTGAGACACTGGGTACTTTTACAAACAGAACATTTAACTGCTTATGAGACTTAGTTGGTCAGAGGTGCAAACAATTAAAAAATGAAACAGGTGAGAGAGAAAAGGAAAAAGCCTGAAGAGAATAAAAGTTAGAAACAACAGAAAGGAGATGCACATTGTTAGGGGGTGGGCAAACGGAGCATCCAGCAGTTAGCAAAGAAATCAGTGTAAACATTTTGCCTTTGCTGACTGGGGCTGTCAAAGAAAACGGCTTCATCTGTTCAGTTTTCCAGAACTAAAATAAGTGTAGCTGTGAAGCTATGTGCCAGTCTGCCTCTGTCATCTCTGCCAATTTCCTACCCAACAACACCCTGTCGGGCCAGATATAAATCATGTCATTCCCTAGAGGCTCTCCCTGGGTAGATGCCAACTTCCCATGTATCTTAATATCCAGAAGATGCTTCCAGCCAAGGACACAAGAACATTGGGGTGTCTTTGAGAGCAAGGGAACCTTTCTCAGTTCCTGTGCTTTGCTCGGGGTCTTAGGACAAAAGAAAGAAGGAAGGAAGGAAGGAAGGAAGGAAGGAAGGAAGGAAGGAAAGAAAGAAAGAAAGAAAGAAAGAAAGAAAGAAAGAAAGAAAGAAAGAAAGAAAGAAAGAAAGAGAAAAAGAGAAAGGAGAAAGGAGAAAGAAGAAAGCAGAGCTCCTGTACATAGGAGGGGTTCCCCGGGACTGGGATACCACTGAGGGCCACTGACTTGAAATTAATAAGGCTTTTCTGGGTGGAAAATGGAAGAGGAGGGGGATAAGCTGATTCAAGATATCCAAGTGCCCCAGTTACAGCCATATCCTCGGTATGATTTCCAGGAAACTGTGCTTGTTCTGGAGGAAAGAGATATGGAACAGACCTCCCAGCCTCTGGCCACAGCAGAACCAGACACATTTGGGCTGAAATGTCTCTGGCCTCTTTCAAGGAACTGGGTGCTAGCATACCCAAGAACATTTCAACTTTTAGCCAAGAAAGAAAACTGTTCACTTTCCAGGATCTCTTTTACCCTAAAACTGCCTGGGCAATGTCTAGCTATCTCCTGTTCTCATCATTTCCCATTCTAAAAAGATAATCCTAACTGCTAGTAGGAAACTGGGGAGAAATCAACCTGGGTTCTACAAGTTAGGTGGGGTTGTTGTGTATAATGACTTGGGGACACTTTAAAGGCAAAAGCAACTTAACCCACAAAAGTGCTTTTTGTGGAATGTAACCAAGATACTAAAATATCATGTGAATTTCTAATGTCTTCTGACTTCAAATCGGGTGTTGAAGGATAACCCAAGTTCTTTGTCTTACTTCAGTATGCAGGTCTGCTATCTCTCCTTGGTTTTGTTTTGCTTTCTCTTCCAAATATTTGCACTGAAAGTGTTGCTGTCTTTTATCAATCTGCTTCTCCGTCACCAGTCCCTAACAAAAACCCCACAGAAGCCACTTTAATGAATACTAAATTTACCTACCTTGTTTGCCTTTAAATGCTAATAATGAGCATGAATTCAGTTCTCAGTGGGTAATAAGAGTTACCCATTGAGTTGCATAAAAGATTAAGGAATCTATAAAAGTGACAACAGATCTTCTTCTAGAATGGAGGGGGTAATTAAAACAAGAGAATGGGATAGAGAGTAAGCCTCACACACCAAGGCTGAGAAATTAGCCCACAAGAAATGCTTCTTTTCAAAGAGGAATGCTGGCAATCGCCAGCTAAGGCTGACTAGACATAGCTGGAGCAGGCACAGAGGCCCTCTAAATTATTTTATTACATTAAAATCCACATCCTCAGGAGGACATTTAAACTGCTAATGAGGAATGAGTTGCAAGACCATCACCTATAGAACTACACGTGACGAAAGCCCAGTTTTGCAAATAAGCCATGAAGTTTGTGCTGTGTGATGGAAAAGCTCCTCCATTTGTGCAGCAGGACGTTGCTTTTCGCTCTGGCCCCTTCCTTCTCTAGAAATGTATGGTTTCCTAATAAGCTTCCATTTCTGCTTCTACCCACAGGTCTCTGCCCAGTTCCTCGATCTGGGACACAAGATCATGAAACACCTTTCCGTGGTGCCCACGGAAACCCGATAGCTACCCTCATCAGCTGGTGAACCAGTCAGAAGTTTGGGATTAACGTTTCTAATGTCTTAAGCTTTCTACTCATTCTGGGATGCCTGAGGGTAGCTATTCCAAACTGTAAACAGGTCAGGCTGCATACCATTAGGAGAGTATCGATCTGGTCAGCAGTTAACCCAGTAGTAAGATCAGGAAATGGACCAGATGTAAGAAAACACTTACACACTGAAAAGCACAGTGTTAAAATCACACCCATCCACATTCCTTCTTTCCTTTTCCTCCTTTACCTCCTCTTTCTGCTTTCCCCCAAGGATGCTCATGAGGATGGCAGGCTTGGGCACAAAGAAGGAAGGGGCTATCTGGGTTCTCATCACTATTCAGAGGCCAAGGGCTCAGGCCTCTGGGTAGCTCAGCACCAAGAGAGCTAGGTGTCACGTGTCACGCAGTGGGGCCTCAGTTGTGGAGCCATAGCCCCAGGTTTGGGGCAGTTGCAACCACTGCCTCTGTTGTACACTGTCTCCTCCAAGTGCTCCCCTGATTGTGGAGACTCACTCAGTGCTCCCCATCTTAGCATTCCTTCTTGACTTTGCTGGTGACACCATTTTATGCCACCTCACTTTCGTTCCCGTTGCTGTGTCTTTTCTGCTCACTTAATAGACATTTCACTCCTGCGGACGCAGATGAAGTCTGCCAGTCAGCAAGACTTCCTTCCAACACGAGGCTCAAGAAAAATCAAATAACTTGATCATCTGCTTATTGAGCCTGTTTGGGTGTCTGGGAAAAGAACTGAGCCATTCATACAGGATACTTTTAGAGCCTCATGAGAGAGGCCTTCCATGGTGACTAGGAAATAATTTCTGAGATGCCCACAGCAGGGATTTGTTTCCAGTCTCAGGAAAGTTATCATGGGACATAGTTTCTAGAGAAATAGCACCAGTGTGTCTTGCCCTCCTGTAGGCTGTGCTCAGTTCTCCAGTAATATCTGCCCAACACACCAGGTCTCCTGAGGGTCTCTGACATAGATGAGAGAGTTGGCTTCTGCACTCCAGATGCCCTCGGGTGCTTGTCAAGGAAATTCAATCCCTGGCTCCCTGCTACAGTGTAACCTTAAGAGCTAGAATGTGTTTGATCCTGAGACAAAAGAGTACTAATATTGTGACTCCACCCAATACAGGCTGGGTGGTAAGAGGTTTGGTCAAAGGATGGAAGAACCTTTATTTGGTCTTGCCTATTCATTACCCTAAGGAAAAGTAGGATATGGGACAAAGCTAGGAGACATACAAGTGGATCATATATTCAGAACCCCATAATTTGCTGAGAGCACAGATCCTTTAGGAGCTTGAGATTACAACACCCCAAGAGGAACCCAATGATGTAGCCTGATGATAGAGAGCCAACCCCAGAGATAAGATCAAAGAGGTTACACAAGAAAGGGAGAGAAACCCAGCCTTATTTTTCAACAGGCTAGTTAAGGGCACTAAAATGTTAAGGTTATCTCAGGAGGCAGCCCTTGGGCACTTAGCTCTTTCACAGAGAAAGAAGAGAGTCTGAGCAGCAAGCTTTACCTCCTGATAAACACACAGACATATACATGGACGAGTGTGTGTGCGTGTGTGTGTGTGTGTGTGTTGCTTTCACTAGGGCCTGTCTTACATCTCAACAATACACAAATATAAACTTCTACTTTCTTTTTTGCTAATGCAAATTTCAATGTTTAAAATCATATTTTATATATTGCAATACAAATTTCATATTTATCACTATACCAGAATGAATTTACACACTTTAAACATAAAAAGCAGAATTTCTTTTCTAGTATAATTGTGTCATGCATGAGAAACAAGTGGCTCCTAATTAGCCCCTCCATTAGGAGAAACTGCCTCAGAATCACTTGAGGGTTTGTAGAAAGGCAATGATGTTACGGTGCTTGGCTGTTACGGTGCTTGCCATCGGACCCCTTTTCCACATTCTCTCATTACTATATGGCAAAGTGAGATTCCATCTCCAACTCCTTTCAAGGTCAAACTTTGAGCTTTGCAAGAAAAATCACCTCTTAACACAACTTCCTGTAATGTTAAGTAATTGTTTTTACTGGCATCCTTAGCTCCTACAAATTGCAATTAAAACTGCAGTGAAATGAATTCTAAGTGTGTGAAATGTTCTGGTTTTGTCTCCACGTAAGTTTCTCCACACATTGTAGTGCCCGATGTTGCAAGCACCTGAAAACATGCTCCATTTTTTCTTTTTCTCTTTTTTATTGAAAATAGATTCTTCTCTCATACAACACTTTTAGACCAGTTTCCCCTCCCTCCACTGCTCCCAGCTCCCCACTCCCACTGGACCTTCCTTCTCCCCCAGATCCACTCCCCCTTAATTTCCCTTTAGAAAAGAGGCGCCTCCAAGACATGACAGCCAAACAGAACAAAACAAAATACAATAAGACAAGGCAAAAGCCGCCACACTGAACCTGTACAAGGCAACCCAACAGGAGAAAACGAGTCCCAAGAGCAGGAAAAGAGTCAGAGAAACACCCACTCCCACAGTTAGGAGCCCCACAGAAACACCAAGCAATGGGCTACAACATATGCAGGGGGCCTGGTACAGACATGCAGGCCCCATACAGGCCACTTCAGTCTCTGTGAGCCTGCATGTGTCCTGTTTAGTTGATTCTGTGGACATATTCTCCTGGTGTCCTCCATTCTCTCTGACTCCTAAAGTCTTTCCTCTCCCTCCTCTGCAGGGTTCCCTGATCTCTGAGGGGAGGGACCTAATAGAGACCTCCAATTTAATCTCTGTCTGTCTCTGTCTCTGTCTCCCTCTCTCTCTCAATAATCTCTGGCTGTGAGTCTCTGCATTGGCTCCCATCTGCTGCCAGAGGAAGCCTCTCTGATGATGACTGGACAAGGAACTGATCTATGAGTTTAGCAGAATATCCTTAGGAATCATTTCATTGATTTATTGTTTTAAGACCAGTCATGTTTGGTTTTACCCTAGGTCTCTGGGCATCCAGTTTCCAATTGCTGGACAAGGGCAAGGGCTCCTTCTTGTGGTATGAACCTCGAGTTAAATCAGACATTGTTTGGCCACTCTGATAAGTTCTGTGCCACCACTGCCCCATCACTTTTTGTAGGCAGGACAGAGTTTATGCCACAGTGAACATACTTGAGCAATCCCCTTGTGGTAGGATACAGTATCCTTTGGTTATGTGCCTAAAAGTGGTATAGCTGGGTCTTGAGGTTCATCAACTCCCAGTTTTCTGAAGAACTGCCATATTGATTTCCATAGTGGCTGTACAAGTTTGCACTTCTACCAGCCATGGAGGTGTGTTCCCCTTGCTCCACATTCTCACCAGCATGAGCTGTTACTTATATTATTGATCTTAGCCATTCTGACAAGTGTAAAATGGCATCTCAAAGTAGTTCTGATTTGCATTTCCCTGATGGCTAAGGGTGTTAAACATTTCTTTAAGTGTTTCTCAGCCATTTGAGATTTCTCTACTGAGAATCTTCTGTTTAGATTTTGTGGAGAGCTCTTTGTTTTCACCCTGGCCTTCACCTGGAAACAGGGGCAGGCAGGATGTTTTGCCAAGTTCATTTCCCTGTGTTTGTGTGAGCATCACACAGAGAAGTGGATCACACAGACAAGTGGTCAAGGTAAACAAGTTTGACTTCTCGATGAACCCCTTCATTGTATCTAGGTACTTTGCTCTGACTATAAAAATGAATTATAGAATAAACTGGTGTGACAGTTTCTACTGGCAGCCCTCTCAAACAGATCCCATGTATAGTGTGTTGGGTTTTTTAAATTTTCTTTCAATCCTCACTCCACACTTAAGAACTGTTTGACTCTACTGGTGGGCTCCGGCAAGATCTGTACTCTATTTTTTAATTGGATTATTGTTTTTTTTAATATCTAGTTACTTGAGTTCTTTATATATTTTGGATATTATCTCTCTGTTAGATGTAGGGTTGGTGAAGATATTTTCCATTCTGTGAGCTACTGTTTTGTCCTTTTGATGCTGTCCTTTGCCTTACAGAAGCTTTTCAGTTTCATGAAGTCACATTTATTATTGATCTTAGAGTCTGAGCTGTTGATATTCTGTTCAGAAAGTTGTCTCCTATGCCAATGAGTTCATGGCTCTTCCCCACTTTCTCTTCTATCAGGTTCAGTGAGTATTAAGTATGGGTCTATGAGCAGATATCTCATTGACCAGCACCATTTGTTGAAGATGCTGTGTTTTTTCCAATGTGTATTTTTGGCTTCTTTATCAAAAATTAGGTGTCCATAGGTGTATGGATTTATGTCTGGATCTTCAATTCCATTCCATTAATCAAGTTGTCTGTTTTTATGCCAATAACATGCAGGTTTTTTAAAATTATTATTCTGTAGTACAACTTGAAATCAGGAATGGTGATACCTCCAGTAGTTCCTTTATTGTTTAAGATTATTTTAGCTATCCTTGTTTTTTTGCTTTTCCATATGAAGTTGAGAATTGTCCTTTCAGGAAAACACATTTCTTATACCAGAAAGAAAGGATAGCTACAAAATGTTGCATGAAAAAATTAAATTTCTAGGGAAGTGGGGTGTTAACCATGAATGAGGAAACACTGTTAAGAACCCCTTAGTCCAGTGTTGCTTCTTTTTATTAGAGCTGTCTCATTGTTCAAAATTATGGGTTTCACTGTGACACATTCACACATGTATATGACCTGTTTTGATATGATTCACTCCCATTACTCTCCTGACCCCCTTCCCACTTCCTCCCTCTGGCTGTCTTCCTCTTGTCAAGTAGTCCTCCTACTGCTGTCAACATTCTCTTTGGGCCAAGATTTTGTAATGAGAAAAACCATGCAACATTTGTCTTTTAGGGCCTTGATCATTTCACTTAACATGATGATCTCCAATTCTATATGGGTTTGGTTTTATTTTGTTTTGTTTTTTTTTGGGGGGGTTGGTTTGTTTTTGTTTTTGTTTTTGTTTGCAAGTGACATAATTCCATTTTTCTTAATGCCATAATTGTAGATTGTTAGATAGAGGGTATAGATAGCTAAATGATAGGTAGATGATAGATAATAGATAGATATAGATGAATATAGATGATAGATAGATGATGATCGATAACACATGGTAGATAATAGATAATATGTAAATAGATAAGGATGATAGATGACAGATGATACATAATAGGTGATAGGTAAATAGATAATAGACAAGTAACTAGGTATATGCCACACAGAGACAGATGGACAGACAGACAGACAAATAGATTTCACTCTTTTTATCCATCCATCTGTTGGTGGGCCTTTAGGTCAGCTCCATATTGAGAGTACTGTGCACAGTGCCTGGGTAAACATGGGTTTACAAGCATTTCTGTCATGTACTTACTTAGAATCCTTTGAATATATATCCAGATGCAGAATAGCCAGATCATATGACAGTTCCTTTCTAGTTTTTTGAAGCCCCATCATACTGATTTCCATAGTGACTACACTAATATACTTTCTCACCAACAGTGTGTAAGGGTATGGATTCCAGCTTGCTTTCTCACTATTTAATTCGGTTCAGACACAAACTACCTAAAGTTAAACACAAAGCCCACAACTCAGTTCCATGAGACTGCCTCCCACATCAGATGTCAATCAAAGCCAGTAGGTGATCAAGTTACTCCTTTCTCTGACAGTATCAAATCAGCTGTTTCAATGACCTTTCCTCAGGTCCGATCGTTTGTGGTACTAAGTCACAGAACTCAGAGAACCACTTCAGGTTAATCTGAAAGAATATGAAAATAAACTCAACGAAAGGATATAGAGCACAGACAGTAGCTCCTGGGAACAGGGAACACTGACCTTTGTAAATTGCAGTGCGCCCTCCTAGACATGGGTATGTTATCAATCTAGAAGGTGTCCAGACCCCAGCAATCATCATGACACAGGCATGCTGGGAACATTAATTTAATTATCTACCCATCTCTCCTCCTTAGATGAAAGTAGGTGAAACTGAACACTTCAAGTCCATAGTCACGGCATGTCTAGTGACCAGCTCTCCTGCTGAAACTCTGAGGAGCACAAGTCCTCTCATACCCTAGAACATTCAGGGATTAGGACCTCTACATGTATCATGCTCATCACTCAACATATTGTGACACTCAAGAGTGCTATGTTAGGAGCTAGAAGCAGAGCCCCAATGTACATGTTTTTCTGTGTCAGATGTCACAGATTTTACATTGGGAGGACCAAGAGACTCAAGTTAGAAGATGAAGGAGAAACAAGACATATAACTGTCCCTTCCCTGAAGAGTTTTTGTTCAATAGGTCACAATCTTTGAAGGAATTGTCTTAATTCTAATTGTTCTATGTTTATTATTTCAGCTGGACAGAAGAGGAAGTGTAGGTGCCTAGCCTTTAACCTTAAACATGCGATAGTTTACGCAACTTATACAAGGCAACTATTTGGATGGTTAAAGCAAGGAACACCACATTCTCCTCAGTTTCACATTTGGAAACTTTCACTAAGACTAATGGCTTGATGTTTAAATTTAGTGGCACCCCCCACATGTAAGGCACCTCATTTAAATGTACCAAGATTCCATATAAAGCTATTGCATGAACACCAGTATTAATTAAGCCCACAAAAGTTTGCCAATTGATACAAAGCAGCAGGTATTAAAGTTAATTTGGAATCAACCTGTTAGTGAGGTACAAAGCCAGTTGGTAACCCTTTTATTTCTCTGATGAATAAATAATTGTTTAGTAAATAAATTGTTTAGTAAAAAAAAAATTTAGTAAATCAATTGATTTCCAATATGATCATATAACTTTTAAAAAATTATGACTGTGTTTTGTGTGGAGCCTCCATTAACAGGTTAAGTTCTTTCCCAGAGTCTCCAATCAAGAGATCCTCCCTGTGACAACGGTTGCTCTACAAAGTTTAAGGACTCTCTGTCTTAAGTTATGCTTAAAGTCATGTCTTGGCCTCCTGTTTGCTAAGATGTGACTATGCTGAATGGCAGCATTCTATACCACAGACAGAGCCACTTCAGCCACCAATCCCTTCTCGCTATGAAACAGTGAGATAAAACCAAATCCCCTTTCCCTCTTAAATCAACCTTTCAGGTATTCCTTTTTTGCCACAATGAAGAGAAAAGTAACTGAAACTGTATTTTTAAAAAGCGTCAGTCTTCTGAGCTTGCTACAGAGTCAAACCAACAGACAGGTCCTCCACAGACTCACCCCCACCCTAAACTCACTGAACTGTGGCTCCTCCACACTCACCTGTGTCAGGCGCTTTTCTGCTGCTGTCGTAAAATGCAATTTGAGAAAGAAAGGTTTGTTTTAGCTTAGGATTCCAGAGGAAGAGTCCATCGTGGTGAGGAAGGCATGGCAGAGCAGCAGATGAGAGAGAGAGGGAGAGAGAGACACACACAGAGACAGGGGCAGGGAGAATAGGAGGCAGAGCGGGATTACAAACCTTCCAAAAGAAGCCTGGTGATATATTTCTTCCAGCAAGCATCATCCTTCTAAAGGTTCCATAACCTCCCCAAACACCACCAACCCCTGGGGATCAAGTGTTCAAATTCATGAGCCTAGAAAGGGCAATTCTTATTCTAACCACCACATTTCATGTTGATACTGCTTCTAGAATCTGTAACAGAGGCTTCATGAGATTCAGCAAATGCAGCAATAAACAGCCTAGCTCCAAATGCAGGCAAGCCTACCGGTGGCAACACAGCTCAAAGACATTAGCCACAAGGCAGCAGTTCAAAACAGAAGTTCATGTGCAGTCCATAGAGCCATTTAGCAAGGCAGAGTAAGATAAGACCTCAAGTGTGTTGATCATGGCTGAAACCCGTGCTTGCAGGGACCAATGGCCACTGGCTACTGGAGACCAGCCGTGATTTTCACATAAGATTGATTCAAATGCAGATGGGTAATGCTATGCATGTGCCAGGAGGGAAGGAAAAAGATTACTGACAAAATGGCACTTGCTGGGGAGAGTAAGACAGGCTCTGAAGAAGGTACATAAATGGTTTCAAACTCAAGGTGAGGCCTAGGCAACAACAATAATGGAGATGGTGCACAAGATTCAACATGTGTCTAATCAGATGGAGGGCATGAAAGGAGGAGGGATGAGCAGGGACTTGATAGCTGCTGAGCATATCAACGGTGAAGTCAGGCTTCATCACAGGCATTGGAGTGAGCCATGTCTCCACAGCAACTTCTGTGAACCGAAACACTCGCTGCAGGAGGGAGAAGAGGGCCTGGGGATTCAGCCTATAAGATGCTTCACATGTCTGGGAAAGCTGAAGCCTGCAAGGTTCCCCAGGACCTCTCCCTAGGGTTGTGGAAACGGTAAGCAACTTCTCAGAAGAGATTCTGTCAAGCAAACTACACAGAGGTATCTGGGACTGTGGAGCTCCCACACAAGCCCTGCAGGGATGCAGCTTGCTGATATGGCTGCCTTTGAGCCATCCTTGTTCCTGCAAATAACATTTCACTCCTCTTAGTAAAGCCAATAAAAACTCAGTGGCTCAACAAGTTGGACTGCAGTGCAATCGTTACTTCAGTCTGTCGTGCTCTCCCTTTCTGGGGTGAGTAGAGTTTTGCACTTCCCTAGGAAATATTTATCACACACACACACACACACACACACAAATTGTCTCTCATTGATCGTGCCAGTTTAAAACCTAATGTGTGCGGTTTGGGTAGTTCTTGTTTTCTCACTTGTATTACTGCTTGCTATGTTTTTCTTTCAAAGCAATAAATTCTGCAGGGCTTAGTAGAGCATCCCTGTGCTCCCAGCGCTTGACAGGTAGAGGCAGGTAGGTCTACTACAGCCTGTTTGGCTCTACTCCCTCCTATGTGTGCTCCTACCTGAACACCCTTCATCAATCTGTACTTTGCTTTTGAAAGTTTCTCTTTCCTCACAGTTTTGTACACTCAGCTTTTTCATTCTCCCACCATACCCCACCCCATGCCAGCCTCAAACGTGAAGAATCTGAAACAGGAAACCATACTCGATCTCTGGGTCAAGCTAAGTCTGTAATTCTTTGGAAAGTGTGGTTTCCTTGTTCAGAAAGGAATGGCTAAAACTCAAGTGGCCTAGCAGTATATGCAGGGACAGAAGACACAATACGCAAATGGTTCGGCACAAAATACATTTCAGAATAGACTTTTTCCTCTCTTTTTCCCTCTCTTTTCTTCATTTTCCTTCTAAAACAATAGCTTACTTTCCTCTTTTGCTTATGCTTCATCCTTCTTTCCCCCTCATCATCCCTCCGTTGCATCAGGCCTTCCTTTATTCTCTCTTTTGATTTTTCATTTCTCCCTTTCCTGTCTCCTCCCTCTCTGGGGGCTGAGTCACTCTGGAGTATAAGAGAACATCCAGCAGGTGAGTGCTACAGACAGGAGAGCTCTGGATTCTGAACCTGCCAGAAGCAAAGATGGAGCAAGCCAGCCTCCCCACGAAAACACCCAGCAATGTAAGTCAGGGTTTGCTCTTGGAATGTAGTCTCCGGGATGGTCATAGTTAATTCTACATACAGTTTACTATTTAAGGCTGCTGAAAATGTCCTTTACACAAAGGAAGAACTCCTGTAATTTGAAAGTCAGTTTTAGAGAATTTATGTCAAAATTATGATAAAATAATAACTGTTATCGTTTAAAGAAATAACTTAGAAACTTACCCTAAAGGGGAAATACTGTGATCACCAAGGTGTTCTTTCTGGGTGAGGCTCCTTCACTGCGCTCCGCATCTGCTGACTCCATGATTGCCCCAAATTTAGAAAAGTACATAATTTGTGACTGTGGAGAGCCTTATTCTCACTTTCCCCTTATTTTTGTGCTAAAAGCAACTTAGTCAATCCTGAAAAGTTAAAAAAATTAAACATAATGCTTAAATTCATGTCTTTAAAATATCAAGTAATAAAGGAAAACTAATAGAGAAAACTGAAAATTGAACTGTATGGAGATTTACAAGCTAAAATGAATAAATGCTATACGACAGAGGAAGTAAGTTATAATGGCAAATTAAATGTTTTACACCATACTTCACGAGAATGGACTTTGGTTAGAAAAGTAAAATGGTGATTCTTGTTATACTTCCAAGGTGATGCTCATCTTTTCTTACAGTGTTCTGTGCAAGATAGATTCTAATCTTCTCAAAGTAATTAATGTTAGAAATCACAATGCAGGAATTGAATTCAAACAGCAGAACTTGGTTTCAGAAATCAATATTAATATCTTGTAAAATTTTAAATACAGAAAAATCAACTAAGGATTCCGATCAGTTTTCTGGAACTAAAAGAATGTATGATATGCCTGTATGTACATTTAAACATATATACACATCTATGTAGAGATGTGAACTCATCTTGCATTATGATTTTTATTTAAATGAGATAGACATAAAATATACATGTGATTGTTTCCAATGAATAAGTAGATTATTTTCTCCTCAAAAGGATATTAGCAGGATGGCTGTTCAGTATAGTACAGGTGAATATACCCTCACATCTCACCTGTTTCTAGCTCACTAGCAATCAGGCCACCCCCTTACTTCACTTTTGTATGCCTGTAGGTCATCACCTGCCGGGCAGCTATTGCCTGGACAGCAAATGCACCCATGTCCATTGAGAAGATTGAAGTTGATCCACCAAAGGCTGGCGAGGTTCGAATTAAGGTAAATACAAATGATGGTATACTCAGTAGATGTTGATGCATATATGTGATGTCATATTTTAGGAAACAAATGGTATTCTATATTAAAGAGAGTTAAGACTTCTATGACTCATAATTGATTGACTATGTTAGCATGTAGTAATAGTGAGGTAGGTTGCTGCATTTTGTTAAAATGCCACAAACCTAAGATATATCCATAGCAAGTAGTCAGTAATAGTTTTAAAACACTATCATTTTCTAGATTTAAAATCAGACTGGGGAGTTGGTTCGGTAGATAAAGTACTTGTTATGCAAGCACAAAGAACTGAGTTCAAATCCCCAGACCTCACATAAGAGCTAGGCAAGAGGCCTACATCTGTAGCCAGAATTGGAGACAGGAGAATCCCTGTAACTTTTTGGCCAACCAGTGTAGCCAAAGCTTCTGTTTCAGTGAGAGACTTTGTCTCAAAAAAATATATATATATATAGAGAGAGAGAGAGAAACAAATGAGAAAAGATATCTAGACTTCTGCCTCTGGTTTGTGCACTCACTCATGCACACATACGTGTACACACACACACACACATACACACACAGGGAACTCTCATATACACACAGAGAAAAGCTCATGATACAGTCTCTCTATCTCTCTCACACATACACATATATACACACACATGAAACTCTTCCATACACACAGAGAGAGAAAAGCTCATGAATATATTCTCTGTCTCTCTCATACACACATATACACACATGTGCACATGCACACACACAGGAAAATTCATGCATACATGCACACATACACACACAAATTAAGATTGTGAAAATCAAACGAAACTGTTCCTAAGCCTCCTTTTTCCCCAATTACAGAGCTATTCTGATATATAGCTATTTGATGGCTGTAGGTGTCTTCCAAAACTTGTGCTGGATTGTAGTTGCAAATATAGTGGTTCCGGGACAATGCCTCTAAGAAGTGAGTGTGTAAATTGTGGGGTCTTTGCCCCGTGGATGGATTAAAGCTGTTCCAGTAGGTAGAGATTGCATACAGGCCCCAATGAAAGCATGATTCTACACCTACCCAAGTCTCTGTATCACACACATTCAACTGCTGTTTGCCATATTGTAAGAGCAGAGAGGCCCTTGTTGTGTGAGAGACACCCTACTCTTAGATTCGGCAGATTCCACAGTCATGAGCCAAATAAACTGATTGTGTAAAAGTGACACGGTAGGTGACATTCTATGACATCCATAGAAAAATAGACTGAGACAATGATGTGTTCGGCTACAGTGGGAGTGACTAAGAGGCCCGGGTTCCCTCTCCCACACTGGTTCACTAAGGGACTCTCTGCTCCAGGTATAGCAGACCTACACCGCTAGGGATGAATACCCACCTTCCTCTCCATTCTCATTAATTGAGAAAAGTTTGCACGCTAGGCAGGGCCAGGTGAAGTCTAAGACTGCCCCAGAAGGCATCACAGAATACTATGTCTATATGGTTTAAACAAGATTTAGTTTCTCACAGTTCCAGAGTCTGGAAGTCTCCCAAATGAAGGTGCCAGTGTGGCTGGGTGAAAGCCTCATCATGACTTAGACACGATGCTCATCTTGCTGTACCTTTGTATGTGTGAGAGGGAGAGGGGGAGAAGGAAGCTCTTTCTTGGTAAAGACAGCAATCTCACCGTGGAGCTCTGACTTCATGGCTTATCTGAAGCTGACTATTCCCCAGGGCTTCCGTCTCCAAATGCTAGCATACTGGGGGCTGGCTGGGCTCACTATATGTAAAAGGTATACAATTCAGTTTATAGCAATAACTCATGATGTCATCCCCCTGCTCATGGGGAAGAGGGGTCACTCTAGGGGAGTAAGTCACTACCTTCACCCCAACTCTGCCACACTATATAGATGTCCTAACCACGGGAAGAGGCAAGTGGAAGGTACGAGCATTACCCGGCTCTGTAGGGGCTTTGTAAGAGAGAGCGGGAGAATGCGTATCTTGAGAAGCTATGACAAACAAGAACTGTTTCAGTCTGTTTTCTGTTACTATAATATAGCTGGGTACTTTACGGTTGTTTAACTTGCAGTTTCGGGTTTGAGTGTATTGCTCCTATCTAACATGCTCTCTTACAATGCAGAGAAAAGTACTACTTAATTCACTCTCTTGGTAACTAGTCCAGTCTTGCTAGGCCTAACTCATTCCGATGAGACTTAATACAGTGTCTTTTTTAAAAGATGTCCTTCATTGTTAAAGCGGCTGTAAGTATGTATGTGTTGTATGTGTGTGTATCTGTGTGTCTGTGTACACTGTGCTGGTGCCTCTAGAGGCCACAAAAAGACAACTGATACACTGAAGCTAGAATTACAGACAGTTTGAGCTGCCCAGCTTGGGTACTAAGAATCGAACTCGGGTCCTTTGCAGGAGCAGAAAGCATCCTTAACTGATAAACCATCTTAACCAGCCTCTCCATCTAGTCTCCTGAGGAAGACATTAAGCCATCACGAGGGCAGCGCACTAGACCCCATCCATCAAAGTTATTGCTCCCTCTTAATATTTGTTATGCTGGGGAACAAGAGTTGAGTATGTGAACCTCTTGGGCAAACCACACTGAAATCATACCAGAGATCTTTGTTATTAGTGACTAAGAGAGGCCTGGAAACCCCACGATCACAGCAGCAGCCAGCAAGCAACACAGAGAACCGAGCACAAATACAGTTAACGGCCCATGCTGAGATCATGTAAACCTCTGGCTATCCAAAGCTGTGGGCCAGCCGAGGCTGCTTTCCCTGAAGATCAACCAGAGTGGGTATTTGAGAGCAGCACACAAACAAACAAAAGGAGATTGAGAGGTGAAATTGTAGGGCAACTATTTGGGCCAAAGGCCTGAACAAAGAGACCAAGAAAACATAAATATCTTCCACACCTGAAGAGCCCAAAGGAATAAAGAAAATAAACATCAAAGTGGACAATCGGATCTCCAAAAGAGAAGAGCAATTTTACAAAGAATTTGGAAAGCTCCAAGATCAATTTCTGCTGGCCAGAACAAATAATAAAAATAAAGAGAATGTCTAGATAAAACTGGTTAGTGCTATCAACATGTTCCAAGTGAAATCTGTGATCTGAACCTGATGTGACTTGCCTCCAGTTCCATCCAGCTGGAGAATCTCACTACCTTGGAGGAAAACTAAGTGATCTTTGAATTGGAACAGCTAGAGAAAGAAAATAATTGTTGTGAAGAAAAAAACAAGAAAACTGTATACTGCAGAGTCTTTGAAGAGTTCTAAAGCCTTCCATTTCCTTTTTGCATGTTAGTTCGTATCATAAAACAGCATGCAGGATGGGGATGGGAAAGCAGGTACAGAAAGCCTTTGGACTGAGACTGTCTGACTGCTTGGTGCCAGGAGAAAGGAGAACACTACAGTGTCACCCAGGCTTCCCTCAACTATATGAGCTCATGTAGCAAAACAGACTCTGAAGTTCCCACTGTCTGCTTCACCATATCCCTCAGAATGTTTAACTATTTGTAGCAATGTGCCAGAAAGAATTCAGCAATGTTTGCTATGTTAAGGCAGTCTGGGCAAAATTAGGAAGACAAGAGAAGCCAAGTGCTATGTTCTATGGGCACAATAATACCACAAATGTGAAAATGTGTAGCCCTGACATTAAAGAGCATATTCTGCTTCTAGACTTGAAGTTACATCACATTTTTCTCTGAAGACTCAATAATTTTATGACCAGGTATTTTTAATATATGCATACAATATGTTTTGATCATATTCACCCCTACTCTTACCTCAACTCTTCATGGATTCACTGCCCACCTTCCTAGCCTCTCCCTACTTTGTTTCCTTTTTCTTTTTTAACACCTCACTGAGTCCAGTTTATGTATTCATGGTGTGGAGTCATCTACTGGAGCATCATTGACCCACCCAGGATCATACTCTTACAGAAAACTGACTCACTTAGCCGCCACCAACTGTCCACAGCTCCTCAGCTAGGTATGAGGGCCTGTGACCTCCCTCTTGGGATGTGGAATGGCTTGATCTTGCTCTCACCTGCTGTGCAGGCAGTGGTCCTGTCATGTCCTGAGGATGCTGTTTTTCTGTAGTCTTCCTCAACCTCTGGCTCTTCTAGTCTTCCCGACCCATCTCCACAAAATTGCCCCAGCCTTGGGGAGATGTGTGACACAGACATCCCATTTGTGGAAGGGCATGCCACACATGCTCTCTGCACTTTGACTAGTTGTGAGTTCCTCCATTTGCTGCCACCCACAGCACAAAGAAGCTTCTCTGAGGATGTCTGAGAGCCGTACTAATCTAGAAGTAAGAATGCTTTTAGAGAACAGTGTGATATGATGTCCATTTACCAATAAAACAATAGTAATAGGTTTACCTCCAGAACCTATGAGCCCATGAGTTTTTGGCCATATTTGTGGTACCAGGCATGTTTTCCTTTTTGTAAAGTGGGCCTTCAATACAACCAGAGAGTGTCTGGTTGCCCCAATCACGTTCATGCCACTGCTGCATCTATGGGCACATCCTATCCTACCGGGTTAGTCATTATTGTAGCTTGCAGAGTTCACAAATGAAACTGTTGGTGACTTTTCTCTCCTGGTAGCACACATAGAACCTTCCAGTACTATGAAAGGAAGCCAGCAGGGAGAAAGCATCTCAGTCAGTACCAGCTTAGGTTTTCCATGACTATAGTGTCTTCAGTAATAGAATCTTACCAAACAAGCTCCTGGTGAATAACCAAGAACCACCACAACAGCTTATGTTGTGTGAGAGGTCTCCCAAGACACCCCTGGCCAACAGCTCAAGGTATAGATATCGCAGATCTGGCACTGGATTTCATATTTGGCAGCCTATAGCTTCTGGGAGGACATACACACACACTTAAGGAAATTATAAAATAGTAGGTTTTCTTATGGCTTTAAAAAATATCCTCAGCGTTAATTATCCCTGCCTTCCCTCCTACTCTCCCCCACCTTCCCATATCCCTCTACACTAAACCGTCCTCCTCTTTATTCCCTTTCATTTTCACCTGTGTTCTAGTCCTTCTCCTTTAAAACATTTTCTTCTTTCTCCCCCTAGTGGCTCCTTTCAGTTTTCCTGGTGTATTAGTTAGGATTTAAATTACTGTGATAAAACACTATAGCCAAAAGCAACTTGGGACAGAAAGGGTTTATTTCATCTTACAACTCTTAAATTACAGTCCACCATGAAGGGAGTTTGGGGCAGGAACTCAAGGCAAAACGGAAACAAAGGCCACAGAGGAGTGCTGCTTACTGGCTTGCTCACTCATGGCTTGCTCACCCTGCTTTCTTGCACACCTGGGACCACCAGCCCAGGATTACACTGCCCAGAGTGAACAGAACTCTCCCACCTCAATTATTAGGAAAATGCCCTGCAGACTTTACTACAGTTGGGGACTTCTTTCAATTAATATTCTCTCTTCCCAGTTATATCTAGACTGTATCAAGTTAATAAAAAACCAACAGGTATACCTGACTCTACAAATACTCCAAGTTAATCATGTAAAACTAAAAAGTTGATGCTGGAATCCACATATCAGTGAGAACAGAATGAGTTTTTTTGTTTGTCACCAGGCATTTTATCTCCAATTATTTCATCATCTTTCAGATTATATCCTCTGGGATCTGTGGTACTGATAACCATATCCTGGAAGGGAAAAACAAAGTGCCACTTCCTGCCATCCTGGGCCACGAGGGAGCTGGAGTTGTGGAGAGTATTGGACCAGGAGTAACTACTGTAAAACCAGGTAGGCGACTACACATGATATTGATGGCATCTAGGCATGCAGGAATAGGATTGGCTTCTGTGCCAATTAAAAAGTTAAGAGGCAGGGAAAAGATGTTACCAGAAATTATGGGAGTCCCAGGAGAGACATCATGTAATAACATGGAAATCAGGGTCCCTCATGAGGCTCTTAGTTTTATTAATGAAAGAATTAAAAAACAATCACAAATAAGCTTGAGAACAAAGAATAGACTCAAACAGAAGCTTGAAGACAGTTTACTGGGGCCTAAAAGGGAAACCCCGGGGCAGGCAAGCAAGAAGGAAGAGGAGGAGTGTAGAAGAGAAGGAATGCAGGTCATGCTGCTTGCACTGAGGCAACATGGACGGCCACAAGTCGAGAAGGGAGCTTTAGGATAAAAAGTAGGGAAGCCCTAAGTGTTAAGTTATAGCGTGTAAGAGAATACATAGGCTATGGCGAGCACTTGAAAGGAAAAAGAGAAATGGGTCTTTCTAAGAGAGCCTCAGAAATGGGAGCAGATCATGAGCCTCTCACTGGGTTGGCTGGTAGGGATAGCATTATGAGTCAGAATTCTGGAAAGGAAAAGTGTGTTATCTTCAGATAAACCCATCTTCTTATGGGTGGTCCCTAGCCATGCCCTGTGTATTAGCTCTTAAGGGAGGAGACAAGGGTCTCCAACTAGAGGCAGATTCCATTCTTTACAATATAGTATCAATTCCTTTCCTAATTCCCACTCTGATTCTTCCTGAGGTAACATAAAGACCCCAGAACTCATCATATAGTGACAAAACCATTAAACTGCATCCAGATATCAGATATAGAACAAGAAACAGGCCACCTGAGACCCAGAATCCCAGGCTAAAGATGGGTTACAGTGGTGTGACACACTTGCCTATCATGCACAAGGCTGTGCTCAACTCCCAGCACAGAAAAATAGTTCATGCATAAAAACTATTTTGTGTTTGACTAAAAGGATCTAGAGAATTCTTCTCCTATCATTTCTATAAACATTAGCTCACACCAACCTGCCTAAAATTAAACTGAGAATCACAATCTATACAATTCATCACAATGCTGTTAAACATACAGTGTATGTGTGCTTAAAGAGCCTTTTCTACATATGTGCACATGCATGCACACACATATGTGAACTAATCTTTTCAATTGTGCAAACAGAGTAACATCATGTGTAAGAGTTTCTTCTAGAATTTGTATTTACTCTCCCCACACTAAGGGCCTTCATGTTTCAAATATTGATAATATCATTCTAACAAAAAGTTTGTCATAGATTTTTTTTGTTTTCCTTTTTGTATATTGTGAACATGCTACGTGAGAAACATGGGTGAAGATATTTGTGTCTTTTCATGGTTTCAGAATGTACTGCGTAACAAGTCTACACAGTACAGCAGTCTTGTTGGCAGTAATGTGCCAGACATTCCTGATTGCCTTGGTATCTAGCACTGGCTGAGGCAAACAAGAGTTGTCTTATTGCCATCCTAATTACCAATGTTAACTTTCTGATCACACGCTACACATCACATAGTAAACATATCTGTTTGTATGTTGAGGATGGGGACTACAGAACGGGTACATATGTCAGTTGCAGAGAATTTCAAGGGACCTAAGAGGCAAAGCTGGAAAACCGAAAGAAATGAAAATAGATGGAGGCTCTGGGAGGGGTGAGATGGACCACACTGTGTCTTTCTTGCATTCACCTAGGAATGGAGTCATCATCCTCCACTCTCAAAATGGAGGAAAATCAAGTCTTTCGGGGAAATTACTCTGAAAAACCAGTTTTACAGAATATGGAGTAACTCAGGCAAGGCACATATTGACCTTAATCATGTATGAGGAAATAGATGCTTTGAAAAAAAAAATTGATCCCCTTGTTTGATTAATTTAGCTACTTAATGGCAGAATAGGATTAAGGGCACAGGGTGACCTTCCTCGAGTTTTAGCATAACACATCGTCTCATAATGAGTACTCATCCTAATTTTGCTCAACCATAATTCACTCTTCCAATAAATATCGAGAATGTACATTAAGGACAAATTCTACTCTTCTCCTAGAATACTGAGACAAATAGACAAGCCTTACACACCACAAACACTGATGTCACTGTTAGACATAGCTGTCTCTTACCTTTGACCCTCAATATCATGAGATGTAAATGCCCAAATTATTTTTTTTTAATTTTGCAGGTCTATTTATATTAAAGTTGATTTTTGTTTGTATTTTTTGTGGGTTTTTTTATTGCTTTGTTTTTTGTTGTTGTTATTGTTTTGTTCTTTTGAGACAAGGTTTCTCTGTGTAGGCTTGGCTGTCCTGGACTTTCTTTGTAGACCAGGCTGGCCTTGAACTCACAGAGATCCACCTTCCTCTGCCTCTTGAGTGCTGATATTACAGAGGTGTGCCACTGCACCTGGCTAAGTTGATCTTTTTAATCCCATGGTGAAATGATGTTTAAACTCAAACACAGTGCTACAGACAGCTCTTGTTATAACAAACTGATCACATCTGCAATAAACAGTTCCCAGTGGGAGTAACTGGCTCTCAGGTTTCCCCTATGTTGGTCATAATGTTTTGTTTTGTTTTTTCCTCCTCAGGAGATAAAGTCTTAGTGCTCCCTCTTCCAGAATGCAGAGAATGCATCTATTGCCTGCACCCTACGGGCAACTTCTGTAAGAAAGAAAAGTTAGTTTCAGTTTCCTCAACTTCTTACCTCATCTGCTTTCCTTGGTACAGGGGTTGTCTTAACCCTGATAATGTCTTTGTATTTCTCTTTTTTGTTGCTCTGTGTCTGGGGAGCAGTCTTCTCCCTCCAACTGGATTAATGTTGGATGGAACCAGCAGATTTACCTGCAGAGGGAAGAAAATCTATCATCTTTATGGGACCAGCACATTCACGGAATATACTGTGGTAGATGAAATCTCAGTGGTGAAGATTGATGAGGCTGCTCCTATGGATAAAGTCTGTGTTGTGAGCTGTGAGGTGCCAACAGGCTTTGGAGCTGTATTTAACACAGCACAGGTAAGAACACCTGTGTTCTTTCTGAGTTCTTCTCCGTGTGACTGTCTCCATGGTAAACAGGGAGCCACATAGCTGGAGCGTTCCTTCCATTATTGACAAAACCAAAGGGCTTTTTCCCTCTCTTCACTTCCTACCAACACAACATCACCTTTGAAAGCCTAACGAAAGTTTATCCTCTAAAACTTCAGGTCACCCATGGCTCTACCTGTGTGGTTTTTGGACTCGGAGGGATTGGATCAGCCATTGTCATGGCCTGCAAAGCCTCTGGTGCTTCTAGAATCATCGGGGTTGACATCAATGAGCAGAAGTTTCCTCGGGCAAGGGCCTTGGGTGTCACTGACTGTCTCAATCCTAAGAAGCTCAAAAAACCTGTCCAGGAGGTGGTGATGGAAATGACGGGTATTGGAGTTGACTTTGCCTTTGAGGCCATTGGACTCACTGAAACCATGGTATGTATCTTGGGCACAATAGGGGCACAGGTTATTCAGTTACTTCAGAGAGACAGGAATTTACAGCACTTTGTTTTATTTGGGAGGATTGCTGCAAATTGAACCGACAGCCTCCAGCACACTAAGCACAATTTTACACCCTAGTCCTGTTGCAGGGCTATAAATTTTTATGTAGCATTTTTGAGCACATTGCTGTGCCCTGACTGTTCTCAGTCATTAGCCTATCCTATCCCATTTGTCAATTAGTCAGTCTTTCTAGACAATTAATAACACCATCTTCATTTTAAAGATTGAAAATATTAAACATAGTAAATGTAAACAGCTTACTCAAGGTATCATAGTAAAAATATTCCATGCTGTTTGATCATAGAATGTCTCCCTCATCCTCCCTGAAAGAACACATTAGCATTGTTATCAAACTTGGGGAATACAAACTGTGCCCCAAGTCACACCTGGCTACCCATCCTCAATAAGCGAATTTAAAAAGCAAATTTAAAAGTGGAAAACAGAAGAAGGATATTTATTCAATGTGGTCACACTGGGAAGAGGGACAATAGGACCCAGAGAAGCAACCAAATCCACCTTCTGGGTCCTGAAGCGATGGCAACGTTTAAACAGATAAACACATCTAAGCATTCTGGTCAAGGAGTGGCCCCACCTACGCTTGGCCAATCCTTGTCTGGGCTTCAGTCTCATCCTCATCACAGTTAGAACTGTGTAAAAACCTTTCTCTAGGAGACAAGTTCTTCCTCTGGTTGGTACCCTTTTCTTCTCCTAGGATGAGACTCATGGGAAAGTGCTCATTTCTTTGAGGTTATTTGTTTCAATAGTCTCCTGGTCCGACTGAGAGATATGAGGGCCTCTCTAGGGGACCTTCATTTCCAGCAGGCCAGTTACAAGTTATATGTAAATGTAAACACTACTAAGATACTAATCCGTCTGTTTCCACATCCAGGTCGCAGCTTTGAAATCATGCCATGTGAGCTACGGAGTGTGTGTGATTATGGGAGTAGCTCCCACAGAGTCACAGCTTTCTTTTGACCCAGTGGTGCTTCTCCCTGGGAGAACCCTGAAATCTTCTGTTATGGGAGGTAGGTCTTTTAGTTTCCTCTCTCTTTCCAGAACCCTAAATCCCCTGCAAGCTCCTTGGAGGGAATCAAGAAGGGAAACTGAAGTGCAAGTTGAATATGAAGTAAGACTACAGCCTCCTTAACCACATAACAGAGATATGTTTCCATTGACAAGCAGTTTACTACACACATTTCATCTTTCGGACACTCAAGAATTATCTAACTTGTGTAAAGCTCCCCAAACTAAACCATAAGAAATAACTGAATGCTGGGAATGACTCAGCTATTTTTTATTTTTATTTTTTGTCCATTTTCTGCCAGCATATATGTATGTATGGACCTCACTTGTGTGCTTGGTGCCCTCAAAGGTTAGAAGAGGATATTAGATCCTCTGGATCTGAAGTTAACAGATGGTTGTGAATAACCATGTGAATGCTGGAAATTGAACCCAGATCCTCTGGAAGAGAAACAAGTGCTGTTAGCCAATAAGCCATCTCTCTAGCCTGTGTCAGGATATTTTTATCAGAGCAAAAAGATGAAAGAAAGAAAGAGAGAGAGAGAGAGAGAGAGAGAGAGAGAGAGGAAGGAAGGAAGGAAGGAAGGAAGGAAGGAAGGAAGAAGGAAAGAAGGAAAGAAGGAAGGGAGAGAGAGAGGGAGGGAGGGAGGGGAGAAGGGAGAGAGGGAGGGAAGGAGGGAGGGAGGAAGGAAGAAGGGAGAGAAGGAGGAAGGAAGGAAGGAAGGAAGGAAGGAAGGAAGGAAGAAGGAAAGAAGGAAGGGAGAGAGAGAGGGAGGGAGGGAGGAGAGAAGGGAGAGAGGGAGGGAAGGAGAGAGGGAGGAAGGAAGAAGGGAGAGAAGGAGGGAGGGAAGGAGGGAGGGAGGAAGGAAGAAGGGAGAGAAGGAGGAAGGAAGGAAGGAAGGAAGGAGGGAAGGAAGGAAGGAAGGAAGGAAGGAAGGAAGGAAGGAAGGAAGAAGAAGAAGAAAGAAAGAAAGAAAGAAAGAAAGAAAGAAAGAAAGAAAGAAAGAAAGAAAGAAAGAAAGAAAGACATCAAATAAGAAAAGATGGGTTTTGTTTAGCCGAGATGACCTCAACAGTGTGCCATATGGTTCGGACTCAAGTCTTCGGCTGCTAAGGGCTCTCAAATACAGCCTTCTTGCGCCACACAAAGAGCTGCACTGTCTGCCAGCCATTACTAGGCCATTGGCCTCAATCTCTCTTCCTGTCCCCAGACAAGAGTCCTTGCTACCTTTCTCTCATGAGACTGATGTCCTCCAAGTTTTGTGGTTTGTTTCCTGTCAGGCACTATGTTACCTTAGAGACTCTTCCATAATTTTAGGAGGACCCTAGAATCCCATACAGCTGCTGGAAAAGTAAATGTGTTTGTCTCCAGGTATCTGGATTGACCAGCTTTGTGCCTGACTGTCAGATTTTCAAACCTCAGTTTTGTGCCTTTATTTATACCAGTTACTCCAATTCCAAAGTTGAAATCTATAAACACTTTATTCCCAAACACTGTGCCTTTTTGCTGTGCTGTGTTTTTCTTGTGGTGTTATTTATGACCCCCAAGTGTGTGCGCACATGAATAAAGGCATGAGAGCATGCTGTAGAGATATACCAAATACTCATAGTTTTTGTAGCATATTTACCAATAAATAAAACTAACCAAAAGGAAAGGATTAAAAGGAAGAATTAATAGGACTGGGGAGGTGGCTCAGTGGTTAAGAGTGCTGACTGCTCTTCCAAAGGACCCAGGTTCAATTGGGTATATAATCTCAAATGAGACTGTGCTGATATATTTTCTCTTCCTCTTCCTCTATAAAAAAAAGAACAGAAGTGATAGACTCAATTCAGTCATGATCACAGCCTATCAGCAAGCAGCTCTCCCTTGTTTTCAGGATACTAACTACTTCCTATAACGTTCACTTTCCAGCTGATTTGACTGGAGGTAATCACCGAGTCTTGAATGAAATAAAGACTGGTAACCCAGATCAATCAGCCAGAAGGTGTTGCAGGCAATGGTTAGTGTCCTGAAGACAAAAGAGAGCTGCAGGCATACAGGTTGTAGCCATGAGAGCTTCAGGTAATACGGCTCTTCTATGGCCCGGGGTAATCATAATTCTGTCAGTGATCAGACTTTTGCTATGGAACACATGGTTTACTGCCTTCATGAACATTCTGACAATTTTAGAAATAGACAGTTGACCAGAGTCTTCAGTAAGTGCCAATATTTTTCACCTTTTTCCTTTCTGTTTACAGGGTATAAAACCAGAGATACCATCCCTAAACTAGTAACTGACTACATACAAAAAAAATTCGACATAGATGCTCTTATAACCCACAAGTTGCCTTTTGAAAAAATCAATGAAGCATTCAAATTGTTACGAGAGGGAAACTGGTAAGTATTTATGTGTGGTGTGTGTGTGTGTTTAAGACATTCTTGCGTGTTATGACATACATGTGACTTTCAGCCAAATTGTTATGAAAAGTCCTCTATGCTCCCACTTTACTCTTTACTATTCTGTGACAACATGTGACAGTAGGTAGTAATTATTTTGTCTGATGAATTTTTTAATATCACACTTCCATTTCTAACACCAGCAACTGCAATACCTCAACTGTAGGCTCTGGTCAGGAGTAAGTTTTTGCTTAAAAGAACAAATAAATGAAAAGGTAAATTGATGAGCAAAATGTCCTAATACGAATGTTTTAGAATGGTGAATTTAGAATGCTTTAAATACTAGGGAACAACTTCACAGGCTCATTGAATCTCACAAGCCCTGGTTTACACTGTGATCTTTTTATTAATGTGATCCAATCTACTATTTTTAGGGGTTGATTATGATGCTTTGATTCCTGATCCCAATGTTGTAATGAAGTAAACTCTTAAAACCCCCATAAATAAATAAACACATACATACATGCTAGGGAACTTGTTAACATATAAAGTACAATGTACATTACTCTTCCTGATGACTATAATTTGGCAGTTATTAAAAGCATAGCACCACAAGTGATAAAAAAAAAAGACTGACATTTCTACTTAAAATGCAAATCAGATATAGTCCTCACATGGCCTTTTGCAATTAGAAAGTAGAAAAGCACTGTGGCATTACTATTCCAGTTCCCACGGGACTAATGAGGGGTCACCTGTGGAGTGTGAGAGGGCACAGAATAAAGTGCACCCACAACCAAGGTGGCTGGTTGCTCAGGGGCATATTATCTGATTCTCATTGCTGCATTCAGATCTTGTGATTGACAGTTCTCTGCTGGCCTTGAGGACAGAGATTTCAGCATCTGTAAGAGAAGGGGCAGTAAAAAGAGTGGAGCTGGGAAGTGGAGCTGGGCGGGCAGCACCAGCTCCTAAACTCTGCGTGCTGTGGTTGCACTGTGTCGCCTCCATTAGCACAGACAAGTTAGTCCCGTCAGCACTTACTCTTGTGTTTCAGCATCCGCTGTGTCCTCTTGCTGTGAGACTCCGATGGTGATGGCACACTGGCATTCTCAGCAGTGCTCTTCTGGGCTTCTTTACCTCCTTGAAAATTAAATTGCAGACTATGGAGATCAAAATTGGAAAGACATACATACACAATGTTAAGAAATTAAACTATTAAAGAAAATGAACTATTTCAAAACTCGTGTCTGTGCTTCATGCCAAATACCAAAGAGGAAAAACAGTAATTGGTTATTGATGTGCATCCCCACTTGGCTTTGTTTTATTTGCACAGGACTAAAGTCAGTCTATTTATTTAAATGTGTTTATGGCATGCTCCCATCATTCCATATGCTCACTGCCTGCTTCAGGGAAAACGTTTCTGGGCACACTATGTCAAAAACACAGGCGAATACACTTGTCTTTCCACAATGTCGAATTTTATTGAGTAACAATAAACTCATAGGGGACCATAGTTTCAATGGCAGCAATTTGCTGGATATATCAACTTTTCTTCATAGTCCTGGCTGGAGTGAGCCTGGGTTCTTTTATTGCAATTTTAATTACTAATACAAGCGATCACATATTACATATCACACAGCGAATATTTCTTTCTTCATATGTGTGATACATGTAGGGTATAGAATGGATCCCCTGAACTAACGAGCCACAGCAGACTTCAAGAACTTTTAGAAGTCCTAAAAAACAGGGAAACTGGTAGAAATAAAAAGCCTGACAACAAACGAAACTGAACTATGGCTTCTGATACAGCCAGGTTCTCAACCTTGCTAATTTTGCAACCGTTTAGTACAGTTCTTCATATTGGGGTGACCCCCAACCATAAAATTATTTTCATTGGTACTTCATAACTGTAATTTTGCTACCATTATGAATTGTAATGTAAATGTATCTGTGTTTTCTGATGGTGTTAGGTAACACCTGTGAAAAGGTAATTTGCCCTTCAGGTCCAACAGCTGTGCTTCAGGGTCTTCAGCAGCTATTGTAGAGTCAGGCTTCAGGGTCAGGATTGAGACCAGCTACAGAGACAAAACGGCAGGACCAGGTCTATATGAACAAATGGGTGGCTACACGGATGGCAGATTGTCTTAGTCAGGACCTCTATTGCTACAACAAAGCACCACCCTCAATAAGCAAATTGGGAAAGAAAGGATTTATTCAACTTATATTTCCACACTGCTGCCCAATCTGCAAAGGAAGTCATGTTAGGAACTCAAGCAGGACAGGAGCCTGGAGGCAGACGATGATGCAGAGGTCATGGAGAGTGATGCTTACCAGCTTGCTTCCCTTAGCTTGTTCGGCCAGCTTTCTTATAGAACCCAGGACCACCAGCCCAGGAAGGCACTACCCACAATTGATCACTAATTTTAAAAAATGCCTTACGCCTGGATCTCATGGAAGTATTTCCTCAGCTGAGGTTCCTTCCACTCAGACAATCTAGTTTGTATTAAGTTGATGAATAATGAGCCAGTACACATAGCCAGACAGGTAAGCAGGAAGATGAGGTCAACAACAGAGACTGGGCTGAGAGGAAAGCGCTGACACGATTGTGAATTACCTGCCTGTCAGTCACTTGATGCACATCCTAAGTGGCCAGTGAGGGCTAGCTCCATCTTAATGCCAGGTGCTACCCCTATCTGGGACTCAGATGAAGGCATATATCCACTCATTAGTCTGGTGTGACTGAAAAGTTCTTAGGTCTGCTTTTCCTGTGTGATTTTAGTATGCTCGCTGTAGAAAGGATGGAGGTCTTATATCATGTAGCACAAGGTTCTGGCTCACCTACTTTAGCACAGGCTATCTTGCACATGTAGTGTCTGTTACATGTAGTTCTACACACAGCTTCATGCCTTTCATGTCTCGTTAGCATGTTAAATCCTCCCAGGGATGTGTGTTTTAGTACTGCAGTGGGACACAGGTCACGTGCACACACTCGGGAGTACCCTGTGCCTATTCTGGTGGCTGTAGTTAGTCAGTGAGGCGTATGCTTCAGAGTTATTCTTGGCCAACTTTTTTTTCATACACTACTTTTTGTCAGGGTTTGCCTGAGGCCTTCTCATTCTTGACCCCATTCTTCTACTTTGCTGGAGTTCTAAACTGAGTAAAATGGAAAAAAGGAGAAAGTATGCTAAATACTGTCATCTCTCTCTCTGGCTCCTGACTAAGGATGTAATGGGCCTTCACACTCCCACTGACATGACCCCCTTTACTGACTGTTCATCATCACCATGGGCCAAACTAAGGTCTTTTAACAAATTTTTTGACCACAGTAATGAAAACAAACACTAAGACACACAAAGGGATGAGTTCAAATACAATAACAGTGGGCAATTTCAATAGCCTACTCTAATAAATAGATCATCCAGACATAAGAAATAAGCAATCAAACTTCAGTGTCAAATGACAATATAGACAAGTTGGATTTAATAGCTATCTACAGAATATTCCTTCCAGCAGCTACAGAAAATTCTCAACAGCCCAAGGAACTTTATTTAAAATATTTACATTTTGGGCCACAAAGCAAATCTTAGCAAATACAAAGCATGGAGTAATTTATTATGTCTTATAGAAAATTGTGAGCTAAGCTAGACATGTCAGCTGGAAGAGGTGGCACACTCCTTTAACCCCAGCACTCAGGAGGCAGAGGCAGTCAGATCTCTGTCAGCCTGGTCTACAAAGTGAGTCCAAGTCCAGGACAGATGAGGCTTTGTTAAAGGGAGAAACTCTGTCTTAAAAAAAAAAAAAAAAAAAAAAAAAAAAAAAAAAAAAGAAGAAGAAGAAAACCTAGACAGGTTAAGCAGCCTTCAGCATCTTGAAGACAGATGTACCTGTCTGTAGTTCTCCGTGGAAACTGAGACCAGTCATCTGTCACTAAATGTTTCCATTTTCCACAAAAATCTATGAAAGTTGAGAAGCTTTTGTTTTCAATGGAATTAGCAGATGGCAGTTTCTCCTCCAAGCTCTTTATGTCTCCTTACATCTGTGTTTCCCACTTTGGTGTAAGGACCCTGCTCTTGAGCAACATCCTGTGTTAACTGTGTAGCCATACTTTTTAGCTACTTTATTTGTGTTCTTATATCTAGCACCCTTCTCCCTTATCCCTTCCAACACCCCAACACTAGTAGGTGAGTAAAACAGAGGGGGAAGGGGATGTAGACCCCTTTAAACTACTTGCTGTTGATCACGGTCAACAGGTTCCTAGGGACAAGACACAATCTTCTTTATGAGAATATCTATCAACCCAACAAACCAGACAACCAGCAATCCCGTAAACCAGCAATAGCAAACACAGCAATAGAACCCAACAATAGCAAGGCCCAATAGCAGCAAGAGAGCAACAGCCGCCATAGGCCTTCTCAGCACTCCTTCCCCCATCTACACCCTCTCAACAGTCCCAGGACTGAACTGTATACAGCTGGTAAAAAAAAAAAAAAAAAAAAAATCACACCCCTAAGCTGGAAGCCAGGCATGGTGGCGCATGCCTGTGATCCCACCCAGCACAGGCACAGGAAGGCAGAGGCAGGCCAATCTCTGTGAGTTCAAGGCCAACAAAAAAAAAAAAAGAAAAGAAAAGAGCAGGAGTTAGCCCCATATCTAACATCTGGAATTAAAATAAAAACATACTCACATAACATAACTGGGTTTTTTAAGAAACCAAAATTTCACTACAATGATTTTTGGGCTTGGGATCAATTTTTGTGCTGTCTATTGGAGTAGCGTCCTTGGTTTCACCTTGAGAGTCATTTCTCCCTGCATCTCAATTTTATCCTAAATTTTACCAAAGACTTAAGATGCTTGGTGTTTTTTTGTTTTGTTTTGTTTTTTGAGATGATCAGATAAATTTCCTTTGCTCTGTGAGCCTTCACACATCCTGGAACTTGTTCTTAACAAACCCCTCAAGAAAACTGGCCATGTAATTGTATCATGTGAAGATTAAAACAAACAAACCCTAAACTTCAATGTCTTTATGAGGAGGAATTCATAGAAATTCTATACTAAAGAGAGAGAGAGAGAGAGAGAGAGAGAGAGAGAGAGAGAGAGAGAGAAAGAGAAAGTTTGCATCAGAAAGGAAGTTTAAAAAACAAAAGGCAATAGAGGAGCAGTAGGAGGAAAAAGGACTATTTCTAGAAAAAGAAAAGCATGGGGATGGGCCCCCTGACAGATGTTCTCAAAATACAGGATATTCAAAACCAACAAGCAGTTAAGAATAAACAAGTAGGCTATAAACCAAAGAGATCCAGAACCAAGAAAGATTCACCAGTGTCTCTATGAAGAGGCAGCACAGTAGGAGAGCTGACTTAAGAGGTAGGAGTAATGCAGAACCAAGCTGCCCTCACGCTGTCACACCCACCATTCTGCTGACTCCCAGCTCCTGGTTTGTCCTGCAAGTTGTCAGCATCTTATGAAACCTCTCTCTGAAAAGACAAACTCCCTGCCTGCCTGGCTGCCGCAAAGCCCCAGTCTTCCTCTCCCCCATCATGAGACTCATAAGGAATTCTAGTATCTTGAGGTCAACAGTCTCAATAGTCTGAGAGCCAGAGGGAGGAACACAAGCACCTCTCTTCCCTCCTGCTATGACTGTTACAGTTTGTAAAGGCCCATGTTGCGCTCCAAAGTTGTCAGTGCAAATTAACAACTGTCCTTTAAAGGAAATAAGTTATTCTTTAAATTTTTTTAGCTAAAATATAGTTGCATCACTTCCCCACAAGAAATTACAAGAAAGACCCCCAGGATTCTAGGAAGTTTCTTGTTCTTGGGCAGTGGGTCTCACAGGTTAGAAGTGTTAGGTCCACTGAAGAAAGACCCTAGACTAAGATGGTATGCAAAAATAAAGAGTGTTTATTCTATAGAGAATTCCAGCATGCTGGGGATATTGCCTTCACAAAATGGCAACGACCTTGAAGGGAGCTCCTTTTAAAAGCCAGAAAGGTCATGTGGCTACATGACCTTGATTGGGATTGGTTAGTGTCCATGGAGTCTATGTGATTCTTATTGGGACTGGCTGGCTCCTAAGAATTAACCACTCAGAGGCATTGTGTTTTATAGACCTCTTTGGCACAGTAAATTAAATTTAGAATATAATATTATCCATCAGAGTAAAATGTAGGAGTCTAAGTTTGATAGTACATTCTAAGAGGCTTACCTAATGATCATGAGACTATTACAGTAGATACAAGGGTTAAAGGCAAATGGCTGTGTGGTGGTTTGAATAAAAATGGTCTCCACAGACTCATAGGGAAACCTTATATATTACCATGTATTACAAGACGGTGGCTTTTGTTACACATTTCATTATAAATTCAATTTGAATTGGCTGATCTACAGAGATTACAACTTAACACAGGAACATCACAAGATGAGACTTATGTTCTATTGGCTTTGAATCACTTCCTCTTTGTCAGAGGCGAAGTCCCTTGAAGGAGCACAACCTTATGTGTTGGCTGAATGGTTGGAATAGTGCTTATCCTGACTGGGGCAAGTGGATAGGACAGAAAACATCTCTAGAAGTTTAATATGACCTTTCTAAAATCTATAGTCTAAAAGAAGCTAAACAACAAGGAAGACCTTAGGGAAGAGGCTAAATCCTCATTCAGAAAGGCAAATAGGATAGACATAGGAAGTAGAAGAAGACAGGGAACAGAACAGGAGCCTTCCACAGAGGGCCTCTGAAAGACTCTATCCATCAGGTATTGAAGCAGATGCTGACACTCATAGCCAAACTTTGGGGGGAGTGCAGGGAGCTTTATTGAAAAAGGTGGAGATAAAAAACCTGGAGGGGACAGGAGCTCCATAAGGAGACCAACAGAGCCCCATAAATCTAGGCCCAGGGGGGCCTGCAAAGACTAATGAATCAACCAAGGACCATGTATTGAGAGGACCTAGACACCCTTCTCAGATGTAGCCCATGGGCAACTCAGTCTCTATGAGGGTTCCCTATTTAAGGGGAGCAGGGGCAATCACTGGCATGAACTAGGTTGCCTGCTCTTTTATTACCTCCCTCTGAGTGGGTAGGGGAGTGCAGCCTTGCCAGGCCACAGAACAAGATAATGCAGCCCGCCTTGATAAGACCTAACAGGCTAGGGGTCATAGAGTTGAGGAGGAGGACCTCCCCTATCAGTGGTCTAGGGGAGAGGCATAGGGGTGAAAGAAGTGGGGAGAGTGGGAATGGGAGGAGATGACCGGTGGGGCTATAGCCAAATACAAAGTGAATAAATTGTAAATAATAATAGTAATAATAATAATGAAAAAAAGCATGACTTTTCCTTATCTGATACCATCCAAAATCCTAAGCAGGACACTTTGGGCTGTCTCATTGTTTCCCTAAAAACTAATCTTCTTCCCCTTTTTATTGTACTCACTTTGAAGGGAATAAAAAGTAATTTACTTCACGCCAAATATAAGCAATGATGGCCCAGAAATACTGATTCAGATTCCTAGTGTAACGTGGTCCATGTAAAAAGTAGGTACAGAACAAAATCAGAGTCTAATCCTAATGACATATTGTCAAGGGCTATGTAACAGGAACAGCAAAACAGCTTTAAAACTCACAGAATGTAGCCCACTGGTTAGCACAACCAATGGTTGTGCCTCGGAGAGGCAGAGCCCCAAGGACTACATGTCCTGACGACTGTATGCTATTATGGAGAATCACTCTGTTTGTTCCCTTCACAGCCACCGCATCCCTCATCACGTACGAGCTGTATGAAAACTGTAAGGGGCTCTCAGTAACTGGGCAGCGTCACCGGCACTAACAATTTTTCTGCTGCAGCAGATTAATGATTCTCCTACCATCCTCGGAAAGAACTTTGAGATGTAGATTGTTAGCACTGAACACCGACCTTAGAAAGAATTTGGAAAAATAGACTATTAATAGGATTAAATTAAGATGTTTTTGTCAGCAACTCCGATGTTGAAAATCTTAGGGAGAAATTTGGAGTTCAGAAAAGCACACTCTTTGGAGTTGAGCTGGGGGATTTTTGAGGTCATGGAACAGGAACAAGAGTAGTTTGACTGGCACTGGCTGTTGTGACTCTCTCGTGAAAGCTGGGCTGTTGATCAAGATAATAATTAATTTCTTGTTCTTATTTTTGCCCTCAGCTTCCTGATATGATTTACTAAAAAGTTGTTAGTGAGTAGATGTGCATTTTGAGGATTTAAAGTAAAAATGACTGATTGGTTTTTATATAAAGTTTAGATTTGTGATTCTTTTAAGATTCTCCTAAGATCACTTTTTAAGATGATTCTTTCCTTCTAACTGCAAAATGCCGCCTGCCAATAAGGAAAACTGGCTGAAAAAAAAATACCTTGTATATTTGTACTTTATTAATCTCTAACAGGTTGCTTAGTTACAAATGTGTACGGGTTCTTGGAGATATTTTTTCAGCTGTAATACGTAAACTATTTCCCACGTAAAGGTATTGTGGAACAAACTGTTTTTCCATGATCATTCACTAAAAGAAAAACAGAATGTAATCACATTTTAATTTTTATACTGCTGGGATATATAAGCTGTGGGAGAAGACACAAAGTTGTTGCAGCCTGTGGAGTTTCCTTCATCCACCCAGTATGTGTATGTGTAGATATGTATAGATGTAAAATGGTTGGAGTCTTCTTTATCCACCCAATGTGTGGATGTGGATGTGTGTGTGTGTGAGTGTGTGTGTGTGTGTGTGTGTGTGTGTGTAGGTGTATGTGTGAAGTTGTGGAAGCTTTTTTTGTTTCATCCACCAAGTGTTTCTGGGGGTTGGGGGTGCATGTTTGTAAGATTTTTCTCACCTTTTTTTCTTCACTGACTACAACAGCCCTGGCTCTTAGCAGCCAGTTACAATCAATACCAGCCACCAGCCGCCAACTTCTATCAGTACTGGCCCTCAGTTGCCAATTCTACATCCCGCCTCAGTTTACCCTGGATGTCAATGCAACCACATGGTGGCTCATAACCATCTATAATGAGATATGATTCTCTCTTCTGGTGTGCAGGCACACATGCAGGTAGGACGCTATATAAATAATAAAGAAATAAATCTTGAAAGAAAAAAAGAATTGCATATCCTTACATAGCACCACAGCATGAGTTTCCACATCCTGTCACTTACAGGTCCTGTCAGCCTGTAAACATCAGTCACTGTGACCATCATAGTTGCACATCCAGCAATTCCTAGAGTAGCCAAAAGAGCTGTCAACCAGGATGAAGTCAGAAGATCACAGCCAGACCACAGAGACACAAATCAGCTGTAGGCAGAACCTGAAAGCAGGACACAGCAGCAGGAACTTGGGAAACAGTGAACTCTGCTACACACCTCTGGGGTGACGGATACATGGATTTTTACATTCACCTAAGTTTATAAATTTAAAAGTAAAATATAACCTTAAATTTTTGTGAGTTGTTAACCATTTGGAGACATTCCTTTTCTCAAACAGCCATTGTGTGTGACGCTGGGGCCCAGACCAATAGTGGCCAGAGCCCCTGAAGGCCAGGTAGGCACTAGGCACTGGTCCTCAACGGCCACAGCCCTACTATTTTAGACAATACTGTGAGACCCAGAGCCACGGATATGGGACACATTCAAGCTCACACACCCAGAGGGACAGTGTGTCGCTCCCCAACCTGACAAATGGTCCCTGACTGCACCAGAGTTAAAGGGACTCAGCAGGTTCGAGTCAGTGGCTTTTTAGCCCCTGAACAAAAGAGTTCCCATGTTTGAACACC
Organism: Meriones unguiculatus; assembly: GCF_030254825.1. Taxonomy (NCBI): domain Eukaryota; kingdom Metazoa; phylum Chordata; class Mammalia; order Rodentia; family Muridae; genus Meriones; species Meriones unguiculatus. The sequence goes on along the minus strand of NC_083358.1, from coordinate 68,149,082 downwards.
CAGTGTTACCTTGCTAGCATGTGCTGGCTGTATCAGTCCTGCATGTCCCCTCATTAGGCAAACTGGAGCACATGAGCAGCAGGGCACATGAAGAGACTTTTTATGTAGCCAATGACTCACCATGAGCGAAACAAAAACCATCAGAAAGAACGGGGATTGGGGATGCATAAACTACATGTAGCAGAATGCTCAGCAGTAAGAAACTCAGAGCACAGCTACAGCACTGCAAAAGACTGGAGAGGAGGCTCAGCAACTACGAGTACTGGCCAGGCTGCTAGAGGACCTGGGTTCAATTCCTAGAGCCTGTATGACAGATCCACTGTTTGTAACTCCATCCTAGGGACTCCAACAGACACCAAGCACACATGTGGTACCCAGACACACATGCAGTCAAAACACCCATACACAAAAAATAAATAAACAAAGGCACTGTAAACAATCAACAAACAGAACTAAGGGAAAACTGCCTGGAAGGGTATACACTGTGAGTCTACTCACACAAACATTAATAAACAAAACCAAAACTATAGATAGAAAGCAAACTATACAGGAACACCACAAATGTGCAAGAAAACTATTACCAGGGTGTAAAAGAGAAGAATGGGTGGGAAGAAGTTCCAGGGCAATTGAAAGGCCCTTTACTTAGTAGTTATTTGTAACTCAGCCTTAAACAATTCATGCACTTTCTCTACTTGATACATTGTAATAAAAGATTTTCAAAAGAGATAATTAAAAAATGTCTCAGTGCCAGCTGGGAGTGCCTGGGTTTAGAGATGAACTGTGACAGTACAAATGTTACCACAGGAGTCAGGCAGAGCTGTGATTGGAGAACCAGCCAGCAGGAGTGCTATTTATTCAGAGTTCCCAGCACAGGACAGAGCAGTCTGGGTGGAGGTGAAAGGTCAGAGCCAGGAAGACACAAGCTTCCCCAGAAAGCTTCCCAAGGAAAATGGGCACCAGGGGCCAAGTAAGTAAATAACCTGTATCCGCATTTAGCTGCTGCTTCTGTTGTGTCTGCACATTTGCTGAAGATGCTTCCTTCCAGGTTACACTGGAGGCGTGATGACTGAAGTTAACAGAAGTGATAGGAGCAGTCCATGAACTAGGAATCTGCTCTAAGGAAGAACAACTCTGGATTTGCCAGAGTGTCTTTTTTTTCCACAAAATCATCTTATTCTCTCTCTCTCTCTCTCTCTCTCTCTCTCTCTCTCTCTCTCTCTCTCTCTCCTCCCCTCCCTGTTTCCCTCTAAGGAAAAACAACTCTGGATTTGCCAGAGTGTCTTCTGGGGCACTCACAGGTGATTTAAAGTGTGGGGCAGGGAGAAAGCTAAGTTGCCTATGTTCTAACCGTCAGTGCAGAGCATGTGTTTAAAGCATGTGAATGGATGGGACAAAGCAGACTGCAGAAGGCTGTGTATAAGGACCCCAAGGGAGGCCACGCAAAGGCTTCTCTGAGGAGAAAGCAAGTCCTCAAATTATAGGTGGGTTTTGTTCTTCCATTTCAAAACCTCTTGTAATGAATAGATACTATATTTGTAAAATAAAAATAAATATATTAGTATAAAAATTAAAATCAATTTAAGCAATAATTAAATATTGTTTAAGAACAATTGAGAAGCAAGTTTTCAAATGGTCAAAGAACTTTATACCAACAGTACAGAGAGTAGTTAGAACAAAGGATTATAGATGTTCTTTTAATTTTCTTTCAATTTTACTTGTATTTGAAAATTAAAATTTAATTTGTGAATGAATAAAAATAATGTAAGAATTAATTTTAAGACCTGAGGTGTTTAGTTTCTTTTCATGCACTTTTACTCAGTTCTTACAAAGAGAACGATTTGTATTTAACTTATGCTCTATTGATAAACTGACTGTATAAGTCTGACTTCCCATCTGGAGACCTTAGTTGAACTCAATTTAGTGGATTGAAGATGGGACTTTCTTTCGAACAGTTCCAGAGTGATTCCTACCACTCTGTTGGTACTACCATGATTCCTATCATACCTGCTGGTCAATGACCACACTTTAATATCCGGTCATGCTTCCCTATAACATTACAGATTAATTAAAAGTAACAAAGTGGTACAACTGACCTTGTGTTCAATAGCCATACTTGGAAACATATACTGATGTAATAAAGGGGAAATCTTCCCCCTTGTCATATAACTAAGTCTCAGGAAACTGTGAAACGTCTTTCAAAATGCCCTATAGCTTTTGGGGGGGGGGTCATCTGTTCTCTGCCTTGGGAGACCTTGGATATACCACTGAGTAGACTCTATCCAGTGTCCAGTCTGCTAAGCAAAACACAGAGGAAAAATTACATTCTCACTTTCAGGTCAAACAAGGCCTTTGACTTATCCTCATGGAAATGGACTAAAAAAGCAAAAAGAAAGACTAGATGAACCAGGGGCTTCTCCCAAGCCCAAGTCATGCCTGACTACCAGGTCTTCAACTGACCTTGGGAGGGAAAAAAATGATTCATTTTTGCCACCTACATGGTTTTAAGCACCCAGCAGAAAAAGTATAACACAAATTAAAATGATCAATGTTCTTTTGCAGCTCAATGAACTACAATTCTCAGACATTGTACATAACCACATGAGAGATTATTTGGACAAAATTCTCACTAAGAATTCTATTCCTGACAAATATATACATTGCCCAGATACACAACAAGACCATAACTTACTTCAATACTGAGGTGTCTATCAGCAGGGTGGGGAAGAAAACAGTGAAATCTTTAAAAAGCTGTGTTTGCCAGCTCCAGAACACTACCTCTGGAAGTCCATTCCCATAGCTACTGTGCGTCCTTCTGCACCCTAGCCATTCATGTTTACTGATTAAAGGAAATTGCCAAATGCCCTGTTGTCAAACTCAGGTTTGAAAATTATTCATGATACCCACATTGTGTCCCTGGACATTGTGACACAATCGTATAAAATATACATATACATATACTTCTCTTTTAGAGTACCCATCAGCTGCTGCTGACTTGTTGTGACTTAACAAACAGCATTTTGAGAAATGCTACGTTTTGAGAATCTACATTTCTCTCAGGTTAGGCCCATCCTGTGTATCTCCACTGGGCACTACACCTGGCACGTGGGCAGACACATCTATTGCTGCTAACACACTGACAATGGGACAACTGCATTAACTGACCTCTCTTACAAAGTTTCCAAGCGTTCACTCCTCGTGCAGGAGTCTAATGTAACAAGCAGCTGATTGCACAGTTACAATTTGATCTGTCAAATATGACTTACATCAATCAGGACATAGAGAGGAGAATTTATTTGACCTTATCCTTCTACGTGGTTCTAATATGAAGGTTCTGGTGTGCTGTCCAGACAGCTACACACTATGTTTTGCCATACTACATAGGACTCATGTTAATGTGGAAAAATCTCTATTTCTTCCTCATGAGGATACAGCAAAGAAACTCGTAGCTGACCTCTGAACTTAACTTGGCTGATGAAAGGCTCCTGAAACTCTTTTGAGCCAGAGAAGTGGCTGCTCCATGGTCTACATCTTACAGTGAACAATGGTGGCAGCAAAATCATCAATCTTGTTAAAACCTAAGACGAAGCCTGCCAAGGATTCTTTAAATGGCTTTCTTGCCTGTTCTGTTTCACTAATAAGGGCAAAGCTGCCCCAAGTATCTTCCTAACTATGCTCTCAGCAGAATTACTAACAGTCACGTTTGTTATATGTTGCAGAAGCTACCTCAAAGGTATGGCACAATCCTAAAATACCTGCTACCACCAAATGGCTGTTAGGCTCTGAATCTTTGCCATCACCAAAGCATTACTCTGGCCCCTTAGATCGTCCCCTCCCTAAGGCAGTCTGACTGCTGTGCCTTCCTCCTCAACCCTTTTGTCAGCTCAAAACAGTTTAGAGTGGTCAGAACCACTAAATTCCTACAGTAATTTGCATCCTGATCCCAGTTTCCCCTTGCTCCTCTCCTCCCAGTCCTTGCCCCATCTCCCTTCTCCCACCTACCCACTCCTCCTTCCTTTCTCTTCAGAAAAGTGAAGGCCTCCCATGAATATCAACCTGCCTTGGCATATCAAGCTGCAGTAAGACTAGGTGTATCTTCCCCTATAGAGGCTAGATAAGGCCTCCCAGTAGGGGAAAGGGTTCCCAAAAGCAGGCAAAAGAAGCAGGGACAGTCGCTGCTCCCACCTTTAGGAGTCCCACATGAAGACCAAGCTACACAACTGTTACATTTGTGTGTAGAGGGCCTAGGTCAGTCCCTTCCATGCTCTCTGGTTGGCAGTTCAGTCTCTGTGAGCCCCCGTGGGCTCAGGTTAGTTGATTGTGTAGGTTTCCTTATGTCCTTGACTCCTCTGGCTCCTTAAATCCTTCCTCCCTGTCTTCAGGATTCCCCAAGCTCAGCCTAATGTTTGGCTGTGGGTCTCTGCATCTGTTTCCATCAGTTGCTGGGTGAAGCCTCTCTGATGACAGCTATACCAGGCTTGTCTGCAGGTATAACAGAACATCGTTAACAGGGTCAGGAGTGGGCTCCCTCTCATGGCATGGGTCTCAAGTTGGACCAATCATTGGTTGGCCCTTCCCTCAAATTCTGCTCCATCTTTACCCCTGACCATCAGGGTAAATTGTTGGGCAAAATTTTCACGGCTGAATTGGTGTCCCAGTCCCTCCATTGGAAGTCTTAGCTGGTTCCAGGAGATGGCCGGTTCAGGCTCCATATGTACCATTGCTATGAGTCTTAGGTAGGGCCACTCTCATAGATTCCTCGGAGTTTCCTTTGCCCTAGGTTTCTAGCTCGTCCCAGAGATTGACCTCCCACCCCCATTCCAGTTGTATCTCCCAGTACTCTCTCCCTCCATCTTTCCCACACCTGATCCCTCTTGTTCCCATCTCCATAACCATCCCAATCCAGTCTCCTCCCCTTGTCCACCCAGGATGTCTATTCTATTTCCCCTTCTCAGTGAGATTCACATGTCCCCTCTTGAGCCCTCCTTGTTACTTAGCTTCTTTGGGTCTGTGTATTGTAGCACAGTTATCCATTTACTTTACAACTAATAACCACTTTAAGTGAGTACACACCATGGTGGTGTTTCTGGTCTGGGTAACCTCACTCAGGATGATATTTTCTAGTTCCATTCATTTGCCTACAAATTTCATTATGTCATTGTTTTTAATAACTGAGTAATACTCCATTATGTAGATGCACCACATTTTCTTTATTCATTCTTTAGCTGAGGGACATTTGGGTTATTTCCAACTTCTAGGTACTACAAATAAAGCTGCTATGAATATGGTTGAACAAGTGTCTTTGTGGTATGGTGGAACATCCTTTGTGTATATGCCTAAGAGTGGTACAGCTGACTCAGGGTAGATCTATTCCCAATTTTCTAAAAAACCACCAAATTGATTCACAAAGTGGTTGTACAAGTTTTCATTCCCACAAGCAATGGAGGAGTGCTCCCTTTCTCCACATCCTCACCAGCATGAGCAGTCCCTTGAATATTTATCTTAGCCATTCTGATGGGTGTAAGATGGAATCTCAGAGACATTTTGGGTTTCATTCCCCTGATGGGTAAGGATGTGGAACACTTCTTTAAGTGCTTCTCAGCTATTAGAGATTCTATTTTTACTCTATTTTTAAATTGGTTTATTTGGTTTGTATATCAAGTTTTTTGGGTTCTTTATATATATTGAATATCAGCCCTCTGTCAGATGTGGGGTTAGTAAATTTTTTTTCCATTCTGTCCTTTTAATGGCATCCTTTGCTTTACAAAAGTTTTTCAGTTTAATGTGGTCCCATTTATTGTTGATCTTAATGAGCTATTGGTGTTCTATTAAAAAAAATTGTCTCCTATGCTAATGAAAAGCTGACTTTTTAACTATAAGCAACTCTTTAATTTGTTCAGAACTCTGGGTACTCTTTCTTCCAGTTAAATTTAAAAGGCTATGAAGCCAAATATCTTATATTCACCCATTTGATCATCACTGTTTTTGAAACACTATTTGTTAATCATGTTCCCAGTGTGGTTCTGCTGAGTCAAGATATCAGTTATCTCTGCAGGTTTTCACAAGAGGCTTTAGAAAAAACAGCGGCAGTGATTGCTTAATTCCACCAGAATTGTTATCTGAGATGGAATAAGCTTCAAATCAAATATTCATTTCTACATCCACAATTTCATCAGCTCCATCCTTTCTTTCATCACTGTCTTCATTATCTTCATCCTCCTTGGCAACATGATCTACTTTTCCTCCTTATGCAAAAATATGGAACTCTTCATGAATTTCATGTCATCCTTGCACTAGGTCCATACTAATCTGTTTTGTTCTAATTTTAATACATGTGCTGCGAAAACTAGCACCAGTCTATAATTTTAGTTGAGGACCAGTATGCCCATCTGAACAACTGATGAAAATATTAAACAGAAAGAAGGTAAGGGTGCTCAAGAATCATACCCATAGCACCTGTTACATGTTTGCTGAACACTCCAGCCAAGGCTACAAGAGTACACATTCTTTTTAAAGGCCAACAAGACATACTAAATAATACACATCAGCTGCTAAGTCATAAAGGTAACCTCTACAAATTAAAAATATATATATATGAAATCATACTGAAGGTGCTAACAGACCTTCAGAATTGAATTACAATAAAAAAAGAAAAAAATGCAATTAACTGGAGGCTAAATTACATACTCTAAAACAGTCTACTTAGCAAAGAAGTTTCAAAAGAATTGTCTTTTTTATTTATTTATTTATGTGCATTAGTGTTTGCCTCCATGTATGTCTGTGTGGGGGAGTCAAAGCCAGTAAGACTTGATGTACAGAGAGTAGTGAGCTGCCATGTGCATGCTGAGAATTGAATCCTGGTCCTCTGGAAGAGCAGCCAATGCTCCAATTAATTAATTAACATCCCTAGCCCAGTTTGCCCCCCCTCCTCTTCTCCCAACCCTTCCTCCATCCCTCCCCGTCCCCTGCCCATCCACTCCTCCTTTTCTCTTCAGAAAAGTGGAGCCCTCCCATGGATATCATGTTACAGTAAGACTAGGTGTATTGTGTAAGCATGGCAATTAATATTTACTATTGGTTTATCTTCTAGTTAAGCTTGCTGTTAATCTTAAACAGCTGTGTAACCAAATCACCACACAGAGACTGGGTTTATTTAGTTAACCTAGAACACAATGTTGGGCAATAATTACTCCACACTAAACCTCCAACCCCTCATAGTTTCCTAACATTTAGATTTCCCACATTATACTTGCTTTTAGTGATATCTTAGGTCCAGTCCATCTCTCCACATAGTTCCAAGATCTGTCCTCTAGCTCCTTCTTCAAGCTCTCCTCTTGCCCCTTCTCCCACTCATTTCCTGACCTCTGGCTCCTCCCTGCTCAACATTGTGTCTAGTTGCTTTATTTTGTCCTATTTACACAAAAGTTGAGACAGGATGCTTAGAATGAGTATCACAATGCAATATTCGGATTGAAACCAGAGAGTGGTTGGTAGAAATCAGCATTTGAATGAACAAGGGTAAGGTGTATACATTTTAAAAGAACGTTATACCAACAGTGTATCTTCTATTGATGCTAACTAAGCAGCCCAGTAAGGGGAAAGGTCCAAAGGCAGGCAACAGAGCCAGAAACAGCCCCTGCTCCTTCTGTTAGGAGTCCCACATGAAGGCCAAATTGTACATATGCGCAGAGGCCATAGGTAAGTCCCATGCAGGCTCCCTGGCTGACAGCCAATGCTCTTAACCACTAAACCATCTCTGGTGTCAAGGAACTTTGTTATTACATCATATAGAATGAAACTGAAAATTTTCCATCAACATTTGTATGGCACAGCCAAATCCACACTGATTTGTTATCTACGCAACTATGTGACCACATCGGAAAAGAAAAGTTGCAAATCAATAAGTAATTCCAGCTCATACTTCAGGGCTTCAGAAATAGAAGAGTAAAATAAAACCAAAGCAAGCTGAAGGGAGGGAATAAGAAGGGTAACAGCAGAGGCTAACAGACTTAAAAACAGGAAAGCAATTGAGAAAATAAATAAAGCAATGAGCAGATCCTTGAAAACAATACACTTAACAAGGCTCTTACAGGATTGGGAGAAAGGCATAGACTTAAATTAGCAAAATCAAGAATGAAGCAGAGGCATTTCACAGGCACTGTAGGCATCCATGGATCAAGAAGGAGATAAAACTGTTAACTCTGCACGTGTGAACTTGACCCACAGGCAAACAAAGCCATTCCTGAAAAAAAAAATCACAGCTGCAATATTTACTGAAGATGAAATAAATCATCTTTGTAGCACTATAATTATTAAAGTAATTGAAATCAAAGTTTAAAATGCCACCCCTAAAAGATATATATAAATCTGAAGAATTTTACTCTTTTACATATTTAATGAATTAAGAATGATTCTACATACTTTCTTCTACAAGAATAAGACTTCCAGATTTTTTCCTTATAATCAATATTATAAGGACACCAAAACCAAACACATAATAAAGCAAAAATGTTAGAAAATTAACACAAGTATCTCTCATGAGTGTAAGCTCAAAAATGCTCAGCAAAATTTGAGCAAAGTAGAGTCAACAATATATATAGTTATCCATAGTTCCTTTTGTATAAAAGGAATTAAGCCATCTAGGATTTGTTTCAAGCATAGGACAAATACAGTAACTAATAATCAATATAATCTACCACATTAAAAAGATAGCCAAGGAAAAGTCATATGATCACCCAATTTGGAGAGAAAAACACTATGTAGCCTTTATTTGAGAATAAGTTTGTCTCTACCCTTCAGAAAATTCCTTGGATCTCAGTCAAAGCTGTCTTGGTGTACACACAGATGTGCTTTTCACTGCCAGGCCTTTTATAGGCTAGTTCATTTCCTCTGAGTAATCACAAACTGCTAGAGAAACTGTCTAGTAACTGCAATGCTCATTTTACAAATGTAGAAATTCAAAACTTAAACATTTCAACAGACTGTATAGAAGACCATCTTGTAAAGTCAACATGTTAATATACAAACAAGCCATTCTTTCTCTCGTCTGTACTCCAGAGGTCACAGTACACAGTATGCTTTCCCTGCCTCGACCATGAAATCCAACCATTCAGACAAGAGAAACACCCAGGTAGTAGACGGGTAGTAGAAGTAGCCACTGACCAACTTCACCTCTTGTGTTCTTTCCCTGAGTAAACCTACCACACATGTTCATAGGCTCATAGAAAACTTCAAGCAACAAGAAAGTATACATTTACAGAGTTTTGACAGAAACCGATTTAATAATTATCTGACTTCAATAGTTTTAATAATTATCTGACAGAGATGGAAGGGGAGGAAGACCTCCCCATCAGCGGACTGGGGAAGGAGCATGGGAGAAGAAGAGCAAGGGAGGGCAGAATTGGGAAGAGATGAGGGAGGGTACAGCTAGGATACAAAGTGAATAAATTGTAATAAACTAAAAAAGAATTTTTAAATTATCTGACAGAAAGCTCATGTTCCAGCCCTTCAAGCTGCCAGTGGTTGACATACTGTCATTATTTCCACAGTAAAAATTGCCATCAGAATCTCCTGGCACCAGGCAGTCCTATCTACAACAAGAACAGAGGAACGCCACCATGAGCACTGCAGGCAAGGTAGGTGTCCTCTCTCCATGTGTGCCATGCCATACTTGTGCCAGTTTGCTAGGCTCCTGTAGGACACACGATGCTTAATCGTAAACTCTTCCCCTCCATTCCCTTCCCTCTTATTTCCATTCTGTGCTAATCCCTTCTCTGATTTTGCCATTGCTGCAGTAAGTAGTATGCAAACTCTACTTCAGATTTCTCCATTCAAAGCTAAAGCCCTTCTTGGGGACCCCTCAGAGGCACATGTAGACTCCTAAACAGGGGGCAAAGAGTGCAAAAGATATCTGGAAGACCTCAAGGACATTTCAAATCTACCCTGGCTTCCCAGAGAAGGTGGCAATAAAGGAGCAACTTACCTGAGAAATAGACTCACCAGGCAATAGAGGACAAGGATTTGTAAGCAAGTGAAACCACAGGGGGAAAAAGAATGAAGGCAGGAAAAGTCTCCCACTTGATCACCTCCAAGCAGCTTCCGTGGATTAAATAAAAGGCTGAGGCAGAAAATGATGGGAAATAGGACTGCAGAGAGACAAGGAGAAAACTGGGATGCTGATGGATGCTGTCAGGCAACTGGCAGAATTGCTTCTAGTGCATTAGCCTGGGAGAGGTCAAACGAATGATATGGAGGGTGCATCTGAACATGATAACGCCAGCCATGGAGCAGAAAGTTTGCTCAGTACTTCATGGGAAAGGCAATGGAAGGGTCCAGACAGCACACAAGTCTTGGGAATGATGAAGAAGACACAGATTCCAGAAAATGTCTGATTCTGGATGAAGAAGGGCAGAGAAAAATTAAGGCTACTTCCCAGCTTTCTGTCTTGGATGGGCAAGTGGTTGGATTTCATGTCTGAAACAGGGAAGGCAGATTGTGTACTGTTCTCTGGAGTACAGATGAGAGAAAGAATGGTTTGTTTTTATACTAACATGTTGACTTTGCAGTATGTGAAAGACATTCAAGCAGCATATAAATACTTGTCTAAATCTTGGGGAGAAAGCTGTCCCATAGGTACAGTTTGTACAAGTCATCTACATAAAAGTACTGACTGAATGCATAGAAATGAAAGATAATTTATAATAAGTAATAACAGGCTGATATCAGAACACCTAAGACCTACCTTGCCATCAGTTATCTTGTCAACACCAGTCTCCAGTAAATAGCATTTTGAGATCACTGCCATCAGCTGGTCTTCATTCTTTATCCCATAACTCATTGCTTTACTCAAAGATCCCTCAGGCTTTGGGTCACCAATAATCCCACACTGTAATGTCATCACAATCCTGAAGCAACCAGTGGACAGTTTCATTCATAATAATATCAAATACAAGGCATACAACCAGGAGTGGTGCCATTTGCCTGTAATGGCAGCCCAGGGAAATGGAGGCAGGAGAATCCCAAGTTCAAGGGCAGGCTGGGCTACATAGTAAGACTGTTTCAGAAGAGAGGTAGAGCTATTCATCCTTTTAGATGTGTGCTTTCCTATAAATATAAGTGATATTTGTTATACTAATTTAAATATAAAAGCTGAAAACATAAGAAAAAATCATATTGGGCTAGGAGCCAATAATTCAAACATATATTTAGAGTTTTTCACTCTTTTTTTCCTCTGAGTATAAGTAAAGTACTTCCTAGTAACAAATAATATGAGTCTTTCACTCCCTCTCTTCATCTGCTAAACCCAGGTGATCAGATGCAAGGCTGCTGTGCTCTGGAAGCCTGGAGCCCCACTTGACATTGAGGAGATAGAAGTGGCCCCACCAAAGACAAAGGAAGTTCGAATAAAGGTAAAACAAAATACACATATGGACATCAAAACCACCCTAAATTATATATCCTTTCCACAATTTCCTACTCAAAAGGAAAACTGCATATTCTTCTGTCTAGAAAATGTTAGGGAGGGTTAGTACGTGGTCACACTGCTAAATAGAAGAAGAACAAATTCAGTGACTTCTTTTTTTCAAAGCTCAGATAAATGCGTGGAATCACTGGGGAGCTTAGAATATGCTACCTGCATCTCATCTCAGATTCTGCAATTCTGATTTGTTTGACTGGGCATGCCACATATCCCAAGATGATTCCAACGAGCTCCCAGCAAGCTAGAATGCAGTTCAACGGACTTGTAGTTCAAGGTCATTAGATTATTTTCAGTACAGTGGTGGAGAGTATGTATTATTTACTAGTGGACTATAGAGAGATAGCTGCTTCTATTCTCTACTGAGTAGGGAGTGTGGGGTTTATCAATCCCAACCCACTACACTCCAACAAGGACACAACTTACAATCAGTTTTAGACTCAAAGACACCCAGCTACAATCTGACTCTCACCTGTGCATTTGAACCAAAAACCACAGCCGGAGTGGCGACAGCAAGCGGCTGATAGGCTAAGGAGAGGTGGTGGTGCAGGCAGCTGGGATGATCCACGTGCTGATGACAGATAAGAGGACAAAGCCAGCTAGGGCGAATGAATCGGAAAAGAATAATGAACTCAAACCAGATTGGTTGGTGCATTTCAAAAACCATGATGTTTAAAGGTTTTTCCTCCAGTCATGTCACAAGCACAGCATAGTTATGACTTCCAGTGAAGTGGGACTGTTAATACAACTTTAAGTGTCCTTGCAAAACAAACTAGAACTTTACTAAAATAGGGAACATTACTGTTTTCTGTCTTAAGTCTCAACCTTTTAATTCTACCATTAGTTGTCTTTTTCCACATTTCCACCCTCAAGCTCCAGGAAGGGCCAGGTCAGATCCTTGGTATCACCCTGGGTGATTTGTATTGCAATCTTCCCCGTAGGCTCAAGTATTTGAATACTTGGTTCTCAGTCGCTGGAACTATTTATGAAGGTTATGGATAGATGCAGCCTTGCCTGGAGACAGGCTTTGCGAGTTCATTGCCTCACCTTACATCTACTATGTGCTCTGATTCCTTTTCTGGCTGAAGGTGTGTTCTCTCAGTTTTCTGCTCTGGCTGGCTGCTGCCGTGCCTCCCCCTCCATTACAGTCTCCCACTGGAACCATAAGCCTAATATAAGCTCGTCCTTCTATGAGTTGCTTGTGGCTGTGGCATCTTATCACTGCAGTAGAAAAGTCACTAATGCACAGAATACACTTCCCAGCTTCTCGTCTCACTCCAGTCTACCTACCCTAGTGAACTGCAAATCATCATTTTTATCTTGGAAGTTAGTTAAGAAAGGACACTGTTCCTTTACACAATAATTATTAACTGATGCCAATAAAAAGAGCTGAATAGAAGGGAATGCAGTGGAAGCCTTCAGAAAGCAGCAAGTATGAAGAGCGTTCACAACAGACAAACCTCAGTTCTCTATGCTTTCCACACAGATACTGGCCACAGGAATCTGTGGTACAGATATGAAAAGTCTGGAAAGTAAAGAAGTTTCTCATCTTTGCCCCATCATTTTTGGCCATGAAGGAACTGGAATAGTTGAGAGTGTGGGAGAAGGAGTAAGCACGGTGAAAACAGGTAAGCACCATTCGGCATAAAAAAATAGCAAGTTTTGGAACACACAGCACAAAACGAATTTAAGGCAATTCCTTAAATGTGTCATATTGAAGCAGACAAAATGAAAGGTGAAACACTGCCCACTTCTGGGAGGAAGGGTCATAATTGTTTCTAAACTACACCACAATTGTAATGAGATTTATTCTTTGCATTTGTACTTTGAAGTAGAACGCACCAAATCTAGACCTAATAAGAGGCACAAGTGAGCAGGGAAAGAAAAAGAAATGGGTAAACTGGGACGTACTACCGAACAATTATTTAAATGAAACGAGGGCAATGGCCTACATTGTTTGGTTGGGTCTCTTAGATCCCCTTGACCAACAACTTGAAGGGAGGTGTCCCTTCCCTGGCATTGGAAGTTCAGAGAGCCAATGGCTCCTGGAGGAAGTGTTGTCACCTTATGTGTAGTGACTCGATTTAAACAATATGTGTTTGTGGTGTGTGTCTGTGTGTCTGTGTGTGTGTGTGTGTGTGTATGTATGTTGTATTGTTGGTAACTACTTACTATTGATATATATTTTTAGTAATGCTGCTGTTAATCCAAAACAGCTGTATAACCAAAGCACCACACAGACACTGGGATTTATTTAGTTAACCTAACTCACAATGCTGGGCAATAGTTACTCCATCCTAAACCTGCAAGCCCTCATAGTTTCCTAACATTTAGATTCATCCATTATAATTGCTTTTTGTGAAATCTTAGGTCCGGTTCATTCTCCACATCTTTCCAAGACCTCTCTCCCAGCCTCTCTCTCCCAGCTCTCTCCTCTTCTCCACCTCTGCCTCCCACTACTTCCTCTCCTCTGGCTCCTCCCTTCTCCCTCCTACTCCTTCCTCTCCTTTGCTCAACATTATGGCTGGTTGTTTTATTTTATTTTATTTTATTTTTATTTTACACAAAGTTGAGACAGGTGATGCTTATAATAAGTATCATAATGCAATGTCCAGATTGAAACCAAAGAGTGGGGGAAAGAAATCACCATTTGAATGAACAAGGGTAAGGTGTATACATTCCAAAAGAACATTATACCAACATATGTATAAATGTACAGATACATATTTGTGTGTATAGATATTTATAAATGTTTGCATAGCTATGTATATGTGTAAATATGTGTATGTGTGTAGATGTATATATAACATATGTATATATGTATGTGTACATACATATTTATTATGTTTATTGTTAAGTACGCTTATAAAATAATGTTTCATTATAGCTTTTTCAAATATTTTTAGTGTTACTTATCCTTCCTCACTCTCCCTCTGTATTACCCTAGTTTTCCCTTCCAGTTTAGTCCTCACCCCATTTCTTTCCTTTCCTCCTTCATAGTACCTCTGCCCTATGACATTCTCTCTAGAACAACTTCTGTCTGCTTCTCCCATGGTTCTTTTTTATTTACTGGCCTTTCAAGTTACTTCAGGTTTTATACTCAAATCCAAAGATTCAGAGCTAGGATCCATAAACATAAGAGAATATATAGCAGGCAGGAGAGATAGCTCAGTGGTTAAGAGCACTGCCTGCTCTTCTGGAGGATCTGAGTTACAGTCCCAGCAACCACCTGGTAGCTTACAATCATCTATACTAGATCTGATGCCCTTTTCTGGCATGCAGGTATACATGCAGATCGAACACTCAAATACATAAAACAAATACATGAATCTGAGAGAGAGAAAACATAGCATTTTGTCTTTCTGGGTCTAGGTTACCTTAGTATATTTTTCTGGCTCCATCCATTTACCTGTAAATTTCATAAATTCATGTTCTTTGAAGCTGAGAACAATACCATCATATAACTGAATCATGTTTTCATTATACTTTCATCAACTGAGGAACATCTAGGCAGATTCTATTTTGTTACTATTTTCAGTAAGTGGCAATGAATACGGCTGGACAAAAATCTGTGGGGTTGAATGTTGAGTCCTTTCAGCATATGTTGAAGAATATTTTATCTGAGTCAGTCATAAAACAGATAAACTTTGAGATTTTTGAGAATTCTCTTTCAAGGTCTGTAAAGAATTATGTTGGTAATTTGATGGGAATTGCATTGAATCTGTAGATTGCTTTTGGTAAGATGGCCGTTTTCACTATGTCAATCCTGCCAAGTCATGAGCATGGGAGATCTTTCCATCTTCTGATATCTTCTATTTCTATCTTTAGAGACTTGAAGCTTTTTTCTACAAGTCTTTAGCTTGCTTGGTTAGAGTTACACCAAGGTACTTTATGTTATTTGTGGTTATTGTGAAGTGTGTTTCCCTAATTTCTTTCTCAGCCCATTTGTCTTTTGTATACAGAAGGGCTACTGATTTTTTGAGTTAATTTTGTATCCAGCCACTTTTGCTGAAGGTGTTTATCAGCTGGAGGAGTTCCCTGGTAGAATTTTGGGGGTCACTCATGTATACTATCATATCATCTGCAAATAGTGATACTTTGACTTCTTCCTTTCCAAACTGAATGCCCTTGATCTCCTTTGTCTTATTGCTCTAGCTAGGACTTGAAGAACTATGCTGAAGAGATATGGAGAGAGTGGGCAGCCTTGTCTTGTCCCTGATTTCAGGGGGATTGATTTAAGTTTCTCTCTGTATAGTTTGATGTTGGCTATAGGCTTGTTGTATATTGCCTTTAGTATGTTTAGGTAAGTGCCTTGTATCCCTGGTCTCTCCAAGACTTTAAACATAAACAAATGTTAGATTTTATCAAATGCTTTTTCAGCATCTAAGGAGATTATCATGTTTTTTTTTTTCTGTCAGTTTGTTTATATGGTAGATTACATTGATGGATTTCCATATTTTGAACCATCCCTGTATACCTGGGATGAAGCCTACTTGGTCGTAGTGGATGATGTCTTTGATGTGTTCTTGGATTCAGTTTGCAAGTATTTTGTTGAGTAATTTTACATCAATGTTCATGAGGGAGATTGGCCTGAAATTCTCTTTCTTTGTTGGGTCTTTGTGAGGTTTAGGTATCAAGGTGACTGTGGCTTCATAGAATGAGTTTGGTAACGTTCCTTCTGTTTCTATTTTGTGGGATAGTTTGAAGACTGTGGAATAGTTTGAAGAGTATGGGTGTTAGCTCTTCTTTGAAGGTCTGGTAGAATTCTGCACTGAAACCATCTAGCCCTGGGCTTTTTTTGGATAGGAGACTTTTGATGACAGCTTCTATTTCCTTAGGGGATACAGAACTATTTAATTTATTTACCTGGTCTTGATTCAGCTCCATGCTGACTTCCAAAAGGGCTGCAAATCCAGAGTGGATTCCAGTCTGCAATGCCACCAACAGTAACTAAGGATTTTCCTTCCTTTCACACATTTTCACCGTCATTTGTTACCAATTGTTTTCTTGATTGTAAGGCATTCTCACGGGGTAAGATGAAATCTCAAAGTTGTTTAAATTTGCATTTCCCTCATTTCTAAGGCTGTTGAACAACTTTTTATATATTTAAAAGCCATTTTCACTTCTTTTGACTATTCAGGTCATTGACCCATTTTTTAAAATTGGGTTGTTTGTTTTCCTGGTTCTTTGTTCTTTGAGTTCTGTTTATTCTAGATATTAATCCTTTATCAAACATTCAGCTGGCAAAAGTTGTCTCCCCTTCTGGGATTCCTCTTCACTCAATTGATTGGTCCCATTGTTGTACAGAAGCCTTTTGGCTCTCTAAGGCCCCACTTATCAATTATTGGCATTAATTGCTGAGCAAATGGAGTTCTATCCAGAATATCTTATCTTGCACTGATATCTTGTTATGTATTCTCTATGTTCTTCTGGCAGTTTGAGCATTTGAAGTTTCCAATTGAAGTTTTTAATCCATTTGGAGTGTCGTTTTTTTCTTTCTTTATTCCTTTCTCTTTTTTGAAGAGTAATACATATGGCTCTAATTTTATCCTTCTACATGTGGGCATCCAGTTTTTCTATCACTATATGTGGAAGCAGTTGTCTTTTTTCCAGTGTAAATTTTGGCCAACTATCAGATGGCTATAATTATATGCACTTCAATTTGGGTCTCCTATTCTTATCCACTGACCCACATGTCTGGTTTTGTGCCATCACTATAGTGCTGCCATATAACCTTAAATATGGTATAATAGTCAATACAGCATTGTTCTTTTTGCTCAGAATTGTGTTAGCTATCTTTGGTCTTCTATATAAATTTTAGGATTTTTTTGGTTCTATTTATGTGAAGGATGTCATGGGAAGTTCAGTGTTACTACATTGAATCTATAAATTTCTTTTGATATGATGGTCATTTTCATGATGATCAGTCTGCTAATCCGTGAGCATGAGAGTGTTTTCCTTTTTCTATTGTCCTCAATTTCTTTCTTCTTAGTTTTGAAGTTTTCATTGTAGAGGTCTTTGACTTCCTAAATATAAAACTAAAAACAAAAGGGCCTAAATTCTAAGAAAGCATTTAAATTTAAATCTGTAATGGATTGCTTTCATCCTAATAAATTACTTTTTTTAGGTGATAAAGTTATTATCTTATGTATACCACAATGTGGAAAATGTAACACTTGCCTGAATTCAAAGAACAATATTTGTACCGAAATTAGGTAAGTCTTTATAACTATCTTTTTCAAAGTCCGATTCAGTTCTACTTGAAGAAATTTAAGATTTTTAATAAAAAGTAAACTTTGTTTCCTTTCATCTATAAAAGACTGTCAATGACACATCTGACATCCGAAGCTGGCAGCGGAATTACCTGCAAGGGAAAATTGGTGCATCAGTACATATCTATAGGCAGCTTCTCTGAATACATAGTCATAAAGGAAATGTCAGTCGCCAAGATTGATGAAGGTGCTCCTCTGGAGAAGATGTGCATAATTGGCTGTGGGTTTGCCACTGGTTATGGTGCTGCCATCAACTCTGCCAAGGTGAGGGGCATCTACATTCATTTTTAAATAAAATGTAGCAGACTGAGGAAATGAAAACGCCTCTTACATCAGGGTGGCACCTAGTCATAGCACCTGAAGAAACATACACAAACTTCCCTCTAAGCACTGTTAAGTTTACTGAATTACCAGATTGCCTGCCGATGCACTCAATGCCATCCAGGAGTCCTGGTGTAGACTTTAAATATACCATCATTCTACCATGACTTCCCATATTCCAGTTCGTTTCATCCAATAAGCAATGATGAAGCTTTTTGCTGTTCAGCTAAAAAAGAAAACAGCAACAAAACCTCATCCAGCTTACACTGTAATTGAATAGTGTGCCAACTAGTGGTAAATATTTTAAAGAGGCCCTGCATCCAACCCAACTGTAACAAATACAAGAACTAGCAGAGAGGAGATTGTACTGGCCAGGGAGTCTCATTCTGATTGAGTAGGCTACAGTTAAACTTCTTCTCCTGGAATAACACTCTACCCTCTCCTGCTCACCTCTTTGAGGGGCCTTTCATATCTAAGCCTTTGCTTTGCCTACTGTCCTTTGGTCTCAGTGCTACACAAAGAGATGGGATGTGTCTTAGTCAGCTTTGTGCCACAAATACCTACAACAATCCCATTGCAGGGAAGGAAGGGTTTCAGGGGGGCTCATTACCCCAGAGATGTATTCTGTGCTGGTTTGGCTCTGTGGTATTGGGGGTATCATGGGCAGTTTGGGGGTGTCATGGGGCAGTAAGTCATAGCAGGGAACATAAAGTGGGACAAAGCTGATCATCTCACGTACACAGGAAAGAAAGACTATGGATAAAATACAAAAAGAAAGGGGAGCCAGTGCCCTAGAATTTCTGCAGGACATGTGCCCAGGATGTTTTCTTTCCACTGAACTCCTTCAGAGGTTCTGCTATTTACTTATGATATCAAGGGCTGAGGAGTAATCCTTTATCACGTGTGTCTTAGAGCATGTTCAAGATGCAAACTATAACAGGTTGGAAGGGGTTCTATTTAAATTGGCACCACACTGCATGCAGCTCAGTAAAGGGAAGGAAGGAAGGAGCAAGGGATGATATGTGGGAGGGAAGGAGGAAGGGAGGAAGAGAAGGAAGGGAGGGAGGGGGGAGGGAGGGAGAGAAGGAGGGAGGGAGGGAGGGAGGGGGGGGAGGGAGGAAGAGAAGGAGGGAGGGAGGGAGGGAGGAAGATATTTGGGAGAACCCAAAACTATTTACAATTTAAGAAATATTCTGCCCTAATAAAAAGATTCAGTGAAATTTCATTGCCTTACTTCCACTCATGCTAATTCTTTCCTGAGACTTGAAACTCTCTCCTTGTACACAGGTTTTTTTTTTGTTTTTTTTGTTTTTTGTTTTTTTTTTTTTCCTGTGCTAAAAGTATCATACACCAGGAAATAGCCTGAGGAACTAAAGTTCTCTTAATGCATTTTATTTGAAAATGTCCTTTCCTTCCATCTCATGAAAAGCAATCAGTGAGGACACACAGGACTGGGGAGCAGCTCACTGGCAGAAGCTCCCTTAAGTACCAAGAGCTTTGGCTTCACTCCCTACCATAGAAGGGGAAAGTTCATGTTCCTTTTGCTTTTGAGTTTTTGCCTTTGTACCCAGGTAACTCCAGGCTCTACCTGTGCTGTGTTTGGCCTGGGAGGTGTTGGTCTCTCTGTCATCATTGGCTGTAAAGCAGCAGGAGCATCCAGGATCATCGCTGTGGACATCAACAAAGACAAGTTTGTGAAGGCCAAGGCAGTGGGTGCTACTGAGTGCCTAGCCCCACAGGACTTTGAGAAACCCATTCAACAAGTCTTATTTGATATGATGAATGGTGGTGCAGACTTCTGCTTTGAGGTCACTGGAAACCCAGATACGGTGGTATGTGATCTTTGGAAGTGAAATATTATACCAGTTGTCGTTTAGTATTTTAATTGAATGAACATCTTACAATTCCTTCCACATTTCCTTGTGGTCCATTATAACAGGACTTCCTTGGATCCACAAGCAGTTAGATACAGAAACTTATTAATATTTAAAAGCTTAGGTGCAGAGCTGGGCAGACTCTCATCTAGCTCACTTAAGCTCAGCCCAGACTATTCTAGCCCATGACCCGCCACATGGCTAGTTCTTTGCCTCCCTCTCAGCCCCGGTATGTCTGTTTCTTCCAGTGTCACACTGGGGAATTCCCAGCATATGAATTCTTTCTACCAGAGACACTCTCTCTGCATGGAAGTTCTTCCTTATCCTTCTGTCCAGCCATTGTCCATCAGATCTTTACTAAAGTCAATCAGATAGAATTCTAGATTGCCTTAGGCAGGTGAGGGAAGATGTTTGCTTATAATATATGAAGCTGGTGCTGAGCCGTAGCTCTCTGCCAGTACAGAACAACTGACTATACAGAGATACACTAGAACATGCTGTCCATTAACTATCCCGCTGAAGCTACAACTCTGCTATTGATTTTGTCTTCCCCTCTGTTCCAGCATACTTTTTCTTCAAATAAGCATAAAGAATTCACACTCAGTGACTACGTGACAACAGGTAGCCTGAGACCACTATGATTTTTCAAGTCAGATAGCTTAAGTGAGATAAGGCCACACTAAATTGTCCTATAAAATAATGAGCTCTTTACTTTCAGTAAAATTTTTCATGTTAGACCTGAGCTTCTGAAACAAGAAAAGCATTTTCTCATCTTGACTTTATGGCTCATTTCCAAAAAAATGAAGAAAAAGAGCAGTGGTTTTCTACCTGAACATGGTTCACATATGGAAATAAAAAATGAAAGGAAATTATGTAAGACTGAGAAGAGCTTTCCTTTGGTCCCGAAAGAATGACACATTTTTGTTGCATGGATCCATCTTCCAGGAAGTTCCACAGAAAGCAAAAAGGAGTCCCTTCCAACCTGGGTCTTTTGCCCAGCATTCAAAATATCTTTTTTATTTTTATTTATTTATTCTTTATTATAATTTATTCAATTTGTAGCCCTGCTGTAGCCCCTCACTCATCTCCTCCCAGCCTCACCCTCCTTCCCTCTTCTCCTTCTATGCCCCTCCGCTAGCCCCGATAGGGAATTTCACCTTACACCCATCAGAATGGCTAAGATCAAAAACTCAACTGACAAAACATTCTGGAGGGGATGTAGAGAAAGGAGAACCCTCCTCCATTACTGGTGGGAATGTAAACTTATACAACCACTTTGGCGCTTCCTCAAAATTTCTTATGGTTCACTATAGATAACCCTCTTATCTGAGGAAACATACAGCAGAGCCTTTATCCCATCCTGTGCTGAGAAATAGTCTTTGAAAATGACTACTGGGAAGATGGTGGGTGCCTAGTTGGTTAGTATATCATGTCATCAAACATCTGACTCTCCCCTTGATATCAAAGAGAAAAGCATCAGCTCAAACCAACTGCTCACATCACTGACATTCCTTAGAAAACCATCACTATTTTTATTACCACAACTATAATGGTCTTCATCTTTATTCCATTTGTTGTATCCTAAAATGTCAAGTGCTGTTCTAAGCAGAAATAATATCTTATCTGTTATAGAACATCTTCATAATACCGATACTATTTTAAAATCAGAGGGGAAAATCAGAAAGGAACTCATAGGCCATTAAGCAGTCACACGAAGTAAGACATGGGTAAAGCTCTGATGTAGGTAGTTTTATCCCTCTTCTGTTTTGCACTGCTTTACAACAGGCAACCGCCCTGGCCTCCTGCCACAAGGACCATGGAGTCTGCGTGATTATTGGCTCATTAGCGTCTTGGGTTTCACTCAACCTCAATAGCCAGTTGTTCTTCTCAGGACGTACTCTG
This sequence comes from Meriones unguiculatus, assembly GCF_030254825.1. NCBI lineage: Eukaryota > Metazoa > Chordata > Mammalia > Rodentia > Muridae > Meriones > Meriones unguiculatus. Next base: position 68,127,240 of record NC_083358.1, on the reverse strand, counting down.
AAAGGGTCTGCTTTGGGAGGTATGTATGGTAGCAATATCAAATAGTGGAAATAGGAGAGATAATGAGTAAATTTTTAAAAATGGGTGAGAAGTGCCTAAGAAAAGACATCTATCAATTCTGTTTTACAGTTTCTGTTTCAACTTTTTAAAGTGGATATTAGCTATATCATCTGTCTTTCTGTAAGCTTTATATTTTTATCTTCAAAGGCAGATAAAAAATTTTAATTGACTGTAAAACAACAACAAAAAACAAACAAACAACGAAACAGTGTTTATGTCAGTGGTTCTCAGGGTGCACACATCAACTGCTGAAGCCCTAGATTCAAAACTACCCAAGCTTCAACAGGATTGAAATCAACAGCTGTACTCCACTTGAGTTATATGAATGAATACTGGGATTCCTTCAGGTATATGTTCAACTATTTGTAGTCATTGTCAAAGCAGTATAATCTCATCCCACATGAATGAGTTGTCATTGTATCAACTCAATGGTCTTAAAAAATGATGCATTCACAATTGTCAAGAAATACTACAAAAAGGAGGTACTTTAATAACAAGCAAATGCAAATTCTCTTACCCTGAGAAATAAATATTTTAATGGAATCCTTTACTTGCCACTGTTAAAACATAGGACTTTAGAAGACTTTTATTTATTTACATTTTTCTTTTGGTTTTCAAGACAGGGTTTCTCTGAGTAACCACGGCTGTCCTGAAACTCACTTTGTAGACCAGGCTGGCCTTGAACTCAGATTTTCATCTGCCTCTGCCTCCTGTATTTAAAAAGTAGAAAATAAATGAAATTATGTGCTCCTGCCTGGGCCTCTGAGCTCATCTGAAAGCAACCAGATAGTTTTTTTGGTGTTTTTAGTTTTTTGGTTTTTTTAGTTTTTAATGTTTATTTATTTTAATGTATATGGGTGTTTTGCCTGCATGTAAGTCTGTACACCACTTGAGTGTCTGGTGCCCACAGAGAACAGAAAAGAGTATCTGGTCCTCTGAACTGGGAGTCATAGATAGTTGTGAGCTATCTTATGAGTGCTGGAAATCAAACCTGGTTCCTCTGGAAGAGCAGCTGGTGCTTTTAAATACCGAGCCATCTCTCTAGGCTACAATCTGATTTTTAAAGAAGACTCTAAGTAATGTGAGTTCTTTAACAAAAACATGAAGATAAGAGGTTTGCTGAGCACTGGGAACTGTGATCTTCAAGCTATCAGTGGCAATGGATTGTCAGACGTTAGGAGTCTTACCCACTTCATTTATACAGTTAACAAATGGCAAGACCTCTAAGGGGTAAGTTGTAATTCAGCTGAAGACTGTAGTTCCAGATCTTCTATTTGTACCTCTGGATATACACAATTGCTGTTTCTTTATGCTGTGTTCATACATAAGGTGTTCTTTCAAAATACATACACCAACTAAGCTTTGTAAAAATAGATCATGTTACCTTAACACTCATAAACAAATCCCTTAACTACTTAAATATTCATTCAGTGATCATTAATGAAATTAATTCTTCCTACACAGAGTATAGACCTCTGGTTTTACAGTTTCCAATCAAGAGCATTGTTTATGTTGGGCAGACAGATCTCCTAACCTCCTACAGTGAAGAACTTCCCCCAATTAAAATCTCATTAGTGCTTTCCAGGAGGACTTGCTTTGTTCTGGAGAAACACTGCCCAATTTTGTCTATGTACATGGAACCTTCATTCTTTATTCATTTCACTTTATTTTAGTGTATGTATGTGTAAGGGGGTGGTACATGCATGCCTCAGTGCATATGTGGTGGTCAAAGGACAATTTTGTGGAGTAAGTTCTTCATCCACCTTTAAAGGCTTCCAGAAATCCAACTTACTTCTCCAGGCTTTCACCACAAGCACTGCTACCCACTGAGCCATCTCCCCTGCCCAGTGCCTTTATTAATGTTTTTCCACTGAAATAATAAATAACAGCAAAAGCAGTTTTTTAAATACATTAAAAAATGCTTCATTAGGTCACCAAGAAAAACAAGAAAAAAAATAGACTCAGAGGCTGCAACAAACAACACTAGTTAGAATTTGTGGTTACATATAGAAAAGTTAACTTTAATAATACATCTGTTTGAGAATAGGTAAAAAGGATAGAGAACCCAACATTAATTGGAATGAAAAAAAAGCAAGCATGGGGGTTGCAAAGATGGCTCAGCAGTTACAAGGATGTATGTTACAAAGGACCAGAGTTCCTAAAACCCACAGGATCAAAAGATCCAATGTCTCTGATTTGCTAGGGTACCTTCACACACGTATACATGCGCAAATGCATTCAAACACACATATACATATAAACAGACATATACACACAGATACATATGAACAAACATACACACGTATACATAATTCACAATATTAATAAAAACGAATCATTTCTCTCGTAGAATATGTTGTACTATTGAACACATCTTTATTTTAATTATTTATGTATTTTTATTTGTGTGGATGTTTTGCTAGCATGTATGTCTGTACCCTGCACCTGTCTTGTGTCCATAGAAGCCAGATGAGGGTGTCAAATGCCCTGGAACCAGAGTTACAGACAGTTGTAAACTGCCATGTGGATAGAAGAAGCAGTACCCAGGCTCTCTAGCATATCATCCAGGGCTCTAACTACTGAGCCACCTCTCAAGTTTTATCTTTTATTTTTTTTTTAATCAAGCAGCTGCCAAAATCCTATTCCAAAGTTGTAAGCAGAGGGTACTAGGCAGGGTAGAGATTACACCCTGCAGGTATGCCATGTTCAGCTCTACCATAGAGAAAGCTGGACATTTCTGGGGAGTAAGACCAAGGTACTTAGCATAATGCAAAAAATATATATATTATTTGAAACCCAGGAGAACAGAAAAAATTCATTGCAAGGTTTGTGTTGCTTTAGTTGGCCTCATCTTTCTTTTGTCACCTTTATTCTCAGAGGACACATTTTAGTAATTCATACACATTAATTTTCTGCTTCTCTAAGATTGCTGCCATGGTGTTCTTCTCTTCCCACAGATTATTTGGTTTGTTCATGAAGCTGCATGTCAAAACACACAAGCACAGATGTATATATACACACAAACGTAGATACACCCTTGCTCACACGGGGAAAGAGATTTTGCCATTTCTATGTTTTCAGAGAGTGTAGTGCTGAAGACCAAAGCCAGAGTTCATGCACACGGCTACATGTTCTCCCAACTGGACTTCTTTCCCCATCCCCTATTTCTAACCTTTTAAATCATTCAGGGCACATATCCCACGACTGTGACATTCATTATACATTCAATTTGAATTGGCTGATCTACAGCGATTACAACACAAGAACATCACAAGATGAGACTTATGTTCTACTGGCTTTGAATCACTTCCTCTGTCAGAGGCAGCAGCAGTCCCTTGAAGAAGAACAACCCTGTGTGTTGGCTGAATGGTTGGAATAGTGCTTATCCTGACTAGGGCAAGTGGATAGGGCAGAAAACATCTCTAGCAGTTTAACATGGCCTTTCTTCCTTCCTGCCTTCCTTCATTTCTTTTCCTTATTTTAATCTCTTTTTAAGATTAAAAATTAATTAATTTAAGAATTTCATACATGCATATATGATATTGTCCAATCTACACCCCATTCCCATCATGACCTTTCTTTTATATTGAAGCCTCATGGGAGGAATCCTCATAAATCTGTGCTATTTTGTGTATCTGTAGGCTGGAAACCCAAAGAGGAAATCCCCAAGCTGGTTTCTGACTACATGGCAAAGAAGTTTGACCTAGAGCCACTGATTACCCACACCCTGACTCTCAATAAGATCAATGAGGCAGTTCAGCTAATGAAAAACGGGCAATGGTAAATCATTCATGTCATTTTTATCTATATGTGGATGTGGGGACAAAACAGTTGTCATTGCTACAGTCACTGCACAGACAAAGAATCTGTCAGGAGGTCAGAGCCTACCCTTGCCCTCTGAATTTTGCTTTAATCCTGACTTATAAAATACATGATCCTAGAAGTATTAAGGTAGCAGATATCTTTTTAAATTATTTTTCTATACAACATGGAACTACAGATGTCATCCCATAAAGTTACAGAACACAGTTTAGGAACACAGCTTACAGAGCTGGAGAAATGGCTCTGCGGGTAAACACCTTGCCACAAGATGAGCACCCTGGGCTTAGTCCCCGGAACCCATGAAGATGGGAGGAGAGAACTGCCCACAGTGGTCCTCTGCATGCCTCATGCACACCTCTCACACACACCTCGGCTCATGTGAATCCTCCACTCCTCCATCATAATAATAAGATAAAATTTGGAGAGACACTGAACCCATTTTACAAAAAGGCCACTGTTGTTATTTTCACTGTTTGTTTCTTTCTGGGCAGTGTCTATAAGAGATCTAATTCTGACACCTCTTCAATCTCCCTTGCAGAAATTAACCATACATGACATCAGCACTTCTCACAGTTTGAAGTTCCTTAGCTACTTCATTGCCCTGAGAACTGCACGTTACTTTGTTCATTTTTCTCCCAGGTTGTTAATCTGCCCATTTTTGACCCCACATCAAAGGAAGAGACTAACTTATAAGTCTAAAACACAAGAATTTGAATACAAAACACAAGGTGCTTCAAAACATTCTCAATGTTTTCTTTTTCTTTTCTTCTTTTTTTAGTATCCGCTGTGTCTTGCTCCCGTAATTAGAGGATCTCCAGCATTTCATCACTAATTTGTATTCTGTATGTACCATTATTTAGAAGACTCAGCCACACAACACTTTCCTATTTTCTTGCCTTTGATTCACTCAGCTACAGTCTTGTAAGAAGCTTCTCACCTGACCGCACCATCACAATTATTCTCACGTGACCCAGCACAATGCAAGACCAACCTCCCTTTTGTAGCTATGTTACAACAGCAGATTTGAGTCACCCAGCAGCAGATTCTGCATATGAAAACATAGCTGATGAGGTCCCTACCTACGGACCCATGTCTCCTCACCCACTGGATCTTTCCCACACTGTATGGGTCCACACATGAAGCTCTGTGCATTGTCTACAAGATGCAGAATTCCTACTGGAGAAGCTACTGAAAGTGATAAACAACTGAGAAAACCTGTATGGCAATAGCAAGTTATCTGATATGGAAATCAAGGAAGAAATCTCACAATTGATCTCACAAATAAATTAATAACCTAGAAACAAATTTAACCAATGGTGAAAGATCTTTACAATAAAACTATAAAACACAGCAGAGGATAGTGGTATGCTTTTTTAATCCAGACTCCTTAGTGGCCAAGGAAGCCAGACTATGTGATTTGGGGGATAGACTGGTCACAGAGCAAATTCTACATAACTTCATCATGATGAGATCATGTTTCAAATATAGACATATTTAAATATATATAAATGAAAAAACATTCTTTGTTCATGAATTGATTAATTAGAAGAATCTATATTGCTAAAATGTCCATTCTATCCAAAGATATCTACAAACTCAATGAAATCTTAATAAAATACCAGTAATTCTCCTCACAGATAAGAACAGCCTTCAAGCAGGGCATGATAGTACACACCTTTACCCCAGCACTCAAGAGGCAGAGACAGGCAGATTTCTGTGAGTTCTAAGCCAGCCTGGTCTACAATGCAAGTACAGGGCAGCCAGGTCTAATACACAGAGAAACCTTGTCTCAAAAAGCAAACAAACAAAGCCTTCAAATCTATATGATACCTCAAAAAAATGAAAAACAGGAGCCATTATACTCCAAAATACACTACTGAGTCACAATGACCAAAGCAACAAAGCTGGGCAGAAAAACAGAATCACAGAGCAATGGAACTGAAAAGACAGGCCACAAAAACTGACGCATGTGCCGGGAACAGGCTAAGAAGTTGCTGAAAAGATGTATCAGAGAAAATAAAGTTTTTTCAATTATTGGCTCTAGGAAAATTAGATATGGAAAATAAGATGTTTTTTCCACATGGAAAGAAAAGAAATAAAGCTAGACTTCCCTCTTTCTCTTGAGCCAGTTACAAAAATGAACTCTAAGCACACTGGAGTCTCCAATGTAAAGACTGAAACTATTAAACTATATAAGAGAACATAGGGCAACAGTTCTGGACCTTGAAATGGGCAAGGAACTGTTGGACAACACCTAATACATACAGAAAACAAAAGCAAAATAAGACAAATGGGATTACAGCCAACTAAAAAGCCCCTGCACAGCAGGGAAGCTGTCATAGAGCGAGCAGGTGGCATGCAATCACGTGCAGTTCCGGAGTATAGTGATAAGTGCTGTGTTGTAAGGTGAGGACAGACAGCACATTGTGTGTACCGGAAGAAAGGCTTCTGAGTGCTGCTCTCATAAAGAAACCATTTCTCAGGGGTGATATAACATCCCATGACTTTATGCTTTCTACATCGGTTAAAAATAAACTGAAAGCACCGAGGAGACGGCTCAGGGATTAGGGGCACGTCCTGGTGTTTCCGATGGCCCAGCTTCAGTGCCAAACACCCACATGGCAGCTCACAATCTCTAACTCCAGCTCCAGGGATACAGTGCCCTCGTCTGGTCTCCATGGATTTTTGCGTTACACAGTATACAGACATAAATGCAGGTAAAACATCCATACACATAAAACAAAAAATTCTATGCTTTTAATAATAGAAATAAAATACATTAATTTTTAAATGAAATAAAGCTCCCTGTCTTAGTTACTTCTGTTGCTCTGATAAGAAACTGTAACCAAGGCAACTGAGAAAAGAAAGTATTTTATCTGGGCTTAAAGTTTCAGATTACAGTAAAGAAATATAATTATTTAAAATAAAACTGGGGCTGGAGAGATGGCTCAGCAGTTAAGAGTAAATGCTGCACTTTCAGCAGATCTGAGCTCAGGTCCCTAGCACCCACAACAGGGCTCACCACCACCTGTAACCCCAGATCCTGGGGTGCCTGCGATTTCTGCAGGCATCAGAACTCACATGCAACACACACACACACACACACACACACACACACACACACACACCTACAAATAAATCCTTTAGAATATGAAACATCCCACTAATAAATTTATTGAAGACTCAAGTTAACCTGAAACAGATTAGCTCAGCCTTAGCCCATTTGTCTCTTATCTCTTCTCTCTCCTGTATTAACAAAAAACTTCAACCCTCTTCAGGAAGGTTAGCTTTTGGAAGCTCCAATTTCTCAGAATTCAGAAAAATAAGAAAGAAAAAAAGAGAGAAAGAGAGAAGGAAAGAAAAGGGGGCTAGTGAGTAGAGCCTTGTCATTTATTGGGTTCACACCCTGAAAAGATGGTTACAGAAGTTTCCTATTTCACACTCCTAGAAAAGAGACAATGAAGGTTCAGTCTGTTATGAATGTGTCCTATAGACGTGTTTCCTCTGAGAAGCAGCTAAGAGGCTTACAGCACTGAGGAGTGATTGTGACATCTGACCCTCTCTTGGCCCTTTGACTCTGCACAAGTCCCTCTTTCTCTCCTAGAACTAGGATTAAAGTTGACAGCTGTCTTAGGGTGGGACTTTCTTCCTTATTCTCTACATACAACAAATATCCTAGCAACCCCTGATCCCAGTCCACAGAACAGGATTGCCCTTTCTGCTAAGAGACTTCCCAAGCATGAGTTCTGCCAGATTCAGGGCTACTAGATCAGACAGTGTGGTTGGCACTGGGAGACCTAAGCCAAGTAGCTTTGTCATTCAGGACTGGTCAGGAAGCAAGAACATGCCAGTCCTGCCTACCCACTGTGCTTATCTCAGGATGTAGCAAAGTTCTGGGAACTCATTCCCCAGCTGAGAAGAAGACCATGAGGTGAGCATCTGCCTTCTCCTTTGAGATACCTGCTCCCTGTACACAGGGAGAGAGGCACTATCAAACCTATTCACTCTGGATGAAAGAGGCATCTTCTCCTCTTCCCAAGTCAGAGCTGGAAATCTACGCCCACTGCCTCTGCCTTCCATTTCAAACCATCTTCCTGCCTGCTCTACCCCCAAATCAGCCTTCAGTAACAGTGTGAACTTGGTGGAACCTCATCATCTTGGAAAGTCGGTTTTTCAGACAGGAGTTAATAAAGATCAATTCTCAAGCTACTTTGTATATCTCTTTACAATGTTTTCCCCTTTTGGAGGCAGACATTCACTGTGTAGCCCAGGCTGGCCTCAGCCTATAATTCTCCTGTCACAGTCATTCCTGTGCTGAGGTTACAGCTGACTCTGCTTCTTAATGACTCTTTACACACCTATTTGTGCTGGAGCTCATTGAAAACTTCTAATTTTACCACAGAGGCAGCATGCCTACCTTCTTCCTGGGAATACCCCATAGTTGGTTCTGTCTCCTACCAGCCCACAAAGTCAGGAGGGGCACCAGACCAGAAGCGTGTCTGGAATGGTCAGTGGCCACTGTATAAAGATCACACACTCTGGGAACCACTGCAGGGAGATAGTTCAACTTTAATTCCAGAGAACAAAGGCTATATACCCCTATATACTCCAAGGATAGGTGTACATAATTGTTGGAAGCTAGGCACTTCAAGGATGCTTGATTTACCTTCAACAACATGCTCTTATCATATGAATGAGAACACAGTACCTAATTATCCTATAGACACAGGGAGGGGAGAGCTAGCAGGGAGTTGTGTCAAAGGCCATATATCAAATGAATCTAGGGGCATTTGTGTCTAAAAACATTCTCCAAATGAAGTCAGGCAGAGAGCAAGAGGCCCTGCTGGGGAAAGGGAGTCCTGCACCTTATCGATGAGCTCAGAATGGCTAGCCAGACTAGGAGAACTACAACCTCAAACAGCAGGGTTCCTCCCACACCCCATCAAAAATATTACACAAGCAATGTCTCTCTACATCCATCCATCACTGTTCACAGGGTTGCTAGCTGAAGTTCACAGTTAACTCCCAAGGTATGGTCATATAAACCTGTGGCCATCCTCTAGGCCCCACCACTTCAGCCATAATTAATGATCCTGTCCCAACCACAAAGCAAAAGACATCTTTGCAATCTCTAGGCACAGTGCTTCCCTGGATAGTGACTGCACAGGATAGTTTATGAGCTCTACCAAAACTTGCCTAATCCCAGACCTACACTATATAAGCAGGTATCCAGCTTCCAAATCCATTGTGCCTGAATCATGCAAAGTTTTGAGTCTCTTCTAGTTTTTACCTGAAAGAATAGTTATATCATTAGCTCTCACTCGTATGAAAATGAAGCACAGATAGAAATATAGAGGCCCTCTTCTGAAATGAGTAAGGAGGCCCAAGCCCAGCGATGGTACCACATTCACATGCACTGGATATTGCTAATGTTTCCTAAGAACTTGAAAGGGAAAGCCATCAGCTTCTACATAGTCACAAGGAATCCATTATACTGCTGTGTGAATATATTAATTTTTATTTTATTGGAAAGAAATTCTTTTCTCATACAATATATCCTGATTATAGTTTTCCCTCACTCCCAGATCCTCCCCACCTCCTCTCCCCTCTGCATCAACCCCCTTTCTGTCTCTCATTAAAAAAGAACAGGCTGCTAAGATACAACAACAAAACATGACAAAATAAAATATAATATGATGAAGAAAAAAACTATAGTATCAAAATTGGACATGGCAATCTAACAGGAGGAGTCCATAAAAAATGCTAATCTAGCAGCTATAATCTCTATGCTGGGGACCTGTGCTTGCTACTTTAGTCTAAGAACTCATATGCAGTTTGCTTATTTGATTCAGAGGGTCTTATTCTCTTGGTGTCCTCCATCCCCTCTGACTCCTACAATCTTTCTGCCTTCTCTTCTGTGGGATTCCTTGAGCTCAGAGGGGAGGGATTTGATGGGCCCCTCCAATTTAGACTCTCTCCCTACATAATGCCTGGCTGAAGGTCTCTGTATTTGCTCCCATCTGCTGCTGGAGAAAGCCTCTCTGATGAGGACTGGGCTAAGGCATTGATCTGTGAGTATAGCAAAATATCATTAAAAATCATTTTTTTTCTTTTTATTTTTATTAATTACAGTTTATTCACTTTGTATCCCCCCTCTAGCTCCCTCCCTTTTCCCCTCTCAACCCCCACTCTCCTTCCCCCTTCTCCACCATGTCCCTCCCCAAGTCCAGTGATAGGGAAGGTCCCCCTCTCCTTCCTCCTGATCCTAGTCTATCAGGTCTCATCAGGAATGGCTACATTGTCTTCCTCTGTGACCTGGTATGGCTGCTAACCTCCTCAGAGGGAGGTGATCAAAGAGCAGGCCAATCAGTTCATGTCAGAGACAGTCTCTGTTCCCATTACTATGGAACCCACTTGGACACTGAACTGCCATGGGCTACATCTGTGCAGGGGTTCTGGGTTATCTTCATGCATGGTACTTGGTTGGAGTATCAGTCTCAGAAAAGACCCCTGTGCCCAGATTTTTTGGTTCTATTGCTCTCCTTGTGGAGCTCCTGTCCTCTCCAGGTCTTACTATCTCTCCCTTCTTTTATAAGATTCCCTGCACTCCGCCCAAAGTTTGGCTCTAAGTCTCAGCATCTGCTCTGATACCTTGCTTGGTAGAGCCTTTCAGAGGCCCTCTGTGGTAGGCACCTGTCCTGTTCCCTGTTTTCTCCCTCTTCTGATGTCCATCCTGTTTGCCTTTCTGAATGGGATTGAGCAACTTAGCCAGAGTCCTCCTTCTTGCTTAGTTTCTTTAGGTGTACAGATTTTAGCATGTTTATCCTATATTATATGTCTAATATCCACTTATGAGCGAGTACATACCCTGTGTGTCATGTCATTCTCATTCTGGGATACCTCACTCAGGATGATCTTTTCCATGAAAAGTGAGGGATCTCAGGTCATACAGGCACGATCTTGTACTGACGGGAGGACGCCTGGCTCTTTCTTTCTCTGTTTAAATTTTTACCATGAAAGGTTTCTTCCATTATGTACATCATAGGCTCAAAATGAATGGGCCACTCAACTTCCAAAATTATGAGCAAAATAAACCTTTCTCGCAATCCTCCCTGCACCGAGGATATTACTATATACCAAAGCTAGCCTCAAATTCTGAATCCTCTTCCTCATCCTCCTGACAACCTGGATTACTCACAAGCACTACTATGCCCACCAACCTTCTCTCTTCTTAAAAAGTTATTGTCTTATCTAGTTGTTATAGAAAATGGAAAATGACTCTCACAACTAATAAAGGGTGAAGAGTAATCAGCGCTGGTGGACCACATACATCTGATAGGTACAACATGTCCACTTAACAAAACAGTAGGAGCATCCCCGGTGGGGAATACAATTGCCACAACCACTGACTTCTGGAAGGTTTACTCTACATACTATACATGAAATCCCTCCTACAGAGTGGGCCTCAAGTCCAATCAGAAAGCAGCTGACTACCTCTTAACAGTCACTAATGCACACATGGACACAGTCAGTAGTGTAACACTCAGGGTCTATGACCGTTGGTGAGTTTTCTACACAAGAAGCAAGTAGAACACTTCCAACACTGAAAGCTGGCCAGCAAGAGGAATATTCAAGCACAGCTCCAGCATGATTTCTCTAAGTTCTACAACCAAAGTGTGTAGTGTCTTCAGCATTAATGAAGAGACTTTTTAAACAACATTCACATTCTTGCTACAGAGGCCAAATGTGGCCTCTCACTGAAGATGGCTCATTGTGAAAAGGTGCTGATCTCATCCATTCAACATTCAGTAAACAGCTTGTACAATGACTGCAGTCTGGGCCCTGTTGGTATGCAAGTGTCATGTGTATGATTTTAACAAAGCAGGCATGGTCCTTACCCTCATAATGCTTTCAGTCTCATAAGTATAGCTGAAAACAAATGCATGCACACACAGATAGTTAATCACAAAATGCAATAAACACTAGAAAAGCCACAGTGTAACAGTGGGCTTATTTTAGACTGAAAGACAGATTTTAAATACTGAATTTTGGATATCAATTAAGCACTGTATGCTTGGAAGAGACTTGGACATAAGGTTTGCCTTCACAGACAGGTTTCTATATGTTCAAGTAGCTGGGCTTTGTTTTTTTAACATTAGCAAGATGCAAAAGTGTTCAAGCTATAACTGCTATTTTATATTTCATTAATATTA